>NC_135885.1:21554120-22789474 GCF_964194155.1 Cetorhinus maximus | reverse complement strand
CATTATATTGCATCTGCCATGCATTTGCCCACTCACTCAGCTTGTCCAAATTATCCTGAAGCATTTCTGCATCCTCCTCACAGCTCACCCTCCCACCCAGCTTTGTGTCATCTGCAAATTTGGAGATATTACATTTAGCTCCCTCATCTAAATCATTAATATATATTGTGAATAACTGGGCTCCCAGCACCGACCCCTGCGGTACCCCACTAGTCACTGCCTGCCATTTGGAAAAAGACCCGTTTATTCCTACTCTTTGTTTCCTGTCTGCCAATCAGTTTTCTATCCGTCTCAATACACTACCCCCAATCCCATGTGCTTTAATTTTACATGCTAATCTCTTATGTGGGACTTTGTCGAAAGCCTTCTGAAAGTCCAAATAAACCACACCCACTGGCTCCCCCTCATCAACTCTACTAGTTACATTCTCGAAAAATTCTAGTAGATTTGTCAAGCATGATTTCCCTTTCATAAATCCATGCTGACTCTGTCCAAATCTGCCACTGTTTTCCAAGTGCTCACCTATTAAATCTTTTATAATGCACACTAGAATTTTACCCACTACCGACATCAGGCTGATTGGTCTATAATTCCCTGTTTTTTCTCTACCTCCCTTTTTAAATAGTGGGGTTACATTAGCTACCCTCCAATCTGTAGGAACTGTTCCAGAGTCTATAGAATCTCAGAAGATGACCACCAATGCATCCACTATTTCTAGAGCCACTTCCTTAAGTACTCTGGGTGTAGATTATTAGGCCCTGGGGATCTATTGGCCTTCAATCCTATCAATTTCTCCAACACCATTTCCTTACTAATACTGATTTCTTTCAGTTCCTCCCTTTCGCTGGGTTCCCCAACATTTCTGGTATGTTATTTGTGTCCTCCTTTGTGAAGATAGAACCAAAGTATATATTTAGTTGGTCAGCCATTTCTTTGTTCCCCATCATAAATTCCCATGTTTCTGACTGTAAGGGACCTACATTTGTCTTCACCAAATTTTTCTCTTCACATACCTATAGAAACTTTTACAATCAGTTTTTGTGTTCCCCGCAAGCTTACTCTTGTACCCTGTTTTCCCCTTCTTAATCAATCCCTTTGTCCTCCTTTGTTGAATTCTAAACTGCTCCCAATCCTTAGGTCTGTTGTTTTTTCTGGCCAATTTGTATGCCTCTTCCTTGCATCCAATACTATCTCTAATTTCCCTTGTAAGCTATGGTTTGGCCACCTTTTTTCACTTTTGCGCCAGACAGGAATAAACACAGAGATAAAAACAAAAAACTGCGGATGCTGGAAATCCAAAACAAAAACAGAATTACCTGGAAAAACTCAGCAGGTCTGGCAGCATCGGCGGAGAAGAAAAAAGTTGACGTTTCGAGTCCTCATGACCCTTCAACAGAACAATTGTTTCAGTTCACCCATGCGCTCTTTGAATGTTTGCCATTGCCTATCCACTGTCTTCCCTTTAAGTAACATTTCCCAATCCATCATAGCCAACTCGCACCTCATACGATCATAGTTTCCTTCATTAAGATTCAGGGCCCAAGTCTTAGAATCAACTATGTCACTCTCCATCTTGATGAAGAATTCTATCATATTATGGTCGCTCATCCCCAAGGGGCCTCGCACAACTAGGTTGCCAATTATTCCTTTCTCATTACACAATACCCAGTCGAGGATGGTCTGTTCTCTCGTTGGTTCCTCAATGTATTGGTCCAGAAAAACATCCTGTATACACTCCAGGAATTTCTCCTCTACGGTATTGTTACTAACTTGATTTGCCCAATCTATATGCATATTAAAGTCACCCATAATTACAGATATTCCTTTATTACATGTGTCTCTAATTTCCTGCTTAATGCCATTCCCAACATCACCACTACAGTTTGGCGGTCTATATACAACCCCCACTAACGTTTTTAGCCCCTTAGTGTTTCTCAGCTCTACCCATACAGATTCCACTTCGTTGGAGCTAATATCTTTCCTCGCCATTGCGTTAATTTCCTCTTTAACCAGCAATGTAACTCCACTGCCTTTTCCTTTTTGTCTGTCCTTCCAAAATACTGAATACCCCTGGATGTTCAGTTCCCATCCCTGGTCACCCTGCAGCCATGTCTCCGTAATCCCGACTATATCATACCTGTTTACAACTATTTGCGCGGTTAATTCATTATTGCAAATGTTCCTCGCGTTAAGGCACAAAGTCTTAAGGCTTGTCTTTTTAACATTACTTGTCCCGTTCCCACTTTTTTCACTGAGGCCCTGTTTGATTCTTGCCCTTGATTTCTCTATCACTTTTCTTATTCCGCTTTCTGTCTTTTGTTCTTGTCTTTGATTCCCCCTTCCTTTGACTCCTTGCATAGGATCCCACCTCCCTGCCATTTTAGTTTAAACCCTCCGCAACCACTCTAGCAAATGTTCCCCCTAGGACATCAGTCCCGGTTCTGCCCAGGTGTAACCCGTCCAGTTTGTACTGGTCCCACCTCTCCCAGAACCGGTCCCAATGCCCCAGGAATCTGAAACCCTCCCCTTTACACCATCTCTTCAGCCGTATTCATCTGATATATCCTGCTATTGCTAGTCTGACTGGCACGTGGCACTGGTAGTAATCCTGAGATCACTACCTTTGAGGTCCTACTTTTCAACTTACTTCCTAACTCCCTATATTCTGCTTTTAGGACCTCATCCTTTTTTTTACCTATGTCATTTGTACCAATGTGTACCATGACCACTGGCTGTTCACCCGTCGGAATGTCCTCTAGCCGCTCTGGGACATCCTTGACCCCAGCACCAGGGAGGCAACATACCATCCCAGAGTCTTAAACAAAAACAGAATTACCTGGATAAACTCAGCAGGTCTGGCAGCATCGGTGGAGTAGAAAAGAGTCGACATTTCGAGTCTTCACGACCCTTCAACAGAACTGAGTATAGATAGGAGAGGGGTGAAATATAAACTGGTTTAAGGTGTAGCGGGGGGTGGAGAGAGAAGTTGAGTTGAACAGCACCTCATCTTCCGACTAGGCACTTTACAGCCTTCCGGGCTGAATATTGAATTCAACAACTTTAGATCTTAAACTCCCTCCCCCCATCCCCACCCCGTTTCTTCCCCCTCCCTTTTGTTTTATTCAATCATTTATATAGGTTTTTCTTTTCCCACCTATTTCCATTATTTTAAAATCTACAACTAATACCTTGTCAGTCTTTCCACCCCACCCCCACTAGAGCTGTACCTTGAGTGTCCTGCCATCCATTCTTAATTAGCACATTTTCTTAGATAATATCACCACCTTCAACACCTCTTTGATCCTTTTGTCTGTGATATCTTTTGATTATCTGCTCCTATCACTGCTTGCTTGTTCCTACAACCACGAACCCCCCCTCAACTTCTCTCTCCGCACCCCCCCCACCTTAAACCAGCTTTATTTCACCCCTCTCCTAACTATACTCAGTTCTGTTGAAGGGTCGTGAGGACTCAAAACATCGACTCTTTTCTTCTCCACCGATGCTGCCAGATCTGCTGAGTTTTTCCAGGTAATTCTGTTTTTGTTTTGGATTTCCAGCATCCACAGTAGTTTTTTGTTTTTATCCCAGAGTCTTGTTTGCGGCCACAGAAACGCCTTTCTATTCCCCTTACAATTGAATCCCCTATAATTATTGCATTCCCACACTTTTTACTCCTTCCCTGTGCAGCAGAGCCAACCGTGGTGCAACGAATTTGGCTGTTGCTGCTTTCTCCTGAGATGCCATTCCCCCCAACAGTGTCCAAAGCAGTATATCTGTTTTGCAGGGGAATAGCCACAGGAGATTCCTGCAAGGCCTGCCTAGTCCTCTTGCTTTGCCAGGTGGTCACCCATTCCCTTCCTGCCTGTGGACTCTTAGCCTGTGGTGTGACCACCTTTCTATACGTGCTATCCACGATACTCTCCACCTTGTGGATGCTCTACAGTGTCCCCAGCTGCCGCTCTAGCTCCAAAATCTGGGCTTCCAGGAGCTGCAGCTGGAGACACTTCCCACACACATGTTGGCCCAGGGCACTGGAAATGTGCCCGGCTTCCCACATAGAGCAGGAGGAGCACACCATGGCTTTGAGCTCTCCTTCCATGACTTACCCCTTTAAATTAAATTAAATTAAACTTTTTGGAAGATACTTAATATCAATTACTCTCGGGCCCTTCTTCCCTGCTCCTTGTTACAGAATATAGCCCTTAGAAATAAAGAACCACAAAATAAGACCTTAAAAACCATAAGCAATAAAAGTAGTAAATGCTTACCCGGCCATACTCACGGTACTCAAAGGATCACCTCGTTCCCTCCTCACCAAACTCCCTCAGTCACCCCTGCTCTCCCAGCTTCTCTTCAACTCCCGACTCCTCTCGCGCTTCTCTTCAACTCCGGGCTCCTCTCACGCTCCTCTTCAACTCCTGGCTCCTCTCGTGCTTCTCTTCAATTCCAGACTCCTCGCGCTTCTCTTCAACTCCTGACTCCTCTCGCGCTCCTTTTCAACTCCCAGCTCCTCTCGCGCTCCTTTTCAACTCCCAACACATTGGCAGGATGTGACTAGTGGCGACCAAGAATCTGTGTCAGAGCTTCAAGTATTCACTGTATTCATTGATGGCTTAGATGATGGGATAGAAAGTCACCAATCTAAATTTGTTGATAAAACAAAGATAGGTGGTGTTATAAGCAATGCAGACGAATGCATAAAATTACAAAGATAGATTAACTGAATGGGCAAAACTCTGGTAAATAGATTTCTATATAGGCAAATGTAACATCATCAACTTTGGACCTAAAAAGCGTACTTTCTAAATGGTGTAAAGCTAGAAATAGTGGAACTCCAAAGAGACTTGGAAGTCCAGGTACATAGATCATTAAAATGTCATGAATAGGCACTGAAAATAATCAAAAAGGCAAATGGAATGCTGACCTTTCTATCTAGAAAATTAGAATATAAAGGGGATGTGAGGGCTACATTGGCTTTGGAGGAATTGCAGCACTGATCTACTAGAACGATGGATTTCATGGCATTACAAGGAGAGATTAAACAAGCTAGGATTGTATTCTTTGGAATTTATTTTTATTGTGGGATGTGGGCATCACTGGCAAGGCCAGCATTTGTTGCCCATCCCCAATTGCCCTTGAACCAAGTGGCTTGTCACACCATTATTGAGGCGAGTTAAGATTCAACCACATTATTGTGGGTCTGGAGTCACATGTAGGCCAGACCAGGCAAGGACAGCAGATTTCCTTCCCTAAAGGACATTAGTGAAGTAGATAGTTTTTACAACAATCTAAAGTGTTTCCATTGTCACCATTACTAAGACTAGCTTTTCAATTCTGGATTATTAATTGAATTTAGATTCCAACAGTTCCTGTGGTAAGATTTGAACCCTTGTCCCCAGAGCATTAGCCTGGGCTTCAGGATTACTAGTCTAGTGACATTACCACTATGCCAGCACCTCCTGTAAATTTAGAAATTTAAGAGGTGATTTGATCAAAACTTTCAAGATATTAAAGGAAAAAATAGGGTACATTGTGAGAAACTACTCTTGCTGGATGGAGAATCTAGGAGTAGGGAGCATGGTCCAAAATTAGGGCCAGAACTTTCAGGAGTGAAATTAGGAAACACTTCTTCACACAAAGGGCGGTAGAAGCTTGGAACTGTCTTCCACAAATGGTAACTAATGCTAGATCAATTGTAAATTTAAAAACTGAGATTAATAAATTTTGTTAACTAAAATTATTAAGGAATATGGGGTTAAGGCAGGTACTTGGAGTCAGATTGCAGGTCAGCCATGACTACATTGAATAGCACAACAGGGACTAAATAGCTCACTCTTGTTCCTATAATCCTGTTTTTCCCTCCTGGTTTAATTGTTTTACCCCTTTTAGGTTTTCCCTTACTTGTATTGCCTAATGCACAATTTCTGACTGATATTCTACTTTTGTCCCTTTTGTTTGATTTTGAAACATTATTAATTCTAACTTTTCCATTTGAGCAGACTTACCCTATTGTGCCCACCCCATTTATCCTTTCTGATAACACGGCAGAAGTATACAGAGTAGTTATTTGCACAAAATAATTGACCTTTTAGGCGTAACTATATGATTTTGATTCATATAAGTATTCATCAACTAATGACAACTAAAACCATTGTTACCCCAAGCCACATTGTGGTGATTTAGAGTTCCACCATTTTTCAATATTGTTCACACAGTTTGAAGAGGAACCTAGGGTAGGAGCTGTGAAAATGTAAATTCTGCTGGTTGTCTATCCTTTCAGCAGGTCCTACTGTGAATGTCAGTTCAGGACAGTCAAAGAGCCTTATTGCCATTACTTTATAGCCACCCACATGAAGATGGCTCATCTGGGTGAAATACCAAAGGGCTGCAGATGCCTGTGAAATTGTGCTCCACCTACAGGGAAAGATGAGATAATTTTGATAGTATTGTTGGCAGGCAGGCAGAGGAGTAAGAAAGTAATGTCAGGTTCGCAACATCCTATTTACCCAACCAGTGTCTTGACATAAAACCGATATTGGTGAAGTGCTTCCACCCCCCAGCCTTCCCACACTTACAGGGAAAACAGCAACATCTTCTTGGTCTCATCTAACGCAGCCTTACCTTCTAATTATAGTTAAATTATGTGCTTGAATTTCATTGAAACAGCTGTGTGAATTTTAGCTGCTTACTTAACTTTAAATATTTTCAAGCCATCAAGTTTATCTCTAAGTCTTGATGACCTCATGAATTTTTGTTTGAAAAAAATGTCCCTGATTCAGTTTGAGTTGTATTACGGTTTTAAAAAAAAAATGCACATATTTTGTCTGATCAGACGTGTAGAATTAAAGGTTCAGCACAAAGGAGGAAGAATTGCTCTGCTAGCTTTGTGTAACAATGTAAACGGGCCCAAAGAAAATTGATCCCAAAATTCCTCGTCTTAGACAGGCAGAGCCTTTGGATGGATGTCATGTGATGTGGTGATGGAGATGGGTGATGTAATAGGGAGGAGAAGGGGTGGGGGTCTGTTGTGGAGTATCAAAGTAAAGACACTCAATGCTTTGCTGTAAGTAAATCAGACAATGTTTATTACCATTATGCATACAGGGGAGACCTCTTGGATGTGCCAGGGAAGGGACTCAACTTACATTTGTTCAGCATAAATTTATTGTTACGTTTGTTCAGCCAGTTGCCTGTTTCAACATATAGCCTCCTTTGTTCTACATATCAGTTGCCAAGGTCATCTAGCTGAGGCTACACATTTAGTTCTCTTCCATGTTTCACTCCCTTCCCCTACTCATGCCTTGTTCTAAGTTTATCTTGAACATGATTCAATGTCTCAGACTTCTCACTAACAAATTGCAATTATCAACTATTTACAGTATTAACAGCCCCAGCAATTCTATTATGAAATCCCATGGTTCTCCATCTTGTCAAATATCCCATGATTCTGCACTTCGGGGGGTGATGGTTCAGAGTTTGAAGTGGCCCAGGTTCCGATATTCAAAGTTTTAATGGGTGAGCTGGATGCTTCTTGTGCATGTTCCCTCCCATCCTGATCTCACTAAAATATGCAGAATTGATGGGATGATGTTCATAATTAAAAATCTTAACAGTTCTAACTTTGCTGTGGCCAAGGTAAAGAATGCCTGCATGGTGCAAAAGTTGGGGTCTAGTATAAGTTTACTGCTACCAGTTGATCACTGATTGCTTTTTGGAAAGCAACACCAGGGGAAAGGGTTTTTTTTCCATGTCCCTTTCCCTCCTTCCATTGTAAAGAGTATCAAGCCCCCTGGATGGGCAGATACGCAGGCAATGCGAAAGGGGGTACGGGAATCCATCACTTCCATGTAAGTAACCTTGTATTTGGGATGAGTGATGGGCCAGCTTGATGGTCAGAAATGCTGCTCAATGGCACGTCCGGTGGCAGAGAGCTTTAACGAATTCCAAAACCCACATATTTACACCATGTCATCCCTTGGAGCAACTACTGCATTTCATCCCCATGAATGCTGTTGAAGATTTTTTTATTATTATAATTGCAGATTCTTGTGTTCTGAATATGCAGTGAATGTCATGATAAAAATAGCCACTGAATATGCTGGTCAGGTGAGATTTATGTGTAACAGCAAATAAAATTCTAGTAATCAGTGGAACAGAGAAACGGGAGTAGGCCATTCAGATCGTGAAACCTGTTCGCCATTCAATTAGACCATTACTGACGTATTTTACTTGACACCATCGAAACGCCTTGATTCCTTAACCCTTAACCTTACCTAACAAAAATCCATCAAAATCAGTTTTGAAATTTTCAGTTGAGCTAATCTCAACAACTTGTTAGAAGATAAACTTTCAGATTTCCACTACACTTTGTGTGATGAAATGCTTTCTGACTTCACCACTGAACAGTCAGGCTCCACTTTTAAGGTTATGACCTACGTGTTCTAAACTTCCCTACCAGAAACAAATAGTTTCCCTCTATTTACCCTAACAATTCTTGGGAACTTTAGAATGATTATACTGGTATAATAAAAATCTCTGGAGCTAGCTGGGAGGACTGGATAGTCTATGTTGCCATTCCAGGTCTATTCTTTTTGTGGACACGACAGTTGATGTCAGATTTTGCACAGGATTCATCTAGTGAGGTGACAAAGACAGCTAAAGCTCCTTTAATAAGAACAAACATGTTTGAACATCAGGATGGAATTTGAATTACAATCTGAATATAAAATTAACCTTAATGTGTAGAGAACAAAAATAGCTGTTTTATTTTATACACAACAAAAACAGAATTACCTGGAAAAACTCAGCAGGTCTGGCAGCATCGGTGGAGAAGAAAAGAGTTGACGTTTCGAGTCCACATGACCCTTCAACAGAAGGGTCAAACACTCCTTTCAAGTGAAGCAGCATTTCACTTGCATTTCCCCTAACTTAGTCTACTGCATTCGTTGCTCCCAATGCGGTCTCCTCTACGTTGGAGAGACCAAACGCAAACTGGGCGACCGCTTTGCAGAACACCTGCGGTCTGTCCGCAAGAAAGACCCAAACCTCCCTGTCGCTTGCCATTTTAACACTCCACCCTGCTCTCTTGCCCACATGTCTGTCCTTGGCTTGCTGCATTGTTCCAGTGAAGCCCAACGCAAACTGGAGGAACAGCACCTCATCTTCCGACTAGGCACTTTACAGCCTTCTGGGCTGAATATTGAATTCAACAACTTTAGATCTTAAACTTCCCCTCCCCCCATCCCCACCCCGTTTCTTCCCCCTCCCTTTTGTTTTTTTTCAATAATTTATATAGATTTTTCTTTTCCCACCTATTTCCATTATTTTTAAATCTACAACTAATACCTTGTCAGTCTTTCCACCCCACCCCCACTAGAGCTGTACCTTGAGTGTCCTGCCATCCATTCTTAATTAGCACTTTTCTTAGATAATATCACCACCTTCAACACCTCTTTGATCCTTTTGTCTGTGACATCTTTTGATTATCTGCTCCTATCACTGCTTGCTTGTCCCTACAACCACCCCACCCTCAACTTCTCTCCCCCCGCCCCCCCACCTTAAACCAGCTTATCTTTCACCGCTCTTCTAACTATTAAAAAAAGTTCTGTTGAAGGGTCATGTGGACTCGAAACATCAACTCTTTTCTTCTCCACTGATGCTGCCAGACCTGCTAAGTTTTTCCAGGTAATTCTGTTTTTGTTTTGGATTTCCAGCATCCGCAGTAGCTTTTTGTTATATTTTATAGTCATATGAACCTACTGTAACTTTAACATCTCTCAGTCACAGTGATAAGCACTTGTTTATTACTCCACAGGTCTCTCTTGTGGCTATTGGTCCCCTGACCAACGTTGCTTTGGCATTTAAAATGGATCCCACCTTTCCATCGAAGTTCAAACATCTGTACATCGTGGGAGGAAATGTGGAAAGTAAAACAAAAACAAAAATACCTGGAAAAACTCAGCAGGTCTGGCAGCATCGGTGGAGAGGAGCACAGTTAATGTTTCGAGTCCGTCTGACTCTTCAACAGAACTAAGTAAAAATAGAAGAGAGGTGAAATATAAGCTGGTTTAAGGGGGGGTGGGACAAGTAGAGCTGGATAAAGGGCCAGTGATAGGTGGAGACAACCAAAAAATGTCACAGACAAAAGGACAAAGAGGCGTTGAAGGTGGTGATGTTATCTAAGGAATGTGCTAATTAAGGGTAGAAAGCAGGACAAGCAAGGTACAGATAGCCCTAGTGGGGGTGGGGTGGGGTGAAGGAATCGAAAAAGGATAAAAGGTAGAGATAAAACAATGGATGGAAATACATTTAAAAATAATGGAAATAGGTGGGAAAAGAAAAATCTATATAAATTATTGGAAAAAAAGGTGGGGGGGAAATCATAAAGAGGGTTGGGATGGAGGAGAGAGTTCATGATCTAAAATTGTTGAACTCAATATTCAGTCCGGGAGGTTGTAAAATGCCTAGTCGGAAGATGAGGTGCTGTTCCTCCAGTTTGCGTTGAGCTTCACTGGAACAATGCAGCAAGGCAAGGACGGACATGTGGGCATGAGAGCAGGGTGGAGTGTTTTCTTTTCCCACCTATTTCCATTATTTTTAAATGTATTTCCATCCATTGTTTTATCTCTACCTTTTAGCCTTTTTCGATTCCTTCACCCCACCCCACCCCCACTAGGGCTATCTGTACCTTGCTTGTCCTGCTTTCTACCCTTAATTAGCACATTCCTTAGATAATATCACCACCTTCAACACCTCTTTGTCCTTTTGTCTGTGACATCTTTTGGTTATCTCCACCTATCCAGGCCCTTTACCCAGCTCTACTTGTCCCACCACCCACCTTCCTTAAATCAGCTTATATTTCACCTCTTTTCTATTTTTACTTAGTTCTGTTGAAGGGTCATTCAGACTCGAAATGTTAACTGTGCTCCTCTCCGCAGATGCTGCCAGACCTGCTGAGTTTTTACAGGTATTTTTGTTTTTGTTTTGGATTTCCAGCATCCACAGTTTTTTGCTTTTATCTTATGCTATTAACATGGAAAGTATGTCATATAGCTTATTTGTGTCATTCTCTCAATGATGGTTCTCTCAATGCTGCATGGCTTCCCACCTGAACCTGACCCAGTTCTCACCTGACATTCATTGCCTGTGCTTTCAATAATCAAGGGTTGCAGTTGGGAGGTGGGGGTTGGTTCTCCCCATGTTCTAGGTCCAGTGCCTTGCTGGTTGATGTAAGCTAATGGGGGGAGTAAACAGAGATCAAAGCTGATAGTTTCCTGGGTTTTATGGCTCAACACCTTGTTACATATGCACCTACCCAATGAGTCAATGAGTAAACTCTGAAAATAATATTCTCCAGATTAGAATATAGGACATTTATGTTGCTGTATGCAACTGTTTCTGTATTCCTATTCTGTACAGTTTTCCTAATGCCCTGATTATTTTTTTACAATAATTCATATTCATTTTTGCTCCCTCCTATTTGTCTCACCTAAGCTAATGGCGCTAAAACCTCTCAACTATACTATCATGCTAAACAGACAGCAATTTCCTGTGTTAGTAAACTAAATTTGCAATAACTATATTATTGTTACAAATTAGCTTTACCATATAACTTCTGGGTTCAGTGGCAACAGACATTCTGAGTGCCTTACTTTTAAAAAATTCATTCATGGGATGTGGGCATCGCTGGCTAGGCTGCCAGCATTTATTGCCCATCCCTAATTGCCCTCATTCAGAGGGCATTTTTAAGAGTCAACCACATTGCTGTGGGTCTGGAGTCACATGTAGCAGACCAGCTAAGGACAGCAGATTTCTTTCCTAAAGGGGAGGCTTTTTTTACCTAAAGGGCATTAGTGAACCAGATGGGTTTTTACAACAATCAGCAATGGTTTCTTAGTTTTTATTGAACTCAAATTTCACCACCTACTGTGGTGGGATTCAAACCCAGGTCCCCAAAGCATTACCCTGGGCCCCTGGAATACTAGTCCAGTGACAATACCACTGCCTCCCCTTGAGTTGGCTCCCCTCTGCCTTATATTTGCTTGTAGGACAGGAAGATCCAAGTGTAGCAATAGTACTTGCAACTTGAACAAGATGTTCATCTTTTTCATGTGCATTTCATTCTCCCAAGGCAGCATGAGGACACACTTAGTGAGAAGAGGCTTGATACAAATAGATACACCACTTTATCTCACAGGCGTTTGTTACAATCAATACAACTGGTCTTCATATAAGGAGACAATGGGCAGAATTTTACATTCGGCATGTGGGCACACGCCCAACATGCTGGAATGTAATATGACGCGCGATATTTCGTTTGGTGGGTGCACCCTGGAGTCGGCTGCGAGTCTGCCAATAATTGAAAGGCCTATTAAGGCCATTGAGGATCTAAGTAACTTGAAGGTTACGCTGCCCATTCAACCTAATGGTTGGCGGGCAGGTGAAAAGGCCAAGTGGCCTTTACATTTTATAGGAAACCTCATCCACAAGAGGGATGAGGTTTCCTACAGCTATTACTAATTAAATAAAACCTTTATTTTGAAAATAAAAACATGTCCCATCTCCTGTGACACAGTCACATGAGGAGACATGTTTCATTAAATTTTTGATGTCTTTATTTATTTTTTTAAAAAGTGCTTCAAGCTCCCTGAGGCAGCTCTGTGCCTCAGGGAGAATGAAGCGCTCTTTCATGCTCATGCACGAACTGCACGCGAGGCCCGGCTCTCCCTCCTCCCCCAGCCCGCACAGGGAACACTACCACTCATGATCCACGCAGGGCCCGCCCGTGTGAAATCACGGTGCGGAGGTGGTGATGGGCAGCAGTCAGCCCCCCGACTGTCCCCGCCCACTCCCACCGAGCCCGCCTGACGAATGTAAACTCCTGGCAATGTAATGAATATATTACTCTTCCCACATCAGTGCGCTGTCTTACCTGACTGAAACAAAATAGCTTCTCTGAATTCTACCCTTTAGCCTAGGGCAGATCTGATTGCAGCAGCAATGAATGTAAGTGATCACTAGAATGATAACTTTGGGTTGGTTCAGAAGCCACAACTCAATCCTAATCTATGTGGTTCAGCCCTGCTGAACTGTGAATTTAAACCCTTGAAAGCTAAATTGAGCTTACCAGTAATATTTCTTTTAATAAATGTTGCACTAAGCTCTTCCCATGAAAACATTTTCAGAATTCCTTTTTTTCTTACTTTAACTTTTTGTCTCTTTTTGCTCTCTCTCTCTCTCTTAATCCAATCTATTTTGTTTTCTAAACCTGATTTGACTCTATCTCATCCTAATGCTATAATAGTCTAACTCGGTGACAGTCAGTGACACTAATTACTTCTCCATTGCTCCTTGTTTATTGCTGAAAAAAGAGATATGTTGCCAAACCTTTGTGACTTGGGCTCATCAGGACAAATGCAAGAATACCAAATTTCAAAAGGAGCAACAATTCATATGACACTGGGAAAGGGTGCTTGGTTGGTTACAAATTGACTATGATTGGTTGTGACGTTGCCATGGAGAAAGCAATGCTAAGGGTCCCCAAGCTCCAATCAGAAAAGCTTCGGCAACATGTCTCTCTTTTCAAGCATTCAAGTTCTGTGCTCCTTTGTATCTTTCTCAATCCTGAAATCTCATTGGTTAAGAAGATAGACTGTTGGTCCTGTCATTAATGAAGATGGCCCTCACCACAACGCCAACAGTTCATCCTTCCAGGAAGTTATTGCGCTAATTATATTTGAGCTGAAGGGGCAGGATCACGTCTTTCTAATGACACACGTCATGAGACGACCTGCTCCACCAAAATCTGGCTCAATGTTTCACTGCAAGAACAGCACTTCTGACAATGCAATCTCTCACGCTTGAGAGTGACGTGTCCAATTCTGGGCACCACGTTTGAGAAAGGATGAGAAGGCTTTAGAGAAAGGTTCACGGGAATGGTTCCAGGAAGAAGGAATTTCAATAATACAGTTGGATTGGAGAAGCTGGGGCTGTTTTCCTTAGAGAAGAGAAGGTTGAGAGAAGGTTTGTTGATGGGTTATCTCGTTGCTTTGATGGATGAGAGTTCAACAAAAAAAAAGATCAGTTCACAGTCTAGGTTGATATTGTCTCATGTGTGACGTTAGATCAAGTCTCAATTTGCATAACCGATTACAAATACTGCATTTGACGTCAGTGTTTGAGATGTTTCCAGCTAGAATTGGCCTCTACCTTGTACAAGGGACATACGAACCTACAAATTAGGAGCAGGAGTGGGCCATTTGGCCTCTTGAGCCTGCTCCACCGTTCAATAAGATTATGGCTGATCTGACTGTAGCCTCAACTCCACATTCCTGCCTACCCCCGATATCCTCTGACTCCCTTGTAAGTCATGACTCTATCTACCTCTGCCTTAAAAATATTCAATTATCATTGTTCCACTGCTCTCTGGGGAAGGGAGTTCCAAAAGATTCACGACTCTCTGAGAGAACTAATTTCTTCTTATCTCCATCTTAAATGGGAGACCCCTTATTTTTACACTCTGTCCCCTAGTTCTAGTCTCTCCCATAGGTAGAAACATCCTTTCAGCATCCACCCTGTCAAGTCCCCTCAGGATCTCACATGTTTCAATAAGATCATCTCGCATTCTTCCAAACTCCAGTGGATACAGGCCCAATCTATCCAACCTCGATATCCTACAAATGTTCAGTTTTACAGGGTATTCAGAGCACAGAAACCATTCAACCCAACTGGTTCATGCCAGCGTCTATGCTCCACACAAGGGATGGATGGAGGTATTGGCTTTCCACTCACTTGTCCTGAAGGTATTTGAATCTGTTCTCCTCAAATGTCGAAATTGCTTGATGACACAGACTTTTCCATTTGGGTCTGCCCAATGTTTTTTTTTCCCCCAATGTATTGCTCTGAGGTTGGCTTTCTGATTGTCACAACATACTTTCCTACCTATCTTTGTGTCATCTGCAAATTTAGCTGCCATGTCTTCACTCCCCTCATCTAAGTCATTGATGTAAATCATAAAATGTTGAGGCCCCAGTACAGACCCCTGTGGGACTCCACTCATCACATCCTGCCAATCTGGAAAAGACCCATTTATGCATACTCTCTGCTTCCTGCCAGCAGCCAATCCTCTATCCATGCCAATATGTTACCCCATGCACCATTCATTTTATTTTCCGTAATAACCTTTGATGTGGCACCTGATCAAAGCATCAGGAAGGGAATAAAGATGTTTCAATGAACCACAACTGTTTATCATTAGACTATGAGAATTTTAGCACAAATCAGGGTTTGGTACCTTTACCAAGCAAAGGGATCAGAATAGGGCAGTGTTGGTGCCTTTACCCAATGAACCTGTAGAGGGAGACTCACTTTTAAATGCTGGACAAACTGTTTAATTTGTGACCCTTATTTTGTGAAATGCTTCAGTGGTTGGTCCTGTGTTGATCCTGTGAAATTTTGCACCTGTGGGTTAATTAAATATTGTAACATTTAGGTATCGAGGGTGCTGAGTTTAAGAATCCTTGATCCACCCATTACAAGGCACCTAGAGTAAGGAGACAGGATCCTGTTTCCCACCAGGACATGTTTCTTCTCATCACTACCATGCCTATGTGACAAAAGATACTGCTGTCCTTTCGTGTGCGTGATTTGGCTGCCACTCTAAACCTGAGCAGATAACCTTTTCACTTGGCCTCTCTTTGGTGCAATTCTCATGCAACCTCCCCAGCTTTCACCAAACTATTTACCTCCCTGTTCTCCTTTTTATCCTCCTAAAAGCCTTTTCACCTCTCCCAAGATCTCCGAACCCTTTAGCTTAGCATTCATTTTTTACCTTATACATCTGCGAACTGGCCTGAGCCTTTTCTTTCTATATTAATTTCGATATTATTTCACAGAAGGTGGCTGTCTGGCCCATCTAGCCTGTGCCAGCTGTTTGATGGAGCTATTCTTTCCCCTGAATCTGCTTCCACAATCCTTTCAGGCAGTACATTCCGGGTCATAACAACTCACTGAGTAACAAATATTTCTTCATGTCACTTCTGGCTTTTCTTCCAATCACTTCAATCTGTGCCCTCTGGTTCCAGACCTTTCTGCCGCTGCAAACAGTTTTCCCTTATTTACTGTGTAAAAAAACATTTGCGATTTTGAACACCTCTATCAAATCACTTGGTAAAAGATCTTGTACTGTTCACTATACAAGTAGATGCTGGTGAAAATGAAGAAAGGAGTCCAGACGTTAAAAAAGTTGTACCTAAGTTTTTGGGCTATCTTTCATTTATCTTGCAATATTAAGGGCTGAACCGTCCCAAGTATGGTAGCAGGCGGGAAAAAGGACGTTTTAACGCCAGCCACAATGGCGGCTTTTCACGCCGTATCATCCCATTCCCACCTCATTAATTATGCGCTCCTGGGAAATATGCCGGGTCACTGGTGAGGTGGCCTCTGATTTGCCCACCCTGCCATCACCTCAGGCCTTCAGTAGACCGGGCATCATGTGCACAGAGCTAGCACTCTTCAAGGGATATGTAGCTGCTGGGAACTGATGGCTACCAATGGGAGGAAACATGCTGCCCCCAAATTTAGCGACACCTCCCTCGAGCGTCTAATGGATGCAGTGGAGGCCTGCCGCGAAGTCCCCTACCCCCACTGTGGGCGAAGACCAGGACGCAAGGTCACCAATCCAGCATGGGACGTGGTGGCAGTGGTGGTCAGCGCCAACGCACTGCAGAAGAGGACGGCCATCTGGTGCAGGAAGAGGATGAATGGTCTCATCCGTTCCACCAGGATATTCAATCTTCTCATCACTCTCAACTCACACCCTCACAAACCCATCACACATCCACAGGGATCTCACACCTGAAGGGACAACACCACTAACTCTCACACAAACCCTCACATCTCCATCAGGCTCGCACTTTCTGGAGCTCATGCCCACACCGCGTCCATGGCTCTGCTCACCACACAAACATTCTACGCAGTGCCACACGTCCTGCTCACACTCTCTCCATCTGTTTTCATGCTGGAGAAACTGGCTCACAACAGCAGGGAGAGGTACCAGACCAGGGGTGGAGTGGCCCACATTAGGCCCCTCACTCACTTTGAGGAGTGTGCTATCATGCAGACTGGTGAGGACGTGGACCATACCTGCGGCGACGGTGAGGTCGGTGGCGAAAACCCACATAAGGATCCTGCACCACATCATCTCTGTCTCAACGCAACTGTGAGTGCTCTCTCTCCTGCTTTTAACTCTGCTGCCATGCACTAATTATCTCTACTTTGGTTCACAGGGAGCTCTGCCAAGCGACCGACACCCTCAGCCAGCCAGTCCCTCAGATCCATCCAGGTCCGCACCTCCAGCAAAGAGGACACGTAAAATTGCCGTGTAAAATTAAAGCACATGAGATTGGGGGTAGTGTACTGAAATGGATAGAAAACTGGTTGGCAGACCAGAAACAAAGAATAGGAATAAATGGGTCTTTTTTTGAATGGCAGGCAGTGACTAGTGGGGTACCGCAGGGATCGGTGCTGGGATCCCAGTTATTCACAGTATATATTAATGATTTAGATGAGGGAATTAAATGTAATATCTCTAAATTTGCAGATGACACAAAGCTGGGTGGGAGGGTGAGCTGTGAGGAGGATGCAGAGATGCTTTAGTGTGATTTGGACAAGCTGAGTGAGTGGGCAAATGCATGGCAGATGCAGTATAATGTGGATAAATGTGAGGTTATCCACTTTGGTAGCAAAAACAGGAAAGCAGATTATTATCTGAATGGCTATAAATTGAGAGAGGGGAATGTGCAATGAGACCTAGGAGTCCTCGTACGCCAGTCGCTGAAGGTAAGCATGCAGCTGCAGCAGGCGGTAAAGAAGGCAAATGGTATGTTGGCCTACATAGCCAGAGGATTCGAGTACAGGAGCAGGGATGTCTTGCTGCAATTATACAGGGCCTTGGTGAGACCACACCTGGAATATTTTGTGCAGTTTTGGTCTCCTTATCTGAGGAAGGATGTACTTGCTATAGAGGGAGTGCAGCGAAGGTTTACCTGACTGATTCCTGGGATGGCGGGACTGACATATGAGGAGAGATTGAGTTGATTAGGATTATATTGGCTGGAGTTCAGAAGAATGAGAGGGGAATCTCATAGAAACCTATAAAAGTCTAACAGGACTAGACAGGGTAGATGCAGGAAGGATGTTCCCAATGGTGGGGGAGTCCAGAACCAGGGGTCACAGTCTGAGAATACGGGATAGTCCATTTAGGACTGAGATGAGGAGAAATTTCTTCACCCAGAGAGTGATGAGCCTGTGGAATTCACTACCACAGAAAGTAGTTGAGGCCAAAACATTGCATGTTTTCAAGAAGGAGTTAGATATAGCTCTCGGGACGAAAGGGATCAAAGGGTATGGGGAGAAAGCGGGAGCAGGTTATTGAGTTGGATGATCAGCCATGATCATAATGAATGATGGAGCAGGCTCGAAGGGCCGAATGGCCTACTCCTGCTCCTAGTTTCTATGTTTCTATGACACCACTTCCATTGAAGAGCTGGAAATAAGCAGCCTGGAAGACCCGCTTACCCACACCCTCCACCAGTGCAGAGACACAAACCTCGGTGGGACCTAGATCTAGAGCAGGCTTGGGTTCACATTCTGGTGGTCACCGTATGGACACGAGTCCACAGCGGGAGGAGGCAAGTTCAGCCAAGCTCCCCTGCACTGGGAGGACTGCTATTTTGGATCTGATAATGTGTAATGAGGCAGGTTTAATAAATTACCTCAGGATCCCCTGGGAAACAGTAACCATAATATGGTAGAATTCAGCATTCAGTTTCAGAGTGGGAAACTTGGGTCAGAAACAACTGTGCTAAACTTAAATAAGGGTAATTACAATGGAATGAGGGCAGAGTTGGCTGGAGTGGACTGGGAAAGGAGTTTAGCAGAAAAGACAGTTGATGAACAATGGCAGACGTTTAAGAAAATAGTTCATGAATCTCAACAAAGATATATCCCAGTGAGGAGGAAGGATTCAAGGGGATAAACCAACCATGATTAACCAAGGAAGTTAAGGACAGTATCAAATTGAAAGAAAAAACATACCATGTGGCAAAGATTAGTGGTAAGCTGGAGGATTGGGAAAGTTTTAAAAACCAACAAAAGATGACCTAAAAATAAAGAGGGAGAAAATCAACTTTGAGGGTAAACTAGCAAGTAATATAAACATGGACAGGAAGGGCTTCTTTAACTATGTAAAAAGGAAGAGAGAGGGCAAAGTGAACATAGACTCCTTAGAGAATGAAGCTTGGGAAATAATAATGGGGAACCAGGAAATGGCAGAGGAGTTGAATAAATACTTTGCTTCAGTCTTCATGGTGGAAAAAAATAATAGCATTCCAAAAATACTAAACAACCAAGGGGAAAAAGTGGTGGAGGAAATAAATATAATAACTATCACTAGAGAAAAAGTACTAGGGAAACTAATGGGGCTAAAGGCCGATAAGTCCCTTGGATCCTAGGATATTAAAGGAAGTAGCTATGGTGACAGTGGATGCACTGGTAGTAATCTTCCAAGAATCCTTAGATTCTGGAAATGTCCCAGAGGTTTGGAGAATGGCCAATGTAACACCCTTATTCAAAAAGGGAGGGAGACAAAAAACAGGGAACTATAGGCCAGTTAGCTTAACATCTATCATGGGAAAATATTGGTGTCTATTATAAAGGATGTAATAGCAGAGCATTTAGAAATGCATAATCTAATCAAGCAGAGTCAGCATGGCTTCATGAAGGGGAAATCATGCCTAATGATGTTATTAGAATTCTTTGAGGAGGTAGCAAGCAGCTAATATAATTGGATTTCCAAAAGGCATTCAATAAGATACCACGCAAAAGGCTACTTAAAAAGATAAGAGCGCATAGTGTTGGGGATTGTATATTAGCATGGATAGAGGATTGGCTAACTAATAGAAGACAGAGAGTTGGGATAAAGGGGGCATTTTTGGGATGGCAACCTGTAACTAGTGGAGTGCCACAGGGATCAGTGCTGGGGCCTCAATTATTTACAATCTATATTAATGACCTAGATGAGGGAAGTGAATGTACTTTCGCCAAATTTGCAGATGACACAAAAAGAAGTGGGAAGGCAAGTAGTGAGGATGACACAAGGAGCTGAATTTTCCCAGAATTGCACTAAGTGTGGTAGCGGGCAGGTAAAATGGAGTCCCACCTGCCGATGAAAATGGCGGGTTTTCATGCTGTAACTTCCCGAGCCCACCTCATTATATATTCACTCCTGTGGAACACGTCATTTCCATGGTAGGCAGGCTCTCATTCGCCCGCTCACCATCACCCCACTGTTGCATCACACCAGCACCAATGCCCTTCAGAAGAGGACAGCCACCCAGTGCCACAAAAGGATGAATGATCTCCTCTGTTGCGTCAGGGTAAGTCACTCTTTTCATCACTCCCAACTCACACTCACAAACCCATCACACACCCACAGGGCCCTCGCTCACTGCCAGTGCAAGGGACGTCACCATTCACTCTTTCACACTCACCATTGTTGTCCTCATCCCGCCCATGGGACCGCTCACCACCTACACAGGCCAGGCATACTTATCATCTGGCCCGGCAGGCATCCTGATACACTCTCCCCATCTCTATCCATGCAGGACAAACTGGCTCACAATAAGAGGGAAAGGTCGCAGACAGGTGGAGAGATGCTGGAATTCAAAGTTCTCACAGAATTTGAAAACAGAGCCATCCAGCTGGCTGGCAATGACCGGGACTGGTCCTATGCTGATGGTGAGGTCGGCGCTGCTCTACCAAGTGAGGATCCAGCAGTGCAACTTCCATCAGATAGCCAGGCCATGAGTGATGTGTCCTCTTTCACAGGCCACTGCCATGCAATAATTACCTCCCCTTGCTTTCACAGGCACATCTGGGAAGCAGCAGACGGAGTCCTCCAAGCGAACTCTGAAGAAACCCCTGAAGAGGAATCTGGAGGCACCCTCTCTGAGGTCCTGTCACAGCGCTTATTCACACCCTCCACCAGCGCAGAACGACACACCTCAGTGGGACCTAGCTTTAGAGTAGCCTCGAGACCACAATCTGGTGAGCACATCGCACTTTCTGATCTGTAGCAGGCGGAGGCAGGGACTTCCCAGGTGTCCGGCATTCGGAGGACTGCTGGAGGCCAGAATGTTGCTGAGTCCGAGTCAGATGATGAGCCTCTCGAGTCGGTCATGTCACAGTTGCTGGAGCTGCAAAGGCAAGCTCAGGAACATCAGGAAGGGATGCCCGCTGCACTCCTCAGATTGCAAGGCACGATGGAGGAGTCCGTCCGTCTTCAGTCTGAGGTGATAGCGCCGGCACTGCAACACACTGAGGTCAACACTGGCAGAATGGCGGCCACCATGGTCCAGGAGGTCTCTCCTGCACTGCTGCGCAGGCTTAACTCCATCGCTGATGCCATAGTTAGCCTCCAACAGTGTGTATACGAGAGGGGTGCTGGGCAGCTCGATCTCACTCCAGCTTCCCCTTCCACTCACAGGGTCAGCCACAGGGAGGAGGATCAGCAGGTGCACACTCCAGGGCCATCAATCCAGGTGACTCTGGGAGTGACAGGCCCATCTGACTCTTCTCTTCCTGTGACCTCCACAGATCCAGCTCATAAGCTGAGGAGAATGCCACTGCCACACACAGGACCCCGAAAGCAGGCTGGGCCCTCCAAGTCTTGGCCCTCCAGAGGACACCCGCCAAAGTCATCACAGACAGGGCGTCACAGTCAGCAGGCTGCCTTCACCTCCGCTGTGGATGTCCGGGGAGCACTAAGACTTAGCGGCAGGGTTAGGACAGTTAAGGAGAATTAGTTGCACAGCCTGGGCATGAGTGTTAATCACTTGTATAATGTTCACTATTGTCAAAAAACTCCTAAGAATGTCTCCCTGCCTATGGCTCCTTGTTCTGATGAGCAATGTTCTTATCACTCAGATATGAAACCTTTCTGCACAAGATAAAAGGCAGGTGTCTCAGTCCAGAGCCTCTCCTCTGTGCTCTGTGCAGCCTTCAGACCATAGTGATGGTCTGGCCTCACACTCCTTGGAAACATTACTGATGCCTGCACCAGTGCTGGTCATCGCTGCTAGAATGTAATGGGCAGGTTCCACAGAGTTCTCTCGTATTCTGTGCTCTCAGCACCTTTAACGTGGGGCTGGCCCCCATCACAAAAGCATCTGCAACCAGTGATGCTGTGCACTAGTTCCTGTAGGGCTGAGGTGCTGAAAGAAGACACATCATCAGATGCATCCAAAGTTTCATGGCTGCGTCTCAGAGATGGCCCTGATTATGGAGCGCAAGCGGGCTGCCCTCTAGCCAAGGGCAGACAGGAGTCAGACGTTCTCAGAGGCCATGTGAAGATCTATGGAGTGTCCTCATCCTCTTGCGATCGAGTGACTATTTGGGCCTCCACTGCATCTCTATGACAGAAGCATTCTCTCAGAGGGTATTGGCGCTGAGATAAGCCAGACTGGAGTCAAACGTTCACAACTGTGACATGAGGATCTACAGGGACACCTCACTGCATGTCGTCATCATCCTTCACAAATCTGGCAGCTATGGGGGACGCCCGAGTGCGCCTGCTTCGTCTAGCCAGTGCGAGAGCCTCATCCTCGTTGTCGTCACCACTGAAGTCCCCCTCACCCTCATCCCCATCAGTGTCCTCCTCATCGAAGGAGACATGCAGTTCCTCCATCTCCACCTTAGCCAGCTCCTCACCCCGTTGCAGCACCAGGTTGTAAAGGGCACAGCAGACAGCGACAGTGTGTGACACCCTCTGCAGACTGTATTGCAGGGCTCCACCAGACCAGTCCAGGCACCGGAACCGCATCTTCAGCATCCCGGTGGTCTGCTCCACCAAGTTGCGAGCTGCTGCATGAGCTTCATTATAGCATCGCTCTGCTGCAGTCTGAGGTCGCCGCACGGGTGTCATCAGCCATGACCTCTGCGGGTAGCCCTTATCCCCAAGGAGCGAACCCAGCAGTCTCTGTGGACCCTGGAAGACTGCAGGGATCTGCAAGCGACTCAGGATGTAGGCATCGTGCACACTCCCTGGAAACCGTGCGCATACCTGCAGGATGCGTTTCTGGTGCTCACATACCAGCTGCACATTCAGTGAGTGGTTGATGAAGTCAACTGAGTCTAGCGATGGAGACCTGAGTGCCACATGAGTGCAGTCAATTGCACCCTGCACCTGTGGGAATCCCGAGATCAGGGCGAATCCAATGGCCCTTGCATCCTGGCTGTCCCGGTCCCAGGTGAAATGCACAAAGTTGTGTGCCATGGGGAAGATGGCAGCCGTGACCTCATGCATTTGTGGGTGGCGGATTGTGAAATCCCACAGAGGTCACCTGTGGAGCCCTGAAAGGAGCCACTGGCATAGAAATTGAGCGTCACGGTCACTTTCACAGCCACTGGCAGTGGATGCCCTCCATGTCCCCTTGGTGCCAAGTCCTGCAGTAAGTGGCAGATGTGAGCCCCAGATCCCTAGACATGAGCAGTCATAGGCCACACTGGTTCTCAGTCATCTTCAGGAATGATAGGCGGTGTCTATAGACCCTGGGTGTCGCTAGGTGCCGACCAGCCACGGCTCACTGTCGCTCCTGGGCTGCATGTGCCGGACCCCCTGCTGCCCCTTCTTCATGAGGTTGCTGCTCTTGCCTTTGCGCAGCCAGGAGGCTCATTTGCTCTGTCCTCCGTCTTCTACAGTCTCTGTAGACCATTAGGCATACAGCTAGGTCACCAGGATCCATGATCCTGATATGGTCCTCCTGCAGCATGAAGGAGAGAGAGACGTGGTTATCATGGCTGTACTTAGCACCTTTCCTGGCCCTGTGTGACCGCCCCTTAATGCTTCCTAGAGAGTGCTGGTCACCCCTCAGATGGCCAGAGATGAGTGCGCTGCATGGCTGCCCTGTCAACCTGAGACATGGGGGACAGTGGTCCAAACTAGGATGCTGAGATTGCAGGGGGCTGTGAGCGTCTCCAGCAGTGACTGCTACATGGCCAGTGTTGGTGAGGAGATTGTACAACGTGTGCAGTCCAACTGCTCCACGGTCCAATAATGGTGGCGGACTCGAAGGGAGGGGTGGAGGGGGTGGGGTGGGGGGGGGGGGGGCACGGTCAGGGGGATGGGCGGGGTAAGGTATGGAGCGCTTGGTAGCCTTTTGTTGCCTCCGCGATGCTTGCATGGACAGCCAGGCTAGGAGCCTGACCCCAATCATATCACTGTGGCTGCGCCTGATCTGTCTTAGTTGCAGAGGCATGGCCAGTTTATACAGGTGTCCCTAATGTGTGGCCACTTCCTTCGCTTACCCTGCCCCCACCTCAATTGCCTGTGCGCAGGGTGCAGCACCAGGGCAGCACTTCACCAACTACCCCCTCCCCAGCCGCCACCCCCAATCACTCGTCTCCAAGGCTGGCCAGCACTTGCCCCCAGATACCCCCCACCCCTCAGCAGTCCCCTGAGGGGCCAGGCATCAGTGCATCAGTTTCCCCTGCCCCCCAGCACCCCTGAGGCCTGTAAACAGCAGGCGAGCTGTGGAAATCGTTGCCGTTCACTCACTTCAGTTCCCCCGAAGTGAAGGCCGCCAAGTGCCCATCTCCTGGGTGTTGTTGTGAAACACATCGACCTGCTTTCCCGCCGACATGGACGGACGATACGGAGAGGTTCCAAGAGCCTGCTGGGATGGCCCTTTAATTATATGCTAATGTATTACAATTAACTCCTCGCCGACCGATGGCAGGAAATGCGGCCCGCCATCAGCAGGCTGAGCGGAAGATCGCGACCTGCCTTCACATCATCGTGTAGTGGGTCCCACCATATTTTCCACGCACGTCACCTATCACGCCCACCGTCAGTGGGCTCGGAAAATCCCGCCCAAGGAGTCTACAGAGGGATATAGACAGGTTAAAGTGAGTGGGCAAAAACTTGGCAGATGGAATATAATGTGGGAAAATGTGAGGTTATGCATTTGGCAGGAAGAATAGAGGAGCTGAGTATTATTTAAATGGAGAAAGGCTGCAGAAGGCTGCAGCACAGAGGGATTTTGGAGTCCTTGTGCATGAATCCCAAAAAAGCTAACATAAAAGTTCAACAGGTAATAGGGAAGGCAAATGGAATAATGACCTTTATTTCAAAGAGAATGGAGTATAAAAATAGGGAAGTCTTGCTAAAACTATATAAGGCACCAGTTCAGCCACACCTAGAATACTGTGAACAATTTTGATCCCCTTATCTAAGGAAAGATATACTAGCATTGGAGGCAGTCCAGAGAAAGTTCACTAGATTGATCCTGGGTATGGAGGGATTTTCTTATGGAGGAGAGGTTGAGTAGGTTGGGCCTGGACTCATTGGAGTTTAGAAGAATGACAGGCAACCTTATTGAAACATGTAAGATTCTTAGGGGGCTTAACAAGGTAGATGCTGAGAGGTTGTTTCCCTTTGTGGGAGAGTGAAGGACCAGAGGACATAATCTCAGAGTAAGGGGTGAGCAGGAATTTCTTCTCTCAGAGGGTAGTCAATCTGTGGAATTCTTTACCACAGAGGACTGTAGGGGCTGGGTCATTAAGTATATTCATGGCTGAGATAGACAGATTTTTAATCAGTAAGGGAATCAAGGGTTATGGGGAAAGTGGAGTTGAGGATTATCAAATCAGCAATGTCGATAGGCCGAATGGCCTACTTCTGCTCCTAGGTCTTATGGTCTATATTCACCTGGACATCCCCCCTCCCCTTACTCTTTCCTCCCCCTTACTCCTTCCTCCCCCC
Source organism: Cetorhinus maximus (assembly GCF_964194155.1). NCBI lineage: Eukaryota > Metazoa > Chordata > Chondrichthyes > Lamniformes > Cetorhinidae > Cetorhinus > Cetorhinus maximus. The sequence goes on along the minus strand of NC_135885.1, from coordinate 22,763,655 downwards.
ATGGACTCCTTCCTCCCCTGGACTCCTTCCCTCTTGCAAACTCCTTCTTCTCCCTAGTATCATTCCCCCCCTCTGAACTCCTTCCTCCCCTGAAGTCCTGCCCCCGCGAACTATTTCCCTTACACCTTCCTCCCCCGTTGCACCTACCTTCTCAGTTGCCGCATTCTCCCCATTACACCCTCCTCCCCTTGTACTCCCTCCCCTCTCCCAACCTCAACCCCGACACCATTATCGCCCCTCCCAACTTCACACCACCCCTGACACCATCGTTCCCCCCTTCCCAATCTCAGCCCCCACCCCCCTCCCCACCCTGGCCCACCTTCCTCTCCCAATCAAACTTTCTTCTTCCACCCCACCTTCCACCACACCTTCCCCTCCCACTCACAGCTGGACCTTCCTCTCCAGCCCCTCGATAACCGTAGCAGACCATGGCTAAGACACTGATGTTCTGAAGCAGACCCTCAATGGTGACCTTCCACCTTCCGTGAGCTGCTTCCTGGCAGAGCCATGTCCATCAGAATCCACCCAGCATGCAATGCACGTGTTCCTGCAGGGTCCAGCTCCTGTAGAAGCATCTTTTGCTCCTTGGCTGTCCACCATGTGAGCAAAGCCCTGACGGTAAGTCCCTCATCCAATCATCATCCCTCTGGTCACTGATCCCTTTAACTCCACGCTTACTCCATATTGTATATATTCAGTGACAACACTCTCATCCATTGTAAAAGAATCACAGGACACAAAGCCGGGTCCAAGATACAGTTCTTTATTGCCTTGCTTGCCTTTGGCAAATTTTTCACCGTGTGCACTTATTGTCTTCATGAAGCAAGCTTTCTCGGTGCCTTGATTTACCCATTCCTTAAAAAACTCCTGTAATGGACACAACAAAAGGTCATCAACTTTGCACAACTTCCAAGTCATCATTTTCAAAACCAAAAAATAAACCATCAAAGGTGAAAATTATTTGTAACACCTGGAACCTCTCACTTTAAGAGTGAATGTCTTAATATATTGACAGCTTTCCTAGTGGTTACTAAGTGAATTCTAAATGTACAGGCTTTACATTTGCAGCCTCTGTGATAAAGCAAGTACACTGCAATGATCTGGAAATATATACAGACCGACAATATTATACTGGACATTTTTTGTTTCATTTCTCTCATTAACAGCCTTATATTTAATAACTATCAGTCACAATTTTTGATGGATGAGGGAGTCAAGGATTATGGTGGGCAGACAAGAAAGTGGAGCTGAGACCACAACCAGATCAGCTATGATCTTATTGAATGGCAGAACAGGCTCATAGAACCAAATAGTAAGTTGTATGTTCCTATGTATCATTCCATGATTCTAAGAAGGGAAGCCAAGATAGTGTCTGTTATACAACCCAGAAGTGGAAAAGGCGTAGCAGTGACAACAGAATCTTACAATTGTAAAATGGACTATATTGATAGCAAGATCAGTGAATGCAAATTGGCCAACTTCTGCGCGTCACACTCGTCAAGACGTGTTCTGGGCTGGTATGTTTTCCCACTGATGTGGGTGGTAAATTTGACATGGGGGGATGATTCTAGCGAGCAGTGTTTATAATGATATGCAGATGTATTAAAATGATGTTTCCGATGCACAGTGGCGGGCCATTGACAGCAGAGCTGGTTTCACAACAGTGTGAAACCCATTTTTGGCCTTCCTGCCATATTGTCCACCCACACCTGCTATGACGCCCAACGCCAACAGGGACGGAAATTTCCGCCCTAAATCTCAACTACTACTTATGTATTTGTCCAACCGATTTGGTAATTTCTGAGGTGCCTCCTCTCAATCCATTCCTTCTCCTAGTTTGTTACCACCTACAAATCTGGCCAAAGCTCGGTTGAATTTCTCTCCCCTCTCGGTTATGATTGTAATGCTTCTACTGCAAGATGACCTATCCCAGCTCAGACTAAAAACATGACATGCTACCTTTGCTAACTAGCTCAGTGGGTACAGGTAAAGTGTAGCAAAACTACAACAACACAATTCTAATTCATATAGTGCCTGTAACATAAAAAGGTCCCATTATGCTTCACAGGAGTATAATAGGACAAAAAAATCATGTCAAACCAAAGAAGAATACATTAAGACATGTGACCAAAAGATTGACCAAAGAGGTCAGTTTTAAAGAGTGCCTTAAAGGAGGAGAGATAAATGGTGACACAGAGAGGTTTAGGGAGTGAATTCCTTGGAGGAACTGTCAGTGCAGTTTTAAAATTTAGTCTGAACAGTTATCTTCCCAATTTATTGATCTTCCAGGAATAGTGGGTTGAGTTTTTAAACAAGAATGGCATTTTAAGAATATAAAGGAAGTGCAGATTACAATTTTATGCTGCTCCATTTGCAGCCAATTAGTGGGATTGTGACCTATTGCAAGCTGCATTTGACAATGTAACACATCTGCTCAAGAAGGAAGACAATCATAAACTAGATAGTGATCAACCAGTTAATCTAATGCCAACTGTGCACAAACTCTTATATTCCCTAGTTCAAGGCAAAATTAAATGGTGTTCAGAAATGTGTAGGTTATTTAGGACACTCAACATGGATGTGATAATAGTAAGCAGTATCACAGAATCTTTATAGAAGGAGGCCTTTCGGCCCATCAAGTCTGCACTGGCTCTCTGAAAGAGCATTCCGCCTAGTTCCATTTTGAAAAGTTTGAGTTTTTTCAATAGAAGTCATGTAAGTACTTGTAGTACACTCCCAGGGCTGCAGGCTCCGTACTCGATCCCTGACAGGACCAGTTCCTTGGTCAACAACATACACTATGTGCCATTGCAATAAAGTTTAAGGAGCCACACATCCATCATAACATCATGGCTTACCCTGCACCTACAGAACAAAAGAAGCATCCGGAGGCCAATTGCAAAAAAAAAATCTCATTTACTGCTGACTGACAAACATTGCTTAGATTAACATTGACTGGTGTTTTACATCACACCATTAAAAAAAGAACAGAAAATTGAGGGAAACAAATATCACCCGTGATCAGACTATTTAAGGTGCTTTAAGTTTTCACTTGCGGGTGCTACGTCTAGATGCTCCCCCCTCGCTGGCACCAGCATTGGAGACAGCCTGCTGACTCTGCTGTCTTGTTGGCCTTTATGACCTTGGCGGTTGTCCTCTGGCCTGTGGAGCCTGTGCTGGACCTGCCTGGGAGGGAGCGGCCAGTACCACGGCTGGAATCTCCCCAGTCATCGCAGCCTCATCAGATGCCACGCTCACAGGCAGAGAGACGGAGGAGCTGCTGCCGTTATCCGGAGCGCCCTGAGAGGAGCTCGCAGAGACGACAGGCAGCTCGTGCGCCAACGTGAGGTTGCTTTGGACCTCCCTGCTCAACATTGATGGACGGGCCTAGCTGGGATACTGGGTGCCCTGTTCATCTCCCACACTGACACTGGCTAACAGAGGTCATTGTCAGTGTGAGTGCTTGGAGTTCCGAGCGAATCCCCAGGAACCCCTAATTGAGTCCTTGGAGAAGCCTCTCCATGAGAGTCACCACTTTCTCCATGGAGGAGGCATTGCGCTCGGCCATAAGGGTTAAGCAGTGCTTATGCTCCACAGGGTCTCCTCCACAACAGACACCATGGCATGCATTCCCTCATGTATCTCTGCCAGATCCTCCCATACCCCCGCTGGACACCCAGCGTCTGCTGCCTCATGGATGACTCCAAAGGCCCATCATCAGCCAATCAACTGAGCAGTGTCCTGGCCCCCAGCAGACTGCCGGCGCCCTGGGTACTTTCTGCCTCTGCCTGCACCTCAAGTGAGTTTGCACCAATGTGCACTGAAATACTAGATGGCAATCTTATGCCCACCGAGGTGCTGGTGTCTGCCCTGGTGCTTGCTTGACAGAGGGGATGTGACGCTGGTGTGTGCTCAGCATGCTGGTCCTCAGGCTGCTCATAACAAATGGCTGCTGGTGAGCCTAAAAGGGAGAAGAAGGACATGTCATTAGTTTAACTCATTAGACTGTCAGTGTGCATGCCTGGCACCCTGATGAGACAGAGATATGCATCATTGTGCCCTCGTCTTTCCATTATCAATGGGGATTCCAGGTTTGAGGCTCACATCAATATAGAGACTACACTGGAATGGTTGCAAAAAACACACATTCTCACCTCAGTGCACTGCACCCTTACCATCCCCTGGCATCCTAACCTCACCGTGGCCGCTTGACTGAGGAGCATGGCGCCTCTCCAGCTCCAGGGCCTCTTGCTCATATCGACTGAGGATTAGGAGATGTGGGGGTCCCCCGCCAATCCACGACCTCTCAGCATTGTTATGGGATGTTTTCTCCCAAAAGGATAGAGGAGCATTGATTAGTCCACTCTCTAGCTGCAGCACCATTGCAGCCTGGCCAACCCCACCTGAGGAACACCTCGCAGGGCTCAGCCGATTCGTGACCCTGGAGCCACAAGGCACTCAGTCCAAGCAGCCAGGGCTCACCCCCTGGGCCAGATCCTGCCTCATTGACATTTGCCACTCACACTCTAACATCTCTGAGGTCCAGGGGGGATGGGCAGCTCTTAACTGTTTTGTAAAGTGACCCAAGCCAACACGGTACTCACCCTTCCTGATCGCAGGAGATCGTTAAATCGTTTCTGGCACTGCACCCATCTACGCGTCACCACGTTGTGGCTGCTGACCCTGGATGCCACCTTCTCCTAGGCCTTTTTGGTGAGGTGGGGAGGGCCTCCTCTTCCCGTCCCTGAGGACAAGTGTTTCTCTCCTGGCTGCCACCTCCTCCAGGAGGGCAGTGAGGCTCTCATCTGAGAAATGCGGGGCCGACTGCCCCACCAACCTGCCCTCCCGCCTGCCGTGTCCACCCGCTATGGTTTCCATGCACAGGGCTTCTGCGTCCTTCGGTGGCAGCCTTCCAGGGGTTGCCGAGGCTGCATTTGAATCAGCCGCCAGGTCATCATTGGACCCAGCAGACATTAAGCCCCTGCCCTCCTCTTCATGCTCATTCACAGGCCGCGTCTCACACTGGACGGGCCTTAATTGGCCTGCCTACATAAAATCACGGCGCGTTGCTGATCACGGGTTAGCTTCCCGACTGCCCCCGCCTGCCGATCACCCCCGCCAAGGGTAAAATTCTGCCCATGGAAATTCCCCTTCAAGCCACTCACCATCCTGATCTGGAAATGCACTGCCATTCCTTCACTGTCACTGGGTCAAAATCCTGGAACTCCTAAAGCACTATGATGGTACCTAGACCACAGGGACTGAAGTGGTTCAAAAATTCAGTCCAATATCTCCTTATGGGGCTCAATGTCAAATTTGGTTTGTTAACGCACCCGTGAAGTGGCTTGGGACATTTTACTATATTAAAGCTGCTTTATGCAGCTTGTTGTAGAGATTTTCTGATGCCACTGATAAATGTCAGCTGTGGCACAGTGGGTAGCACTCTTGCCTCTGAGGCTCTGGGTTCAATTCCCATTCCCAAGATTTGAATAAAGTGCCAGCATTGAGCCAATTAGTTAAGGTTAACATTTAAGTCAAATGAAGCATTGCAAAGGTATAATTTGCAATATAACTGATTTAACCTGTAGGCAAAATACATGGATTGTATGCAAACTCAAAGGAAGAAATGGAACCCCACTGAGATCATCTTTCATTCCTTGTTCCATTTCTTGGCATGTTCTATTAATCCTGCTGTAGTTTAATGTGCCCTTGAGATTTCTATAACCAAATGTGTGCCTTGCCAGCCACATTGAATCTCTGGCTAGTAAAGTTCTTACTTTGAAAGAAGATTTTCATTTATATCATATTTTCACAACCACCAGACAGCTCAACATGCTTTACACTAGATGAAGTAATTCAGGAGTGTAGTCACTGTTGTACTGTCGGAAATGTGACAGCCAATTTACACACAGCAAAGTGATACTGACCAGATAATTTGTATTTGTGATGTTGTTTGGAGGATAAATATTGGCCAGGAAACTAGGGATAACTCCTCTTAATCTTTTTTGAAATAGTGCCATGTATGCAGAGGGGCCTCAGTTTAACATCTGATTCAAAAGATGCCACTCCTAACAGTACGGCAATCTCACTGGAGTGTCAGCTTTGACTTCTATCTTTTATTTCTTTATTCTTTCATGGGATGTGGGCATTGCTGGCAAGGCCAGCATTTGTTGCCCATCCCTAATTGCCCTTGAACTGAATGGCCATTTCAGAGGGCAATGAAGAGTCCAACACATTGCTGTGGGTCTGGAGTCACATATAGGCCAGACCAGGTAAGGAAGGTAGATTTCCTTCCCAAAAGGATATTAGTGAACCAGGTAGTTTCTTTTTACAACAATAAATGATAGTTGTCATGGTCAGCATTACTGAAATGACTAACTTTATATTCCAGATTTATTAATTGAATTTAAATTCCACCAGCTGCTATGCCCACAAAATGTTAGCCTGAACCTCTGGATTACTAGTCCAGCAACATTACCACTACACTACCATCTTCCCCATTTCTCAAAAATGTCAAAATCTATTTATAAATTTGTATCTATGCACCTGCATTTCGATATTTCTTGCTGGAAGATTTATTGTCTGTTGCCTCATTTTGCAATTCCTCATTCCCATAAATTACTGAGCCGTTTGTGCTCCGCAGCTCTACTGCTCCAGTCTTTGTACATCATTGTGTAGGATTACATAGGATATACAACATAGAAACAGGCCATTCGGCCCAGCCAAACCATGCTCTAGTTGAACCGCCTCCCATCTTTTCTCACCTAAATCTGCCATCATAACAATTCAATCCCTTCTCTCTCAAATGTTTGTCTAGTTTCCCCTTAAATGCATCAACACCATTCGATTCAACCACTCCCTGTGGTAGTGAATTCCATATTCTCAAAATTCTTTGGGTACAGAAGTTTCTTCTGAATTACCTACTAGATTCCTTGGTGACTATCTTACATCAATGGCCTCTAGTTGTGCTCTTCTCCACAAAAGGAAACATTGTCTCTGTATCCATCCTGTCAAAGCCTTTCATCATTTTTAAAATCCCTATTAGGTCACCCCTCAGCCTTTTCTCAAGAGAGAAGAGATCCGGCCTGTTAATCCTTTCCTGATATAGATACCCATGAATTTCTGCCCCCATGTATCCTTTTACATTATGGCGACCAGCACCACACGCAGTACTCTAAGTGTGGTCTAACCAAGGTTCAATACAGGTTAAGCAAAATTTCCCTACTTTTCAATTCTATTCCTCTAGAAATTAAACCTAGTGCTTGTTTTCCCTTTTTTTATGGTCTTGCTCACCTGTGGTGCAATTACTTCTGGTGATTAGTGTATTTGTACTCCGAGATCCCTTTATTCCTCTACCCCACCTGGACTTGTACCTTCAAGTAATAAGTGACTTCCCTATTCTTCCCACCAAAATGTACTGCCTAACATTTATCTTAGTTGAACTTCATTTGACAATTTTTTGCCCATTCTGTGAGCTGATTAATGCCCTCTTGTAATTTGTTGCTGTCCTCAATATTGACTTTCTACTCCCCCCGCTTAATTTGTTGTCATCCGCAAATTTAGAAATTGTATTTTTGATTCCAAAGTCCAAATCATTAATGTAAATTGTGAACAGCAGTGGCCCTAACACTGGTCCTTGTGGAAGGCCACTTCCGAGCTTCTGCCGTTCTGAATAATTACCCTTTACTCCCACTCTGTTTTCTGTCTTGAAGCCTGCTAGCAATCCATTCTGTCACGTCCACTGTCTCCACATTCTCTGACCTTATTCATTAGTCTTTTATGGGGCTTCTTATTAAAGGCCTTTTGGGACTACAGATAAATTACAAAGACTGCATTACCAATGTCTACTCTTTCTGTTACTTCCTCAAAAATTCAATAAGGTTGGTGAAGCAAGATTTTCCCTTTTGAAATCCATGCTGACTATTTATTTTGATATTTCTTGTATCTAGATTGCTTTGCTTTGGTTTGACATCCTTTGTTTATTCTTTCCTTAATTGCCCTTTCTAATTTATTTGGTACAATCCTTTTAAAGTTCTTAATTTCACTTTTTCTCTTTTAATGTTTTATCCTCTCACTAACTGGATTACTGGAAGGAGAAAGAATTTTTTGTATGCTGCATTTTGGTCTTCATCAGGTTTTTTTAATTGAACTCTCATTTATATTATGTCAAGCTACCTGTCTTGCGGCTGATAAATAAAGGAATGAAAGCTAAAAATAAGATGTAAAAAATAAGACAAAAAAATGTTTTTCTGAAGTAATAAGCAAAGAGATTTGCCCTACAGGCAGATGAACTGAATGTCCAACAGATTTCAATCAACAATTCACTTATTTACCTTCGTTCACACAATTATTTTAATTAACAATTTTAATCCCACAAATATGACACATAAATACCTAAATTCTCACAAAATATTATACTTAAAAACATTATTTGACAAAAAATATTTCTTTTAACAATGAACTTACTTTCATTTGCTTTACTTGGTTTGACTCTAATTTAATGAGGTTTACAGATTTTGCTGTATGGTTTCGACTAATCATTCTCTACATCCTGAGTGTCACTCTCAAAACCCTCAGGATCAAAATCTACATCAATGCCTTTTTCCTCAATATTTGTTAATACCATGAATATTTCATCATCAGTGTCAAAGGAAACATCCGTAGCATCACTCTCTACATTTTCAGTGTCACCGTCTGCATTTTCAGTGTTGAAGTATTCATTATCTCATGTTAGACCACATTAGAAGTTCTTCCTTCTTCAGCCAAAATAAAGAGGTTTTGGTGATCATACTCAGCTGTTCTATTTTCCAATGTTTTTCAAAAAGTGCTTCGATTTTGTTGCTGCTCCACTAAGAGTCAGTGTACTTTACATTTTATGTAACACATTGAGGGCGGGTCTTTTTTTCCACTTTGTTGCACCACAACATTCAAATACCTCTTATCAACCGCCAATATCATATTCTGGTCTGACTCATAATTATAATGAGGATCAGAGATGAAGGCTTCCTTAAAGAGTCTTGGTCTCTTATTTGCAGCACTGGTTCTTCTGCATTCTGTCACTATCAACTTCTTGCCTTCTTCCTCCAGCCTCTTCATCTTCCCTTCCTCTAATTGTTGCCTGTTGCTGTCAATTTGCTCTATTCCCTTCATCTCCCCAGGCTCTGAGTGATGCCTATCACTTTCCTTACCAAGTAATAATGTGTAATGTCTCATAACATAAACTTACATGAAACTAATAAAATGAGGATAAAAGAACGAATGAAATTTGAAAGGGAGTTGGAAATTTATGCTGTAAATTCATTGCATTCTTTCTTGGAATATATGGTTAAAGTTGGTTAAAGCATGTCTGAGTTATGGTGTCAGCGAGGTCACAATGCAGGCAGGGCCACAGAATACCCTGTTAGGAGGCCAAAACCACCCCCCTGCCATCCCTTCCTAACCCCCTTCCTCCCAGTGATGGTGGTTATATGTTAACTCCTCTACAACATTCCCCTTGGTCCAAGGTATTATCCCACTCGCTCAGTTTGCAAGCATAACCCTGACCTTCCAGTCACTTGCCATTTCAATTCGCCATCTTTGCTCTCTTGCTCTCATTTCTGACCTCAGCCTGCTACAATGTACCAGTGAAACCTAATGAAAGTTGGAGGAACAGGACCTCAACTTCCGATTAGATGCTTTACGGCCTTCTGGACTCAACATTGAGTTCAACAACTTCAGACCATGAACTATGTACTCCATTTTGAATTTTCTCTCCCCAAAGTGCCAGTCTGTATCTTGTTCTCAAGTTTTTGCTTTCAGACAGCACTGACCTTTATTCTGCTATTAACACATTCTGCTATTTTGCTTTCCGACAGTGCTGACCTTTATTCTGCTATTCACACCTACTTTGGATCAATCTTTTGTTTCTTTCAGACCATCATATCATTACCATTCCCTTTGCCTTTGGTTCCATGACATCTTTGTCATTTATCTCCTCCGTCCTCTAACCCATCCCTGACCTCTTTTGTTCCATCTGTGCCTCCCCCCATTTCGAAGACATAAAACCCATCACATTCCTACCTCTACTTAGTTCCGAAGAAGAGTTATATTGGACTCAAAAAGTTAACTTTGTTTCTCTCTCGACAGATGCTGCCAGGCCTGAGTTTTTCCAGCACTTGTTTTTTTTAAAAAAAACTCCAGCATCCACAGTATTTTGCTTTTATTATCCCACCAAATTTGGTTGAGATTGGCTCAAGGACCTCGGAGGAGTTTGCCAATAAACAGACAGGCAGACATTTTACTTTTATAAATATAGATGATAAAGAAGTAAGGGACAACATAAAGAAAAAGCATAACATGCAAATAAAACACTAATCCTGTAAAATAGGGGAGGCAAATTAAATAGCAAAGAGTGACAAGACAGGTAGTAATAGCTACAAAAAAAGGGTATGAAAATAAACTTTCAATCAAGGGATATCAAAATCAACTCAAAACAAATCAAGGACACTCATTGTCACACTCTCCTGATTCTACTCTGTCCTTTGTACCAGGAGTTATCTGAATAAAATTTGTACAGTCATTTTAGACAGTTCAACAGCATTGTCCAGTTGTAATCCTTGTTTTCAAGAACACCATCCATAGTAAATCAAAGTTACCAGGATTATGAACTGAAACAGCGTCAGAATAAGAACTGGGGGTGTCATTGCATTCATCACAAGTGTAGCTGTCAGGCTCTATTTGAATAACAACACCTACCAGCTTACATGTTCCGTCTGTCCAAAGTCATACAAATGTTCTCAATTGCAGCAGCGTGATGGTTAACTTCCACAATAATTGCTTGATTCAAATACGGAATTATACACATGCAATCACTTAATCCCATATTCACAATTGTAGATTCATTTAACCACCAAACTTGAACAATGCAAGAATGAGTCATTCCATACAGGGTGTTAAATTAATATTGCCCTGATGGATATTGTCACATAAATTTTCTTGCCAAACCTCTGACAAAATCTTAGATCCATTTCCAAGTAGGACTGAATAGCTTGTTACATAAAGTATACATTGGGCTCTTGGTGGCTCTTATGACATTGTCACTCGGGTAACCAAAGTTTACAACTGGAAACACAACTTGTTGGGTGCTGTTTCCTGGTTACAGGGCACAAACGAACAACCATAAAACTGACAATCCTCCAAATGAGCCTAAACCCATTCAGGCCCAAATGGTCCCAGGGTCGTGCAGACCAAGTCCAGCGGTCAATTCTGGTTCAATAAAAATCAAATGATTGATCTTAACTAATTCTTTCATATTCAATTGTACATTTTGACAAAGGTTGGCCTATGCTGCCTCGTTTAACTCCTAAGTGCCCTAATGCCATCATGAATAAGTTTACATTCTGGCTGGAACTAATTGAAGCATTGATTACTATCTTCCACTCCTCAGTTATCATAATCTCTGTACTCATCCCTTCATTTCAGCTGGGTAATTCTAGTAATCTATTACTAAGAACCTCTATACCCATTAAGTTTAGTAACCCTGTGTCACGCCCATGAATCCCAAGACAGTATTGAACTTCAATTCCAATTTCAGAAATGAATGTTCACTTCATATCTGAATGTGCTTTTTTTGATTTGAGGAATATTGGGGAGCTGTTGGAAGGATTGGCAGGCTGAATATCAACCTGTTGAACTGCATCATGAATGCTCCTTCTGTGACCAGCAAGTCTTGGAGTGGAACTTGAACCTGGAGTTTTTGTCTCAGAGACAGGGATGTGACTGACTGAGCTTCAGAAGCAAATAATGTTCGATGTATAAATTTACAATCAGCAATACAAATGTTATTGCTTGGTGAATTAAATAAAAATAGCTAACAACAAAGGGCTAACAGTCATATGGTTACCATTAGCAGAATGTGTGACAGTGGGGTCTGTAAAACAGCATGGCTATGATTTTTGAAACAAAAACAAAAATTGCTGGAAAAACTCAGTAGGTCTGACGGCATCTGTGGAGAGAAAGACAGAGTTAACGTTTCGAGTCCATATGACTCTTATTCAGAACTTCTGAAGGAATCCTTGGTTGAAGAAAAAGGAGGACATATCATAAATGCTGGAATGGAAGTAGCATCATCAGAATAGGCTCTTAAGTGGACAATTATTGGCCACTTAAATACCACATCCTGTCCCTGTTGCTATATTACCCACGGCAGTGGAAGGCCCATGCCTGGTAGGTAGTCTAGCAGCTTTATGCAGGCTGATGTCGGGCAAGGGGTCCTTTGGGGGTCCCCTATGCCCTTTGGAGGCACCACCTCACAAGTTCATACTCTCCCTTTAGCCTTCTCCAGAAGGCTGGTACACTTCCTCTTTCCACAGCACTGGTCCAGCGCCCATAAAATGCCTGAAGAGTGAGGAAAACAAGAACATTTGTGGCGCTCACTGAGATGCCTCACACCACAAATTTTGTGCCAAAATATTCAAGTTGTACAGTTTCTGATTCATCATGCACAGTGCTAGTCAGCAATGAAAATGTTGAGTGTAGGTGATGTTACAGATTACATATTGATGTTTGGAGTCACAAAGTCAGAGGAAGTATGCAGTTCGTAGTCCTGGAAAAAAAGTAAGAAAACACAAAAAAGTTATGCACATTATGCTGATTCATTTCAGCTTGCTTTACGGTTCAGATCCATTATTTTCTCTGATATATAACAGTTCAGCTTGCTTTGCTCCTTTGAGACCTCATCCTCGCTCAGCCCCTTCTTCAAATGATGAGTGAAACATGCTGCAGATGGGGAAGGAAGAAGGAAAACATAAGCATTGAGTCATTGAAACTGTTTAAGTCGCAACTGTAGTCACATTTGAGATAGCAGGGGCATATAATCACGGGAAGAGATGAGGTGTCAACAGAAGTCGATCAGAAGCGTGGACATCTACAGTGCAGACAATCTAAGAGGAAACAGTGCATGTGGATGGCTACCTTTGACAGCACTCATCTTCCTGTGCGAAAGTGCGGGCTTTGCTGTTTGCTGTATGCCACTGTTTATTAAGCATGGGCAAACACGGCCATATATGGAGCTGTCTCTGAGCATGTCAGAGCTCCACAAGGCAGTAGCCAAGGACTTAGCAAATAGTGAATTTGTCCTCTGGTCTGTCATGCATGCTCACCGCCACTCAGTGAGCTCCAGACTGCCCTGCAATTGAACCTATAAGAACAAAAAAGAAACATATCAGTGGTCTGCGTAAAGATCTATAAACGCAGACTAAATCAAAGTGCATATACAGATTCTGCATGAATGCAGGTGATATATATCACTGCCTGTCATATTCATTACTTTTAAGAATGCTTTGTGTGTGAACCAGCACAGTTTTTATCTGAAATATTGAAAAAATCATACCTTCCCATCTTTTGGAGAATAAGGCACCTGCGCATGTGTGCTTTCCTGCCCGAATGTGCAAATAAATATGGATGTGGCTTCAATCTGTGCAGGCCTGGGCAGTGTTGTCGCTCTGGGAGGTATGGTCATGGGCCATGTGTCCCCAAACGCAATTGCTGTGCTTCTTGCTGGGAGTTGTTCGACAGTTAACTGAATTGTGGCTCTGCTCACCAGCAGATGAGAACTTTTACATTGGGTGTCCCCAAAATAGAGCCATGCTGGATGAGGGTCTGCATTCCATTCGGCCAACAAGTTTTGTAGCAAGGTCCCCAAGACCACTAGCCGAAAGGAAATACTGGAAGGCCTCCGTATGGCAAGGTAGCTAATGTTCTGCAGCCTGCCATGTTTAAGGGGGATACTTTCAGATATTTATTTAGATCACTGGATGATCTGCTACTCATGATGGGTGAGTTTGCAAGCTGACCATTAATTAGAAGATTCTGCTGTGTGATGCTAAGTCCTAAGGAGCAAGATGACATTGCCCATGAAACACTCTGAGGGGTAGATTTATTTGGCAAAGATGCTATGCAGGCCTTCAATCCTCAAGAAGTAACAGCTGTATCTGGCTGGGGCTACACTGTTGCTGGGGATGAAATGGCTCATGTAAATCATAGAATGCACAAGGATGAGGTGTTCTTTCGAACACCACAGTACAGAGCTGAAACTATGCAAAGAAATAACTCTATTGTTTGATTTGGCAACCAACTAATTGGGGAACTACAAATTATCTTTGCATTTCAAGGTCATTGCCTTATGATGAGCAAAGAACTATTATTCCAAGGCACTGCCCTATTCTAGGATCCAGAAACAGGATGTATTGCACATCCGAGGATCTGCACCGGCATTTCTCCTGACATCCAGGCAGTGCTAGCTGAAGAAGCTGTAGCCACCTGTGTTAAAATGGAGTTTGGTGATCTATTCCACTTTGCATACTTTCCAAATCATGTGGCTCTGAACTAGATCTATTCCTTTCTTTCAGCATTTCAATACTGAGACTGAGCTATTCTGCCATTAGGGAGCCAGCATTCAAACCTATTCTCACAGGAGAGAAAGGCATCTAGGTCAACCAGTTTATACAACACCATATTCACAAAACATCTGGTGGGTGCAAGGGTGAAAGGCATCCCAAGGAACTCTAATGGAATTAAAACAAAGTATGTGATTGATTTTTAAAAAATATTCATTCATGGGATGTGCCCTTGAAAAAGGTAGTGAGCTGTCTTCCTGAACCACTGTAGTCCCTGTGGTGTAGGTACACCCACAGTGCTGTTAGGGAGGGTGTTCCAGAATTTTGACCCACTAACAATGAAGGAATGGCGATATATTTCCAAGTCAGGATGGGTGAACGGCTTGGAAGGGATCTTCCAGATGGTGGTGTTCCCATGTGTCTATAGGACCCCTTCCACAAACATTCACTTCCTCCATCACCGACGCGCAGTTGCAGCAGTGTGTACCATCTACGACGTGCACTGCAGAAACTCACCAAGGCTCCTTAGACAGCATCTTCCAAACCCACGACCACTACGATCTAGAAGGACAAGGGCAGCAGACACATCGGAGCACCACCACCTGTAAGTTCCACTCCAAGCCACTCACCACCCTGACTTGGAAATATATCACCGTTCCTTCACTGTCACTGGGTCAAAATCCTAGAACTCCCTCCCTAACAGCACTGTGAGTGTACGTGCACCATATGGACTGCAGCGGTACAAGAAGGCAGCTCACCACCACCTTCTCGAGGGCAATTAGGGATGGCCTAGCTGACGAAGCCCACATCCTGTAAATGAATAAAAACAATACATTTGCAAAGTGTACATTAATTAAGTTTACAAAGCTTACATAATTACAATTACAAAGTTTCCATTTAAGTAAATCTACGAAGTCCACACAGTTAAATTTAAATAGTTTCTATTCAATGAATGTCCTCTCCCACCGTTCCTGTTTTAAATCTCACCACACAGCAGTGTCTCACATTTGCTCATTGGTGATCTGTTGCTTGTAGTTTATGGAACTAACTGGGATCAATAACAGAGAATCTGTTCAGAATTTATGTAATGAAATCTATCACTTTTATTGTGTCTCATGAGTTTAGATTTGAACAGCCACGGAGCTGGAGGGAAGACATCGTGCACTAAAGCACAAACTTTATCTCCAACCTGGTGGCCAGCACAGAACTCCAGAATTGACTCTCTACAGGTGGAAAGCTGGCACTTGCAAATGCAAGTGATGGTCCTGGCCAGCCAGAACAGCAGCAGGGTGCAACACAGCAGCAACCTGAAGTGAAGGTTGTCTTTTCACAGCAGCAGAGGGCTGAGGTTCTGTATGACGATGTGCCAGACAAGGCGCATGTAGCGCCTCAGTGAGATCCTCCCATGAAATGATGGGGATGCAACCAGATCGACAACAGGACGAGATCCAGGAAAGCAGTAAAACAGCTTGGGTTCATGGAGCTTCAGACACATCGTCCATAGATCTGGTAAGGTTTGAACCTCTGAAACCAAGAATGGTGTCAGAGAATCTTGGAAGCTACAGCAGCCATTGTGAAATTCCATGCCAACTGTTCTCTCGAATAGAATTCTGGAAAGGTGTAAAAAAAAAACTACTGCGGATGCTGGAAATCCAAAACAAAAACAGAATTACCTGGAAAAACCCAGCAGGTCTGGCAGCATCGGCGGAGAGGAAAAGAGTCGACGTTTCGAGTCCTCATGACCCTTCAGCAGAACTGAGTATAGTTAGGAGAGGGGTGAAATATATGCTGGTCTAAGGTGGGGGGGGTGGTGGGGGGGCGGAGAGAGAAGTTGGGTGGGGGGGTGTGGTTGTAGGGACAAGCAAGCAGTGATAGGAGCAGATAATCAAAAGATGTCACAGACAAAAAGAACAAAGGGGTGTTGAAGGTGGTGATATTATCTAAGAAAATGTGCTAATTAAGAAGGACACTCAAGGTACAGCTCTAGTGGGGGTGGGGTGGAAAGGCTGACAAGGTATTACAGTTGTAGATTTAAAAATAATGGAAATAGGTGGGAAAAGAAAAATCTATATAAATTATTGAAAAAAACAAAAGGGAGGGGGAAGAAACGGGGGAGGGAGTTCAAGGTCTAAAGTTGTTGAATTCAATATTCAGCCCAGAAGGCTGTAAAGTGCCTAGTCGGAAGATGAGGTGCTGTTCCTCCAGTTTGCGTTGGGCTTCACTGGAACAATGCAGCAAGCCAAGGACTTTGTTTCTGGAAAGGTATGCTGCATCATCGAGTCGCTGTTGATGCTCATGGGGCTTTTGAAGGATCAGTCACAGTGGATCCAGGTATAGGTATACAACTTCAATTGCGATTCAATCTCAAACAATTGGATTGCATGTATCCTGAATTGACTAGGCAGAAGCTTCACACTGCTCCGAATGGTAAATGTCTCCTCTCGGATCCAGCTCCCAAGATAGTTTTAGGAAGGAATGGTACTGCAATATATGATGGCAATTAGCCTGCAACTGAACCTGGGACAAGATAATTTTCTTGTCCTCCTGAAACCAGCCCTGTAAATGCTGCTTCACACCCACTCAATGTTTTCCTCTACAGATGTTGAATATGCGTGCGGCCATGAAGCGGAAGAAAGTCAATGAGACGAGGATTGTGAGGAGCCGGCAGAGCACTCATTCCATGAATTATTCAATGATCCACTATTTCTAGGATGTCAATGCACAAAGGCAGAATCAATGTTGTTGGTTCTAAAATTCGCAATGAGACACTGTTTATCATCTGTTGTGGCGATGCATCTCCTGGAACTTGTAAATACCTTACGTGGAAAGTTTGATATTTAGGTCCACAAAGTTAATGCTCAAAAAAATCTTCTCCAACAAAGCATTGAGCTTAAAACTCCACTTCCATTGCCTGTATTGCTTTAGTTATGAAAACTCTGGACGAGCTCTTGAAGAAGAAGGTTCCATGTCCTAATTGTGAGCAGCCATGTGTCATTAAAAATCTAACTGGTGGCAACTTTTTTGTCACTTCAGATCTGAAGTCACAAGTTCAGACACTGTTCCGGAGAGCTGAAATAAGGGAGAATTTGAAGTAGAGAGAAAACCGTGGAAATTTGGTAGAGGGGAATATTGAGGACCTGCATGATGGAGCACATTACAGGAAAATGTCTGAGGCAGGCCAACCACTTAGTGATAGAAACAACTTCCCATACATTATCAACTCCAATGGGCTCCCAGTATTTAAATCTTTCAAATATTCATTATGACCTGTGTATTCAATGATTAATGAGCTCCCCCCAAAATTCAGAGCTAGTAATCTTATTCTAGCCAGGTTATGGTTTGGAAATTGCAAACCTAAAATTCCTGGATGAAGTTGCCAATGAAGCGAGGAGACTAACAGAAAAAGGGGTTGAATGGAGTCGAGGGGTGGAAGTGATAACCAGCAGATTGTTCCCACTTTGCTGTCATATAAATTCTCCTGCATGTGCTGCAATGCAGAATACCGTCAAATTGAATGTATGTTATGGATGTGGCTTGTGCTACCGTCCTGGTAAGGCAATAGAGCAGGTTTTGAAATACCTTATAGATGTCTGTCAGTATAAGGACAGCACAGATGATAAAATACTTTATGACATGTCAAGGACATAGGAAAAGGGCAGGACAGTTATAGGTGTTAAGGGAACTTGTGTCTTTGTGAACTTGCCATATTTCACAGAATCACAGAATTTTAACAGCACAGAAGGAGGCCATGCAGCCCAACGTGTCTGCACTGGATCTCCAAATGAGCATTATGACCTTGTGCCATTGCCTTGCCTTTTCCCCATACCCCTGCACATTGTTTCTATTCAAATAATTATCCAATGCCTTCTTGAATGCCTCGATTGAACCTGCCTCCACCACACTTCCAGGCAGTGCATTCCAGACCCGAGCCACTCGTTGTGTGAAAAAGTTTTTCCTCATGTCACGTTTGCTTCTTTTGCAAATCAATTTAAATCTGTGCCCTTTCATTCTTGATCCTTTTACATGTGGGAACAGCTTCTCCCTATCTGCTCTGTCCAGCCCCCTCATGATTTTGAACATCTCTATCAAATCTCCTCTTAGCCTTCTTCTCTCCAAGGAGAACAATGCCAACCTCTCCAATCTATCTTTGTAACTGAAGTTTCTCATTCCTGGAACCGTTCTTGTAAATCTCTTCTGCACTGTCTCCAATGTGTTCACATCCTTCCTATAATGTGGCACCCAGAACTGTCCATAATACTCCAGCTGAGGTCTAATGAGTATTTTATATAAATTCAGCATATGTCCTTGCTCTTGTACTCTATAACCCTATTAATAAAGCCCAGGATACTGTGTGCTTTATTAACTGCTCTCTCCACCTGTCCTGTCACCTTCAATGACCTATGCACATATACACCTAGGTCTTTCTGCTCCTGCACCCCCTTCAAAATTTCACCCCTTATTTTATATTGTCTCTCCATGTTCTTCTTACCAAAATGCATCACCTCACACTTCTCTGCATTGGACTTCATCTGCCCACTCCACCAACTTGTCTATGTCCTTTTGAAGGTCTACACTGTTCTCCTCACAATTTACAACACTCCCAAGTTTTGTATCATCTGCAAACTTTGAAATTGTCCACTGCACACCAAGTTTAAGATCATTAATATATATCAGGAAAAACATGGATCCCAATACCGATCCCTGGGGAACTCCACTACAAGCCTTCCTCCAGCTTGAAAAAATATCCATTGACCATTACTCCCTGTTTCCTATTTTTCAGCCAATTTTGTATCCACTATGTTACTGTCCTTTTTATTCCATGAACAATAGCTTTTCTCACAAGTCTGTTGTGTGGCACTGTATCAAATGCCTTATGATAGTTCATGTACACCACATCAACAGCATTGTCCTCATCGACCTTTTCTGTTACCTCTTCAAAAAACTCCAGCAAGTTAGTTAAACACGATTTCTCCTTTAGAAATCTATGCTGGCACTTCCTTATCAACCCGTATTTTTCCATGTGACTACTAATTCTATCCCAAATAATTGTTTATAGAATCTTGCACACCACTGAAGTTAAACTGACTGATCTGTAATTGCTGGGCTTATCCTTACAACCTTTCTGGAACAAGGGCATAATGTTTGCAATTCTCCAGTCCTCTGGCACCTCCCCTGAGTCTAAGGAAGACTGAAAATTTTTCCATTATCTTGGTAATTTTGCCCAGACTTTATGCACTGCCTCCTGCTAGGAGTTGTCCGACAGTTTACTGCACTGTGGCTCTTCTCATAGCAGATGAGGAATTTTACACTGGGTCTTCCTGGAGTATAGCCGTGCTGGATGAACATTTGCATTCCATCAAAACTGGATAGCCAAGTTTTGTAGCCAGGTCCCTGAGACCATTAGACTGAAAGGAAACACTGGAAAGCCTCCGAATGGTAGATGTGGCTATTGTTCTACAGCCTGCCATGTTTAAGCAGGGTACTTTCAGATATTTATTTAAATCAGTGGGTGGTGCTCATTTAGGTTTCTTTCTCCTGTTACAAAAATCAATCTCTCCCAATTAGGTCATCAAATGTGAAGCATTTATGTATTCATTTGTCAGCAGGGTGCAAATTCTGTCCAGTGATGCTGCCGTGACCTTCAATGTGCTCTTGTTGACACATCTTCCAAACAGTGTGGAGTTGTGGGGCCCCTTGTGGACTCCTTCATGCTTCCCCTTTGAGACATGCAATTGGTGGGTGAAGTAACAGCTCAAAGGGTATCGGGGAATTATCTTACAAGTGGTGCATAAGATTTCCTGATACAAAATCTGCCACTCATGATGAGTGAGTTTGCAAGCTCACCATTAATTGGAAACTGTGCGATGTTAAGCCCTAAGGAGCAAGATGACATTGCCCATGAAACCCTCTGAGGGGTAGATCTTTTTGGCAAAGATGCTATGCAGGCCTTCAGTCCTCAAGAAGTAACAGCTTTATCTGGCAGGGCCTACACTGTTGCTGGGGATGAAATGGCTCATGTAAATCATAGAATGCACAAGGATGGGATGTTCTTTCGTACATCGCAGTACAGAGCAGAAACTATGCAAAGAAATAACTCTATTGTTTTATTTGGCAACCAACTAATTGGAGAGCTACAAATTATCTTTGCATTTCAAGGTCATTGCCTTATGATGATCAAAGAACTATTATTCCAATTCACTGTCCATTCCAGGATCTGGAAACAGGATGTATTGCACATTTGAGGATCTGCGCCGGCATTTCTCCTGACGTCCAGGCAGTGCCAGCTGAAGAAGCCGTGACCACCTGTGTTAAAATGGAGCTTGGTGATAAATAACACATTGCTTACTTCACAAATCACCTGGATCTGAACTAGACCCATCTCTTTTTTCAGCATTTTGGAATTGAAACTGAGTTGTTCTGCCATTTTAGGACCTACTTAAAATGACAGGAGAGAAATGCATCTAGGACAGCTAGGTTATACAACACCATATTCACAAAACATCTGGTGGGTGCACGGGTGAATGGTATCCCAAGGAACTCTAATGGAATTAAAACAAAATCTGTGATGTCATAAAGAAATCCATTTATTGTGTTTGTGATGGAATCATGTCAATAAAAGAGTAAAACATCACTCCACATAAATACAGAGTCTGTTTATAAATGCACAAAGAGAAATAAGGTTTCAACGTACACATTTATATCCACATAGGAAAATCTGTATTGAAATTGACAGTTATGTATTTATGTATTTTTTACAATCTTCTTTCTGTAACAAAAATAAAAAAGGCACAATCAACATGCACCTCAGCTGGAATTTCATTAAGACAACACGCCATTGCAAGACAATATAAAGCTTTCGGCCAGTGCGGGAGCAGCAGGGTCAAGACTAAGGAGTAGTAAGACTGAGGGAGAGAGACATAGTGGCGGGGGGAGGGGGGGGAGCACAGCTTGGGGAGACAGCTGGAGCTAAGGGGCAGAGAGGGAGAAATAGTGCCAATGCAACATTATAAGCAGGGTAGGGGTAGGGGAAATTGGTTTGCATAAAGGGGAGCGGGGAATTTCCTGCATCTGGTTGGCAAGGTTGCATGCAACTCCAAGGAAATTTAGTCAGTGGGCACAAGGACAAAACCAGACCTGAAGATTAATGGAATTAGAAAGAATTAAAAGTCAGTGATTGAGAATATGACATAAAGAGGGATGAGAGAAATGCATTCACTGGTGTTCAGTTTAGTAAAATTGACAGCAGGTGCAATATTAAGGTATCAGCTCAAACCGGCTGCGAGGTACCAGTGCCTACACTGGTGGCCATTCGGAAACTGGAAGCCCCTACTGGATTTCTGAAGAGTCCAGCAGAATTGCCAGTTTATTAGTTGTTTCCATTAAAATCCAGTTAAGACCAGTTATGCACCAATTAGTGCCAGCTCAAACCAGTTCGGGCTTCAAGTGGTCGGAACTGTTTTTTCCTTCTGGATCAACAGCAGAATCTGCTGCTACATTCAGCCATAGTCCTGGTAGCAGGCAGGCCTTTGTGCCACTTTGTCATAGCTAATGTAAAACACTCCCAAACATTTTCATGTTCAACGTCTGAAAAGTGCAGTGGCAATGAAAAATTGCAGATCATTTTGTCAATATCGTGTTGATTAGTAATTTCAAAGTGTTGGGAAGGCTTCCAATTTCTCACTTCTCACCACTCACTTCTGTAATTTCAGAAATTGGCGTGATGATGTTGTATTCTCGGTCTGACTTGGTCATTCCCTATTTTATGTTCATGCAAGGGGCAGCTCACCCAATTTATGACCATGAAATCCAGTCCATCTTTTCAGATCAATGGCTCTTTGTCAGAACTGAGAGTGCTTAGAGATGTAACATGTTTTGAAACATGACAAGGAAGGGGGTGTGAGGAAGGGAAGGAAAGGACAAAAGGGAAAGTCCTTGATAGGGTAGAGGGCAAGAGAGATTAAATGACGAAATGGGTGACGGTGCAAGGCAAAAAGAGATGGTAATGGAACAAGTAAAGAAACAAAGGTTGTGTCTAGAGGAGGTGTAAATGAGAAGAATCATCAACAACAGCTGCCACCCAAAAACGAAAAACAGTGGGCAAAGGTTATGATCAATACTTTCAGTTTCTGTATTGAATTCAATATCAAATCCAGAAGGCTGTAAAATGTGTGATGGAATCCAGAGTTTGCGGAGCCTGGATGGTTGCAGCATCCGGCGTGGGCCACTGGTGCCAGGTGCAAGCAGCGGGAAATTTGGGATGAGTGAGGGGGAGAGCGAGAGCAGCGGAGCAGTGAGGAGCCGGCACCATCCCCTTCACAGTGTCAGCTACCAGGAGCTGACCATGGTGGCCATGGACACGGCTTGCTTCAAAACTATTCAGCGCTGGAGGAGGAGAATTAGCGAGTGGCTATAGAATATAGAAGACATTACCTCCTTAACCTCATTACCTCTTAAGAGATAGGAAATGTAGTAGGTACAGAATAAATCAGTCAAGGAGATTGCAGGGAGTATTGTGTGTGTAAATAGGGGTTGTGCTATGAATGTACTGGGAAGAGATAAGACTTCAAATCTATACAGCACTCATGAGCACATGTGTGGAATGCATGGAGTGTAACAAACAGCTTAAGACATCAAAGGTAGTTACAACAAATGGTAACAGCTAACCTTATGACTAAAGGAGCTTTGTGTCAGCAGTATACTCACAGAACATGATGACATATGGTACCCCACATTTGCCCTAGGTAATTAAATTACCAAAAGATACAAGACACTGGAACTCCTTGCTGAATCCTGAAGGAGTCCTTGGTATGTGAATATTGGTACATATAACTCATACGCATTGCTTATAAGGAGTTGTCCTTTATTAAATCATTGACTAGATTTGAAAAAGAAATATTAACCAGATATTTTAGTGTTTTCTAGAGACTGCTTTTTCACAGGTCTTTTTCACACAGTCCACCTCTCAAGATCTCACAGGGCCACTCCCCATACAGCTTTCCATTTCTCTAAATATATTTTCTCCCTTTTGATCTGTAAATCCCATTCTTTCACCCTTGAAAAACACAATGTAGAAAAAACTTTACTGTCACCTAGTGGCAATAGTCCAGGGGCACAGACACAAAAAAATGACAGGAGTTGAGTTGGAGAGAGTTCAATGTGTGTCAGAGAGATAGGACAGGAATTTTAAGCTCTTTGATGAGGACGGCTACAAGGCTATTGTGGACAGTAATTGACTGGATAGTCAGTTATGGAACTTAGTAAAATGATCAGTTTAGCAGAGGTGCTACAGGAAGGCTGAGTTTAGGGAACTCATTTGTTTGCTTTGCAGTTGAAGAGACGGTGAGTTTGGAGTGTGGTTTTGGGTATCTTGGGGAGAGATAAGAGTTAGGTGAAAACCATCGCATGAATGCTCAGGAACTCACCTGAAGAAAACCGTTTGCAACTGTGGCAGTCCACGCGAGAAGCCTTTGTGTCAAGATAGCGGTGACTCTCTCACTGATTTATGTATCTGTAAAGAGATTGCTGGGGTAAAGGAATAGTGTGAATTTGAAGCATCTTCTTGTATTTGTATAGAGATCTTTCCAACCTTTGTGACTGATGTAATATAGCTCATTTTTGTTGCTTAATAAATATTTCATCTGTGTTAAAAATTCAGCAGCAGACTCCTGGGGCAGAATTTTGCCCTTGGCTGTTGGGCTTGGCTGGGGCGGGCAGGAAGCCGACCACTGCCCACAATCGGGATCAGGCTGCAATTTCACGCTGGTGGGCCAATTAAGGCCGCCCAGCGTGAAACGTGAGCAGCAGCGCTCAGTGCTGCCTGTGCGGGGCGGAGGAGGTCGAGCGGGCTGAGTTAACGCTTCATAATCTCCCTGGGGCACAGAACTGTTTCAGGGAGATGAAGTGTTTTTAAACAAGAAAATGAAGAAAATAAAAATGTAATAAAACATGTCCCCTCGTGTGACTTAATTAATAACATGTCCCTGAGCAGGGACATGTTATTCATTAAATTCTAAAACTTTTATTTTATTATTATGTGCTTTTGGAAACCACATCCCACGGGTGGGATGAGGTTTCCAAAAAAAATGCGTAGGCCGCTTGGCCTCTTCGCCCGCAAAAATTTTAAGTTAATTGATTATTTAATGGCCATAACAGTCCTTTTAATTGTCGGCGGGCATGCTGCCGACCCTGGCTGTGCCCGCAGACTGAGCTATTGCGCGACTGCGCATTGACATCGGCTCACTCGGCTGATGACAACGCGAGTCATTTCACACTAGAGCGGGTCGGGCGCGCGTTCACCCGCTGAACGAAAATTTCCACCCCTGTGTATTTGTTCAGTAACTTTCCTCCATGGTTTCTAAAAAATGTTTAGGATTTATCAAGCCACGTTTCACTCTGGGATCTGACTTTGTCCAGTATTAACATCTGCTGGAATGGCAACACAGTCTGTTCAAGTATAAATAAATTTTTAATGGCATAGTAAATTTAATTATTACCAAACAACCTCTTGGCACTGAAAATTTACTTTCAAAGTGTGGCATCTTACTCCTTTACATTTTAATTACTAATGGAGATCCTTTAGAAGGGTTTTTTTTCTTTTTATTTATCGCTTTTATTTATCTTTCTTAATCCCTCTCTTTATTTCACTTTCTGTACATGATTTGACATTGAATTAAATATTCTAAGTTATGCTTCCTGGTTTAGAGCAGTGCCGCTACAGGGTGAATGGTCTCATCAGTTCCGCCAGGGTAACTCACTCTTCTCATCACTCTCAACTCACACACTCACAAACACATCACACAATCCACAGGGATTGTTACGATTGCCATAGAGACCAATAACTTTTAAAAAGAGTTTCAAACTTCCAATTCATAGCTAAAGGATGATACAAGAAGATTGTATTTGTAAAGATTTTTACTAAAACAAAATATTAAAGCACTATTAGCTAAACACTGGGTGGAATTGTCCCAGATTTACAGTTAAGTAAAATGACATTTTATCCACCGGCTGCAATGGTGGCTTCTCACGCTGTATCATCCCAAACCCGCCGCATTAATTATGGATGCCCAGGAAACACGCTTTTTCAATGGCAGGCGGGTTCTCATTCGCCCGCCACGCCATCGCCTCACCACTTCATCACGCTGGGTGCCATATTTAAAATGCAGCCGCATACACGCCTCTCAGTGCTCCCGGGCCAAGGCTGCCGCATGGAAGGTAAAAAGATTTCAGCCACCCAGTTTAGTGATGTGGCCCTTCAGCACCTTTTGGATGCTATGGAGGCCCACCGTGATGTTCTTCAAGCCTGTTCTGGCTGCAGGAGGGGCAGCTGAATCACCAATCCAGCATGGGAGGCAGTGGCAGCGGTGGGCAGCGGAGGACAGCCACTCAGTGCTGCTACAGGGTGAATGGTCTCATCAGTTCCGCCAGGGTAACTCACTCTTCTCATCACTCTCAACTCACACACTCACAAACACATCACACATCCACAGGGATCTCAACTCTCACACACATCCTCACATCTCATCAGGCTCAAGCCCTCTCAAGGTCATGACCTCATCCTGTCCATGTCTCTGCTCACCACAAACAAACATTCCACACAGTGCCATGTGTCCTGCTCACACTCTCTCCACCTGTTTCCACGCAGGAGAACCTGCTCATATCAGCAGGTCTCCTTCCCTTCCTTCCTGAAATTCTTACCCCCATCAACGTTACCCTCCCCGACCTCCTCATTCCCATCCCCAGGGTCCGTGTCTGCCTCCGGGTCCCCACCAATCACCCTCGCCATCCCTTCTACCGCTATCGTTGAACCATCACCCTCCAATTCTACCGCCTCACTCTGCCCTCGGTCATTCTCACCAATTCTTCATTCCATGTATACTCTCAGTTTGGTCCCCTGAAGGCAGTCATGGACTCATCAGAGCCCTCCCTTGCACATTCACCTGGCCATCCACCCTTCAGACCCCTTCCCCCTTGGAACCCCTTCCTGCTTGGAACCCCTTCCACCAACCACCCCCCCCCCGCCCCCTCAGAATCTACCTCTGCTTAGTCCTTCCCCCTTCCTGACTCCTTCAGACATCCTTACTTCTTCTGCCACCCTTAGTCCTTCCCCCCTCCTGTCTCTTTCCTCCAGTCTTACTCATTCCCTCTCCTTGCCTCCTCCCTCCACCCAGATTCCCTCTACTCTCCGCACTCCGTTCCCCCCCACCCCGAACTCCTTCCCTTACACTTACCTCCCTAGTTGCCATCTTCTCTGCTGTTACCCCCTCCCCCCTTTGTACTCCCTCCCCACCTCCCAATCCCCCCCAACACCTTCCACCCACCAGCCAACCAGGCCCCCTGACACCATCATTCTCCCCCCTCCCAACCTCTCCCCATCCTGATACCTCTTCCTCTCTCAATCGAACCTAGACCCTCCTCTCTATCCCCTCGACCATGATCTGTTGTGAGCAGACCCTCAACGGTGACTTTCCAACTTCCATGGGCTGCTTTGCACGTCCATGAGAATCCACCCAGCATGCCAGTGTGCCATTGCTGTTGGGCTTCAGCACCTTCTGCTCCTCAGGTGTCCATGATGTGAGCAAGGCCCTGGCAGTAAGTTCCGACTTCTGCACGTCACACTTGCCAAGAAGTGTTCTGCACCGGCATACAATCACACCAACATGGGTGGACAATCGAGTTGGCTGGTTGGGTGGGGGGGGGATGCGGGAGGGGTTGATTCCGGAGTGCTGGCCTTATAATGATATGCAGATGCATTACAATGAGGTTCCCGATGTCCAATGGCAGGGAATGTAGCCCGTCATTGATGGACTGAGTGGGCGATCCCAAACTGGTTTCACGATGTCATGAAACTGATTTCCGGCCTTCTCGCCATATTGTCCATTCATGTTGCCGAGCATGCCTGACGGCAGTGGGCATGGAAAATTCCTCCCACTATCTTGGTAGGAAATTTATACTTAAAATTACAGAAAGAAATTTCCCTTTTTACTTTTAATACAACCGAAAACCCACTTCACAGATGTACTTTACATTGTACTTTAAGTAGTCGTCTGATTTTCCTGGACCCAGTCCAAAGTGAAACTCAGCTCCCAAGGGTTTACTTCTGTTCCTTTCTTTTCCCAACCTGGTAACTTTTAACCCCAGACATGCCTTTCACCATTAGGGCCTTTCCTGGTGATTCTCCCTCTAGCATATGCTAGGCAAATCCTCCAACCTCGTTTCAAATCCTCACTAATTTTGTCTTTTCAATCCAAATGCAAGCTCCCACCTGCACTCCTGCACAGTCAACCAAAGACACTTTTGGCCTCAAGCTGCTCGCTCTCTCTCTTGGATCCTGGCAGACCAACCTACCTTTGAGTTTCAGGGATATCTCAGAAACTGTTCCTCTCTCAAAGCCTATCTCCATGGCAATGTGAATGGGTCCTGTATCCAGGTAGAAATGCTGATTAGCTATCCCTGAGACCTCAATTCTATTCTACCTTGAAATTAAATGGGCTATTTGAAGCACAATGTTTACAACCCAACATTCCCAACATCTTCCTTGGATTTTGGAGACTAGTAGTCTAACCATTGTAAACAAATAGGCTGCTGCTTCTCCAAGTGTGAACTCTTTTTTTCATTCATTCATGGGATGTGGGTGTTTCTGGCTAGACTAGCATTTATTGTCCATCCCTAATTGCCCTGGAGAAGGTGGTATTCTGCTTTCTTGAACCACTGCAGTCCACATGATGTTGGTACACCAAAGTGCTATTAAAGAGAGAGTTGCAGGATTTTGACCAAGACACAGTGAAGGAACGGCAATATAGTTCCAAGTCAGGATGGTGTGTCACTTGGAGGGAAACTTGCAGGTGGTTGTGTTCCCATGCATCTGCTGCCCTTGCCCTTCTAGGTGGTAGATGTCACGGGTTTGGAATATGCTGCCAAAGGAGCATTGGTGAATTGCTGCAGTGCATCTTGTAGATGGTACACAGTGCTGCCACTGTGCATTGGTGGTGGAGGGAGTGAATGTTTAAGGTGCTGGATGGGTGCCAATCAAGTGGGCTGCTTTTCCAGGATGGTGTTGAGCTTCTTGAGAGTTGTTGGAGATGCACTCATCCAGGCAAATGGAGAGTATTCCATCACACTCCTGACTTATGTTTTGTAGATGGTGGACAGGCTTTGAGGAGTCAGGGGGTGAGTTACTCTCCATAGAATTCCCAGCTTCTGACCCACTCTTGTAGTTACAGTATTTATATGGCTGGTCCAGGTCAGTTTCTGGTCAACGGTAACCCCCAGGGTGTTGATACTGGGGGATTCTGCCATGATAATGCCATGGCAAGGTGTGATGGTTGGGTTCTCTTTTGTTGGAGATGGTCATTGCCTGGCACTTGTGTGGCGCGAATGTTACTGGCCACTTATCAGCTCAAGCCTGAATGTTGTCATGAATTATACAAATTATTTTTTTGTTATACTGCATTCACTTAAGGTATCAATGGTAAAGGCTGCAAAAATGTTTTTACCTTCATCAATAATGTTCGTAAAACATAAGAACGTAATGAAGAACATTACGAAATCAAAGATGAATAACCTAGATCCATTTAGATTGAATTTTGTTTTGACTGTATGCATTTAATTGGGTAATTCAAATCTCCGACTTTGTATCATATTTGTGAAAATTGTATTTTAAGTTAAATTGATTGAAACAACTTTTATAGATCCACAGGATAGATTATACTACTATAAATCAAAGAGTTAAACAAAAGTATGAGAGAGATTCGGAGAATTACAAGCTTACTATTACGAGATAATGGGCAGAATTTTAAGTCTTGTGGGCGGGCACACACGTGCCTAACCCAAACAGATATGAAATAGCGCGAGATGACATCAGGCGAGCAATCTTCAGGTGGGCGTCAGAGCCACACCCGCCAACAATGAAAAGGCCACTTAAGACAATTGTTCGCGATTTTACGTTGCCCGTGTGATTTCGTGCTCGCCGCAGGGGCAAAATGGGCAGGCAGGCTCACTTTTAATGAAATCTCATCCAAGGGCAGGATAAAAAGGGTCAGCATCATTGCCATTGTGAGTAGTAAGGAGTTTAGGAGCTAGTTTGCTGCTTGTTGCTTATTTGAACTTGACAGCTTCACCTCTATTCTGAGCTTCAGTCTTAGCATTTCTAGGCTTCATTTCAAGACTCATTGGTGTCTCCAAGGCCCCCCAGAGGATTTTGACCATGTGGATCCTTCTAGGTTCCAGACAGCCTTCTGTAACCCTGGTAATGGGGGCTGTGGTCTCCACTGGCGGCACCTCCTCTGAGGAGGAAGAGAGGGGCAGAAGGGAGAGGAGACCAGGTGTCCCTATGCAGCTTCCAGGGAAGTGACCTGTGGGAGGAGAGGCGCAGGCACGAGGGGCACAGGGTTAGCAGCTAGCCCAAGGCATAAGGGGTCGCAAAAAACACCACTATCCTGCTGCCAGGGTTTGCAGGCAGTCATGCAGCTACCTCAACATGTCTGAGCTGCAATGCCGAAGGAGGCTCCGCCTCTCCAGGGAGACTGTGACTTCCACTTTTCAGATAATTGGGCCTGAGATCACCTCCAACTGTGTTGGTGAATACCCCATGCCAGTGGCTTTGAAGATCACAGTGGTCCTCAACTTCTCTGCCTCTGGCTCTTTCCAGGGGTCAGTGGGGGATCTTTTTGGAGTGTTCCAATCAGCTGACCACAGTTGGGTCAAGCTGGTGACAGAAGCTCTGTTCAGGCAGGTAATGACATTTATTCATTTCCAAATGGACGAGCCAGGCTGAGCGAGCCAGAGGGTTTGCAGTGATTGCTGTGTTCTCCCGCATCCAGAGTGCAATCGACTGCACACATGTGGCTATCTAGGCGCCTGCAGGTCAGCCTGGTCAACAGGAAGGGATTCCACATGATGAACATCCAAATAGTTTGTGACCACAAGATGCAGATTCTGCAAGTCTGTGCAAGGTACCCTGGCAGCTCCCATGATGTCTACATCCTCAGACACTCACAGGTGCCAAGGCTATTCACTGAACCAGCTCAACTGGATGGATGGCTGCTGGGTAACAAGGGCTATCCTTTGAAAAGGTGGCTTATGACGCACTCCGCCACCCAAGAACAGAGGCAAAACAGGGTTATAATAGGAATCATGCCTCAACAAGGACGGTGATAGAGAGGACGATAGGTCTTCTGAAGATGTGTTTCCGGTGCCTGGACTGTTCAGGGGGAGCACTACAATACCCCCCAGAGTGGGTTTCACCGATCATGGTTGCATGCTGTGCTCTCCACAATCTGGCTCTGGCAAGAGCTGGAGGAAGAGGATCTTGAGGCAGCTCCACAGGTCACAGAGGATGAATCCAGTAGTGAGTCAGAAGAGAAGCCCAGTGAGGAGAACGCTGAGCACATGGAGGCTGACCTCTGGATCCTTCAGGGAGGCAGGGATGACTTGATCCAACAGTCTTTCAGCCAGGCTGCCAAAGATCTGCTTCCATCTCATGCCAGGGGTGCCGCCTCCATCCCGGATGTTTGAAATGACCCTTTCCTTTGAACCCAAAGTCCACTCAGTGGCTGTGCAATAAAGTTCAGAGCCACTCACCTCCAGCATTAGATACTGGCGTGCCCTGCACCTACAAAACAAGTGAAGTATACTCAGTTAAGACAAAAGCAAAATTAATATCATGTTGACTCACTCACATCAAATGAAAATAACAATATATGGTGTTAATGGTCACACCAGTAAACATATTAATAAAACATAGCAGAACAGAAGATCATCCGTGAACAGTCCCTTGTGTGCTCATGGTGCCTTAAACTTACATTTGCGAGTACTGCATCTTGTTGCACCCCACTCCCAACCACCCACCCCACCCCCACAACCCCACCCCCACCCCCCCCATCCCCCCACCCCCCCGTCCCCCGCCCGTTGGCAGCAGCATTGGAGGCAGCCTGCTGACTCTGCTGTCTTGTTGGCCTTGATGACCTTGGTGGTCAGCCCCCGGCCAGTGGAGCCTATGCTGGCCCTGCCTGGGAGGGAGCAGCCATTGCCACAGCTGGCATCTCTCCAGTCATCGCAGCCTCATCAGATGAAATGGTCACTGGCAGAGGGGCGGAGGAGCTGCTGCCATCATCCAGGGTGCCAGAAAAGAGCTCGCAGAGATGACAAGCAGGTTGTGCACCAATGTGGAGTTGCTCTGGACCTCCCTGCTCGCCATTGATGGATGGGCATCTAGCTGAGATACTGGGTCCCTCATCCATCTCACACACAGGCACTGGCCACCTGAGGTCATTGCCTGTGTGAGGACTTGGAGGTCCAAGCGCAATCCCAGGAACTCCTGATTCTGTCCTTGGAGTTGCCTCTCCATGAGAATCGCCACTCTCTCAATGGAGGAGGCAGTGCGCTCGGCCATGAGGGTCAATGCAGCGCTTATGCTCCACATGGAATCCTCCACAACAGACACCATGGCATGCAGACCCTCATGGATCTCCACCAGATCTTCCCGCACATCCCACTGGACATCCAGCATCTGCCGCCTAATGGGCAACTCCAGAGGTTTATCCACTACCTTTGCTTCAGCATGGTCCTGGTCTCCAGCAGTCCTCCGACTGCCGGCACCCTGGGCACTCTCTGCCTCCGCCTGCTCCTCAAGCAAGTGGGAAGTGCCCTCACAGCTGTGCAGCAACATTCTAGCTGACGATCTAATGCCCACTGAGGTGCTGGTATCTGCACTAGTGCCTAGTTCAGAGAGGGGGTGTGACGCAGGTACATTTAAAGCTCCGTAGTGCTCTGGCACCAAGGGCGGCTCTTCGGGGTCCTGCATTCGAGTGTGAGCTGGTGAATCTAAGGGATAACAATGACATGTCATTAAAGTTATCACACTCACATTGTGTATACCAGCCACCCTGGTGTGACAATGGAGATCTGCATCATAGTGCCATCATCTTTCTATGATCAATGGGGACTCCAGGTTTGAGGGTCCCATTAAGGATGAGATTACACAAGAATGTTTGCACAATCTGACACTCTTACACTCTCACCTCTGTGTACTGCACTCTTACCTTCGCCAGAGCCCTGCCTCTCCACACACGGCTGACCAAGGTGGGTGGCGGCACTCCAGCTCCAAGACATCCATTTCGTACCTCATCAAAATTAGGAGGTTTGGTGGGGCCTCTGCCTGCCCTTGACCTCTCAACGGTGTTATGGCTTCTCTTCTCCAGAAAGGACAGAGGAGCATTGATTAGTCCATCCTCTACCTGCAGCACCTTTGCAACCTGGCCAACCCCAACTGAGGAGCACCTTGCAGGGCACATCTGAGTCGTGGTCCTCGACCAGCAAGGCATTCAGGCCAAGCAGCCAGGATTCACCCTCTTGGCCAGCTCCGGTGTCAGTGACAGTTGGCACTCAGACTCTAACACCCCTGAGCTCCATGGAGGACGGCCAGCCCTTAACACTTCTCCACACTGATCCATGCCAACTCAGTACTCACCCTTGCCAAGCACAGCTGGTTGTTGAACCTTTTGAGGCACTGCACCCATGTGCGCCGCACAACATCGTGGCTGCTGACCTCGGCTACCACCTCCTCCCAGGCGTTTTTGGCGAGGCACTCATCTGAGAAATGGGGGCCGAGTACCCAGCCAACTTTCCCTCCCGCATGACGTTTCCAGCCACTGGTGAGGTCTTGGTTTTAGTCTCCTGGACAGACAGATAATGAGAACACCATTTCTTTGAGTTTCTCTGTCTCCATTATATCTCCTTTGATGACTCTACCTTTCACAACGGAGCTTCTGAAATATGTTCTCTTATCTCTTTTACAAATATTCCTCTCTACACCAATCGACAGACCCCTTGATTGGGTCCATCCCATTTTTCATACTACTGCACGTATCTCCTTCTTCTCCTCTCACTGTCATAATAGACTTGTCACCTTCCATTTCACCAGTCTCCATATTAGCCCTAGTCGGCATCTACATTTTTCAGATTTACAATATATCAAACACACTATCTTTTCCCTTCTCTGCTTTCCAGAGGCATTGTTCACCTCCACAACACACTGATTCACTTCCACCTTTAGCTGCCTCTCCCTTTCCAACTGAATACAAATCAAATAGAATTAAATAAAAACAGGGAGCCAATCTTATTTCAATGTCTTCCTTGTGCTGCAAGACTACGCTGATTGATTTAATCCCTGAATTTCTCAGCCTTTCTCAGTTTTGAACAGCAGTTTGCTCTCAGCTTAGTTTGAACTTTTTTTTTGATAGAGCAGACAAGAGCTGCAATTCGCTTTCAGTCATTAGATTCCATGGTGCAGTTTATTGGCACGCCTGCAAATTAAACCAATGCGAATAACCTTGGATTGTTTGCTGAATTTACAGCAAAATGTTTACCTTATCTCACCTTATTGCAATGCTGAAAAGAAGCCTACAGAAATGTGATCACGCCCTTTAACTGCTAATTATTCAACTGGCCTCTGAAGTTATTTTCCAAAAGCCTATCTCAGAAGGAAAAAAACGGTTTAAGCCAGTTGAAGACTGAACGGCCTGAAATGGCACTAATTGGTACTTGACTGGCCTTAAGGGGTAGGTGGTGGCATAGTGGTATTGTCACTGACTAGTATTCCAGAGACCCATGGTAATGTTTTGGGGACTGGGGTTTGAATCCCACCATGGCAGATGGTGAAATTTGAACTCAATAAATATCTGATGATGAGCATGAAACCATTGTTGTAAAAACCCATCTGGTTCCTTTAGGGAAGGAAATCTACTATCCTTAGCTGGTCTGGCCTACACGTGACTTAAATGCCCTCTGAAGGAGGCAATAAGCCCTTAGCCAATGAATAAGATGGTTTAATGGAAGTGACTAATAAACTGGAGATTCTACTGGACTCTCTGGAAATCTAGTAGGGATTTCCAAGCGGTCACCAGTATTTCTCAACCAGCTTGAGTTCATATCTTAATATTGCACCTGCTGTCAATTTTGCTAATCCAGTGAATGCCTCTCTCTCATCCCTCTTTATGTCATGATCTCAATCACTGACTTTGTAAGTCTTATTAACTCCATTAATCTTCAGGTCTGGGTTTATCCTTGCGCCCACTGACTGAATTTCCCTGGAGCTGCCTTGCAAACCAACTGCAGGAAATTCCCACCCCACCCCACCCTCATTTTACAAACCAGCTTCCCCTATCCCCTACCCTCCCTACAATGTTGCATTGGCACTATTTCTCCCTCTCTGTCCCTTAGCTCCAGCGGTCTCTCCTCATCTTGCCCCTCCACTATGTCTCTCTCCCTCAGTCTCACCCATCGCTAGTCTCGACCCTCCCTGCTCCCACATCCGCCTAAAGCTTTACATTGTCTTGCAATTGGCATGTTGATGCACGTTGATTGTGCCTTTTTTATTTTTGTTGCAGAAAGAAATTTGTAAAAAATACATAAATACATAACTGACAAATTCAATACAAATTTTCATGTGTGGATACATATTTGTATATTCAAACCTTAGTTCTCTATGTGGCATTTATACGCAGACTTGATATTTCTGTCAAGTGATGTATCAC
Organism: Cetorhinus maximus; assembly: GCF_964194155.1. NCBI lineage: Eukaryota > Metazoa > Chordata > Chondrichthyes > Lamniformes > Cetorhinidae > Cetorhinus > Cetorhinus maximus. Next base: position 22,728,749 of record NC_135885.1, on the reverse strand, counting down.
TGTTTTTTTGGCATGCTGCCCTGGTGCAGCATTCTGCGCACAGGCAATTGAGGTGGGGGCAGGGTAAGCGAGGGCAGTGGCCACGCATTAGGCACACATGTATAAACTAACCATGCCTCTGCAACTGAGACAGATCAGGCTCAGCCACAATGATTTGATTGGGGTCAGGCTCCTAGTCTGCCCACCCATGCAAACATCACAGAGGCACCAAAGGGCCACCACTCAATACCTTACCACCCACCGAACCTCCCGCCACCACCCCCACCCCCCGCCCCCACAACCCCCCGCCCCGGCACAGCCATTGAGTCCACCACCACTTTATTGGACCATGGAGCAGTTTGACTGCACACGTTGCACAATCTCCTTGACAACGCTGGCCATTAGCAGTCACTGCTGGAGGCGCTCACAGCCCCCTGCAATCTCAGCATCCTGGTTTGGACCAGTGTCTCCCATGTCGCAGGCTGACAGGGCAGCTGTGCAGTGCACTCCTCTCTGGCCATTCGAGGGGTGACCAGCGTTCTCCGGGAAGCATTAAGGGGCAGTCACACAGGGCCAGGAAAGGTGCTAAGTACAGCCATGATAATCACGTCTCTCGCTGTTTCATGCTGCAGGAGGACCACGTCAAGATCATGGATCCTGGTGACCTAGCTGTGTGCCTGATGGCCTACAGAGACCATAGAAGACTGAGGAGTGAGCGACTGACTGTGCAAAGGCAGGAGCAGCCTCATGAAGAAGGGGCAGCAAGGGCTCCTGCACACGTTGCCCAGGAGCGACAGCGAGCCGTGGCTGGTCGGCCCTTGCGACACCCAGGGTCTATAGACGCCGTCTGCCATTCGTGCAGATGACTGAGAACCAGGGTCGCCGATGACTGCACATGTTTAGGGACCTGGGGCTCACATGTGCCACATACTGCAGAACTTGGTGCCAAGGGGGCATGGAGGGCATCCACTGCCAGTTGCTGTGAAAGTGACTGTGGCTCTCAATTTCTATGCCAGTGGCTCCTTTCAGGGCTCCACAGGCGGAATTTCACAATCTTCCACCCACAAATGCATCCTTGAGGTCACGGATGCCATCTTCTCCATGGCACACAACTTTGTGCATTTCGCCTGGGACCGGGTGCATGGACCATTGGACTTGCCCTGACCTCAGGATTCCCACAGGTGCAGGGTGCGATTGACTGCACCCATGTAGCGCTCAGGTCTCTGTTGCTACACTCGGTGGACTTCATCAACTGCAAGGGCTTCCACTCACTGAACATGCAGCTGATATGCGACCACCAGAAATGCATTTGCAGGTGTGCATACAGTTTCCAGGGTAGTTTTTTTTAATTCATTCACCGGATGTGGGCTTCGCTGGCTGGGCCAACATTTATTGCCCATCCCTAGTTGCCCTTGAGAAGGTGGAGGTGTGCTGCTTTCTTGAACTGCTGCAGTCCATGTGGTATAGGTACACCCACAGTGCTGTTAGGAAGGGAGTTGCAGGATTTTGACCCAGTGACAGTTAAGGAACGACAATATATTTCCAAGTGAGGATGGTGAGTGACTTGGAGAGGAATTTCTAGGTGGTGGCGTTCCCACCTATCTGCTGCCCTTGTCATTCTAGATGGTAGCGGTCATGGGTTTGGAAGGTGCTGTCGAAGACATCTTGATGAATTCCTGCAGTACATCTTGTAGATGGTACACACTGCTGCTACTGTGCGTTGGCGGTGGAGGGAATGAATGTTTATGGATGTGATGCCAATCAAGCAGACTGTTTTGTCCTGGATGATGTCGAGCTTCTTCAGTGTTGTGGGAGCTGCATTCACCCAGGCAAGTGGGGAGTATTCCATTACGCTCCTGACTTGTGCCTTGTAGATGGTGGGCAGGCTTTGGAGAGCCAGGAGGTGAGTTACACGTCGCACGATTCCTAGCCTCTGACCTGCTCTTGTAGCCACAGTATTTATATGGCTAGTCCAGTTCAGTTTCTGGTCAATGGTAACCCCAGGATGTTGAAAGTGGAGGATTCAGTGATGGTAATGCCATTGAACACCAAGGGGCGATGTTTGGATTCTCTCTTGTTGGACATGGTCATTGCCTGACAATTGTGTGGTGTGAATGTTACTTGCCACTTGTCAGCCCAGGCCTGGATATTGTCCAGGTCTTGCTGCATTTGGATGTGGACGGCTTCAGTATCTGAGGAGTCGCGAATGGTTCTGAACATTGTGCAATCATCAGCGAACATCCCCACTTCTGACCTTATGATTGAAGGAAGGTCATTGATGAAGCAGCTGAAGATGGTCGGGTTGAGGGCACTACCCTGAAGAACTCCTGCAGCGATGTCATGGAGCTGAGATGACTGACCTCTAACAACCACAACCATCTTCCTTTGTGCTAGGTATGACTCCAAACAGCAGAGAGATTTCCCCCGATTCCTACTGACTCCAGTTTTGCTAGGGCTCCTTGAAGCCACAATCGGTCAAATGCTGCCTTGATGTCAAGGGCACTCCCCCACCCCCCCACCCTCCTCACCTCGGGAGTTCAGCTCTTTTGTCCATGTTTGAATCAAGGCTGTAATGAGGTGAGGAGCTGAGTGGCCCTAGTGGAACCCAAACTGGACGTCAGTGAGCAGGTTATTGCCAAGCAAGTGCTGTTTGATAGCACAGTTGATGACCCCTTCGATTACTTTACTGATGATCGAGAGTAGACTGATGGGGTGGTAATTGGCTGGGTTGGATTTGTCCTGCTTTTTGTTTACAGGAAATACTTTGGCAATTTTCCACATAGTCGGGTAGGTGCCAGTGTTGTAGCTGTACTGGAACAGCTTGTCTAGGGGAGCAGCAAGTTCTGGAGCACAAGTTATCAGTACTATTGTCAGAATATTGTCAGGGCCCATAGCTTTGCAGTATTCCAGTGCATTTAGCCATTTCTTGATATCACATGGAGTGAATCAATTTGGCTGAAGACTGGCATTTGTGAAGCTGGGGACCTCCGGAGGAGCCCAAGGTGAATCTTCTGCCTGAAGATTGTTGCAGATGCTTCAGCCTTATCTTTTGCACTGCTGCGCTGGGCTCCTCCAGCATTGAGGATGGGGATATTTGAGAAGCCTCCTCCTCCAGTGAGTTTTTTAATTGTCCAACACCATTCACGGCTGGATATGGCAGGACTGCAGAGCTCAGATCTGATTAGTTGGTTGTGGGATTGCTTAGCTCTGTATATCACTTGCTATTTGGCACGCAAGTAGTCCTGTGTTATAGCTTCACCAGGTTGACACCTCATTTTAGGTATGCCTGGTGCTGCTCCTGGCACGCCCTCCTGCACTCTGTATTGAACCAGGGTTGATTCCCTGGCTTGATGGTAATGGTGGAGTGGGGGATATGATGGGCCGTTACAGCGTGCGCAATGCCTACATCCTGAGTGGTTCACAGATCCCTGCAGGTTTCCAGGGTCCACAGAGGCTGCAGGGTTGGCTCCTTGGGAACAAGGGCTACCCGCAGAAGCCGTGGCTGATGACACCTGTGCTGCAGCCTCAGACTGCAGCAGAACGACTCTATAATGAGGCTCATGCAGCAGCTCGCAACTTGGTGGAGCAGACCATCGAGACTGGTCTGGTGGAGCCCTGCAACACAGTCTGCAGAGGGTGTCACGCATCGTTGTCGTCTGCAGTGCCCTCTACAACCTGGCACTGCAACTGGGTGAGGAGCTGACTGGGGAAGAGATAGAGGAGCTGCACGTCTCCTCCGATGAGGAGGACGCCGACGGCGATGAGGGTGAGGGGGCCCTCAGCGGTGACGATGGTGGGGATGAGGCTCTCGCACTGGTTAAATGAGGCAGGCGTACTCGGGAGGCCCTCACAGCTGCCAGATTTGTGGAGGATGATGACGACATGCAGTGAGGTGTCCCCATAGATCCCCACACCACAGCTATGAATATTTGACTCCAGTCTGGCTTATGACAGTGCCAATACCCTCTGTGAGAATGCCCCTGTCATGGAGATGCAGTGGTGGATCCATTAGGTGCTTAATCACAGGAATATGATGACAACATGCAGTGAGGACACTCCATAGATCTTCACATAGCCTCTGAGAATGTCTGACTCCTGTCTGGCCGAGGGCAGCTCACTTGCGCTCCATGATCAGGGCCATCTCAGAGACGCAGCCATGAAACTTTAAACGCATCTGATGCTGTGTTCGCCTTTAGCACCTCAGCCCTTCAGGAGCTGGTGCACAACATCACTGGTCACAGATGCTGGTGTGATGGAGGCCAGCCCCACCTTAAAGGTGCTGAAAGCACACAGAGAGAATGAGAGAACTCTGTGGTGCCTGCCCACTACATTCTGGCAGCAATGACCAGCACCACCGAGGTGCAAACATTGGAAATGTTTCCAGTGAGTGCGAGGCTGGACTATCACTGTGATCTGAAGGCTGCACAGAGCACAGGGGAGAGGCTCTGGACTGAGACACCTGCCTTTGATCTTGGTGCAGAAAGGTTTCACATCTGAGTGACAAGAACACTGCTCATCAGAACAAGGAGCCATGGGCAGGGAGACATTCTTAGGAGTTTATGGATAATAGTGAACAGTGTATACAAGTGATCAACACCCGTGCCCAGGCTGTGCAACTACTTTTACCTAACTTTCTTAACCCTGCCGCTACATCTTAGTGCTCCCCGGACTTCCACAGCAGCCTGCTGACTCTGACGCCCTGTCTGTGATGACTTTGGCTGGCGTCCTCTGGAGGGCCAAGACCTGGTGGGCCCCGGCCTGCTTTTGGGGTCCTGCTGTGTGGCAGTGGCACCCTCCTTGGCCTGTGAAGCTGGAGCTGCGGAAATCACAGTAAGAGGGAATTCGGATGGGCCGGTCAATCCCAGAGTCACCTGGGTGGATGGCCCAGGAGCCTGCACCTGCTGATCCTCTTCCCTATGGGTGCCCAAGGGCCCCAGCTGACTCTGTGAGCAGAAGGGGCAGCTGGAGTGAAATTGAGCTGCCCAGCACCCCTCTCGCGTACACACTGTTGGAGGCCAACTATGGCATCAGCGATGGAGTTAAGCCTGTGCAGCAGTGCAGGAGCGACATCCTGGACCGAGGTCTCCATGGCGGCCGCTATCCAGTGTTGACCTCAGTGTGTTGCAATGCCGACGCTATCACCTCAGACTGAAGATGGATAGACTCTTCCATCATGCCTTGCAATCTGAGGAGTGCAGCTTTCCTGATGTTCCTGAACTTGCCTTTGCAGCTCCAGGAACTGTGACATGACTGAGTCCAGAAGCTTGTCATCTGACTCGGACTCAGCAACATTCTGGCCTCCAGCCGTCCTCTGAGTGCCAGACACCTGAGAAGTCCCTGCCTCCCTCCACCTGCTCAGAAATGGGTCAGAAAGTGCGATATGCTCACCAGATTGTGATCCCGAGGCTGCTCTAAAGCTAGGTCCCACAAAGGTGTGTGTCTCTGCACCGGTGGAGGGTGTGGGTAGCGTTGTGACGGGACTTCAGGGAAGGTGCCTTCAGATTCTTTTTCAGGGGTTTCTTCAGGGTTTGATTGGAAGCCTTGGGTCACAGATTCTGTTGGCTGTTTGGCAGATGTGAATAGAAAGCAAGGGGAGATAATTAGTGCATGGCAGTGGCCTGTGAAACAGGACACATCACTCACAGCGTGGTTGTCTGATGGATGTTGCACTGCTGGATCCTCACTTGATAGAGTAGCACCTACCTCACAGTCAGCACAGGACTGGTCCCAGGTCATCGCCGGCCAGCTGGATGGCTCTGTTTTCGAATTCTGTCTGAATTTTGATCTCCGGCATCCTTCCACCTGTCTGCACCTTTCCCTCCTGTTGTGTGCCTGTTTGTCCTGCATGGATAGAGATGGGGAGAGTGTATCAGGACGCCCACTGGGCCAGATGATAAGCATGCCTGGCCTGTGTGGGAGGTGAGTGGTCCCATGGATGGGTTCAGGACAACGATGGTGAGTGTGAAAGAGTGAATGGTGATGTCCCTTGTACTGGCAGTGAGTGAGAGCCCTGTGGGTGTGTGATGGGTTTGTGAGTTGGGAGTGATGAAAAGAGTGACTTACCTTGTCGGAACGGAGGAGATCATTCATCCTTTTGCAGCACTGGGTGGCTGTCATCCTCTGCAGGGTGTTTGCGCTGACCACCGCTGCCACCACCTCCCAAGCTGGGTTGATGATTTTGCTGCCCATCCTACGGCCAAAGCTGGGGTACAGCACATCTCAGCGGGCCTCCATGGCATCCAGCAGTTGCTCAAGGGGATCGCTGTCTCCTGGGCAGCGATGGTGAGCTAGTGGCAATGAGCGCTTTGCTGGTGGCTGCCTTTTAAAGATGGCGGCCAGCATGATGCAACAGCGGGGTGATGGGAGCCTGGGCGAATGAGAGCCCACTCTCCATGGAAACTGTGCGTTTCCTGGGAATGAATAAATAATGAGACAGGCTCGGGATGATATGACGTGAAAACCTGCCATTTTCGTCGGTGGGTAGAACTCCATTTTATCCACCCGCTACCGCACTTAGTGCAATTCTGGGAAAATTCACCCATTAAATGGATTTCTTTGAGATAAATCACATATTTTGTTTTAATTCCATTAGAGTTCCTTGGGATACCATTCATCCTGGCACCCACCAGGTGTTTTGTGAATATGAAGTTGTATAATCTGGCTGTCCTAGAGGCATTTCTCTCCTGTGATAATAAGTATGAATTCTGACCCCCAAATGGCAGAACAGCTCGGTGTTAGTACCAAAGTGCTCAAAAAAAAAGCATAGGTCTAGTTCAGATCCACGTGATTTGGAAAGTATGCAACGCGGCATAGATCACCGAACACCATTTTAACACAGGTGGCCACGGGTTCTTCAGCTGGCACTGCCTAGGTGTCAGGACAAATGCTGGTGCAGATCCTCAGATGTGCAATACATCCTGTTTCCGGATCCTGGAATGGGGCACTGCCTTGGAATAATAGTTCTTTGATCATCATAAGGCAATGACCTTGAAATACAAAGATAATTTATAGCTCCCCAATTAGTTGGTTGCCAAATAAAACAATAGAGTCATTTCTTTGCATAGTTTCAGCTCTGTACTATGGTGTACGAAAGAACACCCCATCCTTGTGTATTCTATGATTTACATGAGCCATTTCATCCCCAGGAATGGTGTAGTCCTTTCCAGATACAGCTGTTACTTCTTAAGGGTTGAAGGCCTGCATAGCATCTTTGTTGAAAAGGTCTATCCCTCGGAAGGTTTCATGGGCAATGTCATCTTGCTCCTTAGGGCTTAGCATCACACAACAGAAACCTTTAATTAATGGTGAGCTTGCAAACTCACCCATCATGAGTGGCAGATTTTGCATCAGGAGAAACTTATGCACCACTTGTAAGATAATTCCCCGATACCCTTTGAGTTGTTGCTTCACCCGCCAATTGCATGTCTCAAAGGGGAAGCATGAAAGAGTCCACAAGGGGCCCCACACCTCTACGCTGTTTGGGAGATGTGTCAAAAAGAGCACATTGAAGGTCAAGGCAGCATCACTGGACAGAATTTGCACCCTGACATCAAAAGAATACATAAATGCATCACATTTGCTTACCTCACTGGGAGGGATTGATTTTTGTAATAGGAAAGAAACCTAAATGAGCACTACCCAGTGATCTAAATAAATATCTGAAAGTGCCCTGATAAAAATGGCAGGCTGTAGAATGTTGGCCGCATCTACCACTTGGAGACTTTCCAGTGTTTCCTTTCAGCTAATGGTCTCGGGGACCTTGCTACAAAACTTGGCGGCCTAATGGAATGCAGACGCTCATCAAGCACGGCTATACTCCAGGACAACCAGTGTAAAATTCCTCATCCGCTATGAGGAGAGCCACAGTTCAGTAAACTGTTGAACAACTCCTAGCAGGAGGCAGTGCATGAAGTCTGGGAGAAATCCCCAAGGTATTTGAAAATGTGGCAAAGTCACAAAGACACGAGGTCCCTTAACACGTATAACTGTCCTCATGTCTTCCAGTGCCCTTGACATCTCATAAATTATTTCATCATCTGTCCTGTCCTTATACTCACACGCATCTATTGGGTATTTCATAACCCACTCTTCTGTCTTACCAGGATAGTAGCACAAGCCACATCCGTACCATACATAAATTTGACGGTATTCTGCATTGCAGCACATGCAGGAGAATTTATATGACAGCAAAATGGGAACAATCTGCTGGTTATCACTTCCACCCCTCGACTCCATTCAACCCCTTTTTCTGTTAGTCTCCTCGCTTCATTGGCAACTTCATCCAGGAATTCTAGGTTCGCAGTTTCCAAACCATAACCTGGCTAGAATAAGATTACTAGCTCTGAGTTTTGGGGGGAGCTCATTAATCATTAAACAAATAATGAGTATTTGAAATTTAAATACTGGGAACCCATTGGAGTTGACAATAGCTAAGTGGTTGGCCTGCCTCAGACATTTTCCTGTAATGTGCTCCATCATGTATGTCCTCAATGTTCCCCTCCACCAAATTTCTATGGTTTTCTCTGTACTTCAAATTCTCCCTTATTTCAGCTCTCCGGAACAGTGTCTGAACTTGTGACTTCAGATCTGAAGTGACAAAAAAGTTGCCACCAGTTAGATTTTTAATGACACATGGCTGCTCACAATTAGGACATGGAACCTTCTTCTTCAAGAGCTCGTCCAGAGTTTTCATAACTAAAGCAATACAGGCAATGGAAGTGGAGTTTTAAGCTCAATGCTTTGCTGGAGAAGATTTTTTTGAGCATTAACTTTGTGGACCTAAATATCAAACTTTCCACGTAAGGTATTTACAAGTTCCAGGAGATGCATCGCCACAACAGATGATAAACAGTGTCTCATAGCGAATTTTAGAACCAACAACATTGATTCTGCCTTTGTGCATTGACATCCTAGAAATAGTGGATCATTGAATAATTCATGGAATGAGTGCTCTGCCGGCTCCTCACAGTCCTCATCTCATTGACTTTCTTCCGCTTCATGGCCGCACGCATATTCAGCATCTGTAGAGGAAAACATTGAGTGGATGTGAAGCAGTATTTATGGGGCTGGTTTCAGGAGGACAAGAAAATGATCTTGTCCCAGGTTCGGTTGCAGACTAATTGCCATCATATATTGCAGTACCATTCCTTCCTAAAACTATCTTGGGAGCTGGATCCAAGAGGAGACATTTACCATTCGGACAGGGTGAAGCTTCAGCCTGGTCAATTCAGGATACATGCATTCCAATTTCTTGAGTTTGAGTCAGATTGAATCCTCCAGCAGAAGCGGCAGGCAGAGAAGGCAGCCTTCCAGCAGAAGCCGAAGGAGTTTTCCAGGATCGATCGAGGCCTCCAGTAAAGGTGGGACTTTGAGCTATTGAGGCTCAACTGCAGGCTCCAGGACCAATTTTTCAACACGCAGAGAAATACGCGTTCAGATAACTGCAACCCTTATAACGCAACTATCTTAGTGCTGAGGAGTCGATTAAGCTGAACTATTTCTCTTGCTTTCTTTCGCAGCCCGAGGACCACAGCAATGTGGGGACACTGCAGCCCGTGATGATTCCTCTCGGAGTGACAACCCCGCCCAGGCCTGCATAGATTGAAAACAAAAACAGAAACAGAAATACCTGCAAACACTCAGCAGGTCTGGCAGCATCGGCGGAGGAGAGCACAGTTGACGTTCCGAGTCCTCATGACCCTTCACAGGTGCTGTCAGACCTGCTGAGTTTTTCCGGCATTTTTTGTTTTCGTATCAGATTTCCAGCATCAGCAGTATTTTGCCTTTATTAAAAAAAAACATTTTCACCCAACTTGATGAAGAACATTTGGGGAGTGAATTTATCCAGTCTCTGGCCCCCCACATACACTGATCGGCTAAAGAAGTGTAAAACTTGGAAATGAGTGGGACTGGCCGAACTGGTCTTATATACGTGAAATGGAAATTCAGTACTACTGGTTTTTGACCATTTTGACCTGGTTTCTCCTGCAGCATTCACAGTGTTTTATGTTTTTTAGCTGATTATGGAACATTTTCTTTGTGGGCTCCAGGGTTCTGTTGATAAATCAGCTGCAAATGTGCATTCGTACAGTTTCAAACTCCGGTGAACACTCAGATATACAAGGAGTTTTTTTTTAAAAGAAAGTATAACAAAACCTATTAGAAAATCCACTTATAAAGAGCAGGTCTGTATTTGGAAAAATAAAAGACAGGATTAGATTTTGGATAGAGAACTTCAGAATTAAAAGTTGAAACGGAACTAACTGGCTTTTTTGTTGCTTCTTAGAACCATAGAAAAGTTACGGTGCAGAAAGAGGCCATTCAGCCCATCATGTCTGCAGCGGCCAAAAAAAAAAAGAAAAAAGAAACTAGTCGCTCATTTTAATCCCACTTCCAGCACCTGGTCTGTAGCCTTGCAGGTTACAGCACTTCAGATGAAGATCCAGGTATCTTTTAAATGAGTTGAGTGTTTCAGCCTCAACCATCAACATTGGCAGTGAATTCCAGATGCCCACCACCCTCTGGGTGAAAAAGATTTTCCTAATGTCCTCTCGAATCCTTCTGCCCATCACCTTAAATCTATGCCCCCGATAATTGACCCCTCAGCTAGGGGAAACAAGTCTTTCCTGTCTACCCTATCTAGGCCCTTCATAATTATGTACACCTCGATTAGGTCACCCCTTAGCCTCCTCTGTTCTAAGGATAACAACCCTAGCCTATCCAATATTTCTTCATAGCTGCAATTTTCAAGCCCTGGCAACATTCTTGTAAATCTCCTCTGCACTCTCTCCAGAGCAGCTATGTCCTCCCTGTAATATGGTGACCAGAACTGTCCACAAAGTTCCAGCTGTGGCCTAACCAGCGTTTTATACAGTTCCATCATTACATCCCTGCTTTTGCATTCAATATCTCGCCCAATAAAGGAAAGTATTACCCCCTCTGCCACATACCGTCCCGACCTACAGCCCTGATTGGGTGCACCTCTAACCTTCCTGCCAGATGGTTACTAATTGGACCACTGAGTTTCTGTTCTATTTCCTTTAGACCCTTGCCCCGAGTAACATAAAATCTAGCTCGCTAACTCTGTTTCTGTCTCCAAAGACTTTTGCGTTTATCAAAAACCCCATCTGGTTTAAATATTGCAATGAGAATTTCCAGCACTATCTGTGTTTAACCTAATTCTTAAAATTCCTGTCAGAGATGCAGCCTCACTGTATCCAGCAGCTTGTCAGAAGGTAACCTGACCATGGTAAGCCTCACAACCAAGGCCACTTCTGCTGAAGGGTCATGAGGACTCGAAACGTTGACTCTTTTCTTCTCCGCAGATGCTGCCAGACCTGCTGAGTTTTTCCAGGTAATTCTGTTTTTGTTTTGCCACTTCTCATGGCTCAATTACAAACTACCTGCATCAACTCCAACTATTAGGGGAATGGCTACATCTTTTTGTACTTGAAAAGAATGCAGGTTTAAGCATTCATAATGTCACTTCTGGAGCATTGGGAGTCTGTGGAAACTGGACGCAGTCAAATTCTCATTGTGCTCCATTCTAAACATAACATGGTCACAATTATCCTGCTTTTAATTTCAACTAAATCATTCATACGTTCACACCTATGTTTCATAAGGTAGCCTGGAGGATGTGTCTTGCAAAAATTCAATTAGATTGGTTGTACTTTGGGGCGTAAACCAATTGGGGCATTAGGCCATCTACGCATTCTATAAAAGTAAGCCTATAAATGCCTATAAATATCCAGCAGACATACAGAGGAAGAAGCTGAAGTTCCTCAGCTCCAAGCTCTTTTCTGGAGGGAAGTTAAAAACGCTGAATTGCTGAATATATTCAGTACCTTGTTAAATAAAAAGAGACGAAAGAATCGGATTGGACAAGAACAACAAATCCGGTGAGTGCAATTTCTTTTCTATTGGGATGACCACTGAATCTTTCTAATTTGGTCGAATGAATAATCCAAGAAACAGTTTGGTTGTGAGCTAGCCACACAAACTCACATCTTACTTCAATAACTTTAACAACATTAAAAAGAAACATTTCCACCAAACTTGATGAAGAACATTTGGGGAGTGAATTTATCCAGTCTCTGGCCCCCACATACACCGATCGGCTAAAAAAAGTGTAAAACTTGGAAATGAGTGGGACTGGCCGAACTGGTCTTAAATACGTGAAATGGAAATTCAGTACTACTGGTTTTTGACCATTTTGACCTGGTTTCTCCTGCAGCATTCACAGTGTTTTATGTTTTTTTAGCTGATATGGAACATTTTCTTTTAGGGCTCCAGGGTTCTGTTGATAAATCAGCTGCAAATGTGCATTCGTACAGTTTCAAACTCCGGTGAACACTCAGATATACAAGGAGTTTTTTTTTAAAGTCTAACATAACCTATCAGAGAGAGCAGGCCTGTATTTGGAAAAATGAAAGACGGGGTTAGATTTTGGATAGAAAACTTCAGCACTGACACTTGAAACGGAACTAAGTGGCTTTTTTGTGGTTTCTTGTGTGGTTTATCCCATGCATTTTACAGCCTTAGCTATGTTCATGTTCTTTTAATGTATTTTAATGGTCTCGCGGAGATGATCTTTTATGTTAGTTATCAATGTTCTTGTTTTTGTAATGAACAGTCTGCAAGACATTCAGTCATTGCAACTTTTCTTATCTTGTGCATTCACTAATTAAAAGCTTTCGCATCTCTAACTTTTCAATTCTCATGAAGGGTAATGTATTTCCATTCTACAATTGCTGATTGTCTCATTTTTTTTGTTTCTATTGTTTCTTGTTTTTTATTTCAGTTTGCAGCATGTGTCATTTTCTTTATAATTGGTGATATACGGGTTTCAATTACCTTAAGAGTGCAAAATGTTTCCTGAAAACCTGATAATCCATTCATAAAGGGGCCAATCATTCTGACTTTTGCCTCTAAATATCACCCACTTTCTGGACACAATGGTCAGGAGGAAGGAATCAATGGTATGAGGAACAGCACCTTATCTTCCGACTCGGCACTTTACAGCCTTTCAGACTGAATATTGAGTTCAACAATTTTAGATCATGAACTCTCTCCTCCATCCCACCCCCTTTCTGATTTTTCCCCCTCCTTTTTGTTTTTTCCAATAATTTATATAGATTTTTCTTTTCCCACCTATTTCCATTATTTTTAAATGTATTTCCATCCGTTGTTTTATCTCTAGAAATCTATCTATTTCCCTTTAAATATATTCAGTGGCTTGGCCTCCACAGCCCTCAGTGGTAGAGAATTCCACAGGTTCACCACCCTCTGAGTGAAGAAGTTTCTCCTCATCTCAGTCCTAAATGGCCAACCCCCTATCCTGAGATTGTGACCCCTTGTTCTAGACACCCACCTCCCAACCGTCAGAGGAAACATCATCACTGTATCCAGTCTGTCCAGTCCCGTCAGAATTTTATACGTTTCAATAAGATCCCTTCTCATTCTTCTAAACTCCAGTGAATACAGACCTAGTCAGCCCAATCTCTCCTCATATGACAATCCTGCCATCCCAGGAATCAGTCTGATGAACCTTCGCTGCACTCCCTCTATGGCAAGTATATCCTTTCTTAGGTAAGGAGACCAAAACTGCACACGATACTCCAGGTGTCGTTTCACCAAGGCCCTGTATAGCTGCAGTTTGACATCCTGTACTCAAGTCCTCTCGCAATGAAGGCCAACATGCCATTTACCTTCTTAACTGCTTGCTGCACCTGCATGCTTGCTTTCAGTGATTGGTGTACAAGGGCACCCAGTTCTTTTTGTACATCAACATTTCCCAAACTATCACAATTTAAATTCTGTTTTTCCCAGCAAAGTGGATAACTTTACACTTAGCCATGTCATACTGCATCTGCCATATATTTGCTCACTCACTCAACGTGTCAAAATTGCCTTGAAGCCTCTTAACATCCTCCTCACCACTCACATTCCCACCTAGTTTTGTGTTGTCAGCAAACTTCAAGACCAATAAAATCAGTCGTATCATTAGTGTTTAGTTGAATTATCAACTGGCTTAAAAAGTACACAGTTAGCCCTTAAGTCATCAAGTATTGTTGAACATTATTTAACAGTGAGATAAAAGCAAAATACTGGGGATACTGGAAATCTGAAACAAAACAGAAAATGCAGGTAAAACTCAGCAGGTCTAGCAGCATCTGTGGAGAGAGAAACAGAGTTAAGGTTTTGAGTTTGTATGACCCTTCTTCAGAGCTGAAGAGAAGTGGAAATGCGATGAAATATATACTGTTTAAGCGGGGTGGAGCAGGTGAAGCTGGATAGAAGGCCAGTGGTATGTGGGGACAAAGGAGAGATTGACAAAGACGTCATGAGCTAAAGGACAAAGGGAGTGTTAATGGTAGTGGTAAAGGCTAAAAAAGGTGCTGATAGTGCCAAAGGTAAGAAAGCAGAATGTGATAATAGCAGAATAAGGGCCAGCACTCTGAAAAAAACATGAACAAGTAACAGATGGCCCTTTTGGGGATGGGGTGGGGAGAGGGGGTGGTGGTGGGGAAAAGAAGGATAGAAAATGAGATAATGGGGGGGGGATAAAAAAGGGTATAAAACCATGGATAAATGAATAAAAATAAAAATAAGTGGATAAAAAATAAAAATATAGAAAAAAGGGGATAAAAAGAGGTGCGAATAGAGGAAAGAGTTCATGATCTGAAGTTGCTGAACTCAATGTTAAATCCAGAAGGCTATAAAGTGGCTAATCAGAAGATGAAGTGCTGTTCCTCCAGTTTGCATTGGGCTTCACTGGAACATTGCAGCAGGCCAAGGATGGACATGTGGGCATGAGAGCAGGATGGTGTGTTGAAATGGCAAGCGACAGGAAGTCTGGGTCATGCTTGTGGACAGACTGAAGGAGTTCCGCAAAGCAGTCACCCTGAGTTTTCATTATTTAACAGTGCCTTGTTTTTAAACTCTCCGAATTTCAGATTCTAACATGGCAAAGAAGCTGTTGCTTTTAGATGTTGACTGTGGGGTGGATGATGCCCAAGCGATGATGATGGCTTTCGCAGCTCCTAATGTGCAGATCCTGGGTATAACATGTACTCATGGAAACACAGCAATTGAAAATGTCTGCAAAAATGTACTTCGGGTGCTACAACTTTGCAAGAGGATGGAGGTAGGTGTTGAAGAGCAGAGGTACAAGTATCTGTGAGGGTGACTCTTTGCACTTTTTGCTCAGTAATAGCTCAGTTCATAGGAGACTAAAACACAACAAAAGCTTCTAAAAAATTTTTATTTGTCAAAATGCTTCCAATTGTTTCTAGTTTATGGTTGCATTAAACGTATGTATATTTGCAAAGGATATTGCAATAATTCTGTCTGTGTTTGTATTTAAACATAAGGATGCCCCTTTTACTTTTGTTGTGGACTCTGTATAACATCTGTATTGTGCTAATTGAAAATGGATATCATTTTACAGACATAGTTAGATACATACAATCCATGAGTGTCTCTGATTGTGTCTGTATAATTTGAGGTTTCATTCTAAGCCTATTAAAAAGTGTTACATCTTTATTACAACATTACTAGCATGGCATAGCTTTTTTCATTCCTGTTGAAGAAATCATTTTTACCCAGCTTTATTCTCTTCCCAGTTTTCTTCCCTTTGATCCTGAAGACAGGATAGTGCAGGAAAGGGGTTTTACCCATAGAAATCACCCTCCAAATCTTCAACTGCCTAACAACTTGGCTGTCGGCTGTGGATGATGATTTGTTATTCGCTCCTGAATCAATTCCTGTCCTTGATACTGGTGTGCATATTCCAGTAAAGAGTTGCTGAATAACAGTCAGGTATTTGAAATCTGTCTGATTTCTTCACTTATTGATTTGCAGTGTTGGCCTCAACTCTACAACTTCTATTTGTAGCCAACGTGCCAACAGTACTGAAACTGAAAACTACCTGATTTTTAACAACTCACTTGTGCACTGGGCTGTCCACTTACAAACTAAACCATTCAGGGGAGCTGTTAAATAAAATTATTTTCCACCTTTCTTACATTTACATTGTTTTTACTGAACAGCAGACATGATGTATGCTTAGCATTTCTGAAAACTAATTTTCCATGTTTGCACAGATTCCAGTCTACCGGGGTGCAGGTAGCTCTCTCCTTGGAGAACGTCTGAATGACCCTGCTTACCATGGAAAGGATGGGCTGGGTGAAGTTCCAGACCCTAATGCTCCAGGTCTGGAACACATACAAGCTGAGAATGCGGTGACTGCCATGATAAGAATAGTCAATCAGCATGTTGGTAAGGTGAGGTGTCTTCTTCTTAGACAGTCCCTCAGGATTGAGGATGACTTGCTTCCACTCTGGTTTGATGGGTTCTGAGATGGCTGATAAGTCCAGTGCATGAGCTGCAGACTCCGCCACATGTGGGGCAGGTGGTGCTTGGAGGGTCAAGTAGATGGGTTGTTGAGAGATTTGTACACTCTGTCGCCTCAACTTCACCTCTGCGCATTCCTGATGAAGTTCGTCGATGTGCTCGGTGCCTTCCCAAATTAAACCTTCTCCATTTATGTAGGTCACATGCCAGGGACTTCCATGAGTTGGCGGGGATGTTTGGCCTCTTCAGGAATGCTTTCAGGACTTTCCTAAAACGTTTCCGTTGTCCTCCTGGGAGTCTTCTGCCCCATTTGAGTTCTGAGTGGAACAGTTGGTTTGGGACTCTGGTGTCTGGCATACAATGACATGTCCTGCCCAGGGGAGCTGGTGACTAGTGACCAGTGCCTCAATGCTGTGCAAATTGAGGTGGGGGTGGATGCTGCTGATGGGCTGCCTTTCTTCTCATTGGATTTGGAGGATCTTGCGAAAGCACCGTTGGCCGTTCTTCTCCAGTGCTTTGAGGTGACTGCTGTAGATGTGAGATGTGTAGGCTTTTGGAAAGCAAAACTTGATGGCCTGAGGCTATCGATATTTACTTTGGGGGCACATTGCTGGGTTAAACATAGGAAACTTGAGTGAACAAGTCTTCTATATTCGAGCAGGGCTATTTAAATAAGAGACAGAGGGTTTTGGCAGGGTTATCTTGGGAGAGGTGCAAAAGAACAAGGAAATTTGCATTTAGTGATATTTTGATGTAAAACCAGCATAATTCCATTACACGCTAATCTCTTCAGGATGAAAAGATGCACTTATGCCCTAGTTAAGTTACAGGAAATTCTGGCCCATTAATCTAGTATAATCACGGACAAGTCAGAATTCACTTAATGAGGAATAATTTTCGAATGTCCCAACTATAATTTGAGCAAGTAATTCTTCATGTTTTGTAAATAAGGATTTGAATTGTCTCCAATAACAAAACAATTTTAGTAACAGTTCCTAATTAAGTTGAATGGAATTGAATACTCATTGAAGTCAGTTAGAAGCTCGAGGTGTCAGCTGTGGCTCAGTTCATAGCACCCTCGCCTTTGAATCAGAGGGTTGTGGGTTTCATGTCCCACTCCCGGAAACTAAGAACTGTGATTGTACTCGAAAGAGTTGCAATCTGTGACTGTTGATAACTCGAAAGAGTTGAAGTCAGTTAGCAGTTAATTGGTACATTCGCCATGGCAACACCTCTACCAATCAGAGTCCACTTGCCAACCAATCTGCACCCTCTTCTCATGAAGTATAAATCATTGTTTTCTTTAAAATTTGGTGTTCTTGTGAATTGTCCTGATGAGTACAAGACAAAGAGCTTCGATAACGTCTTTACAGAATACTCAATGAAACTTTGTAAACCTAATACATAATGCAGCTTAAAAATATTTACATTGTGTTGGATTTTACTCTATGTAAAAATAATTCTTTACACTATTACAATGTACAAAATACTGAATGTCTCACTATTACTATGTTAAGATATTTTTCATCATCTTGTAGGTCACTCTTGTTGCTATTGGACCCCTGACCAATGTGGCTTTAGCTGCTAAAATGGACCCCACTTTTCCTTCAAAGCTGAAATATTTGTACATCATGGGGGGAAACATGGAAGGTATGCCTGCTTTACAAAAGCAAAATACTGCATATGCTATAAGTCTGAAATAAAAACAGAAAATTCTGGAAATACTCAGCAGCTCTGGCAGCATCTGTGGAAAGAGAATAGCAGGGCACCTATCCACTGGCTGCAAAACCAGTGAAGACCCTGCATTACTTATTTTCAGGAGGCCTGATGGAATTTCGTAACTCTCAGGCCTTATGTTGAATTAAGCCCAGTGCAGGATGGAAATCCCGCCCTTGAGAGCTGCTGACTAATCAGAGGCTGGCAGCTCTTCAGTACCGGCAGTGCCACTGAAAGCAGTGGCCTCTGCTAGTACTGTGCGGGGGCCTTTATCAAGGATCGACAATGGATCCTTGGAGAGAGGTAAGTGTGGGTGGCATAGAGGTAACAGGGAGGGGAGCACTGGCAAGGTGGGTGGGGTGACTTCCCGTGAAAGCCCCCTCTTCCTGATGTCAGGTCCTTGATCGGGCAGAGTGCCTGAGTATGAGAGTACCTCTACCCCTCCACCCCCAGTAGGTTGCAGGCAAATGCGACAGGGTTTGCTGGGCAGTTGCCCCACATGACAAGTTCCCCACTGGCTGCTGGTAGAATTCTAGCAGCAGCAAGATGAGGTCTTTAAAAGACCCTTAAGTGGTTACTTAAGGGCCTCAATTGACCTCCAGGTGGGAAGACTGTCCTCCACCCTTCCTGCCCAGCGCTTGATTGGGGGGTATCCTGAGCAAGATGGCTAATTAATGCTGCTTTATGTCAATTTGTGCCCTCAAAATCTACCCTGTATACTTTACTTTCAGCCAGAGGGAATGTGAGAGTCTGCGGTGAGTTTAACTTTGTCACTGATCCAGAAGCAGCTTCCATTGTTCTCAGCCACTTTACATGCCCAACTTACATTGCCACCTGGGAGTACAGTCTCCGCCATCGATTACCATGGGTAAGTTGCTCAAACTGCACAATAGCAATCTCAAGACTAGGGGTAGAGTTTTACGAGTGGTGGGGGTTTCCTGCCCCTCCATTCAGAGAGTTGGCAGAGGATGCATCCCCGCTGAAACAGGCTGCCTGTCAGCCATTTATCGCTCTGGTCCTCACTTGGGAGGAAGTCCCATCTCAGTGAGCTGCCAAGTCCCAGCATGACCACTGGGAATGGTGGCCACTGCTTGGACTACATCCAGTCCCAGCAAAGAGAGGGAGGTATGTATTGGGGGTAGGGTGGGTGGTGGGGGTTGGAGTTGGAGTTGGTGGGGGTGGCCTTTCCTCATGAACATTCTATTTTATGTTATTGGGCTTGTCAACATAGTGTTATGATCTCGGTCAAGACCAGTAACATTATTTTTTTAAAACCAAAATCCATTTTTACTGAAAAAAATGAAGCCACAAGATTCCACGGTTTAAAACAAAATAATTTTTTACAATACAGGAGTCAAACAAAGCAAACATTAATTACAATTTTGGGTAATCGTCTATACTCTAAAACCCAAAATCAACAAAAGTCAATTAGGAATTAACAGGCAAATTGTGGTCCATTACAAACTATAAATTGCACGTTGAATACAATGATACAACTAAGACAGATCTTACAAGTTGGTTCGCAATCCACTCAGCATATCTGTTATCAATCTCTGCCACAAAGTCCTTCAAAACTCTCTCCTCCTTACGAAGAATCAGCACCTCTTGTTCTAGGATTTAGCCTGACAGCAGCGCACAAACAACTCGAGTTCCGCAGGCACATTCTTCACCAAAAATGACACTCCTCTGCAGAATCTCCTTAACTCTGCATGTGATGGTCTGGATGGCATAGATCCACCAATGTTATCTTTATGTACAGGAACAACTGCAGCCACTGTCTATCCTCAGCTCCTGGATCCAGCCTCCATCTTCTTCAGCCTGCCTGTACTGCACCACTGGGATCAATAGCAGAGCTCTGATGGTTCTGTGTCCTTTTATATGGTTTCAACCACTTTCAGTTTCCTCTGAAGTTTTGGTTTCCAATCTCAGTTTCAGTCTTAGTTTCCTCAGAAACTGGAAGAGTCCATTTCCTTTTTCAGTTTTCTTTTTGAATTAGGGTCTGTCTCATAAAATGCAAGCTTAGAAACAATGGATTCCATCACAACAGCAATTAATATTTGCACAAATGTCATCATGCTTGGTTTCCTATTGAATAGAACTAAATCTAGTTTCTTCATGTTTTCATGATAGCAGTCCCAGTTATCCAAGTCACAGTGACCATAGATTTTGAATCTGTCAAGCCCTCCCTTCTAGTTATCTCTTAAGAAGTAAAATAATTACTTATTTAGTATGTTGCCAAAACTTGAGAGAGTGAAGTATGAGAAAAGATGACATATCTTCTTGAAAAGAGACAGCTGAGAGACGATATGATGGAAGTGTTTTAAATTATGAAAAGTTTGGATAAATTGAATCCAAGTAAGCTTTTCTGTTTATATAAGGACATAAAGGTCATATGGTCTCCACTGAGCATGATTGTGCAAATACGTGATGGCTTTTTGTAGATCATGGTTGTATAAACAAGACTGTGTGCAAAGACATGCTTTACTTAAGCTTTACTTAAACAGTATTCCACGCCCAATACAAACTAACAAATACTACTTAAAGTGGATTAGAAGACATTAAGCACACATAAGGTAGCTGAGCATGAAAGAGATATTATATACTTGTTTGTTCTTGCAATCAGTGCACCTTAACATACTAGCGAGTAAGGACAGCTGTTTCTGTCCAGAATAAAAGAGCACTTAAGACTGTACAACTGCCAACTTTGAAATTAATGTTAATTCAAACAGATAATTGTTATTGCTTTTTGGCTGATATAAATGGCTGTCCATTTTAAACATGGGGCAGAATTTTCCCGTTGGTGTGCGGGGGCGGGCCCCACAAGCTGACACGTAAAATGACATGCAGTGACGTCGGGTGAGTGTCCTGGCGTCACCGTGGGCCATCACGATATTTCGGTGGGCGGGCGAGTGATGACCTCCGATGCGCGCCCGGCATTAATTAACGGGTCATTTAAGGCCCTTGAGGCAATTTTTCGGGGCCCGTGCGATCTTCAGGTCATTGCACGGGCACAACGGGCAGGCGGGTAGGATATATTTGTATAAACCTCATCCGCGGGTGGGAGAAGAGGGGTTAGTGGGGTCACGAATGTGCTCAATCAGATATTTAATTTGGAAAGCTACTGATGCTTGCCTATGTGAGCAGAAATACTTTGAAACTTGTACCAGCTGCTTGGACAGAACTCATGACCTTCAGATCAGTACTCTACAGTGAAGATCCTTTTTGGGGCCTGAAGGTTTCAGGAAGCCTTCTCTTAGCCTGGGAATGGGACTTGTGCTCTCCACAGGAGGCACCTCCTCTGAGGAGGAGGAAGGGCCAGAAGGAGGAGGAGGCCAGGAGTGCACATTCAGCCTCCAGGGGAGCTACCTTTCAGAGGACAGGCACAGGCACAAGGGGCGCAGGGCCAACAGGAAGTCCAAGGCGGAAGGGGCTGCAGAAGACACCACTATCCTGCTGCCAGGGTATACAGGCGGTGAAGCAACTACCTCAATATGTCTGAGGTGCAGTGCCAAAGGAGGCTCCATCTCTCAAGGGAGACAGTCAACTCTGTCAGATGATAGGTCCTGAGGTCTCCGCTAACTGTGTGGGTGGACACTCCATGCCAGTGGCTCTAAAGGTCACAGCTGCCCTCAACTTCTATGCCTCTGGCTCTTTCCAGGGCTCAGTGGGTGATCTTTGCGGTGTCTCCCAATCAGTTGTCCACACTTGTGTCGAGCAGGTGACAGACACTCTGCTCAGGTGTGCATTGACGTTTATCCACTGTCGCTGGGACCAGGCCAGCCAGACAGAGTGAGCCAGAGGCTTCGCAGCAATTTCTGGCTTCCCCCGCGTCCAGGGTGCAATAGACTGCACACATGTGGCCATCAAGGTGCCAGCAGGTGAGCCCGGTGCCTTCGCCAAAAGGAAGGGCTTCCACTCCATGAACGTGCAGATAGTGTGTGATCACAAGCTGCAGATTCTGCAAGTCTGTGCAAGGTACCCAGACAGCTCCCACGGTGCTTACATCCTCAGACACTCCCAGGTGCCGGGGCTCTACAGTGTTCCAGTGTGGCTGGATGGATGGCTGCAGGGTGATAAGGGCTATCCCCTCAGAAGGTGGCTCATGATGCCTCTCCGCCACCCAAGAACAGAAGCTGAGCAGTGGTACAATAGGAGTGACGCCTCCACAAGGGCTGTGTTGGAGAACCATTGTTCTTCTCAAGATGTGCTTTCGATGCCTGGACCGTTCAGGGGGTGCGCTGCAATACCCCCCAGAATGTGTGTCGGTAATAGTGGGTGCATGCTGCACTCTCCACAATCTTGTGCTGGAAAGGGGCGACGCTGTGGACAGAGAAGATATCGACACAGTTGCTGCGGCTGCACACGATGAGCCCAGCAGTGTCAGAGGATGAGCACGCACAGGGAAATGCTGAGGGGGTAGACGCTGACCTAGGCATACTCCAGGGAGGCAGGGACACCCAGGAGGCTTTAATCCAACGAACGTTCAGCTAGAATGCCATAAATGGACCTCCAACAAAAGCAGAGACGACAGGCAGCTGCTGCACCGATGTGAGGTCGCTTCAGACCTCCCTGCTCACTGTGGATGGGTGGGCACCGAGCTGGGAAACTTGGTGCCCAGACCATCTCCCACACTGGCACTGACCAGTTGAGGTCAATGCCGATGTGAGGGCTTGCTGGTCCAAGTTCATCCCCAGGAAGCCCTGATGAGTCTCCCGGAGGACTCTCTCCACAAGAGTCGCCACTCTCTCCATGGAGGAAGCATGGTGCTCGGCCATGAGGCTCATTGCATTGGCGATGGTCTGCATGGACTCTTCCACCACGGAGACCAAGCCAAGCATAGCCTCATGTATCTCCACCAGATCCTCCCGCACACCCTGCTGGACTTCCAGCATTTGCTGCCTCATGGACGACTCCAGAGGCACATCATCAGCCACCAACTGAACATGTGCCTGGTCCCATGCAGCCCTCCGAGTGCCGGCACCATGGGCACTCTGTCTCCGCCAATTCCTCCAGCGACTGTGAAGTGCCCTCACCGCTGTGCCCCGGGACACTAGCCAATGATCTAATTCCCACCAAGGTGCTAATAGTATCTGTGCTGGTGCCTGCCTGGCGAAGATGGTGTGACGCTGGGGGTCAGAGATTTCAGGGCCCTCAGCTGTGAGAGGGGGCCCCTGTGCCTCCTCCTCCTGGCCCTGATCCGCTGATGCTGAAAGGAAGAACAAGGACATTTGGTCAGTTAACGTGGAGACAATGTCAATGAGCATCCCTGTCCCCCAGATCATTATGCGCTTATCCTTCCATAAGCAATGTTCAAGCCACGTTGCAAACTTCAATCACTGAACATTCAGCAGCGTCATGGCTGCTGGGACACTAATGCTGACCTCAGTGCTGGGCAAACATACCTGCCCGAGGCACCCCAGCCTCACCAACACTGGTGGACCTGGGCACATGGCGCCTCTCCAGATCCAGGGCCTCCTGCTCGAACCTGGTAATGATGGCCAACTGGGCCAGCCCTCCGCCAGTCCTCAACCGCTCAGTGGCATTAAGAGCATTGTTCTCCTGTAAAGGAGAAAAGAGCATTAATTAGTGCAACTTGTACCTGGAATCTCTTCGCTGCCATCCCACCCCAACCAGAGTGGGACATTGCAAAGCTCCAGTGCCTCCTCACCCCGCAGCTACCACACACTCACACAAAGATGCCAGGCCTGTCCCCCCACCTTGGCCAAATGCAGCCTACATCACATTTGGCACCACACAGTCCAACCTTGCAGAGCAAGGAGGTGCAAACACGTGGAATGCAAAGAGCAGCAGATGGATCAGTGCCCCGCCAGCAAGCTCTCCTCCCAGCATGGCAGCACCCTGACTTGGACATGTTCTGCGGTTCCAGCACTGCGCCGAGGTGCAGATCCAACAGGTTGCCCCCAAAACAGTAATGCAGTGTCACTGTACCACATGCTGCGGGTGCAAAACCCATCTCATCACTACCCTCTCAGGGTGACCTCGGCATGGGCAATATCTGCTGGCCCACCCAGCGACGGACACAAGCCTTCAATGATTCAATGCAGTAACTGCACTCAGAGTTTGGGGGGGTGGGCGGCCAGGGGGGAAATGCCTACCTGCTGGGTTAAGTGACCAATGCCAACATGGTACTCATCCTTCCAGAGTGCAAATGGTCATTGAAACGCTTGCGGCACTGGATTCAGGTGTGTCGCTCCACGTCGCGGGAGCTCACTATCTCCGTCACCTCCTCCCAGGCACCTTTGGTCATGTGGGGGGGCCTCCTCCTCCCGTCCTGGGGTACGAGGCCCTCCCACCATGCTGCCACCTCCTCGAGGAGGGCAGCAAGGCAATTGTCTGAGAAACAAGGGGCACAGTGTCCTCCTGCCCTACCCTTCTGCCTGGCCTGCTCACCAGCAGCGCTCTGGGGAGCCCTTCTGCTGGCCACGATTGACAGCCTTTGCAAAGGCTGCAGGAGCACTTTTAAACAGGCCACCGGGTCACCATTGGACCCGGTGGTCACAGCAGTCTGGCCGTTGCCCGCCCACACCCGCTGTCCTCAGGAGCCGCGTTTCATGCTGGGCGGGCCTTTATCGGCCCGCCCGTGTAAAATGGCAGCGTGGGCACGATCACGGGCCTGCCTGCTCCCGCATGGCCCGCACTGCCCGCCCAACTGGCAGAAAATTCTGCCCATGGACATTTTAAATCATGGCGCATTTACAAATTAAGAACAACAAAAGAAAATAGGAAATGCAGGAGGAACTTTTGTTTTACTAAAATGGAGCCATTGCGTGGAACAGGTTACTGGCATGGGTGGTGGAACCAAAAAACTTAATGGGCTTCAGGAGGAAGCAGGCAGTTTGTTGTTGGGGTTCAGGGTTATTAGAAATGCACCAAGGGAATATTGTGGATAGGTGGGCTGGAAGGTCTTCTCGTGCCTGAAACTTTATGTTTCTAAATCATTTTCTTTTTAATTACAGGACTTTTTTCATAAGTGGGTAAATCAAAATACTGAGAAAGCTCAATTCATGAAGAAGATAACTGCACATACTACTGAGTTTACCAAAAGTGATCAAGGCAGTAAAGAGTTGCATTTTGGACAAGGGTTTGTGTCCTGTGATTCATATGCAATGGCTGCTGCGATTGATGAGTCTGTTGTCACTGAAGATGCACGATATGGGGTAAGCGTGGAATTGCATGGATCATTGACCAGAGGGATGATGGTTCTGGATACTCTTGATCTACTGAAACTTAAGAGTAAAGCTGTTGTCTTCTTGAAATGTGATATGGAAAAATTTAAGCAGCTGTTGATGAATGCTCTGAAATAGGATGCTGCAGGCTTCAAATTAAAGGAAAGGGGAAAAAAAGTGGCAGGTGCATTTTATATAGTGCTAACGAGGATGTAAACCCTAACTCTCGGTAAACTTAATTCAAATTTAAACAATATGCTCATACATTCCTAATATTATCTAGCATGAGTGAACTTAGCTTCTATATTACACTTATTATAACCTGACAAATATAACTTGTAATAGTTAAAAGGTTTGCTCACACTTCCTGACTAATGCTTAGAAAATGGTCAAATAAGGAATCTGAATAAATATTGTGGAGAGTAGTTTCATTATCTTTCAGAACTGGGGAGTATTAAGCAGAACTTTCTTTGGGGGATTAAATGGATGGTGTAGGAAAAATGGACTGGAATTTATATTTTTGTCACATGTCATATTAGCTGAGTCTGCCCAGTCTTCATTCATTCTTTTGTTACCTCTAGACTTGGCTATTCCAATGTTCTACTGTTAGCATCCTATCTTTCATCTTCCATACACCTGATGTCAACCAAACTTTCATTGCCTGTATCTTAACTCCCAAGTGCAGTCCATCCATCACAAGCCCCCATCCCCCACCGCCCCATGCTTGCTGATCTATATTGGCTTCCGGTCCAACAACACTCCAATTTTAAAATTCCTTTCCCTGTTTTCAAATCCCACTCGACCTCTGTAACCTTTTGAGGTTTCTGCACTCCTCCAATTCTAGCCTCTTGCACACCAATTTTCATCGCTCTGCTATTAACGGTCGTGCCTTCAGCTGCCTATTCCCCAAGATCTGGAATTCTCCCCCTACACCTCTCCACCTTTCTCGTTCCTCCTTTAAATCCTATCTATTTGATCAAGCTTTTGGTCAGCTGTCCTAATTTCTTATGCGGCTCAGGGTCAAATTTTGTTTGACAGGGTTCTTTTAAATGTCTTGAGATGATTTCCTACATAAACAGCACTTTATAAATGGAAGCTGTTTTTATTGATTATTAAGGTGTTAACTAACTCTGATTATGCTTTTACCTCAGAGATTTGCATTTTAAAGAAACAATTTCCTTTCTTGATCAGTATAATTATGGAAGCTGTCTGCTTTCAATCTCATAGAGGAATATGTTATACCTTTATAAATGTGGGCTTTGATTTACTGAATCTGGTGTATTAGCATTAAGTTGCAATGGGTAAAAGCACTCATGTATGTTGTGAATCAATAAAAAATAAATGCAGCATCCAACTAAACTGTTTAAAATGCATTCATTTTCATTCAACCCTGAATTAGTGCATTGAAGTTTATTAAAAACTTGCCTTCTTAGTTCAAGTAACCACCAGCAGATGAAGTTTGCACAAGACAGTACCGGTTGCAGAATTTTTGAAAGTGGGGTCTAAAGACTGTTACAGTCCCAGCTGATGTTACTACTGGACAAGTCAGATCCCAGGGTGGAACCTAGATTAATAGATCCTAAGTTTTATTTTTTGCTTAAAAATGTGGAGGCCGACTACTGAACAGAGTCACAGGAGTCAGCTGACGAACTTTTAACAACATAATAAAACAATTATTAAACAAGAAAAGATGAACTATATTACAATACTCCTTCATCCACAACTATATCTTTATAGATATATATAGATTTGTAAGGATAACACCAGTGGCTATTTTATAGTGTCATGTTCAGAGTAAGTACACAGTCCATGTAAACCAATAGGCAACCTATGGTCAGGCATCACACTCTGAAACGAAGTGACAGATGCCACCCCAAACAGATGCTATGGATCTCTCATCAACTCCACCCAGACACTTGTCACACTGCGAGCCAACCAGTCTCACTGAACTTCCATGCACTCTCTCTCAGATACTCAGTCATGTCAACAGAACACCACTGCTTCACATGCTCATAGTAAAGAATTACAGACCATCAGCAGATTTCTAATCTCTACTCTCGAAGAACTCGCTTTGGAATTGTCTCTCAAATGACACTTTCTCTCGGGTGCCTTCCACAAGGATCCACCTATAGGGTTTCGAAATCTCTTGCCAATGTTCCTCTCCCCTGGATCGCCATGTGCATTTGAGCTTTGCCTTCCACGCACTCTCTCTCAGATACTCAGCCATGCCAACAGAACACCACTGCTTCACATGCCTATAGTAAAGAATTGCAGACCATCAGCTGTCTCTTTGGATCTCCTGGCTTCTCACAAGCCTAGTTTGCTTTAAGTCTGAATCCTGCAGCTTTCTCCCTTTAAGCTTGGAGCCTTGCTCTGCTCCTCACACTTAACTTCCACTGAACAGGACCTTTTCCAGATTCCTGTTCTTTTCATTTGACGAGAAAGTCTTCTTGGGACTTTCCTCTTTTCCCCTTAGGACCTGCTCCCTGCAGTTCCCTCTCCCAGTAGACTGCTGACAACTTGGTACCTCCATTGTGATCCAAAACTCACTCGACACACTGTTACATTAACTTTAGAGAAATTAATCTAAGATTCTTAGACTTACTTTTCTCAGCAATCTGCTAGTATGTCCAGCTAGAGAGAGACTTAAACTGCTTCCTTCACATTAGAGCATAATACCAACTGAACTGAATTACTTTTCTGTTTTCTCTGTCACTGTGAGGCCCTCTCTCTGGACCCCTGTTGCTAGGCAACAACACAGTTTATTCTACCTTGTGTTTGTTTTAACATCCCTTCAAGAGTCATAAAACCTCATTAGAATGCAGTCATCTTTTAAAGTGAAACTAAAACTCAAGTTCCCCCCTTTCTTAATGCACCAATATGAAAACACAATTAAACTTAAAGCTAAAACTCATTCCTAACACCCACAAATATAAATATAATTTACTTAAGCTATCTCTAGTTCCTAACAAGAACTGCATGGTTAAAATTTCTGCCTGGTCCCAAGTGAAAATATGACCCTGCGCATATTTTCCTATCCTGTGGTACTTCCATCCATTATAACTACATGTTAAATGTGTTACGACCAGTCCCTGGGCGAGCTCTCCCAATTTGTTAACTTCCTGAATGGGACCCCAATTTTGTTATGCTCCCAGGTGAAGAGGAATGAGCTGGCTTCCCTTCTTTATTCAACCCCCTCGGTTGGTTACAACAAGGTTAATTTAAAATTCCCCTCCACCGTAGATACCTTTTCCCAGACCAAATGTATTTATCTAAGCCTCACCTAAGAAAGGATATACTTGCCTTAGAGCGAGTGCAGCGAAGGTTCACCAGACTGATTCCTCGGATGGCAGGATTGAGGAGAGATTGGGCCGACTAGGCCTGTATTCACTGCAGTTTAGAATAATGAGGGGAATCTCATTGAAATGTATAAAGTTCTGACAGGGCTGGACAGACTGGATGTAGGGATGATGTTCCCTCTGGCTGAGGGGGTCTAGAGCAAGGAGTCACAATCTCAGGATACGGGGTAGGCCATTTAGGACTGAGATGAGGAGAAACTTCTTCACTCAGAGGGTGGTGAATCTGTGGGATTCTCTACCACAGAAGGCTGTGGAGGCCAAGTCACTGAATATACTTAAGAAGGAAATAGATAGATTTCTTGACTTTAAAGGCATCAATGGGTATGGAGAGAGAGCAGGAGTTTGGCATTGAGACAGAGGATCATCCACGATCATATTGAATGGTAGAGCCGGCTCGAAGGGCCAAATGACTTTCTGCTTCTATTTTCCATGTTACTTTTACAAGGAGCCAACTTAACTAAGCTTTCTCGAGTCAAAGAAAGAGTAAATTTATTCGTTACAAAAAACCCGAGAAAAATAATAAAAATGCAACACACACACACACACAGATCAGAAATGAGAAGAGTTCAGATAATAGTTAAAAAAGATATATGAATCAATCTTTGGCTTGTTCATGAGGCGTAGATGGCGGTAGGCTTAAGCCATTAAGTTGGGTGATTCCGGTAGGGCTGACTTTGGCAGATTTGCAGCTGGTTTGGAGACACTTGGTCCTGCGGGGTAATTGAAGAAGCTGTCCTATTTCCTTTTTGATTGTAGCTTCTGTTGAACATTGCCTCCAGCAAGAAAGAGAGAGAGAGGGAGACTTTACCTGCAACTTCAGGGGGTGAGTAGTTGGTCTTCTTGTGCTGTCACTCTCACAGCACACTAGCACACCAGCACACACTGCACTGCTCTGCAGCCAGCTTTTTAACACATTTTACCCTGTGTATTCCTGTAAGAGAAATAAATTAACAGGAGATGGCTTTTAGATGACTGCTGAGACATAGTAATCAGTTTTTTGTCTCGGCAACTACAGGAGGTTAAAGTTCAGTCTTTTGCATCTATCCTATCTCTGTTTCAATTGCCTCTGCTTGAAGAAGGCCATGGCACTTTTTCAGGTGCGACATTCTATGTTTTTGCAGGACAGGTCTGTTATTATAATCCACATAGGAATTTTCTAGTAAGTGTTCCTTGCTTTTATTTCTTTAAAAACACACAAATCTTCCTTAAAAAGTCCAAAATGCTCATTAGTAAACTGTGGCTGTAATCAGCTTTTCATGACAAAAGGCAACTGGTTGGAGATCTAATTTGCAAGCATAGTACTTTTGAAATTATATTTTTTGCAGATTTTGGAACTACTGTTTTGTACATTGGCCACAATATTTACTCAAGGCCATGAATAGAGGAAGGGGAGGGCTTCCAGACAATTTTCCCTGGACTTTTAACAGCAGGGCAACTTATAAGTTTTTGTATAAAATAAAAACAGAAAATGCTGGAAAAACTCAACAGGTCTAGTAGCATCTGTGGAGAGAGAAACAGAGTTAACGCTTCATGTCTGTATGACTCTTCTTCAGAGCTAAAAGAAGTGGAAATGTGATGGATTTTATACTGTTTAAGAGGGAGTGGTAGGTTTCCTGCCTGACAGCCAAGTTGATTGACAGGCTGGCTGCCTGACTCATGGTAAAGCAGCTGAGGAGTGCTTGCTAGGTAGGTCAGAGATCGTGGGGGCTGGAGCAGGGTGTTGGGGGTCAGGGATAAGAGATTGCAAGGGATGTGGGAATTGGATATTGGGATCAGGAGGGTTGGAGATCGAGGAGGGGGGTCAGAGATTTCAGGGATCAGGGGAGTGAGGAGCAGAGATTTCAGGGTATGGGTATTGGAGATTGCAGGCGATGGGGCTTGGAGATTGTGGCTGGTGGAGGTCGGAGTTTGCAGTGTGCTAACGGGCTAAGTTTGGACCTAGAAAAAACACTCCTTTAAGTACACTTATCTTATGGATCTGATCCTCCTCACCTCCTTTTACCTGATGTGATTCCTGTGGAATCTGGTCAACTTTAGTTAAATAAAATTAAACCAGAGACATACAGCCCCTTTAAAAGATTCCACTAACTGATCCACCTCCTGAGAATAGTTTGGTCACCATTAAACCAGAAATGGGTATATTGGTTGCAGCTTGGGATTGGATAAGAAACCTTACTTTTTTTTACTTCCCATCCGACCCAAACTCACCCATTTTTAGGGAGTCAAGATTACCTCCATTGTTTCCCACTAATGTTTCATATATTCTCTCTATATTTTCTGAATCAGGACAAGATGGAAACATTTACATAATGAGAATAGCAGCAGAATCATTTTACCAATATAACAGAGAGACTGACTAGCAACTCCTTCCAAGAGTTTTGCAAAAGAGGATGATATTTTAAAAAGATTAAATCTGTAATACAAATGTTCATTCCAACTTAAGGTGCACCATGGCATCCAACAAGTGACTGTCCGTAATTGTATTTACTCAAGTTACTGTTATCTTACTGTTGGGGATGTACTTTGAAAGCAGCTCAATCACAATATTTCATTATTAAAGTGGTATAAGGTGAACAAAAACATGACTATGCAGCCAAATTAACTACACGTGCTAACCTTTTTAAAACATGTACAACTTGTAAATGTTAATGTTCAAAGAGACTTCAATGTGCCCATACAAGGAATTCAGAAAGTTAGTATGCCGGTACAGTAAGCAATTAGGAAGGCGAGTGGCACGTTGGTCTTTATTACAAGGGAATTGGAGTACAGGAATAAAGGAGTCTTGCTGCAGTGGTACAGGGTTTTGGTAAGACCAGACCTGGAATCCTGTGTGCAGTTTTGGTCTCCGTATTTAAGGAAAGATATACTTGCATTGGAGGTGGTACAACAAAGGTTCTGTAAATTAGTTCCTGGGATGAGGGGATTACTGCATTTCCCAAACTGGCTGGGACCCTTGATGGTGAGCAATCCTTTTATACCATGACTATTTGCTGCTCTTTGCCTATGCCTGTGACCTATCTCATTATACTTTCCCAAGCTCACTGTACCCTGTAGGATGTGTACACCTATGCTGGTGCTTGCAAAGGTTGAAAGGCTGTGTTGAGATACTGTGTTGACTTGGGCTACTGACAGTCCATAATGAAGTCTGTAATAAAGATTATGTTACCTTAAAGAAGTATTAAATTTAGCCTGGGAGTTATTTCGATGAAGGAGTCATAAGGATAATCTTACCTTCTACGATGGAGGCTCAAACAACTCCCATTGAGGCCTTGAGTTGGGAAACCCTGCTTCTCCACCAAAAAGCTGAGAAATTTGTTTGCAAAACACAGTTGGCATAGAATATACAGCACAGAAACAGGCCGTTTGGTCCAACCAATTCATATGAACCATTTGAGTTTTCATGCAATATCTGTAAAGGAAATTTCAAAATATTCCTGCCTTTGTATCCTGCCTAGCAATGCTGGATGCCTGTCTTCTACTCAGCATTGTGTGAAAATTAAGCCAAAGTGCAATGGCAATTTGACACCTAAATTTAACTTGCTGCTAACTTCTGGGGAAAATCAATAATGATACGTTTGTGGGAAGAATGCAGCATAATGTGTCTCAGATTAACTTGTGATTGTTCCCAGCCCAAAACCACATGATGAAACTTTGGAAGATCTAGTCCAATGCCTCTGAATTCTCCTCAGTGTTCTGATATTTTTGAGGATTAGATTGCTTTTCAAACCTCCAGTCAAGCATTTAAGTGTCAAACTTCAATTTTCAAGAAGCGCACTGACCATTGTGTTTGTGGTACCACTTGAAAGCTCATGTCAGTATTTTCTCACCCCAAAAGTTTATGTTTGAACAGATGTTCTACAACCAAACCTATTTTGTCAAAGTATGGTTGGGGCACAGGTTCAGAAAAACCTGATGCGTCTCCATTGGAAAGGAAAGGTTGCGTGTGAAAAATGATGTTCCAGGTGAGCTGTGTGTTCGTCAAAATCAGAATTATGTATCACAGAATCACACAATGCAGAAGAGGCCCTTCGGCCTATCAAGTCTGCACCGACATGTGAGAAACACCTGATCTACCTAATCCAATTTACCAGCACTTGGCCCATAGCCTTGAATGTTATGACGTGCAAATGCTCATCCAGGTACTTTTTAAAGGATGTGAGGCAACCCGCCTCCACCACCCTCCCAGGCAGCGCATTCCAGACCTTTGGGTAAAAAAGTTTTTCCTCACATCCCCCTAAACCTCCTGCCCCTCACTTTGAACTTATGTCCCCTCATGACTGACCCTTCAACTAAGGAGAACAGCTGCTCCCTATCCCTAAAAGAAAATCTCAATTCCTGCCTATTATCTAATTTCACTATATGCAGCTAGAATTTTGTTACTCTTCAATTTTCGTGTGCAGTGGAAATATATAAAGTAATTGGACTGCTTTTAATAAGTTGATTATTTTAAGTATTAAACTTAAGTTGTTAATAAACAAGTCTGTTTAATAACTCCACCCAAGGTATGATAGAAAAGAAAAAAAGGCTCACGCCTACCTTGTGAAAAAAGTGCAAATATTTACACAGGGTCAACGGTTAATGTGCAATGGTTGAGCAACGTTCAAAACTCCCTGAGACAAAGGGCAACAAAACACTTTCAACTGATATTTGACAACATTTACAATCATCAATTTTACTATTTTCTCTACCAAAGTAAGTACTATAGTGTCGGTGCCTCCTCACTGTTCAGCGTTTCAGAATTTGGCATGATTACCTTGCTTAGATTTACAGTATGATGTGCAATAAATGGCTTCAGAATAGCAGAAGTAAATTAGTAATCAAGAAGAATGGAAATAGATGATTAAATGAAACAATCCAATTGCCGAGCCCATGTCCTCCGTTGTGGCTAAAGTCAGAGGCTGGACTGGCTCTGCTTGCTGGGACCTGGGCTGTGCTGGAAGAGCAGAAAAGAATTGGCCTTCACATCATCATTGCTAAGGTAGCTTATTGTAGATGGTGACCGAATGCACTGGCTGCAAACGGGCCGTTAAACTGTGTCTCCGTTCCCCAACACGAGAATGTCACTCAAGGTCAAGACCTCCTTCTCAACGTGACTTACTCCTCCTCACACTGCTTACTGTTCCTAACGGTTTTCCGGTCGATGGCAGGAGCTGTTGTTTAAGGGGAGACCCATGTTTTATTGTTATTACCCCTCAAAATAATGGGAGGATTTCTTGGGTCTTGGATTCCTTCTTGGATCTCAGAACTCTGAGTGTCCTCACGGATAATAGCAGTCTTATTAGTGAACAAATTGGACAAGTACAGTTAGACATAGTCAGGCTAATTCAGTTGCTATATTCGTAATCATGGTATTTATCGTTTCAAGCCCCATATGGGGTGATGATTTTTTTCCTTACATATTTTTAAAAATTTGTATTTTTCTTAAATTTTTAACTGGTTGCTGGGGGGAAATGTCTTCCTTTCACTCCCAGGCATCTGGTATTCACTACCAGAATAACTATTTGGAAAATAGTATTGCTTTATTTAATAGTTTGCAAACATTTTTTTTATTCGTTCATGGATCGTGGGCATCGCTGGCTAGGCCAGCATTTATTGCTCTTCCCTAATTGCCCTTGTTTAGAGGGCATTTAAGAGTCAACCACATTGCTGTGGGTCTGGACTCACATGTGGGCCAGACCAGGTAAGGACGACAGATTTCCTTTCCTAAAGGACATTACTGAACTAGATGACAATCGACAATGGTTTCATGGTCATCATCAGACTTTTAGTTCCAGATTTTTATTGAATTCAAAATGCACCATCTGCCATGGTGGGATTTAAACCTGGGTTCCCCAGAGCATTACCCTGTGTCTCTGGGTTACTAGTCCGGCGACAATACCACTACGCCATCACCGCCCCTTGTAAACCTTTACCTTAAATAAAACTCTCCATCATAAATAAAGCTCCAAAAGATGTGTTGTGCAGGAGAATATGATCACAGAATCAAAGTGCAGAAGAGGCCCTTCGAGTCTGCACTGACACGTGAGAAACACCTGACCTACCTACCTACCTAATCCCATTTATCAGCACTTAGCCCATAGCCTTGAATGTTATGACGTGCCAAGTGCTCATCCAGGTACTTTTTAAAGGATGTGAGGCAACCCGCCTCCACCCCCTCCCAGGCAGCGCATTCCAGACCGTCACCATTCTCTGGGTAAAAAAGTTCTTCCTCACACCCCCCTAAACCTCCTGCCCCTCACCTTGAACTTGTGTCCCCTCATGACTGACCCTTCAATTAAGGGGAACAGCTGCTCCCTATCCACCCTGTCCATGCCCCTCATAATCTTGTACACCTCGATCAGGTCGCTCCTCAGTCTTCTCTGCTCCAATGAAAACAACCCACGTCTATCCAACCTCTCTTCATAACTTAAATGTTTCATCCCAGGCAACATCCTGGTGAATCTCCTCTGCACCTCCTCCAGTGCAATCACATCCTTCCTATAATGTGGCGACCAGAACTGCACACAGTACTCCAGGTTCTATACAACTCCAACATGACCTCCCTACCTCGATTGATAAAGGCAAGTGTCCCATATGTTTTTTTCACCACCCCACTAACATGCCCCTCCGCCTTCAGAGATCTATGGACACACACGCCCAGGTCCGTTTGTTCCTCAGAACTTCCTAGTGTCATGCCGTTCATTGAATACTTCCTTGTCAAATTACTCCTTCCAAAGTGTATCACCTCACACTTTTCAGGGTTAAGTTCCATCAGCCACTTATCTGCCCATTTGACCATCCCGTCTATATCTTTTTGTAGCCCAAGACACTCAACCTCACTGTTAACCACCCGGCCAATCTTTGTTTCATCCGTAAACTTACTAATCCTAACCCCCACACAGTCATCTATGTAGTTTATATAAATGACAAATAATAGGGGACCCAGCACAGATCCCTGTGGTACGCCACTGGACACTGGCTTCCAGTCACTAAAGCAGCCTTCTGTCATCACCCTTTGTCTCCTACAACTAAGGCAACAACTTGCAAAAAAAATGCATAATTCAGCAACAGAAACCAGAGCTTCATTTATTACTTAAAGGCATCTCTCACTTTAAATAGTAAGAGCTGACACTACATCTGCGCATGTGCTGCGGCACAAATAAACAGCCTTTCATGAACTGCAGGGGAGCGGGTGGGATTGTGGTAATGTCATAGGATTGGTAATCCAGGGCTAATGCATGGCAGCTGGTGGAATTTGAATTCAGCTAACAAATCTGGAATATAAAGCTAATCTCAGTAATGGTGACCATGAAACTATCATTGACTGTCGTAAAAAGCCATCTGGTTCACTAATGTCCTTTAGGGAAAGAAATCTGCCACCCTTACCTGGTCTGATCTACATGTGACTCCAGTCCCACAGTAATGTGATTGACTTTTAACTGCCCATGGAAATGACCTAGTGAGTCACTCTGTTTAAGATGAGTTAGGGATAGTCAATAAATGGTGGCCTTGCCAGCAATGCCCCATGAAACAATCAATAAAAAAAAACTGAGGCAGTCCATGGAGTGATTTCTGGGACCAATTTATGGCAACTTTTGTGGCCACAGTGAAAAACTGGTCAAAAGTGTACTGTCATGAATTTTGTACTGGCTTTGTCAGGAATGACACCAGGCTTTCAAACTATCAGAAGCTTGGTCTCATTGTTGTTCAGTTAATCAGGAATGGTGGGCTGAGTAATATGAAGCTACAACATCAACTTCGCATTCATAACACACCTTGGAAATTGCAATTAGCGATAAATGAACAGTTTTGCCATTCATTACACTTACAGCTAACCATTCATTCACCAGTGTTCACTGCCACCAGAAGTATTAAGTTCAGAACTAATAGATTCTGTTTTAAACTCAATCTTATACTTTTTTTGGGGCCACAGATTCTAAGATGGCAAAGAAGCTGTTGCTCTTAGATCTCGACTGTGGGGTGGATGATGCCCAAGCGATAATGATAGCTCTTGCAGCTCCTAATGTGCAGATCCTGGGTATAACATGTACTCATGGAAACACAAAAATTGAAAATGTGTGCAAAAACGTACTTCGGGTGCTAAAAGTTTGCCAGCGGACAGAGGTAGGTGATGAAAATTATGGGTAAAGGAACAGTGTGCTTTCAATGGTAACCTTTTAAAGTGACTAGAATCCTCTTTTCATGTATTGGTTTTAAGAAATGAATGTTACATTCATATGAATGTACATATAAGATGCAGATCTATGACAAAAAGCTATGTTTTTGTAAAACATAAAAACTGGAGTAGGCCATTTAGTCCCTTGATCCTGTTCCACCATACAATGAATTCATTGCTGACCTGTGTCCTAACTCCATATACTTGCCTTTGCCCCATGTCCATAACCTTTTGTGAACAAAAATCTATCAATCTCAGAATTAACATTTACAATTGATCTTGCATCAATTGCCATTTGTGGAAGAGTTTCAAACTTCTAGCACCCATTGTGTGTAATATCCTAGTTTCACTCCTGAACGATCTGGCCCAAATTTTAGACTATGCCCCCTACTCCTAGGACAGAAATTTCCTCCTGTCGGATGGGTTGTGCGGGGGGGGGGCATGAACCTGACCGGCGCCCCCGACCGGAGCCATGCCGCCAAGCATCCTGCTTGGTCGTTAACAAAAAAGAGTTCCCCCTGCTTTTCCGCAGTAGTAGCTTCTTTGTTCCTCATTCTCCATGGTAACGCCTTGGCCAGTCAGAGTCAACTTGCCAACCAATCAGCACCCTGATTGTATAAATTGTTGTGAGCATTTGAAATTTGGCATCCTTGCGTTTGTCCTGATGAGTGCAAGACAACAAGCTTTGGCAACATGTCTCTCTTTTCAGCAATATTCAAGAGTAGGGTTCATGGGCAGATACTCATTGGCAGGGTATGGCTGGTGGTGACCAAGAATCTGCGTCAGAGCTTCAAATATTCACTGTATTAATTAATGGCTTAGATGATGGGATAGAAAGTCACAATCTAAATTTGTTGATAAAACAAAGATAGGTGGTATTATAAGCAATGCAGATGGAAGCATAAAATTACATAGAGATATTGATAAATTAACTGAATGGGCAAAACTCTGGTAAATAGATTTCTATGTAGGCAAATGTAACATCATCAACTTTGGTTCTTAAAAGGGTACTTTCTAAATGGTGTAGAGCTAGAAATAGTGAAGCTCCAAAGAGATTTGCACGATCAGGTACATAGATCATTAAAATGTCATGAATAGGTACTGAAAATAATCAAAAAGGCAAATGGAATGTTGACCTTTCTATCCAGAAAATGAGAACAAAAGTGGGGTATGAGGGGTACATTGGCCTTGGAGGGATTGCAGCACTGATTTACTAGAATGTTGGGTTTCACGGCTTTAGCTAAAGGGAGAGATTAAACAGACTAGGGTTGTATTCTTTGGAATTTATTTTTTCATGGGATGTGGATGTTGCTGGCAAGGCAAGCATTCATTGCCCATCCCCAATTGCCCTTGAACCTAGTGGTTTGCCACACTATTTCAGATTATAGACAACCACATTTCTAGTCACATGTAGGCCAGACCAGGCAAGGATGGCTGATTTCCTTCTCCTATTGGACCAGATGGGCTTTTATGATAATCAGCAATGTTTTCATGGTCACCATTAGTGAGACTAGCTTTTCAATTCCAGATTATTAATTGAATTTGAATTCCACCAACCGCCATGGTGAGATTTGAACCTTGCCCCCTGGAGTATTAGCCTGGGCTTCTTGGATTACTAGTCTAGCGACATTACCATTACACCATTATCTCCCCTAAATTTAGAAGGTTAAGAGATGATTGTATCAGTTCTGCTCAATGGCACATCCAGTGGCAGAGAGCTTTAAAGAATTCTAAAACCCATGTATTTACACCATGTCATTCCTTATGGTAACTACTGCATTTCATCCCCGTGAATGCTGTTGAAGATATTTTTATTATTATAATTGCAGATTCCTGTGTTCCGAGGTGCAGGCAAATCTCTCCTTGAAGATCAGCTAAATGCTGGCCAGTACCATGGAATGGATGGTCTGGGTGATGTTCCAGACCCGAATGCTCCAGGTCTGGAACACATACAAGCTGAAAATGCGGTGAATGCCATGATAAGAATAGCCACTGAACATGCTGGTCAGGTGAGATGTACGTGTGTCAGCAAATATAATTCTCATAGTTGGTGGAAGTAGCCCATCCAGCCCCTGAATTCTATTCTGCCATTCAATTAGATCATTACTGATATGTATTTTACTTAATACCATTGAAACGCCTTGGTTCCTTTACCCTTAACCTTACCTAACAAAAATCTATCAATTTCAGTTTTGAAATTTTCAGTTGAGCTAATTTCAACAACTTGTTTGGAGATAAACTTTCAGATTTCCACTACACTT
This sequence comes from Cetorhinus maximus, assembly GCF_964194155.1. Lineage (NCBI taxonomy): Eukaryota > Metazoa > Chordata > Chondrichthyes > Lamniformes > Cetorhinidae > Cetorhinus > Cetorhinus maximus. The sequence continues at coordinate 22,689,736 of NC_135885.1, read as the reverse complement.
CGTGTGATGAAATGCTTTCTGACATCACCATTGAACAGCCTAGCTCTAACTTTAAGGTTATGACCTACGCATTCTGAACTTCCCTACCAGAAAACTTGCTTCCCTCTATTTACCCTAACAATTCCTTAGGTGGGTACTTTAGAATGGATGCTCATACTGATAAAATAAACATCTCCTGAGCTGGCTGGGAGGACTGGATAGTCTATGTTGCCATTCCAGGTCTATCTTATTGTGAACACGACAGTTGATGTCAGATTTTGCACAGGATTCATCTAGTGAGGTGGCAAAGACAGCTAAAGCTCCTTTAATAAGAACAAACATGTTTGAACATCAGGATGGAATTTGAATTACAATCTGAATATAAAACTAACCTTAACATGTAAAATAGAGAAAGAATGAAAATAGCTGTTATATTTTACAGTGGTACAAGCCTACTGTAACTTTAATGTTTCTCAGTCACAGTGATAAGCATTTGTTTATTAATCCACAGGTCTCTCTTGTGGCTATTGGTCCCCTGACCAACATTACTTTGGCATTCAAAATGGATCCCACCTTTCCATCGAAGTTAAAACATCTGTACGTCATGGGAGGAAACATGGAAAGTATGTCATATAGCTTATTTGCATCATTCTCTCAATGGTGGTTCTCTCAATGCTGCATGGCTTCCCACCTGAACCTGACCCAGGGATCCAAAATCGGTGTATGGATAGAGAATTTGAAGAAGGCAGCACTTCGACCTATCCAAAGGATCGAAATCCTTAAAACCCACATGATTCCAAGAATCTACTTTCACTTAATCCTCGCAGAGGTATCACAAAACACACTGGTTAAACTAGATCAATCCATCAAAAATGCAACAAAAGAAATCCTCCAACCTGACATTCATTGCCTGTACTTTCAATAATCAAGGGTTGCAGTTGGGGGGTGGGGGTTGGTTCTCCCCATGTTCTAGGTCCAGTGCCTTGCTGGTTGATGTAAGCTAATGGGGGGGAGTAAACAGAGATCAAAGCTGATAGTTTCCTGGGTTTTATGGCTCAACACCTTGTTACGTGTGCGCCTACCCAATGAATCATTGAGGAAACTCTGAAAATTATATTCTCCAGAGTAGAATATAGGACATTTATGTTGCTGTATGCAACTGTTTCTGTATTCCTATTCTGTACAGTTTTCCTAATGCCCTGATTTTTTTTTACAATAATTCATATTCATTTTTGCTCTCTCCTATTTGTCTCACCAAAGCTAATGGCGCTAAAACCTCTCAATTATACTATCATGCTGAACAGACAGCAATTTCCTGTGTTAGTAAACTAAATTTGCAATAACTATATTATTGGCACAAATTAGCTTTACCATATAACTTCTGGGTTCAGTAGCAACAGACATTCTGAGAGCCTTACTTTTTAAAAATTCATTCATGGGATGTAGGCATCGCTGGCTAGGCCAGCATTTATTGCCCATCCCTAATTGTCCTCATTCAGAGGACATTTTTAAGAGTCAGTCACATTGCTGTGGGTCTCGAGTCACATATAACAGACCAGCTAAGGACAGCAGATTTCCTTCCTAAAGGAAAGTCTTCTTTTCCCTAGAGGACATTAGTGAACCAGATGGGTTTTTACAACAAACATGGCTTTTATTGAATTCAAATTTCACCATCTACCGTGGTGGGATTCAAACCCAGGTCCCCAAAGCATTACCCTAGGTCTCTGGACCACAATGCCACTGCCTCCCCTTGAGTTGCTTCCCCTCTGCCATATATCTGCTTGTAGGACAGGAAGATCCAAGTGTAGTGATAATACTTTCTTGCATCTTGAACAAGATGTTCATCTTTTTCATGTGAATTTCATTCTCCCAAGGCAGCATGAGAATACACTTGGTGGGAAGAGGCTTGATACAAATAGATACAACACTTTATTTCACAGGCATTTGTTTCAATCAATACAACTAGTCTTCTTATAAGGACACAATGGGCAGAATTTTACATTCGGTGTGCAGATGAGCGCCCAACATGCCGGAATGTAATATGACACACGACATTTCATTCAGAGGGCACGTGCCGGAGTCAGCTGCACATCTGCCGATAATTAAAAGGCCTATTAAGGCCATTAAGGACCTAATTAACTTGAAGTTTACGCTGCCCATTCAACCTACTGCTTGGCGGGCAGGTGGAAAGGCCAAGCGGCCTTTACATTTTTTAGGAAACCTCATCCACAAGAGGGATGTAAACTCCTGGCAATGTAATGAATATATTACTCCTCCCACATCAGTGCGCTGTCTTACCTGACTGAAACAAAATAGTTTCTCTGAATTCTGCCTTTTAGCCTAGGGCAGATCTGATTGCAGCAGCAATGAATGTGAGTGATCACTAGGATAACTTTGGGTTGGTTCAGAAGCCACATCTCAATCCTAGGGCGGAATCTTTGGCTCAGCGAGTGGGGGCGGAGCCCGTTCGCTGAGGTGTAAAATGACATATGTGACGTCGGGCGTGCATCCCGATGTCACCATGCATCGTTTAAATTTTCATTTCGGCGGGTGTTCTGACTCAGCTGCGCGCCTGCCGAACTGTCAAAGGCCTATTAAGGCCATTTAAGTATCAATTGAACTAATAAATTGAGCTGCCCGTCCAACCTTAAGGCTCAGGCAACCCCACCAACCCACCTGCACAGGGAGCGCACAGCGCCTCTGGGTGTGCATCATGCTGGGCGGGCCTTAATTGGCTCGCACACGTAAAATGGCGGCGCGAACCCGATCGGGGGCGCCTGCCCCCGCACCGCCAGGCAGAAAATTCTGCCCCTAATCTATGTGGCTCAGCCCTGCTGAACTGTGAATTTAAACCATTGAAAGCTAAGTTGAGCTTACCAGTAATATTTCTTTTAATAAATGTTGCACTAAGCACTTCCCATGGAAACATTTTCAGAATTCCTGAAATGTGACAATGAGTACGGTTATGTATTTGATTGCTTAAAACATACACATTTTATTATGTTGGATAGTTGATGATTCCATCCAATATTAATATTTCCCTATAAAGGCTAAACACTTATTTTCACCAGACTGCTAAATGTGCCTGGATTAAGAAGCTTTTACAGTTGTCGTGGAATGAATTTCATTTGAAGATTTTATCTTTTTCAGGCAGAGGGAATGTGACAATGTGTTCTGAGTTTAACTTTGCAGCAGATCCTGAAGCAGCTTATATTGTCCTGAATCATTTTGCATGCCCCATCTATATCGCCACTTGGGAATATTGTCTTCGTCATGCTCTGCCTTGGGTAAGCTGTTGTGAAAACATCGTAACAAACATAAAATCAGGAGCAGTGAATGCATATATGCATCTTTTGATTTAGAAAATAAGAGAAATTGCTCCTGAACATGAGGTGGATGCAGGTGAATGTAGGAGTATGCTCTACTACGGAGGCTTAAAAATAGAATGGTTTCCATTCAGGTTTTTAATTATTTTCCTTTCTCTAAAAAGGAAAAGCAAAGTAAAGCTGCCACATGGTAATTACAACAAACAACTACTGCTGGAATCTTAGGGGTGAATTGCAATGTTTCAATGTGCAATTAGGTAGTATGGAAGAATTCAAGCAAATGCTAACATTTGCATCAGGAAGGAAATAAAGATGTTTCAATGAACCACAACTTTTTATCATTAAACTATGAGAGTTTTAGCATGAATCAGGGTTTGGTACCTTTACCAAGCAAACCATCAAGGGATCAGAATAAGGCAAGGTTGCTGCCTTTATCCAATGAACCTGCAGGGGGAGACTCACTTTTAAACACTGGACAAACTCTGTTTAATTTGTGACCCTTATTTTGTGAAGATGCTTCAGTGGTTGGTCCTGTGTTGCTCCTATGAAGTTTTGTACCTGTGGGTTAATTAAATATTGTAACATTTATGTATCAAGGGTGTTGAGTTTAAGAATCTTTCATCCGCCCAATACAAGGCACCTAGAGTAAGGAGAGAGGATCCTGTTTCCAACCAGGATATGTTTCTTCTCATCACTGCCATGCCTATGTGACAAAAGATACTGCTGTCCTTTCGTGTGCGTAATTTGGCTGCCACTCTAAACCTGAGCAGATAACCTTTTCACTTGGCCTCTCTTTGGTGCAATTCTCATGCAACCTCCCCAGCTTTCACCAAACTATTTACCTCCCTGTTCTTCTTTTTATCCTCCTAAAAGCTTTTTCACCTCTTGCGAGATCTCCTAACCCTTTATCTTAGCATTCATTTTTTTCCTTATACATCTGTGAACTGGCCTGAGCCTTTTTTTACTATATTAAAGGCACTATACAAATGCAAGTTGTTCTTGCTAGAATAAGGTTAGATATGCTATTTCACAGAAGGTAGCTGTCTGGCCCATCTAGCCTGTGCCAGCTGTTTGAAAGAGCTATCTTTCCCCTGAATCTGTTTCTACTACTCGTTCAGGCAGTACATTCAGGATCGTGACAACTCACTGAGTAAAAAAAACAGTTTCTTCATGTCATTTATGGCTCTTCTGCCAATCACCTTAATTCTGTGCCCTATGGTTCCAAACCCTTCTGCTACAAACAGTTTTTCCTTATTTACTCTGTAAAAAAAATGTGATTTTGAATGCCTCTGTCAAATTCTTGATAAAAGATCTCGTACTGTTCACGATACAAGTAGATGCTGGTGAAAATGAAGAAAGGAGTACAGACATTAAAGGAGTTGTACATAAGTTTCTGAGCTATCTTTCCTTTATCTTGCAAAATTAAGATTTTTAAATCCCAAGATTGATGTCACCGAGCCATGACTTCCTGATTTACTTAAACTTATTGTATTCTTTTCACTTTGAGCCTTCAGGCAGAATTTTGCCCTTGTCAGGCGGGCTTGATGGGGGTGGTCAGGAAGCCGACCGCTGCCCGCAATCGGGGCTAGACCGTGATTTCATGCTGGTGGGCCAATTAAGGCTGCCTGTGCGGGTGGGGAGGGGGGAGGAGGGCGAGCGCGAACTTCACGCTTGAAAATCTCCCTGAGGCACGGAGGTGCCTTAGGGAGATGAACAGTTTTCAAAATAAAAAATAAAGATATTAAAAATGTTATAAAACATGTCCCCTCTTGTGACTCTGTCACATGAGCAAGGATATGTTATTAAATAAATTTAGAAATTTTCATTTTACTTTTATTTGATTTTGGAAACCTCATGGATGAGGTTTCCAAAAAAATGCAAAGGCCGCTTGGCCTTTTCGCCTGCCTGCCAACCGTAAGGGCAGTGAAAAATTTATTTTAATTACCTTTTTAATGGTCACTTGCCAGACGTCATCGTACATCGTTTTATGCTTGGTTGGGTTGGGCATGCGCCTGTCCACTGAGCTAAAAATTCAGCCCTTTGTCTTGGTTCCTCAATAATTGATAAGAAGATGTTAAAGTATTTTCGTAACTTACAGGAACATCATGAAATACCAACTTAATTGGATCAAATATAATTATTATATATTCTAATTTGTTTGTTGGGTATTCTGTATGTGTCCTGAGAAAAATCACATCTACCGTCATCAATATTTCCATATTATGAGCAGTGCTTTGCACTTTCTGATCTCAACTGCTACTTATGTATCTGTCCAACCGATTTGGTAATTTCTGAGGTGCCTCCTCTCAATCCACTACTTTTCCTAGTTTGCTACCGCCTACAACTTTGGCCAATTTGCATTCACTGATCTTACTATCAATATGGTCCATTTAACAATTGTAAGATTCTGCTGTTACTGCTACACCTTTGCCACTTGTGGATTGCATAACAGATATCGGGAGGGCTTGGGGAGTCAGACATCAGGAGGAGGTGCTGGGGTTGGACATCGGGGGACTGGAGGCTTTGGACAAAAGGGGGGATGGTGGGCCGGTGGGGGTTGGACTTCGGGAGGGGGTGCAGCGGGCCGGACATTTGGGGGGGTTGAGGGGTCGGACAATCGGGGAGATGGGGGTGAGTATGGGGTAAGACATAGAGAGGGGTGCAGCGGGTGTGACATTCGTGGGGGTGGGGGTGATTGGACATCAGGAGGGGGTGTGGGGGGTGGATTTTGGGGGACTGGTGGGGTTGGACACCAGGGGGTTTGGACATTCGGGGGGTGGGGGGCTGGGGGGGGTTTGAATTTTGGGGGGGGTTTCAATCGGACATGGGGGGGGTGGGGGGTTGGGTCGGGTGGGGTAAGAGTTGGGCCCTCATGGGGTTTGGATGTTGGGTGAGCAGTCCCATGCGAGTGGGGGGAATCCCTTGGGGGGGTCAGTGGGTGGAGAATACCGTGGTGGGGGAGGGGTGGTTAGTGAAGGGTGGGGGGCTTGGAGCTAGTCCCGTGATCTGCGGGGATCAGTCTGGGTTTTTACAGTAGTTACCCAGAAGTTAGAAGAGGTTTTAATTCTTCTAACTTTTTCTGGGTAACTATTGGTATAACCCTGGCGGAACCATCCGAAGTTTGCGATTTAAGCCACATTTTCGGATGGTTTTCAGTGCAGCGCAATTGTCCAGAGGAACTGTGCACTTCTGGGAAATTGCCGTGCAAACCCTTACCTGGGTACTTCCCAGAGGGATTCCTCAGTGCATCTTTGGGGTGCCCCCCAAATCCGATGCTGGGGAGCTCGGAGGTTACAGCTCATTATCTCGGCTTCCCTTCTTAGAATCATACATAGGAACGTACCACTTACCATTTCGCCCTGCAAGCCTGCTCCACCATACAATAAAATCATGGCTGATCCATTTGTGGTCTCAGCTCCACTTTCCTGTCTGCCCGCCATAATCCTTGACTCCCTCGTTTATCAAAACTCTATGTAACTCTGCCTTGAACAAATTTAAAGACCCAGGCTTCACTTTTGCGATTGGGAGCCTGTGACGAGTGGTGTACCACAGGGATCGGTGCTGGGACCCTTGCTGTTTGTAGTGTACATTAATGATTTAAAACTATATAGAATATATAGTTTTTTGAATATAGAAGGTATGATCAGTAAGTTCACAGATGACACGAAAATTGGTGGTGTCATAAATAGCGAGGAGGAAAGCTTTAGATTACAGGGCGATATAGATGGGCTGGTAAAATGGGCAGAGCAATGGCAAATGGAATTTAATCCTGAGAAGTGTGAGGTGATGCATTTTGGGAGGACTAACACAGCAAGGGAATACACAATGAACGGTAGGACCCTAGGAAGTACAGAAGATCAGAGGGACCTTGGTGTACATGTCCATAGATTCCTGAAGGCAGCAGCACAGGTAAACAAGGTGGTTAAGAAGGTATATGGGATACTAGCCTTTATTAGCCGAGGCACAGAATATAAGAGCAGGGAGGTTATCTTGGAGCTGTACAAAATGCTAGTTAGGTCACAGCTGTAGTACTGTGTGCAGTTCTGGTCACCACACTATAGGAAGGATGTGATTGCACTGGAGAGGGTGCAGAGGAGATTCACCAGGATGTTGCCTGGGCTGGAGCGTTTCAGCTATGAAGAGAGACTGGATAAGCTAGGGTTGTTTTCCTTAGAGCAGAGAAGGCTGAGGGGGTACCTGATAGAGGTGTACAAAATTATGAGGGGCATAGGTAGGATAGATAGGAAGAAACTTTTCCCCTTAGCAGAGGTGTCAATAACCAGGGGGAATAGATTTAACGTAAGGGACAGGAGGTTTAGAGGGGATTTGAGGAAAGATTTTTTCACCCAGAGGGTGATTGGAATCTGGAACACACTGCCTGAGGGTGTGGTAGAGGCAGGAACCCTCACAATATTTAAGAAGTATTCAGATGAGCACTTGGAATGCCATAGCATACAGGGTTATGGGCCAAGTGTTGGAAAATGGGATTAGAATAGATAGGTGCTTGATGGCCGGCACGGACACGATGGGCTGAAGGGCTGGTTTCTATGCCGTATAACTCTATGGGCTGAATTTTTCCATCGGCGAGTTGGGGGCGGGGCCCACTCGCCAACGCGAAAATGACGCGGGATGATGTCGGGGGGAACTCCTGACGTCATCCTGCCCCATTTAAAACGGAAGGCGGAGGCACAGCGCGATCAGCTGTCCGCCCGCCTACCTGTCAATGGCCAATTGAGGCCATTGACAGGATAATTAAAACAATTAAAGGACCTGCCTGTCCAACCTTAAGGTTGGTGGGCAGGCCAGGAGCCCTGGCAGGCTTCTCAAAAAACATGAAACCTCATCCACCAGCGGGATGAGATTTCATGTCGGTTTTAAAAAAGTTTATTAAAGTTTTTGTGCACTTTATTAACATGTCCCATCTCATGTGACATTGTCACATGAGGGGGACATGTTAATGATTTTTTTATTTTTCTATTTTTAAACTTTGAAAACCTTTCAGTGATCTACCTGAGGCACCACTTAGCCTCAGGGAGATGTGTGCCCTTTCACGCGCATTAGCTAAAGAGCGCACTCTCGCGTTTGGGGAATTCCACCCCCCACCCACACAGGAAGCGCATAGCTCTTCCCGGCGGACGTCACGCTGGGCGGGCCTTAACTGGCCTACCCACGCAAAATGGCGGCGCGGCCCGTTTCGGCGGCGGCAATCGGCTGCCCACCTGCTGAGTCGGTCGGGCCCGCCCCCCCCCCCGTCAAGGGCAAAATTCAGCCCTATGACTCTATTTTCTGGGGAAGAGAATTGTACAGACTAACAACCCTCTGAGAGAAAAAAATTCTCATCTGTCTCAAAAGGGAGACCTCTTATTCTTAAACTATGTCCCTACTTTTAGTCTCATCCACAAGAGGAAACATCCTCCAGATACCCACCCTATCAAGTCCCTTCAGGGTCTTATGTTTCAAGAAGATCACCTCTCATTCTTCTAACCTCCATTGGGTATAGGCCCAACCTGTTCAACCTTTCATCATAAGATAAGCCCTTCATCCTTTCAACCTTCTCTGAACTTCTAAAGAGTTATATCTTTTTTCAAATAAGGAGAGCAAAGCTGTACACAGTACTCCAGATGTGATTCGCCAAGGCCCAGCACGGCTGCAGTAAAACTTCCCTACTTTAACATTCCATTCCTCTTTCAATAAATACCAACATTCCATTTGCACTCCTAATCACTTACTGTACTGCATACTAACTTTATGTGATTCATATGGCACAGGAGGTCGTCATTTGGTCTATTTACCTGCCTTTACCTGCTCTTTGGTAGACCTATCTAGCTAATTTCATTCCTTTGTTCATTTGCCATAGCCCTGTAATTTTATTCTCAAGTATTTATCCACTTGTAACTTAAATAATTCCACAAATATAGAGGAACAGTTATTCATGACTGATAGTAATTAAATAGGAGGCTGTCAATCAGAGAAATGAAACCAGTATAATATCATAGGTCTGTATTTCCAGATCATTGTAGTGTTTTTGCTTTATCACAGAGGCTGTAAATGTAAAGCCTGTAATTTGGAATTCACTTGGTAACCACTAGGAAAGTTGTCAATACATTAAGACATTCACTCTTAAAATGAGAGGTTCTGTGTGTTACAAATAATTTTAATCTTTGATGGTTTATTTTTTGGTTTTGAAAATGATGACTTGGAAGTTGTGCAAAGTTTTTGACCTTTTGTTGTGTCCATTACAGGAGTTTTTTAGGGAATGGGTAAATCAAGGCACCAAGAAAGCTTGCTTCATGAAAAAGATAAGCGCACACAGTGAAAAATTTGCCAAAGCCAAGCAAGGCAATGGAGAACTGTATTTTGGACCCGGCTTTGTGTCCTGTGATTCTTTTACAATGGCGGCTGCTATTGATGATAGTGTTGTCACTGAATATATACGATATGGAGTAAGTGTGGAGTTACAGGGATCAGTGACCAGAGGGATGATGATCGTGGATACACTTAACCTGCTGCAAAAACAAAATCAAGCTCTTATTATGACAAAATGTGATATTGAGAAGGTTAAGCAGCTCATGATGTCTGCTCTGAAATAGCAGATTTCACTAGCAACAAGAAAGTTGAGCACAAGCATCTGTGGACTTTTTGAAATGTGTAATTGTTTGCTTTCAGTGACAAGTTACTTTTTCTGTTTCTTGTTGATTTACTGCAATGTTTATTTGATTTCTTCTTATTTTTACCCCTCCCCTTCTCATATATAGGTATAGAGTGAGACTCAGTGAGCCCTGTGTCCTTATGTATCTCATCCAAGCTGTTAACTTTCATGTTTGAGTGCAGATGTTGAATATTGGCAGACTATTGCTCATGTTCGCTGCCAAATCTGATCTTACCCTTGTTGAATTTCTACACATACATTCTAGCCAGGGTCACTGGATAGTCACAAGGCGCAGAAAGCTCAGTTGAATTTCTCTTCCCTCTCCGGGACAATTGTAATGCTTCTATTGCAAGATGACCTATCTCAGCTCAGACTAGAAACGTGATATGCTACCTTTACTAACTGGTTCAGTGGGTACAGGTAAAGTGCAGCAAAACTACAACACAATTTTAATTTATATAGTGCCTGTAACATAAAAAGATCCCGTGGTGCTTCACAGGAGCACAATGGGACAAAAAAAAAATCAATCCAAACCAAAGAAGGGTGCATTAAGACATGTGACCAAAAGGTTAATCAAAGAGGTCAGTTTTAAAGAGTGTCTTAAAGGAGGAGAAAGAAATGCAGAGAGATTTAGGAAGTGAATTCCTTGGAGGAACTGTCAGTGTAGCTTTAGAAGTTTAGTCTGAACAGTTACCTTTCCAATTTATTGATCTTCCATGAATAGTGGGTTGAGTTTTTAAACAAGAATGGCACTCTTAAGAATATAAAGGAGGTGCAGATTACGATTTTATGCTGTTCCATTTGCAGCCAATTAGTGGGATTGTGACCAACTGAAAGCTGGGGGAAAATTTTCTCCCCGTCAGGTGGGCTGGTTGGGAACAGGCGCGGAGCCAATCGCCACCCGCGATAGGCTGCGCACCGCCATTTTACATGGGCTGGCCAATTAAGGCCCTCCCAGCATGATGCGCGCCTGGTAGAGCTTGGCGCTACCTGTGCAGGCAGGGGGATGAGGGAGAGTCAGGGCCTGCGCCCTTTCGCACACAAAAGAGTGCAGAAACGTCCCTGAGGCAGCTCTGTGCCTCAGGGAGAATAAGTTCAATATTAAAGTTTAAAATAAACAAAGTTAAAAATCATTTACACATGTCCCCTCATGTGATAGTGTCACATGAGTTGGGACATGTTTATGAAATGTATGAAAAAAATTTATTAATCTAAGAAACCCTTCATGGAACCTCATCCAGCCCGTGGATGAGGTTTCATGAAAAATGCGAAGGTTGCCTGGGCTCTTTGCTTGCCCGCCAACCTTAAGATTGGACGGGCAACCCTGTCAAATTATTTGATTGTTTTATTAATGGCCTTAACAGGCCTTTGACAGGTCGGCAGGCGCGCAGCCGACTCCGGTGCCCTCCAGTCGAATGATAGATTGTAATGATGGGCGTGCGTCCTGCCGTCACTGCGCGTCATATTACGCTGCGCGTGGCCTTGCACGCCGAACAGAAGATTCTGCCCCTGCATTTGGCAATGTAACACATTTGTTCAAGAAGGAAGACAATTATAAACTAAGATAAAAGCAAAAAACTGCGGATGCTGTAAATCCAAAACAAAAATAAAAATACCTGGAAAAACTCAGCAGGTCTGGCAACTAGATAGCCATGGATCAGTTAATCTAATGCCAATTGTGAGCAAACATTTTTTTATTCATTCAAGGGATATGGGCTTCGCTGGCTAGGCCAGCATTTATTGCCCATCCCTAACTGCCCTTGAGAAGACCATAAGACATAGGAGCAGAAATTAGGCCATTCGGCCCATCAAGTCTGCTCCAAGATTAAATCATAGCTGATAAGTTTCTCAACCCCATTCTCCTGCCTTCTCCCCGTAACCTTAGATCCCGTTACAAATTAAGAACCTATCTATCTCGGTCTTAATTACACTCAATGATCTGGCCTCTATAGCCTTCTGTGGCAATGAATTCCATAGATTCACCACTCTCTGGCTAAAGAAGTTTCTCCTCATCTCTGTTCTAAAAGGTCTTCCCTTTACTCTGAGGCTGTGCCCTTGGGTCCTAGTCTCTCCTACTAATGGAAACATCTTCCCCACGTCCACTCTATCCAGGCCTTTCAGTTTTCTGTAAGTTTCAATCAGATCCCCCCTCATCCTTCTAAACTCCATCGAGTATAGACCCAGAGTCCTCAAACGTTCCTCATATGTTAAGCCTTTCATTCCTGGGATCGTTCTCGTGATCGGCCTCTCCAGGGCCAGAACATCCTTCCTGAGATACAGGGCCCAAAATTGCTCACAATATTCTAAATGTGGTCTGACCAGAGCCTTATAATGCCTCAGCAGCACGTCCCTGCTTTTATATTCTAGACCTCTCGAAATAAATGCCAACATTGCATTGGCCTTCCTAACTACCGACTCAACCTGCAAGTTAACCTTAAGAGAATCCTGGACTAGGACTCCCAAGTCCCTTTGCACTCCAGATTTCTGAATTCTCTCCCCATTTAGAAAATAGTCTATGCCTCTATTCTTCCTACCAAAGTGCATGACCTCACATTTCCCCACGTTGTATTCCATCTGCCACTTCTTTGCCCATTCTACTAACCTGTCCAAATCCTTCTGCAGCCTCCCTGCCTCCTCAATACTACCTGTCCCTCCACCTATCTTTGTATCATCTGCAAACTTAACCAGGATGCCCTCAGTTCCTTCATCTAGATCATTAATGTATAAAGTGAAAAGTTGTGGTCCCAACATTGACCCCTGCGGAACTCCACTAGTCACCGGCCGCCATCCTGAGAAGGACCCCCTTATCCCCACTCTCTGCCTCCTGTCAGACAGCCAATCATCTATCCAGGCTAGTACCTTGCCTCTAACACCATGGGTTCTTATCTTACTGAGCAGCCTCCTGTGCGGCACCTTGTCAAAGATCTTCTGGAAGTCCAAGTAGATAACATCCATTGGCTCTCCTTTGTCTAACCTACTCGTTACCTCCTTAAAGAATTCTAACAGATTTGTCAGGCATGACCTCCCCTTGATGAAACCATGCTGACTTTGCCCTATTTTACCATGCACTTCCAAGTATTCTGAAATCTCATCCTTAATAATGGACTCTAAAATCTTACTAACGACCAAGGTCAGGATAATCGGCCTGTAATTTCCCGTCTTTTGCCTCACTCCCTTCTTAAACAGGGGGGTTACATTAGCGATTTTCCAGTCCTCTGGGACCCTCCCTGACTCCAGTGATTCCTGGAAGATCACCACTAACGCCTCCACTCTCTTCAGCTATCTCCTTCAGAACTCTGGGGTGTAATCCATCTGGTCCTGGTGATTTATCCACCTTCAGACCTTTCCGTTTTTCTAGCACCTTCTCCTTGGTAAAGGCCACCATACTCACCTCTGCCCCCCGACTCTCTTGAACTTTGGGGATGTTACTCGTAACTTCCACCGTGAAGACTGACGCAAAGTACTTATTCAGTTCTTCCGCCATTTCTTTGTTCCCCACAACTACTTCTCCAGCATCATTTTCCAGCGGCCCAATGTCCACTTTTGCCTCTCTCTTACCCTTTATATATCTAAAAAAACTCTTGCAATCTTCTTTTATATTACTGGCTAGTTTACCCTCATATTTAATCTTCTCCCTCCTTATTTCTTTTTTAGTTGTCCTCTGTTGATCTTTGTAGGCTTCCCAATCCCCTGGTTTCCCACTGCTCTTCGCCGCATTGTATGCTTTCTCTTTAGCTTTTATGCTGTCCCTGACTTCCCTTGTCAGCCATGGTTGCCTCGTCCTCCCTTTAGTATGCTTCTTCTTCCTAGGGATGAATTTTTCCTGTGTCTCCCAAATTACTCCCAGAAACTCCTGCCATTGCTGTTCCACTGTCTTTCCTGCTAGGCTCATCTCCCAGTCAATTCTGGACAGCTCCTCCCTCATGCCTCTGTAGTTGCCTTCATTCAACTGTAGTACTGTTACATCTGATTCCAGCTTTTTCCTCTCAAATTGCAGGGTAAATTCTATCATATTATGGTCACTTCCTCCTAAGGGTTCCTTCACCTTAAGCTCCCTTATCAAATCTGCCTCATTACACATCACTAAATCTAGAATTGCCTGTTCCCTAGTGGGCCTCACCACAAGCTGCTCCAAAAAGCCATCTCGTAGACATTCCACAAATTGCTTTTCTTGGGATCCACTACCAACCTGATTTTCCCAGTCTACCTGCATATTAAAATCCCCCATGATCACTGTAACCTTGCCTTTCTTACATGCCTTTTCTATCTCCTGGTGTATCTTGTGCCCCACATCCTGACTACTCTTCGGAGGCCTGTACATAACTCCCATTCTGGTTTTTTTACCTTTGCGGTTCCTCAACTCTACCCACACAGATTCTACATCATCTGACCTTACGTCATTTCTTGCTATCGATTTAATTTCATTTTTTACTAACAAAGCAACCCCACCCCCTCTGCCAACCTGCCTATCTTTTCGATAGGATGTATATCCTTGGATATTTAGCTCCCAGTCCTGATCCCCTTGCAGCCATGTCTCCGTGATGCCCACCACAACACATACCTGCCAATTTCAATCTGCGCCACAAACTCATTTACCTTATTTCGTATACTGCGTGCATTCAGATAGAACACCTTCAGTCCTGTATTTCCCTTCCCCTTTCTCATTGTCGTCCCTTTATCTGATGTGCTTGAAGTTAGATTCCTAGCCCTTTCCAAACACTCTGTCCTATTTTGTGTTCTGGAGACTTTAATAGCCTCTCCTGGGCTCTTCCTTGTCAGTTTTTTTCATAATTTTCCATGAAGTTGAATCCACCCCCCCACCCCACCACACGCTAACCTGCTGCTTTGTTTCCCATTAGTCATACTTCTTGGAGTTTTACCCTTCCCTACCCCCCCACTTTCTAGTTTAAAGTCCTGTTGACCACCCTATTTACCCCTTTTCGCTAGAACATTGGTCTCAGATCGGTTAAGGTGGAGACCTTCCCAACGGTACAGATCCCTCCTGTTACAATACTGATGCCAGTGCCCCACAAAATGGAACCCCTCTTTCCCGCACCACTCCTTTAGCCACGTGTTTACTTCCCTTATTCTCGTGTCCCTATGCCAATTTACATGTGGCTCGGGTAGTAATCCGGAGATTATAACCCTTGAGGACCTGTTCTTTAATTTAGTTCATAGTTCCTGATAATCCCCAAACAGGTCCTCTTTCCTAGTCTTACCTATGTTATTTGTCCCGATGTGGACCACAACAACTGGATCCTCCCCCTCCCTCTCCAATATCCTTTCAAGCTTGTCAGAGATGTCCCTCAGCCTGGCACTGGCAGGCAACATACCATGCGGGACTCTCGATCCTGCTTACAAAGGAAGCTATCAATTCCCCTAATTATAGAATCCCCTACAACTGCCACTTGTCTTTTTGCTCTCCCCTCTTGAAGGGCCTCCTGTGCCATGGTGCCGTGGTCAGCTGGTTCATCCTCGCTACAGCCCTGTTCCTCATCCACACAGGGAGCAAGTACCTCGTACCTGTTGGACATGGTCAAAAGCTGAGGCTCCTCTGTTCCTGAACACAGGATCCCTCTACCTGCCTCACTTGCAATCACACCCTGCTGACCCTGACCACTGTCCGAACTTGAGGTACTTAATCTACTGGGTGTGACCGCCTCCTGAAACAAAGCATCCGGGTAACTCTCCCCCTCCCGGATGTGCCACAGCGTCCAGAGCTCGGACTCCAGCTCATCAATTCTGAGCTGGAGTTCCTCCAGCAACCAACACTTGCTGCAAATGTGGTCACTGAGAAGGTGGTGGTGAGCTGCCTTCTTCAACCACTGCAGTCCACAGTGCTGTTAGGGAGGGAGTTCCAGGATTTTGACCCAGCGATAGTGAAGGAACGGCGATATATTTCCAAGTCAGAATGGTGGGTGGCTTGGAGGGGAACTTCCAGGTGGTAGTTCAAGGCAAAATTAAATGGTGCTTAGAAAGGTGTGAGTTATCTAGGACTTGTTGTGTATTTGGTAATATGTTTCATAAGCGGCTTGTTAGAAAAGTCAGGAGTTTGGTGTAAGAAGAACTATAGCAGCATGAATAGAAACTTGTTTACCACCAGGAAAGAGTTGCTTAGATTCGAGAAAGGTTGGAGCCCAGAGAATAGTGCTGGGTCCACATTTGCACTCAAGTGTATCTGTAAATGCTTTGGACTTGAGCATAGGGAAAATAAGCTAACTCGTCTTAGTAAGGGTATCACTCACAATGGCTTCTCTTCCACTCCTGTACTCTTACCTCTGGAGACCCCAGTGATCTATCCTTGGCCCCTACCTATTTCTCTTCTACATGATGCCCCTTGGCAATATCATCTAAAAACAAGTGAGGTTCCACATGTATGCTGATGATACCCGCTCTTGAGTCCTCCACTGTCTCTGATTTTTCATATTGCTTGTTCAATATTCAGTACTGAATAAGCTGAAGTTTCTTACAACCAAATATTGGGAAGACCCAAACTACTATCTTCAATCTGTGCCACAAATTCTGTCCCTCTCCCAAGCCATTGTCAGAGGCTGAACCAGATCATTTGCAACCTCGTATCTGATTCTGAGGTGAGCTTTCAACAACATATCTGCTCCATCATCAAGACCACCTATTTCAACCTTAGTAACATTTCCTAACTCCATCCCTGCTTCAGATCACCCTCAGTCCTACATAAACACGTCCTCATTCAAAACTCTGCCACCCGTCTTACATTATCCCTGTGTTCATGTACTTAGGCTCCCTATCTGGCAATGTCTGAGTTTAAAATCCCCATCTTTGTTTTCAAATCCCTCATGGCCTTCCACTCTCTCTGTAATCTCCTTCAGCCTGCAAGCCTTTGAGATTTTTACGCTCCTCCAATTCTGGCTTGTTGCACATACTGGGCAAAATTTCTGTCTGTCGGGCAAGTGGTGTGGGAGTGGACACGGGTGAGCACGGACCTGGTTGTCGCCCGTGATCGGGTCTGCGCTGCCATTTTACATGGGCGGGCCAATTAAGGCCCGCCCAGTGTGACTCACGGCTCCTGAAGACAGCGGGAGTGGCGGGTGGCGGCGGGACTGCAATGACCGCCAGGTCCAATGGCGACCCGGCGGCCTGTTTTAAAAAGCTGCTGCAGACTTTCAAAGGCTGTGAATCATGGCTAGCGGATGGGCTCCCCACAGCACTGCTGCTGAGCAGGCCAGGCAGGAGGGTAGGGCAGCGCGGGCACTGTGCCCTTCGTTTTTCTGGTGATTGCCTTGCTGCCCTCCTCGAGGATGCGACGGACCTGGATCCAGTGTCGCAAGCGCTTCAACAACCTGTTGCGCTTGGGAAGGGTGAGTACCATGTTGGCATTGGTCACTTAACCCAGCAGTTAGGCTTTTACCCCGTGTCCCTAAGCCACCCCGCCCCCCCTTACAAGTCTGAGTGTAGTGACTGCATTGAATCATTGACAGCATGTGTCCTTTGCTGGGTGGGCCAGCAGATATTGCCCATGCCAAGGTCACCCTGAGAGGGTGGTGAAGAGATGGGTTCTGCACCTGCAGCATATGGTACACTGAGACCCACATTACTGTTTTGGGGGCAACCTGGAGGAGCTGCACCTAGGCGCAGTGCTGGAACTCCAGAACATGTCAAAGTCAGGGTGATGACAAGCTGGGAGGGGAACTTCAAGGGGGCGTGGCACCGATCGATCTGTTGTCCTCTGTGCTCCACTTGCTTACGCCCCCTTGCTATGGAAGGTTAGACCGTGTGGTGCCTAATATGATGTAGGCAGCATTTGGCCAAGGAGGTGGAGGGTGGGGGGGGGGTGTGGTACAGGCCTAGCATCTTTGTGTGAGTGTTCGGCAGCAGAGTGAGGAGGTACTCGAGCCCTGCAATGTCCCACTCTGGTTGGGGTGGGCCGTCCGCGAAGAGAATCCAGGTACAAGTAGCACTAATCAATGCTCTTCTCTCCATTTCAGGAGAAGAATGCACATAATGCCGCCAAATGGGTGAGGACTGGCAGAGGGCCTGCCCACTTGGCGATTCTCAGCCACTTCAAGCAGGAGGCCCTAGATTTGGAGAGGCGCCATGCGCCCAGGTCCACCAGTGTCGGTGAGGCTGGGTGCCACGGACAGGTATGTATGCCCAGCAGTGAGGTTACCATTGTTCTCCCAACAGCCATGGCAGTGCTGAATGTTCAGTGATTGAAGTTTGCAACATGGCTTGACCATTGCTTATGGAAGTATGAGTGCGTAATGATTCGGAGGACAGGGATGCACATTGCCATTGTCTCCATGTTAACTGATCCAATATCCTTGTTCTTCCTTTCAACATCAGTGGAGCAGGGCCGGGAGAAGGAGCAGCAGGGGCCCCCTCTCACATCTGAGGGCCCTGAAGTCACGGACTCACCAGTGTCACACCATCTCTGCCAGGCAGGCACCAGCGCAGATACTAGCACCTCGGTGGGAATTAGAACAGCGGCTAGGGTCCCGGGGCACAACGGTGAGGGCACTTCACAGTCGCTGGAGGAGCTAGCAGAGTCAGAGAGCGCCCATGGTGCAAGCAGTTGGAGGACTGCAGGGAGGACTGCAGTCGATGCCTGATGATGTGCCTCTGGAGTCATCCGCGACGGAGCAAACGCAGGAAATGTGGTAGGGTGTGCAGAGCATCTGGTGGAGATAGATGAGGCTATCCTTGGCTTGGTGTCTGTGGTGGAGGAGTCTACACGGACTATCGTTGATGCAATGAGCCTCATGGCTCTTCCATGGAGAGAGTGGCGACTCTCATGGTGAGGCTCCTCCAGGAGACCAATCAGGGCTTCCTCGGGATACGCTCTGACCAGCAAGCCCTCACATCAGCATTGACCTCAGCTGGTCAGTGCCAGTGTGGGAGATGGTGTGGGCACCAAGTTTCCCAATTCAGTGCCCATCCATTCACGGTGAGCAGGGAGGTCCGAAGCAACCTCACATCGGCACAGCAGCTGCCTGTATACTGCTGGCTCCTCTCAGGGCGTTCCGGATGAGGGCGGCAACTCCTCTGTCGCTCTGCCAGTGACTGTTGCATACAATGAGGCTGCGATGACTGGGGAGATGCCAGCTGTGGAAATGGCAACTCCCTCCCAGGCGGGGCCAGCACAGGCTCCACAGGCCAGAGGACAGCCGTCAAGGTGATCTAGGCCAACAGGACATCAGAGTGAGTAGGCTGTCCCTGATGTCACTCCCAGCAAGGGGGCAGCACCAAGACATAGCACCCAAAACATAAACATAAGGCACCTTAGGCACACCACGGGTTTAACACTGGTACTTTTGTGTTGGCCTGCAATGAAGTCTTTATGAGTTGGTGTGATTTTTTAACACCTTTGTCATTTTGTTTTTTTAAGTTCCTTTGGTTGTAATATTAAATTCAGACTTGTCACCATGACTGAGGGTGCCTCTTTTCTTCTGCAGGTGGATGGTTCCCAATAATGTTATGAGTGATTTGTGGGACATTCAGTTTTATTAACTTAGTTAATGTTCTTATCCAGGCAGGTTTTGCACTTAGGTATCGAGTATGGAGCCTGCAGCCCAGGCTTGCCCTGGAGGTCCATATATGGTGTGCTAGCTGAAGGTTCGTTGGATTAAAGCCTCCTGGGTGTCTCTGCTTTCCTGGAGTATGCCCGGGTCAGCGCCTACCCCCTTAGCATTTCCCTGTGCGTGCTCATCCTCTGACTCACTGCTGGACTCATTGTGTGCAGCCGCAGCCACTGCGTCTACATCTTTGTCGTCCACAGCATCCCCCCTTTCCGGCGCAAGATTGTGAAGAGCTCAGTATGCAACCACTATCAGCGACTCACAATCTGAGGGGTACTGGAATGAGCCCCCTGAGCGGTCCAGGCATCGGAAACATCTTGAGAAGACCGATGGCTCTCTCCACCACAACTCTTGTGGAGGCTTGGCTCCTATTATGCCACTACTCAGCTTCTGTTCTTGGATGGCGGAGAGGTGTCATGAGCCACCTTCTGAGGGGATAATCCTCGTCACCCAGCAGCCATCCTTCAAGCTGGGCTGAAGCACTGAAGAGCACCGGCACCTGGGAGTGTCTGAGGATGTAGGTGCCATGGGAGCTACCTGGGTACCTTGCACAGACTTGTAGAATCAGCATCTTGTGATCACACACTATCTGCACGTTCATGGAGTGGAAGCCCTTCCTGTTGACGAAGGCACCGGGCTCACCTGCCTTGATGGCCATATGTGTGCAATCTATTGCACCCTGGGCGCGGAGGAAGCCAGCAATCGCCACGAGGCCTCTGGCTCGCTGTGTCTTGCTTGCCTGGTCTTAACGGTAGTGAATGAAGGTCAATGCACGCCTGAACAGAGTGCCTGTAACCTGCTTGACACAAGTGTGGACAGCTGATTGGGAGACACCGCAAAGATCACCCACCGACCCCTGGAAGGAGCCAGAGGCATAGAATTTGAGGTCAGCTGTGACCTTTAGAGCCACTGGCATGGGGTGTCCACTCACACAGTTCGTGGAAATCTCAGGACCAATCATCTGACAGATATAGTTGACTGTCTCCCTTGAGAGATGGAGCCTCCTTCGGCACTGCACCTCAGACATATTGAGGTAGCTGCTTCACTGCCTGTATACCCTGGCAGCAGGGTAGTGACGTCTTCTGCTGTCCTTTCCGCCTTCGACTACCTCTTCGTCCTGAACCCCTGTGCCTGTGCCGGTCCTCCCAAAGGTGGCTCCCCTAGAGGCTGAATGTGCACTCCTGGCCTATCCCTCCTTTCCTCCTCAGAGGAGGTGCCTCCTGTGGAGAGTTCAGCTCCCATTCCCAGGCTAAGGGAAGGCTTCCTGAAACCTGCAGGCCCAAAATAGATTCCTCACTGCAGAGTGCTGGCTTGAAGGTTGTGAGTCTAGTCCAAGCAGCTGGTATGCGTTTTGAAGTATTCAGATCACACAAGCAAGTATCAGTAATTTTGAAAAATCAATATTTGACAGAGCACACTCGCGACCCTACTGAGCCCTCTTATCCCGCCTGTGGATGAGATTTATACAAATGTGTCCTACCTGCCGGCCCATTGCACCCATGCACTGACCAGAAGATCGCACGTGCGCCGAAAAATCGCCATCGATTAGTGCCTTAAGTGACTCGTTAATTAATGGCGGGCATGCAACGGATATCAACGTGCGCCCGCCCAGCGAAATATTGCGATGGTGCACAGTGACGTCGGGATGCTCGCCCAACGTCAGTGTGCGTCATTTTATGCATCGGCATGCAGGTCCTGCCCCCGCGCGCCAATGGGAAAATTCTGGCCCTGATTTCACTCCACCACAGGCAATTGTGTCTTCAGCTGCCTTAAACTTTGAAATTCCTTCCCTAAATCTCCCTTCCTTTAAAACTACTTTGACTAAGCTACCCTAATGGGTTGAATTTTCATTCTGTGGGACCTGTTCTGGGTCCCGAACCTCCATAGCATGTTCCAGATGTGTCCACTGCTATTTTTAAAGAAATGGCCAGTTAAAGGCCAGGGAGTGGACCGACTCTCCAATTGGAGACGGTGGGCAGGCTCCCAAAGCTGGAAGGACAAAGGAAGGCCCTCTAGCATTCCATGTCCTAATGCTGTCCATGTCGAAATGCAGCAAGACCTGGACAACATCCAGGCCTGGGCTGACAAGTGGCAAGTAACATTTGTGCCACACAAGTGCCAGGCAACGACCATCTCCAGTAAAAGAGAATCTAACCACCCCGCCTTGACATTCAATGGCATTACCATCATTGAATCCCCCACTATCAATATCCTGGAGGTTATAATTGACCAGAAACTGAACTGGACTAGCCATATAAATACTGTGGCTACAAGAGCAGATCAGAGGCTAGGAGTCCTGTGGCAAGTAACCCACCTCCTGACTCTGCAAAGCCTGTCCATCACCTACAAAGCAGAAGTCAGGAGTATGATGGAATACTCTCCACTTGTCTGGATGAGTGCAGCTCCGACAACACTCAAGAAGCTCGACACCATCCAAGACAAAGCAGCACACTTGATTGGCAGCCCATCCACAAACACACACTCCCTCAACCACGGACACACAATGGCAGCAGTGTGTACCATCTACAAGATGCACTGTAAGAATTCAGCAAGGCTCCTTAGACAGCACCTTCCAAACACACGACCCCCACCATCTAGAAGGACAAGGGCAGCGGACACATGGGGACACCACCACCTGGAAGTTCCCCTCCAAGCCACTCACCATCCTGACTTGGAACTATATCATCATTCTGTCACTGTCGCTGGGTCAAATTCCTGGAACTCCCCTCCTAACAGCACAGTGGGTGTTCCTACACCACATGGACTACAGCGGTTCAAGAAGACAGCTCATCACTGCCTTCTCAAGTGCAATTAGAGATGGGCAATAATTGCTGGCTTAGCTAGCATCCCATGAATGGATTTTAAAAAATCACAGGTCAGCAGCTCCAATGGCCAAGCTGTCGATCTGAAGATGGAGAGAGATAGGGTGAATGTGGACAGAGCTGCAAGACTCTGCTGGAGGGGCATCCATCTACGGGACTGGCAGCAGCCACAGATATGGCCCGACTGACATTATGGGTGGGGGGGTGGTGAGGTGGTTGGGATATCCTTTATGAGTTCAGGTTAGCCCTCCCATTTCTCGACCTGAGCCCACCAAGTTGGCCTGGAAATGTTCCAGGCCAACGTGGGCTTCCTGCATGGCAACTGGAAACCCAGTGAGCATGGGAACAAAGCCTTAACAGGCACCTTAATTACATTAATTTGATCTAAAGGCTACTGTTTTCTACCTCACCTGTTTTCTCTGAAAATGGCTCAGGGTTGTGACTGTGACGTCACACCGACACTACGGCCGACAGTACCGACAGAAGGGCTGTGGGCCCTTCCAGCTCGTTCCTGACCCTGGCCTTCTTTCAAAATTCAGTCCAAATTCTCCAAATTTGGTTTGCTAACATACCCGTGAAATAGCTTGGGTCATTTTACTATATTAAAGGTGCATTATGCAGCTTGTTGTAGAAATTTTCTGATGATGCTGATAAGTGTCAGCTGTGGCACAGTGGGTAGCACTCTTGCCTCTAAAGCACACTATTATGGGTTCAAGTTCCACTCCAAGATTTGAGTAAAGTGCCAGCATTAAACCAATTAGTTAAGGTTAACATTTAAGTCAAATAAAGCATTGCAAAGGTATAATTTGCAATATAACTGATTTAACATGTAGACAAAATACATGGATTGTATGCAAACTCAAAGGAAGAACCCCACTGAGATCATCTTTCCTCTCCTGTTCCATTTCTTGGCATGTTCTATTAATTCTGCTGTAGTTTAAGGTACCTTTGAGATTTCTACAGCCAAATGTGTGTCTTGCCGGCCACACTGAATCTCTGTCTAGTAAAGTTCTTATTTTGAAAGAAAAAAAGACTCTCATTTATATAGTATTTTCACAACCTCCAGACATCTCAACATGCTTTAGATAAAAACAAAAAGCTAAAAGCTACTGCGGATGCTGGAAATCCAAAACAAAACAAAAACAGAATTACCTGGAAAAACTCAGCAAGTCTGGCAGCATCGGCGGAGAAGAAATCAGTTAACGTTTCGAGCCTTCATGGCCCTTCGGCAGAACTGCAGCATAGTTTCAACAAGGGAGAAATATAAATTGGTTTAAGGTGGGGGGGGGGGGGAAAGAGACACATTGAGGGTGTGGTGTGAGCAGATGATCAAAAGATGTCACAGACAAAAGGGTCAAAGAGGTGTTGAAGGTGGTGGTCTTTGTCTGAGAAAAGTGCTAATTAAGAATGAAAAACAGGATATTCAAAGTACAGCTCTAGTGGGGGTGGGGTGGAAAGACTAAAGGTTTTAGTTTTAGATTTAAAAATAATGGAAATAGGTGGGGAAAGAAGAATCTATATAAATTATTGAAAAAAAAGCGGGTGGGGGGGGAAAAAGAAACGGGGTGGGGATGGGGGGAGGGGGAGTTTAAGATCTAAAGTTGTTGAATTCAATATTCAGCCCAGAGGGCTGTAAAGTGCCTAGTCGGAAGATGAGGTGCTGTTCCTCCAGTTTGCGTTGGGCTTCACTGGAACAATGCAGCAAGCCAAGGACAGACATGTTGGCAAGAGAACAGGGTGGAGTGTTAAAATGGCAAGCGACAGGGAGGTTTGGGTCTTTCTTGCGGACAGACCGCAGTGTTCCGCAAAACGGTCGCCCAGTTTGCGTTTGGTCTCTCCAACCCACCTCCAATATTCTCCCTCCACTTGGACCCCTCCCTCTGGATTCTTACTTTCTCTTGATCTTTTCATTGAGAACTGTCGGCGTGACATTAGCCGTCTCAATTTCTCTGCTCCTCTCACCCATTCTAATCTGTCTCTCTCTGAACTCACTGCACTCCGTTCTCTCAGGTCCAACCCCAACATTGTCATCAAACCCGCTGACAAGGGTGGTACTGTTGTTGTCTGGCGCATTGACCTCTACCTCGCGGAGGCTGAGCGTCAACTCGCAGACGTTTCCTCCTACCTCTCCCTGGACCATGACCCCACCACAGAACATCAAGCCATTGTTTCCAGGACTGTCACTGACCTCATCTCCTCTGGAGATCTTCCTCCCACAGCTTCCAACTTGATAGTCGCCCAACCTCGGACGGCCCGCTTCTACCTCCTACCCAAAATCCACAAACAGAACTGTCCTGGCAGACCGATCGTGTCAGCCTGTTCCTGCCCCACGGAACTCATTTCTCGTTATCTTGACTCCCTTCTCTCTCCCCTTGTCCAGTCCCTTCCCACCTACATCCGTGATTCCTCTGACACCTTACGTCACATCAACAATTTCCAGTTCCCTGGCCCCAACCGCTTCCTCTTCACCATGGATGTCCAATCCCTCTACACCTCCATCCCCCACCAGGATGGTCTGAGGGCCCTTAGCTTCTTCCTTGAACAGAGGCCCCAACAATCCCCATCCACCACTACTCTCCTCCGTCTGGCTGAACTTGTTCTCACACTGAACAATTTCTCCTTTAACTCCTCTCACTTCCTCCAAATAAAAGGTGTGGCTATGGCTACCTGCATGGGCCCCAGCTATTCCTGTCTCTTTATGGGGTATGTGGAACATTTCTTGTTCCAGTCCTACTCCGGCCCCCTCCCACAACTCTTTCTCCGGTACATCGATGATTACTTCGGTGCTGCTTCATGCTCTTGTCGGGACCTGGAAAAATTTATTAATTTTGCTTCCAATCTCCACCCCTCCATCATCTTCACATGGTCTATCTCTGACACTTCTCTTCCCTTCCTTGACCTCTCTGTCTCAATTTCTGATGATAGACTGTCCACCAATATCCATTACAAGCCTACCGACTCCCACAGCTACCTCGACTACAGCTCCTCACACCCCGCTTCCTGTAAAGACTCCATCCCATTCTCTCAGTTCCTTCGCCTCCGTCGCATCTGTTCTGATGACGCTACCTTCAAAAACAGCTCCTCTGACGTCCTCCTTCTTCCTTAACCGAGGTTTTCCATCCACGGTCGTTGACAGGGCCCTCAACCGTGTCCGGCCCATATCCCACGCATCCTCCCTCACGCCTTCTCCTCCTTCCCAGAAACATGATAGGGTCCCCCTTGTCCTCACTTATCACCCCACCAGCCTCCGCATTCAAAGGATCATCCTCCGCCATTTCCGCCAACTCCAGCATGATGCCACCACCAAACACATCTTCCCTTCACCCCCCTTGACGGCATTCCGTAGGGATCGTTCCCTCCGGGACACCCTGGTCCATTCCTCCATCACCTCCTACTCCTCAACCCCCACTTATGGCACCTCCCCATGCCCACGCAGAAGATGCAACACCTGCCCCTTCACTTCCTCTCTCCTCACCGTCCAAGGGCCCAAACACTCCTTTCAAGTGAAGCAGCATTTCACTTGCATTTCCCCTAACTTAGTCTACTGCATTCGTTGCTCCCAATGTGGTCTCCTCTACATTGGAGAGACCAAACGCAAACAGGGCGACCGTTTTGCGGAACACCTGCGGTCTGTCCGCAAGAAAGACCCAAACCTCCCTGTCGCTTGCCATTTTAACACTCCACCCTGTTCTCTTGCCAACATGTCTGTCCTTGGCTTGCTGCATTGTTCCAGTGAAGCCCAACGCAAACTGGAGGAACAGCACCTCATCTTCCGACTAGGCACTTTACAGCCCTCTGGGCTGAATATTGAATTCAACAACTTTAGATCTTAAACTCCCCCTCCCCCCATCC
Organism: Cetorhinus maximus; assembly: GCF_964194155.1. Taxonomy (NCBI): domain Eukaryota; kingdom Metazoa; phylum Chordata; class Chondrichthyes; order Lamniformes; family Cetorhinidae; genus Cetorhinus; species Cetorhinus maximus. The sequence goes on along the minus strand of NC_135885.1, from coordinate 22,663,554 downwards.
CCACCCCGTTTCTTTTTCCCCCCCCACCCGCTTTTTTTTCAATAATTTATATAGATTCTTCTTTCCCCACCTATTTCCATTATTTTTAAATCTAAAACTAAAACCTTTAGTCTTTCCACCCCACCCCCACTAGAGCTGTACTTTGAATATCCTGTTTTCCATTCTTAATTAGCACTTTTCTCAGACAAAGACCACCACCTTCAACACCTCTTTGACCCTTTTGTCTGTGACATCTTTTGATCATCTGCTCACACCACACCCTCAATGTGTCTCTTTCCCCCCCCCCCACCTTAAACCAATTTATATTTCTCCCTTGTTGAAACTATGCTGCAGTTCTGCCGAAGGGCCATGAAGGCTCGAAACGTTAACTGATTTCTTCTCCGCCGATGCTGCCAGACTTGCTGAGTTTTTCCAGGTAATTCTGTTTTTGTTTTGTTCAACATGCTTTACATCAGATGAATTAATTCAGAAGTGTAGTCGCTGTTGTACTGTAGGAAATGTGATAGCCAATTTACACACAGCAATGTGATAATGACCAGATAATTTGTATTTGTGATATAGATATGCATGAATTTCTGCCCCTATGTATCCTTTTACATTATGGTGACCAGCATTACACACAGTACTCTTAAGTGTGGTTTCACTAAGGTTCAATACAGGTTTAACAAACTTTCCCTACTTTTCAATTCTATTCCTCTAGAAATAAAACCTAGTGCCTGTTTTGCATTTTTAATGGCCTTGCGGTGCAATGACTTTTGGTGATTGGTGTATTTGTACTCCGAGATCCCTTTGTTCCTCTACTCCACATGGACTTGGACCTTCCAGTAATAAGTGACTTCCCTGTTCTTCTCACCAAAACGTACTGCCTCACATTTATCTGAGTTGAACTTCATTTGCCAATTTTTTGCCCATTCTACAAGGTGATTAATGTCCTCCTCTAATTTGTTGCTGTGCTCAATATTGAATATTTGCCCCCTCTCCCACCCAATTTGGTGTCATCCGCAAATTTAGAAATTGTGTTTTTGATTCTAAAGTCCATATCATTAATGTAAATTGTGAACAGCAGCGGCCCCAATGCAGGTCCTTGTGGAAGGCCACTTCCCACCTTCCGCCATTCTGAATAATTACTCTTTACTCCCACTCTGTTTTCTGTCTTGAAGCCTGCTAGCAATCCATTCTAACACTTGTCCCCTGGCTCCACATTCTCTGACCTTATTCATTAGTCTTTTATGGGGCATCTTATCAAAGGCCTTTTGAGACTACAGATAAATTACAAAGACTGCATTACCAACGTCTACTCCTTCTGTTACTTACTCAAAAATTCAATAAGGTTCGTGAAGCAAGATTTTCCCTTTGAAATCCATGCTGACTATTCATTTTTATTTTTCTCATATCTAGATTGCCTTGGTTTTGCTTTGAAATCCTTTGTTTATTCTTTCCTTAATTGTCCTTTCTAATTTATTTGGTACAATCCTTTTAAAGCTCTTAATTTTGCTGCTTCTCATTTAATGCTTTATTCTCCCACTAACTGGATTATGGTAAAGCAATGAAAGAGAAATACTTTTTTGTGTGCTGCATTTTGGCCTTCATCAGGTTAATTTATTGAACTCGCATTTATGATAATACAAGTGGGCTACCTGTCTTGCGTTTGAGAAATAAAGGGATGAAAGTTAAAAATAAGATGTAGCAAGAGCTACAAAAAGAGAGTATGAGATTAAACTTTGAAGAGATATCAAAATCAACTCAAAAAATCCAGGACACTCGCCCTCACAGTCCTCTGATTCTATTCTGTCTTTTGTGCCAGGAGTTATCTAAGTAAAATCTGTACAGTCATTTTAGACTGTTCAACAGTATTGTCCAGTTGTAATCCTTGTTTTCAAAAACACCATCTGTAGTAAATCAGTTACTTGCATCATGAACTGAATAAGAACTCTGGCTTTAATTGCATTCATTGCAGCAGTAGCTGTCAGGATCTATTCAAATAACAACGCCTTCTAGCTTACATGTTCAATCTTATCCAAATTTATACAAATGTTCTCAATTGCAGCAGTGTGATGGTTAACTTCCACAATAATTGCTTGATTCAAACGCTGAAACATACACATGCAATCACTTAATCCCATATTCACAATTGTAGATTCATTAACCAAACCTGAACAGTGCAAGAATGAGTCATTCCATACAGGATGTTAAATTAACATTGCCTTGATGGAAATTATCATACATTTTTGTTGTCAAATGTCTGACAAAATCTTAGATTCATTTCCAAGTAGGACCAAGTAGCTTGAGTATATATTGGGCTCTTCTTGATGGCTCTTATGACATTGTCACTCGGGTAACCAAAGTTTACAACTGGAAACACAACTTGTTGGGTGCCGTTTCATGGTTACAGGACCACAAACAAAACAACCATAAAACTGACAATGTTCCAAATCAGCCCGAACCCATTCGGCCCAAATGGTCCCAGGGTAGTGCAAACCAAGTCCAGCGGCCAATTCTGATTGAATAAAAATCAAATGATTGATCTTAGCTAATTCTTTCATATTCAATTGTACATCTTGACAAAGGTTGGCCTATGCTGCCTCGTTTAACTCTTAAGTGCCCTAATGCCATCAAGAATAAGTTTACATTCTGGCTGGAATTAATTGAAGCATTGATTACTATCTTCCAGTCCTCAGTTATCATAACCCCTGTACCCATCCCTTCCTTTCAACTGGGTAATTCTAGTAATTTATTGCTAAAAACCTCTATATCCATTATGTTCAGTAACCCTGTATCAATGCCCATGAATTCCAAAACAGTATTGAACTTAAAAGTCAGGTAAATTTTTCTATTCTTGTATGCTTGAAAAAGCAGCTCATATCAAGTTATCTTATCAATTTCAATTTCAGAAATGAATGTTCGCTTCATACCTTCACACACTTTTTTGCTTTGGGGAATAGTGGGGAGATGTTGGAAGGATTGGCAGGCTGAACATCAACCTGTTGAACTGCGTCATGAATGCTCCTTCTGTGGCCAACAAATCTTGGAGTGGAACTTGAACCTGGAGTTTCTGGCTCAGAGACAGAGATGTGACTGGTGAGCCAAAAGACCTTCAGAAGCAAATAATGATCGATAAATAAATTTACATTCAGCAATATAAAAGTTGTTGCTTGATGAATTAAATAAAGATATCTAACAGCAGAAAGGGCTAACAGCCACATGGTTACCATTAGCAAAATGTGTGACAGCGGGGTCTGAAAAACAGCATGGCTATGATTTCTGCCTGGACCCTGGCAAAAATGTGGAATTTTCCCAGACCGTGGAATTTCCATCCATTATAACCAGGTGTAAATGGAAGCTCATTGAACTCCTAATTTACAGGCACAGAAAGTATGCTTATTGCAGATTTGGAAATGATTGTTTTGTACATTGGCCTCGACATTTACTCAAAGCTGTGAATAGAGCCAGGGGGAGAGTTTCCATGGGGGTTTTCCTGATCTCCAGCAGGATTTAACTGCAGGAAGTCTTTTGGGTTGCAAAACTGCTTGGAGATTGGAGGGGGTGGCAAGAAAGTCGAATATTGATTGGGGGGTGGGAGATCACTGGGGCAGGGCATCAAAGATCAGAGTGAGTGGGGTGTTGGAGATTATGGGAGAGTCAGAGCATGAGGGTGGTACAGGAATAAGCTTGTATGTTCTTGAGGGAACACTCCTGTTCTTCTAAACCATAAAAAGTGCTTTGAATGCATTTATCTTATGGATCCAGCCCTTCTCACCTTCTTTTACCTAACAAGATTTCCGAGTCCTGGGAAAACTCAGTCAACTTTAATTAAAAATAAAAGATCTATAAAATTGGAGATACGCAGTCTCCTTAAAAGTTTTCACTGACCCACTTGTCTCCTGACAGTGAATTGGTTGCCAGCCCCTTGACCCACCTCTATTAAAACTACAAATGTATGTACTGGAGGAGGTTTGGGTCTGATTTAAAAGTTTTAATCTTTTTTCTTCCCACCTGACCCAAACCCAAACCATTTTTGGAGATCAAAATTACCCCCACTTGTGTTTCATACACTTTCCCTGCATTTTCTGAATCAGAACAAGATGGAAATACTTTCATAATGAGAATAGCAACAGAACCATTGTTGCTAATATAACAGAGAAACTGACCATAAACTGCTTCCAAGAGTTTTGCAAAAAGAGAATGAACCGTTACAAATATGAGATCTGTAAAGTGTTTCCCAAATTACAAATGTTCATTCCAACCTAGAATGCTCTATTACATCTAACTGGAAATTATACCAAATGCCTTTACACAAGTGACTGTTTCTTTACTGCTGGGAATGTACTTTGAAAGCAACTTAATACAGCATTTCATCTTTAAGTGGTATAATTTGAACAAGACCGAGATATTATAGCCATATTAGACACAGCTGCTACTATGTCACCAACCAAATCTCCAGGGAAATGGATTCCATAGGCTTTAGAACTCCAGAAACCAATGCAGAAATGTGAAAACCTGAAGCAAGGTGCCCTGCGGTCAACCTTATTGGTTTGGTACTGTTTATGGCAGGACGGGATGCCAAGATACAACCACACAGTGCTAAAATTCTTAATGCCATGTTCGACTTAGTCAGCAACTTCATCTTTTCAACTTGTGTGCAACTGGAGGGTGGTAATTCTGCCCATTGTCATTTTATTAATGCATTTCCCAAACTAGGGGATACACCTGATGATGACCATTCCCTCTCTGCCACTACAATTTGCTTCTACTTACCTATGCGTCATGATAGTTCTCCAAGATCACTAACTGTATCCTGTGCTGATACTTGCAAGGGTTTGCAAAGTTGATACAGGGTGATATGAGGTATTGTGTTGGCCTGTTTATTGGCTGTGTTTCAGGCTGTTGTTTCAGGCCTACAATGACAGAATAGTGATAAATGTTATAAAGCTACCTTAAAGAGACAATAACTATGGCCTTGGCCTTATCTCAGTGAGTGAATTGAAGGTGATCTCCTAACCATTTTTGCATTGTGCATGTGCAACACAACAGTCCATACCACTAGAATCTGTGACAGAGACTTTATACAATAGTCTTCCCCTTTCCCCTCTATGATGAACTACTCCCAATGAGACCTTGAGTTAGGAAACACTGCCTCTCCACCAAAAAAAGAGAAAATGTTTACAAAACACAGTTTACACTGAATATACAGTAGAGAAACAGGCCTTTTTGTTCAACCAGTTCATAACTGGTTAATAAAAACAGGAAATATTGGTAATACATTGCCTGCATTTGAATGGGAAGGTGCTGTGTGAAAGGGATGGGGTGTTGGCAGTGATTGAGAACTGGGCTAGGGTGTCACAGTAGGAATGGTCCTTTTGGAATGCTGAAAATGGTGGGGACGAGATGTGTTTAGTGGTGGCATCATGTTGGAGGTGATAGAAATGGCAGAAAATGAACCATAGGATATGGAAGCTGGTGGGTGGATGGTCAGGACAAGGGAAACCCTAACATGGTTCTGGGAGGGAGGGGAAGGGGTGAAAGCAGAAGTGCAAGAAATGAGTCCAACATGGTTGAGGGCCTCACAGTTGTGGGGAATCCTTGGTTGAGGAAAAAGCAGGATGTATCATAGACGCTGGCATGGAAGTTGCATTATCAGAACAGATACGACGGAGGCAGAGAAACTGGAAAAATTGAATGGAAAGGGTGTAGGCTGTGTGGAAGTGTAGTTGCAGTAGCTTTGGAAGTCAGTGGGCATATAATGGAATGTTTGTTGAAAGCCCATTACCAGAAATGGAGATGAAGACATCAAGGAAAGGAATGGGGAGTCAGAGGTGAACCATGTGAAAGTGAGAGAAGGGTGGAAAGTAGAAGGAATATTCTTGCCTTTATGGCACAGCAGACGGTAAATGCTGAGCTGCTCAAAGGGAAACTTGAAACAACTGACATAACTGTTTTGCAATTTGTATAAATGTTGAGATGCGTGCCTTGAATTCAGTAGTAATAAGACCACCGAGTCTTATAGATTTCCTACAAAACTAAATTAAACCATTATTAATAGAAGAAACAATTTTAAGCACACACATAGATCTACAAATTACTACTAGGATAACTTCTAAATCTCCTAGTTAATCTAACTCCCAGTTACAGTTTCGTAAAGGCAACAGTAAGGCACATAGATTTTAAAAGGCTCAGGCAAAGAAACACAATACCCTGAACAATCCAATTCAAAATGAGTTTTCTTTATTTCAGATCTTTGTAGACAGCAGCTTGAGGTATAGATGCTGAAGGCTTTTCACACTTGTTAAATCTTAGAATGCCTACCCTTACACACAGCCTTTGCTCCCATATAAATATTTTCCCCTTTGAATGCAAATTCCCATTGTTTCACTATGTCTTTGGACTTTACCTTTCTAATAATAAAACCTCTCATAGTACCAACTTTACCAGTAACCTTTGGGAAAAATAAACACACTGGGCAGAATTTTGCCCTTGGTGGGCTTGTGGGCCCCACCGGCTCGGCAGCGGGCGGACAGCTGACCCCCGCCACCAAAACGGGGCCCACCGCCATTTTGAGTGGGCGGGCCAATTAAGGCCCGCCCAGCGGCCTGCCCGACAGGAAGCGCTATGTGCTTCCTGTGCAGGGGGGAGGGAATCCCCCACTGTCAAAGTGCGCTCTTTCGCGCATGCGTGCGAAAGAGCGGACTGCTCCCTGAGACTAAGTGCTGTCTCAGAGCGATTAGTGACAGTCTAAAAAACTTTAAAAATAGAAATATAAAAATATTATTAACATGACCCCCTCATGTGACATTGTCACACGAGATGGGACATGTTAATAAATATAACATTTATTAAAGTTTTTAAAAAAGAACATGAAACCTCATCCCACCAGTGGATGAGGTTTCATGTATTATCAGAAGCCCGCTGGGGCTCCTGGCCTGTCCGCCAGTCTTAAGGTTGGACGGGCAGGTCCTTTAATTACTTTAAGTACCGTGTCAATGGCCTCAATTTCGCTGTCCGCCCGCCTTCCTGAAAATTTAAAGGGACCGGAATGATGTCAGGGGTTCCTCCCGACGTCATCCCGCATCATTTTCCGTTAGCGAGCAGGCCCCGCCCCCAAATCACTGATGGGAAAATTCTGGCCTATGTTTACCTACTTAACATTTCAAACCTAGCTTATCTTCTATTACATCAAAGCCTTCAGACCGGCTGTCTTTAATTCAATTAAGTCATATGCACACAGACATAGACCCATAGACACAGACCACACTATTACTCTATAATAAATTCCAATAACATAATGAAAATTATGATATCTTCCTGACACACTGTCTAGCAATGCTGGATGCCTGTCTTATACTCAATATCATGTGAAAATGAGGCACAGAACTCAGGAATGTCATTTGCATGTAATTTTAATTTGATTGTCACTTCCATGTGATGGCCTTTACCTGGGGAGGGGGGGAATTAATAATACATTTGTGGGAAGGCATGCAGTGTAATGTGCTTCAGATCGACTTGTGATAGCACCCAAGCAAAAACTAGGTGAGGAAAAATTGGGAAATCTAGTGCAATACCTCTGAGTTGTTCTCCATTTTCTCATATTTGCCTTTCGAATCTCAAATCCGGAATTTTATGGCCCCATGGCAGTGGGGACAGGGCCGAAAAATGCGACGAGCCATTCTAAACTCCATTGGCTTTGGTGGGAATGTAAAATCCCACTGGCGTAAAATTCAGCCCTAAGAATCAAGCATTTGAGTGTCATCTTTTAATTTTCATCAATGGTCATTGCGTTTATGGCACAACTTGAAGGCTTATGTTTTTTCCCACCAAAAACTTTTGTTATAATTTAAGTTCTACAACTAAATAATGATAAATATTGATGATAAATTCAACTCCCTTTCTATATGTCAAAGTATGGTTAGGACCCAGAAACTTGATACTTCTCCTTCGGCAAGGAACGTTTGTGTGTGAATAATGATGTTCCAGGTTATCTTTGTGTTCATCAAAATTCCTAAAAGAAAACTTCAATTCCCTCACATTGTCGAATTTTGCTACCTTTGGGTTTTATTTTGTACAGTGGGAAGTCCGAGCATAGAAAACAACTGGTTATTTTTTTACAAAGTTTTAAATTAATTAAGTACAAAACTGCTTTATAAATCTATCCAAAATATAATATATAGAAAAAAAGGGTTCACACCTACCTTGTGAGGAAAGCTATTGCAAATATTTGCGCAAGATCAATGGTTGAGCAATGTTGAAAGTTAAGAATCTGATCTCTAAGGAGACAAAGAAAAATCAACAGAACACTTTCGATTTATATCTGATGCTTGGACTCACCAACTTTACAATCTTCTCTACCAAGTAAGTTGTATGCAGTGTTGGTGCCTCATTCTTAAATTGTTCATAATTTTGGCTCAATTGCTCTGAACAATTACAATGTGATGAAAAATAGCAGAAGTAAACTGGCAGCCAGGAAGATTGGATGAAGCAATATGATTGCTGAAAGCCTGCCCACCCATAGAGAGTAAAATAAGGGACTCGGGTGGCTCTAATTCCTGAGCTAGGCTGTGCTGTGCTAGTAGAACAGACAAAGGCTCAGGTGTCACAGAGGTGCAAAGCATAGCAATTCATCAGTGGGACAGCGGGTGTTTAATCCGAGCATTTGTTGGTCCCACTGCCAAATTCAGGGTCCCTTTCTGGGATGTCAAAAACAGCTCCCTTCTGTACTTCAATTAGAAGCGTAATGTTTGAATGATTCCATTGAAAAATTAATTTACTCAAGATTCTTCAGCGACCCCTGCGGCTGAATGTACATATTAGCAATTTCAGGTATGCTGACAAACTGTTTTAATCATTTTTGAAGAGAAAATTTGGCAGCATTTAAAATAGGCTGCTAATTTGTGTTTGCCCATTTTCACCTTCCACCCAAGACAAATATATACCACGTGATACGGTCGAGGTTATTGTTGCGGACCAGCCTTGAGAGTTGCACAAGTTTAGAAAAAGATGGAAATGGCACATTTCTAACCAATTTATATTGAGGCATTTGGTTCTGAGTTTCTTGTTTATTTGCTTTATGTGTGATAATTTTTGCAGTGAATTCTTGATTTTAAAAGAAGGAAAAATGTACATATTAGCAAATCTCAGTACACAAATAGTATCTAACAGTGGGAATTGGAAAACTGGGTGTGAGGTCTATAAAACACTGGAACCCAAGGAGCTAGTGGGGACACAGTACAACCTGCCTCGTTGTTGTTCAGCTAAACAGGAGCAGTAGGGTTGAGTAATATAAAACTACGGCAACAACTTTTCACACATATAATGGCCTAGATTTTGCAATCAGCAGCAAATAAACAATGCTTGCTGTTCATTACAGTTGCCTACAGACATTCACCAGTTGCCTACAGACATTCACCAGCATGCCAAAGTATTAACTCCAGAACATCATGTGAAACCACATATGGAGTACTGTGTACAGTTTTGATCTCCTTACTTAAGAAATGATATAATTGCTTTAGAAGCAGTGCAGAGAAGGTTCACTAGGCTAATTCCTGGGATGAAGGGGTTGTTTTATGAGGAAAGGTTAGACATGTTGGAACTGTCTCCAACATGAGTTAGAAGAGTGAGAGCTGATCTTATTGAAACATATAAGATCCTGAGGGCACTTGACAGGATGGATGCTGAAAAGATGTTTCCCCTTGTGGGAGAGACTAGGACTAGGGGACACAGTTTAAAAATAAGGAATCTCCCATTTAAGACTGAGATGAGAAGAATTTTTTCTCTCAGAGAGTCATTGGTCTGAGGAGTTCTCTTCCCCAGAGAGCAGTGGAAGCAGGGTCATTGAATATTTTTAAGGCTGAGTCAGTTAGATTCTTGATTGACCAGAGAGTCAAATGGTATAGGGGGCAAACAGGAATGTAGAGTTGAGGCCACAACAATACCAGCCATGATGTTATCAAATAGAAGAGCAGACTTGAGAGAACAAATAGCCTACTCGTGCTCCTAATTGGTATGTTCGTATATACGTAAGGTCAGATCAGACAACAGGTACCATTTTAAACTCAATCCTACACATTTCTTTGGACCGCAGATTCTGAGATGGCAAAGAAGCTATTGCTCTTAGATCTCGACTGTGGGGTGGATGATGCCCAAGCGATGATGATGGCTCTTGCAGCTCCTAATGTGCAGATCATGGGTATAACATGTACTCATGGAAACACAAAAATTGAAAATGTGTGCAAAAATGTACTTCGGGTGCTGAAGGTTTGCCAGAGAACAGAGGTACGTGATGACAATTATGGATAAAGGTACAGAGTGTTTTGAATATAATTAGTATTACTAAGGGAAATAGATACATGTTATTGGTCCAATCTAGTGTCACCATAATGTATGATTATAGCTCAATTATATACATGAATTTCACACACAATGGAACAGCTGTGTGAATGATATCTGCTTTTTTTAACTTTAAATATTTCCAAGCCATTTAAGTTTGTTTCTAATTCTTGACTACCCTCATGAATTGTCCTTTAAAAAAGTTCCAGGTTCAGACTGAGCTGTATTACAGTATTTGTAAAACGTTTTCTCTTTTCAAATGTGTATATATTTTTGTCCGATCAGATGCTTAGAATTAAAAATTCAGTATACAAAAAAGATTTGCTTTGCTTGCTTTGTGTAACAATGTAAATGCACTCAAAGAAAAATGGCATCAAAATACCTGGTCCTAGGAAAGCAGAACCAGTGCACACGTCATGGAGGGAATAGGGGAGGAGAGGTGAGGTGGTCATAATTTGATGAGGAACTATGGTCCAAGGGTCAAAAACTCTGGTGAGGCATGTGTTTCTTATAATCACCCCTTCCCATCCTAAACTCACTAAAAGATGCAGGACTGGTGGGATAATGCGCCCCATTAAAAAGACCAACATAAAAAATGCCTGCATAATGTGGAAGATGGAGTCTAATATGCGTTTACCATTACTGGCTAATCACTGAGTAAATGGACGAGGGAAAATTCCTGGCTATTGTCTTTAGAAAGGCTGCACCAGGAGAAAGGAGATTTCTTTCTATGGCCTTTTTCTTCCTCCTGCCCTAAAAAGCAGCAAGAGCCTGGAAGGAAAAATAGCCAGGCAATGTGAAAGACAGTATGGTCATTCATTTGTTCCATGTAAGTGACTTTGTACCTGGAATTTGGGATAAGGTCAGTATCGGGCCAACCTGGTGGCAAGTCCCCCAAAGAGGAGAGCCCGTGAGTGAAATTTTATGATCCCCTGTCCATGGGTTTGAAGGCAGGAGGACTCAGAAAATACAGCACATGGCCTGCATGCCACTTACCCGCCCACCTCAACCTGTCTCACTACGGGGGGGGGGGGGGGGGGGGGGAGGTGAGGCGCGGGTGGCTCACCTGCCCTTAGGCCTATTGAGACTCTTAAGTAGCCAATTAATGGCCGCTTAAATACACTCCCCTCCCCCACTGCTATATTACCCATGGCGGGGGAAGGCCCATGCCAGGTGGGTAACCTGGCAGCTTTTTGCAGGCTCTCAGGCAAGGGGTGACCTCCTTCGGGGGTCTCCTGTGCCCATCAGAGGCAAGTTTGTACTCCCGCTTTAGCCTTCACCCCATGGGCTATCAAACCCAACCCCCACCCCGCTCAACGCACCTCCCCCCCCCAGCCCCTAGGGTAGGATCTGCCAGCCAGGCTCTGCCACTACCCTGGGCTTACCTGAAATCCAGCATCCATAACCTCTTCTTCTTCAGGGGCTGCCTGTAGCCCCAGCAATGGCCACCACTCAAATCTGCATTCCCTGTCGACATTTCAAGTGAAGGGGTGAGAAACCCCACCATTTAAGAAATCCTGCCCCATGTTTACACAATGTCATTACATGTAGCAATCACTGCAGCTCATTCCCCATAAGAGCTATTTTATTTTCCTTACAATTGCAGATTCCTGTGTTCCGAGGTGCAGGTACCTCTCTCCTTGGAGATGAGCTAAATGCTGATCATTACCATGGAAAGGATGGCCTGGGTGATGCTCCAGACCCGAATGCTCCAGGGTTTGAACACATACAAGCTGAACATGCAGTGAATGCCATGATAAGGATAGCCACTGAACATGCTGGTCAGGTGAGATGTATGTGTATCAGCAAATAAAATTCTAGCAATCAGTGAAACAGATGAGCAGGAGTGGGCCATTCAGCCCCTGAAACCTGTTCCGCTATTCAATTATATCATGGCTGGTAAGTATCTTAACATTACCTTTTTTTCATTCATTTACGGAATGTGGGCATCGCTGGCTAGGCCAGCATTTATTGCCCATCACTAATTTCACTTAAGAAGGTGGTGGTGAGATGCCTTCTTAAGCCGCTGCAGTCCCTGTGGTGTAGGTACACCCACGGTGCTGTTAGGGAGGGAGTTCCAGGATTTTGACCCAGTGACAGTGAAGGAGCGGCGATATATTTCCAAGTCAGGATGGTGAGTGGCTTGGAGGGGAACTTCAAGTTAGTGGTGTTCCCATTTGTCTGCTGCCCTTGTCCTACTAGATGATAGCAGTCGTGGGTTTGGAAGGCGCCTAAGGAGCCTTGGTGAGTTTCTAACCGCGTTGGTCCTGTAACTCTTAATACCCTTACCTCAACTATCAGGGAGATGGTGGTGTAGTGGTAACGTCACTGGATTAGTAATCCAGATGTCCAGGTTAATGCTCAGGGGACAAGAATTCAAATCCCACAATTGATGGAATTTAAATTCAATTAATAATCTGGGATTGAAAACTTGACTCAGTAACCATGGTAACTATCGTTGATTGCTGTAAAAACCCATCTATGTTATCCTGCATAATGGCTACCCTGATCAGATCATTTCGCGCTGTATATCACTCAAGCTCATGAATGGGCTTAAGGCTGTCACTTTTGGTCCTGAAAAGTGCCCAGTCTACTTCAGATTACCCAGGAAGGGCAAGGTATCTCAAAAATTTGAGCAACAGGTGAAGCTAGCCGTTTCACACTGTCACCATGCAGCAACACAAGTGGTATTCGCCACTACCAGGATGCTGCTGTCAAGTCAAAAAGACGTTCTGCCTATCACACAAATGAATAATGTGGAAAATGAATTTCAGTGCCAGTGTGATGCTAGGTATGTAGGCCGTACATCCTGAAGACTGGCGGATCATATCAAACAGCATGTCCCAGTCTCTGTTCATAATGGGCAAGGTATAGACTGTACCTAACCAGCCCATGCTTGCAAAACTCAAAACACAGTGTCCAACCTTGAATGTGATTCTGCGATTGGACAACATTTGCTAAATAATCCTCGATGCTAAGAATTACACTGACACCAATTTAAGTGTGGTGCATTTGAGTGTACTAGAAGCTAAATATACTATACACAGGGCCCTGTTCTTTGCGGACAGAAAAACCATGTACACACATTATGCCTATGTCAGCTAAACAAAATAAATGACAGCCATTCGCTGACTCATTCCTCAGGGCAATGCCTTGACCAATCGGGGTCAAGCTGCCTGGTTGAAATTTCAAACAATGCTTGGCAGTTAACTGTCAGTTACCATCATTGGCGCTTTCTCCATGGCAACGCCACTTGACAACCAATCAGCTTTCTCTTCACATACAGTATAAATTGTGGTTTTCCTCTTATATTGGTATTCTTGCGAGGTGTCCTGATGAGTGTAAGACAAAAAGCTTAGACATATCTCTTTTTTCAGCAATACTCAAGAATGAAAATAGCATCTGTTATATTTTACAGTTGTAAAAGCCTACTGTAACTTTACCATCTCTCAGTGTCACTGTGCTAAGAATTTGTTTATTATCTTACAGGTCTCTCTTGTGGCTACTGGCCCCCTGACCAATGTTGCCCTGGCACTTAAAATGGATCCCACCTTTCCATCTAAGTTAAAACATCTGTACATCATGGGAGGAAACATGGAAAGTATGTCATAGTTTGCATCATTCTATCCGACTCAGGGAGCTTCATACATGAACCTAACCCAGCCCTCACCTGATAACATATACATGTACTTTTAATGATAATCAAGTGGTGGGGGATTTCTTTCTCCCCTGTCTTCCCCAAAGTGCCTGACTAGCTGGCACAAGCTGACAGGAGCAAACATGAATAAAAGCTGAAACAAAAACAAAAATTGCTGGAAAAACTCAGTAAGTCTGACAGCATCTGTGGAGAGAGAGACAGAGTTAACATTTCGAGTCTGTATGATTCTTCTTCAAAATTAAAGAGAAGTAGAAATATGGCGAATTATATACTGTTTGGGGGGGGGGGGGGGAGGTAGGACAGATGAAGCTGGATAGAAGGCCAGTGATAGGTGGAGGCAAAGGAGAGATTGCAAAAGATGTCATAAACAAAAGGTCGAAAGGGTGTTGATAGTGGTGATACTGGCTAAAGGAGGTGCTAATGTTGACATTAAGAGTAGAAAGCAGGATGACCAAGAGACAGAAGGCCCTAGTGGGGGTGGGGTGGGGGGAGGGGATGGTGTGGGAGAAAAGATCAAAATAGGCTAAAAGTTGGGGGTAAAACAATGAATGGAAATAATTTTTTAAAAAATAATAGAAATAGGTGGGAAAAAATGTATAAATAAAAATTAAAAATTTGAAAAAAGGGGATCAAAAAGGGGTGAGGATGGAGGAGAGAGTTCATGATTTGAAGTTGTTGAAATCAATGTTAAGTCCAAAAGGCTGTAGAGTGCCTAATCGGAAGATGAAGGGCTGTTCTTCCAATTTGCATTGAGCTTCACTGGAACACTGCAGCAGGCCAAGGATGGACATGTGGGCATGAGAGCAGGGTGGTGTGTTGAAATGGCAAGTGACCGGAAGGTCTGGGTCATGTTTGTGGACAGACCGAAGGTGCTCCACAAAGCGGTCACCCAGTCTGCGTTTGGTCTCTCCAATGTAGAAGAGACCGCATTGGGAGAAGCGAATGCAGTAGACCAAATTGAGGGAAGTGCAAGTGAAGCACTGCTTCACTTGAAAGGTGTGTTTGAGTCCTTGGATGGTGAGGAGGGGGGGGAAGTAAAGAGGCAGGCGCTGCACCTTCTGCGATTGCATGGGAAGGTGCCGTGGGAGGGGGTTGAGGGTGTTCAGGAGGGAAAGGTCCCTACAGAATGCCGACGGAGGTGGGGTGAAGGGAAGATGTGTTTGGTGGTGGCATCATGCTGGAGTTGGCGGAAATGGCGGAGGATGATCCTTTGAATGCAGAGGCTGGTGGGGTGAAAAGTTAGGGCAAAGGGGACCCTATCATGGTTCTGGGAGGGAGAGGAAGGTGCGAGGGCAGAGACGCGGGAGATGGGTCGGACACGGTTGAGGGCCCTGTCAACCACCATGGTTGGGAAACCTCGGTTAAGGAAGAAGGAAGACATGTCAGAAGCACTGTTTTGGAAAGTGGTTATCATCGAAACAGATGCGATGGAGGCAAAGGAACTGAAGAATGGAATGGAGTCCTTACAGGAAGCAGGGTGTGAGGAGTTGTAGTCGAGGTAGCTGTGGGAGTCGGTGGGCTTGTAATGAATATTAGTGGACAGTCTATCACCAGAAATTGAGACAAAGAGGTCAAGGAAGGGAAGGGAAGGGAATAAAAGCTGATAGCTTTCTGGTCTTCATGGCTCAACAGCTCGTCATGGGTACCAATGAGTCCTTAGGGAAACTCTGACAATAATATTCTCTAGTATAGAAATTTAGAGGAGAGGAGAGCGCAAGAGGAGGGTCCCGAGACAGGCAGTCAGCAGCACCTAATATCACAGGAGAAAAGTAAGTTCACTGGCTGGTGAGAAACAGCCGCTAGAGAGTGTCATCAAATAGCTGAGAATTAGAAAAACACATTGGGCAGAATTTTCTGGCTGACGTGCGGGTGGTGGAGCCCACAAGTCAGCGCTTAAAATGTCCCGCGCTGACGTCGCGCGAGCGTCCTGTCATCAGCGCACGGCATTGCGATATTTAGGTCAGCGGGCACGCTATGCAGTGCGACGCGCGCCCGCCATTAATTAAAGGCCTCGTTAAGGCCCATAACTTGCCAATTGGTGAGGATTTTGAGGGGGCCATGCGAACTTCGGCTCAGCACACAGGCCCAACGGGCAGGCGGGTACATGATTTTTTATCAAAACTCATGCACTGGTGGGATATGTGGACTCAGAGGGGTTGTTCGTGTTTTTCATGAAGTATTTATGAAGTGTTTAAAGTGTTTTAAACTTGCCTGTGTGATTGTTAGCAGTTCACATCGATTTCCAAGAGCTTTCTGTGTACTTTGAAGCTTCACCTCATCAGTCTGCAGACAGTAATCTTTATCGGGCCTGCAGCTTTCTGGAGGCCTCCATTTAGCCTGGGTATGGGTTCTGACATCTCCACTGGAGGCAGCTCCTCTGAAGAGGAAGGGAGGGATAGAATAAGGAGGAGGCCAGGAGTGGACAATCAACCTCCAGGGGAGCCACCTTTAGGAGTCCAGGCGCAGGCACAAGGGGCGCAAGGACAAGAGGTTGTCCAAGGTGGAAGGGGCTGCAGAAGACGCCACTATCCTGCTGCCAGGGTATACAGGCGGCGAAGCAGCTACCTCAATATGACTGAGGTGCAGTGTCGAAGGAGGCTCCGTCTCTCAAGGGAGACAGTCAACTATATCTGTTAGATGTTTGGCCCTGAGATCTCCCCTAACTGTGGGTGGACACCCCATGCCAGCGGCTCTGAAGCTCACAGTTGCCCTCCACTTCTATGCCTCTGGCCTGGCCTCCTAAAGGTGGCTCCCCTGGTGATCTTTGCGGTGTCTCCCAATTAGCTGTCCACACTTGTGTCAAGCAGGTTACAGACGCTCTGTTCAGACAGGCATTGACCTTCACAGAATCACAGTGCAGAAGAGGCCCTTCGGCCCATCGAGTCTGTACCGACACGTGAGAAACACCTGACCTATCTACCTAATCCCATTTACAAGCACTTGGCCCATAACCTTCATCCACTTCCGCTGCGACCAGGCAAGTCAGGCACAGCGACAACTCATGCTTATGTGTAAAAAATGGCTTAATTTCTAAATCCAGTGTTGGTATTTGTAATATAGTAGTATAGCCAGGCTAACACAGGGTCCCTACGACTTGTTCTATAAACGTCATTTGTTGTAATTGGCAACTCATCTTCTTTGAAAAGAAAAATATATCTTCCTTGTCAGACTCTATCTCTGATGGGGATGGTAATCCAGACATCACATTGGCTTTACAATAATCTTCTGATCATCTATACTTAATGTCATACTTATAAACAGACAAAATCAAAGCCCATCTCTGCATTTGGGCTGCAGCTAAAGTGGGTACTGGAGACTTTGGATTCAAAATCGCTATCAATGAAATATGATCAATTTTGATCATGAAACTCATGATCATACAGGTATTTATGAGATCTTATTATTCCAAAACTCAAAGACAATGCTTCGTATTCTATCTGAGTAGAATTTCACTCACTGGCACTGAGGGTGCGTGAGGCAAATGTCAGTCTCTCCTCAGCATTACCCAATTGACTTTTACACAACTTGAATGCTTTGTCACACTCCTTCCTCCAATTCCGTGGAATATCCTTCATTCGATCGATGCAGTAAGGTTGCTAAATTTGGTTTGATTTTACTGTAGCAATTCATTAGGCCCAAGAATGATCTGAGCTCAGAGATATTTTGAGCATGTGGCATTTCTTGTTGCTTGAGCCTTACTCTTGTTTGGATATGTAACACATCTTTGTTTACTCTGTAGTACTCTACAGAATTTTGAAACATTTCACATTTGTGTGCCTTCACCCGAATTCCATGCTTTGCCAAATGTTGGAGCACCTTTTTCAGTCTGACATCATGGGTCTGCCTGTTTTGGAGCTGAAATAAGTATGTCATACAAATAGCACACTCTTCCCTGAATTCCTTGCAAAATTTGGTTCATCACCCCTTCGAAGATTCCAGGGGCTGAAGAAACACAAAATGGCAGCCTATGAGGTTGAAATAGACCCATGTGTGGTATTAATATTTAAATATGACTTAGACTGATCATGTAACTCAAGTTGCAGATAGGCATTTTTCAGATCTATCTTTGAAAAAAATCTGCCCTCCTGACAAGATTGCGAACAGATCCTCCATGTTTGACAAAGTATAAGGTGGACTACATTCTGGTACCTGCTTTACCTGGGAATCATCACACTACTGTCTGACTTTGGTACTAACACTATGGGAGTAGCTAATTACTCTGTTCTACTTTAGAGATAATGGTCTCAGTTTCAAGTTTTTTTGGTTCTTGCTCTACTTTCTCCCTTAGAGCATAGGGTACTGGACAAGGTCTTGTGTTCTTCTAAACCCGAACATAAGCCTTGTACCCTTGAATTGGTTTGCCAGTTGTCAATAAACACCTGAGGGTACTTTTCAAGTGAATTTTGCATCAACACAAAAAACCTTGTTCCAATTTACCTTGAGTGCTGCTAACCTGACAAAGCTGGTTTTTCACCATTCACCACAACAATGGGCAATTTTGCATTGTTGTGACTGGAACCAACACACTTCTCATTATGGGAATTTTCTCTCCTCCATAACTTTGTAATCCTATGTACGATTTCTCCAGCTGATGTTGACTCAGTTTTACAAGATACAGCGATTCAGGAATCACCCTAATTGATGCACTCATGTTGACCTTCATGTTTACCTGAGCTCCATCCAAAACTACTTGGACTACATTGCCCTGCGAATTTCCACTAGGCATCCTTGTGTTTCAGATTGTATGGATCTCAAGCGACCCCTCACCCACCTGGTGCTGTTCAACAACTACATGCAGTGATTCCCGTTTCCTCCAGCCGGCATTTTCTCCATTTACCTTCCTCTAACATGCCTTGGCAAGATGACCCTTCTTCTTGCAGCTGTAGCATGGTCTTCACAATTCTGCGCCCAATGTTGACCCAAGCTTCGGTAACAGCTCTTTGTAGTACCACTGCTGTAGTTTCCACAAGTTTAAGCAAAGAAGGCCCATGATTGCTGGGACGCCTGCCAAAATGCAGAAAAGTGCAGGAAACTTACAATGAAGGAAATTGGCAGCTGCAGAGATAGCCTGATTAAAAAATAATAGTTACTGCACACACTGTTGTAAAGAGGTAACGAAATTTAAAGCTGTAACTACAAGAAAACACAAACCGCCATGGACAGCAAATCAGAAGAGCTAGATGCATTTTGCTATGCAAAGGGAAAAACCAGACCCAAGAGTGGAAGTCTTGGAGAAGACAATTTTTAGTCTACGAAAGAGCTACAAGATTAAATAACGAATTAGAAGAAGTACAAGTTGATAAGTTTTTATTCATCTTTGGTTCATTTATTGGTGAAGTACTCCACAGCCAATGTATAGATCAATACTTGACAACATTTGGTGAGATATTAAATGGCTGTGACAGGTATTATAAACTCCAAGTTGTAGAGAGTGCAGACCCTAGAAGAAGGTCTAGTACACTCTTAATAAAGCACCAAGGGCAACAAGAGACTCCAGAGAGAGGGCGACTCTCAATAAAGTGCTAAGGACAACAACAAGAGACCCCAGAGAGAGAGCAACTCCTAATAGAGCACTGAGAGTAACAACAAGAGACCCCAGAGAGAGGGAAACTCCCAATAAAGTGCTAAGGGCAACAAGAGACTCCAGAGAGAGGGCAACAAAAGACCCCAGAGAAAGGGAGCCAAAAGATCCCAGAGCGAGGGAGATAGATGGCAGTGCGGAGTGAGAAGATGGCTATGAATGAAGAAAAGCTATCAGAGGTAAATCAAAAGAAGCAAAACATTCAAAAAATAAATGAAGCTGTTCTACAGGAAAATGTTTGCATCAAAGCTGAACTAGAAGATTTGAAGTGTAAGATTCAAACTGAGTATATACCTCATGAAAAAATATGGTAAACCGAAGTCTTCAATGAACCAAGCTGTTTGAGATCTGAACAAACAAACAAATTTCAGAGACAAAGCTACCAGGAGGAAATAATGATCCTCAATTCCACAGTTGGCTAATCAAAGCAGGAGTTGGGAAAACTCAACCAGATATACAGCCAGGCAAAACATCAGGCAGAAAAGGCACACAAAGAAGTTATGATTCTGAATGACTCCTTGAAGAATCAAAATGCAGCCATGGAAAATCATGAGGAGCTAAAAAGGATGTTGAATATTACTTCTGAAAAAGCTGCATAGCAACAAATATTATGCACTGAAGCCTAGAGTGAGTTGGCAAGAGGTCAACAAGAAAATAAACAGTTGAAAGAACAATTGATTGTCCTACAAGATCAAATATGAAAGGAATGTGTAACTGTCTTAAACAGCAGAATGGAAACACATCAGAAGAAACTTGAGAAGACTCTACTAAATTATAGGAAAGCTCAAGATGAAATAAGTGGGCTTTATAAAGGAAAGGAAGGTCTGTTGAAAGACCTTCACATGCTACAAGAATTCCTTTGGTCAAAGTTTATTCCTCTGGAAAATTACAAAGAGAAGGAAAGTGAATTTAATGTCACTCTGAACAAGCTGAAAGACCAGTTGTCAGAGAAGACTCAGCAATGTTCTACATTCCAGGAGGAAGCCAAAAGCTACAAGAAACAGACTGAAGAGCTGAAGAAGCAGTTGAATAGAAAAGAGGGGGCATTGAAAGGAAAAGCCATTGAACTTTCCAAACTGAGAGTGTATAATGGAGCCACGATAGCACAACTACAGTACTGAAACAAGTTAAGATTATGCCGGAGACAGACCTGGCCAACAATGAATCCAAAATGAAGGACAAGGACAAAGTTCTGTTGCAGATAGAAAAAGAAAAGACAGAAATGAGATCGGAAAATATAAATCCGACGCTGAAGTAAGGCACTAGAAGAAGTAAAAGCTGAGATGAATGAAAGGATTCATAAGCTTGCAAGAGGATTTGGAAATAAAACAACACTCAAGTGTTTGGCTGAAATTGTGAAATAAGTGGAAATGAAGATTCCACTTGCAAAATGTTAAGGTCCAGCAAGAACATGGCAGATACCATGGAAAAAGCAAATCCGAGTCCACTCTGGGAAAGAATGGAGCACACGTTCCCCTCAAAAGGAATGGGACATACCCATAGTGTCCGAAAAAAGCAGACAAGCTGTTAATAAAGAGAAACACAACTCGAAGGATTGCAAAAAGCAAATCAAGTGGTGTTGGCCAAGTACCAAAAAAACAGAGTACTACCACCATTCCATCCAAACGTTACAGACAGAGATGTGGAAGAACTGTCAAGCTTCAAGACCGTCTGAGTTTATAGAGTCAGAGATTTGAGATTGAGGAGCAGGGTTAGCAAGTAAAGATTGTATTACAAATAGGTATACTCAATTGGAAAGGAAAGTTTTCTTTGGAGAAGAAAGGGGGATGTTGTATAATGTGCCTGCATGCCACTGTAATGTAACACTTGCTCTTCCAAGCACCTTTAATGTAGGGCTGGAGAATAGCACCGTCCATGGTATGATGTATAGAGTCACATGGTAATAGACTGACAGAACAATCTAGAGAGAATGCTGCAACCAGTCTGCATGCAGGTAATAGCACCATGCATGACAGTAACCTGGGATCTGTAAATAGTTAAAGATTAACAATAAAAGGTTCATGTTTAAATATACAAATCTCAAGATCTCATCATTGATACATCTAAAAAACCCATATTACAACATTTGGTGAAAAGAAGGTTGATCTGAATCAATATATCACTATATTTCACAGCCATTTGTTTCAATCACTAGAACCTGTCTTTTTGTAAGAACACAAAATAATAACTACATTACACTTCCACAAATCAATGGGTTGTCTTATGTGACTTAAGTGAAATAGTTCCCCTGAATTCTGCCCTTTTGCTTAGGGCAGGACCTCTTTATTGCAGGAGCAATTAATATGTTGTCAGATCTGAATCCTAATCCACTGTGGCTCAAATCTGCTGACTTGTGAATTTAAACCCTTGAAAGCTAAGCTGAGCTCACCAGTGGTATTTTTAACTAGTATTGCCCTGTGGTGTCCCCCAGAAACATTTTCAGAATTCCTAAAATGTGATAATGGGTATAATTACGTATTTGATTCCTTAAAATATACTTATATTCTATAATATTGGATAGTTGATAATTCCTTCCAATATTGATATTTCATATAAATGCTAAGCATTTATTTTCATCGATGCTGAAGGTGACCGGATGAAGAAGCTTTTAAGGTTGTGGTGGAATGAATTTCATTTGAAGGTTTTATCTTTTTCAGGCAGGGGGAATGTGACAATGTGTTCTGAGTTTAACTTTGCAGCAGATCCTGAAGCAGCTTATATTGTCCTGAATCATTTTGCATGTCCTATCTATATCGCTACTTGGGAATACTGTCTTCGTCAGGCACTGCCTTGGGTAAGCTGTAGAAAATACATTTTAAACAAAGTCAAGACCACTGAATACATGTACACTTCTTTTGCACATGTGTGGTTTATGTCAGTTACATTAATTGGAGAAAAACAATCAATCAAATTGTAAGGACATCATTTTAAAATTGAAGATTATTGATGGGTTTTAAAATAAAATTATAGGCTAGAAATTGTCATTGATGTTAATAGCAGACATACACAATACACTCACAAGACATTTATTTGCTTTAATGGAGGCATTACCCATGGAAAAAAATGCCTGCATAGAACTAGCACATGGAAGAATATCATAAGAACATGGTAATCATTTGTGCATTAATATCAGCAACAGCAATTCCTAGGATATTTGTCACATTATTTATATGCTGTCAGAGCACATGCACTGATTTAGAAAAGAAATTGATCCTAAACATGAGGTGGATATCAGGTAAAAGTAAGACTGTGCTGTGTAGGCTTAAAAATAGATTGGTTTCCTCTGCTAGTTTTAGTTTACCTGCCTGCTGTAAAGAGCCAAGGCAATGTAAATCTGCCACACAAAATCTGTTTGTGGAAGTACTATGGTATGTTCTTGGAGGAGTTATGGTGACCTGCTGGTTTTGGAAGGGAGTGTTGCTGCATCCTGACAGGGAGGTGAAAGGACCTTTGTGATATGTCAATGCCACTCTTGGCACCATTCTCACCTTGCTTTAGGGTTACAGGTTGGAATGCAGGAGGTTCAGTGATCAGCTTGTTGGTGAAATGCAGACATCACAATTACTGCTCCTGGATGAGGTGGAAGTAAGAGAAGTACTTCCCTAATGACCATTGGTGTCTAGGGCCTCCTACTGAGATCCCTCCTCCTCCCTCTGCAGATTGCTTCCCCTAGCTCTTTGCCACTTGTGCTCCATTTCCAAATTATGCTGCAGCCCAAGAGGTTTTGCAACTATAGTCCCCATTACGGAAGCAGGCTTGTTCCTGAGAGGTTAAACAATCTTCTGACCTCCTTGTTAAGATCCAGTACCACACCCTTCAAAATCCAAAAGGTTTGCAAAATACCTTCAATGACATAGCAAAAGTCAGTCAACAGTACTTCACCTGATTAGCCCTTTAAATAGCCCCAGTTGGTGTGGGGAGGGTATTTAGCTGGAAGTACTTTAGAAAGCGTTTTAACTCGATGTGTGCAGTCCAAAATGGCAGATCATGCACAAAGTCAGCTTCATAGACTGTCTGATGTCATGATCCACCCGCTTTGCAAGCTTTGAGTATACCTCCATGCCAGTGGTCTGACAGTCAGGACGCGACATGCATTGGCAGAGGCCGGAAGCATTCTGCCTGACGTTTTCTGCATTTGGGGCTTCTGTAGCACAAGCGATATCAGCACTAACTGGGTGAATTCCACTATCACTGTCTCTTGTTTCTCTTCTTAGAATCATAGAATTATATAGCATAGAAGGAGGCCATTCAGCCCATCATGCCAGCACCAGCTCTTTGACAATTCATGATTATCAAATTAATCTCAGTCCTTTGTTCATTTCCCTTAACTCTGTAATCTTCTCCCTTCAAGTATTTGTCTCATTCTTACACTTGTAGTTACAGGTTGCTGAATCACTTCACAAATGTAGAGGGCCAGTTATTTATGACTGATTTTAATTATCTGGGTTATAATGAGTGAAATGAGCCCAATAATTGCCAGTTTAATATTATAGGTCTGTATTTTCCATATCAATGATGTTCTTGCTTTTTCATTGTTGCTCTATAAGCTAGTAGCCACAAAGAAAAATGTTAACACATGAAGACGTTTACTCTTATAAATGATGAGAACCATGTGTTAAAAAAAATTTTAACACTTGACAGTTTATTTTTTTCATTTTGATTTAAATAGAATGAATAGGAGATGACTTGGAAGTTGTGCAAAGTTGATAGCCTTTCATTTTGTCCATTACAGGAGTTTTTTAAGGAGTGGGTAAATCAAGACACTGAGAAAGCTTGTTTCATGAAGAAAATAACGTCACACACTGAAAGATTTTCCAAAAGCAAGCAAGCCAGCAAAGAGATGTATTTTGGGCCCGGCTTCCTGTGCTGTGATTCTTTTGCAGTGGCTGCTGCTATTGATGAGAGTGTCGTCACTGAACATATACGATATGGAGTAAGCGTGGAGTTACAAGGATCAGTGACCAGAGGGATGATGATCGTGGATACACTTAACCTACTGCAAAAACAAAATCAAGCTTTTATTATGACAAAATGTGATGTTGAGAAGGTTAAACAGCTCATGATGTCTGCTCTGAAATAACAGGCTTAATAGCGCTAGCAAAAATTAAGTTGAACACAAGCATCAGTAGATTTTCTAGCGTGCATAGAGTGTTGATAGCAAATTACTTTCCTATTTCTTATTAATTTGCTAGAATGTTTATTTCATTTCTTCACTCTTTCCCTATCTCTTCTAATTTTCTACTGAAGGCATAGAGTCAGGTTCAGTGGGCCCTAAGTGTCCTCTTATATATCGTGCAAGTTTTTTATTCTTCACTTTTGAATGCAGATGTTAAGTATTGCAGACTATTGCTCATGGTGGCAGCATAACCAAATCGGTTCCCACACGTGACCATTTTCTGCATCTGCACTCCAGCAAGAATTGTGACTGGACAGTCAGAAGGAGCAGAAAGCTTGGTTGAATTTCTCTTCCTTCCCAAAGACAATTGTAATGCTTCTACTGCAAGGTGAACTATCTCAGCTCAGACTAAAAATGTGACATGCGACCTTTACTAACTGGTTCAGTGAGTAGAGATAAAGTGTAGCAAAACAACAACAACACAACTTGTATTTAAATAATGCTTTTAATGAAGTAACATGTCCTACGGTGCTACACAAGAGCATAAAATATATAAAATTGACACTGAGTGAAAGAAGGATACATTAAGGCAGGAGACCAAAAGCTTGGCCAAAGAGGTAGGTTTATCAGAGCATCTTACCTACCCAACTCCAGGAAAAATGGGTTGAGTTTTCAAACAAGAATGGCATTTTAGGAGTATAATGAAGGTACAGATTGTGATTGCAGAGGTGCTGCTCCATTCATAGCCAACTAATGGGATTGTGATGTATCGCGAGCTGCATTTGGTAATATAAGGTATCCAATCAAGAAGCCACAGAATCATATGGGAAAAATTTTCCCCCTGTTAGGGGGGAGAAGTGCGGGAGTGGGCGCAGGCAGGCGCGCCACCATTTTACGTGGGTGGGCCAATTAAGGGCCCGCCCAGCATGACATCTGCCAGGAAGAGCTATGCGCTCCCTGTGCGCGCGGGTGAGGATTCCCTCAGCCGAGAGTGCGCTCTTTTGTGCATGCATGCCAAAGAGCATGCTGATCTCCCTGAGACTAAGTGCTGCCTCAGGGAGATCGGCTCCAAATTAAAAATTGTTAAACGAAAGATAGAAAGATTTCCCTGATATGTCCCCTCATGTGACACTGTCACATGAGTTGGGACATGTCCATAACTTTTATTGAAACCTTTATTAAATATTTAAATACCCTCATGAAACCTCATCCCGCCCATGGATGAGGTTGCATGCTTTTTCTGAAGCCCGCCAGGGCTCCCGGCCTGCCGCCAACCTTAAGGTTGGACAGGCAGGTCCATTAATTATGTTAATTACTTTTTCGATGGCCTCAATAGACCGTTGACAGTTCGGCGGACGCACAGCTGATTTGGCTGCGCCCCCGCTGACCTGAAAACGGAAATGACGCGGGGTGACATCGGGAGTTCCACCCGGCATCATCCCGCGTCATTTTACACATCAGCGAGCGGGCCCCGCCCCCTCTCACTGACCGGAAGATCCTCCCCATAAATTAAACTCTTAAATTCCTGATTCAGCTAGCATTTGGAAATGTGTGGGTTAACTGGGACAGTCAACATGGATATCATGAAAGTAGGTCACGTTTGAACAGTTTGTGTTTTTTTTGAAGAAACATCCAAATTGAGAAAGAGAATATTGTAGATGTTGCATATATGAGTTTAAGTTTCTCATAAGGGGCTTGTAAGAAAAAACAGGAATTTGGTCTAAGAACAACTATAGTAGCATAGACAGAAAGCCGCTTTCCACCAGAAAGACTTGCTTAGAAAAAGGTTAGAAGGTTTACTTTATGGATCTATTTGCATCCACTTTTGTTCTCAAGTTACCTTGATTTGGACTTGAACATGAAGAAAATAAATCCATTCGTTTTTATCCAGAGAATTACATGCAACGGCTTCTCTTCTGATTCCTACAATGTTGCCTCTGGCACTCTACAAAGATCTATCCTTGGCCCCTTTCTATTTCTCACCTACATGCTGCACCTTGGCAACATCATCAGAAAACATATCTACTCCATCACCAAGATCACCTTTGTCTACCATCTTGGTATTGCCTCATTCCATCCCTGCCTTAGCTCAGTTGCTGCAGAAACCCTTTGCCATGCCTTGATTACCTTTAGATTTTACTATAACAATGTTTACCTGGCCAGCTTTCCATCTTCCAGCTCGTCCAAAACTCTGCATCCTGTTCACTTATTTTCCCTGTGCTTGCTAACCTACATTGGCTCCTGGTTCAGCAATGCCTCAATTTTAAAATTTACATCCTTGTTTTCAAATCCATGGTCTCACTCCTCCCTATCTATGTAGTTTGCTTCTGCCCAATTTTCATCTACTGCACATTCCCAATTTTAACCAATTCAATCACTGGTTGTTGTGCCTACAGTTCCCTAGGTCCTGAGTTCTGAAACTCCCTTGCTTAGCCTCACCACTTCTCTCTTGTCCTTTAAGAAGCTCCTTATGAATTCCTGCTAAACTGTCTTAAAGCCTTTTTATCCCAGCTTGAGTGAAGTGCTTTGGGATGTTTTACCACATTTAAGAAGCTAAATAAATGCAAGTCATTGTTGTTGTAGAAATTTTCTGATGACACCAAAATAAGCATTCAGTGATTCAATAGGACCAGCAAGGCACATATTTGGCTGTTGAATTCTCAAGGGTACATTAAACCACAGAAGGGTTAATAGAACATGACAAGAAATGCAATGTGGAAGGAATGATGAACAGAGTGGGTTTCCATTTCTTCCTATGAGTTTAAGTACAATCTAGGCAATTTGTCTATATATTAAAATAGTTATATTGAAAATTATACCTGAGCAATGTTTTATTTGATCTAAATGTGAATCTAAATTTGATCTATGCTTAACCACTGAATATATCGTTTAATGCTAACACTTTAGTAAAAGTGCTTTGATTGTATAATCCATTTCACAAAATGGTCAATATCTTTTTATAAGTTTGCATTTATGTACCTGCATTTTGGTATTCCTTACTGAAAGATTTATTGCCTGTTGCCTCATTTTTGCAATTCCTCCTCTCAATAAATTACTGAGCTCTTTTGTGCTGACTACTCTAGTTGTCCAGCATTTGTACCTCATTGTCCTGGACTTTCTTTTCATTTCAGCATACTTTGTTTGCTTTTTCCTTGCAATTGTCCTTCCTATTTTATTTGATACAATCCTATTAAAGTTCTTAATTTCACATTTTCTTTTTTAACGCTTTCTTTTCCAATTAACTGGCCTATGATAAAGCTAAAAAAGAAAAAAGACTCTTTGTGTGGTGCACTTTGGCCTTCATCAATTTTATCTACTGTACTCTCTTTTATGATGATAAAAACCTTGAGATTTGCACTGAGTTGACTGCTCATAGCACTTAATGCCTACTGTTTTCATACAAACTTTTAATGCAATCCAGAACCAGCCTATGCTTATCAGGGGAAAAAGTCACACATGTGAGAAAAGAACCACGAATAACTAAAGAGATTAGAGACAGAAAGG
The DNA here is from genome assembly GCF_964194155.1 of Cetorhinus maximus. NCBI lineage: Eukaryota > Metazoa > Chordata > Chondrichthyes > Lamniformes > Cetorhinidae > Cetorhinus > Cetorhinus maximus. Next base: position 22,635,378 of record NC_135885.1, on the reverse strand, counting down.
AAAAAGATACAAGTGCAAAATATGATGCAAATTCCACTAATTGGGAGAGATATGAAGAACGGCAAAGGCTGATAAAATAGATAGAGCTACAGAAAGGGAGTATGAAATGAAACTTGTAAGGGACATCAAAATCAGCACAAATTATTTTTGAAGTTAAATTAGAACAAAAGGGTGGTCAGGAGCAATGTGAGCTCCCTGAAAACTTTTTAAAAATTCATACATGGGATGTGGGTGTCACTGGCTAGGCCAGCATTCATTGCCCATCCCTATTTACTCTTGAGAAGGTGGTGGTGAGCTGCCTTCTTAAACCACTGAAGTCCCTGTGATGTAGGTACACCCACAGTGTTGTTAGCGAGGGAGTTCCAGGGTTTTGACCAAGCGGCAGTGAAGGAACGACGATATATTTCCAAGGCAGGCTGGTGTGCTAATGGTGATAATGTCACTGAAAGTAAGGAAATGGTTGTAATGTTGAATTTTCCTCTGAGTAGAGGAAGATGTTAGCATGCCGGACTTTCCAAGGAAACTAATTTTGAATCAAGGACCAGGATTAAAATTAAAGTAAGCAAAACAACAGAAATGAACAAAAGAATGGTACTAAAGATTGATAAATCCCCAGGACCAGATCGTTTTCATTCTAGAGTTTTAATGGAAGTAACCTAATTCGATATACATTGTGCTGCACCAATTATTCTAGATTCTTCAATAATACACATGCAGTCAATGCCACGATACTTCACATCAGCTTTCATATTCCATTGTCTCACTAATGGTCCTAGCATTTGACAACAAGGACCAAGCCATGAACTGCAGGCACTACTGATGCATAATTACCAACCTTCTACTTTTGGAGCTGATGCCTGTAGTGTAATGGGTTAATAGAATAGTTATGGTTGTTATGACCAGGATGGGAGGAGTGCGCAGCTTATCTAGCCCCACTACTCCACAGGTCGCAACTAGAGTGTAACTTTTTAATTCACTCAACAAAACTCAGCCAATTGTTTACCTTCGCTACTGTTAGACCCAGAATAAAAGAGACTTTAGCCAGGCTTCTTTCAATAAACTCAGAATGTTGCCTATGTCTTGCCTATACCCTGTGACCTATGTTGGTATACTTCCCCAATTAAGCTCACTGTACCCTGTAGGGTGTGCACACCTATTGCAAAGGTTGATACTGTACTAGCCAGGGCTATTGGTTGTGTTTCAGGCTGCTGACCTTGGCCTACAATGGTAGGAAAATGCTCAATGTTACTGTTTTGTGTGGACAGTAAAAATGGCTTCTGCACAAAGTCTTTGTTTCACCCAAGATAACCTCAGTGGTCAAATGACTATGGCAAGCCTTGTATACAAGAGGCAGCAGTGCAAAGACATTTCTCCAAACATCCCCCTTTATATAAAGAGAAATAATACACATTCCATGCGCTATCGTTTGCAGTTGCAAGTAACTCACATACTGTACACAGTCTATAAAGAAAGTCATCACGGTGAACAGAAAATTGTTCATTCTAGTCTGTCTCACTTTCATCTGTTTCTAAACATGCATTGCACACATATCTTTAAAACATTCAGGTCTTCTAATGGTATGTGTGCGGGTTATTGTTGGTTGTTTTTCTGGTGTCTGCTAGTTCCTGGGGTGATGGTGCCTCTTGGGAAATGTCATTGCCATAGCAAGTGTTGCTGCTGACCCGTTGTATTTGTTGGTTCAGTTGATGAAATCAACTCTTCCGCATCAGCTGTCTGCTGTGAAAGGGCAGCTTCTCCAGTTGGATGTATATGCCTGCGGTTGTGACAATATATCCGGTCATTGACTTTGCTTTATACAGGTTCCAAGTTGCCAAGTGGGCTGAATTTTGTTGACTGCGTTGAGTGTTTGCACTCTGACTAGCTCTCCAATTCTCAACTCTGACAATGATTTGGCTGCTTTATCAAAGTGAAATTTTGCTTTCTGTCATTTCACTCTGATTTTGTCACTCACTCCTGTTACTACTACTGGCTTCAGTGGTTTTTTTTAGCTATTGGAAGAGTAGTTTGGATGTGGCATGACATTAGTGTTACAGACAGGAGGGGATTTAGTTTAGAACAGCCCTCATTTCTCTACTTACTACATGTAAACAGGAAGGTGTTTTTGATTTTTTGATTCCCCGCCTATTATAAGTGGTGGCGTACGTTTCCCAACCCTTCAGTTTGGAGTGATCCAACCCTCTATTAATAACCCCACAGCAAACTCGAAATAAGGTAAAATAAGAGGGTCGGTTTATTTTACACACACATACTAAATGCAGGAAAGGGGCTTTGCAACGTCCACCCCTTTTTGCATTCATACAATAAAAGAGAGATAAGAGAAAGAAAGGGTTTCAGGTCAAAGATCACGATAAAAATAAAAATGATGGTTTCATGTGAATCCAGAGTCCAGAATCAAAGTCTAAGGAGGAATTCTTTCACAGAGTTCAGCTGGCTGAAGACCAGTGGTGTAAGATTCACTTTTCCGGTGGTGTTGATGTCCCAAGATGAAGTAGGCACACAGAAGTTGAATCATTTCTGTAAGTGATAGTACAAAATCACTCCAGCAGAGTCAGGTTAGATGTGGGCCAGTTGTCCAACCTGGCCAAAGCTCGCTTCTGTGTGACCTGCCAGTCAGATGTTAAACAGCAGACTGAAGATGGAATCCGAAGCTGTATAACTAGCAATTCAAACAGCTCAAGTCTCAGCCATGTGACAGAGTGGTTTCGGGTTGAGCTATTCAGCTAACGGGGCTTCTTGTTAAACCCATTGTGCTTTAGCAGGTAACAATAGAACCATTAGCACAACGTTGGAGATGAGGAGCCACAAATAGCTCTGTCTTTATCCAAAGCTGACTAGTGCAGACGTCTCATCTACTATCCTTTGTGTTGCCTTGGCTGGTATGTTTCTACAATGCAAGGGGTGTTACATTCCAGGGGTTTGATGTTTTAGCCTTTGTCCATGTTTAAACTGCTCAGAAACTTCCAGTGCTACCATCATGTGGTCAGCAGTGGCCATTTTATCAGTCCAGCCATTTGTCCATTTTAAAAGAAAAATAATTTTATAAAGTAGCCAGGGTGACATTGAGATATATATATATATATATATATATATATATATATATTTTCCATCCTGTCTTCTAGACAGGACATTAGTCACTGGACTGGACTACTTTCCATTCTTTCATTAGGTGTATTTCTCCACTTTAAGACTGCCTTGCACACCTGTGCTGGATCTACTGGATTTTTTGATGTCCCCTTTGGCAATCCGCACCCACCCTCGCCCGCTCCTGCCCAGCATCCCACCATAGGAAAAATTCTCCCCAACGTCTCTGCTGTTGATGACTTGATGACTTTCAGAGTGTGTGGTGCCATTGCTTCTTGTTGAATCTGGAAGATTTCACAGTCTGTACTAGTGACATCAACTTCCTTCAAAAGGAGTGCGGCTTTCATCAGCATGTCGGCGATGTACATCTGTTTCCCTTGCTTGTACTTCGCTTCCAAATGATATCCCTGTAAACGCAATAACTCCATCCTCTGCTGACGCTTTTGAGCAGATAGAAGCAGTTTGAGAGAGAAACTTTGACGTCGCTTGTTGTCAGATTCTGTCGTCACTTTGTGTCTCCCAAACAGGCACCGATTAAAAGCTCACAATCAAAGACAATAACCAGGCACTTTTTCTCAATGTGCAGCATTGTTCAGCTTGTGTTAAAGCTCTGGATCCAAATGCAACTGTTTTTCCTTGCTGCATGTGTGTTGCTCCAAGTCCTGCTTCATTGCCATCACACTGCAGGGTGCTTTGCCATTGGCATCATAGTACCTCAGCACTGACGTTGTTGTCACCAGTTGTTTGATGTGAGTGAAGGCTGCTTCTTGTTCTGAGCTCCAATGCCAAGGAACATCCTTTGCAGTGAGCTTGCATAGAGGTTCACACTCTGATGACAAATTGGGCAAGAACTTTGTTAGGTAGTTCACAAATCCAACAAATTGCTGCACCATCTTCACATCTGTTGGTTGCTGCATCACAGCTATAGCTCATATCTTATCAGGACCAGGATGAAGTTATTTTTCTGTCAGTACATGACCTATGTAGTTGACGTCAGTCAACTTAGGTTGCAGTTTTCTGTTACTCAACTTCAGGTTCATCTAGCAAGTTCTCTCTAGTATTCTCACTAGATTCTGATCATGGTCTACGATGACTTCTTCCAGCATATCTCCACATCCATAGACTAGCATATCATCCACGATCGTTTCCACTCCTGGAAGATCATTGACTATCTATGCTGTCTGTGTTTATACTCTTCCCGGGCAATAGAAATGCCAAATGGCATGCGCAACCACCTCTTCCTCCCAAATGGCATCCAGAATGTAGTCAGAAAACTGCAGCATTCATCAAACTTCGCTTGCCAGTATCCATCCTTTACATCTAGGGTAGTATAGACCTTTGACTTGGCAAGTTGCAGCAAAATTTCTTCAATGGTTGGCATGAGGTCATGAGATCTATGCAAAATTTTATTGAAAGCCTCTGAGTCTATGCACACTCTCAGCTTTCCAGGTTTTTCTCACTGCGACTGTGCTGCTAATCCAGTCTGTAGGAGTTGTCACTTTATTACTCCCATCTTTTTAAGCTTCTCTATCTTGTCTTTCAGGCTGGACTTGAGGGCAGCTGGAACTTTCCTCGAAAGATGCTGACTTGGCCTCATACTCTCATCTATTTCAAGGTGATATTCACCAGGAAGACATCCAAGAGACATGAAAACGTCCTCTTAATTTATCTTATTTTGTCAGGATCTGTTCAGCAGTCCAAGCTGAACTCCTGAGGTGAGGTGAGAGTGACTGCCCTTGACATCAAGGCCGCAGTTGACAGAGTGTGGCATCAAGGAGCCCTAGCAAAACTGGAGTCAATGGGAATTAGGGGGAAAACTCTCCGCTGGTTGGAGTCATACCTAGCACAAAGGAAGATGATGGTTGTAGTTGTTGCAGGTCAGTCATCTCAGTTCCAGGACATCAGTGCAGGGGTTCCTCAGGGTAGTGTCCTCGGCCCAACCATCTTCAGCTGCTTCATCAATGACTTTCCTCCAACCATAAGGTCAGAAATGGGGATGTTTGCTGATGATTGCACGATTTTCAGCACCATTCGAGACTCCTCACATACTGAAGCAGTCCATGACCAAATGCAACAAGACTTGAACAATATCCAGGCTTGGGCTGACAAATGTCAAGTAACATTTGCGCCACACAAGTGTCATCTCCAACAAAAGAGAATTCAACCATCGCCCCTTGATGTTCAATGGCATTACCATCACTGAATACCCAACTATCAACATCCTGGGGGTTACCATTGACCAGAAACTTAACTGGAACAGCCATTTAAATACTATGGCTACAAAAGCAGATGAGAGGCTGGGAATTTTGCAGAGAGTAACTCATCTCCTGACCCCTCAAAGCCTGTCCACCATCTAAAAGGCATAAATCAGGAGTGTGATGGAATACTCTCCATTTGCCTGGATAAGTGGAGCTCCAACAGCACTCAAGAAGCTTGACATCATTCAGGACAAAGTAGTCCACTTGATTGGCACCCCATCCATCATCCTCAACATCCACTCCCTCCACAATCGATGCACAGTGGCAGCAGTATGTACCATCTACAAGATGCACTGCAGCAACTCACCAAGGCTCCTTGGACAACACCTTCCAAACCCACAGCTTCTGCCACATAGAAGGACAAGGATAGCAGATGCATGGGAACACCACCATCTACAAGTTTCCCTCCAAATCACACACCATCCTGACTTGGAACTATATCGCCGTTCCTTCACTGTTGCTGAGTCAAAATCCAGGAACTCCCTTCCTATCAGCACTGTGGGTGTAACTATACCAGAGGCACTGCAGCAGTTCAAGAAGGTGGCTCATCTTCGGGAAGACAATTAGGGATGGGCAATAAAAATGCTTTCCTAGCCAGCGATGCCCACATCCCATGAAAGAATAATTCAAAAAAAGTTCAGCTAGACATCTCAATGCAGTCACATACTGATCAATGCTCTCCCCCTCTTGCTGAGTTCTGGTGTTGAACACACATTGTTCATAAATAACATGAGTAGATGGGTGTAGTGGGTCTTCAAAGCCTCCAAAACTTCATAAGATTGGCTTTGCTGCTCTTCGGGGAGGTCTAGGGTGCAATACTGCTTGTAGCACTCTATCTCCAGCACTGATAACTGAATTGCTACTCTTATTTGTTCAGGTTTCTTGTTTAACTGATAATTTCATAGCTCCGTCATTGAGACTGGAAGAATTTCCAATTTATTTTCAAATCTCCCTTCATCTCCATATGAGCTGATATTGGAATATTCAAAGCCATACTGACTCACCCAACAGTCAATGCCCTGTTCTGTTGAAGGGTCATGAGGACTCGAGGCATCAGCTCTTTTCTTCTCCGCCGATGCTGCCGGACCTGCTGAGTTTTTCCAGGTAATTCTGTTTTTGTAATGCCCTGTACAAACTTGCAGACTGATATTTCAGCTAATCTCTGCTGTTACTTACAGTGGCTGGCTCTCTTACAGCTATCAAAGCCCACTCAAATTCAGCTGCACACTCCTGACGCCATGAGCCTGAACTTCCTCAGAGTGGCAATCAGCGTAGGGTTGCCACTCCACTCCTAGTTTGTTACCCGAAATCCTGCCTCGCCCAAACTTTCAACTCAGGCCGGTCGACGCCTGAGTAGCACAGCGTGCCCCAGGACCTAGTGTAAAGGGTAACGCTGTCAAAGGGAAGGAAGCCACGCCCCCTTTTTATGACACTAGCCACCTTACAGCAGGTAAGGTAAAGATCCAGTGAAGAGTAAAGGTCCTTGACAGGCCAGGAAGAAGGCAAGTGTCTCAGGTAAGTGGGTAGGATTTAGTTGGGTGGGAGAGGATTGGGGGAGGGGGCGGAGATCAGAGTCAGGCCTTGTGGGAGGGGGGGTCAAACCTGGGAGGGGCTGGGCCTCGGGGATGTGGGACTCAGGGGGTGGGTGGGTTGGGCTTGGGGGGTAGTGGGTCAGACCTTAGGTGGGGAGGGGGTCAGGTCCCGGGGAGTGTTGGGTTGGGCTTCGGGGTGGAGCTGCGTCAGGCGTCAGCGGGGAGGGGGAGGGTTGGGCTAAAGGAGGGGGGAGTCGGGCCTTGGTGTGGGGGGGATCTTGTCGGGCCTCGGGGGTAGGTCAGGTTGGGATTTGGGATAGGGAGGGGGTCAGGCTGGCAGGGTGGGGGGAGGCAGGTTGGGTCAGGCCAGGCCTCGGGGTTAGGGGGTGGTGTCAGGTCTTGCCGGGGGGTGGGGGTGGATCAGACCTCGGAGGGGTAGGGCTGAGAATCAGGCCTGGCAGGCAGATGGGGTGTTCCATGGGTTGGGGAGTTCCTGTCAGTGGGTCCAGTCCCTTGAGGGTGCGAGAAGTCCTGTACGGGGGTGGAGGGGGTTGTGAGGAGACACCTGGGGGTTCGGGCAGCTGGTGAAGTCCTGTGGAGAGGTGGGGCTGTGGGGTGTTCCCTGAGGGCTCAGGAGCATGTGAGGAGACCCATGGGGTTCGGTGTGGGGCTGTGCAGTAGTTACACAGAAGTTAGAACCTCTTCTAATTTTTTCTGGGTAACTATTGGTGTAAGCCATCTGAAGTTTGTGATTTAAACCGCATTTTTTGATGGTTACCAGTGCAGGGCAATTGCTTAGGGGAAGTTTGCACTTCTGGGCAATTGCTATGCAAACCTTACGGTGAGCTTCCGAGGTGGAGGGGTTCCCCCAGCACATCTTTGGGGTATTCCCGCAATAGGATGCCATGAAGCTCAGATGTTATGGCCCCATGTTTCATGTGGTCAGTAAAATGGCTTCAGCACAAAGCCTTTGGCCAGGATTTTTTGGCCCTGTTGGGGCAGAACCCGCCACAGGAGATTCAGCGGCCCAGCCAAAAGTCCATTGACTTTCAGTGGGGCCGGATGAGCCCGGCGGTGGGCGGGGCCAGAAAATCCTGCCTTTTGTTTCACCCAAGATGATCTCAGTGGTCACAATACTATGGCACTGCAAGAGGCAGCAGTGCACAAAGGCATTTCTGCAAACAGTTACAATGCTACTTAAAGAGACAATAAATTTGTCTTGGTGCTTATTCCAATGAGTGAATTGACGGAGTTTTCCTGACCATATCTGCACCTAACTGGATGCATGTGCAACATGCAGCCCACACCTCCAGACTGTAGTGTGATACAGACCCTACCTTCTACCCTTACCTTCTATGATGGAGGGGCTCAGGTAACTGCCACTGAGGCTTTGAGATAGGAAACCCTGCCTCTCCACCAAAACACTGTAAAGTACTATTTACATAGAATATACAAAAACGAAGCAGGCCATTTGGGAGACCAAATGCAGATTGGGTGACTGCTTTGCAGAACACCTCTGCGCAGTTCACAAGCATGACCCCGAGCTTCCAGTTGCTTGCCATTTTAATTCTCCACCGTGCTCTTGTGCTCACATTTCTGTCCACGGTCTTCTGCGGTATTCAACTTAAGTTCAACTCAAGCTTGAGCAACAATACCTCATCTTCTGAATAGTTACTTTACAGCCTTATGCACTCAACATTGAATTCAACAATTTCAGACCATGAATTCTGTCCCTCATTTTGATTCAGCTTTTTTTTTTTGCCATGTGCCCATCTGAATCTTGTTTTGAATGTTTTTGCTTTTGGACAGAGCTGTTCATTATTCAGCCATTCACATTCTGGACAAATGCTTTATTTCTTTACTACAACCATTACCACTCCCTTTGCCTTTTGTTCCAAGATATCTTTGTCCGCTACCCTATCCCTTTTGTTCTTCCTTGCCCTCCCTCCTTTTAACAGCATAAAACCCATTATATATCTACCTACCTTCCTTCAGCTCTGAAGAAGACATATTCAGCTCGAAGTGTTAACTCTAGCCAAGATTTTCGTTACAATGGAGGGCCTCTCCGTCATGGTGAAAATCCCTTTGGGAGAGTAAGGTACCCTTTGGGATTGTTAAAAGTAAACATGATTGTACATAAATTCATTGGAACTGTCAAGACGTCAAAGAACTGTGAAGGAAATGCACAGCTGTCAAAGAACTGTCCAGATGTCAAATAACTGTTGTTACGATCCCAGCTTGTGTTACTACTGTACAAAAACCAGGTCCCAGGGTGGAACCCGACTTAATAGATCCCAACTTTTATTTTTTGTTTAGATATGTGGACAGTGGCTACTGAACAGAGTCACGGGAGTCAGCTGATGAACTTATAACAAAAAGATAAAACATTTATTAAACAGGAAAAGATGATCTATATTACAATACTCCTTCACCCACAGCTATATATTTACAGATGTACACAGATTTGTAACGATAACACAAGTTACAAAAGCTATCTTATACTCTAGCGTTCACAGTCAGTACAGTCCATGTAAACCAATAGGCAACTTGTGGTCAGGCATACCGCACACTGAAACCAAGTGACAGATGCCACCCCAAACAGATGCTATGGATCTTTCCTCAAATCCCCGCAAAAGCTTGTCACACTATGAGCCAACCAGTCTCAGTGAACTCCATCTTTCACACGAGGGTTTCCAATCTCCACTCTTGAAAAATTCGCTTTGGAATCTTTTCCCAAGCCGATGCTTTCTCTCAGGCGCATTCCACAAGGGTCCACCTCCAGGGTTTCAAACTCTCCTTCCGAGGTTCCTTTCTCTGGGTCACCACGCACTTTCTCTCACTGAACACATGCCCATAGTAAAGAGTTACTGACCTTCAGCTGTCTCCTTGGACCTCTGGCTTCTCGCAGCCTTTCTCTGTTCCTCACTCTTAATTTCACTTAACAGGACCTTTTCCAGACTTATGTTCTTGTCCTTTGACTTAACTGTCTTCTTGGGATCTTTCCTGTTCCACTTCCCTGGATTTGGGGACTTTCTTCTTCTGTTCTTTAGGGAAACCTGCTTTCTCTGAAGTTCCCTCTCCTGCTTCTGCTGGCCATTGCTTCCAAATTAATTTTGGGACTTACTATCTGTCCCTCTCTTATGCTACTTCTGCTGGCAACTCCTTTCAACCTTGGAGCCCGCTGACCAATTACGCTCAAACTGCTTTGGGTTTCTCTCTGTGTGTGTGTGTATGTATGCAGGGCTTCCCTCTCTGGACCCCTGTTGCCAGCATAGTTTTTTCTTCTTTGTTGGAACTTCCATAAACCACTACCCCCCTTGATAACACAGATCTCCACTTCAAGGGTCATAAAACACATTAAAAATGCAGGCATCTTTAAAATTGAAATTAAAACTTAACTTCTCCTTTTCTTAACACACAAATACAGAAACACAAATCAAACTTACCTTAAAGATAAAACTCATTCCTAGCACACACAAATACAACATACTTAAAACTCTCTCTATTTCCTAACACTGTCCAGCTGTCAAAGAACTGTCAAAGTTGTCAAGGAACTCTTAAAGCTGTACAGGAACTGTCGAAGGATACTAGGTTAGTTGGATGGAGGGTGTAAGGGCAATGGGTGGTGAGTGGGGAGCATAGGTTGCCATGAGTTGGCACTTAATTGGCATAGGGGCTATAAAGGCCCATGGGGATGTGAGGGTCATGGGGTTATGTGGGGCCATGGCGGTGGACAGAGAGGCACTGGGATATGAGGGGCATGAGGTGGCAAGGTTAGCATGGATGCAGCATAGGGAGTGTGTGGGGGGTGAGTGGTAAGGGCTATTTTTTGTTTTACTGTTTTCTGTTATTGAATTCAATACAGTGCCAGAGCACAGAGGCAGGCCCAGCCCTCCTCTGCACCCAACAGCCTCCACACTCCTTCTGGGGGCGGAGGGCCCGACTTTCAATCCAGCCCGCCCCCCAGAATGAACATCAGAACTGCGGGCGGCAATTTTTTTTTAAAAATTGGGTTGGCAGGCCAAGGAGCGAAAATCTGGGCCTCTGTTGATCTCTTCACAGATGCTACCCGGTCTGCTGAGCATTTCCAGCATTTTCTGTTTTTATCCTTCACACAAGTTTTCAAGCAACTTTTTGTTCAGCGAAATTGAAAAGAAGTATTAGTGCCTTTTTTTTTTGTCAGTACCTAGCAACACTGGATGCCTGTTTTCCACTCGGTATTGTGTTAAAATGAGGCATAGCACTCAGGAATGTCATTTGCAATTAATTTTAATTGGAGTGTTACTTCCCGGCTACGCCCTGACTCCTTACTTTAGTAGGACTTCTGATAGCACCCATTCCCAAAACCAGGTGAGGAAAAATTGGAAAATCTAGTGCATTGCCTCTGAGTGGTCTTCATGTTTCTGAGGGTAAAGAAAATGCTGGCACCTACCTTTGTGAGAAAAGTTGCCTTAAATATTTTCGAAGGCTCAATGGTTAAGGAACGTGGTAAGTAGGGTTTTTTTTTTAAATCTCGGAGGAGACAAAGGGCAATAAGCAGAAAGCTTTCGAATGATAAATACCTGGCTCACCGTCTGTTCAAACTTCAATCGGTGCTACAGGCAGCGATGAGCATCGCCAAAATTACCTTGGCTTCGGGTGATTTGCAGTGAGGTGCGAAATTCTTGGCGCTACAATTGCAGAAGTAAATTGGTGATGGAAATGAGGCAGTAAAATGAGAGGCTGGGCTGGAAGTGCGGGCTTCACACCTTCGTTGCTGAGGTATTGTTTGCCGGAGGTGAGCGTTAGCCCGAATGTCCCGGCCCTCAAACGACCGTTAACGGCTGCGCGTGCGCGCGCGCCAAGCAGAAGCGGTCCCTCCAGACCAAGGTCGCCTCCTCACTGTTAACTCCCGCTTCCTCGCACTTGCTTTGGTTCCTGATGGAAGGTCGCCGGCGCGAACCGTCAAATTCTCGCCCCACTCCACTCTCCACAGATGCTGCCCGACCTGCTGAGTATAGCCAGTCTTTTCTGGCCTTTTTTTTAAAAAAAAATTTCGGATCTCCATCCTCTCACTCCCCAAATATTGCTGCCCGGTCGTTTTGTGGCCGGCTCACTGCTTGGAAGGCACTTCACCAGCAAATAGATGAGCCCGTTCATGGAGTGAGTTGCCGCCCCAGCTCCACTTTCCCCCTCCCGGAGCAGCTCATGGTGACCTATGCCATTGCCTTGCCCAAAAGTTGTCAGGTCGAAACTGCCACGAAGATTTTGTCAGGAATGACGCCAAACTATCAATCAGCACCCTGTGAGGGTGCCAAAGATTTTATATTATACTATATAGAGAGATAGCTATAAGGCTTTCAAAAGGAAATTGGATAATTATCTGAAGAAAAAAGTTGCCAAGTACAGGGGAAAGGCAGGGGAGTGGCATGAGCTGAGTAGCTCGTACATAGAGCCTGCATGGGCACGGTGGGCTGAACGGCTTCCTTCTGTGCCGGAAGCATTCCATCATTCTGTAAATATTCCATAGTGCTGGGGCTCCTAGCTGAATGCAATGGTCTCCTTGGTCTGATATGACTATCTGGATCCAGGACTGACAAATATTAAAAGGAGGGCAGAGAAATTAATGGGGGGCCAATTAGCTTGCTTGGCTGGAGGCTAACGTGTGGATCAGATTAATGCCAACAGCACGGCATTGATCCCCATTTCGGCTGAGGAAGGCTCAGGGCTTGCCACTTCACCCTACCTGTCGTAAAAAAAATCACAGCACTTAGCTCTGGCACTGTGAATAATTTGCCAAGGACCTGCCTTCAGGCAGAGAACTCAAAGAAGTTCACATTGCACCCCAATTTTTGGGAGTTAAGGGGACTCAAAGCATAGCAGTGGGGCAGCTTGTGCCCAATCTGTGCATTTGTTGGTCCCACTACTAATTTCTGGGGTCATTCCCCACATAGTAAAAATGAACTCTAGCCCCATGAAATATGTAAATAAGAGGCTTAATAAATAAAACGCTCCATTGAGAAATTGGAATAGCCAGTGTTCTTCAAGAACTCTCCCATGGCTGCTATCTCCAGATATGCCAAAAAAAATGGTTTTAGTTACTGTTGAAAATAAATTGGGCAGCCAGTTTGCTACTACATGTTTGAACTTTTGCCCAAGGTAAATTTATACAATTTTTTACCCTCGTGTTTATGGTTGCGCGAATTTCTTTTTTATTCATTCATGGGGTGTGGGCTTCCCTGGCTGGGCCAACATTTATTGCCCATCCCTCATTGCCCTTGAGAAAGTGGTGGTGAGCTGCCTTCTTGAACTGCTGCAGTCCATGTGGTGTAGGTACACCCACAGTACTGTTAGGAAGGGAGTTCCAGGATTTTGACCCAGCGACAGTGAAGGAACGATGGTATATTTCCAAGTCAGGATGGTGAGTGACTTGGAGGGGAACTATCAGGTGGTAGTGTTCCCATATATCTGCTGCCCTTGTCCTTCTCGATGGTAGTGGTCGTGGGTTTGGAAGGTGCTGTCTAAGGACCCTTGGTGAAATCCTGCAGTGCATCTTGTAGATGGTACACACTGCTGCTATATGCGCTGGTGGTGGAGGGTGTGAATGTTTGTGGATGTGGTGCCAATCAAGCAGGCTACTTTGTCCTGGACAGTGTCAAGCTTCTTGAGTGTTGTGGGAGCTGCACTCATCCAGGCAAGTGGGTAGTATTCCATCACAGTCCTGACTTGTGCCTAGTAGATGGTGGACAGGCTTTGGGGAGTCAGGAGGTGTGTCACTCAGCACAGGATTCCTAGCCTCTGACCTGCTCTTGTAGCCATAGTATTTACATGGCTAGTCCAGTTCAGTTTCTGGTCAATGGTGGGATATTGATAGTGGGGGATTCAGTGATGGTAATGTCATTGAACGTCAAGGGTCGATGGCTAGATTCTCTCTTGTTGGAGATGATCATTGCCTGGCACTTGTGTGGTGCAAATGTTACTTGCCACTTGTCAGCCCAAGCTGGATATTGTCCCGGTCTAGCTGTATTTGGACATGGACTGCTTCAGTATCTGAGGAGTTGCAAATGGTGCTGAACATTGTGCAATCATCAGCGAACATCCCCACTTCTGACCTTACGATAGAAAGAATGTCATTGATCCAGCAGCTGAAGATGGTTGGGCTGAGGACACTACCCTGAGGTCCTCATGCAGTGATGTCCTGGAGCTGAGATGACTGATCTCCAGCAACCACAACCACCTTTTATTTGTGCTCGATATGAATGCAACAAGTGGAGAGTTTTCTCCCTGATTCCCATTGACTCCAGTTCTGCTAGGGCTCCTTGATGCCACACTCTGTTAAATGTGGTCTTGATGTCAAGGGTAGTCACTCTCACCACACCAGGGGAGTTCAGCTCTTTTGTCCATGTTTGAACCACAGCTGTAATGAGGTCAAGAGCTGAGTGGCCCTGGGCGGAACCCAAACTGGGCATCAGTGAGCAGGTTATTGCTAAGCAAGTGCTGCTTAATGTTGATGAGTCCTTCCATTACTTTACTGATTATGGAGAGTAGACTGATGGAGCAGTAATTGGCCAGGTTGGATTTGTCCTGCTTTTTGTGTACAGGACATACATGGACAACTTTACAGATAGCTGGGTAGATGCCAATGTTGTAGCTGTACTGGAACAGCTTGGCTAGGGGAGCGGCAAGTTCTGAAGCACAGGTCTTCAGTACTATTGCCGGAATATTGTCAGGGACCAGAGCCTTTGCACTATCCAGTGCTTTCAGCTGTTTCTTGATATCACGTGGAGTGAATCGAATTGGCTGAAGAATGGCATCTGTGATGCTGGGGACCTCCGGAGGAGGCCAAGATGGATCATCCACTCAGCACTTCTGGCTAAAGATTGTAGCAAATGCTTCAGCCTTATATTTTGCTCATTGAGGATGGGGATATTTGTGGAACACCCTCCTCCAGTGGGTTGTTCAATTGTCCACCACCATTCACGACTGGATGTGGCAGGACTGCAGAGCTTAGATCTGATCCAACAAAAACAGATCTGATCTGTTGGTTGTGGGATCACTTATCCCTGTCTATCACATGCTGTTTGACATGCATGTAGTCCTGTGTTATAGCTTCACCAGGTTGACACCTCATTTTTAGGTATGCTTGGTGCTGCTCCTGGTCACCTATGCTCTTCATTGAACCAGGGTTGATCCCCTGGCTTGATGGTAATAGTAGAGTTGGGGATATGCTGGGCCATGAGGTTGCAGATTATGTTCAAGTACAATGCTGCTGCTGATGGCCCACAGTGCCTCCTGAATGCCCAGTCTTGAGTTGCTAGGTCTGTTCGAAATCTATCGCATTTAGCATGGTGATAGTGCCACACAATACGATGAAGGGTATCCTCAATGTGAAGGCAGGACTTTATCTCCACAATGGTCACTCCTACCAAAACTGAACTTTTGCAATTCAGTAATCAGTTCAGAAAAAGGCAAGTGGCGCATTCCTAATTTCACCCAGTTGGTTTATATTGAGATAAATGGTGCTGAAATCCTGGTTTACTCACTTCACAAGTGATAATTTTTGAATGAAGTCTGGATTTTAAAAGGAGGAAAATTGTACATGTTAGAAAATCTCTGCATAGAAATAATATCTAAAAGTGAGGATTGGAAGACTGTGTACAACTCCAAAACACTGGGACCCAGAGCTTGTGCTTCAGTGACTCAATAGCCACAATATATCCTGTCTCATTGTTTTCAGTTGGTCAAGAGCAGTGGAAACGAGTAATCTGAAACTACAGCTTCAGCTTTGTATTCAAATAACAGCCAGGACTTTGTAGTCCATGACAAATGAACATTCATTCATTATGCCATTTATTATTCTCGTAGCCGCCCCCACACATTCACCAGTGTTACCAAAGTAGTAACTACAGAACGTCAGACCAATAGGTACCATTTTGAACTCAACCTTACTCATTTTTTGAGCCACAGATTCTAAGATGGCAAAGAAGCTGTTGCTTTTAGATCTTGACTGTGGGGTGGATGATGCCCAAGCGATGATGATGGCTCTTGCAGCTCCTAATGTGCAGATCCTGGGTATAACATGTACTCACGGAAACACAAAAATTGAAAATGTGTGCAAAAATGTACTTCGGGTGCTAAAAGTTTGCCAGAGGACCAAGGTACGTGACGGAAAGAAAGTTTTTATATCATATTATTTTACCATTTGCAGATCTACCAAGATGCAGAAATTTGACAAAAAATATTGTTGGGCATGTGTAAGAATGATGATAATTGTTTTATAAAACAGTGCAAAAGTATACTGAATGGTGTTACACAAACTAATCAACCTTTTACTTGTAACTATATGATTTTGGTTCATAAAAGTATTTTTTTACATTAACGATGACTTTAGTTGTCAAAAATTATATGGTGAGTATGCAGTGATTTAAAATTCTACTTTTCTGTAATGTTCGCATAGCTTGAAGAGAAATCTCAGTTTGGTTAGGTGCTGTGAAAATGTTCTGTTGGTTGTCTATCTCTTCAGTGGGTCTTCCTGGGAATGTCAGTTGAGGATGGTCAAAGAGCCTCATAGTTGTTACTTTATAGCCACCCACATGAAGATGGCTCATCTGGGTGGAATACCAAAGGGCTGCAGATGCCTGTGAAATTGTGCTCCACCTACAGGGAAAGATGAGATAATGTTGACAGTATTGGTGGTAGGCAGACAGAGGAATGTAGTGGTAGGGCATGGTACATACAAAGTTAATGTGGGACTGAGTACACTACTGCCAATATAGTGATGTAAGAAGGCACATGACCCAGAGCCAGGGTCAGCCTAGAGATGGACAGAGATGAGTAAAGACTTAGGATGGAGTCAGCTCCATACCTGCACTCTCTGCTGTATATATGTATAAAGTTATGAATTGTTAATAAATACTTGCAGTTAATATACTCAAGACTACGACGCCTACTTCATGGTATCTGAAGCAGGATTCTTCAAGGAACAGGAAAGTAATTTGGGTTTGCAATATCCTATTTATCCAACCAGTGTTTTGAGATAAAACCGATGTTGAAGTGCTTCTACCCCCAAGCTCTCCCACACTTCTTGTATTACCAGTGGAAATAACAATATCCTATTGGTCAAATCTAATGCAGTCCTAACTTCTGATTATCATTAAATTATATACTTGAATTTCACACACATTGTGTGAATTATATCTATTATTTTAACTTTGGAGATCTTGTGGCACAGTGGGTAGTCTCCCTGCCTCTGAACCAGAAGCTCCGGGTTCAAGTTCCACTACAAGACTTGATGGCCATGGAAGGTGTATTCATAATGCGGCCAAACAGGTTGCATACCTACTTGTATATCCTTCCAACATATGCCAATGGCAGATGGTACGGGCAGGAGAGATTCCTGGTCAGCCATGTGATGGAAAGAAAATCTGAGCCTCTGCCATCACTGTTCATAGCTCCAGACTACAACACGCATGTAAAAATGTGTGGTGCCACAGAAACTGACTCCTTGGGAGGCCAGTTGGCTGGATGGCCAGTGTGGATCAGATTGGTGCCAACAGCACAGGATTCTATCCCCATTCTGGCTGGGGTGGGTTCAGCACCTGCCTCCTTGTCCTACTGTCCTACCCTGGGTGGAGGTCATGGTGCTCTGGATGGTACATGCTTTCGGGCAGAGAACTGAAGGGGCTGAATCTTCTCAGAAGGAAAGTCAGCAGGCAGCCGATGCACCTGAAAGAAGCTACTCTGCAGCTATAACATGCTGTGGGCAGGTTAAAGAAGATGAGATTAGGACTTTCACCCTTCAGTGGGAGGAATCCCACCCACGAGAGCTGCCGGGAAATCTGATTTTGGAGGTTAGGTGGGGAGGAACAAATGGGGGGGAGGGGGGTCCTAATGTACAGAATGCTCCCAGAATGATGTGCCCCCCTTCTTTCCCACCTTTACAAAAACATTTTCAAAAAAACGTCCTGCTCACTCCCACTTGCCTGCCCATGCTAGCCATATTATCATATTATGTTGTGCGCAGCATATTATAGGGTCAATTGAGCTTGTTATTTAAATCTGATTTTGAGCACTGATTTTGGCACCCACCTACCTAGCATATTAAGGCGACAGCTCAGGGGTGGACTGGAAGGCTTTCCACCTTGCGTTATATGTGTCCTCCCCCACCAGTTGTAGTCAGGAGCTGTAAAATCTAATTCAAGAAGAAGAAGATGATTTTAACTTCAAATATTTTCAAGCCTTCAAGTTCATTTCTAATTCTTAACTACCCTCATGCTTTATCCTTAAAAGAAATCCCTGGTTCAGCTTGAGCTGCACCACAGTATTTTCTTTTTAAATGTGTACATGTTTTATCTGATCAGAGTGCAGAAGAGGCCCTTCAGCCCATCAAGTCTGCACCGATACGTGAGAAACACCTGACCTACCTACCTAATCCCTTTTACCAACACTTGACCCATAGCCTTGAATGTTATGACGTGCCAAGTGCTCATCCAGGTACTTTATAAAGGATGTGAGGCAACCCGCCTCCTCCACCCTCCCAGGCAGTGCATTCCAGACTGTCGCCATCCTCTGGCTAAAAAAGTTTTTCCTCACATCCCCTCACCTTGAACTTATGTCCCCTTGTGACTGACCCTTCAACTAAGGGGAACAGCTGCTCCCTGTCCATGCCCCTCATAATCTTGTACACCTTGATCAGGTCGCCCCTCAGTCTTCTCTGCTCCAATGAAAACAACCCAAGTCTATCCAACCTCTCTTCGTAACTTAAATGTTTCATCCCAGGCAACATCCTGGTGAATCTCCTCTGCACCGCCTCCAGTGCAATCACATCCTTCCTATAATGTGGCGACCAGAACTACACACAGTACTCCAGCAGTGGCCTGACCAAGGTTCTATACAACTCCAACATGTCCTCCCTACTTTTGTAATCTGTGCCTCGATTGATAAAGGCAAGCGTCCCATATGCTGTTAAAGATTTCTTTTCTTTATGCAGATTCCTGTGTTCCGAGGTGCAGGTGCCTCACTCCTTGGAGATCAGCTAAATGCTGGTCATTACCATGGAGAGGATGGCCTGGGTGATGCTCCAGACCCTAATGCTCCAGGGTTGGAAGACATACAAGCTGAATACGCAGTGAATGCCTTGATAAGGATAGCCACTGAACATGCTGGTCAGGTGAGACGTATGAGTTTCAGGAAGTAAAGTTTTAATAAACAGTTCAGCCCCTCAAATCTGTTCTGCCTTTCAGTTAGATCATGGATTATATGTATATTAGCACTGTCTAACTGCCTTGATTGTGTAACCATTAATACCCTTACCTATCAAAAATCTATCAATTTCAGTTTTGAAATTTCCCAAGTTATCGGGGAAACTTCCAGATTTCCTCAATGTTTTTTATGAAGAAATGCTTTCTGATGTCTCTACTGTACAGCCTAGCTCTAATTTTTTTTATGCCCTACTTTTTCTGGACTGGCCTAACAGCGGAACTAGTCAGTGCCTCCCAAACTGTGGGTTACGCCCTCCAGTTGGGTTGCAAGATGAGATTTTGGGCTGCCTTAGAACTCGGACTGAGTGCCCCCTTAAATCCTCACATTTTTTTTCTATTGATGGACTTGGCCTAATGGGCAGATCTTTGAGACCTGATTCCAGCTGCAAAAAGCCTGTGAAAAGATGAATGCTTTTTTAAAAAAAACTTGCAGTTTAAGCACTCCCCATCATGCTTAACCATAAAAAATCTCTCCCCACTTTTTGCTCTGACAAATCTCTGCCCTTCATTCTCTCAAATCTACCCCCACCTCACAGCTCTACTCCATCATCCCACTGTCATACTGGGGTCAAGATGCTTTTCAAAATGAAGTCACTATGGGACAAAGTTTGGGAAGCACTGAACTAGTTTCTCTCTATTTACCCTTTAGGTGGTAACTTTTAAAATGGATACTCATACTGACATAACAAACATTTCTCACAGCCAGCTGAAGGTCCAGACGGCCCACATTGGCATTCATATCTCGCTGTCCAAGGACTGACTGCTAATGTAGCCTATACTTTTTGTATGCTGGTGATGTCAGAATTGCACAGAGCTGCATCTGGTGAGGTGACAAGGACAGCTCCAGCTTATTTAAAGAATGGTCTGGAATTTGAACTACTGATGAAACAAATCCAAATATAAAATTAATCTTAACCTATAAAATAGAGAAAGACTGAAAATAATAATGTATATTTTACAGTTGTTCAAGCTTTAGCTTTAACATCTCTGTCACTTGTCTATTGCCCTACAGGTCTCTCTTGTGGCTATTGGCCCCCTCACCAACATTGCTTTGGCATTTAAAATGGATCCCACCTTTCCATCGAAGTTAAAACATCTGTACATCATGGGAGGAAACATGGAAAGTATGGCATATAGCTTATTTGCATCATTCTCTCGACTATGATGGGGGGTGGGGGTGCATTCTTCATATCGGAGTCTGACCATGTCCTTACCTGATAAGTATTACATGTACTTTTGATAATAATGAAGTTGCTGGGGGAGGCGAGTGGGGGATTTGATTTTTTTTTTTTTCCCCCTTATCCTAGCCAAAGTGCCTGACTGGTTGACGTAAGCTGACAGCAACAAACGTGATAGCTTTCTGGTATTTATGGCTCAGCAGCCCATCATTAGTGCATTTACTCAATGAGTCATTAGGGAAACTGTGAAAATAATATGCTCTAGAATTAAAATTTAGAAGATTTACATCATAGTATGCAACTGGTTCTGTTTCTCTGTGGCATAGTTAACCCAATGTCCTGATTAATTTACCACCTTTTTCTCTCCCCTTTATTTATGTACCAAAGCTAACCATCTAATGGCTCTGAAACTGCTTTGAACTATATGATCATGGTGACCAGACATTAATCTAGATTTGGAATAACTATTTAATTGAATATAGTTATTGTTACAAATTTGTTCAGACATAGATATCACCTGATTTGAGTGGCATCTGGTAAAAGCAGTCTAACTGCCTTTATTATGTGGGAGATGACTCACTTTGCTCTACATCTCCTTGTATGATATGATCCAAGTCTAGCAATATCTAAACAAGATATTGACGCCTTTCATGTGAACTTCTTCAATCTCCAAAGGCGGACTGAGAACACATTTGGCAATTAGAGGCGGAGAATATTATGTGGGGGCAAACGGATTGCTCCCCATCTCCGGAAACAAAGTTGGAGTGGAACCGACCCGCTCTACGCCAGCCCACCCCACAGCCATAACACGTTGTGGGTGGGCTAAATTGGGGCAGTGTGGGACTTCCACCCCTCACTGGGGAGGAGGTCCCGCTCTGGGGAGCTCCATTCGATGGCTGGCAGCTCCATCAGTTCCGGCAGTGCTAAGAGCACATTGCCCATTTAGTGGGCAAAAAACAGCTTGCCCACTCTTGCCCGACTGCCCACGCCAACCATTTTATGGTGTGGGATGTATTATTGGGGTCTATTGGCTTGTTTACAAGCTCAATTGACCCTTGATTATTTATTTAAATTTGGTGGGCGTGATGCTGATTTCAGCAGGAAACACGCCCAGCTGGGACACATAAAATGCAGCCCAGAATAGCTCCTCTTGCGTCTGCCCTTTAGCTTAGGGCAGACCTCATTACAGCAGCAATGAATGTGAGTGATCACTAGAATGATTATTCTTGACTGGTTCAGATGCCACATCTGAATCCTGATCTCCTGTGGCTCAACCCTGTTGAACAGTAAATAATAAACCCTGGAAAGTTAAACTGAGCTCAGCAGGAGTACTTTTAACCAATATTGCACCTAGGTCTCCCCATGGGAAGATTTTCAGAATTCCCAAAAAGTTGGCAATGGGTATCATTGGGCTGAATTTTCTGGCTGGCGGAGGAGCGGAGTGGGCGCCCAACGTACTTCACGACTCCAGTGCATAGCGGAAGTGGGCGGACGGCGGTGGGTGCGTTCATCCCACCGGGTCCAAAGGCAACCCGGCGGCCTGTATAAAGGAAGGCCTGGCAGCCTTGGAAAGACTGCTCTCATGGCTGGGTGAGGGGCAATGGAGGTGACGCAAGTCCAGAGGGTAGGCCATCGCGGCAGGCCAGGCCGGAGGGTAGTGTGCCCCTTGTTTTTCCAACAAGTGCTTTGCTGCCCTCCTTGAGGGAGGTGGCAGCATAGCAGGAAGGGCTGGTTCCCCAGGATGGGAGGAGGAGGGCCCCCCCACATGACAAAATGTGCCTGGGAGGAGTTGGTGAGCTCCCACGACCTGGTGCGGTGCACCTGGATCCAGTGTCACAAGCACTTCAATGATTTGTTGTGCTCTGGAAGGGTGAGGACAATGTTGGCATTGGTCACTCAACCCAGCAGGTTGGCTTTCCCCCATGCTGCCACCCCACCCCCAAGTCTGAGTGTAGTGACTGCATTGAATCTCCATGTGTCCTTTGCTGGGTGCGCCAGCAGATATTGCCCATGCCGAGGTCAGCCTGAGAGGGTGGTGGAAAGATGAGTTCTGCGCCCACAGCATGTGGTACACTGGGACCCACATGACTGTTTTGGGGGCCACCTGAAGGAGCTGCGCCTAGGCGCTGTGCTTGAACTGCAGGGCATGTTTAAGTCAGGGTGATGACATGCTGGGAGGGGAGCTTCAAGGTGGCGTGGCAATAAACCATCTGCTGCCCTCTGTGCTCCACGTGCTTGCGCCTCCTTGCTACAGAAGGATATACCATGTGGTGTCTAATGTGATGTAGGCAGCATGTGGCCAAGGAGGGGGTGGGGAACAGGCCTAGCATCTTTGTGAGAGTGTTCGGCAGCAGCGGGGTGAGGAGGCATGAGTCCTGATATGTCCTACTTTGGTTGGGGTGGGTCGTGCATGAAGGGAGTCCGTGTACAATTTGCATAAATCAATGCTCGTCTCTGATTTTCAGGAGAAGAATGCTCAATGCTGCAGAGCGTGTGAGGACTGGTGGTGGACAGGAGCAGTTAGCCATTCTCAGCCAGTTTGAGCAGGAGGCCCTGGATTTGGAGAGATGCCATACGCCCAGATCCACTGGTGTCGGTGAGGGTGGGTGCCACGGCCAGGTATGTATGCCCAGCAGTGAGGTCAGCATTGTTCCTCCAACAGCCATAGCAATGCTGAATGTTAAGTGATTTAATTTTGCACATGGCTTGACCATTGCTTATGGAAGGATGAGTGCATAATGATCTGGGGGACCAGGATGCATTTTATCATTGTCTCCACGTTAACTGATCCAATGTCCTTGTTCTTCCTTTCAGCATCAGCGAAGCAGAGCTGGGAAGAGGAGCAGCAGAGGCCCCCTCTCACACCTGAGGACCCTGAAGTCTCACCAGCGTCACACCATCTCTGCCAGGCAGGCATCAGCGCAGATACTAGCACCTCAGTGGGAATTAAAACATCGGCTAGTGTCCTGGGGCACAGTGGTGAGGGCACTTCACAGTCACTGGAGGAGCTGGCAGAGACAGTGTGTCCATGGCGCCAGCAGTCGGAGGACTGCAGGGGACCAGGCACATGCTCAGTCAGTGGCTGATGATGTGCCTCTAGAGTCATGCGCGATGCAGCAGGGGCAGGAAATGCGGCTTGGTGTGCGGGAGCATCTGGGGGAGATACATGAGGCTATGCTTGGCTTGGTCTCCGTGATGGAGGAGTCTACGTGGACTTTCGCCGAAGCAATGAGCCACATGTCCAAACACCATGCGTCCTCCATGGAGTGAGTGGCGACTCTCGTGGAGAGGCTTCTCCAGGAGACCCATCAGGGCTTTCTGGGGATGCGCTCTGACCAGCAAGCACTCATATCGGCATTAACCTCAGCTGGTCAGTGCCTGTGTGGGAGATGGTCTGTGCACCAAGTTTCCTAGCTCAGTGCCCATCAATCCACGGTGAGCAGGGAGGTCCAAAGTGACCTCATGTCGGTGCAGCAGCAGCCTGTCATCTCTGCGGGTGCCTCTCAGGGTGCACCGGATAAGGGTGTGCAGCTCCTCCACCCCTCTCCTTGTACCGTAGCATCCAGTGAGGCTGCGAGAGTGCCTCTTATCTTCTGCATTTGCATGGTTTCCAAAAATGTTATGAGTGCTTTGTGGGTAGATGCCAGCTGTGGAACTGGCAGATCCCTCCCAGGCGGGGTCAGCACAGGCTCCATGGGCCAGAGGACGACCGCCAAGGTCATTGAGGCCGACAGGACAGCAGAGTTAGCAGGCTGTCTCAGATGCCACTCCCAGTGATGGGGCAGCACCAAGACGTAGCACCCGGAAACGTAAGCATAAGGCACCTTGGGCAAACCACAGGTTTATCACTGGTGCTTTTGTGTTGGCCTGAGATGAAGTCTTTATGATTTGCTTTGAATTGGAACACCGTTGTCATTTTTTTTGCTTAAGTTTCTTTGCTTGTGATGTTAAATTCAGACATGTGACAATGGCTGAGGGTGCCTCTTTTCTTCTGCATTTGTATGGTTTCCAAAAATATTGAGTGTTTTGTGGGACATTCAGTTTTATTAGCAAGGCCCTTAGTTACTGTTCCTAACATGGCAGATCTTGCACTTAGGTATTGAGAATGGAGCCTATAGCCCAGGCTTGTCCTGGAGCTCCATCTGTGGTATGCTAGCTGAAGGTTCATTGCCTCCCTGCAGTATGCTGGGTCAGCATTTACCCCCTCAGCATTTCCCTATGCATGCTCATCCTCGGACTCACTGCTGGACTCCTCATGTGCAGCCACAGCCACTGCATTGACATCTTCATTGTCCACTCCATTTCTCCACCCCCCCCCCCCCCCCCCCCGCCACTTTCCAGCGCAAGATTGTGGAGAGCGCAGCATGCAACCAACATCACTGACACACGATCTGGGGGGTACTGGAATGAGCGGTCCAGGCATTAGAAATGCATCTTGAGAAGACCGGTGGTTCTCTCCACCACAACCCTTGTGGAGGCGTGGCTCCTATTGTACCGCTGCTCAGCCTCTTCTTGGATGGCAGAGAGGCATCATGAGCCACCATCTGGGGTGATAGCCCTTGTCACCCAGCAGCCATCCATCAAGCAGGCTTGGAGCACTGAAGAGCCCTGGCACCTGGGAGTGTCTGAAGATGTAGGTGTCGTGGGAGCTGCCTGGGTACCTTGCACAGACTTGTAGAATCAGCATCCTGTGATCACACACTATCCGCACGTTCATGGAGTGGAAGCCCTTCCTGTTGATGAAGGCACCAGGCTCACCTGCTGGTACCCTGATGGCCTCATGTGTGCAGTCTATAGCACCCTGGACACGGGGCAAGCCAGCAATGGCCGCGAAGCCTCTGGCTTGTTGTATCTGGCTTGCCTGGTCCCAACAGAGGTCGATGAAGGTCAATGCACGCCTGAACAGAGCGTCTGTAACCTGCTTGACACAAGTGTGGACAGCTGATTAGGAGACACCCACCGACCCCTGGAAGGAGCCAGAGGCATAGATGTTGAGGACAGCTGTGACCATCAGGGCCACTGGCATGGGGTGTCCACCCACACTGTTAGCAGAGATCTCCGGCCTAATCATCTGACAGATATAGTTGACTGTCTCCTTTGAGACAGAGCCTCCTTCAGCACTGCACCTCTGACATATTGAGGTAGCTGCTTCGCCGCCTGTATACCCTGGCAGCAGGATAGTGGTGCCTTCTGTGGCCCCTTCTGCCTTTGTCTACCTCTTGGCCTGTGCCTACCCTCCCAAAGGTGGCTCCCCTTGAGGCTCAATGTGTACTCCTGGCCTCCCCCTTGTAGCTCCCCCTTCCTCCTCAGAGGAGGTGCCTCCAGTGGAGAGTTCAACTCCCATTCCCAGGCTAAGGGAAGACTTCCTGGAACCTGCAGGCCCAAAAAAGATTCCTCACTGCAGAGTGCTGACCTGCAGGTTCAGTCCAGACAAAGCAGCTGGTATGGGTTTTGAAGTATTGCAGATCACACAGGCACGTTTCAATAACTTTGAAAAATCAATACTTGAGAGAGCACACTCGCGACTCCAGTGAGCCCTCTTATCCCGCCCGTGGATGAGGTTTTTACAAGTGTCCTACCCGCCTGCCTGTTGCGCCCATGTGCCGACCTAAAGATTGCACGGGTGCCAAAAAATTGTGGTCGATTGGAGCGTCAAGCGCCTTAAGTGGTCCGTTAATTAATGGCAGGTGCTCACCGGAGAGCAACGCAAGCCCACCCAATGAAATATCGCGATGGTGCGCAGTGATGTCGGGACGCTTGCCCAATGTCACTGCACGTCATTTTACACCCGTGCTCGCAGGGCCCGTCCCATACGCCAACGGGAAAATTCTGCCCATTGTCTCTTTGTTTGATGTATATATTTACATTATTGGATAGCTAATATCCAAAATTCACATGAATGATAAGCCTTTATTTCCACCTGACTGCTAACGATGCCCATTAAGAAGCCTTTAATGTCGTCACAGGGGTAATTATGATATTACAGATTTTAAGGGCAACTATTTTGAAGGTACATTTCTGTTTTTATAGTACAAGGGTATCTGGCATAGCAAGGGTTAATGTGGAATTAGTGTGATGTAAACAAGCACATGACCTGAGACTAGGGTCAGTTGTGGACTACACAGAGACCTGTGTAGAAGCAAGCATGGAATTCGCTCATAGCTTGGGCTACACCCTGAAAATATGTACATAGTTATGTGTTATCAATAAGCACTTAATGTACAACCATACAAGACTCAGGACCTCTTTGTGAGACCTACTGAACGTACAATATGGTGATAGCAAATGGGAAAAACCCAGAACCTTAGAAGCTGGAGCAGAAATTCAAACCTGGAAAACTAAAAGAACAGCATTCTGAGCTGATTAAAAGCACCTGAAGTGAAGCCACAGAGGGAGATCATCTGAAAGAAGCTCCATTGCATAATTGGAAGCAGAAAGGCTGAAGAAAAAACTCCACTGTCCAGCTGAGTACTCAAGATCTCGTGGAGGTTCATTGTGAATGCTCAGTACAGAGTCAAAGGACTGAGCAGGAGTAAGCAAAAACATCAGTTCTAAGCCAGAACTAGTTTAAAAAGCTTCAGTGCTGGAAAAAAAGTCAAAGCCTGTGTCTAAAAGCACTGTGGCCATCCTGGATTCAGAGTTGGCATCATACCACATGCCGCTGAGCTTGTCATAAGAAAAGAAAGTGGCAGGTTTAAAAATGTCAGCCAAAGCCAGGAATCCACGGTAAAACACCAGAAAATCCTCTAATATCACAGGGATGGCCCAGCATAACTGATTTGACAAATTTCTGCAAAGATGTCTGGATGATCATGGCTGCGGGAGTCTGCCAAAACACACAGGCACAGGAAGACTCTTTGGAGAAAATGATTACTGCGGCACCATCTTTCAAACCTGCACACCATTTAAAGCTGCACTCACCTTAGCTTTAAAGCACCCGTGGACAACAAATCAACAATACCAGACCAATTTGGACTGATCCAAGGGCCAGACCAAACAAAATTGAGGATTTTGGCAGAAAAGTCTTAAGATACATGATAGCTTCAAGATTAGATAAAAAGACAAGAAGCTGAACAAGTGAATACACTACTTTTGGTAGTCTGATAGCCGATTATTTTATTGCGAGGTAAGGAATGAGCAAATTCTCAAATAAATTTGATGTCTAAAATCATTCAATATATATCTTAATCTAAGAAACAACAACATTTCAGAGCAAAATTCAACAAATGTGTCCAACAGCTGGTTGATTCTTTTATAAACTAATTATACAAATTGGCTGAAGGCTGTGACTATTGTGACCTTAAGTCAGAACTCATAAGGGACAGAATTGTTGTCAGAGGGGCTGACAATGCCCTTTCTGACATACCTCAGGCTAAGGAAGATCTGACTTTAGAAAAGGCCATCCAAATCGACAGTCTGAAATCCGCCACCAGCACCTGCCATTTTACGTGGCTAAGAACATAAGAAATAGGAGCAGGAGTAGGCTATTTTGCCCCTCAAGCCTGCCCTGCCATCCAGTAAGATCATGGCTGATCTGCCCCAGGCCTCAATTTCTCTTTCATGCCAGCTCCTCATAGCCCTCAACTCCCCGATTTATTTCAAAAATCTATCTACCTCTTTTAAACACTTTCAGTGATCTAGCCTCCACAACTCTTTGGGGTAGAGAATTCCAGACATTCACTACCCTCTGAGAAGAAATTCTTTCACATCTAGCAAACCAAACCTCAAGTTTCAATACCTTCACGTTGGAAAGAAGGAATTCAAACACAGGGCCTGCAGATATCTCAGACTGATTTGAAATCTCATCTTTAAGCATCTTTTTTCCCTTTATCTGCATTTTAATCTTTGTATCTGTATTTTAGCTAATAACTTTAGAACTTTTACTTAAGTAACTTTCAGCAATAGTTTTGTAATAAAATAACCTTTATCTTATTTCGGAATGAAGCCTGACTGCTGGGTTATTTTTAAATTGGATCACTAGCAAATTAAAAAAGAGGGCTACATACACACTACACATAAATTCTTAGCTTATGGACCACTTTGAAGAAATACCTTTTATATGGTTGTGACAATGTTGTGATGGAATGAATTTTATTTAATGGTTTTATCTTTTTCAGGCAGAGGGAATGTGACAATGTGTTCTGAGTTTAACTTTGCAGCAGACCCTGAAGCAGCTTATATTGTCCTGAATCATTTTACATGTCCCATCCATATCGCCACTTGGGAATACTGTCTTCATCATGCTGTGCCTTGGGTAAGCTGTTGTGAAAGCACTGTTACCAACATAAAATCAAAACCAGTGGCTGGATGTACAGATCTTTTGATTTAGAAAATAAAAGAAATTGCTCTTGAACATGAGGTGCATGGCAGAGGCTGGTCTCCATGCTGGTTTCTGTTTCCTGACTTCTGTAAAGAAGAAAAGCAGAGTAAAGCTGCCACATGGTAATAACAACAAACAACTGTGGAAGGTTGACACTGGGATCTTAGGGGTGAATTGCAATGTTTCAAGGTAGTGTAGAAGGATTCAAGCAAATGGTAAAATTTGCATCAGGCGAGGAATAAAGATGTTTCAATGCACTATCGCAGCCATTAAACCATGAGAGACTTAGCACCAATCAAGGATTGGCGCCTTTACACAGTGAACCATCAGGGAGTCAGAATAGGGCAGGATTGGTGCCTTTATCCAATGAGCTGCAGAGGAAAACTCACTTTAAAAAATGGAAAGCCTCTGTTGAATTTGTGGTCCTTGTTTTGTGAGGGTTGTTGGACCAGAGATGTTTTGCACCTGTGGATTAATTCAATCTTTAACATTAAGGTACCAGGAACACTAAACATAACAATCCAATGCAAGGGACATGGAGAAAAAGCCCTGCTTACAACTAGGATGTGTTTCTAATCTCTGCTATGCCTGTGCATGACAAATGCCTGCCGTCGTTTTATTTGCACCATTTGGCTCTTGCTCCAAACATGAGCAGATAATTTTCATTTGGCTTCTGTTGTGAGCAACTCTCATGTCAACTACTCCCCCACAGCTACTTTTGCCAACCCATCCACCTCCCTCTTCTACATTTGTCCTCCTTAACCTCTTCACCTGTCTTGATATCCCCTTTGGCTAAGTGTTTATTTTTTACTTTGTGCATCTGTGAACTGCCTTGGGACCCTTTTTTTTCTACATTAAAGGCACTATATAAATGCAAACTGTTGCTTTTAACAGATTAGGGTTTGAATCATGGAATTGATACTGTATAGAAGGAGGCTATTGAACTCATTGGCCAGAATTTTTCCGTCGGCGATTTGGGGGCGGGGCCCGCTCGCCAACAGGAAAATGACGTGGGATGATGTCGGGAGGAGCCCCCGACGTCATCCCGGTCCCTTTAAATTTTTAGGGAGGCAGGCGGACAGCGAAATCAGCTGTTTGCCCGCCGACCTGTCAATGGCCAATTGAGGCCATTGACAGGCTCATTAAGATAATTAAAGACCTGCCTGTCCAACCTTAAGGCTGGCGGGCAGGCCAGGAGCCCCAGTGGGCTCCTGATAATACATGAAACCTCATCTACTGGCAGGATGAGGTTTCATGTTCGTTTTCAAAAACTTTAATAAAGTTTGTGAGGTTTATTAACATGTCCCATCTCGTGTGACATTGTCACATGAGGGGGACATGTTAATAATTTTTTAATTTTTCTATTTTTCATGATTTTTCAGTTGTCACTAATCTCCCTGAGACAGCACTTTAGTCTCAGGGAGCAGTGTGCTCTTTTGTGTGCATGCACGAAAGAGCACACTTTGACAGATGGGGAAGCCCTACCCACCCCCCCACCCCTGCACAGGAAGTACATAGTGCTTCCTGTCAAGCAGGCCGCTGGGCACACCTTAATTGGCCCACCCACTCAAAATGGCGGCGGGCCCCGTTTTGGCAGCGGAGTTCGACTGCCCGCCCACCACCGAGCCAGTGGGGCCCACCTGCCAACCGAGGGCAAAATTCTGCCCATTGTGCCTGTGCCAGCTCTTTGAAAAAGCTATCTTTCTACAGCCAGGATTTTACCCTCGTTGGGTGGGCTCAGCAGGGGAGAGCAGGAGCATTCGGGAAGCCGACCACCACCCAGGATCGTGGCCCGCCCAGTGTGAAACGCGTGCTGCCTGTGTGGGGGGGGGGTGAGGAGGGCAAGTGTGCAAGTTCACGCATGCGCGCTGTTATGACGCAGCAATCGGTAAAAGCTGAGTTGTTTAAATCCCAGAGGGAAACTTGAACAACTGTCGTAATCTATATTTTCAGTTGATATGTTTGAGATGCAGCTCTGAATTCAGGAATAAACTGCCAAGCCTCAAGAGGGTTTTTTTTATATAAAACTAAATTAAACATTTATTAATTTAACAACAACTTAAACACATACACATGTCTACAAATTATTACCATAACGACTTTTAAACAAATCCCCAAATTAATCACTCCCAGGTAAATCTTCGCCAAGTGACAGTAACCCATAGGGCAGAATTTGCCCGTTGGTGTGTACATCCGCGCATAAAATGACACGTGGTGGCATCGAGCGAACATCTCGACGTCACTGCGCACCATTGTGATATTTCGTTGGGCGAAAGGACAAATGCCGTCAATGATTCAATGCAGTCACTACACTCAGTCTTTGGGGGTGGGGGGTTGAGGGGGTGCGCGGCAGCAGGATGGTAAGCCGACCTGCTGGGTTAAATGACCAATGCCAACATGGTACTCACCCTGCCAGAGTGCAACAGGTTGTTGAAGCGCTTGCGACACTGGATCCAGGTGCGCCACACCAAATCACAGGAGCTCACCACCTCCCCCCACCCCCAGCCACATTTGTCATGTGAGGGGGCATCCTCCTCCCATCCTGGGGAACCAGCACCTCCTGCCGTGCTGTCACCTCGGAGGGCAGCAAGGCAGTCATCCAAAAAAACGAGGGGCACACAGGCCTACCTGCCCTATACTCCAGCCTGGCCTGCTCTGCTGCCCTACCCTCTGGACTGGCCTGCTCACCATAAGCCCTCTGGTGAGCCCTTCTACTTGCCATTGTGAGCAGCCTTACAAAGGCTGCCAGCGCTTCATATAAACAGGCCGCCGGGTCGCTATTGGACATGGCGGACAGTGCACTCCCGCTGCCACCCGCCCGCTATCCTTGGGAGTCACGCATTATGCTGGGCGGGCCTTAATTAGCCCGCCTGCGTGAAATGGCTGTGTGGACCCGATCGCGGGCAGCGATCAGGTACGTACCCGCTCCCGCTCTCCTCTCTCCTCCCCCCCCCCCACCCCACCACCAACCAGAAAATTCAGCCCCAGGTATTTTTGAAATGTCCAATTTTCCCTTTAAGCTTCAAACTCTTTGATAACACAACTGTGAACAGATTTTCTCTACCAGCAACATGTATAATCCGTGGATTAAATGGTTATAATAATAGTCCCCACCTGAAAAGTCTTGCACTTTTCTCCCTCAATTCGTCCAAAAACTTCAAAGGAATGCAGTCTGTATAAACAATTGTTTCTGATTAATTGTTTGCAACATAAATTTGGAAATGCTGCAATGCTAACACCAAACCCAAGATCTCTCTTTCGATCGTTGAATATCTTCTCTGTTGTACATTCAGCTTTCATGAAAAATAACCTATCGGTTTTTCAATTCCAGTGCCATCCTCTTGTAACAGTACGGCCCCAATGCCTATATCGCTTGCGTCAACAGCCAACTTAAATTGCTTGGTGTAATTGGATACTGCCAAAATGGGTGTGGTAGTTAGTACAGTTTTCAAACTGTCAAATGGCTTCTGACACTCCTGCGCCCATTGAAACTTCTTGTTCTTTTTAATAGTTCAGTCAGTGGAGCAACCACACTGCTAAAATTTGGTACAAATTTCCAGTAAAACCCACTCATGCCCAGAAATCTCGAAACTTCTTGTTTTGTTGTAGGCACTGGGAAATCCACGTTGGCCTTGACTTTCACCTCTTTCGGAGCCACCTTACCATATCCAATGGTATGGCCTAGATATGTAACTTGCGCTTTTGCAAATTCACTTTTAGCCAAGTTCATCATCAAATTAGCTTCATGTAATTGAGAAAATAATTCTTCTGAGAAAATGCTCCTCCCATGTCTGACTGAAAACTATCAGATCATCAATATAAGCAGCACAATTGCTTAGACATGCAATTACTTTGTTTGTCAGTCTTTGAAACATCGCAGGTGCATTCTTCATGCCAAATGGCATGATTTTAAACTGATATAGTCCATTTGGCATCACAAAAGCCGATATCTCCTTTGGTCTTTCCGACAACAGTACTTGCCAATATCCTTTTAGCAAGTCAATCTTTGTGATAAATTTCAATTGTCTCACTTTCTCAATGCAATTTTCCACCAATGGTATAGGATAGGAATCCACTTTTGTCACCACATTCACCTTTCAATAGTCCACGCACAGTCTTTGTGTTCCATCTGGTTTCAGTACCAGCACAATAAGCAAGCTCCAGTTACTGCAACTAGATTCAATGATATCATTTTGAAACACAAAGTCAATTTAGTTTTGTACTTATAGATTAAATCCAGCAAAGTTATCATAAGGATGTTGCCTTATTGAAGATGAAACCTATACCGACACATCATGTACAGCTAAATCTGACTTTCCCAACTTATTCCCACAAATAGGTTTTTGTGACTGCAATAGCTTTTCCAAATCACTTTGACACTTGTTTGGAAGGTAACTCAATATTTCATTTACATTTTCAAGCACCCCCTCACTATCCAATTTGATTAGAGGAAAACCAATTTCAGAGTCCTGCACTTCTACCTCTTCCTCATCATCATACACAGAAAAACTTTCCCTTCACACACAGTCTTTAAACTTTTCTGCAACTTGCCCCTCAGAATTCTCTTGGGTAAATTGTGAACACATTCTCACTGCTTTACCCATCAATAATTCTTCCTGTTTTACTTGTACGCAAACCACTGGTTTCTCCTGTGCCTGAACCTCACCCACAGTACTTTTACTTCCAGGACTATTCTGCATCCCAATAATTCCAACAGATTTTCCCTGTAATTTCCAACACACTGACTTTGTATGCCCCAATTTATTACAATAAAAACATCTCAACCTTCAAATGTCACTCCCACCCTCAGCACCTTCCTTTTTATTCTGAGAACAAACTTCCTGGGAAATTCCAGCTACTCCTTCTCTTCCCTGACTATCTGCCTTCCTTTTGCCTTCCCACTTCCTATCCTTTTTGGATTTAAAAGGGTGGTGAGAGAAGGTTTAGCTCTATGAACTAACTTCTAATCATCAGTTATCTCTGCTGCTTGCCTTACCGAATCAACCCTCTGTTCCTCCACATGAGTTCTCACTACCGAAGGGATTGAATCTTTTAAAGTCTTCCAAACGAATTACCCCTCTAAGTGCTGCATACGTTGTCTCTATTTTTATTGCCTGTATTCACCAGTCAAAATTGCTTTGTTTTACTCTTTCAAACTCAAAATAAGTTTGCCCAGGCTGTTTTCTCATATTCCTAAATTTCTGTCTATATGCTTCAGGAACCAACTTATATGCACTCAAAATAGCCTTTCTTTACTATATCATAATTCACCGATACTTCTTCAGACAGCAAAGCATATACCTCATGTGCTGTACCCACCAACTTAGACTGTAACAATAATGTCCAGTTTTCCTTTGGCCATTTCATCTGTTTAGCTATCTTCTCATATGAAATAAAGAATGCTTCAATATCCTTTCCTCATACTTTGGAAGAGCTTGTACAAATTTAAACATCTCCCCACTGGGTTCTAATTAACTGCCAACATTTTCAGGTCTCTCTCTCTCTCCCTGCAATTTCTAATTCATTTTCCTGTTTTCTTTCTCTCTCCTGCCTTTCTGCCTGTTCCCTTTGGAAGGCCCTGTCTCTTTCCTTTGCTTCTAATTCAAGTTTTTTCAGTTCCTTTGCTTGTTCAAGCTCAAGTGTTTTCATTTGTAACTGAAGCCTCACTACCTCCAGCTGTGACTCACTAGTATCAGGTAGCACTTCCAACTGTAGGTGCTGTGCTATACCTTTAATAATATCTGATTTCCTAGCCCCTGCAGGGAATCCCAATTGTCATTTATCCGCCAACTCTTAACTTACTCTTGGTTACTTTTTGTAACCCAATCAGAGTTATATCTTATACTTCCAAAAAAGATTTAGCCATGGATACAGTCATTTTTGTAGTCTCACCACGTCAAAAATACCTCACCAACTATTCAAAGTGTTTCTTGTACTCGTAATTTTATGATTTCACCAATTTCAAACCCCCAATTGTTATGACACAGCAGTTGGTAAAGGCTGAGTTGTTTAAATCCCAGAGGGAAACTTGAGCAACTGTCGTAACCTATATTTTCAATTGGTATGTTTGAGATGCAGCTCTGAATTCGGGAATAAAACCACCAAGCCTAAAACTAAATTAAACATTTATTAATTTAACAACAAATTAAACACATACACATGTCTACACAATACTACCATAATAACTTTTAAACAAATCCCCATATTAATCACTCCCAATTAAATCTTCACCAAGGCAACAGTAACCCATGGGGCAGAATTTTAAGCTCCGTGCAGGCAAGTGCCCGACACACCCGAGCATAAAATGACGTGTGATGACGTCGAGGCGTGCATCCTGACGTCCTCGTGAACTTGCGCGATATTTTGTTTGACGGGCGCACGCCAAAGTCAGCTGCATGCCTGCCGATAATTAAAAGGCCATTAACAAGCCAATTAAACTCAAATTTAAAAACAAAAATACCTGGAAAAACTCAGGTCTAACAGCTCTATTTTTCCTTAGTTCTGATGAAGAGTCATTCTGATTCGAAACGTTAACTGTATTCCTCTCCGCAGATGCTGTCAGACCTGCTGAGTTTGTCCAGGTATTTTTGTTTTGGATTTCCAGCATCCGCAGTTTTTTTGCTTTTAAATTAAAATTTACACTGCCAGTCCAACCTTAGAGTTGGCAGGCAGACGAAAAGGCCAAATGGCCTTTACATTTTTTAGGAAACCTCATCCACGAGTGCGATGAGGTTTCATAAAGCAAATAAACATTAAATAAAAACTTCATTTTGGAATTAAAAACATATCCCATCTCATGTGACAGAATCACACGAGGGGACATGTTTTTTTTAATTTTTACTGTCTTTATTGATTTTTTTAAAAATTGCTTCAATCTCCCTGAGATACCTCCGGACCTCAGAGATTGAAGTGCTCTTTTGGGCCGGGTCCACTTTCCCTCCTCCCGCTGCCCACACAGGTAGCACTGAGCACTGCCACTCGCGATCCACGCTGGGCGGGCCTTAATTGGCATGAAATCGCAGTGCAGCACCGATTGGGGTGGCGGTCTGCTTCCCGATCGCCCCGCCCGCTGTTGCTGAGCCCACCTGACGAGTGAAAAATTCTGGCCATGGACTTTAAACGGACACCAGGCAAAGCACATTTGACCTTACGAATTCAAAATTATGTTCCTTTCAATTTGGTTCCTTTGCAGACACAGTTGTAGGCTTACAGGCTGGTTAGATCTTAAATGCCTCTGACCTACACACACAAACTCCTTTCTGTTTATACCTAGCTTCCCCTTTGAATGTAAATTTTCCATTGTATTACTAGGGGGAGAATTTTCTCCCTGTTGGTGGGGTTGGGCGGGAGTGGGCACGGGCGAGCGCGCAGCCAATCACCACCCGCGATCGGTTGTGCGCCGCCATTTTATGTGGGTGGGCCAATTAAGGCCCGCCCAACGTGAAGCGCACGCGGAAGCGCTGAGCACTCCCTGTGCGGGTGGGGGGAGTAGGCTGAGCCAGGGCCTGCGTTTTTTCGCGCATGCATGCAAAGGAGCGCAAGAAATATCCCTGAAGCACAGAGCTGCCTCAGGGAAATTAGTTTGTTTTTTTTTTAATTTTAATAAAGAAAAAAAAAAATTTAAGACATGTCCCCTCCTGTGACAATGTCACATGAACTGGGACATGTCAATGAACTTTCATAAAAGTCTTCATTCAATTTATAAACACTTCATGAAACCTCATCCCACCTGTGGATGAGGTTTCATGATGAATGCGAAGGCCGCCCTGGGCTCTTCGCCTGCCCGCCAACCTTCAGGTTGGATGGGCAGCTCCGTTAAGTATTCCAGTTGATATTTAACTGGCCTTAATAGGCCTTTGACAGTTGGGCGGGCGCAGCTGACTCTGGTGCTTGCCCGCCGAAATGAAATTCGGAATGATGCATGGTGACTTCGGGACGCACGCTCGGCGTCACTGCGCATCATTTCACCTGTTGGCGAGCAGGGCTCATCCCCAGCTCCAGCTTCCCCATGACTGATATTAATTAATTATGAGGTTTTTAATGAATTAAATTAACCAAATAATTGCCAACATAATATTGCAACTCCTTATTTTCTAAATCATGACAATGTTTTTGCTCTTTCATAGCTGTTTTAAACTTGCATGTAATTCACCTTGTAACCAAAAGGAAAGATGTCAACATATTAACATGTTCACCCATGTGATGAGAAGTTTCATGCGTAAGAAAGTATATTAACCTTGGTCGCTTATTTTATGGTTTCAATTTAAGTGAAATGAATATGAGATTACTTGAAAGTTGTGCAAAGCTTATGACCTTTTGTTGTGTCCATTACAGGAGTTTTTTAAGGAATGGGTAAATCAAGGCACTGGGAAAGCTTGCTTCATGAAGAAGATAACTGCAAAGACTGAACAATTTGCCAAAAGCAAGCAAGGCAGTAGGGAGATGTATTTAGGATCCGGCTTTATGTCCTGTGATTCTTTAGCAATGGCGGCTGCTATTGATGAGAGTGTTGTCAGTGAATATATGCGATATGGAGTAAGCGTGGAGTTACGGGGATCAGTGACCAGAGGGATGATGATCGTGGATACACTTAACCTATTGCAAAAACAAGATCAAGCTTTTATTATGACAAAATGTGATATTGAGAAGATTAAGCAGCTCATGATGTCTGCTCTGAAATAGCAGATCTAATAGCAGTAGCAAACGGAAAGTTGAACACAAGCATCAGTAGATTTTCTAGAATGCATAATCTAGAATATCTTTCTTGGTAGCAAGTTTCCTCATGAAATTCTTTTTATTCTACTGATTTCAGTTTGATTTTTTTTCTACCCCCAGCCCTACACCCTTTCTTTTGAAGGAATAAAATGGAACTCAATGGGCCCTCAGTGTCCTCTTGTAAGCTGTTATTCTTCACGTGTAAGAGCAGATGTTGAATATTAGCAGGCGATTGCTCATATTGGTATCACGGCCAAACCTGATCCTACCTTTGCCCAATTTCTACATGTGCAAGGACCACTGGATAGTCACAAAGAGCAGAGATGCTGGTTGAATTTCTTTTCCTTCCCATGTTTCTACTGCAAGATTAACTCCGCTCAGACTAGAAATGCTGCATGCTACCTTTACCTTAATGACTTAGTGGGCAAAGGTAGACTGTGGCAAAACAACAACAACACAACTTACATCTATATAATGTCTTTAATGTAGTAAAATGTCCCCTGTGGCACTCCACAAGAGCATAGCTCAAAAGAAATTGACACTGAGCAAAGGAAGGATACATTGAAAGGTGACAAGAAGCTTGGCCAAAAATTTTAAACAGCGTCTTAAAGCAGAGAGAGATGTGGAGAGTTTTAGGGAGGGATTCTTACATTCACTAATTCAAAATAAATTTATAAGACTTTGCGAAATGGACAATAAACATGGATGGGATTAAAAATAACCAAATGTGATTAAAGTAAGTTGAAAAGTTTGAATTTTTTTAAACCAGTGGACAAATCAATAAAGACAGTGTTACGTATTTGGGTTTTTGATGAGGTAACTCAAAAGACACTTGTTAGAAAAATCAGGAGTTTGGTATAAGAAGAGTTATAGCAGCATGGATAGAAAGTTGGTTGCTACCAGAAAAGAGAGTTGCTTAGATTTGAAAAAGAATTGGGATTGTCATCCTAGGGATCAGTGCTGGGTCATTTGTGTTCTCAGTGTATCTATAGATGATTTAAACTTAGGGAAAATAATCTATTTAGTCATAGCCAGAGAATCACCTGTAATGGCTTCTTATTCCACTCCCACATTGTTGCCTCTGGAACCCCCCAAGGATCTGTCATTGACCCCCTCCTATTTTTCATTTGCACGCTGCTCCTCAGCAGCATCTGAAAACACAATGTCAGGTTCAGCATATATGATGACGACACCCAACTCTACCTCTCCACTGTCTTTGATTTGTTAGACTGCTTGTCTGATATCCAGTGCTGAATAAGCTGAAATTTTGAAATTTCCCCCCAACTAAATATTGGGAAGACCGAAGCCATTGTCTTCAATCCCCACAACAAACTTCATCAACTCCATCCATCTCCCTAGCCACTATCTGAGGCTGAACCAGATCATTTGTAAACTTAATGCTGTACTTAACATTGAGGTGAGCTTCTGACAACATATCTGCTCCATCACTAACACTATTTACTTCCATCTTCATAGGAATGCCCAACTCTGTCACTGCCTCAGCTCAGCTGCTGCTGAAACCATGTTCCCTGCCTTTGTTACCTCTGGACGTGATTATTACAATGCTTTCCTGGGCAGCCTTTGGTCTTCCATCCTATATAAACATGAGTGCATTCAAAATTCTGCATCCCATTCACCTATTCCTCCTGTGTTCGCTGACCCACATTGACTACAAGTCCAGCAATGCCTCAATTTTAAAATTCTCATCTTTGTTTTCAAACCCCTCCATGACTGTGCCCCTACCTGTCTCTGTGGCCTCCTTCTGCCCTACAACCTTTCAGGAGCTCTTTGCTGCTCCAACTTTGACCTGTTGGGCATCCTTGATTTTAATTGCTCCATTATTGGTGGTTGTGCCTTCAGCTGCCTAGGACCTAAATTCTCTCCATAAACCTCTCCACCTCTCTATTTCTCTGCCTCTTAACCTTTCTCTCCTCCTTTAAGCCACGCTATAAAACCTAAATTGTACAAAATCTCCTTGCGTTGCACGGTATTTGATAACACTCCTATGAAGCAACAGGGGATGTTTTACCATGTTAGAGTGCTATATAAACACAAGTAGTTTTTATTGTTGTGGAAATTTGCCGATGAAACCAAAGTAAGTACTCTTCTAGCCAGTGATTCAACAGGGCCAGCAAGCCACGTATTTGGTTGCAGAATTTTAAAGGGTACATCAAAACCATCATAGGATTAATGGAGCATGACAAGAAATGCAGTGGGGGAGGAATGTTGATGTGAGTGGGCTTCCATTTCTTCCTTATGAGTTTGAGTATGATCTATGCATATTAAACCAGTTATATTGAAAATAATAGCTGAGCAGTGTTGCATTTGACCTAAATGTTAACTTTAATTATTGAACATTTGGCTCAATGCTGGCACTTTGGTAAAAGGCTTTCATTGGAAAATCTGGTTCTCAAAAAGGTCAGCATGTATAGATAAATTTATATTTATACATCCGCATTTTTATATTCCTTGCTTAAAGGTTTGTTGTCCGTTGCCTCATTTTTGCAATTATCTCAAATTTCTGATCTCGTTTGTCCTCCAGTATTTGTACCTCATTGCCTTGTTGTTTCTTTTCATTTCAACATCCTTTTTTTGCTTTTCCCTGTTTTCTTGTAATTGTCCTTTCTGTTTTATTTGCTACAATATTCTTAAAGTTCTTAATTTTGTTTCTTCTCTTACAATGCTTTATTCTCCCACTAAATGGACAATGGTAAAGCTGATGAAGGAGAAAGACTCTTTTGTGTGCTATGCTTTAGCATTCATCATCTGTTATCTACTTAATTCTATTTTATGATATTATGAATACAAACCTTAAGAATTGTGCTGTGACTTGGCTGGATATAAAGTATCCATATGGTGATGTGCACTATTTCCATACAAGCATTTAATGAGATTCAGAACCACCCTATGCCTTTGAGCAGCAATAATTCTACTTGCCAAGAAAAAGCCATGGTTGACTAAAGAGATAAGAGATGACCTAAAACTAAAAGAAATAGCATACAAAAATGAAAAGCAAAACAGATCCTGCTGAATAGGAGGGGCCAGACTGGAGAGAGAATGGAACTCCCTAACAGCAGTGTGCGTATACCAACACCACATGGATTTTAAAAAATATTTATTCTTTCATGGGATGTGGATATCACTGGGAAGGCCAGCATTTGTTGCCCTTCCCTAATTGCCCTTGAACTGAGTGGCTTGCCACACCATTTCAGAGGGCAGTTAAGAGTCACATATACTGGGTAAGGAGGGCAAATTTCCTTGCCTAAAGGATATTAGTGAACCAGACAGGTTCAGTTTTATGACAGTTGACATGGTTCCATAGTCACCATTGCTGAGACTAGCTTTTCAATTCCAGATCATTACTTGAATTGTAATTGCACCAGCTGACATGGTGGGATTTGAACCCTTGTCCCCAGAACATTATTTGAGCTTCTGGATTACTAGTCCAGTGACATAGCCACTACACCATCTCCCCGATTGCAGTGGTTTAAGGCGGCAGTTCATCACCATCTTCTCGAGGGCAATTAGGGATTGAGTAACAAATGCTGGCCTTGTCAGTCATGCTCACATCCGGAGGACAAATAAAAAATTCATTAGAACACAAGAAATAAGTGAAGCAGTAGTCCATTCGGCTCCTTGAGTCAACTGCATCACTTAAAAAGATCATGGCTGATCCTCAACTCCACTTTCCTGCCGTTCCCCAGACCCCTTGATTCCCTTGGAGTCCAAAAATCTATCTAAATCTTGCATTTACTCAAATTTTCCTCATCTCAGTCTGAAATGGCTGATTGTTATTCTGGGTTTATGCCACCTGGTTCTAGGCTCTCCTTCCAGGAAGAAACAACATTCCACTCTGGTCAAAGCCACTGGACAAATAGGAAAAAGATTGGGGCAGTCCCATAGTATTTCTTAGATTTCATTATTATAGGATTGGTTGGTTACATGCTGCAGACTAGGGATTTTAATACAAATAGCTGCTTTTGAGGTATGGGACTCAGTCTTTTTGTATTGATCTTAAGATTATGCTGGGATGGGGTAAGGATAGGGAGAAGGGCTGATAATATCTTAGAAATAAAGGAATTTGCACCTCATTATTTTAAATAAAAAAGAGAAGCCATGTTCTAGGAAGTGAAACCAATAGCATTGCAATTGCAGTATATAGTCTGTGAGTAAGCTACACATGACTGATAATTTTTATCACATGATTCTCTCTAATTCCAGAAAGTTTGCTGACTAGTCTGTACCGCTAAACATGCAATGTACATCTCCTCTAGCCTCTTTGATGAATTGAATAAAATCCTAGTAGTCAGTTCCCATTTTGGGAATGTAAGTCTGTGAGAACACCCGGCACTTCCAATACCCCCACAAACCAAAACAAATGACAGAAGCAAAATTTTTAAGGACACTCAAAAATTAGGGACAAGGGAAGTTGTAGGAACTAGTTAAACATATGGATAAAAGTTCCATGTTGTTTTCATGATGAGACAAGCCCAAGGTTGATTGCTTGGAGTAGTGACTTTACAGTAACAAGTTAAATGCTGGGGATGCTCATTGTATTTTTGCTGCAAGTTGGGTGACCAGCTTCTCTGCAGGGTGATGTCAGCAGGCTGGTGTGAATAGTTCTTCTTGTTCACTGGCAAGACATCCATGTCAAAGGCTTTTTGTTCTGCCTTCAGGAGGTCCAAACTCCGACAGGCCCATGAGACATCATGGGGAGGATTTTACCTCGTCGGGCGGGAATGGTGGGCAGGCACGGGAGTGGCCGCGAAACGGTTCACCATCTGCGATTGGACCCCGACCACGATTTCATGCTGGCTCGCCAATTAACGGCCAGTCAGCGTGAAACGTGTGCTGAGAGCCTCAGCGCTGCTGGGGTGGGGGCGGGAGGAGCATGAACGCTGAAGTTTGTGCATATGTTAGGGGGGGCTCATTGAAAAGTCCCTGAAAGCACAGAGCTGCGTCAGGGAGCTGAAGGATTTAAAAATGAAAAATAAAGGGCAGAATTTCCCCCCCTTTGTGGGGGGGGGGGGGGGGGGGGGGGGGGGGGGCGGGAGTTGGGGGTGGTGGAAGTTGATGGGCGGGAGCATGCCAGCGCGCTTCCGATCGGTGCCCCTGATCGGAGGCGCAGTGCGATTTTACTTGTGTGGTCCAATTAAGGCCTGCCCAGCGTGACGTCCACAGGGAAGTGCTGTGCGCACCCTGTGCGGGCGGGGGGAGGGGGGGCGGGAATGCCTAAAATCAAGAGTGCGCTCTTTTGTGCATGCGCACAAAAGAGCGCACTCATCTCCCTCAGGCTAAGTGCTGCCTCAGGGAGATCACCTCTAGTTTCGAAAATATTAAAAATAGAAAAAAAAATTCCCTTACATGTCCCCTCATGTGACAATGTCACACGAGTTGGGACATGTTCATAATTTCCAAAAGAACTTTATTAAAATTTTTAAAACCCTACATGAAACCTCATCCCGCCTGTGGATGAGGTTTTATGTTTTTTCTACTTCCCGCCGGGGCTCCTGGCTTGCCCACCAACCTTAAGGTTGGACGGGCAGGTCCACTAATTACTTTAATTGATCTGTCAATGGCCTCAATTGATTTTGCTGCGTCACCGCCTTCCTGAAAATTTAAATGGGGCGCGGTGACGTCAGGAGTTCCGCCCAACGTTACCGTGTGTCATTTTATGCGTCGGCGAGCGGGCCCCGCCCCCACTCGCCGGTGGTAAAATCCTGCCCAAAGATTCAAAAAAATAAGGGAAACATGTCCCCACATGTGACCCTGTCACGTGAACAGGAACATGTTAAAAATGAGTCTAAAAAATGTTTAATTTTTTTATTCACTGTTGGATGAGGTTTTGCAAAAAATGCAAAGGCCACCAGGCCTATTCGCCTGCCCACCAACCATAAGGTTGGATGGGCAGTGAAAAATAGAAATAAATTAATTGATTAAGGGCCTTAATAGGCCTCTTAATTGTCGGTGAGCGCACTACTCATTGTCGCATGCACCCGCCGACCGAAATATTGCGCAATGCTGTCGGGACGCTTGCCCAACATTATTGCGAGCTGTTTCATGCTCGGGTGTGTCAGGCATGTGCCCACACGCCGAGATGAAAATGCTGCCCCATGTAACATTCCAGGTTTTTGACCCAGAGACAGCGATATATTTCCAAGTCAGGATAGTGAGTGACATGGAGGGGAACTTCCAGGTGGTAGTGTTCCCATTTATCTGCTGCCCTTCTCCTTCTAGATGGTAGTGATCGTGGGTTGGGTTTCCTGCCTGCTCCTCATATCCCTTGATTAACTGAGACAAAAATCTCTCTATTTCAGCTTTAAACATATTCAATGATGGCGGATCGACAACCCTCTGGGTTAGAGAATTCCAAAGATTCACAACCCTTTGAGTGAAGAAATTTCTCCTCGTCTCAATCCATATCATGAAACTACTCACTTATTCTAGATGCCCCGGCCAGGAGAAACAACTGCGGGGATGTTTGCTCCCAAGGTAGGCATGCAGAGTCAGGAAACTTTCTGGGTTCACCAGACCAGCCTTGGGAAAATTGCCCCGAATGGCATGATCTTTTTTGGGGTGGGGGTGTGCATGCTAGAGCCAGGCCCCATGTGCCCAGACGCAGATCAGAAGCAGCGTCAGGAGCTTCCGTATGCTGAGATGGGTTAGTTGAAATACCTGCCTCAGTGCTCTGGAAATTTGTTCCAGCTATGTTGTTAAGTAATTGGCCCTCACCCTTCACAGCCCCCACTGCTCCCCAAGCCTCATCCATGCCAACTCATGGCAACCCATGGTCCATCATACCCTCCATGCCAAGCCATGTCCCTCCACTTATCCCCATAGTTCCCTTTGGTCCCTATGTCAACTTAGTGCAACTCAAGCCAACCCATGCCTCCTTCTCATCCCATGGTCCCTTATAGGCCCAA
Source organism: Cetorhinus maximus (assembly GCF_964194155.1). Lineage (NCBI taxonomy): Eukaryota > Metazoa > Chordata > Chondrichthyes > Lamniformes > Cetorhinidae > Cetorhinus > Cetorhinus maximus. The sequence goes on along the minus strand of NC_135885.1, from coordinate 22,591,111 downwards.
GCTAACTTAGTGCCATCTCATGCCAACCCATGCCCACCACCCTGTGCCCTTACATTCTCCATACCAACTCACCCAGTATCCAGCATGGGTTGACTTCAAGGGCCATGCGGAGATAAAATAAAGTTCCAAATATCTTCTTTATTCATTCACAGGATGTGGGCTTCGCTGGCTGGCCCAGCATTTATTGCCACATCCCTAGTTGCCCTTAAGAAGATGGTGGTCAGCTGCCTTCTTGAACCGCTGCAGTCTATGTGGTGTATGTACACCCACAGTGCTGTTAAGAAGAGGGTTCCAGGATTTTGACCCAGAGACAGCGATATATTTCCAAGTCAGGATAGTGAGTGACATGGAGGGGAACTTCCAGGTGGTAGTGTTCCCATTTATCTGCTGCCCTTGTCCTTCTAGATGGTAGTGGTCATGGGTTTGGAAGGTGCTGTCTAAGGAGCCTCGGTGAATTCCTGCAGTGCATCTTGTGGATGTACATACTGCGGCTACTGTGCGTTGGTGGTGGAGGGAGTGAATGTTTGTAGATGTGGTGCCAATCAAGCGGGCTGCTTTGTCCAGGATGGTGTCAAGTTTCTTGAGTGTTGTGGGAGCTGCACTCATCCAGGCAAGTGGGGAGTATTCCATCACACTCCTGACTTGTGCCTTGTAGATGGTGGACAGGCTTTGGGGAGTCAGGAGGTGGGTTACTCATCACCAGATTACTAGCCTCTGACCTGCTCTTGTAGCCACAGTATTTATATGACTAGTCCAATTCAATTTCTGGTCAATGGTAACCCTATTGATGTTGATAATGGAGAATTCAGTGCTGGTAATGCCATTGAATGATAAGGGGCAATGGTTAGATTCTCTCTTATTGGAGATGGTGATTGCTTGGCACTTGTGTGGCACGAATGTTACTTGCCACTTGTCAGTTCAAGCCTGGATATTGTCCAGGTCTTGCTGCATTTGGACATGGACTGCTTCAGTATCTGAGGAGTTGCAGATGGCACTGAACATTGCGCAATCATTAACAAACATCCTCACTTCTGACCTTATGATCGAAGGAAGGTAATTGATGAAGCAGCTGAAAATTCTTTCGAGTTATCAACAGTCACAGATTGCAACTGTTTTGAGTACAATCACAGTTCTTGGTTTCCGGGAGTGGGACATGAACCCACAACCTTCTGATTCAAAGGCGAGGGTGCTATGGACTGAGCCACAGCTGACACCTCCCTGAAACAGCTGAAGGTAGTTGGGCCGAGGACAGACTATTACAGGCTTCACTGTGCCATAGCTTTTCTATGATTGTATACAAAAAAGACTCTCATTGATAAAAACCTATTCAATACATTTATATTCCCTCAAGTACTTACCCTTACAAAAACAAACATTTGTATTCACAACCCTGCATCAAAGACAGCTAATCCTTTAATCTTTGGAGCTGTCAATCAATGGTGAACTTGCAGTCCCCCACTATGATAATGACAGCTTGTGGAAACAGTCAAGCAGTAATAATACTATAACAATAGCAATTAGTGCTATGTCAACAAACATCTATTGAAACCGCAAACACAAATTTTTTCAACTCAGAAGGTGGGGCTCTCCAACCCTGACATTAGCAGGCATTGTCACAGGCTTTTAACAACTGTCCAAATTTTCCTGATTCCCCCCCCACCCCCCTCCAACCCCCACAATATTGCCCACTGGTGTTGGGGCTGGAAAATCCCGCCGAGGGACACAAGCAGCCTGGGTTTTTTTTTCAAAATTTAGAGGCTGGCTATTGAAATAACTTGACGGCTTTGACAGTTCACAAACTTAATCCACCTTTAACAAGCATTTATGTTCATTCTAAAACATTGTAAGTCACACACTGTGGTTTAGGGCCCTTGCTTCAGCAGTAATTTCAAATGGCCCCGCTGAGTTTGGGTTTACCCCACATGTGAGTCAAGTCCAGCCCCCATTCCCTCACCAGCAAAACTAGGATCTGTCGGAAATGGAGGCTGGACTTCCGGATCTGGGTTCCCAGTGCCATTTTGGAAAAGCCCTGGAGTCTCTGCAAAAATCTGGGCCAACGTTTCAGTATCTACCTTGTCAAGCCTCTTTATAATTTTGAATGTTTCACTGAGATCACCTCTCATTCTTCTAAACTCCAGAGAATGTAGACCCTATTTACTCCGCCTCATCATAGGACAAATCTTTCATCTCAGGAAACGATTTAGTGAGCCTTCACTGAACTGCCTGTGGAATCGGAATGCCCTGCAATTGGACTGTATAAAATGTGATGGAAGAACCCCAAAAAGGTGGGGTTAATCTCAGACATTCCAACATTACAACAGAACTGATACTTTTAAAAGGACTGGAATTTAAGACATCACCACAGTAGTAAACACAAGATAACAATAAGACCATAAGACATAGGAGCAGAAATTAGGCCATTCAGCCCATCGAGTCTGCTCCGCCATTCAATCATGGCTGATAAGTTTCTCAACCCCATTCTCCTGCCTTCTTCCCATAACCTTTGATCCCCTTACCAATCAAGAACCGCCATCATGTTATCTAATTGAAAAATGAAGGAGGCCATTGTCAGAACCAAATAGCCCCAGACGACATCCATTCACTCCTGTCAGGGAAGGAGAGAAACCTTTCACATAAGTATCAGCTTTGGAGCCAGGGATACCTCACCTTGGTGGAATTTATTGTTTTCAGTTGTGGAAACAACATCAGCACTGAGTAGGTGTGTCTGGAACAGACTTGAAGGATCAAAGAAGGTGCTAAGCACTAACCATCCAGCAGGATGGCCTCAGGAAATGTCTTCATGATATTTCAATAAGGATCATCATAAAAAGGACAAGAGCGAGGGTTTGGCATTACAGTCAAGAAGGACAGTCAGGAAGGGTCAACCTGGCTCATGGACTGACAGTTCTCACTGGAAGGACCAACCGTGTGGAGGATTGTAAATTATCAGCCAAATCTGAGGGGCACTGGGGCTGAGAGGTTAGAGTAATTTAGGGTAACGACCAAATCCAGGGGGTTTGTGTCTGAACTAAGTATAGTTGGGACAGAAATGTAAGGTTTTGCCTGTGGTTTTTCCAGTAAAGGTTTATCCTAATAAGTCATGGTGACTTTGTGTGTTTTTGGTTGGGAGCCAAGGTCGAACCGTGGAGGAATTTAAATCGGATGAACCAATTGAGGTGTTGTGTCATTTAAAACAGCATAGAGTTTTGTATTAGGGCATTAGGACATTTATTCCTAATAAACAAGAAGTTTGTAGTTGAGCTGAACCCTGTGTCTGTGCAATTTTGTTCTCGATAAAATCCTAAAGTCCTAGAACCACTTTAGGAGGGGAACGGAAACCACTTACAGCCTCCAATGGAAGTAAAAGTTCCTTAAGTTCCTTAAATATGGAGACCAAAATTCCAGGTGTGGTCTCACTAAAAGCCCCGTACAATTATAACAAGACCTTTTTATTCTTGGACTCCCATACACTTTCAATAAAGGCCAACATGTTATTTGTTTCTATAATTGCTGGCTGTATCTGCATGCTAAGTTTCTGTGTTCCTTGTACAACCATACCCAAGTTTTAGAGTGTGCTCTCTGCCTCTGTTACAAATAGTGGAGTGTTCTCTCTCTCTCTCTCTCTCAGGATTAGCGGATTGTGTCCCCTCTCTGTGAGGATTAGCGGAGTGTGCTCTCCCTCTCTCTCTGTGAGGTTTGGTGGAGTGTGCTCTCTCTCTCCCTCTATCTCTGAGGATTAGCGAGGTGTGCTCTCTTTCTCTGTCCGGATTAGCAGTGTGTGCTCTCTCTGTTAAGGTTAGTGGAGTTTGATCTCTCTTCTCGCTCTCTCTCTCTGAGGATTAGTGGAGTGCTTTCTCTCTCTCTCTTCCTGTGAGAGAGTGTGCTTTCTCTCCCTCTCTCTCTGCGAGGATTAGTGGAGTGTGCTCTCCCTCTCTGAGGATTAGTGGAATGTGCTCTCTCTCTCGCTCTCTCTCTGTGATGATTAGTGGGGTGTGCTCTCTCTCTGTGATGATTAGTGGGGTGTGCACTCTCTCTATGAGGGTTAGCAGAGTGTGCTCTCTCTTTCTCGTTCTCTCTGAGGATTAACGAGGTGTGCTCTCTTTCTCTATCAGAGTTAGCGGAGTGTGATCTCTCTTCTCACTCTCTCTGTGAGGATTAGTGGAGCGTGCTTTTTCTCTGTGAGGATTAGCAGAGTGTGCTCTCTCTGTGAGGATTAGCAGAGTGTGCTCTCTCTGTGAGGCTAAGCAGAGTGTGCTCTCTCTCTGTGAGGATTAGCAGAGTGTGCTCTCTCTCTCTCTGTGAGGATTAGCAGAGTGTGCTCTCTCTCTCTCTGTGAGGATTAGCAGAGTGTGCTCTCTCTCTCTGTGAGGATTAGCAGAGTGTGCTCTCTCTCTGTGAGGATTAGCAGAGTGTGCTCTCTCTCTCTCTGTGAGGATTAGCAGAGTGTGCTCTCTCTCTGTGAGGATTAGCAGAGTGTGCTCTCTCTCTGTGAGGATTAGCAGAGTGTGCTCTCTCTCTGTGAGGATTAGCAGAGTGTGCTCTCTCTCTGTGAGGATTAGCAGAGTGTGCTCTCTTTGAGGATTAGCAGAGTGTGCTCTCTCTCTGTGAGGATTAGCAGAGTGTGCTCTCTCTCTCTCTGTGAGGATTAGCAGAGTGTGCTCTCTCTCTGTGAGGATTAGCAGAGTGTGCTCTCTCTCTGTGAGGATTAGCAGAGTGTGCTCTCGCTCTGTGAGGATTAGCAGAGTGTGCTCTCTCTCTGTGAGGATTAGCAGAGTGTGCTCTCTCTCTGTGAGGATTAGCAGAGTGTGCTCTCTCTCTGTGAGGATTAGCAGAGTGTGCTCTCTCTCTGTGAGGATTAGCAGAGTGTGCTCTCTCTCTGTGAGGATTAGCAGAGTGTTCGCTCTCTCTCTTTCTCTGTGTGTGTGTGGATTAACAGAGTGTGACCTCTGTCTCTCTGAAGGTTAGCGGAGTGTGCTCCCTCTCTTTGTGAGGATTAACAGAGTGTTCTCTCTCGCTTTTTCTCCTCTCGTTCTCCCTGTGAAGGTTAGTGGAGTGTGCTCTGAATGTGTGCGTGTGTGTGTGTGTGTATGTGTGTTTATGAGGATTAGTGAAGTGTGCTCTCTCTGTGAGGTTTAGTGGAGTGTGTTCCCTCTCTCTCTCTCTCTCTCTCTCTCTCTCTCTAAGGATTAGTGGAGTGTACTCTCCGTCTCCCTCTGTGTGAGGATTAGTGGACTGTGCTCTGTCTCTCTCTTTCTCTGAGGATTGGCAGAGTGTGCTCTCTCCCTCTCTCTTTCTGTGAGGTTTAGTGAAGTGTGCTCTCTCTCCCTCCCTCTCTCTATGAGGGTTAGTGGAGTGTGCTCTCTCTCTGCCTCTCTCTATGAGGGTTAGTGGAGTGTGCTCTCTCTCTCTCTCTCTCTCTCTCTGAGAGTTAGTGGAGTGTGCTCTCTCTCTGCCTCTCTCTATGTGGGTTGGAGGAGTGTGCTCTCTCTCTCTATGAGGATTAGCAGAGTGTGCTCTCTCTCTTTCTCTCTCGTTCTCTCTGTGAGGATTAGCGAACTGTGTTCTCTTTCTCTGTCCAGGTTAGTGGAGTGTGATCTTGCTTCTCACTCTCTCTGTGAGGATGAGTGGAGCGTGCTCTCTTTCTCTCGTTCTCTCTAAGAGGATTAGCGAGGAGTGCTTTCTTTCTCTGTCTGGGTTAGCAGGATGTGCCCTCTCTGTCACGGTTAGCGGAGTGTGATCTCTCTCTCTCATTCTCTCTGAGGATTAGCAAAGTGTGCTCTCTTTCTCTGTCTGAATTAGTGGAGTGTGCTCCCTCTGTCTCTCTCTCTGTGAGGATTAGTGGAGTATGCTCTCTCTGTCTCTCTCTGTGAGGATTAGTGGAGTATGCTCTCTCTGTCTCTCTCTGAGAGGATTAGTGAAGTATGCTCTCTCTGTCTCTCTGTGAGGATTAGCGGACTGCGCTTTCTCTGTGTGTGAGGATTAGCGGAGTGTGCTCTCTCTCTCCCTCTGTGAGGATTAGTGGAGTGTGCTCTCTCTCTCTGAGCTTTAGCGCAGTGTGCTATTTCTCACACAAAAACAAAAAATGCTGGAAAAACACAGCAAGTCTGACAGCATCTGTGGAGAGAAAGACAGAGTTAACGTTTCGAATCCATATGACTCTTTTTCAGAGCTAAAGGGAAGTAGAAATGTGGTGAAATATATGCTGTTAAAGGGGGGGGAGGGGGAGGGGGAGGTGGGTGGTAGAACAGGTGAAGCTGGATAGAAGGCCAGTGATAGGTGGAAACAAAGGATAGATTGCAAAATATGTCATAAACAAAAGGTCAAAGGGTTATTAATAGTGGTTGTACTGGCTAAAGGAGGTGCTAATGGTGACATTAAGAGTGGAAAGCAGAATGTGAAAATGGCAAGTTCAGGGTAAGCACTCTGGAAAGTCACAGATGGCCCTAGTGGGGGTGGGGTGGGGGGAGGGAACGGTGGTGGGAAAGAAGATCGAAAATCTAAAAGCTGGGGATGAAGCAATTAATAAAAATGGAAATAAATTTTAAAACTAATAAAAATGAATAAGTAGGAATAAATAAATAAAAATTAAAATTAAAAAATAAAAATTAATATAGAAAAAAGGAGGGGGGGTCAAAAAGGGGTGGGGATGGAGGAGAGAGTTCATGGTCTAAAATTGTTGAACTCAATATTCGGTCTGGAAGGCTGTAAAGTGCCTAGTCGGAAGATGAGGTGCTGTTCCTCCAGTTTGCGTTGAGCTTCACTGGAATATTGCAGCAGGCCAAGGACAGACATGTGGGCATGAGAGCAGGGTGGAGTGTTGAAATGGCAAGCGACAGGAAGGTCTAGATCATGCTTGCGGACAGACCAAAGGTGTTCCACAAAGCGGTCACCCAGTCTGCGTTTAGTCTCTCCAATGTAGAGGAGACCGCATTGGGACCAGTGAATGCAGTAGACCAAATTGAGGGAAGTGCAAGTGAAATGCTGCTTCACTTGAAAGGGGTGTTTGAGCCCTTGGACGGTGAGGAGGGGGGAAGTAAAGGGGCAGGTGGTGCACTTTCTGCGATTGCATGAGAAGGTGCCATGGGAATGGGTTGAGGTGTTGGGGATGATGGAGGAGTAGACCAGGGTGTCCCGGAGGGAACGATCCCTGCGGAATGCCGCCGATGGGGGGTGAAAGGAAGATGTGTTTGGTGGTGGCATCATGGGAGTTGGCAGAAATGGCGGAGGATGATCCTTTGAATGCGGAGGCTGGTGGGGTGAAAAGTGAGGATGAGGGGAACCTTATCATAGTTCTGGGAGGGAGAGGAAGGTGTGAGGGTAGAGGCATGGGAGATGGGCCGGACACGGTTGAGGGTCCTGTCAACCACCGTAGGTGGGAAACCTTGGTTAAGGAAGAAGTAAGACATGTCAGAAGCACTGTTTTGGAAAGTGGCATCATGGGAACAGATGCAATGGAGGTGAAGGAACTGAGAGAATGGGATGGAGTCCTTATAGGAAGCAAGATGTGAGGAGCTGTAGTCAAGGTCTACTCTCTTTCTGTGAGGATTAGGGGAAAGTGCTCTCTCTGACGATTAGTGGAGTGCACCCTCTCTGTTAGGATTAGTGGCATGTGCTCTCTCTCCCTCAATGAGTAGTAGCAGAGTATGCTCTCTCAATGAGTATTAGCGGAATGTGCTCATTCTCTCTCTCTGAGGATTATCGGAGTGTGCTCTCTCTCCCCCTCAGTGAGGAATAGCAGAGTGTGCTCTCTCTGCGAGGATTAGTGGAGTGTTCTCTCTTTCTCTCTGAGGATCAGCAGAGTGTACTCTCCCTCTCTGAGGATTAGCAGAGTGTGCTCTTTCTCTGAGGATTAGCAGAGTGTGCTCTTCCTCTCTCTCTGAGGATCAGCAGAGTGTGCTCTCTCTCTCTGAGGATTAGCAGAGTGTGCTCTTTCTCTGAGGATTAGCAGAGTGTGCTCTTCCTCTCTCTCTGAGAATTAGCAGAGTGTACTCTCCCTCTCCCTGTGAGAATTAGCAGAGTGTACTCTCCCTCTCCCTGTGAGAATTAGCAGAGTGTACTCTCCCTGTCCCTGTGAGAATTAGCAGAGCGTACTCTCCCTCTCTCTGAGAGAATTAGCAGAGCGTACTCTCCCTCTCCCTGTGAGAATTAGCAGAGTGTACTCTCCCTGTGAGAATTAGCAGAGCGTACTCTCCCTCTCTCTGTGAGAATTAGCAGAGCGTACTCTCCCTCTCCCTGTGAGGATTAGCAGAGTGTACTCTCCCTGTGAGAATTAGCAGAGCGTACTCTCCCTCTCTCTGTGAGAATTAGCAGAGTGTACTCTCCCTCTCTCTGTGAGAATTAGCAGAGTGTACTCTCCCTGTGAGAATTAGCAGAGTGTACTCTCCCTCTCCCTGTGAGAATTAGCAGAGTGTACTCTCCCTCTCTCTGTGAGAATTAGCAGAGTGTACTCTCCCTCTCCCTGTGAGAATTAGCAGAGTGTACTCTCCCTGTCTCGTTCTCTCTGAGGATTAGTGAGGTGTGTTCTCTATCTCTATCCGGGTTAGCGGACTGTGCTATCTCTCTCGCTCCCTGTGTGAGGATATAGTGGAGTGTGCTCTCCCTGTCTCTGTGAGGATTAGTGGAGTGTGCTCTATTTGTGGGGTAACGCGGAGTAGTCCTTTGGGCCCTTGGTGTTTTGGGAATTGTTGGGTTAATAACACGGTGAATTTTCCGGTCTGGGCTTTGCCGTGTGTTGGGAGTGAGATTGTGGGGCTAGTCCCGAGTTGACCCGTTCCGGGTTATAAAGAATCAATTCCTCAGTGGTTCTGTTCTTGGTGCAAATGCTGATCCCTTCCGCTTGTGGTCGAAGGACAGATGGTCAAGTCCAGTGGGTGAATGTTTGGGAGGTCACTAATTACCCTGCACTGCACAAAGGCTGCTTAAAACCTCGGTTACAAGTCGGCGGCGGAGAGCGAGGAGTTGAGTGAGAGTCAGCGCCGGTGGACATGACATTCCCAGGTAATCAATCCCGGCCACAATCTCCCTCTTAACCCAGCTCCCGACTGGCACCCCCTCCCGTCACCAGATATTACCAACTCGACCAAATGAACCACAAAACAATCTTGCAAAGAGCTTGAGGCACAGAAACTTGGTCTAAAATTAAATCAGAAATGTTGCAAATACTCAGCAATTCTGGTAACATCTGCGGGGTGGGGGGAGGAAGTTAACGTTTCAGATTCAAAATATGACTTTTCATCAGAACACTGGATCCTGGCCACTGCCCTGTGCCCTTATTTATGTCCCATCCTTGTTGCTTGCTAAAGGCCCGTCAGTATAACCCGGCCGCCAGTGGGGAAAGTTTTAGGAACCGTCATCCAAGACTAAATTAATAGTCACTTGGACAAATGTGGATTGCTTCAAGAAAGCTAGCGTGCATTTGTTTAAGGCAAAATGTGTTAAGCTTAACATGGTTGGGTTTTTGATGAGGTAACAGAGAGGGTTGATTATTGTGATTGCTGGTGGTGTACACGAACTTCCAAAAGGTATTTGATAAAGTGCCACATAACAGACTTGTCAGCAAAGTTAAAGCGGATGAGCATGGGCTGAAAAGGACAGTGACAGCATGGACATGAACTTGGGCTGAGTGACTGGAAACAGGGTAGTGGTGAACGATTGTTTTTTTTCAGACTGGAGAAAGGTAAATAGTGGGGTTCCCCAGAGGTCAGTACCATTGCTTTTCTTGATATATAATGATCTAGACTTGGGTGTGCAGGGCACAATTTCAAAATTTGCAAATGACCCAAAACTTGGAAGTATTGTGAACCTTGAGGAGGCTGTGTTAAACTTAAAAAGGCCATGGACAGACTGGTGGAATGGTGCAGACAAGTGGCAGATGAAATTTAACGCAGAATGGTACTGAACATTATGCAATCATCAGTGAACATCCTCACTTCTGACTTTCTGGTGGAGGGGAAGGTCATTGATGAAGCAGCTGAAGATGGTTGGGCTGAGGACAGTACCCTGAGGAACTCCTGCAGTGATGTCCTGGAACTGAGATGACTGACCTCCAACAACCACAACCATCTTCCTTTGTATTAAGTATGACTGAAACTGTTGGAGAGTTTTCCAGCTGATTTGCTATTGAGTTCACTTTTGCGAAGGCTCCTTGTTGCCACACTTGGTCAAATGCTGCGTTGGAAATAACTTTGCCGATCACCTGGAACTTTACTGCCTGCAATGGTGGTGGAACTAGAAGCACCACTGAATGATTTCAAAAGGAATTTGGATGGACACTTGTGGGAACTAAACTTGCAGGGCTAGTGGAATAACGCTCAGGAATGGGACTGACTGGATTGCACAGAGAGCTGGCATGGACTTGATGGGCCAAATGGCTTCTTTCTCTTCTGCAATGACTTTGACTAAAGACAATCTGATAATATGGAGGTGATCTTCGGGTCTTGTATGTGAGAACAAAACTGTTTTTCCTAAAGGGGAATTCTACTGATTTTCTTTTTAAATGTCATTACAGTGGCCCGTAGTTCAGAATACACCCAAGTTTGAAAGGAAAAGTTAAAAATTGCATTTATATAGTACCTTTTATGAACTCAGGATGTCCTAATGCATGTTTCAGTCAATGAAGTTGTGACTGTGTAAGGCAGCAAACACAACAGCACATATACATACAACCCAACAATGTGACTATGAAAAGTTAATCAGTTTTGAGTTGTTGGCTGAGGGATTATAAAGTAGCCAGGCCACTGCGGTGTCCTCGCCTGCCATGAAATCATCTATAACAAAAACAGAATTACCTGGAAAAACTGGGGTCGTGTGGACCCGAAACGTCAACTCTTTTCTTCTCCACCGATGCTGCCAGACCTGCTGAGTTTTTCCAGGTAATTCTGTTTTTGTTATAGATGATTTCATGGCAGGCGAGGACACCGCAGTGGCCTGGCTACTTTATAATCCCTCAGCCAACAACTCAAAACTGATTAACTTTTCATAGTCACATTGTTGGGTTGTATGTATATGTGCTGTTGTGTTTGCTGCCTTACACAGTCTATTGAAGGGTCGTGTGGACTCGAAACGTCAACTCTTTTCTTCTCCACCGATGCTGCCAGACCTGCTGAGTTTTTCCAAGTAATTCTGTTTTTGTTTTGGATTTCCAGCATCCGCAGTAGTTTTTTGTTTTTATTATTGATGAAATCATCTATGTCCACCTGAGAGGGAAAACAGCAACTTCGTTTAATGTCTCATGTGAAATACTCTGACAGTGCAAAGCACTCTCTTTATGGGGCCATTTGAAGTTGTGAATGACATTTATAGTTTTTTTTTTGCATTAACACAACAGAGCAATCTGACTACACCATTAATATATTTCCTGATTTTGTTCTGTTAAATAGTTGAATGAATGATTGAATGGTCCATGGCAGAAAGATTTTGAATGAATCTTATCTTCTCTTTTGAGAAACCCTGAACCAGTACTTTCTAGAAAACTGGTTACTAATTCACCAGGGTAAAACATTACCAGAAATGTTAACTGCAGGACTTCAGACCAGTTTTTACTGTTTTAAACTTAATCCTCCTCATTTTTTTGCTCACAGATTCTAAAATGGCCAGTAAGAAGCTGTTGCTTTTAGATGTTGACTGTGGGGTGGATGATGCCCAAGCGATAATGATGGCTCTTGCAGCTCCTAATGTGCAGATCATGGGTATAACATGTACTCACGGAAACACAACCATTGACAATGTGTGTAGAAACGTGCTTCGAGTGCTAAAAGTTTGCCAGAGGACTGAGGTTGGTGATAGAAAATAACGAATAAAGTCACAATCCCTTGTAGTGATGCAAATTCCCCTTTTTTAGGGGTAGTTTTTAATTATAAAACATTCCTTTTTTTTAAACAAAAGGAAATTGTTCTGGGATGCAGGCATGTTGACAAGGCTGCATTTATTACTCATCTATAAATACCCTGAGAAGGTAATTGTGGGTTACCTCTCTTGAACTGCTGAAGACTTTGTAATGATGGTGCTCCCATGCTGTTGTTAGGCAATGAATTCTGAGGATGGTGGGCTAACATCTCCATTCTTCTTCCACTCGCTCTCAGCCACCACTTTGAACTTGGACTGCTGGCTCATCAGCCACCATTGCGCTCTCCACTTATCTCTGCAGAACGTCGTGGATGATTGCATCAACGTCCTGGCTTTGACTGAAATCTGGCACATGGATTGTTTTGCCTTGCCCCTTACTGAAGCCTGACCTGCTGACTTGCCCTGACCAAACTACTGTGTTGACGATGTCTCCCTCCACTCATCTAATACTTTTTCCTCCTTTGACCACCTCACTCCCTTACACTCCTCTCACCTTCCCCTTCACAGAATCACAGAATTGTTACAGTACAGAAGGAGGCCATTCGGCCCACCAAAATGCTTGTGTGTTACTCCAGAAACCCTGCCACAAAGCCCACCAAAATATCCTGCCTACTTTCTTTCCTTTGCACTAAGTTTCTCCCTTTTTGCCTCTAAATTCACTGGCTTCCTGTCCTCCTTGAATATTTCCCTTCATTTGTAAACTCTCATATCCATACCATCTCTTTTACCATCTTGCAAGCTCTCAACTCCCAATCAGGAAAAAGGCTATCGTGATCATTCCCTGGGCAGCAATAACATGCACACCCCTTTCCCAACCTCCACAACCGCTTCTGTGACTTTGATTAGAGCCATTTCAGCATTTTAGCAGAGGAAAAGCCAAATGGAGAGATTCAAATATGGAGTTGTGGCGAATGGTTGAGGCATGTTCAAGAATTTTGGAGAGAAAAAGGAGGCTTGCAAGGGTTGAGGATGTTTCCCTTTGAGGAGAGGGAGGGGGTGGTGGCGCAGTGGTATTGTCTAGAGACCCAGCGTAATGTTCTGGAGACCTGGGTTTGAACCCCACCACTGCAGATGACATTTGAATTCAATAAAAAATATGGAATTAAAAGTTTAATGAAACCATTGTTGACTGTCATTAAAAACTCATCTCATTCACTAATGTTCTTTAGGGAAGGAAATCTGCCGCCCTTACCTGGTCTGGCCTACATGTGGCTCCAGACCCACAGCAACATGGTTGACTCTGAAATGGCCTAGCAAGCTATTCAGTTCTCAAGGTCAATTAGGGATGGGCAATAAACGAATAAAAAAAATAAGGAAGACTGACCAATGGTTTGACTTCAACCTTGAATAGGTAATAAACGCTTGTTTATAGCACCTATATACCAAGATTGAATAAAACTTCAATTGCTATTAAATTTGATTTCTTTTTAAATTACTTTTTCCTAATAAAATACTCATAAAATTAAATACTTCCAGTTTAATCAGGACTTTAATTGTCAAACTCTGAAAGTATTTTTGAAAATGAAATCATTTATGGATGTGAGGATTATTGTTTTATTGGCAACTGTAGTTGCTTTTACGCAAAGAAATATCCTACAGAGAACAGTATTCAGTTCATGTATTTTTTGGTGATATTAGATGAGGGAAAGTTTTTGTGCAGAATGTCCTCTCAACTCACTACTCTTCGATGGGATTTTCAAAATTCACCTGAACAAATAGCTCAAACTATTATTTGCAATTTTTTTATGCAGTAAATATATTCAGGTCAAATGTGGAATCATTTAAAGACTTTTCCCCATCACAGATCCCTGTGTTCCGGGGTGCCTGTAGCTCCCTCCTTGGACAGAGTTTGAATGCTTCAGATCACCATGGAAAGGATGGGCTGGGGGATGTTCCAGACTCTAATGCTCCAGGATTGGAACATCTACAAAGTGAACATGCTGTGAATGCCTTGATACGGATAGTCACTGAACACACTGGTCAGGTGAGCTATTCGGCCTTTTGGAAAAGAGAATGCTAGTGCCCAGAGGGAATCTTAATGTGAATTCTGATCCTGTAGCCAATCCAATAGAAGATGACTAAGCAGATTTCTGAATCCATATTAAAATGTCAGCAATTAAGCCGCAGTTATTATGATTAAACTGAAATGACTAGAGTGGCTATTGCTTCATTGGGCAGTTTGCTGAATGAAAGACACAGGCAATCACTCTTGTTCAATATTTTAGGCAGTGACGAAATATGAGCCTATGAATGCAGTTTTGATTTTATCAGTGAGTGACATTGAGCTAATAACCAACATATTGACAGACAATTTATGGAGATTCTATCCCCAAATAAACTCCTGTCGATTATATATTTTGGGTGCCTATTTTGACATTTTAATTGGCCTTTATAGAAGCCAAGCAGGTATGTATGGTTAGCAATGTGTACTACCATAACAGAGAAATGTTTTGACGTTTGACCAATTTACGCATGTTTAATTACAACATTTTGTAAAATTTATCTGAGCAAAATTTTCAAAATAATTTTAGCCCCCTCATTTGATATTAAACTTGCATTTATATAGCACCTTTTTAATGTTGTAAAAGCATCCCAAGGTGCTTCACAGGAGCGTTACGTAGACCCCTGCAGCCGGCCCCTATAGCCGTGCTTCTACCCCAGTTTGGAAGATAGCTTGATTCAGGCCGTGGACCTCTTGCCCAGTAAAGAGCATTTCACTGCCAGCAAGTTTTATATGGGGCAAGGCATGAACCGGGTTCCATCTAACGGACATGAGTTTCTATGCTTAGTTGAACACGATTGGCCAAATGCCCTCCATATTATCCAATACCTTAAAGGTGAAGAACCAGTTAAACTGCTTCAATGAGAGCAAGAAAGTTCAGATTTCAGGATCACAGTTTAAGCTTGTGACAAAATGACTCTAAATACAAAATTAATCCTCTGTAAATTGTGATTATAAACAGCAAAACCATACATGTTAGCTGCACATTAATATTAGTCCACTGTAAGTTTTTAACATCTTGCTGTTGCTATGCAAAGTAACATTGCTGTTATATTGCAGATCTCTCTTGTGGCTGTTGGTCCCCTGACCAATGTAGCTCTGGCAATTAAAATGGACCCCACATTCTCTACAAAGCTGAAGCATTTATATATCATGGGAGGAAACATGGAAGGTACACCAGAAAGATTGGTCCTTTATTCAGCAAACCTGTGATTTTTATGATTATTATATTGAATAAATCATCAATCTAAACATGTTTTTGTTGTTCAAAAATGCTACTATTGCTAGGCAGATGGTAAAACAAAATTGTGTTCTACCAAGATTTACTGAAAAATTGATCTTTACATTCTAATTATAATCTGCACATATGGTACAAGAATAAATATTTTCCTTGATGTGACATTTATTGTGCTACTGCTGTTGTGATTCAACACCCTTCCAACAGCTTGCGTTTATATTTTGATGAAACAAAATCCAGATGTTTCTCATGCTTAACGCAAAAATGTCTACTCCTGCACTCACTCCCTATGAACAAATGCACAAAGTAATCTGAGATACAGTGGTCGAGGTGAACAATGAATCCTTCCGTTATTGTAGAATAACACAGGACTTCCACTACGTCTACTGTCATTTCAAAAGTTGGTTAGCATACACCAAAAAAACAATCATGGACAAAATAATGGAGTTTTTTTTGCAACCTCTTTGTCCAGATTTGCTTGGTAAATGTACTTCTCTTTGGGCTGTACTTTCTGAGAATTCTGAAAGTTTCACTGGAATAAGGTCCATGAAGATTTTGCTTTCTTTTCAGGCAGAGGGAATACAACAGTCTGTGGGGAATTTAACTTTGTATCAGACCCAGAAGCAGCCTCCATTGTTCTGGATCAGTTCGTATGTCCGACCTATATAGCCACATGGGAGTACGCTTTACGTCATTCTCTGCCTTGGGTAAGATATTCAGGATATATAATTACAACGTCAAAATGGTTGATGTACGTTCACTATTTTACACTTCTAATTCTAATGAATTTAGTTCTTTTAAAATTCTTTCACGTGAAGTGGGCTTTGTTGGCAAGGCTGGTACTTATTGCACGTAGCTAGTAGCCCGGAGAGAGTTCTGGTGGGTGGTTCTTCTTGAGCTACAGTTCATGTGGCGAAGGTGCCCCCCCCCCCCCCCCCCACCCCAAACCATGTTTGGTGTTCCAGGATTTTCAACAACAGCGATAGACGTTCAAGTCAGGATGGTGTGACCTAGAGGATAATCTGGAGTTTATGGTGTCCCAGTAGATTTGCTATACCGCCCTTCAATGTGGCGATCATGGGTTTGGGAGGTGCAGCCGCAAAGGCTTGGTGAGTTTTAGCAGTGCGTCAATAGGCGGTATACAATGCTGCCACTGTGCACTGATCATGGAGAGAGTGAATGTTAAGGCTGGTGGATGAGGTACCAATCAAGCAGACTACTTTACCCCAGATCAGGTGTTGGCAACCTATTGCTCTGGAGCTGCATGAGGCTCTTTAATATCTCATTTGCGGCTTCAATTTAAAGTGTTTACATTGCCAATTTGTAACAGTGTGATAACATTTAATGATCAATGTTTCTGCTCCTATTGGGCTATTTTACAAATGTATCGTGAAACTGAAAAATGAATGGCATTCTAGAGGACTAATTTTTTTTTTAACCTGGGTGTGCAATTCAATCCACCCCAGCAGCTAAAGGAAGGCTTTCTATTGGTTCATGTCGTCATTGTATTAATTAATCCAAGATCTGGTTGAACCGTAATCCAGATACATATAGAGCTTTTCACATATTTTATATATTACATGTTCAAATAATACAGTGCAGTTAAATTCACTGCAGAGCGTTAGCAAAACTTAAAACCTTTGCCAAAAAATAACCACTTAGAAGTGAAAGAAAATGTGCCATTATGATTCTCCAGAAAAAGAAGCTGATCAAGCTGAAGGCAAATTTAAGATTTGGATAGATTCAACTTTGAAAACAAAAGTAATGGTTTTTACCAATTCCTGGAATGTAGAAACTGGATTTTTTTGCCCAACCTGTATACAAAATTGAATTTACATGAAATTTAGTAGTAACTGCTGTCATTCTTATGAGCAGTCGAGAAAAGTTAAAGCAAATGACTTTTTATAGCATTAATGAGTGAATAAACATTTTTTTTCTTATGCTTTTACTCCATTTTAAAAAAAAATCTTGCGACTCACAATAGTTTTGCTTTAGGCAATTGTTTTGAAAAGGCACTTCAGTTAAAAGAGGTTGCCGATCCTGCCCTGAATGGTGTTGAGTTTGTTGAATGTTGTTGCATCTACACCCATGTAGGCAAATGGAGAGCATTCCATCTCAATCCTGACTTGTGCCCTGTAGCTGGTGGAGATGCTTTTGGAAACTAGATGAACCTTAGCTGTAGGATAGTCAGCTCTTACTTGCTCCAGTATTCGCAATATGCCTATTGAGTTTCTGGTAAATCGTTACACCTCACCTCCCCAAACCCAGGATGTTGATGATGGGGTACTAGGTGATGGTAATGTCACTAAACATCAAGGGGAGGTGGTTAGACTCTCTCATGTTGGAGATGACCATTGCCTGGTAATAGAGTTGTCCAAGTCTTGCTGCATGTCTCTCTGGGTCTAGCTGTATTATCTAAAGAGTTGTTAATGGAGCTGAACATGATACAATGATCAGAAACCAGTCCCATTTGTGACCTTATTTTCATTTGGGCTTGACTTGCTGTAGACTACTCAGGATTCAGAATTTTTTTAAAGTTCTGCTGGAATGAAGTTCAGTAAAGTTTTTTGTAGTTTCAACCAGAGGGCTAGTCTATTAAATTAATAAATAAAATGAATATTTCTCTGTAGCATTGAAGATTTTTGATGGAAATAATTTGAAATTGATTGAATTATACAACTAAAATATATTTGTTACTTTGTCATATATTTTAAAATTGTGGGTTTTTGACAAGAATATAGTCGTAAGGCATGAGTTACACTGGAATTGCTTTGCAAATAGGAAAAAGTGACAATTTTTGAATGGGGCAGATTTTCATTACATTATGTTCTTTCATGTTTGAATAATTTACTAATGTTGTCTTAATTAATTATCTTGTACTGTAAAAATGTGAGGCAATCAAGTGGGAAGTTACTCATTTTAAGAGTGAAATGTTATGAGTTATTTGATATTGTGGATGAATATCACCACTCCACATGTTCAGTGTGGAGTCTCTATGATCTGCTCTGCTGGTGTTCCTTTGTTCTTTTTGATATCTACAAGCCAGTAGTAACTTTGCCATATAATAGTGATAGTGAGAGAGATTCCCAGAAGTGTGTAACTGATGACTCTGTTGTGTCTATTACAACAGGAGTTTTTTCACAAGTGGATAGATCAAGACACCGAGAAGGCTTGCTTCATGAAGAAGATAACTGCACACAGGGTAGAACGTGCTAAGATCAAGCAAAATGATAAAGAGGTGCATCATCAAGCAGAGTTTGTGTCCTGTGATTCTTTTGCAGTGGCCGCTGCTATTGATGAGAGTGTCGTTACTGAATACATGCAATGCAGAGTAAGTGTGGAGCTACAGGGAACGCTGACCAGAGGGATGATGGTCCTGGATACACTCAATCGCCAAAAAAACCAGAATCGAGCTTTTGTTATGGTGAAATGTGATCTTGAGAAGTTCAAGCAACTCATGATGCCTGCTCTGAAATAGATAGCAGGATGTTTTCATGGTGGTCCGAAAAAGAAAATTAAAGACCATCATCAGTAGATTTTATAGATCATAAATGTAGTTTTTAAAGCTTAGCAGGAACAGTTACCTTCCCAGCCTTCCATTAATGGGTTGGGCTTGTGAAGAAGTGGGTTAAAAAAAACCCCTCAAAATAATTAAAATTTGTTATGGCAATGTAAACTATTGACTTCACACTATCACGATATAAAGGTTCAGTCAACCTTGCATCTATAGATCCATCATCAATAGCATCTGGTAGTCGAACATATAGATAAATCTCTAATATAGACACTTCATCAGAATCCCACTCTTGGAAAAGAGACACTAAGTTCCACGTTCAGTCACATATATGAAGGCAAAATACTGCGGATGGTGGAAATGTGAAATATGAACAGCGAATACTGGAAATATTCAGGTCATGCCAGGTAGCATCTGCGGAGGGAAAAGCAGAGCTAATTTTCATTCCGCTTACCTTTTGTCAGAACTGTAAAATGTTATAGGTATAACTCACTCTCCACCTCTCTACCTTGTTTTCCTCCTTTCAGACACTCCCAAAAATGTACCTTTTTGACTAAACTATTGGTCACCTGACCTAATATCTCCTTATGTGGTTTGTGTCATACTTTGTTTTATAATGCTCCTGTGACTGTGAAGTGTCTTGACATGTTTTATTACATTATAAATATAAGTTGTTATTTCAGGGTTATCCTGGACTATATTTCCATTTTCTCCTTTGTCTCATTCAACACTAACAAAAAGCCTATTTTTCTTTCTTTCAGCTATCGAGGACCCCAAGCTTCAATACCTGTTCAATGCCCCTTCTGGACCCTTCTTCTCTTTCACTTTCCTCCCTTCCAATTTCACCCTCGGCTGCTTTTTTTCAACTATGCCATCCAACCTTCCCCTCTCTCACTCTGCTTCTGATGGTTCTGTTATTCATCTAATTAGTCTTCCTTACCACCCTATCATCCGTTGGGTCTTTTCAGCCCTCCCCTCCATACATGCTTAAAACCCATTAATGCTGCAGCATTTTCCAGTTGCGATGAAACGTTATCAACCTGAAGTGTTAACCCTGTTTCTCTCTGCGCAGATGCTGTCTGACCTGCTGAGTATTTCCAGCATTTTTATTTGTTTATATTTCAATTACTTGTGTGGTTTGGGTGAGTGAAGAGGAGAAAGGAGCAAAAAAAAAAGCAAGGGAGAATCCATATTAAAACACTACCTTATCAGCTATCTCAAATTACTTTTGGAGATTTGAAGATGACATTTCAGGGAGGAATGATGAGCAGAATATAGGGAGATTGCCATCTTGTTCAAATAATGCCAAGAGATCTTTACAAAACAATTGAAAAGCCAGGCAAAACCATGGTTTAACCTCTCATGCAAAAAGTTGGAATCCCAAACTGAAAATTGCATTGAATGAGTCTCATCATATTGAAGCAGGAGTGCTGCTTTGCTGGGTGTGCAGTCCATTAAACAGAGTCCCTACTTCTAAGAACCCAGGAAGGTAAGGACTAAGAAAAGGCCATTCACATATTACAATGTTTAAGTTTGGAGTGAGTTTGATGGGGCAGTTGGTTTTCTTTTATTCCATATTTTGGTATGAAACTTTCATCCGTCCATCCGTTCTTAAGATTCAGTTTTGGAGAACACTATGTATTTTAGATTTAATTTGTGAAAACATTTGCCATTCAGTGAGGCAGCTGATGATGGAAATAATAATTGTAGGGCATCGCAATCGTTAATAAGTGCAATAAATAAATAGCATGATGAGCACAAAAGCGGTACAATATATTTCTCTATATTTCAGCTTTAGTACTCTGTATCACTGTCATTTTAAAACTCCTGATTATGCACTCATGTTCTACCTGACATCAGAATAAAGAAAAGAATTCTTTTCCATGAAATGAGGAAGAATTTAGTCAATTTCAGATGATGCATTTCTCAGTTTTTACCATGCCTCTTTATAAAGAGGATTTTGATAACATACAGTTTTTAATTTCCTAAGAACTTTCTACCAATCAAGTACTGAGGTAATGTTATCTTTCTCTTCATTATTGGACCTTCTGAATAAAATATCTATTTTAATATAAATAGGAATCTTCACTTAAAATAATGTTGCTGTTTCCAACAGTCTTTGCCTTTGGAGCTTGCTTAATTTTTTAACACAAACACATTTTTAATAAATGTGTAATCAGTAACGAACAGAAAAGATCCATTGAATTATGAAGGCCATAAAGGGATTATATCAGCCATGTACTAGTGACAGGATTTGATATCATGTTTCTCTTCCTTTGTGGCGACATATCCTGGTGAGTTTAGGCATCACTAAATAAATCAGCTGTTATTGATTATCAAGGAAGCATCTAGTACCATTGATTACTTTTCAATTGATAAATTTAACTGTCAGTATAATGCCCTGCGTTAATTTCCTAAATATAAAGCACATTCAACAGAGGTTGTGGTAGTGTTTGCCAGCATTTGAATGAACATATTTTGTTGATTTTTATAGAGAATTTCAGTGTTTATTTTTAATGGTTCATGCACATTTTCTGACTGGACTATTGGAATGAATGAATGCTAAACAAAAATATAACCAAATTTCACTAATATTTCAATTGCGGTATAAATCTGTGTCAGTATATATTGTTTCATTAAGAAATTACTTCTGTATTGAGTCAACCCAATGGTGGCCAGAATCAGAGGGGTTCTGAGTAAAAAGGCATCGAGTGTCCTTCCTGTAGTGAGGTGGAGTGCAGCTCAAAACGTACACTGTCAATCATGCCCACCTATAAAGTTTGAACAAGTTGACTAACGACATCAAAAAGCTGACATGGCCTAACAAAACCTGATAACTTGAGGAACAATGTATAATTGATTCTTTTTCCCTTTATCTCTTGTGGGATGTGGACATCACTGGCAAGGCCAGCATTTGTTGCCCATGCCTGATTGCCCTTGAACTGAGGGCAGTTAAAAGCCAACCACATTGCTGTGGGTCTAAAGTCACATGTAGGCCAGACTTGGATAAGGATAGCAGATTTCCTTCCCTAAGGGACATTAATGAACCAGATGGGTTTTTATACTAATTGATAATAGTTTCATGGTCACCATTACTGAGCCTCACTTTATATTCCAGATTTATTGATTGAATTTAAATTTCCCCAGCTGCTATGCTGGGATTTGAACCCATGTCCTCAGAGGATTAAGCTTGGCCCCACTTTAGCAAGTCATGCTGCTTCCAGGCAACTTAGTGCATAAAATATTATATTAAATTTTGTGAACACTTAATATTTTTAGATTGTATTCTTTGGTTCAAATTTATTTTCTGCAAAAATTGAAACCCAAGTTCCTCGTGTATGACGTAATGAAAATAGTACTTACAATAGAATTACAGTGGGGCATGAACTCAATATACCATCCAATTGTAATATATGGAGGAAAACTAAAATGCACAAAAGCGCATTTGTTTTTTTGCATGGTGGATGTAGAAGTATTTGTAAGCAGCTAGCAGGCTTTGTGCAAAGTCGATTTCCTAGGGTCTAAAATTTAGATTTTGACACTTTTTGGTACATTTTCTAGAATTTTGACATGTTCTGATGTTTGAAGCTAAAGATAATTTAGTTTGGAATACAATAAAATGTATAGATATAGGACCTATTTTACACTAAAAATGCATTGGAAATTCCAATGTCAATCTGGTGCTAAGGAAAATCTCATTAAGTTAACATTTACCTGTTACACCCGTCAGTCAGGATCACAGTGTTACTCGCAGACGTTATCAGTTTTAAACTTTGCTAACGCTAATAACACAATCTCAGGAACAAACCTGTTAAAATGGGCACCTAGTCAATAATGAAGAGATCTTGCCAGCGTAGGTAGGCCTTTGTGCTATTAAAAAAAAGACTCTTAAATCTTGAAAAATTGGGGCCTACTTATTTTTAAATATTAGGGCCCATTAAAAACCTGTTTTTTTTAGGTTTGAGCACCCTCAAACATTGAAAGATCTTACTTACAAAATTGGGGCCCTGCTCCTATTGTTTCTACCTTGCCACCTCCCTCCCTTACTGGGGTACATGCCATCCTCCCTCCCCCATCCCCCTCCCCCCCCCCATCCCAGTCTTGCCTTTCAACTTTTCCATCTGAGCCCCTGTTGAGATTTATTAGCAACCTCAGTAGAATACTACTGAAAAGTAAAATAAAGTGATGCCAGTAAAGTACAAGCAATAGGAGTTAATCATTCACAATCAAAATTGACAGCAATCCACTGAGAAGAAGAACAAGGTCGAACAATATTTTTCAAAAAGTTTGTTGTTGGCCCTCGTGGAATGTTGTCTTGAGTCCCCCAAATTGAGGAACTTGTTACCCCTAGCTGCCCTATTTTATCCAAGTGGCTAAAGTGTTCCTTCACAAAGTGGTCAAAGTAGCCAAATTCCTAGAAAATATCTCAGTGCTTGGTTACCAGTCTGGCTTCAGAAAAATCCACTGAACTTTAGTCCCTCTCAATCTTGTGATCTAGAATTACTTATACAGAGACTTTCGGACCTGCCAGTAGGGCATCTCAGGCTCGGAGAGTCACTGCCCTCTTCTGGCAAAGTGGGTGAACTGTTGGACTGGATATGCAATGCTGTGGAAAATACAAACACTGACTGCGATAAATAGGCAATTGTGTTATTGCAGTAACAATGTAGGAACTTCTCTGGAAAGTATACTCCTCTATTTCTTTATTTTCATCGATGTTCTAGTGAATACCATTAAGAATCATAAAATTTTACTTCACAGGAGGGCTATATGTGCCACCTAATGTAGGATGTCCAAAAATAGATACATTCCTGAAATTCCTCTCGTGTGCTCAGTTTCCAAGTGCAAATGATTGGAAAGAAGGTCGAAAACTGTGGTGCCAGGTCTCCAGCCAGTTTATGTTGGTCGAGGACATCTCAAGGTCATATTATTAACCCTCAAGCATTCCATCAAGTAGAAATAGTCTCCATACTCTGGAGTTTAGAAGAATGAGAGGTGATCTCATTGAAACGTATAACATTCTTAGAGGGCTTGACAGGGCAGGTATCAAGAGACTGTTACCTCTGACTGAAGAATCTCAAACTAGGGAATATGGCCTTAGAATACAAGTTCAGCCATTTAGGACTGAGAAGATGAGAAATGCCTTCACTCAGAGGGTTGTGGATCTTTGAAATTCTCTACGTCAGGGATTTATGGATGCTCCATCACTGAGTATATTCAAGACACAGATCCAAAAAATTTTGGGCACTAAAGGATATGGGGATAGTGCAGGGAAATGGAGTTGATGTAGAGCAGCCATGATATTATTGAATAGTGGAGCAAGTCTGAGAGAACATGTGGCTGGAACCTGCTATTTATCTTCTTCTTAAGTCTCAGGTTGGATGACATGAGAGAGGCAGGGAACAAGAGTAAGGAGCCTTCAGAAGCTGAAACAAACCATTTTTCTTCAGGTCCCCAATGGATGCTTAGAGTTGAAAGCCTTTGGCTGGTGTACTAAATGCCCTATTTTAAAAATCAGGGTCCGAATTCTTTTTAACAGATTTAAGATCTTGTCCTTTGCACTTTTTAAACAAAGAGCAAAATATGAAATAAAAAAAAGGAAAATACTAGAAACATTCAGCAGGTAGAAACATTTTGCATTTTAAGTACCAGTAGCTGCCCGCCACAAACGTCTTTCACTGGCTTCACTGAATCTGATTGAGAGCCAGTCGGTCTGAGGAGGCTGCAAAATTACAGGCATCCTTCTATTTACAAAACAATTATGAGAACATATCCAAGGTGGAGATAATGGAACAGAAAATCACAGAATCTTAACAGCACAGAAGGAGGCCATTTGGCCCATCATGACTGCACCAGCTCTCCAAATGAGCATTATGACCTAGTGCCATTGCCTTGCCTTTTCCCTGTACCCCTGCACATTGTTTCTATTCAAATAATCATCCAATGCCCTCCTGAATGTCTCGATTGAACCTGCCTCCAACACACTTCCAGGCAGTGCATTCCAGACCCGAACTACTTGTGTGAAAAAGTTTTTTCTCACGTCACACTCACTCCTTTTGCAAATCATTTTAAATCTGTGCCCTCTCATTCTTCATCCTTTTACGAGTGGGAACAGTTTCTCCCTATCTACTCTGTCCAGCCCCCTTGTGATTTTGAACATCTCTACCAAATCTCCTCTCCAAGGAGACCAGTCCCAACCTCTCCAATCTATCCTCATAGCTGAAGTTTCTCATCCCTGGAACCGTTCTTGTAAACCTCTTCTGCACTCTCTCCATTGTGTTCACATCCTTCCTATAATGTGGTGCCCAGCTGAAGTCTAACAAGTGTCTTATATAAATTCAGCATAACCTCCTTGCTCTTATACTCTATGCCCTTATTAATAAAGCCCAGGATACTATATGCTTTTTTAACTGCTCTCTCCACCTGTCCTGCCACCTTCAATGATCTGTGCATATGTACACCCGAGTCTTTCTGCTCCTGCAAACCCTTCAAAATTTCACCCCTTATTTTATATTGTCTATGTTCTCCCTATCAAAATGCATCACCACACACCTCCGCATTGAACTTCATCTCCCCCCTATCTGCCCACTCCACCAACTTGCCTGTGTCCCCTTGAAGTTCCACACCATCCTCTTCGCAGTTCACAACACTTCCATGCTTCGTATCATCCGCAAACTTTGAAATTGTCCCCTGCACACCAAGATCTAGATCATTAATATATATCAGGAAAAGTAAGGGTCCCAATACCGATCCCTGGGGAACTCCACTACAAACCTTCCTCCAGCTTGAAAAATATCCATTGACCATTACTTTCTGCTTCCTATTTTTCAGCCAATTTTGTATCCACATTGCTACTGCCCCTTTTATTCCATGAGCAATAACTTTTCTCCCAAGTCTGTTGTGTGGTGCTGTGTCAAATGCCTTTTCAAAGTCCATGTACATCACATCAATAGCATTACCTTCATTGGCTTTTTTCTGTTACTTCAATGAACCCCAGCAGGTTAGTTAAACACGATTTCCCCTTTAGAAATCTATGCTGGCTCTTCCTTATCAACCCATATTTTTCCATGTGACTACTAATTCTATTCCAAATAATTGTTTCTAGAATCTTGCCCACCACTGAAGTTAAACTGACTGGTCTGTAATTGCTGGGCTTATCCTCACAACCTTTTTCGAACAAGGGCGTAATGTTGCAATTCTCCAGTCCTCTGGCACCTCCCCTGAATCTAGGGAAGACTGAAAGATTATGACCAGTGTCCGTAATTTCTACTCACCTCCTTCAATATCCTTGGATGCATTTCATCCGGTCCCGTTGGCTTGTCAACTTTAAGTACCAACAGTCTATTCTACACTTCCTCCTTATCAATTTTGAACCCTTCTGTACTGCACTGCTCTTCAGGCACACACCATGAATCCTTAGCTGAGCATGAGGAAACTCGGCCTGGGAATCCCCTGCATTCAATCACTGCAGCCCCCTCAAACCCTCACTGTCACCTTTCACAACAGTAACCTTGTTTAGTGTGGACTTAATCTCTGTCCCTAAAAAACTCTGCAGACATTTGTGAGGAAGGTCAGGGCTTAGCAAATCTGGGACCTAATTTGTGACACTTTCTCCAGCACTCCTGCTAGTGGGCGCGCACTGGAAAAGCTGCAGATTTTTTGCTTCCATCTAACTCCTGTTGTTGGTTTCACCTTAAGTTTTATTTTAACAGAAGGTTGTCCTAATCTCTGTGTGTGACATAGGAAGGGCAATGATAACAAGAATAGGTTCACCGAGAATAACAAAGGCAATCCCTGCTATTCTCCGTTTAGAATTGAGCTCTGTGATGGCATACGTGGAGATTAACAAAAGATAAATCAGTTTAGACAATCTGTTTATCATAAGGCGTTAATACTGTCAGATTACAAAACCCTTTAATGATGATCTTTTGGAGCAATTGAAGGGTCATAAATATTAATTGACTAACAGTGGGAGGGTCTTAATAATACTATTAAACTGAATGACTTCCATGGCTGCAGGCAACTTTAGCGACCTGACTTCACACACACTCTGTGGAAGTTAGGTTTCCAGGTAATTGTGGTGCCTAATTGGCTGTTCTCTAATAGCTCAGTAATTGAAGAACAGAATGTCATCTTGACACCACCTTTCCCCATTCATCAAAACGTTGGTGGTCTCCTACAAGCTTTCTACACACAAGCTGTATAACTGCACGTGAAAAGCTATGTATTTTGTTTAAAAACACAAGTGGAAAAGTGCATTAGCAGAATTGGCGAACAGTCCTCAGCCTTGCAGTTCCAAGGCTCCTCTCAGTTTCCATGATTTAGTTTACTTGTTTGAATTTAGTTTGTCTATGGTTTTGAAAAACTTTCTCCGACTTGCTCCTTCCTTGGGGTATAATTCTAAATCCATCCATAATGGAGTGGCACTGAGAGCAGACAGCTGCAAATTGAATGTGTTCCTTTTAGGTGTTCTTATCAGTATTAGTTCTGCAGGGTTTACTTCAAAATGGACATACATTTCAAAAAACATGAATTTATTTCCATAAACCTATGTAGCAAATATTCCTTCTTTAAGCCTGAGGCTTTGTATAGTTTGCTGATTGGTGCTCATGTCATTACCTCTAAAGATGTTTTCCTAATTGGCATGTGTGTCCTGTACTGCAATTGCTTATATACACCCTTTGTTATCTGATTGCAGTTAGAGATTCAGCACTACCTCAGCAGTGTGCTATTTGTCGTCACATTTCAATCTTGATTTTTAAGCAAAACCATTAGATCTATGATTTATCTGGGGGAAAATGTTAAAATGAGTGAAGGTATGGAGTTATTGTATCAAAGAGGTGCTTGATATATCTCAGCCTGAGCAAACCAAAGGCAGAGAAAAAGACTGTCCTTTGACTCAAGAGAAAGCATATTAGAATATGGAATAGTCTCCACAGAATCATAGAATAATACAACACAGAAAGAGGCCATTTGGCCCATCAAAGTCTCTGCCAACTCTTTCAAATCCCAACTAATTAGTCCCACTTCCCCCCTCTTTCCCCACATCTCAGTATTTTTTTCTGCAAGTATTTATTCAATTTCTTTTTGAAGATGAATCAGTATCCACTGCCCTATCAGGCAGTGCTTTCCAAAACGTAACCACTTGTTGCATAAAAGTTTTTTCTCATTCTGCCTCTGGTTCTTTTGCCAACTACTTTTAAATTGTTGGCCTCTAGTTACTGACCCTTCAGCCACTGGAAACAGTTTCTCTTTTTTTAAATTCATCTAAACCCTTCATGATTTTAAACACATTATCAAATCTCCTCTTAACCTCCTTTGTTCAAAGGAGAACAACCCAAGCTTTTCCAGTCTAGCCATGCAGCTATAATCCCTTATTTTCCTGAAACACTCCCTTCTGTACATCTCTGTATCCTTTCCAAAGCCTTCCTGACCTACTTCTTAACTGTGTGGTGCCCAGAACTGGACACAACATGCCAGCGGGGGCTGAACGAGTGTTTGGTAAAGATCTAGTAAGGCGCCTGGGCTGTTGGCTCTCTCGGGAGTTCCTCTCTGCATATCTATTATTGGCCATCTGCTGCCATCCATTGTTGCTTCTCCCTCTAACTCCTCTCTTCGACTGTTTTAAGTTCCCCTGATTCTAACAGTGGGTGTATTTTAGCCCAAACTTCAAGCTAACTATTAGTTTAAACTAATCACCCAAACTTACCTTATGAGCTCCAGTAAAGATCTGGAAAAGACCTGCATGTGGATTTTCTCTCAAACCTGGTTTCAAATTCCTGGACTTCTCCCATCATCAGACATATTTTTTCTGCTCCAGGCTACACCATAAGGCCCAACTTCTGTTTCTGATACGCTGGTCTTTTGCAATATTTAAAGTAACTCTGATCAGTTTACAACCTTGACTCCATCAGTGATGTAATTGAGAGAGTTCAATGTCCTGCTGAGACTGTGATTGACCAGTCTATTTCCGGTCAGAAGACCACTCACTGGGCCAGAAAAAAACTTGCATTTACCATCATCTTTCTGATTCTTCAACCAGGTCTGGATGCCTCTTGCACCCTCATTCCCATGAAACTACCTCCCGTTAGTACATCTGTTGATACTCTACCCCAAAATAGCTCCTGAACTTCACTCACTACCTCTATCGGAACTCAGAACAGTTTGTCAATGCTCCTTTCTGATTCCACTCTATCTATATCACTGTTATTCCACCACAGGACCTCTGACTTTATCTCTGGACTCATTGTTATCTTCTATCTATTTCCTATTTACTACCAGGTTTTTAAATGTATCCTAATTTTTATCTAACCAGATCAAGTATCGCATGCGCTTCAGGGTCCAATCATGTGTGCATTTTGGTTGCTCCCCGGCAACCTGAGCAACTTTTCTCTTCATCTCTCCTAAACTCTCCATCATCATGCCTACTTCCACTTTCAGGTATTTGGCCCTCTCAATTCCCTATCTTAAAAACTGTGGTACTCCTCGACTTTCCAGCTCTCTTGCCACCATCCCAAGCTTGACTCCTCCTTAGTTAAGCCTAAAACATCCCTCGGGGCCTCTCTTTTCATCCTTCAACCAGCTGATCAAGGCACTTTGGCACTGGCCCATTACAAGCAGTAACATTAATTGCCCCATCCCGCTCCCTCGTCGACCTTCCTACACCCACTAGGGGTTTATCTTGCCAATCTTATGTCTCAATTGCTGATCCTGTGGACTTTGCCATTGGATCAGCTCTCACCACCACTCTACACATTTCCCTCCATAATATCGATTCACCTGTGAACAAGGACCTTGCCATCATGAACTTAGCACGGAGGATTGCATTGACATCATAGCTTTAATGGAAACCTGGCTGAAGGGTGATGACACGTTCCCCCTTATTGAAGCTTTCCCACTGGCTATATCTTCTTCACTTCTACAATCAAAACCTTTTCATGGTGGCAGTGTGGCACTTATTACCAAATCACGCCTTAGTGTGACCCCCTACTCCTCTGCCACTTTTTCAAAGAACAAAGAACAAAGAACAGGCCCTTCGGCCCTCCAAGCCTGCGCCGCTCATATTGCCCGTCAACTAAAACATTTTGCACTTCCGGGGTCCATATCCGTCTATTTCCATCCTATTCATGTATTTGTCAAGCTGCCTCTCAAACACCACTATCGTACCTGCTTCCACCACATCCTCTGGCAGCAAATTCCAGACACTCACTACCCTCTGCGTAAAAAACTTTCCCCGCACATCTCCTCTATAGTTTTCTCCTCTCATCTTAAATCTATGTCCCCTAGTAATTGACTCTTCCACCCTGGGAAAAAAGCTTCTGACTATCTACTCTGTCCATGCCACTCATAATTTTGTAAACTTCTATCAAGTCGCCCCTCAATCTCCGTCGCTCTAGTGAGAACAATCCGAGTTTCTCCAACCTCTCCTCATAGTTAATAACCTCCAGACCAGGCAGCATCCTGGTAAACCGCCTCTGCACCCTCTCCAATGCCTCCATATCCTTCTAGTAATGTGGCAACCAGAATTGCACGCAATATTCCAAGTGTGGCCTAACCAAGGGTCTATACAGCTACAGCATGACTTCCCAGCTTTTATATTCAATACCCCTGCCAATGAAGGCAAGCATGCCATATGCCTTCCTGACTACCTTATCCACCTGCGTTGCCACTTTCAGTGACCTGTGGACCTGTACACCCAGATCCCTCTGCCTGTCAATGCACTTAAGGGTTCTGCCATTTACTGTATAATTTCTGCCTGTATTAGACCTTCCAAAATGCATTACCTCGCATTTGTCCGGATTAAACTCCATCTGCCATTTCTCCGCCCAAGTCTCCAGCCGATCTATGTCCCTTTGTATCCTTTGACAATCCTCTTCACTATCTGCAACTCCTCCAACCTTAGTGTCGTCTGCAAACTTACTAATTAGCCCAGTTAAATTTTCCTCCAAATCATTTATGTATACTACAAACAGCAAAGGTCCCAGCACTGATCCCTGTGGAGCACCACTAGTCACAGCTCTCCATTCAGAAAAGCACCCTTCCATTGCTACCCTCTGTCTTCTATGACTAAGCCAATTCTGTATCCATCTTGCCAGCTCACCTCTGATCCCATGCGACTTTACCTTCTGTACCAGTCTGCCATGAGGGGCCTTACTGAAATCCATGTATATAACATCCACTGCCCTTCCATTGTCGATCATCTTTGTCACTTCCTCGAAAAACTCGATCAAGTTAGTGAGACACGACCTCCCCTTCACAAAACCATGCTGCCTCTCACTAATATGCCCATTTGCTTCCAAATGGTAGTAAATCCTGTCACGAAGAATCTTCTCCAATAATTTCCCTACCACTGACATAAGGCTTACCGGCCTGTAATTTCCTGGATTATCCCTGCTACCCTTCTTAAACAATGGAACAACATTGGCCATTCTCCAGTCCTCTGGGACCTCACCCGTAGCCAGTGAGGATACAAAGTTTTCTGTCAAGGCCCCAGCAATCTCCTCCCTTGCCTCCCTCAGTACTCTGGGGTAGATCCCATCTGGCCCTGGGGACTTATCCACCTTAATATTCTTCAAGACGCCTAACACCTCTTTTTTGATCTCAACATGATCCAAGCTATCTACACACTCTTCCCTAGACAAATCAACCGCTAAGTCCTTCTCTTTGGTGAATACCGATGAGAAGTATTCATTTAGTATCTCTCCCATTTCTTCTGGCTCCACACACAGATTCCCACCTCTGTCCCTGAGTGGGCCCACCCTTTCCCTGGCTAACCTCTTGCTTTTTACATATGTATAAAAGGCCTTGGGATTTTCCTTAATCCTGGTTGCCAGTGACTTTTCATGACCCCTTTTAGCCCTCCTGACTCCTTGCTTAAGTTTCTTCCTACTTTCTTTATATTCTCCATGGGCTTCATCTGTTCCCAGCCTTCTAACCCTTACAAATGCTTCCCTTTTCTTTTTGACTAATCTCACAATATCCTTCGTTATCCAAGGTTCCTGAAACTTGCCATGCTTATCCTTCATCCTAGCAGGAACATGCCGGTCTTGAATTCTTATCAACTGACATTTGAAAGCCCCCCACGTCAGTTGTTGATTTGCCCTCAAACATCCGCCTCCAGTCTAGATTCCTCAGTTCCTGCCTAATATTGTTATAATTGGCCTTCCCCCAATTAAGCACCTTAACCCAAGGACTCCTGTTATCCTTATCCACCAGTACCTTGAAACTTACTGAATTATAGTCACTTTTCCCGAAATGCTCCCCTACTGAAACTTCGACCACCTGGCCGGGTTCATTTCCTAATACCAGGTCCAGTATTGCCCCTTCCCTAGTTGTCTACATATTGTCTCAGGAAGCCCTCCTGGATGCACCTTACAAATTCTGCACCATCCAAACCCCTAGCACTAAGTGATTCCCAGTCAATATAGGGAAAGTTAAAATAACCCACCACAACAACCCTATTGCTTTTACATCTTTCCAAAATCTGCCTACATAACTGTTCCTTAATCTCCCGCCGGCAATTGGGAGGCCTATAGTAAACCCCCAACATTGTGACTGCACCCTTCCTATTCCGGAGCTCTACCCATATTGCCTCGCTGCATGAGCCCACCGAGGTGTCCTCCTGTCATACAGCTGTGATATTCCCCTTAACCAGCAGTGCAACTCCCCCACCCCTTCTACATCCCTCTCTATCCCGCCTGAAACATCTAAATCCTGGAACGTTTGCCAACCCTGTCCGTCCTTCAACCAAGTCTCTGTAATAGCAATCCTTTGAGCATCTCATCTTGTTCCATCCCTCTCACCTCTCAAAATCATCATTCTCCACCATCTACCCAAGTATAGCTGTTAGTGAGAGTCTGGATGGTTGAGTTGTCTGCGTGGTGCCAGGCTTTGGCATATCTGCTATGGGCTGGAGAGGAACTTGAAGTGGGAGGAGGATCCAGTTGCCATTGGCCACGCAGGTACCAAAGACATAGAAAGGACTAGGAAAGAGGTTTCACTTGGGGAGAATGAGCAGCTAGGGGATAAATTAAAAAGCAAAACCTCAAAGGTAATTATCTCTGGATTATTAACTGAGCCACAAGCAAATTGACAAAGTAAATAGGATTAGTATGTTGAGCACGTGGCTCAAAGTTTGGTGCAAGAGAAATGGATTTCGATTCATGGGCACTGGCACTGCGAAAGTAGTACTCTTAGGACAGTCTTCATCTGAATTGTGCTGGGACCAGTGTTCTGGCGAGTTGTATAACTAGGACTAGTAGAGGAGGCATTACACTAAATAGTCGGGCGAGGGATTAAGTGAGGGAAGAAGTTAGAGAGGGGACCAGGCAAGACAGCAGGGTAGCAATAAGGGAAATGATAATCAAGAGTGTGGCAGCAAGGGTCGGAGCATACAAACTCAAGGGTGTGCTAGCAGATAAGGCTAGAGGTTGCAAAAATGGTAAAAAGTCAAAACCAAAGGCTCTTCATCTGAATGCGACTAGAATTTGTAACAAAATGGATGAATTGTCAGCTCAAATAGAAATAAATATTTATGATCTGATAACCGTTACAGAGACATGGCTGCAAGATGACAAAAACTGGGACCTGAATATTCAAGGGCACATGACATTTCAGAAGGACAGGGAGATAGGAAAATGTGGAGGGGTAGCTCTGCTAATAAAAGATGATAGTACAATACAGAGAGACGAACTTAGTTCTAAAGATCAAAATGTAGATTCTGTTTGGGTAGAGATAAGAAATAGCAATAGTAACAAGTCACGGGAGTAGTTTATGGGGCCCCCTAACAGTAACCACTCTGTAGGACAGGGTATGCAGGAAGAAATAGTGGGAGCTTGTGAGATAAGTACTGTGATAATTGTGGGTGATCTTAATCTACATATAAAGAGGACTAAGAGATTGATTAATAGGGGAAAAATAGAGTATGAAAGTAAACTTGCAAGGAACATAAAAGCAAACTACAAAAGCTTCTATATGTAAAAAGGAAAAGATTAGTGAAGACAAATGTAGGTACCTTACAGTCCGAAACAGGAGAATTTATATTAGAGAACAAGGAAATGGCAGAACAATTACTTCAGTTCTGTCTTCACTGAGGAAGACAAATAATTAATCAGAAATACTAGGGAACCATGGGTCTAATGAGGAGGAATTGAAAGAAATTGTTACTAAAAAAATAGTGCTGGAAAAATTAATGGGACTGAAAGCTGATAAGTCTCCAGGGCCCGATAATCTACATCCCAGGGTACTAAAGGTGGCAGTCATGGAAATAGTGGATGCATTGGTTATCATCTTCCAAAATTCCATAGATTCTGGAACAGTCCAGCAGATTAGAGGGTGGCAAATGTAACCCCACTATTTAAAAAAGGAGCAAGGGAGAAAACAGCGAATTACAAGACTAGTTAGCCTAACATCAGTAGTAAGGAAGATGCTAGAGTCTATTATAAAGGATGTGATAACAGGACACTTAGAAAATATCAATAGGATTAGACAAAGCCAACACTGATTTATGAAAGGGAAATCACATTTGATAAACCTACTGGAGTTTTTTTGAGGATGAAACTTAGCAGAATAGATAAGAAAGAACCAGTGGATGTAGTGTATTTGGATTTTCAGAAAGCTTTTGATAAAGTCCCAAAGATTGTGGGTAATATATTGGCATGTATTGAGAATTGGTTAGCAAACAGGAAAGAGTCGGAATAAATGGGTCTTTTTCGGAGTGACAGGTGGTGACTAGTGGGGCACCGTAGGGATCAGTGCTTGGGCCCCAGCTATTCACAATAAATATCAATGATTTAGATGAGGGAACCAAATGTAATATTTCCAAGTTTGCTGATGACATAAAACTTGGTGGGAATGTGAGCAATGAGGGAGTTAAGAGGCTTCAAGGTTATTCAGACAGGTTGAATGAGTGGGCAAATACATGGCAGATACGGTATAACATGGATAATTGTGAAGTTATTGCCTTCAGTAGGAAAAGCAGAATGGCAGAGTATTATTTATATGGTGATAGATTGGGAAATGTTGATATAGAAAGGGATCTGGGTATCCTTGGACACTAATCACTGAAAGCAAGCATACAGATGCAGCAAGCAGTTAAGGTGGCAAATGGTGTATAGGCCTTCAGTACAGGAGCAAGGTCTTACTGCAGCTGTACAGGGCCTTGGTGAGACCACACCTGGACTATTGTGTGCAGTTTTGGTCTCTTTACCTAAGAAAGGATATACTTGCCATAGAGGGCATGCAGTGAAGGTTCACCAGACTGATTCTTGGGATGGCGGGATTGTCGTACAACGAGAGGTTGGGTAACTAGGTCCGTTTTTACTGGAGTTTAGAAGAATGAGGGG
The DNA here is from genome assembly GCF_964194155.1 of Cetorhinus maximus. NCBI lineage: Eukaryota > Metazoa > Chordata > Chondrichthyes > Lamniformes > Cetorhinidae > Cetorhinus > Cetorhinus maximus. The sequence continues at coordinate 22,556,171 of NC_135885.1, read as the reverse complement.
ATCTCATTGAAATGTATAATGTTGTGACAAGGCTGGACAGACTGAATGCAGGGACAATGTTTCCTCTGGCTGGGGGCTCTAGAACAAGGGGTCACAGTCTCAGGCTACAGGGTAGACCCATTTCGGACTGAGATGAGGAGAAACTTCTTCACTCAACTTGTGGAATTCTCTGCCACAGAAGGCTGTGGAGGCCAAGTCACTGAATATATTTGAGGAAATAGACTTCTGGACTCTAAAGGCATCAAGGGGTATGTGGAGAGTGCAGAGGATCAGCCATGATCATATTTAATGGCAGAGCAGGCTCGAAGGGCCGAATGACCTACTCCTGCTCCAATTTCCTACGTTTCTATGTAATGTATGGTTGCTAAATTTGATGACACAAGGATTCTGCAAAAGGACATAAGTAAATGGGCAAAAATTTGGCAGATGGAGTATAATATGGGAAAATATGAGCTTGTCCAGTTTGGTAGCAAAAATAGGAACACAGCACGTTATTTAAATTGAGAGAGATTGCAGAACAGGAGGTACAAAGGGATCTGGGTGGGTTGGTATATGAATCACAAAAATGTCAGTATGCAGGTACAAGAAATGATTAGGAAGGCAAATGAAATGTTGTCATTTATTGCATGGGAATGGAATATAAAAGTATGGAAGCTTTGCTACAGCTGTACAGAGCATTGGTCAGACCACATCTGGGGCACTGTGTACAGTTTTAGTCTCCTTATTTAAGGATATAAATGCATTAGAAGCAATTCAGAGAAGGTTCATTCAACTGATTCCTGGGATGAAGGGGTTATCTTATGAGGAAAGGTTGAACAGATTGGGCCTTTATCCACTGGAGTTTAAAAGAATGAGGTGATCTTATTGAAACATAAAAGTTCCTTTCCTTGACAGGGTGGATGCCGAGAGGATGTTTACCCCTTGTGGGAGAGACTAGATCTAGAGGACGCAGTTTAAAAAAGAGGTCACCCACTTAGGACAAAGATGAAGCAAATCCACCCCCCCCACTCCCCTCAAGAGGGTTGAGAATCTGTTGAATTCTCTTCCCCAGAGACCAGTGGAGGCAGGGTCACTGGATATTTTTATGGCAGAGGTAGATCGATTCCTGACCAACAAGGGAGTCAAAGGGTATTGGGGGTAGGCAGGAAAGTGGTGTTGAGGCCATGATCTTATCAAATAGTGGAGTAGATTCAAAGGGCTGACTGGCCTATGCCTGCTCTGAATTCGTATGTTTGTATCCAGACCACGTGAACTGGAGCCAAGCGATCAATACAATAAAACCAAAATTGAAGATTGTTAAAAGCAGAGGATGAATTTCCTGAAAGCACTCCGGGGTGCAGTAAAGGCATCATTAATTTAAGATCAATTGATACTGAACACATTGACAAAGATGTCTAGTGTCAAGCTGATCTTGCAGTAAGGACAAGTTGTCAGAGTTGTTAACTTTTGGAACAAGTTGCCAGTCACAGTGTGAGCATGCAAAAGGTACCTGTGGAAATGGGGAATTTTTGGTCACCACGAACTGAAGATTGCCTTTGGGAACTAGAAAGGAGTAGCCTAGATTTTTTTTCCTCCCTAAAATTGGTCTGTTTTTTCTTTTGACGCTCATGTGATTGCGCAGCTGGTCTGTATTGGGGATGGGGCCAGTGACGATTGGGGAGGGGGGGTCACATGATGTTAAAGTTGCACCATGAAAGTATGGAAAGTCTCAATTGATTAGCTGGGCTTTTCCTGTTGGTCTGACACGAGATATTACAGAGGTTACTTTAAGACCAATTAACGAAGGCACATGATGTGAACTGGTCAGGAAGATTCATCGTCATAAAAAGGGCCTCTTTTCCAAGAAGTCAGGAATGTTGAAATAATTCCAAAGCATGGTCAGAAACCAAAGACTTCATAAAGTAAATTACTTCCATCAGAGATCATTTCCACCTGTTCACAATGAACCTTTCAAGAAAGTATGAAACAAAATGTGCACTGCTGGAATCCATATGAGAAGATAGTGTTGGCAATGTTAGAATCCAGTCACCAGCATGGGCCCAGTGAGATCCAGGCTGAGCAAAAAGACTAGGGAATATGCATTTTAACAAAGTTAAAGAAAACAGCACACTTAGGAGCAGTAGGCCAACTCGGCCTTTCGAGCCTAATCCGCCTTTCAATAAAATCACAGCTGAACCAATTGTAACCTCAACTCCACATTCTTGCCTACCCCGATAACCTTTCACTCTCTTGCCCATCAAGAATCTATCTACGCTGCCTTAAAAATATTCAAAGACTGCTCCACTGCCTTTTGAGGAAGAGTTCCAAACACACTCAACCCTCAAAAAAAAATTCTTCATCCCTGTCCTAACTGGGCAACCCCTTATTTTTAAATAGTGACCCCCCTAGTACTAGATTCTCCTACAAGAGGAAACATCCTCTCCACAATGACTCTATCAAGACCCCTCAGAATCTTATATGTTTCAAACAAGTCACCTCTTACTTTTCTAAACTCCAGCAGATACAACCTAGCCCGTCCAACCTTTCCTCATAAGACAACCTGCCCAATCCAGGTATTAGTCTAGTAAACCTTCTCTGAACTGTTTCCAATGCATTTATATCCTTCCTTAAATAAGGAGAACAATACTGTACACAGTACTCCAGATGTGGTCTCACTGATGCCCGTATATCTGAAACATAACCTCCCTATTTTTGTATTCAATTCCCCTCGCAATAAACGATAACATTCTATTCGATTTCCTAATTAATTTCTGTACCTGCATACTAGCCTTTTGTGATTCATGCAATAGGGCACCCAGATCTCTGTCAGAGCTCTGTAATCTCTCACCATTTAGATAATGCTTTTTTTATTCTTCCTGCCAAAATGGTCAATTTCACAATTTCACCCTTCGTAGCCTTGTATCCTCTTCACTTCTTACTTTCCTACCTATCTTTGTGTCATCAGCAAATTTAACAACCATACCTTCAGTCTCTTCATCCAAGTCATTTATGTAAATTGCAAAAAGTTGAATCCTCAGCACTGATCCCTGTGGCACACCACTCATTACATCTTGCCAACCAGAAAAATACCATTTATGCCTACTCCATTTCCTGTTAGCTAGCCAATCTTCTATTCATGCCAATGTTACCCCCTGCATCATATGCTTTTATTTTTCGCAATAATCTTTGATGTGGCACCTTACCAAATGGCTTCTGGAAATCTAAATACAGTACACCCACAGCATGTTACTTCTTTGAAGAACTCCAATAAATTGGTTAAACATGATTTCCCTTTCACAAAACCATTTTGAATCTGCCTGATTATTCTAAATATTTCCAAGTGTCCTGCTATAATGTCTTTAATAATAGCTTCTAGCATTTTCCTTAAGACATGTTAAACTAACTGGTGTACATACTGATTTGGATTTAAGTGTAGGGGTATGATCAAGAAGTTTGCGGATGACATGAAAATTGGTAGGATGGTAAATTGTGAGGTGGATGGCCTTAAACTGCAGGAAGATATCAATGGACTGGTCAGGTGGGTAGAGCAGTGGTAAATGGAATTCAACCCGGAAAAGTGTGAGGTAATTCACTTGGAGAGGGCTAACAAGGCAAGGGATTACATTATGAATGGTAGGACCCTAGAAAGTACTGAAGATCAGAGGGACCTTGGTGTGCATATCCATAGGTAGCAGGGTAGGTAGATAAAGTGGTTAAGGCGGTATACGGGATACTTGCCTTTATTAGCCAAGGCATAGAATACATGAGCAGGGAGGCTATGCTGGAACTGTATAAAACACTGGTTAGGCCACAACTGGAGTACTGTGTACAGTTCTGGTCACCACATTATAGGAAGGATATGATTGCACTGGAGAAGGTGCAGAGGAGATTTACCAGGATGCTGCCTGGGCTGGAGGGTCTGAACTATGGAGGAAAGATTGGATATGCTGAGGTTATTTTCCTTGGAGTAACGAAGTTGGAGAGGAGACCTGATAGAGGTGTATAAGATTGAGGGGCATAGATAGGGTGGATAGGAAGGCACTTTTTCTATTAGTAGAGGGGTCAATAACCAGGGGACAGATTTAAAGGTAAGAGGTAAAAGTCTAAGAGGGGAGATGAGGAGAAATTTTTTCATCCAGAGGGTGGTGGGAGTCTGGAACTCACTGCCTGAAAGGGTGGTTGAGTCAGAAACTCTCATAACATTTAAGTATTTAGATACTCACTTGCATTGCCATTGCCTCCAGAACTATGGGCCAAGCGCTGCAAAATGCGATTAGTGTAGTCAGATCTTTGTTGACCGGTGCGGACACAATGGGCCAAATGGCCTTCTGTGCAGCAGACGTCTATAAGTCTATCTGCCATCTCTTTATTTTCCATTATTAATTCCCCAGACTCACTTCCTATAGGGCCACGCTCACTTTGTTAACTCTTTTCTTTTTAAATATGTACAGAAATTCTTACTGTCTAAAACTAAATCCACAGAGGAAATCATAAAAATTTTAAGTCAGTGAATGCAACGATGCAATCATTTTCCTTTGTGAAGCACCATAATTAAAGTGGACAAAAACATATTTTGGGGAGGTAATGAGAAAAGTGGAGAAATTATAGATCAAGACCATATGTACAGTAGATTGGCGGTCAAGAATTGTTGAGTGATATATGAAGAGGTGGTTCTTAAAAAAAGTCACATTCTATGATTTTCCCCCCCCCATTTGAAAGACAGTACAAAGAGGGTATATGTGGAACATGAACCAATTAGGGAAAAGTGCTATTTAAAAGTTTAGTTCTGCTGTTTCACCATGAGGTGGTGCTAAAAGTTTGCAATGTGCTCAGTAGTCTGAGTTAACATAACGGATAATTGAGCATTCCTATTCATTTTTAAATAAATTAAAGTGGAACAAAGTTCAGTTTCTGAAAAACTTTATTTATCTCAAAAAAGTACAACCCAGAGAATCGTGTTTCAATCAAAGAACACAAAGGGGATCGCGCTGCCTCCATAAACTTTGGGTTTGCGTGCTTCAGCCAGAGTAAACAGCGATCAGCACACATTGTGAAGCACATTATGATGACAGAAAAGGAAAACCAAAGAAACTGTGATTACAGCTTTCTTCCTCATTATGCTCTGCCATAATCTTGATGATTTTTGTTGCCCTTTTAAATACAAATGAAAGCCAAAATGCTGGATACATAATTATTACCTATCGTTTACCAACACATTCCCATTTCTAAAACGCCCGCTTTGCATTTTAAAAACAAAGGGTTCCATTAATTCTTTTTCTCACAAAAACAGAGGAACTTGAACTTAATACTGGGAGAGAAACTTTTCTCCATTATCTTAAAAACACATCACAATGCTTTATAAGGATGTAATACAAAGGGATCTGCATAAAATTCTTGCGTCTTGTTCCCTTTTATTCTCCAAACTGAAAATAAATTTAAGATGTATTTCACTGAACATAGGAAGGTGACCAAATACTTCAGTGATTTTCTTTTAACTTGAATACATAACGAACAAAGCCTGTTACAACTGTAACAGAAATCGCATACAAACCATAATTACAGTCAGGATCGAGGAACTGTTTATAGCAGATATGAATCATAATCGTGTGGCAAGAAGCGAAAATAGTGATTAGTTATGGCTGAGAACTGGATCCCTATACCAGGAACATTTGTTCACAAATTTCCTTGTGCGACTCCAATTAAACAGTTGCTGGAGTTGTGCAAAGAAACTCGAGTGAAGGGTTTCTGGACTACAGGCTCAGCTTGATCAATATTTCACGCTTTAAGCTGTGTCATACTGTATTTGTAATCAGGTTCTGTGCATTACCCACAACTGCGGGCACTTGTAGATTAGTTCTCATGAGGAAAGTTAGAATTATTCGACCAGGGATCAGAGCTTCGTCTTCCTGGAGTGGGTCTCCAAATATTGTCAAGGTTCTTCCAAGGATCAAACATTCGGCCAAGGTCTTCTATTAAGCCAGGGGCTGCATTTTCTCCTATAAGATCGACAGTCGCCATAGAGTTGTTGCTCGTTGGAGTGGAGAAGGGCAGGCTGTTGTCTCGACTAGTGGACCAGATCGGGTTGCTGAAAGGAGTGGTGGACCAAAGACTGCTGGCAGAGTTACCCAAAAGGATTGACTAAAGTGAGGAAAAAGAGAGGCAAGTTCACGTTAAATTATTAACCGATACAAATGGAAATGTCTTTGGCACTGGTTAAGTAAGCAAGGAAACTTTAATGCACATTTAACAAAAGCCACATTAATAAAAAATTGATGCACCCTGTAGATAGCATGTCATTTATCCAGCAGCTGAGGAAAAGATGCACCATTTCCAGCGTTCTTCCATCATACTTCATTTTCAGACACTTCATGTGCTCCAAGTAAAACCAGACAGTATTTGATAGCTGTGACCATCACAGCATGGATGCCTGCCACTGGCAGATTAGTCAATAAGAGAAGGCACAGCCCTCATGTGAGTCTTTCCTGTTAAGCTTCTCTAAGCCTCAGAACCAACACTCAACAGCTAGTGACAAATGTATTTTTCTTCTCTATAAATAGTCAATTTCCTCTGATAATTTCCTTTTATTTGTTACATAGGACACCGTTCTTTGTAGATAGAAAGAACGTGCACATGTGCATTGCACCTGTTCCAGCTAAACAAAATAAGTGATAGCCATTAGCTGATTCATTCCCCAAGGCAATGTCTTGACCAGAGTCCAGTTCAGTGCCTGGTTTAAATATCAAACAAAGCTTGACAGTTAATTATCAGTCACCATCAATTGGTGCATTCTCCATGGCAATGCCTCCAGCAGAGTCCAAATGCCAGCCAATCAGCATTCTCTTCTCTTACAGTATAAATGTTTCCCCTGACATTGGCATTTTCTTGCAAATTGCCCTGATGAGTGCAAGGCAAAAAGCTTTGACAAAAAATGTCTCTTTTCTTCAGCAATACTCAAGTTCTGTACTACTGACTATAATTATTGCTTACTTGCGGAATAAACTTGAATTTACATCCACTGTATATTCTCTTGCACAGACGTTAAATGGACTGATATTTATTGCCATTTCTTGCAGCATTACTTACTGAAGTTGAATGAGTTGGTGAAACAGTGCTAGTTGGCCAGGTATTGCGAGCCTCAGGTGATGATGTATCCCAAATGGACGTAGATGGAGCAGAACTATAATCTGGCCAATTCTGGGCAACTTCCTGGTTGTTAAAGGTTGCTCTTGAGAGTACATGGGGGCTGAAGACCTCTACAACAGAATTAAAATAACAATGCATGTTAAACATCTATCATTAAAATGCATAGGGGATTGGAATGGAATAGAATTCACTCACTTGGAATGAATGGGCAACTAACACCAAATCCACAAATATCATTTGTACTTGCTATGAATTGCTTCAGCACAGGTCCATCAATTTAATCACTAACAAAACATTTATCACTGACTTTATATTAGTTTGGAATGACTTGTACAAAGGAAATTAAACTTTTATTGACTCACTGCTGGGGCAATAAACTGAATTAAAAAAACATTCTGCTCTATGGAGCTTCCTCTCACCCAGAACCCAGAAATTTTAAAAGATTACTAGAGTTATGGACACAGTATATACAACAGGGACATAGAAAGAGCAATTCTACAATAATAATGTCTCCCTCATACAGTGCCAACAAGAAGCAATGCCATTGTGACAAGTGCTGGATAAAATGGCATTTACACATGGCTCTTTATCTGAGCAGCATAATCTGCTTTTCACACTTGTGCTAGCCCATCCGCTTCCTGAGCTTCAAGTTATTTTGGAGCATGCATTTTTCTTTAAATATAAAGTGGCTTCCTACATAGAGAGTTTATAGCACAGAAACAGATCATTTGGCTTAACTGGTCTATGCCAGTGTTCATGCTCCACTGAACCTCCTTTCAACGCCCTTCATTTAGCTATCTTGCTCAACAACATGCTGGATCCTTTATGCCCATAGTGTTTTGCTGAAGAAGTCACAAGGAAAGGTTTATACGCGGAAAACAATGCCGTTAGATACAGGGGTCTCCGAGCACACACGGGCCATGGCTTAATGCTCCTTTCCTGCAAAAACTACATTCACATTTGCTTTTTTACATTTTGGGGGAAGAATAAAACAGCTTTACAAAGGTAGAATATATTCTCTCAGAAGCATGAATGCTCACTCTTATAACCCTGCTCTATCATTAATGAACCTCTAGGTAGAAGTATCCCATTCATACCATTCTTTACAAGGGTGTTGAGCACACACTATTCCTGCATGATGCCAAGCCCAGTGATTCATCAATTGTATGAAGTGGCATCAGCCTCCTCTTCATGGTAGCACTTCTTACCTTGGGAGTGAAAAGCTTGTGGGTTCACATTCCACTCCAGAGGTCAGAGCAAATAATCCACCATCTTCACTGTTTATAAAACAAAGCTATTCCCTTTATTATATTGGCTGAAAGTAATATCACTGTCACATCCTATTACATGATTTCTGTAATTACGCTGAAGAAATGCTTTAGAAGTACCTATTAAAAATCATCAAATTTTGTCTAAAATATCCAAACACAGGCTTCTATCTTGCTGCATGTGCACACAAATGCTGACAATACCTTGTCTGGTCATTAAATTGAACAGCTATTATGTGCACATGAAACACTTCAAGCTAATTTTAGTATCACAGCAGAGAGAACAGAAATGGATGAGCACCAAATAAGTATTCTACTCTATTTCAGTGGTTAGTTTTGTACAATTGCATATGTCCATATTATGCACTAGACAACTATGTCCATAGATAGCATTCTACACTTTTTAAGCCATCTTGTTGCTCTATTTATATATTTATCGAGTTACAGGATGCTGAGAATATTGATGCGCCATGTGACCATGTCAGCTTTAAAGATTGACATTTCTTCATGGTGAAGCAAAAGCCCACTTTCAGTTTATTACATGCAACTGAATATTCAAAACCTTTGCCTCCTACAGGTGAAACCAACTATTTATTGCACGTAAAACGCTGTAGTAAAAATGTCAAAATACTGCTTTTCTAAACATGTTTGCTAAACATGTATAATGGGACTTGGATTATCTTTACATAGTAAAAGCAAACGAAGGGGCTGGAAATGTAAACCACACATCCAACAACATTCTGCTCCAGAGGCAAAAACGGGTAGTTAAAAAAATATCATGCTCCTTTTTAAGACTCTAAGAGGCCCCTTGAGTGGGAGCTGGAACAGCAGCTCCCATCTCGGTTACAAATTGACCCGTGGTATCCGTTGTTGCTAGCAGGTAAGACGAGGTTAGGATTAAATAATGGGGAAGCAAGGAATGGATGTATATAGTAGAGTTCTACTGAATTACCTTCACAGATCAGTAAGTAACTATGCCAAGCTCTCTCTCAGGCTAAGTAACGCCACTCAATATCGAACCAAATCATACCAAGGGTTGACTATCTGTGGTTTATCAAGTGAACTTGATGGGTGAATGGCCTCTTGTTCCTGTTTCATATTTTTGAACTCCCTGATTTAATATTTAGCTCACAGAACAGCAAAACTTCTGATTAGGTTCTTTACAGCCTCAACATAAAGTTCAGCAATGAGATCATGACCACTCCTATTTTCTCAGCTAGAAAGTGCTGGTAAATGGTTCTGCTTTTCCATTTGAACTTCTGGACCCATGTTTTGTTTCTTTATTGGCCCATTACCACCCACTTTTACCTTGCACCATCTTCCCTTTTATCATTTCATCACCCCTGCCCTCCAACCTATTACAGACCTTTCCCACTGCTTTCCTCACCAACCTCCACTCCTTAGGCTCCCACTTTTTCCAGGTTCTGTACTTGCATAAAAACTGTTAAATCCCTACTGGCGGCTTAAAATAAAGTGTAAAATCTGTCTTTCCTTCTTACAGATGCTGACTGACCTCCTGTGTACTTCCAATATTTTCTATTTTTGTTTCAGATTTCCAGTTTTAAATTTAAAAAAATAATTTAATAACCTTTCAATTTCTTTTAACATGATACCTGGGAAACAGTTTAAAAAATGTCTTATTAGGACTTTCAATCAAACTATTGTCCATGATTCGTACACAAATCTCTAAAGATTGCCAAAAATATTGCAATACAATAATGAGCTAAACTCATTATTACAATAGCTTAACTACTGTCTGCTTCAGTAAAATTCCACTTTCATCAATTGAAAGTTGTGTAAAATAGACCTGGTCACCACTTTTAAATATTCAATAGTTGGGAGTCATATCTGCATCAGTAAACTGCGGGTTATAAATTTCCAATTATCATATTGGTGCCCAGTCCAAATTTTGGTTTCTTTGCTTGTTTTTTTTGCATCTGTTCCCATGTGGCTGATGCAGATCTTCCTCGTCCTACTGACCAACTTCTCAAAAATCAACAAGTTATTTCCACATGTTTTTCAAAGATTAATTTCACCTAACTGAAGTTAGAGTAACTATTTTTGTTGAATGCACATACATTCCAATATTTCTAACATGCATCAGCAGAAAGCACTGGAAGCTGGACAAGGCCAATCTGAACAAGGCAGCATCTTGTCCTCTCAGGCTGACCCAAAAACATTCCTTGGCAGTATTCAGAGATGAGCAAGGGAGTTTCTGGCCAATGGCTCCGGCTCAACAAATACGACTAAAAATAGATTATCTGGTCATCACGTTGCTATTTGAGAGACTTTGCTGCGTGCAAATTGGCTGCCACGTTTCCTGCATTGCAACAAATTGGACAGTGAAGAGGATAGCTGTCAACTCCAGAATGATATCAATGGTTTGGTTGAGTGGGTGGAGATGTGGCAAATGGAGTTCAATCCAGAGAAGTGTGAAGTAATGCATTTCCGGAGGGCAAACAAAGCCACTCAATAAATGGGAAGTTATTGAGGGGTTGAGGAAGTGAGGCACCTTGGAGTACATGTCCAGAGGTCCTTGAAGGTGGCAGGACAGGTGGACAAAGTGGTCAAGAAATCATGTGGAATGCTTTCCTTTATTGGGCAAGGTATTGAATACAAAAGCAGGGGTGTAATGATGGAATTGTATATAATGCTGGTTAGGCCACAGCTGGAATTGTATACACAGTTCTGGTCATCATATTACAGAAGGACGTAATTGCTCTGGAGAGTGTTCAGAGGAGATTTACAAGAAAGCTACAATTTTCAAGCCTTGGCAGCAATGAGGAAATATTGGATAGGCTAGGGTTATTTTCCTTAGAACAGAGGTGGCTAAGTGGTAACCTAATTGATGTGTACAAAATTATAAGGGGCCTAGATAGGGAAGATAGGAAAGACTGGTTTCCCCTAGCCGAGGGATCAATTGCCACAGGGCATAGATTTAAGGTGACTGGTAGATGGATTAGAGAGGGCATGAGGAAAAACTTTTTCACTCAGAGGGTGGTGGGCATTTGGAATTCACTGCCTAAGTTGGTGGTCAAGGCTGAAATGCTCAGCTCATTTAAAAAGGTACCTGGATCTGCATCTGAAGTGCTGTAACCTGCGAGGCTATGGAACAGATGCTGGAAAGTGGGATTAAAATGAGCGGCTAGTTTCTCTTTTTATTTTTTTGGTCAGCGCAGACACGATGGGCAGAACAGCCTCTTTCTGCACCGTAACTTTTCTATGGTTCTAACAATGACTACACAGTTCTTCGCTTGCTCTAAAATGCTTTGGGACATTACGAGGTTGTGAAAGTCTGCATAACTGCAAGTTTTTCTTCCTTCCACCAACTTCATACTGTTCTACGTCCATCTAAATGAACCATGATAACAGGTTCCACAGGTCTACAATTCCTGCATTGCAGGAATTCACCAAGGCTCCTCTAACAGCACCTTCCAAACCCATGACCATTACCGTTTAGAAGGATAAAGGTAGCAGATAGATGGGAACACCACCGCCTGGAAGTTCCCCTCCAAGTCACCATCACCCTGACTTGGAAATATATCGCCATTCCTTCACTGTCATTGGGTCAAAATCCTGGAGCTCCCTTCCTAACAGCACTGTGGGTGTACCTACACCACATGGACTGCAGCAGTTCAAGACAACAGCTCACCACCACCACCACCTTCTCAAGGGCAACTAGGGATGGGCAATAAATGCTGGCCCAGCCAGCGAAGCCCACATCTCGTGAATGAATAAAAAAAAAGACATGAAACTGATGAACAGATTTTGAAACCGGAGAGAAATAACCAATGCGAATTAGCCAACAATTTGGATGTTTGTAGGAATTGGAATTTCGGAATGGATCCCAACTGTTTTATGTTATAACTGAGATACCAGTAGCAGAGGAAACCACTCAATGTTTCAATTTCAATTCACTGAAAACACATTTCCTCTCGTCTACAATATAGAACTTGGATTTATGTATCATTTATCACAAGAATGTCCTAAAGCATTTCACTTACAACTAAATACTATGAAGCAGTGACATTTGTTTAAGTAATGGTGGCAGTCACTTGGTGCACAAGACCGGGCAAAAATAAAATCGACATGTTATCCAAGAATGAAAAAGGTTGCTACTTTATTTTAATCTGTCTGGAGCAGTAAGGGGCTACACTGCTAAGGGAATATATTCTCCCCCCACCAACCCCGCCTCAACTAGGCAAAACGTAACTAAATTAGCTTAGAAGGACCATTCCAAACATTAGGCATTTACACTTGAGATTCTTTTCAACAATGCCCAATTTTTGTTTGAATTTGCATTTCCTCTTTAAAATGCTAATGGAGATTTCCATATCCCCATTGTTGTACTCCAAAAAGTAGAATGTCCTGCAAACTACTCTTATGTCAGGCTTCCTGCATACCCAAAGCTAGCAATTTAATTTATGGTAATTTGAAGAGAACAAACTCATTACCTAACACTAGATTGTTGTGCAGTTTCCAAATGATGCGTATCATGAGCAACAGTCTCCACTACTCCTCACCGCCTCAACAAACTTTTGATCTGAATTGAATCACAGAGTCAGTCATCTGGCTGCTCGTTAACCCTTGAGCAATGGGCTCTGGAGCCAAATTGATAGGGAGTTGCCAACAAGCCAATAATGCTTTTAAAATATCTCTCACTTGCTTTTGTCAGGCAATTAGGGCAAACTAACCTCCAAACATGCTCCTCTCTATTGACATTACATTGATTTTAGAGTTAAATTGCTTGTTTTCAAAGGGACAGGACTTCTCGAGTTGCTAGTGTGAAAGTTACAGCTGTAGGTGGTCACAACACTGGGCCTGTCTAATGTACTCCCAACAGGCAAGATCCTTACTGATTTGAAAGCCATTAGGCCCTGTAGAGTGAATGGTGAAAGAGCAGAAACAGCCAACACAATTATTTCCGGGGGTGATTTATGTCCTCTGGCGTCACCTCCACAGCTCAGGACAAGGTGACTTTGTGGCAACTAATTCAGTCTTTAGGCCAACTCAATTGTACCCATCTGTGAGATGGCTGCATGGGTTGTGGGGAGGAGGGGGGAAGGGGGAAAATGGTCAAGTGCAGGAAGAAATGGGCTCCATTTCAGTCAAATTTGTCAAATGAATGGCCATGTTGACAGGAGGATCCTGTTTCGAGGGGGAAAAAAAAGCAACAGCTGGTCTCATTATCCCCAAGAATTCTGAGGAATAATTGTGAACCAAACATTCCACTGCACCTTTTATGCAGGGCTACTACCTTTAGAAAAATATTTAAACTGGTGCACTTCGAATCTTCCAGCACACTATCACCCTTTCTAGTACCACATGAAAGGGTAAGCAATTTAGCAAATTCAAATGCTGTCTTATATTAGGGACTATATTAGGAACTGTAGGAGGCATTATTTTGTCCTCAAAAACATTGCAATCTAATGGAATACAATCTTCATTAGTAACTTCAGACTTACTAGGCAGAAACAATTACCCCAAGATAACATCTTTACATAAAAAATATGCCATAATTTAGAGGCTGATTTTGACTATGAGCCAAGATGACCTGGCCTTTCCTCCCCCAACCCCTGCAGCCCAATGGCCAAATAGCATTAATGCCATGCATTGATGGTTGCTTTCTGTTGCCGTCTTGTCTGTTAAGCATGCAAAAACACTTAAGAGAATTGGAGCAAAGCTCCACTCTGCATTCAATGTCAAAATAAGTGAATTTGCAACATGAGCAGGAAGGTCCAATTTGCTGTCCCTCACTTGATGTGCTGAGACCAATTACAGTGCTGCTGTGATGGAGATCAGCCAGCTAATAGATAGAATCCAGTAGCTCTCTGGTCCATATGGTTCAACTAATAACTGGATAAGCACAAGTTAATGTGGATTTGTTTTGGCACGTTACATTGCCAAGCTGCTGGCATTAAAGCATTGGGACTGCTGACAAAGTCATTTCATGATCTAGTCCTCACAGTCAGGAACTATTATGCATTCAAATTCATTGCCCAATATTTAAGGTGGGGCATTTCTACGAATGAAAGGGAAACCCTCCCACCCACATCCTTACACTCCTGTATATTACCGATATAATCCCAATCTACAGATCACTCATTAGTTTGAATGCGTTACCTCCAGTAAGATTGAAGGAGTTGCTGGGTCCGAAAGCTGAAAACGAGTTTGGAGGAGCAAATTCAGAGGTGCTGGTGGTACTCATACTGCATGGACTCAACAAGCTGGAGCTGAAATGCAAAATTAAAAAAAAAACTGAACTTTTTAAGAGAATCACATTTTCTATAAAACAAATCAATGACAGCCCAAGTGAACCAACTCGCAGCAAACAGATTAAAGGAGGAAAACGAGCCAAATATTTCCCACATGACTGCTCTATCACAAATTAAAATAATCTACACAAAATTGTACTACAGAATGTTTGGCTCACCCAACATATTCATACAATTGCAAGGCTACTAGAAAATAATTAAAAATACAAAAGTCAGTTAATGTTTTAACTAAAGTTGTCCTCTTTAAAAGAAAATCACTGATGCTATAATTGGAAGGGAAATAGTCAAAAGAAAATCAAAACATTGATTTTCCCTGCTGTCTATCCTAAAACTCAATATCAGTTAGTAGGCAGATTATATCCCTCACCTGGTGTCTGACTCATCGCTGTCAAAGGAAGCTATGCTATTACATAAAGGGGCAGTAGGAATGTTGCCACAGGCTTCGGCTTTGATTAAAGGTGCTTTCATTGGACCGCTGCTGCCTGCAAATATATTATAAAAAAACTTTTATGAACAGAATATTTCAATATTTAGTTTGAGTTAACAGGTTTACTACCAGGAAATGAAAGTGTTCCATATATACAGCTCTATCATTCAGTAGCTGGACAAAGTAGTTAGTACCTGGACTCTTGTCATAGCCTGCGGCCACAGCCGCAAAGGTGGGGTTGCCATTTTTCCCAGGGAGAGATGCTGATTTTACAATTTTGGATTTACTACCATTCACTGGTTTAATACCAGCATCACTGCAACAACAAAAAAAGGCAATTCTGTAACTAACACGCACTCCGTTATGAAAATATAGCAATTTTTATGTTATTGGGATTTATTGTAAGGGTAGGAATAGTGCTCGTCTGCCTGGGTGGGACTTAATTGAATGAAAGACAGCTGGTCCGAAGGCTTTGATGTATCACAAGAGAAGCTAGGTTTGAAATGCTAAATAAGTAAACATGGTTTTTAAGTTTTAGAATGAGAGGTATAAAAGGAAAATTTGCATTTTGAGATAAACCAGAATAGTCGTGAATTTCTAAGAGGATGAAATGTCACACCTAGTCAAAAGAAGCCAAACAGTGTGTTTATTTTTCCAAAGCTTACTGATAAAATTGGTGCTATGAAAGATTATTAGAAAGGTAAAGTCCAAAGACATATTGAAACAATGGGATTCACATTAAAAAGGGAGAAACATGTATAAAGGAGATGAGATTATACATAAGGGGAAGGATTTCTAAGATCTAACAAGTGTGAAAAGCCTCCAGCCACTGTGCTCAAATTGCTGTCTGGAGGAACTGAAGAAAACTCACTTTGAACATCCCTGCCCAGGGTATTTTGTGTTGCTTTGCCTGGGTCTGTTAAAATCTATTTTGTTTTTACTGTTGCCTTAACAGAGATGTAACTGGGAGTTAGATTAATTACTGGAGCTAGGAGTTATCATAGCAATTTGTAGACCTATGTATGTGCTTTAAATTATTTTTTTTATTAATAAATGTTTAATTTAGCTTTGTAAATACCCTCCAATACTCAGTGGACTTACTACTGAATTCAAGGCACGCATCTCGAAATAAACATACAACTTGCAGAACAGTTGTTTCAAGTTTCCTTTTGGGATTTGAGCAGCTTAGCATTTACCATCTGATGTGCCATAACAATATTAAAATACACAGCATAAAGAAGCACTGTGCTTATGTAAAAATAGTATCCAGTTCATAACCACATGCAAAAAATATACATTTGCATATATGGAAACACATGCAAATATCTGATAACATTCATATTTCTAACTGATCAGAAAATTGCTCATTTCATGCCCAACCCATTCTGCATCTCTAAACATGAAAAGGTTGAGCAATTTTAGATTTGATAGAGGTGTCCAAAATCATGAAGGGTCTGGACAGAGTACATAGGGAGAAACTTTCCCGCTCGTGAAAGGGTTGAGAACGATATGGCATGTGCTTATTTTGCCCTATGAGAAAATACTTTCCCGTGCAGCGAGTGACTATGGTCTGGAATGCACTGAGAGAATGGTGGAGGCAGGTTCAATCAAAGCATTTAAAAAGAGAATTAGATTGTTATTGAAAAGGTAGAATGTGCAGGGTTATGGGGAGAAGGCAGGAGAATGACACTAAATGAATTGCTTTAGTAATTGCATTTGGAGAGCTGGTGCAGACACAAGTGGGGCAAACGGCTGCCTCCTGTGCTGTAACAATTCTATGAATTTACATTAGTCATTCAAAATGTCAAAGGGCTGAGAAGATACAGTTTCCTATGCTTTCAAAATAAATTACAACTATGACTACACAACCAATGAAGTGCTTTTTAAAGTGCTTTGGGACAGCCCGAAGCCATGCATGTGTTTCTTTCTTTAACATGTCAGTACTTAGACGTGAGCAATAATTGTGACTTAAAACAAGTTTGAATAGTTTGAACATGGGATTTCACACCAGAACAATAGTCTAACAATTGCTAAACAGTGGATTTGAGAGCGTTTTCTGGCAATGTACTAACATACAGGGAGAGCTATCTAACTCCAGGAGGGTTCACCAACCAGCACTCTTAGGCACAGGGTTACTGGATAATGATCAAAAATAGGAATTCAGAAGGATTTTCCACTTCCCTGGCACACCCTTATTGAATCAGCTAAATCAGATCAGGATAGGAATCAAAAATTGGATATTCTGATCTGTATACTTTAGTTTTTATACTGTACTTGTTATTTCAGATATTGCTTTAATGATGGGGGAGGTGATGGCGTAAGACTAGTAATCCAGAGACCCAGGGTAATGCTCTGGGGACCCAGGTTCGAATCCCACCATGGCAGATGGTGGAATTTGAATTCAACAAAAATCTGGAATTCAAAGAATAATGATGAGCATGAAACCATTGTCAATTGTTGCAAAAACCCATTTGGTTCACTAATGTCCTTTAGGGAAGGAAATCTGTCTTCCTTATCTGGTCTGGCCTACATGTGACTCAAGACCCACAGCAATGTGTGGTTGACTCTTAAATGCCCTCTGAAATGGCCTAGCTAGCCAGTCAGTTGTATCAAACTGCTACAAAGTCACAAAGAAATGAAACCAGACAGACCGCCTGGCATCAACCTAGGCACCGGAAACGACAACAGCAATCTCAGCCCTGTCGACCCTGCAAAGTCCTAACTAACATCGGGGGGCTAGTGGCAAAATTGGGAGAGCTGTCTCAAGCAACAGTCCGACATAGGTCATCCTCACAGAATCACACCTTACAGATAACGTCTCAGATAACACCATCCTTGGGTATGTCCTGTCCCACCGGCAGGAAGACCCAGCAGAGGTGGCGGCACAGTGGTATACAGTCAGGGGGGAATTGCCCTGGGGAGTTCTCAACATCGACTCCAGACCCCAAGAAGTCTCATGGCATCAGGTCAAACATAGACAAGGAAACCTCCTGCTAATTTCCACGTACTGCCCTCCCTCAGCTGATAAATCATGTTGAACACTGCTTGGAAGAAGCACTGAGGGTGGCAAAGGCTCAGAATGTACTCTGGATGGGGGACTTCAATGTCCATCACCAAGAGTGGCTTGGTATCACCACTACTGAGAGCTGATCGAGTCCTAAAGGACTTGCTGCTAGACTGGGTGTGCAGCAGGTGGCAAGGGAACCAACAAGAGGGAAAAACATACTTGATCTCATTCTCACCAACGTGCCTGCTGCAGAGGCATCTGCCCATGACAGTATCAGTAGGAGTGTCCACTGTACAGAGTCATTGTGGAGACAAAGTCCCGCCTTCACATTGAGGATACCCTCCATCATGTTCTGTGGCACGACCACCGTATTAAATGGGATAGATTTCAAGCAGATCTAGTAACTCTAGACTGGGCATCCATGAGGCATTGTAGGACATCAGCAGCAGAATTGTACTCGAACACAATCTGTAACCTCATGGCCCAGCATATCCCCCACTCTACCATCACCATTAAGGCAGGGGATCAACCCTGGTTCACATGAAGAGTGCAGGAGGGCATGCCAGGAGAAACACCAGACATACCTAAAAATGAGATGTCAACCTGGTGAAGCTATAACACAGGACTACTTGTGTGCCAAACAGGATAAGCAGCAAGTGATAGACAGAGCTGAGCAATCCCACAATCTGATCCAACAGATCAGGTCTAAGTTCTGCAGTCTTGCCACATCCAGTCATGAATCGTGGTGAGCAATTAAACGACTCACTGGAGGCGGCTCCACAAATATCCCCATCCTCAATGATGGAGGAGCCCAGCAGAGTAGTGCAAAAGATAAGGCTGAAGCATTTGTTACCATCTTCAGCCAAAAGTGTCAAGTGGATGATCCATCTCGGCTTCCTTCGGAAGTCCTCACCATCACAGATACCAGTCTTCTGCCAATTTGATTCACTCCACATATCATCAAGAAATGGCTGAAGGCACTGGATACTGCACAAGGCTGTGGGCCTGACAATATTCCGGCAATAATACTGAAGACTTGTGCTCCAGAACTTGCTGCGCCCCTAGCCAAGCTGTTCCAGTACAGCTACTACACTGGCATCCACCTGGCTATGTGGAAAATTGCCCATGTATGTCCTGTACACAAAAAAGCAGGACAAATCCAACCCGGCCAATTACCACCCCATCAGTCTACTCTCGGTCATCAGTAAAATAATGTAAGGGGTCATCAACAGTGCTATCAAGTGGCACTTACTTAACATAACCTGGTCACTGACTCCCAGTTTGGGTTCTGCCTGGGAAACTCAGCTCCTGACCTCATTTCAGCCTTGGTTCAAACATGGGCGAAAAAGCTGAACGCCCGAAGTGAGGCGAGAGTGACTGCCCTTGCATCCCGAGTGTGGCATCAAGGAGCCCTAGCAAAACTGAAGTCAATGGGAATCAGGGGGAAAATGCTCTCCTGATTGGAGTCATGTCCAGCACAAAGGAAGATGGTTGTGGCTGTTGGAGGTCAGTCATCTCAGCTCCAGGACTTCACTGCAGGAGTTCCTCAGGGTAGTGTCCTCAGCCCAACCACCTTCAGCTGCTTCATCAATGACCTTCCTTCCATCATAAAGGTCAGAAGCAGGGATGTTCGCTGATGATTGCACAATGTTCAGAACTATTCGTGACTCCTCAAGTACTGAAGCAGTCCATGGCCAACTGCAGCTAGACCTGGACAATATCCAGGCTTGGGGCTGACAAGTGGCAAGTAACATTTGTGCCACACAAGTGCCAGGCAATGACTATCTCCAGCAAGAGAGAACCCAACCATTGCCCCTTCATGTTCAATGGCATTACCATCACTGAATCCCCCACTAACAACATCCTGGGGGTTACCTGACCAGAAACTGAACTAGCCATATAAATGCTGTGGCTACAAGGGCAGGTCAGAGGCTAGGAATCGTGTGATGAGTAACTTACCTCCTGGCTCCCCAGAGCCTGTCCACCATCTACGAGGCACATGTTAGGAGTGTGATGGAATACTCCCCATTTGCCTGGATAAGTGCAGCTCCCACAACACAAGAAGCTTGACACCGTCCAGGACAAAGCAGCCTGCTTGATTGGCACCACATCCATAAACATTCACTCCCTCAAACACACAGGAGCAGCAGTGTGTACGATCTAGAAGATGCACTACAGCAATTCACCATGGCTCCTCAGATAGCACCTTCCAACTCCATGACCACTACCATCTAGAAGGACAAGGGCAGCAGACAGATGGGAACACTGCCACCTGTCTTGGAAATATATCACCGTTCCCTCACAGTCACTGGGTCAAAATCCTGGAATTCTTCCTAAAAGCACTGTGGGTGTACATATACCACATGAACTGCAGCGGTTCAAGGAGGCAGCTCACCGCCACCTTCTCAAGGGAAATTAGAGATGGGCAATAAATGTTGGCCCACCCAGTGAAGCCAACATCCCGTGAATGGGAAAAAAAAAAAATCAGCATTTGCGTCATCCATCTGTACACCTTGTTCAATTTTCATGCCATTTTTCGTTCCATTGGGGTTTGCTTTAACTTAAATAGGTATGGGCATAAGACAATTATTACTTTTCATTGATGACCTGTGCTTTCAAAAAAGTGATAAGAAAGTTAATGATATCAGCTGCAAAAGCAAGATACTGTGGATGCTGGAAATCAGAAAGAAAATTTATAAATAGCTATGGAGACGGGACTGGGGTTGGACAGCGCCACAATTTCCTGCCACCGGTCAGCATACCAGTTTGTCACCATGGTCCTGCCCTGGAGCCATTCTTAAAGAACCTGGTTGGGGGGGGGTGGAAGTACTATCCTCCCCAAAGTGGTTGGTAACCAATTAAACCCATTAACGGGCATATTAAAGCCAGCGTGCAGATTTTCCAGTTGGGCTCCCCACTACAGCCGAATCCCAGTCGATGAACGGAGGTGGCCTTTCAGCAGGAGACTGAGCAGCTAATGCGCCATCTACCATTTTTAACACTGCCCTATGTGGCTGCAATTACATAACTGTTGCAGCAGCTGCTGCTGGCTATCCTACCCCATAGAATGGTGGCCTGCCAGCTGTCGTCTCTATTTGTTTTTAAAAAGTATTCAGAGCCTTTTGCTTGCACAGCCCACCTTGAGGCGCTCTCTCCATCTCGCCCTCTTTTTCTCCTACCTACATCAGCGGTTTCCAGCTCTGATGGTCAGGCTGCAATGTGACAGTGCAGGAGGGCCCCTTATTGGATCTTCAGCCTTGAGAGCCTGGTCTCTATCCTTAATTGGATGGGGGTCCCTGAAGTAGGCACTGAATTGACTGCCCCTCAAAAATCACCCCCTCGGTCCTGACGCTGGCATGTATGGGTGACCGAGTGTGGGATCTGGACCCACAAAACAAAATTTCAGCTCAACATTTCAGTACTCAATTCTAATGAAATGTCATCAGCCTGAAACAGGGATGGACAATAAATGCTGGCCCAGCCAGCGAAGCCCACATCCAGTGAATGAATAAAAAAGGGCCTCAATTTGATCTCTGCTTTGTGCCAAGTTAGCTCTATAGATTAATAAAACATGCTGTCAATCAAAGGCCAACACCACACAATATTTGGTTAAGGTACCAGCCTCCAGAAGTTGCTGTCAGTTTGAGTAGCAGCAACAACAATGAATGCTAAGAGTTTTACCATCATTACTACTGCAAAATCTGGGCCACTGTGATACATGGGTGACAATCAATCCAAAATAAAATGAATGATTTAAATGGAAGTGATGAAACAGAACTAAATGTTGCAGAAAGATTGCTTTTTTATTCGTTCATGGGATATGGGCATCATTGGCTATGCCAGCATTTATTGCTCATCTCCTAATTACCCTTGAGAAGGTGGTGGTGAGCTGCCTTCTTGAACCACTGCAGTTCACGTGATGTAGATACACCTACAGTGCTGTTAGGGAGGGAGTTCCAGGATTTTGACCTAGCCACAGTGAAGGAACAGCGGTATATTTCCAAGTCAGGATGGTGAGTGGCTTGGAGGGGAACTTGCAGGTGATGGTGTTCCCATGTGTTTGCTGTCCTTTTCCTTCTAGATGGTAGTGGTCGTGGGTTTGGAAGATGCTGTCTGAGGAGCCTTGGTGAGTTCCTGCAGTGCATCCTGTAGATGGTACACACTGCAGGAAAACACTGCTGACAACATTAAACTTGTGGGAATGTGAGCGGTGACAAGGATATAAAGAGGCTTCAAGGTGATTTAGACAGGTTGATTGAGTGGGCAAATACATGGCAGATGCCGTATAATGCAGATAAGTGTGAGGTTATCCATTTTGGCAGAATATTATTTAAATAGTGATAGATTGGGGAATGTTGATGTACAAAGGAGCCTGGGTGTCCTTGTACACCAATCATTGAAAACAAGCATACAGGTGTAGCAAGCAATTAAGGTGGCAAATGCTATACTGGCCTTCATTGTGAGAGGGCTTCATTGCGAGAGGAGTAAGGAGGTCTTACTGCAGCTGGGCAGAACCTTGGTGAGTTCACACCTGGGGTAGTGTGCGCAGTTTTGGTCTCCTTACCTAAGGAATGGCATACTTGCCATTGAGGGAATGCTGCAAAAGGTTCACCAGGCTGATTCCTGGGATGGCAGGGTTGCCATATGAGGCGAGATTGGGACAACTAGGCCTGTGTTCACTGGAGTTTAGAAGAATGAGAGGGGAATCTCATTGAAACGTATAAAATTCTGACAGGGCTGGATAGACTGGATGCAGGGATGATGTTTCCTCTGATTGGGGGGGGGGGTCTATAACAAGGGGTCACAATCTCAGGATACAGGGTGGGCCATTTAGGATTGCGATGAGGAGAAACTTCTTCACTCAGAGGGTGGTGAACCTGTGGAATTCTCTACTTCAGAAGGCTGTGGAGGCCAAGACTGAATATATTTAAGGAGGAAATAGATAGATTTCTGGATGCAAGGGGTATGGGAGCAAGCGGGAGTATGGTGTTGAGATAGAATTCAATGATTATATTTAATGGCAGAGCAGGTTTGAAGGGGCGAATGGCCTACTCTTGCTCCTATTTTCTATGTTTCTATGCTGCCACTGTGCATTGTTGGTGGAGGGAGTGAATGTCGAGTGGAGTCAAGCTTTGAGTGAGTGTTGTTGGAGGTGCACTCGTCCAGGCAAGTGCAGAGTATTCCATCACACAATTAATCAGCAGGAATAATTTCTACAAAATAGTGACAGAATACATATGAGACAAATAGCAATATAATTCAATAAGATTACCTAGCAAACAGCACAAGTAGATTCACACCAAGTGCCAGGCAATGACCTCTGCCAAAAAGAGAGAATCTAACCATCTCCTCTTGATATTCAAGAGCATTATCATCATCGAAACCCCCGCCATCAACATCATGGGGGTTACTGTTGACTAGAAACTGAACTGGACCAGCCATATAAATACTGTGACTACAAGAGCAGGTCAGAGGCTGGAAATTGTGCAGTGAG
Source organism: Cetorhinus maximus (assembly GCF_964194155.1). NCBI lineage: Eukaryota > Metazoa > Chordata > Chondrichthyes > Lamniformes > Cetorhinidae > Cetorhinus > Cetorhinus maximus. Next base: position 22,532,578 of record NC_135885.1, on the reverse strand, counting down.
TAACTTACCTGACTCCCTAAAGCCTGTCCACCATCTCCAAAGCACAAGCCAGGCATGTGGTGGAATACTCTCCACTTGCCTAAAAGAGTGCAGCTCACACACTCAAGAAGCTTGACACTAGCAAGTCAAAGCAGCCTGTTTGATTGGCACTCCATAAATCACCTTAAACATTTACTTCCTGAGCCACTGGCACACAGCGGCAGCAATCTGTGCTATCTACAGGTTGCACTGCACCAAAATCACCAAGGGTCCCTTAGACATTACCACCCAAACCCGAAACCTCTAGAAGGGCGAGAGCAGCAGACACATGGGAACACCATCACCTGCAGGCATCCCAAGTCACACACCATCCTGGCGTCGAATTATAATCACAGTTCCTTCACGGTCACTGGATTGAAAACCTAGAACTCCCTCCCTAACAGCACTCTGGGCGTACTTACACATGGACTGCAGTGATTTAAGGCAGCAGCTCACCACCACCTCCTCAAGAGCAATTTGGGATGAACAATAAATGCTTGCCTTGCTAGCAAAGCTCACATCAAGAATGAATAAAGGATCCGAACAAAAATACAGTATAAAAGATGGCTAATTCCAAAAGAAATGAAAGAAGATCTAGGAGCAAGCAACAAGGAATTTAACTGCTAGGCAAAAAAAATCTAGAAGTTGCACAAAGATGTGGTCTGTTTGACGTGTGTGTCATGCCAGGATTCCAGACTGGTGAAAGAAAAAGACTGCAAAGTTTTGCATTGAGCAGCAGAAGAAGTTTGTTAAGTAACTATAAATGAAGTGCATTTACTTTATTGCATGCAAGACATTTTAAACGAATTAGCACGTGTCTAAAACAGTATTTTCATGGCTACACCCATGATGAGTAAGCAATGGGCAAAACACTGATAAATTAAAAATATGCTTTTTATTTTAATATCATCTGCAAATTAAACAGCACTAAATGCTACAGGTAAGATAAGTACAAACTAGATTTGCTAAATAAAAAGTTAGTGAAACCCAACATGTTTATAAACAATTTGGATGCTACCAACTAAAATGGCAGATTACCAGCACAGTGCTATTCCAGTGTTATGCAAAAACCACCCTACCAGCTACAGATATTGCTTGGTAGTTAGAGGGCAGAGGGAGAGGAATTACAGTCTTGAATGGCAAGATTATCCTTCTAAGGCAGATCGATAACTACACTAGCTGGTTACTTAGCCAGTATGTAGCATAGCTGGGTAACTGATCACTTGGGACCTGCCCATCTGAGGTTCTGGATTACCAAATCAGTCATGAAGGACTAACTTAGTTCCATTCACTAGGAATAGCATACTGGAACTAAACTCCAAAAGAGCTCCTCCTCAAGAGGAATTTTATTGTATAATAGATGGATGAACATAATTGGCTTTATCTCATGGCTGATTTTCATTCTATTTTCAAGAAGCCTCCTGAGCTCAATAGTTTTTAGTCAAATCTAATCTCTTAGGTTTTAAGATGTTACTAAGGCACATTCACACACTGGTCATTTTCATAAGCAACCTAGTGTTTGTTGAGGAGCAATATTGTTTTAAAACCTGATGAAGGATTATTAAGCGATTGGGGGATACAACATGTATGGAAAGGCTTCCCAAGAATAAAGACAAACCTTTCTAACATAGGGGGCTGGTAACCTCAGTTGGCTAGATGGCTAGCATATAGTTCAGAATAATGCCAAAAGTGTGGGTTTGATTCCCATTCTGGCTGAGGTAAACTTGTGACCTGCCTCCTCACCCTACCCCGGAGAGTGGAAGGCAATGGCAAACCACTGACAAGAACTGCCAAGAAAATGGCTCAGGATGAAGCATCCTGATAATGAGCCTTTGGGCCAAGGCCACATGACATGACAACGCAGAGGAATAACTGTCGTCATCAAGCCACATGAAATGTCTTGCTAACTACAGGCCAATCGCAACTAAACAGAAATGGATTAAAATCAAACTACAAAAACCTTTCACATATGAATCAATGTATATCAAATACCCTGATTTTGCTTACTACAAGCCTCTTCAAGCTTGAGAGATCAGAATTCTGAACTGTTAATTTTGTAACATACTTGAACTCAATTTTTGGTCACAAACACAGGTTCTGGGCATAATGACTCAAAATATGCTGAAAGATAGGTTAATTGTGAATAATGGATTGTACCTGTTGTTGACAATGCTACTGTAACTGGGAGCACGAAGTATTAGACTGTGAGATGATCCAAGTGGAGGAGGAGATGGAGGTCCAGGCATAGGTGAGTTCTGTCGCTTCAAGAAGACATCAGCATGAAGTGTCTGGATGGAGAGCTGTTGAAGGCTGTCTGAACCTGAAGAACATTAACAATGAAAAGAGTTCAGTAATTAAAGCTCTGATTAAATTGAAAATGTTAATACTGCCTCATAGAAAAAATTGTAAACATCTTAAAATAGAGGAATTCAATTATTCAACAATAAACCTCATTACTTATTTTATCCTGTGAAAATGATTTTGTGCGAATTAGAGACTAGAATTTAAAGATTTCATCAATCCTTAAATTATTACTCTCTCAAAATGTAATGTACAGGTCACACCTTAAAGTGTCAAGGACAGTTACTAGGAAGAGTGGAATTATTTGCTTAAAACCCAATTTTCACTGCAGATTTTTAAAGTCAGAAAAACTCCATATGCATCTTTTGCTGCCTGTCAAAGGTTTCTCCAATGTGGCTCATACCAATTCAACCAACTCAAGACTCTTAAATGGAATTGAATGGCACAAAATTATATTGCATCTAGAATCGTAATACAAAATGGAGGCTCTAAAATATGGACTACAAAAGTAAAGATCAGGCCACTTGTGCGCAACCTGAATCTTAAAATTAGATTCATCATATTATCACCTTTTTCTGCAGGGAGACGAATGTGAAACTACTACTCGTTGAGAACTGGCTGAATACAGAGTCATCAAACACCGTTTTGACAAAAATAAAATTGAATGCAGAACTGATCTTGCCCTTTATTCCTATATTTTAAAAAGGTCACAGGAATGAAAGAAGTCACTTACTGCTACTAGATTTAGGAATAGGTACAATGTCCCATTCAGGCGGTGGAGAGTCTTTCTCACCCTCTGAACTGCTGCTGTTTCCCATTTCCTGACCAGAACCGCTTGAAAGAAATTTTACTAGTGGTGATGGCCTTCCATCTACTAATTTGCCAGGCACTAAAATAAAAATTACAGAATCATTAGTTTAAAAAAAACCTTTCCACATCAAAAAGAAGTTGTGCACAGTGTATTTGCAATCTGATACACATTAATCCCTTACCTCTTTTTGGCAGGTTCCTCAGTTTTGGGCAATTCGTCAAGGTTGAAGATACTATTTTGGCAGGGAAGGTTTTGCGTTGTTTATTCTCTAACGGAGTAGTATATGGCAACTCCAACGAACTTCAAAGAAAGAGAACCAATTAATACTTAAGAAAGCTACCCATTTATATTAGTTATAAATATGATAAGAATGCTTCACCTTGACTTAATGTCATTCTGGGTTTCCTTTTTCATATTTCCTAGGGGTTTCTTTCCTTTAGATTTTAATATGTGAAACATATCAGCATCATCTTTCTCTTTGATAGACAACACTGTTTTCCCTTTTTTCTTATCGGAATCTGGAGACTAAAGATAAAAAAAAAAGCTAGTCAACTTTTATTCGCAAATTCTGAAGTCAATAAGAGCTTTAGCACAATTATTGTATCCCTTAAAAAACACACCCAAGTAATTCACCAGCAGTTCCATATACTCTACTGTTCTAGACTCCAACATTATGTATTTCTTGATTTCTGTGGCTGAATTGGTCAGCTCAAAAAAGCCCAATTGATTATATTGACGAGGGGACCATTTTATGTCTGCGCGTAAGGGAATGGTATGTACAAGATGTTCAGCAAAGCAATTACCTAATTTTCCAAATGTCTCCCCAATGTCACCATCTTCAGCTGCTTCATCAATGACCTTCCTTCCATCATAAGGACAGAAGTGGGGATGCTCGCCGATGATTTCACAATGTTCAGCACCTTTTGCGACTCCTCAGATACTTAAGCAGTTCATGTCCAAATGCAGCAAGACCTGGACAATATCCAAGCCTGGGCTGACAAGTGGCAAGTAACAATCATGCCACACAAGTGCCAGGCAATGACCACCTCCAACCACCCCTTGACATTCAATAGCATTACCATGACTGAATCCCTCAATATTAACATCCTGGGAGTTACACCATTGACCAGAAACTGAACTGGTCTAGGCATATAAATACTGTGACTACAAGAGCAGATCAAAGACTAGGAATCCTGCAGTAACTCACCTCCCGACTCCCCAAAGCCTGTCCACTATCTACAAGGCACAAGTCAGGAGCGTGTTGCAATACTCTCCATTTGCCTGGATGAGTGCAGCTCCAACATGACTCAAGAAGCTTGACACTATCCTGAACAAAGCAGCCTGCTTGATTGGCACCCCATCTACCACTGAAGTACAGTGACAGCAGGGTGTACCATCTACAAGATGCACTGCAGGAATTCACCAAGCCTCCTTCGACAGCTCCTTCCAAACCCACAACCACTACCATCCAAAAGGACAAGGGCAGCAGATACGTGGGAACATCACCGCCTGGAAGTTCCCCTCCAAGCCACTCATCATCCTGGCTTGGAAATATATTGCTGTTCCATCATTGCCACTGGGTCAAAATCCTGGAACTCCCTCCCGAACAGCACTGTGGGTGTACCTACACCACAGGGACTGCAGCAGTTCAAGACTGCAGCTCACCATCACCTTCAAGGGCAATTAGGGATGGACAATGAATGCTAGCCTAGCCAGAGACACCCATGTCCCATGAATGAACATACAGTGACAGCAGTGCGTATGAATATAAAAAATTCACTCTCCTTCCAACATCTACTCTTTCCCCCAGCACCTTCGAGAGGAGATTGAGACAGCAATGTGTGTGTTTTTCCTCCAACATTGGAGAGATTAAATGTAGATTTGGTGACCACTTTGCTCTACCACCTCCATTCACCTGCCGCTTCTCAATACTCCATCCCACCTTTACAGACAATGCCCTTCTCCTTCTACACTGTTTCAGTAAAACTTAGTCTAAACTTGAAGAACAGCACCTCATGTTTCTTCTAGCCACTTGGCAATTTTTGCCCCACGCTATTATCATTTGTCATTTAACCATCTCCTGTTCTCCACCTAAGCACCTTTCAACTCATTTTTTCTTTATCTGGTGCATTTGCTTTTTGAACCACTCTTTTTTTATGAACTGTTTATCTGAAATATCTTCCTGCTATGAGAGAGAATTATGCCTGAAGCATCAACCTATTTCTCTTTACAGATGGATGTACTTGGCAGCTTTCTGTGCATTTTCTGTTTTTGATTCAAGCTGGTTTAGTTTGACAGTGCAGTTGGAGGGCAGGGATGGAGACGTCCAAGAGGTGGATTTTATGTCAGGGCATGAAGATGTTAACCTCAGTCTTGCCAAATTTGAGCTTCAGGAAATCATGACACAAGGATTTGAGGCCTGACAAGCAAATTAATAGCATGAAGGTAGACTATGGGTTAAATAAATGGAGAGACTTGTATCAGTATACATTTGGAAGCTGACCATTTGCCTGTTGTCACCAAGGGACAGAACAGAGGTAATGAAGAGAGGAGCTCAAGGATAGATCCTGGAAGACAGGATCATATATATGGAGGACAGAAGCAAATATAAATGCAGCCAATGCATCTGGCTAAGTAGGAATGAAACTACACAAGTACAGCTCCATGGAGCTGGATGAGGGCCTTGGTCATTGTATTCAGCTCTGCGGAAAGGTCAAGGATCAGGGTGTGGGGTAAAATTAACTATGGCTGCAGTCTAGGAGGATCTCAGTCGTGACTGTTGGAAAGGCTGTTTTGGAGCTACAAGGAGGATGGAAACTTGATTGGAGAGATTTGAACAATTTGTGCGAGAAGATGGTCAAAGATCAGGATCCGAAAGAGGAAAGGGGAACTGGACATGGAGGCAGTAGCTGGAGAGGTCAAAGGATCAATGGTGGAGATTTTTGGGAAAAGCAGAGACTATAATCTTTATTGTCCAAATGTAAGCCGAAAGGTACTAACTTGAAAGAGGTGTTAAATTTTTCACTCAATTTGAAAAAGGTAGAATTAACTAACCACACCTGGGGCAGTTCATATGCAATAGACTGGGGAAGAGTTAGGCTTTTAACACTTTGCTACATCAAGGTAAAATTGTTCATATTTACAAAAAGTAACTAACCTCCTTGAGAGGCGATTCGACGTCTGGATTAGATGTTTCAGTAGTGGTGGAAGAACTGTCATCGTTATCTGCGTCTTTTAATTCATCCTCCTGCGGTTTTCCTTTTACCCGTCTGTCCTTCTCTTCACGTTTTTTCTGTGCTTTAGTTTTGCGTTGTAATTTTACTCTCCCTGCGATATGAGATAAGAACGTGTTCACAATGTCAGAGGAAAATTCAAACAAGATTAAAGCCATTATGGGTTGGCTTGGATTAATGACGGAATCCTGCACAAACTTAAAGGTTTATTATGCAGACTTGAATTGGCGTAATATACTCTGACACTAATAGGATTCAATTTCTCAGGGAACTAATCTCAGATGAATAAGAAAAGCAATGAGCACGTGCTTCAAGTATTAAGTAAATTAAATAAAATATTATATAAAGTTAAATAAATGCTACAAGTACTTCCTACGAAGTGTGGCTAGAAAACAAAAGAGCAAGGCAAAGTCTAAGCAATGGGAGTAAGCCACTCGCCTATGTTTTACGTTTGCTCTACAGCAGCCTTCACAGTTGTTGGAGAATAGGTTGACTCTCTTGACACTGGAAAGTGGTGACAGACGGAGCAAAATTATATATTTGTGTGGCTCACTTATGCACACTAGAAGCTAAATATATTCACACACAGGGGCCTGTCCTTTGCAGACAGAAGGAACATGCCCATGCATTGCACCTTTTTCAACTAAACAAAAGCTTGGGGAGAGCCATTGATCAATTTATTCCCCATGGCAATGCCTTGACTAGAGTCGACCTGTCTGGTTTGAATTTGAACAAAAGCCTGGCAGTTAACTGTTCCCTGGTGCATTCTCCATGACACTGCCTCTACCAGAGTCCACTTGCCAACTAATCAGCACTCTCTTCTTATGCAGTATAAATTGTTGTTCCCTACTGGTATTCCTGGCCTGATGGGTGCAAGATGAAAAGCTTTTTTCAGCAATACTCAATAACTGATTTAAGAAAAATCTAATGGCAAACATTTTTGTTGGTGTACTAAAAATTGGCATCAACTTGCACTTAATCTTCCATAAACTGGAACTGCACTCAAATTATATAAACCTGGAGAAACCTATACATCTTTACTGGCAGTTACAAATAAAAGTCAGAGTTGATAAAAGGCTATTCAGCCTAATGAAATTTTTTTTTCAATAATCAGGACTGCCTCAAGAAGCTGAGCTCTTATCACTGGTATTCAGATAGTGATCTGCTAGCAACTCTTTGGACATCATCGATTTTGATCAAGTTTCCCCAGTCCAGGATAGATAAAAATAACAAATACAGTTTTGGTCTCAGAAATTCCCTATCTACAATGCACAGAGATACAAGATTTCTCAAAAGTGAGTTACGTTATCTTCTATTAATTGCAGTTTCTAATAAAAGCAATTCGGTCTTGCCTACAAAGCAATAGGCAGCTGTAAGCATGTAACAGCCATAAGCAAAAAGTAAACTTGGGCTCTTTATTTAGGTCACTGGAATGTGTTATGTCCAACTTGATTCAGTATCCAATATAACTGTAGGGATGTCACAAGCATTTCAGGAACTACAGCCAACCCAGGTTGCTGAAAAAACTCTTTCTTTTGCTCCAAGCACAAACGATGACTGGTTCTTACAGCTATTAGAATTCAGCCAGAGATCCTGCAAAGATCAATAGTCAACAGGATGCTGAGTGAAATAAGTGCATTGTCTCCCATTTCATTCTGATTGCATCTTGTCTGTAAACAACCAATCTGTCTATGGAGTTTTATGTAAGCCCTTCTTGGCTTTATCAATAGTTTTTCTTGCCAAAGCGAAAGGCACCTGTGCCAAAATGCAAGCTCACTGTTTAATTTTAAGTTGCTGCAGTAGTTCACTGTACACAGAGTACAAGAGAGGAAGCTGTAGGTGATTACACACACTAATTTTTACTACATCAGCATTTAAAGAAGGCAACCTGGAAAATAGATCCAGGTGCAGAATTATTCATACTGCCAGATGAAAGCTTATAAACTTTTCTTTCAGAACTCAGGCTGCCATTTTGGAACCAAGAAAAAGTTTGATTAAGTAAGGCTATCACAAACGATCAAAGCAATTGCTAATGAATTTAAACCTCCCCTATCAAGTGCCAGGAATCATGCTGGCCTTTGAGCTTTGATATACTCCAAGATATTGTAACTCAGTTACATGGAGTGGACTGTATGTTCAACATTATTCTTGTGGGTATTGGAAATAAATCTAGAGTAGAGTAGATTACATACTACCACAGTTAAATCAGGCTAAATTTCCTATGGCCTGGAGAACCTTCCGACAGTACAGCGGAAACCTCCAAAACCAGCTGTTAACTGAACTTCATTCTTGCCCCTCACCACGGAGGGTAGGTTGGATTCTGATTATTGCTGACATTTGATAAGACTATCTACTCACCATTGAGAGGTTAAGGATGACCCCTCGAGTCTCCTTTCTCTCCAACTATTTCCTTTCGATTACATGCTGATTTGGGTTCCTCTTTTTGCTTTTTATCCCTATCAATAGCTATCTGCTTTACCATGACCCATTTGGACAACCAACAGGACAGCTACGTGATTGGAAAAAAAACTGAAGATTTTTTTCCTTTTATCTATACTTTGTACGTTTGCCCACATTGATTAGCCAGAGGGACAGCACTAGAATGTAGTGCTTGTATTCTTCACCTTATTTCTCATTCATGTAGGAGACAGTTTCTAATTGTGGCATTTCTGTCTTTTCTCTGAATCCAATACCAGCAGTGAATACATAATATTATGGCCAAATCCAGCATCATATTATATTTATTTATTGCATGGGATTGTGGTGGGTCAAATAGGAAAAACTGGTTTAAAATATGCAGATACCAAACCAGGGTTTTGCACAATTGGAAACAAAAAGTGTATGATATTCCTATGACAGGAAAACATGTTTTAATATAAAATGATATAACATAAAATAAAATATTTTCCCCATGAGGTAAAACTCCTGCATTTGTAGAGCATGGTATTACATTCCAGCCTTTCCAACTCAACCAATCATAGCTAGACTCTCTTATGGATTGGTCAGTTATTTCCTGCTATTTTCATGACCTTGTGATAACCTAGACAGTTTTCAGGGTAACGAGAACCCAATGATTTGCAAACTTAGAACAGTTCACCTCCAACTGACCTCAATCTAACTTCACCATTCCTAGAGGGAGTACAGTCTAGTTATAAGAACATAAGAACAAGGAGCAGGAGTAGGCAATTCAGCCCCTCGAGCCTGCCCCACCATTCAAGATGATCACGGCCGATTTCATTTCGGCCTCAACTCCAATTTCCCACCCTCTCCCCATAACCTTTCAACCCATTATTAATTAAAAATCTGTATCTCCTCAAATTTATTCAGCGTCCCGGCATCCACTGCACTCTGAGGTAGTGAATTTCACAGATTCACTGCCCTTTGAGAAAGTAATTCCTCATCCCTGATTTAAATCTACCACCCCTTAGCCCAAAACTATGGCCTCTCATTCTAGAATGCCCCACAAGGGGAAACATCTGCTCCACATCTACTTTGTCTATCCCCTTTAGAATCTTATTAACCTCAATTAGATCTCCTCTCATCTGTCTAAACTCTGGAAAGTATAGGCCTAAACTGCTCAATCTCTCCTCATAAGACAAGCCCCGCATCTCTGGAATCAATCTAGTGAACCTCCTCTGAACCGCCTCCAGTGCAACTACATCCTTCCTCAAGTAACGGGACCAAAACTGTGCACAGTACTCCAGGTGCGGTCTCACCAATGCCTTGTACAGTTGCAACAACACTTCTATTTTTACACTCTATTCCTTTAGCAATAAATGCCAAAATTCCATTTGCCTTCCTTATTACCTGCTGTACCTGAATACTAGCTTTCAGTGATTCATGCACGAGGACACCCAGATCCCTCTGGACTGAAGCATTCTGAAGTTTCTCTCCATTTAAATAACATGTCGCCTTTTTATTCTTCCGACCAAAATGGATAACCTCACACTTATCCACGTTAAACTACATCTGCCAACTAGTACACCAGAGACCCAGGCTAATGCTCTGGGGACACGGGTTCAAATCCCATCACAGCAGCTGGTGGAATTTAAATTCAATTAATAAAATCTGGTTTTGAAAGCTAATCTCAATGGTGACGATGAAATGATCAGTTGTTGTAAAAACCGATCTGGTTCAATTATGTCCTTTAGGGAAGGAACCTACTATCCTTACATGATCTGGTGTACGTGACTCTAGATCCACAGTTTTTCCCCCCTCCAACTTAGAGGAAGCGGGTGTCGCTGGCTAAGCCAGCATTTATTGCCCATCCCCAATTGCCCTCAAGGTGGTGAGCAGCCCTCTTGAACCGCTGCAGTCCATGTGATGTAGATACACCCAGTACTGTTAGGGAGAGAGTTCCAGGATTTTGGCCCAGTGACAGTGAAAGAATGGCTATGTATTTCCAAGTCAGGATGGTGAGTGGCTTGGAGGGGAACTTGCAGGTGGTGGTGTTGCCATGTGGCTGCTGCCCTTGTCCTTCTAGATGGTAGCGGTCATGGGTTTGGAAGGTGCTGCCCAATGGAGCCTTGAAGAATTTCTGCAATGCATTTTATAGATGGCACATACTGCTGCCACTGTTCGGTGATGGAGCAAGTGAATGTTTGTGGAAGAGGTGCCAATCAAGTGCACTACTTTGTCCTGGATAGGCTTCAGTGGAGTCAGGTGGTGAGTTACTCGCCACAGGATTCCTAGCCTCTGACCTGCTTATGTGGCCACAGTATTCATGTGGCTAGTCCAGTTCAGTTCCTGGTCAATGGTTACCCCCAGGATGTTGAGAGTGGGGGATTCAGCAATGGTAGTGTCATTGAATGTCAAGGGGTGATAGTTAGATTGTCTCTTGTTGGAGATGGTCATTGCCTGGCACTTGTGATGCAAGTGTTACTTACTACTTGTCAGCACAAGCCTGGATATTTTCCAGGTCTTGATGCATTTGGACATAGACTGCTTCAGTGTCTGAGGAGTCTCAAATGGGGCTGAACATTGCAGAGTGAACGTCCCCACTTCTGACCTCATGATGAAAAGGAAGGTAATTGATGAAGGAGCTGAAGATGGTTGGGTCTAGGACACTACCCTGAAGAACTCCTGCAGTGATGTCCTGGAACTGAGATGATGGACTTCCAACAACCACAACCATCTCCTTTATGCTAGGTATGACTCCAACCAGCAGAGAGTTTTCCCCAATTGCCACTGACTCGTTTTGCTCGGGCTCTTAGATGCCACAGGCTGTCAAATGCTGCCTTGATGGTCAAGGGCAGTCACTTTCACCTCATGAGTTCAACTCTTTTATCCATGTTTGAACCAAAGCTGTAATGAGGTCATGAGCTGAGTGACCCTGGCAGAACTCAAGTTGAGCGCTAGTTTGGTTATTGCTAAGCATGTGCTGCTTGACAGCACTGTTGATAGCCCCTTCCATCACTCTACTGATGATCGACACAATCTGACTTTACTGACTGATTTACTGATAAAAGGTGGTCACTGGCCAGGTTGGATTTGTCCTGCTTTTTTTGGGCAGGACATAACTGGACAACTTTCCTCATTGCCGGGTAGAAGTTTTGTTGCTTTGCTGGAACAGCTTGGCTAGGGGCACTCCAATTCTGGAGCACAAATCTTCAGTACTATTGCCTGAACATTGAGGACCATGGCCTTTGCATTGTCCACTGCCTTCAGCTGTTTCTTGATATCATGGAGTGAACTGAATTGGCTGAAGACTGGCATCTGTGATGCTGGGGACCTCTGGAGGAGGCAGAGATGGATCACCCGGTTGGCACTTCTGGCTGAAGATTGTTGCAACAGCTTCAGCCTTATCATTTGCACTGATGTGCTGGGCTCCCTCATCATTGAGGATGGGGATATTTGTGAAGCCTCTTCCCCCAATTAGTTGATTAATTGTCCACTACCATTCGCAACTAAGTGTAGCAGGACTGCAGAGCTTGGATCTGATCCATTGGTTGTGGAATCACTTAGCTCTGTCTATCACTTGCTGCTTATGCTGTTTGGCATGCAAGTAGTCCATTGTTATAGGATCATCAGGTTGGCATTTTTTTTGATGTATGCCCAGTGCTGCTCCTGGCATGCCCTCCTGCACTCTTCATTGAACCAGGCTTGATCCCCTAGCTTAATGGTAATGGTAGAGTGGGGGATATGCCAGGCCATGAGGTCACAAATTATGTTAGGGTACAATTCTGCTGCTGCTGATGGCTCACAGCGCCTCATGGTTTCCCAGTCTGGAATTGCTAGATCTGTTCAAAATCTATTCCATTTAGCACGGTGGTAGTGTCACACAACACGATGGAGGGTATCCTCAATATAAAGATGGGACTTCATCTCCAAGGAGTTGTCACCCCTACCGATGTGGTCATGAGCAGATGCATCTGCGGCAGGCAAGTTGGTGAGAATGAGGTCAAGTATGTTTTTCCCTCTTGTTGGTCCCCTCACCACCTGCCGCAAACCCAGCCTAGCAGCCATGTCTTTCGGGACTTGGCCAGCTCGGTCTGTGGTGCTACTGAGCCACTCTGGGCACGGGACTTCAATGCCCATTACCAAGAGTGCATTATGTGCCCTTGCTTCCTCTAAGTGGTGTTCAACCTGGAGGAGATTCATCAGCTGAAGGCTGGGGGGTGGTGCCGTACATGGTAATCAGGAGGTTTCATTGCCCATATATGACCAGATGCCATGAGGCTTTGAGGGGTCCAGAGGAGATGTCGAGGACTCCCAGGGCAACACTCTCCTGACTGTATACCACTGTGCTGCCACCTCTGCTGTGTCTTTCTTCCCGGCAGGGCAGAACGTACCCAGGGATGGTGACGGTGGTGTCTGGGACATTATCTATAAAAAGGTACAAGTCCCTGAGTATGACTGTTGCTTGACTAGTCTGAGAGACAGCTCTCCCAACTTTGGCACAAGTCCCCAGATGTTTGTAAGGACGACTTTACAGGGTTGACGGGGCTGGGCTTGATGTTGTTGTTTCCATTGCCTAGGTCGTGGAAGGTGGTCCATCCGGTTTCATTCCTTATTGACTTTTTAACAGTTTGATACAACTGAGTAGCTTGCTAGGCCATTTCAGCTGGTATTTAAGAGTCAACCACATTACTGTGGATCTGGAGTCACATGTAGGCCAGACCAAGTGAGGACAGCAGATTTCCTTCCTCTAAAAAGGACATTAGTGAACCAAATGGATTCCTGGGCTTAATTCCAGAGTTTAATTGAATTCAAATTCCACCATCTGCCGTGGTGTGATTCGAACCCAGGTCACAAAACATTACCTTGGGTCTCTACATTACCAGTTCAGTGACAATACCACTACGCCAGTAAGAGCATTACACTGGGTCTCTGGAATACTAGTTCACTGACAATACCATTATGCCACCACCTCCCCAAAGTTGAATTGGCAGTGATGGTTCAAGATATTTGTTTCAATTTGACTTGAATTGATAGAAAATGTGGAAGCAACTTTTATTTTTTTCTTTAGCTAAATCTGCTATGAATCATGAGGAAAATAGCTCAGTCATTAATGCACATCAACAATCACCAGGCAGAGGTAAAGTGTCTCTGTGAATCTGGAGAATGAAGGTCTGAGAGACATAAAATGTCCCTGTAAATTGAGTGAGTATTGAAGGGAGAAACTACATCTGGGAACTGGGGAAGAAAGCTTGTGAAGAGAGAATGGAATCCCAGGAGGGATAATGGCTAGGGAGGTAGCTTTTGAGGAAGTAGTGGAATTTATTCCACCTACAGTTATTTTAAAAAGATAAAAAATATATAGGTTATGAAGTAATAATCGGTACACAAATTTTAAAATAAAATGTGCCTCAAATGCATATAGAAGTGAATTGGGGAGAGGTAGTATTTGGAAGTATGCATGGTTTAGAATGTCCAATTAGATAACCTCACAAGAACCGTTGCATTTGGAAATCTGGGCTAGGAATCCAAAAGTTTTCACAAACTCCCTAGAAATGCCCTTGTCTGTTGAATACATCTGGGATCAATCTTCCTTCAATAATTCTACAAAATCAACTGCAACAGAATGATTAGATCAGTGGTATTAACTGGCCCAAAAATCCTCTTGCCAACTCAATTACTTGCTTCCGACTCACCACCTCCCTTCTCCTGAAACCTTGCTGAGGGGGACATGGAGACGCCGACAGTTGGAAGGGTGGCGATGAGCTGGCCACAGGAAAGACAAGTGCTGACATAACTTTGGGCTCCAGGAATTGATGAGTGAATTTCGGTTGTTAATTCCACCCGATTAATGGCCATTAATTTCATGTCCTGGGGGCATCTACCAGTTGTTTGCTGATGGGCTAGAGTGACAGAAAACCTCAGTGAGCCATCAGGGTGTGCGCGGCTGTGCTAATTGTATCCATGGTGGTGCAGCCTAGAGGGAATACTGGTGAGATAATGATAATTTAAGAATGCAGCCTGAGGAAAGGGAACCAAATAAAGTCAGGTAACATTTTCATTTCCAATGCGTTTTTGACATTTCTGAAGAATTAATTTAACACATCTACCATTTTCTCATTCTTAGTATTTTTAATCTACTTATTCTGGAAATACCAGTCTTTTCATCCTTGCAAGACAATTTTAGGGTTTCATGAGTTCACTGTGTAAAGCTAAAATTGGTCTTATGGCAGACACCAGGGCAACTTATCCTAAAACTATAATTTGCAGAATGGTTGAAACATAATGCTAGTTAGTATTAGTCGCATGTTATGAAGGCAAACCTATGATGCTTTAATTTCCCATTTTTAAATTAAAATTGGCTTTTAGATACAAAGTGTGTTTCTCATGTAGTTACTTCACTTCTACTGTATTTGAGTGCTAGATTACTTCAATGCTCATCCATGCAATTGTCATCTCCAGATCACCTATTCAAATGTTCTCCTGGTCAGCCTCCCATCCTTCACTGAATTGCAAACTCTGAAGGTATCTATGCAACATCTAAATTCCACTCACCCATCACTCTTGCCCTGTTTATCTTAAGTGTTTAAATCCCTTCATGGCTTCACCACCAGTGACCACCCCGATCCCAGTAATCACCTCCAAATCCCTCCCTTCTTGAATTTTCCATTCCTTGGATTGCGGGTGTGTATAAATCTGGCCCCATCCTCAACACTAGTGGCCTTGCTATTCTGAAGAATCATATTCAATTTGAAGCATTAACGCTGTTTCTCTCTCCACAATGCTGCCAGACCTGATCATTTCCAACACTTTTTTTTATTCAATTCCAGATTTTCAGTATCTGCAATATTTTGCTTTTATATTGACAGCTATGTCTTCAGCTATGTCTAGGCCATCCCTAAAACACTGCGTTTCAGCTCCCTCTTCCTCCTTCAAAATCCATCACTTGACCAAGCTTAATTTTAATTTATTCTTTCATGGGATGTGGGTGGCACTGGCAAGACCAGTATTTATTACTCATCTCTAATTATGCAAACTGAGTGGTTTGCCACACCGTTTCAGAGGTCAGTTAAGAGTCAACCACATTGCTGTGGGTCAGGATTCACATGTCAGCCAGAACAGGTAAGGATGGCAGATTTCCTTCCCTAAAGGACGTTAGTAAACCAGATGGGTCTCATAGTCATCATTACTGAAACTAGCTTTTAATTCCAGATTTACTACTAAAATTTAAATTTCACCAGCTGCTGTGGAGGGATTGGAACTCTTGTCCCCAGAATGTTAGCCTGGGCCAGTGACATTACCACTATGCCACCATCTCCCTAAGCTTTTGTCTATACTAGCTAATATAAAAACATCAGAAGTAGGAGGAGTAGGCCATATGGCCCCTTGAGCGTGCTCCACCTTTCAGAGATTGCTGAACTTCTACCTCAACTCTTTTTCTCCCTATCCCTTGATTTCCTTAGTTCTCAAAAGTTTAATCGATCTCAGTATTGAATATACTCATCCACCAGCTCTCTGTGGTAAAGACTTTCAAAGATCCATAACCCTTAAAAAGGAGGAATTTCTCAAGTTAGTCCTAAATGGTTGACCTCTTGTTAAATGATGATACCAAATTTAAGTTACTCCAGCCAGAGGAAACAGCTTCTCAGCATTTACCCCAAGTCCTCATGAATTTTATGTTTCAATGAGATCAGCTCTTGATCTAATGCCAGATAATATAGATCCATTCTACTTATTTCTCCATATAGGACAACCCTCTCATCCCAAGATATCGTCCTCGGGCTCAACACCAATTTTTCTTATGCTTTTGTGAAATTTGTCTATGTTATAGGAACTGTATAAATGCAAGCGGTTGTTCTCCAGACAAACACTATTACCTTTATTCTTTGATGCAGGAGATGGAGGCTGTTCTGTGAAGACATCTGGTGATGGGGATTCAGGTAATTCACATTCTCTATCCACTGTATCTCCGAGGCTGGTGATATCAGAGTCCTCTGAGCTGTGCCTTGTGTTTGCATTGTCCATACATGAAGTAGCAGGAGGTGACAGATGTGATACAGTGTTCTCATGATGCTGCTCCTGTTGAGGCACTGCTGGTAATTGTGGTAATGACTGTAGATCCGGTTGTAATTGTGTCTGTTGCTGGTGCATTTGGTGAAACTGTCTTGATGTCTTTGATCGCCTGTTTGTCTGGCTCTGGGATGGATTTGCCTCAGAAGCAATGGCATTTACTTTTGTAGCAGATGTAATGGATACTGTTGGGGTAGATGTTCTACCAGTGCTATTTGAGTTATTTGCAAAATTGTTCTTTAGTTTTGGACTTTCAAAGTCTAAAGAGTTTCTGTTACTGTGCAACTGTGATGCAGCAGAGAACTGCTTGTGGTTGGCTACACTGGGTCTTGAAGAACCACCTCCTCCAAATACTCCTCTTGAAGAACTGTGATTTGAATCTGATCCAAGTGCATTTAAACTGAAGACAAAAAAAAGCACGAGAACTTAGTTGGTTTTACTTATCCAAAAACCTATATTTGAGCAGATAGTAATTAGTCATAATATTTTGTTGTTGCACTAAAAAACAAATGTTTGAAAACTTTAAAAAAAAAATTAGACTACATAAATGAAGTTCATTGTAAAATGTTACTTGAAGTTTATGCAGCTATTACCATGACAATTACATACAAGGTTACAATCATTTTAGGAGTGTATTTAACAGATAGTAACACAACACAAAATTGGCTTGTGCTTATGGATACAAGAGTATGACTTTTACGGTGTCCCAGAGTTTCTAGCACAGAACACAGGAAGACAAAATGCCAAAAAAAAAATCAATCACTATCATGGTTAACAAACCTGCAAGCTAAAATACTGAGCAGAATCAGTAACGTTTGGTGGTTGTGATCAAGGACAATATGGACAAGTTCTCTCAACAGGGCAGCATCAGGCTGCTAGTGCTGCAGAAGGTAACTCATCCTACTGCTGTGCTTACAAATTTGAAACTTCACGATGCAGCAGAAGTTCAACAGAGAGTCAGAAAAACAGGTATGTAAATTTAAACTCAAATATAAAGGGATCAAGTACTGTGACTGAGGTCAAGCACTGCAAAAAGTGTGTCCAGGTTCCCAATCTTAGAATTTGTTCAAAATTGTACCTGTGTAGAACGAGTGGACAGCCTACACTTGAAGGGAATTAAATTCAAAACCAACCTGGGTAAACGTCACTCCAGTCAGTGAGTGAATCTATGCAAGGGTTTCTAGGGAGAGAGTGGAAGTAAAATTGTATTGATTCTTTCAAGGCAAATTAGATGTATTTATTTCAGATAATACTTTGGGATGCAACATAGGAATAATTTGAGACTTGATGTATGGTAAAGTATAGCATGCTTAAGAACAGGTGAGTTTGCACCTATGGTTCTCAAAGCTTTCTATCACTGGGGTAACTTCACCTCATATCTGGGTCTGCTGTAAACTAATTGATAGAGATTAATTGCCACAATTAAATCAACAACTGATTGTTGCATTATGTGACTATCAAGATGGTAGATGGACCTTGGTCTTTTCATGCCTAGCAATTCTTATGTTTCTATGTTCCAGGATACTCCTGGCTCTTGTAGAATGGAGGAGTCTAAAAAAATTCCAGGAAGACACCTTTGGCAGTGTTATGGCACCACGGATGGTAAATGCCGAGCTGCTCAAATCCGAAAGGGGAACTTCAAACAGCTGCCACAACTGTTTGCAATTTGTACTTTGAGATGCATGCCTTGAATTCAGTAGTAATGAGCCCACTAAGACTTAGTTTTTCGTAAAACTAAATTAAACATTTATTAATAGGAGAAAAAATGTTTTTAAGCACATACACAGGTTTACAAATTACTACTATAATAACTCCTAAATCTAATTTATCTAGCTCCTAGCTACACCTCCATTAAGGCAGCAGTAAAACAACTTAGATTTCAAAAGACCAGACCAAGGCAAAGTACACAATACCCTGGACAGTGATATTTAGTGAATTCTCTTAGCTTCGGTTCCTGTAGACAGCAGCTTGATACAGAGGCTGGAGGCTTTTCACACGTTAGATCTTAGAATTCCTTCTTTCCTTACACATAACCTCATCTCCTCTATACATGTTTCTCTCTTTTTAATGTAAATCCCACCGTTCCAATTTGTCTTTGCAACTTTTACTTTTTCCATAATATAAATCTTTCATAGTACTATCAGTAATCTTTGGGAAAAATAAACACACTGTTTGGCTTAACATCTTGTGGCTAGGTGTAACATCCCATCATCTCTAAAATTCAAACTATTCTGGTTTATCTAAAAGTGCAAATGCTCCTCACACCCTAAAATTTCAGCCGTGTTTACATATTTAACATTTCAACCCTAGCTTCTCTTTGATAACTCAAAAGATCAAGACGAGCTATGTGCAATTCAATTAAAATCCACACACACGCACACAACCTCACAGAGAAATTAATCCAAATCCCACTATTAACCTACCTTCACATTAAATCACAATAATATGATGAAAATTATTACATTTTCATGACAGGCAGTCTGATTTATTTTAATACGTGTGCCATGAATGAAAATACATAATGACACTTTCTTCATTATTTGCCTATTTGATAGAACAGAATTTGAATTAGTCACTGTGAGTCAATGACCATATAAACATACTGCATGGCATAACACTCCTACTGTTATAAACTGCACATCCCACACTCGAGCAACTCATAACTAAGTAAAATATGTGGAGAAAAAGCTACAATATTAGTTCTAACAAGCTGTAATTGGATCAATACAAGCAATATATTCTGAAAAGTCCAATGAAAAACACATCCAAACCAAGATCATTACACTTACTTTCCATCTGATGAAATACCAACTATTCTCCTGAGATCGAATGTCCTTCCCATGTCGAAGGGAGGATTGGACCCCTCTAAAGACAGACGCCTTTTGAAGGGCTCCCATATTCCTTGAGCTTCTAAATAAGCTGTTCCAATCACCAAAAGGAACAAAACACTGGAAACGAATTACAAATCAAATAATAAACTGATGCAATACAAACTCTCCTTTTAATACTTTGCACTTAGCAGGTAAAGAAAGGCAAAATGGGGAGAAGTTTCAGCACAAGTACACCCTCCAGCTGTAGTTAAGATTAGTAGGGTAGATCCTATTTGGTAGCAGATAGGATATTTATCAGGTGTTTGGGGTGGCTTTTTTTCTTAGTTTGAGAAACCGAACTGAGCAACAGAGGCTTGTTCTGTGTGCTGCACACAAAAGTCACTTTACCATCTATAACATCCGAGGACTCAAAATCATGCTTTCTAATGCCCAACCAACTAGTGAATAAGCCTCCTATTTGGGAAAGGCGCAAACAGGGTCTAGTTGGAACCTTCACGTCTTCAAAATGACAGTTTGAGCTTCCTTCACTTGACCTAAGTCAACCTTCTGTTGTAATTTGATACATGAGCCATGTAGAGCATCAGGGCATTGATAATTGACCAGCTGGTCTGGTTTACCAAGGGAACTGGAATGTGGCAAGAGTATCACTTGGGGCTGGTATTCTTCACACAAATCCAAATAGCCCCACAAGTATTTGCCCTAAATGATGGTCTTTGATAGGACATCCTATATCATTTGGTTGTACCCCTGTATACAACTGGCATTCCAAAGCCTTCACTCTGCCAATTTGTGCCCAAGTTCTTTGACCTTGGGTAAATGGGATGTGTCCTCTATTGAGCAAACAGAAATCTTCGAGATGTAGATTCCTCATTTGCTTTGTTCAGAGAATAAAACATGGTGACTAACTTAAAAACAAAATCAACTTTTCCCAAGATACATGTAAAGCGATATATTCAACAGTAGGTTTTGAAATGGTGCACATTCTTTAATAGATACCTCATTATTCCTGAGATGATCACATACAGTCCCAACTCCCAGTTAGGTCTAGGCAGGGCCTCTGCACATGTTGCCAACATATGATAAGGAAGTGATGCATTTAATACAAAAACAAATTGGGAGCCTCCTGCTGTGATAAGTTTTAGTTCACGGATAACTCTGGAGGCAGTGAAATCAGGTGTAAACCTAAAAATAAAAATGCCAGGTCCCGTATAAATAGATCTTGACCATAAAACCATCAATAGATTAAAAGCATTCAAAGCTAAAAGCATCACAAATGTATCTTTTAGTACTGCAGATCAAGCCATACCCGAAGCCATTAAATGCTAGAATGACATTGGGTGGCTAAAACTAGATGCCAGGAAGTTTGTGGGTTTGTAGCTAACCAATTTATGTTATGATTTTGAACCAACAATCCAGGCGCTTTTTAAAAAAAATGCCAGGGTTACAATCCAATTCTTTAAAAAAGCCACTGGTTAATATACTGGCTAGTTTATTACAGGATTGCTATAGTGTGTGAATAAACTGTTATAAGCAACCAACATTAAGTTTTTGCTTAAAACATAGAAATTAAAGTAGCCCTGGGCCAATGGATTGAACCACGTTTGAAAAAAGTAGCATTTCTAAATTAATCAGCATTGCCAAGGATGCATGGATTGAACAGCCCTTCAAAATAGCCAAAACAAAACCAAAATAAAGAGAAGCTGAAGGACTCACAATATAATAATGTCTTTAGAGGCATTTGGTTTTAGTGCAAACTCTTGACAGTTTACAACTTTGAAGCCATATCCTTCACAGATATATCCACTGATTTCCATAGACTTGACAAGAACTGGAAGTTGCCCTGTATTTTCTACTTTAAAAACTCTCTTCAATGTGAAGTTTGGCTCTTTCATTTTCATTTCTGCAATTTAAAAAAGTTAATTAGTTTTCAATGAAATATGTAAACATGAAAGGCTTCCTACTTTCCAACCCCCCCATCCTTTATTGAAAGTAGTGACTCTTTCTGTATGTAAGTTGATGGGTGCTAGAAATCCATCCAGTATCTCATCCAATCACTTTTCATGTAAGCAGAGGTTAATATTGCAAACAATGGTGGGTGGCTTTGTGTCAACTCCAATCTTTGCTACGCGTGTACCATTTCCTAAAGCAGTAATTAATCTGGAATCAGAACCTGAAGCCGATTTCCTCCTTCAAGCCCAGTGGTGCAGGGTTAATTATATCATCTATTGAGGTTCAGGTGCAACCAAATTAAGCATTGGTTAAAGGCTGAACCTAGAACTTTCCTGGTCTGTGGTATAGTACCAGTCTGAACAGTGTATTATTTTTATTCTTTCATAGGATGAGCGCATCACTGGCAAAGCAGCATTTGTTGCTCATCCCCGATTGCCCTTAAGGTGATGGTGAGCCACCGCCTTGAACCACTGCAGTCTGCTTTACTCAGTAAGCCCTCAGAAGTTTGCCAATATATTTGGTGTTGCAATGCCAGTTATGACAAAATTTTAAAATGCATGCTCAAATTCTTCCTTAGTTGGTTGAAATGGCTGAGCTACTTGTGACATTTAACAGTAAGGAAAAATAAATTTTAGCCCCTATTGTTAAAACCTCCTTACATCAGTAATCTTTTCTATTTCAGTTTTTTTTTCAAATTTATTACAAATGAAAAAAGTTTCATTTGCATTACAATTGAGTTCAAGCAGAATTACTAGGTTGTGTGCAAGATTGGAAGTGCCGTCTTTTTGGTGGGACGTTAAATCTTGGCCTGTCTGCCTGTTTAGCTGGACTATAACAGCAGAAAGTTCTCTTATTGTCCTGGACTGCACTCACCTCAAACAGCACTACTAAAACTGGCTACTTATTGTGCTGGCTGCTATTCCAGTCCTTGCTGCGTGCAAATTGGCTATCATAATTGCTTACAAACTGTTACAACACTGAAAAAGCAATTAATTGGTTCCAGTGCTTTGGGAAGTCCCGAGCACATCAAAACTGTTACACAAAGGCAAATTCTTTAATAATTTACTCAAGGCTTGATTTCATAAATGTCTTCCAAGATTAGAAGACTTTCATTTCAACATCATTCCAAGTCCTTTACTATTTTACCATAACAAGTATATCAGCTACACCCACGTCTTCTTTGTCCAGAGCTTGCTGCCTGAAGGCAGGTTCCTGGCAATTATTCACCAAACCGCAAAGTGCCAGGATTTTTTTTATTACTACAGGTAGGGAAAGATGGCAGGCCCCGAGTCTACCTCAGACAAAAAGTGGATCGAATGCTATGTTGGCCTTAATCTGAACCACACGCTAGTCATCTTGCCAACTAAAGCTAACTGCAACAACTCCCCCACCGGCCCCCGCAGCCACAATGAAAGTTTTTTTTTATACACGTTTTCACTACTGTTGAATTACTTACTATCTGAACAATCTTTAAGCAAAGCTTCATTAATTTTGAAACGTAAAGAACTTCCAGGACCAGGATGCTTCCCTGCAACCTTCAGGCTCTCAGTTGTTCCTTGCCCTTTTACTACAACTGCATCCACTACTGTCAGGTTGTTTCTGCAGAGTAAAGAATTAGTTGGTTAAAACAATCACAGTTTAGACTCCTGACATAATCAGTAAAATAAGCGTCATTAAACTTTCCCAATTCAGTAGTCAACAGCCCTGAACAGTGCATCAGTATGATCAAATTATAAAGATTACATGCAGTGAATTTATAAACATTTTAAACAGTGTCTTTATTTTACAAAATGCCAAATTAGAGGTGCATTCCAAAACCTTCTACAAATGAGAAAGCCTGGAGACACAGGGAAGTAAGCATCAAAAGTCAATGGATCAGAAGACAATACAGCTTTAGAAACACACCTTATAATAATTAAGGACATCACAGTTCTGTTGTGAACTGGTGTAAACTTCACTGTCACAGCTCTTCTTTCACCAGACTTCAGAATTACATTTAGCACAGATTGCCTTGCAGATCCTTCCACAAATCCTGAAGAACTTTTAACAGGTGATGTCTAGAAACAAAGGAAAGGTGGGGGAGGAGAAGGAAAAATAACTAAGTTCGATTTGTATTCTATATATAGAAAAATATCTAATTTCCCCTCCCTATTTTAAAGTTTATTTTCATCCCCTTTGTCTACATGTTAGAAATTAAACAAAATCCAAGACATCCACCGCTCCACACCATCTCTTTGAATAAACTATTGCCCTTCTCCATTCATGTAGTTTCAGGCCAGCTTCACATGCCTAAGCATAAGGTCACAGAATCAATTTTTCAACTTATACCTCTAATTTTAAAACTAAAACTTTGGTTTTAAAGAACAGTTTTAACTGAGACAAAGGCATCGAAACAAGTTATATAAATAAAACTAGGTAGAAACAAAACAATATACAGCCTAGCCTGAAATAGGTGCTCCATCCTGTTCTTAGCCAGTCCAATTTCATGGACAGCATCAAGCACAGTTCTTTAGAAACATCAGTTGGGTCCAGAGAAGGCAGAATACAACTTGCTCCCACATCCCACTCTGGTCAACAGGAACAACATTGATGCACTGACACAGAATGAAGCATCGAGGTGTCTCAAAGGAGTTTATAACTCTACAGCCAGCTAACCACAGAACTGTGGTGACATTCAGGAGGTGCAGTGATTCAGCTGAAATTCTGCAAGTTACTGATTATCACTACATCCGAAAAAGATAATACATTAAAATGTAAACCTGAAAGCTGATTAATAGCAGGCTTGCTGTATAGATGTGGAAAAGAAATGGCTCACCCTCCCCCTATCAGCTCAAAGAATCGGAAATTGCTATATATCCAAGTTATCAACTCCAAACCTTATTCTTTCTCCATAGCTTTCCAAAGTGTTTACATGTTTCTTTCTTAAATGCCTGACTAGACTTCAATAGTCACTTGTGGCTATGGATTCCCATGTGAAACATTTCATCTTCCCCTTTATGCCTTCAGTACCAATTCTAAATTTAATGTCCCCTTGGTACCAATTAACCAACCAGTGAAAATAATCTTTCATTATCTATACTTCTATTAAATCCCACTTTTAACACTATGGATTGAATACACCGCTAGTTTTTCCAAGCTGCTCATAATTGTATTATCTAGTCATTGGTGGTACTGTAGTAAATCTGCTCTGTATCCTCTCCTAAGGAAGATCTAAAGAATTTGATTGCATGTGTTATACAGGGAAATCATGCATTTAGAATACATCGCAGCTTACTTTTCTTCTTGCCAATTTTCCTCCCAATTCAGTACAAACCAGAGATCAAACCTGGGATCTTCCCATCTTGTACCGCACACCATTGGGGAAACCGGGAGTTTTTCTTTTCAATCCCGATTTCTATGTTAACATTTTTTTCTCCTATACCCATCATGGCAAATATAACTGCTTCATTTACATTTTTAAAAAATCAAATCTTTTGCATCTTTGTTCCTGCTGAAAATTTTCAGAACAAATTCTCATTGAATTTAATGTTATCTATTTTCTTACAGTCTTCACCAAGAACCATGACCATTCTAAGAAACATCAACCATCATGTCTGTTGTTTAAATATGTCTATATATGAAAATTAGCTTCTAGAGGTCTATTAAGACCATCACTGATTGCATAGAGGCCTTAACAGCATTAATATAGGTGAGCAAAGCTGCTTCTTGCCCATTAAATTTCAAGTTCAGGTCCTTACATCAGCTACTCAACTTAATACAATTCAGGAAGGTGACCCAACTTTAATGGGAATATCTCAAGCCCTAAATGTAACCCTCAAATGGAGGTGTTTGCTCTTCTTGGAGGACAACTTACTTTACTTACATGGTTACTGACGATCTTAAATTCAAAGGTTTTTGTATCCAGATTAGCATGTTTGCCTAAGTGTAGCCTGAAATTAAAGAAAGGTACAGTATTGCAGAAGATATTTCTACCAAATCTTTCACATCACTAACCAGCATGTTTCAGTCAACTTTATCTGAAGGTGTATACCATAAGTCAGATGTTTGTGACAACAGTCTGCATTAACCACCATCACAGTTTGAGATTCATATCAATAGCTCCTTAAAATCCAATTTAGAAGCAGTTGCAAATTCATTAGTGAATGTTGCCGGTTCACTATGCATTAACACGAGTCTGATTCTGGTTGGAATTAACTAGCAATAATGCATGGACAGGGGGAGCTGGCAATTGAGAGAAATTTCAGGTATTAAGAAAGAATTGTCTTGGAGATTTGCAGAGTTTCCTTTTGCACATCATGTTAGTGTCAAATTATTAGGGCACCATGGGTGATATAGAAAACAAATGTCAAACTCAAACCTTTTTTTAGGTACTAAGCATAATGAAGATCAAGACGCTATACAGAATTATTGTATTTGCACCTTAACATTCATGCAATTTGCTATTTCCTCCTGTTCCAAAGTCATAACTATGATCAACAATTCTTCAGACCCTTCTAAAAAGACAGCTAATGCATTCTGAAGGGAGCAGCTTATTTACAGAAAATGTTTTACATAAATCGACATGGATTCATAGGATGATTACAACAGAAGGTAGCCATGCGACCCATGTCCTTGCTAATTCTCTGCAAGAGCAATTGAGCTACTCCCACTCCCTTTCCTCATAGCAAACCCTTTCTCTTCAGATGCTTATCCAATTCTCTTCTGAGAGCCAGAATTGAATCTGCCTCCGCCAGTCCCAGGCAGTGCATTCCAGACCCTAACCAGTCGCTGCGTAAAAAGGTTTTTCTCATGTCGAAGATTCTTTTGCTAATCAGAAGTCTGTGTCCTCTGCTTCTCAACCCTTGTGCCAATGGAAATAGTTTCTCTCTCTGGCTAATCCGTCTAGACTGCTCATGATTTTGAATAAGTCTATCAAATCTCTCTCAACTTTCTTTTCTGTAAGGAGAACAGTCCCAATTTCCCCAAACTATCCACCTAACTAAAATCACACATCCCTGGAATCATTCGTGGCTATTTTCTGCATTCTGTCCAATGCCTTCAAAGTACAGTGCCCAGAGTCAGATACAATGCTCTAGTTGAGGCTGAACTAATGTTTTGTAAAGGTTCATCATAACTTCCTTGCTTTTGTACTCTAGACCTCTATTTATAAAGCTTTTGATCCCGTGTTTTTTTTTAAGAAAAATACTCAACTTGCCCTCCTAGCTTTGATTCGTGCACTTATATCCCCAGGCGTCTCTATTCCTGCACCCTCTGTAGAAACGTACCCTTTATTTTATGCTATCTCTCCTCGTTCGTCCTTTTAAAATGCATCACTTGGCACTCCTCCGCATTAAGTTTCATCTGTCAGGTAGTCATCCAACTCACCTTCCTTCTATGCCCTTGTGAAGCCAATCCCGATCCTCCTCTCAGTTCACAATAATAAGTTATGTGCCATCTACAAATTTTGAAATTATGCTCTACACATTCAAGTTGAGGTCATTAATATATAAGAAAAGCAGCAGCAGTCCTAGTGCTGACCCCACTCCAGTTTTACCTCACTCCAGTCTGAAGAATAACCATATACCTCGGTTCTCTGCTTCTTGCCACTCAGCTCAGTTCATGTGTGCTGCCACTGCTCCTTTTATTCCATGGGCTTCAACTTTGCTGGCAAGCCTAGTATGTGGCACTTTATCAAACACCTTTTAGAAGTCCATGTACATCAGATCAACCACACTACTCTCATCAATGCTCTGTTACCTCACCAAAAATCTCAACCAAGTTAGTTAAACAGGATTTGCCTTTAAAAAAATCTGCTTGCTTTTAATTAATTCACACCTGTCCAGGTGACTTATTTCATCCCGGATTATTGTTTCTAAAAACTTTCCCACCACCAAGGTCAAACCGACTGGCCTGAAGCTGCTGGGTTTATCCTTAAACCCTTTTCTGAAACAAGGATGTAATATCTGCAATTCTCCAGTCCTTTGGCATCTCCCCCCATATCCAAGGAGGACTAGAAGATTAAGGCCAGTAACTTCACAATTTCCACCCTTACTTCCTTCAGCATCCTCCGATGCATCCTACCCAGTCCTGGTGACACCAACTTTAAGTACAGCTAGCCTTTTATTACCTTATATTTCTATACTTAAGGGGTGGAGAAAAAAAAAGACAATATTAACCAGGCTTCCTCTCTTTCTGCTGATAGGGTAGAGCGAGATGGGTGTTGGTTGAGGGAGATGGGTGTTGGTTATGTTCAATAGTGGAGAAATAATGAAATTAAAAAGCAAGTACATACCTTTCCATTAACACATCTGCAACAAATGAAGGATTTGGATACAATGCTAAAGGAAGAAGTTGGGCAAACACAGGTACGTCTGCTGGATTTTCTAAAATGAGTTCTTTTTCCTGCAGAAAATAAAATTTATGAAACAGCAATAGTTACTAACTGATCTAAAATCACTGCATGACATAACACATTTAAAATGTATACAAAAGGATCCAACTTTTAAATTTCTATAAAATACATTTGCGATAAATACTTACTGATGTGTTATTTGTGTTTGTAAGTGGGAAAATTAAATCTCGTGTTGCGTTGATTAATGATGGCCACATAAGCTCTGATGTGATTACAGCTTGAACACTTTTCTGTAGGTCTGTATCTACTTCAAAGACAACATCCATCCTTTAAAAAGTAGGCAAAGACTTGTCAAAAATGCACGCCAGCATTAAATATACACACTGCCTTTCTACAAAAGACTCGGGGTACAATATAACTTAAAATTATTGCAATATGCAGTTGAGCATTGTATAACAATACTGTGGCCTCTGCCACTTCCTGGTGAAGTGCAAGCTAGATTTAATTGAGGGGGGCTCCACTCCAATAGTTTTAATGTATAGTTAATGTGGTTATAAATCAACATTTTTTGCACCAGCATGCCTGTGGTGATCACTTGTCTGCAGGAAAATTGCCGTGCTTGCTGATTAGGCCAGTCAAAATATTTAATAGGTAGGGCTGTGAACTAGAGGTAAGTAACATGACAGGATAAAGTGATACCAGTGATGCTACCAAAAAGAATATTCAGTTATCATTACGTACCACACCTAAATTATGTCTAGTTTCAGCCAGCAACACATCAAGGGATGACAGATTTGAATGCTTAAAAAAATTACTCCTGCAATTTGATATACTAGCAGGGAGTGACCTGCACATGCAGATTTACTACAGCCTCAATATAGTTTCACTGTGCTTCGGACCCAAACTGCCTCGAGCACAATTCCACCATCTGTTGGCTTGCCATTATGCTTACCCTGTCTACAAGTAACCCCCTCCCTCATGCCTGACCTCAGTCAGTCAGGAACTAATCAGTTGCTACAGAATGCAAACTAGCAGCAGTTTTGATATATTTCAAAATAAAATTGCAGAGAATTAATCTTTGTTCCAACTTCTAGACAGTAGTCTCTATTGCTTTCCTTCATCTTGCATCTTTTAAAATTTATGTGGGCGTCACTGGCAAGGCCAGCATTTATTGCCCATCCTCAATTTCCCTCGAACTGGGTGGCTTGCTAGGCCATTTCGGAGGGCAGTTAAAAGTCAACCTGTGGATTTTTCTTTTTTATTCACCGCCATAAGCTGTGGGTCTGGAGTCACATGTAGGCCAGACTAGGTAAAGACAGTAATGTCCTTTAGAGACATTAGTGAACCAGATAGGTTTTTACAACAAACAATGGTTTCATGGTCATTATTAAGACTTTTAATTCCAGACTTTCATTGAATTCAAATTCCATCATCTGCCGTGGCAGGATTAGATCCCAGAGCATTATCCTGAGTCTCTGGATTACCAATTCCAGTGACAATACCACTACGCTATCGCCTATAATGGCATCCAAATTAGTTTCAATTAGGATACCCAGGGAAAGGAAATTCACTTCATTAACCAGGCTGAACTTGAACCCAGGTTCCAAAGGGCTTGGTCAAAGGACAGTGTTGCCTCACCATCCCACCCATTATACCAATAGCAATGGCCTTTATTTAAACAACAATAACATTTTAGTGCTGAAAACATGTCAAGGAACTCACTTGTGCCCTGAGTTTTCTTTAAGTTCTGTCCATTTTTTGTACAAATTCTTATACAAATCCCAGTCTGCATCCCACGCATCATCTTGCATTGCGAGACTATGCTGCAATCTTAACTCCGCTGGGAAGGGCGGGGGTAAAGAGAAAAGGGAAAAAGAGGCGGCAGAGACAAAAAAAAATACTCAATGCAAAAACTATCAATATTTTCCTTGTATATTTTCTTGATGAAATTACAAAGATGAATTTTAATTACTTACATTTAGATAAAAAAGGCAATCCCACATAACAATAATCCCCACATTGTAAGCCAGCATCAAAATAAATATTTGCTATCTGCAAAAAAGATAAAATATAATTAATAAAGCAGGGCAATACTTAAGTTACACCAAAGCAAACAATGTTTGACTTAGCATTGCAACAAAAATAAAACAAAATGCAGGTAGTTGAGTGTAATGTCTAAAGTGTTGCATTGTTGAAATGTGGAAGCTAATGTGCTGCTTATAAGAATGAGACAATCATGCACACTATACAAATGCAAAATATGACAAACCTTGGATTTCTTTTTTGATTCTAAATCATCCTTGTTATTTTTCATTCTCTTGTAGTAGAATCGCACATCCTCTGTTAGAGGACGTATATTTTGTAGTTTCACCTTCTGTGAGAAGGAACTCATTATATTTAAACTATGGTGAACTACTTTCCCCTGTAAAATAAAATATTTATAAGCTTACAAATGGGGGGAGAACGGGTGAAGGAAGAATTCAAAAATCCTTGTTACCACACTTTACAACTTGTGTATATATTGACTGACAGAGACACACACACAGCTCCAGCATTCCCCCTTTATTTCTTCCTCTTCAAAATAATTGCTCAAAATTCAATAATTTCAAGTTCATTCAAACAATTCTGGTTTGTTTTGACATTTAACCAACAGCAAGAACAGGAAGATATTACAACATTAAGATAACAAAAATGAGTATCATCTTACTGGAAATGAGCCCGGAAGAACAACATGTTTAGGTGAGCAAACCAAGGAGCCTACAGCAATAAGTGCCTTTACTTGGATGGTTAAAATCTGTATAAACAAAAGGAGGAGAATGTTAGCCTACAACAAACGAACGTAAATCACTAAATATAGCAATTTGCTACAATTAACCTTCACCCAAATAAAATCCTCATCTCCACACTCATTCTAAAATAAATTCATCAGATCCCTGCTGCAAAACGCTTCCTGGGGTTGGCAGATGGAATAGAAAAATCAATCAGCACAGAGTACAGATTTTTTTTTTAAAAAGAAAAAAGGGCAAAGACCTTGCAATATATGTAGACAAAATGCAAGTCTCAGGGGACAAAAGAAACTTCTACAGAACAGCTTCCAGTATAGTTTCCAGATTAGATCAATTTATTTAACAGCTTAATTTAACAATTTTTAGATAAGTGGCTGAATATTGGAATACACAATATTCCGACACAATACAAATTTCAAAATTTGCTGCCATGGAGGTGTGGCAAACAGTGAGGATGATATTGGTTGATCGAAACAACATAGATAGGCACAGAATGGTCGGACAAGTGACAAAGCATTTAGTAGAAACATGTGGGCTGATGCATGTTGGTAGAAGGGATAGGGAGAAGCAACATAGTTGTAATGGCGCAGTTTTAAAGAGCACTGTGACAAAAGTGTAATAATTTTCATTATATTTTTCTGGTTTATTGAGTAGAAGGTTTTTGGGGCTAAGTATGGTTGGGTCTGTGAGATTTAACTACATTTGGAGTCAACTAAACTGCTAGCTTGAAATCATTAAACGAAGCTAGGTGCTTGACATGCTAACGAGTAAACATGGATGCTGATTTATCATTAAGGCGTGAAGGGATTGTTGGATTTCAAAGGGATCTTAGTCTGTTTACAACTAGCCAGAAAAGCAAGGCTAATGTGTGTTTATTTTTCCCAAAGGTCAAAGGCATATGGAACAACAGAATTTACATATTAAAAAGAGAGAAACATATATAAAAGGAGAATGAAAGGCTATGTGGGAGAAGGCCACGTAAGATCTAACAGGAGTATGTGAAATGAAGCCTCCAGCCATTTGTGCATAAGCCTGCTATATAATGAAACTGAAGTTGGGGGAAAGGTCATTTGGAATTCTGCTGTATTGCATTAACTTGTTGCTTCGGTTTTAAATCTAAAACCTATTTTAGACTGTTGCTTTAAAAGGGGGTGTAACTGTGTCAGGTTAATTAGGAATTTTAGGAGTTATTAGGAAGTAATTGTATTCTTATGTGCTTGAAATCTTTTGTTAATAAATAATTTAATTTTAAAATCTATAAAGGTCTTGGTGGACTTACTACTTCTGAATTCAGTGCACACATCTTGTAATTAATACAAATTACAAAACTGTTGTGATAGCACAACCAAAGTTTCCCTTGTGGATTCGGTCCACCTGGCACACATCATCTGCCACATCATAACAGTGTGCAGGGACAGAGGGGCCTGGTGGGTGCATGTACATGGACCTTTGAAGGTGGCAGGACATATTGAAAAAGTAGCTAGCAAAACATATGGGATCTTTGGCTTCATAAATAGAGATATTAAATACAAAAGCAGGGAAGTTACACTGAACCATTATAAAACTCTGGTTAGGTCTCAGCTAGAGTACTGGGTCCAATTCTGGTTACCACACTTTAGGAAAGGGATCTTGAGAGGGCACAGAAATTTAACAGAATGGTTCAGGGATGAAAAATTTTAGCTAAAAAGTTAGGTTGGAAATGCTAGGATTGTTATTAGAGCAAAGGAGGTTGATGGAAGATTTGATAAGAAGTGTACAAGATGGTGATTGATTTAGAAAAAAAGTTAGACAAAGAAAGAGCAAGGGGACAGAGAGAAGACTTTGGGCAAGAGATGCAAAAGGAATGCAAAGAGGAGCTGTCCTTTTACACAGCAGGTAGTAATGACCTGGAACTTGCTGTCCTCAAAAGGTGGTGAACGATTTCAAAAGGAAACTGGATGGGCACAATTTCAAAAGGAAATCGGATGGGAAATCAACTTGTAGAGCTACAGGGATAGAGCAGGAAGAATGAGATGGACTGGATTGCTCCACAGAGTGCCAGCAAGGACTTGATGGGCTGAATGATTCAGCCTTCCTGTGTGCAATCGTCCACAGATATAGTTTCAACCATCGGTAGTCCTGGATTTCCCTTATTGTTCAGTTGGTCAGGGTGGTACCTGTACAAATTATAAAATTCAGAAGGTCCCAAGTATTGATTTCCAGTCTGTTCTTATCATTTGAGCAATGATCCTTGCTATCTACACATGCACCTTCTAGTGAGTGAGTATAACCACTTTTAGCTATGATACACAGAACAATTCCACCACCCCCACCCACCAATACACAGCTGAATAGTCTATCAACACGTACTGTCACTTCAAGAGAGTATTCATTTCAGCAAAATGTTGAAGGGTGACCAGTGTGCACATAATGAATCTCAGGAGTCAACATCTTTAGGAAGATGGGGAAAAGTGTCCATTCTCTAAGGCTAACACTCAACCTGTTTTCATTATATATTTTAACTGTTGAGAAATCAAAATCAGGCTATTTTTGTTTAAAAAACCTCTGACATAAACCATTATATCTAAATCAAGATAGCCATTACAAATGTTAAATTTGCAGCAATTATAGTATATAATTATAGCAGCAAATAATTGTAACTAAACTTTTACTCAAACTATGAAATATTTACAGGGTAAAAGATAACAAAACAACATTTTTAATGTAATTACTTTCGCAAAGAGCACAAAGGCAGAACAGAACAAGCCAAGCATCATTTCAGCTTTGCAGGTTAACCTTGCACAAAAAGATCAATCTTGGTACTGAAGAGTGATAACATCAAGTTCCCCCTTGAATATCATATGCTCGCTGCAGTATGTTTCCCAAATGCTTGGGTAATGTGTGCATAACCCTAAACACAAGGGAAGCTAAAATGCACCTTCACCAAATGCATTTCCTTTACTTTTATACACACCAATTGTCATCCCAGTCTACTCTTGATCATCAGGAAAGCAATGAAAGGTGTTGTCGACAGTGCTATCAAGTGGCACTTACTCAGCAATAACCTACTCACTGACGCTCAGTATGGGTTCTGCCAGGCCCACTCAGCTCCTGACCTCATTACAGCCTTGGTCCAAACATGGACAAAAGAGCAGAAATTGAGGAGAGGCGAGAATGACTGCCCTTCACATCGAGGCAGCATTTAACCAAGTGTGGCATCAAGAAACCCTAGCAAAACTGTTGTCAATGGGAATCAGGGAAAACGCTCCACTTGTTGGAGTCATACCTAACATAAAGGGAGATGTGGTTGTGATTGTTGGTTAGTCATCTCAGCCCCAGGACATCACTGCCCCAGGACATCACTGCAGGTGTTCCTCAGGGTAGAGTCCTAGGCCCAACCATCTTCAGCTGTTTTATTAATGACCCCCCTCCATTATAAAGTCAGAAGTTGGGATGCTTGCAGATGATTGCACAATGCTCAGTACCATTCGCGACTTCAGATACTGAAGCAGTCCGTGCCCATACGCAGCAAGACCTGGACAACATTCAGGCTTCGGATTATAAGTGGCAAGTGACATTTCCGCCACACAAATGCGGGACAATGACATCTCCAACAAGAGAATCCAACCATCTCCCTTTGACATTCAATGGCATTACCATCTCTGAATCCAGCCGCTATCAACATACTGGGGGGTGGGGTTGCTACCATTGACCCAAAACTGAACCAGCCATATAAATGCTGTGACTACAAGAGCAGGTCAGAGGCTGGGAATTCTGCAGTGTAAAACCCACCCCTCCTGACTCCCCAAAGCCTGTCCACCATCTACAAGGCACAAGTCAGGAGTGAGATGGAATACTCTCCACTTGCCTGGATGAGTGCAGCTTCATCAATTCTCAAGAAGCTTGACACCATCTAGGACAAAACAGCCTGTTTGATTTTTACCCCCTCCATCAACACCACTTGGTGGCAACAATGTGTATC
Source organism: Cetorhinus maximus (assembly GCF_964194155.1). Taxonomy (NCBI): domain Eukaryota; kingdom Metazoa; phylum Chordata; class Chondrichthyes; order Lamniformes; family Cetorhinidae; genus Cetorhinus; species Cetorhinus maximus. Next base: position 22,497,889 of record NC_135885.1, on the reverse strand, counting down.
ATCTACGAGATAGAACCATAGAAAAGTTACAGCACAGAAGGAGGCCATTCGGCCCATCTTGTCCATGCCAGCCCGAGGACACCCAGGTGCCCTTTCTAATCCCACCTTCCTGCACCTGGCCCATAGCCCTACAGCCTCCAGCACTTAAGGTGCAGATCCAGGTACTTTTTAAAAGAGTTTAATGTTTCTGCCTCTACCACCAACTTGGGCAGTGAATTCCAGGCACGCACTACCCTCTGTGTAAAAAAGTTCTTCCTCATGTCCCCGTTATACCTTCTGCCACTTATCTTGAATCTATGTCCCCTAGTTCTAGAATTCTCCACCAAGGGAAACTATTTTATCCTGTCCACTCTACCTATTCCCCTCAATTTTGTACACCTCAATCAAGTCACCTCTCAGCCTTCTTTGTTCTAAGGAAAATAACCCCAACCTATCCAATCTCTCCTCGTAGCTACACTTTTCTAACCCCGGCAACACTCTTGTAAACCTCCTCTGCACTCTCTCCAGAGCTATTATGTCCTTCCTGTAATGTGGTGACCAGAACTGCAGTTGTGGCCTCACCAGTGTTTTATACAATTCCAACATTATATCCTTACTTTTATATTCTACACCTCTGCCAATGATGGAAAACATTGCAATAACTCACCAAGGCTCCTTTCAACAGCACCTTCCAAACCTGTGACCTCTATCACCTAGATGGACAAGGGCAGTATATGCATGGGAACACACCACCTCGAAGTTCCCCTGCAAGTCTCACACCATTCTAACTTGGAACTATATTGCTGTTCCTTCACTGTCACTGGGTCAAAATCCTGGAATACCCTCCCTAACAGCACGGTGGGTGTTCCTACAAAATCATGGACTGCAGCAGTTCAAGAAGGCACCATCATCACCTTCTCAAGGGCAGTTAGGGATCAGAAATAAATGCTGGCCTAGCCAGCGACACCTACATCCCATGAATGAATTTTTTAAAAAATCACTATACTTATGGCTTTGGTGTTAGACACTCTGATAATTGGTGTCCCAACAGAAGATGATGTGGCCAGTGCAACTGTTCGCTAAAAATTTAAAGATATTTGGACTGACTGTTAACAGTGACAGAAATGCTTTGATCCTATTGAACAGAAACAAATTATTCATTCCATCTGAATGAATATACTAATGAAGACATTGTAGTCACAGAATTCATACTTTAAAATATATTGATGCAGTGTTTTTGTTAAGCTTGTAAACACAATCTACATTAGAAAGACTTTGCCTTTAAAAAAGATATTACCTCATAATCTGTTGTGATCTGCACTGCCCCATCATATGGTCCTTCAAGTTCTTTTGCAGTCAATTTCATCCTAAACACTGCATAATAACCTGAGGCCAAGATCATCTGTGGAAAATAGAAATATTATTTTTGAGTAAATGTTATAGATTGCATATCACCCCACCAGAGCCACAGCGGTTCTCAAGATAATCATTCCTCACAATTCCAAACCTAAAAGAACAGAAACAAGTTAAACATGAGTCAAGGATGCATTCTTGGAAGATGAGACTGATGCTGGTTTAGAGATAGGGACAATGCCTGCAAACAGTCTTGATTGCCGTAACAGCTACTTAAATGCCTATGTTAATTTGAGATAGCGCAAGGTCTTCAAAAGTTGAGCTTCACCCCCATATCTCTATTTTGAGACTTGTGTCACATGCACTTTTAAAAAGCATACAATAATAAAACAAAATAATTTCTTACTTCTTGCTTTAGATGTTGCCTGTGATCTCAATCTGCTTGAGTAATTAGCCTCTAACTAATCATAAAGGCAGAGTAATTAAGACTTTTATAGGTTTAAAGCGACATGAAATTACACAGCTTCATCTCAGCAACATTATGCCTAACAGTGCTCCTGCCTGTATAAAAGTGTTCTTGCCTGTATAAAAGTGTTTCTGTTCTCCATCTGCAAGCAATGCTACCATGATTTTTTTTTAAATTTGTCTGACGGCCAACATTTAAACCAGTCAGAAAAACAAGAACATTGAAAAGTGGTTACTAGCCCAATTTAAGTGTAATTTTTGAAAATTTTATTGCAAATCCTATCTGCTAACCTAGTCAAAAACCATTTATTCCTCACACCTCAAAATGTACAATACTTTGGAACTATTAACTAGCAAGGCATAATTATGTAATAGACTCAAAGGAAATGCTATTGGATGTCAACATTCCCGCAAGAATTGAATATTTATGAAGAAAACATGTGTAAACATGTTCAGATTGCATGCTCCCTGAACAATGAACAAAGCTTTTCCCCAAATACTTTAAACAGCATGCACAACCACATGGGCAACAAACTCAAGCTTTAGGAGTATGATGAAAAGCTGGTGTTAGTAGAATACTAAAGTACACTTGAAATCTTGAACCAACCTATAGCAGCTGAAAATGCATATGTTAGGGCAAAAATGTATGTGTCTGCACGTTTCTTTTACCAAAATCCTCACACCACATGCCGCTGTATTTTAAATTCAGCACCTTCTTGGATTAAGATTGCTAACCTTCAACCCCAACTAGCCAGGATTGTTCACGAATCTCCAGGAATTAACAATCTTAACACTGCTACAAGGACCTTGGAGAAAAACCATTGGGAGATTTAAAAGCTCATTTTCTTTGAACACGTATTTATAGGTTATAATATTGAAGATTGGGCGAAAAACTGTTTGACTGCATGGTGCGGTTGGAGATCATGTGATTAAAACTTTAGGAGTATATAAACTTAATTTGGGTGCAGTCAGTTGCCAAAATTAGACATTTGTTTAGGACTGTGCACTGGTACCTGCAACAGTGGGTTATGGAATGGTATGTGGATCTTATTGTAAATCTATATAAAATCTTAGGTTAAGATCAGTGTGAACATAAGTTATAAATTAGAAGTGATTTGCAAGTGTTACAGCTATTTAAGAATGGACAGTCACATCCAAATCCTAAAGGGTCCAGTTAATGCAAAATCTTTAGAAGCATATCCATACACAGGGAGAGTTATGATATAAACCATTAACACTTAAGAATTAGGTACACAGAATCAGAAGTAAAGACTTACAGAAGACTGTTTTGTTGGCAACAACTTTTCTAAATCAGGAAGGCTGGAAATTATTGTGGTTCTGTTGCCTTTCTCCACAATCAGCAGTTCAATACTAAGGCCGTCTCCCACTACATACCAGGCTTTCACTGCCAGCTGAAGAGATTAAATATCGAAATCAGTAAAATGAAATATGGTGCAAGACATCTCAAACAATTAGGTTACGTTCCAAAAAAGGCACCTTACCTCAATTGGGTTGCTATTCATAATGATAAAAATAATATTGCCATCTTCTGTGGCACTCAACACACCAAAGTCTATGATGCGCTCTTCTAAACTTGGTGGAAGTACAAAATACTGCAAAATTAATATAAAAATAGCTTTTGAAAAAATAGCATGTTCACAAAATACAATTTAAACAATGAAATCTCAGGTCAATCAATCATTCTTCTACAAGCCCAGGTCAATAAATTTGATTTTTTAAGAATATACTTTATCAACTAGGCAAAACTTTAAGACCTATTTATGCAAGGATGGGCTCTATTCTGAAACAAACTCTGCATTGCGACACTTCATAATAGAAGTGTTATGTTCCGTTAGGTGTTATGACTGCAGCACAGTAATATGACAATTCCAAACAGTTTTCTGTACAAATGTAAACAGTGCACGTTTCTGGATAGAAATCAGGAGGCTGCAATGTCAAAAATTCATAGCAGATGGAGCATACAACTGACATGACTCCACACAACAAAATAGAAACCATTTTCCTGGTAACGCAGCAAGCAGTGCATGTATCTCATTTAAAATAAGTTCACTGCAATCAAGTAAACACAGTCCAAAAAAAACACTGCGTTTTCAGACTATACAGGTGGCATAAAAATACAAAAAAGGTCAGTAAAAGTTGCAACAACAGAAAGCACTCCCTATTAATTCAGGAGCTCATCCCCAAAGCCCTCCCTAATACCACCAGAATGTTCTCTTTAACAAAAACATTCTGTTCTTTACACATCAGATCAAATGAAAGTGCAGCTTTCAAATTTCTATAAAATATGCACAGTTTTACAATACCAAATAGATAAATTAGTGTTTGGTTAGAATTTCATTTCCTTCAATTTGAACTTTGCTCTTTTATTAAGTTAAGTGTAGATCAAAAAAGGGTTGCAGTATGCCCATATCCCAGAACAAATATTTCTCACTTTCTAGGTTAACTGAAGCTCATTACAAAGGTACTGAAAATTTATTTTCCTTTTTATGTACTTACATCTAAAAACCCTGTATAGGCTCGCACAGGCAGATGGAATTTTGACGCATTTGTGACGAGCAGGATGTTGCTGTCTATATGAATGGAGGAAGTGGTAGCCGTGAAAAGGAGAGAAAATATATAGAGTGCTTTTTGGGGGGGAACAGAAACTGGTTCACTGAAGTTTTTAATCTATGAAGAGAAAAAAATGGGTCACAACTTCATTTTATATAAATGTCCTTGAATTCAACAATCCACTGCTCCAAAAGGAATAACCAGATCATGATAAGCAATGTGGACAAAATATTTGATGTCACAATTAAGATGCTTATAGTTACCTTGAACATGCTCTTTGCATCTTCTGGCAAAGAAACATTGTGTATAATGATTGGAAAATTGAATGTATTTGTTAGATATATTGGTCTCTCCACTGGATCTGTAGGACTGTCTCTGATATGAAACAGTGTTGCTGCATGATCATATCCCAAGTACCTGTAAATCACAAGAAAGCTTTACTTTCTTTCCTCTCAACAACATTGACAATTTTTCCTTGTGATATCCTTTCCAAAGTTATACTCCAGCAGTAGCTGGGGGACTGTCTCAATTCAGGAAATGTCTAGCTCTAGCCTCTTATGCTCTAGTTCAGTTACTGAGCACCTCAATGGAAAGAAAAGTGATTAGCATTCAATACCAACACAGATTACAATCATTAAGATTTTAAACTCAGTACTGGTTGTAATTCCAACTACATGATTGGGGAGGTGGGAAGGAGTGGAAAATGGGATCTCCTTTGTCTTTGCAGCAGTCTTGTGCCTCAGCAAATATCTGGAAATAAGAAGGCTTGTATCAGTATAAAAGTGACCATGAAAGGCATCAGACTCACTTTGAAAACCCAACTGGCTAGTTAATGTTCTTTAGTGAAGGAAAGCTGCTGCCCTTACCAGGTCTAGCCTTGTGCTTAAAGGCTTCAATGCTCAGTGATTTGGTACAGAAACCTAACATATCGCATAAAATTAATTTAACTGCAGTCACTATTGTTATGCCAGCAAATGCAGGAGCCAATTTGCAAATAATCATAATTCCCACAAATAGTGTCAAGATAAAGTGACCAGCTTATTTTTGTTTTGGTGGTGTTGGTTAAGGAATAAATGTTCACCCTGGGGTTAAGGCAATCTCCCCACTCTTTCAGTTGTGCTGTGGAATCTTTCACATCTACCTTAACAGGCAGAAGCAGCCTTGGTTTAATAGTTTGCCCAAACATTGACATCTCCAACAATGCAGCAGTCTTAGTATAGATTTGGTGTTTAATCTCAGGCTGGGACCAACACACGCGGTAAGTGTACTACTACTGAACTGTTATGTTTGTAGAAGTCTTTAGAAAATAATGGATCATTTCTAAAGAGATGCAGTTTGTGCAATTCTGTCTACTACCCTTGATTCATAGATTAAGAGACTTTGCAAGGAAAAAAAGATCAAAACTTCCTCATTCATTATGATCTCAGGTAAGGGAGTCAACATTGTACCTGAGGCAGGGTAAGGACTCTTTCTAAACAGAGACTATTAGACATTAGACCATAGGAGGAACCTTTACCCACTGGCAGAGTCCAACTGTAGAATTCTTATTGCCAGAGTGGCAGATTATAGCCTAGCGATCTGATCTAGGACGTAGATGGTCTATCAACTGATCACAGCCTTAACCAGCTTAGGCAGTGAGCTCAGCAAGTAAATAAATTAATAAATATTTACTTATCTTCAACTCTGATAAAAGATAGTTGCAAGCATGCAGGACTCAAGAACTGATTCCATTATATAAAAACAAAAAACTGTGGATGCTGGAAATTCAAAACAAAAACAGAAACAGAAATACCTGGAAAAACTCAGCAGGTCTGGCAGCATCGGCAGAGAAGAGTACAGTTGACGTTTCGAGTCCTCATGACCCTTCGACAGAACCTGTTGAAGGGTCATGAGGACTCGAAACGTCAACTGTACTCTTCTCTGCCGACGCTGCCAGACCTGCTGAGTTTTTCCAGGTATTTCTGCTTCCGTTTTTGTTGTGAACTGATTCCATTACAACACTAAAACTGGCTTAAGAACATGCAAACAAAACAAAGGTTTACTTGTCCTTCACAAAGCTCACTGAACATGATTTGTGTCTGTTCCCAATGCTCAAAGTTACAAATTATAATCTCAGCCACAGAATAGGCAAAAGATTGGTATAGTGAAGATAGCAGGAAAGGGAAGGCAGATTTGACACCAATTATCATCAATTTTATCTAAAAGGTGGGTCAGTTCCTTCCTGTCTAAAAACACTAATTAGTTCTAAATTAAGTTCAATAGGTAGTAGTATTTATATAACATCTTTAATACAGTAAAACGTCCTATGGCGCTACACAGGAAGCTTATCAGACAGAAATTAACACAAAGCTGAAGGAGATATTAAAATGGGTGACTTGAAAGCTTGGTCAGATGTAGGTTTTAAGAAGCATCTTAAAAGAAGGGGAATTGGAGGGTTTAAGGAGAAAATTCCAGAGCCTCTGGTGTAGATGGCTAAATGCACAGATCCCCAATTGTAAGGTGAAGGGTTTGGGGATGCATTAGAGGTCAGAGTTGGAGGAACAGGCATTTTCTTGGAGGTTGTAGAATTGGAGGAGGAAACAGATGGAATCAGGCGAGGGCCATGGAGAAATTTGAACAGGTATTGGTGGACTGGGAGCCAATGTAGTACAACAAGTACAGGTGCTATGGGTAAACAAGACCTGTTGTGAGTTAGGGTACAGGCAGAAAAGTTTTAGTTGAGCTCAAGTTTATCTAAGGTGGAACATGAGGCTTGTCATCAGAATATTGTAATAGAAGAGTCTGGAGACAATTAAAGTCATGGATGAAGGTTTCAACAGCACTTGAGCACAGGCAAGTGATCTTAAACAAGTAGAAGTGGCGGTCTTATAAAAGGTAACCAACTAAATAAACTACTATAAATTTTCTATTTGAGCAAAGCAGCCATCAATTTTTGGTCAGCTACTTTTAAAACAATGTCAACATTTACTTGCAAGAGAAAATTCTCCCCAAATTAAAATTCAACACACTTACCCTTCTAACACTTCTGCTTGGTATGGAATTTCAAGTTTTGAATAATTTTTTTCTTTTGCTTTCACTGTTATTTTCCCAGAAAACTGCAATGTACTTTTTGCTTTTGAAGCTGAAATTAAAATGTAAACCTGCAGTTACTAATGTCAGCAAATTTTAAAGATGTAACCATAGGTAAGGATTTTTGATTTGCAGCACCTTTTACTGCACCATTAACTACTGGCAGCTAGGGTACTTTGTAGACTACACATTAAGTTTGCAACAAGCTTTACAAGTCAGAAAAGGACAAATGCAATAGGTCAGAAACAATTTCATCTTACTACATTCCTCAAACTTTCCTCAATCGATGATTCTTTTCAATGATCTGTTCAAATAATGTTTAACTAATTCCTTTTGCGTAAAGACAAAAGCAGCTGATTGTTCTCCTTTGGGCAGAACAGGTTAAGGGAAAATTTGAAAGGTGTTCAAAAGTATGAAGGGTAATGATCGTTTCTCTCCATCTACTCTATTTCCAATAGCAGGAGGGGTCAGTAAGCAGACGCCACAGATGTAGGATAATTAGCAAAAATTCAGGAGGGGAAAATATGATCCGGAATGCACTAACAAGAGATGGTGAAAGCAGATTCAATAACAACTTTTGAGAGAGAACTGGGATGTACATTTGAAAAGGAACAACTCGCAGTACTATGGGAAAAAGGAGCAAAAAAGAGTGAGACTAACTGGGTAGCTATTTTAAAGAGCTAACAAAAATATGGGCCAAATGGCCTCTGAACTGTATGATTCTTCTGAATCAATTGATGAGCTCTTGGTATTTGATGAACAATTTTATTCCATTAATTTTATCTGCTCCCTTCATATATTTGGAAATTGCAAAGCTTCCTATTTTTCATGGGAAACAAGTTCTATTTTCTTTAATTGTATCTGAAATTTAGGATATTCCTATACTGTACTTCAATATAGTTCACAGCCAATAAAGTCAAAGTTGCATAAATAACACCAAACTGTGATCAAGCTTCACATTGACAAATCTTATTACCTGTGTCAAAAAAGCTCCAGATTTTTGTGCAACTATTAGCCATACCTCTGTATAAATAATGGATATGCAAGAATATGCATATTTAACAGAGCACAGATTAATAGCTAATTAATTTCAAATAATTTGAAGCATGTACAGTCTCAAAAAAATGTGTTTTCAAAGTTACATTATTCAGATGGGTGGGCAAACCCCCAAATCATTGTAAAATGGAGGCAAGGAATAGAGGCAGCTCTTTTCTTGTTTAATAGCAGCCAGATGGTAAATGAAGAGTAAAGAAACCATTAATTACAATGGAGCATGTGAAATGTATTATCGCTTGGCCAGAGGTCACAAGAAAAGATGCAACTATGATTCATGGGAATATTGCAATGATATTTTTTTCATACAATTCGTCACTTGGTATGGCAAAATGATCTGCAACTCAGCTACAAAATAAATGTAGGTCTCTATTTCTGAATGAAAGGCCTTACAGCATTTTGACATGACAGTATATGTACCATCTCCGGTTAGATCCACTGACATCAAGTACATAATATTTTGTGAAATTCAGATTACAAATTTTACACTTACTCGAAAGAGTCATATTGGATTTGAACTGTTAACTCTCTCTCTCTCTCTCTCCCTCTCTCTCTCCACAGATGTTGCCAGGCTTTGGAGTTTTTCCAGCACTTTGTTTTTATTTCAGATTTCCTGCTTCTGCAGTATTTTGCTTTTATTTTAGCACATCTGAGATAATTGGCCAATATTCCAATGGTACTGTGGTGCTGGCTTGTATGACTGGCTAACAAGGAACCTGGCAAAATTGAATTAAGTTTGTTGCAGGCTACTGCAAGGTTAATACTGCCAACATGGCTAAGCTATAGATAGCAAAGAAAGCAGCAACTGGAACAGACTGATTTGGAAGTCCAATATATTATGTACAAGAATTGCCTTTAGGAATATGATTTCTGATCTGAGTTACCTCTCCAATGATGCCAAACAGGGATAGTTATATAAAAAAAATCAGGCCATCCTTTTAACTGACAGCGAAACAGTAGTGAAAACACACCTGTTCATAGTCAGTGCAGAGAACAAGGAAACCCACAGAAGGGAAAAGAAATATAGATAAATCTTTCCATAATGGAGCAGTTATTTATACATGGTATGTTCAGAGAACTATCTGAATTACACTCCATTTTTCATTGTGTTGCTTATATGGTTATATTACATACAACAGGATTGGACTGTATGAAAGTATATAGACTATAAAAGACTTCCAAGAATATGTATTGTGGTTAAGTGACAAAATACATTCAACGAAGCTATCCAGTTCAGGATTAATAAATACTTATTTTAGGGATACACTTACCATCAAATATAATACTAGCAACTTTGGTATATTTAGTTTCTGATGCCTTTAGTGTAATTGGCTTGAAGTCTACTGTAACAGCTTCATTTGGTGGGGATGGTTTAATACTCTAGAAATAGAGAACAAATGTACATCAGTTATAAAACAAAAATATGAAAGAACACAATTTTATAGTCTGAAGTTATGGAAAGTAAGAGCTTACTGTTATTGGTACGTCTTTTGCTCCTGAATTTAATAAATGAAGATTTAAAACTTTTGGAAGATCTGCAGAGAAATGACAAGATTAAGTATTTTGCTGCTCATGCATCAGCTGATTGCTGAGATTTAAAACAAGTACAATTACATGTACTTTTTTCTCCCATTACAGGTCACTCTGAATTAAATGTTCACTAGAAGTGAAGGTAGTCTAAGTTATTCACATCTCCGCAACTACCATTTATGCTGCTCCAAGAGTTGAAATTAGTAAACAAGAGAATGTCATTTTTTTGGCACGCTCCTCGTTCAGACACAGAACTTGCTTTAAAAAAAGTTAAAAATTAAAATCACAATATAATAAGGTGTGTGGTGTAGTGGCAATGTCACCAGACTAGAAATCCAGCTAATGCACTGGGAACATGGGTTCAAATCCCACCAAAGCAGCTGGTGGGATTCAAATTCACAGTTAATAAAAATCTAGACTATAAAGCTAGTCTCAGAAATGGAAATGGTGATCGCGAAAATCATCATCAAGGATCAGTCCAAAAGAGGAAGTGCAGAAAAGTGACAATGACAGATAAAGCAGAGGAAAATGAATGAAATAGTGGTGAATAAAAAGGGCAGGTGGAGCCAGCAGTGTGTTTGGGGCAGGAATACAAAGCATATGAATTATGACCAATGCTGTAACTTTAAATTAATCAATAAAATTTAGAAACTCACCTTGGGTTCGTAACGTACCAAAATCTAGCATTTCTGTTGAGGAATAAATTCCAGGTGCTGCAACCAGAGTAAATTTTTGCTTTTAAAAAAAAATCTGTAGGATCATACACTGAAAAACAAATGCAAGATGATATCCATTTCTGACTCACCTGTTGTAACTTCCACTTCAACAGGTAAAATAAGGAACTCTGTGTTGTCTGATGCATTTGTTTTTATTCTGATAAAAGCTGTGTGATTATCTGCTTCTCTTGAAGAAAAACTGGCTCGCATCACAGCTTTAGTTTCGTAGGGTGGGATCTCCTAGTTACAAAAACGTAAGACCTTAATCCATATTAAGAGAGAGATTCTGGACAGAAAAGCAAAGAACATTATCCTCAAAACAGCCCCGCGAGGTCGAGCAAGCAAGTGGTCAACAATGAGCTGCAGGAACTTCTGCCGTATTGGGAGCATGATTAAAAAAGTTTTATTTTGGAGGTGCTATTAGATGGCGTATGACATTGTGGAACAATTTTTCACAAATAAACTTTAATAGATTTGCCCATTACAAGTTCATAGCACATTTGCAGCCAGAATGACAGTGGAGGGAAACATGTCTATTGTGTTTCTTTGATACAGAAAAAATATTTGCCTCCCCTTCATGCCAAACAACTTAAATCTTTAACATATATTAATTAAATCCTTACAGAATTTGGCTTATACCATTGTACTTAACAATTTTATCATCAGGTAAAGGATCGCTCAAACTAATGAATGTCATAATCCCTAATTCAGTCATAAAATCCAGGTTGGAAGTGCAAACTTGTATACTGCATTTTAAATTAAATCCCAATGTTCAGGACAATGTAGATATTATGCAGTTGCAGCTAGTTCTATGTATTTAAATTAAAAACAAGAGCTGCTATTTAGAGTTGTATTGAATTTGCGTAGGATAACAGAGCACCAGTTTTCAGGCTGCATAAAGTTTAAAATCATTCAAATTCGACCATGTGCAAGTCCAGTCTATACATCAATACGCCCACACATTAGCATAAACTCAGGTTGTGTATTTATAAATTGTGCTCATATTACCAGATCCAGTTAAACACCGGAACTGATCAATAAGCCACCATTCCTTCTTTGTGGCCAGCATAATTAATTGCATTTACAAGGAAAGACCTGCTGCACAATTTCTTCAGTGGCACTCTAAATGGATGCTATGGGGCCTACATGAACCACCAGCTGGAACTGTAAGTTTCGATCTGTCAAATTCAGGAGTCAACTTGCAAAAAGCAACTGAACAATATGCTGGAATTCATTACTGACCCCATTTCCACAATCCCAGATTTGTTTCTCAGGTTTTTCTCCATCACATACAAGTCTTAAATCTTTTTCCTGAAAGGTGGATTGAAGTTTTCATCACCACTGCTGTTGGAGAAGCATTGGGCCTCCACATACTACTTCAGCCAAATGATTCAACCAAACTCCCCAATTGGACAACCAGAGTGCATATTCACTCCCGCCCATCACCCACATTTGCTCTTACGATTAAAATTACTACAGCAAGTTCAAGTGCTCAGACATCATTTTGGCATCTATGCATAAATATCAAAATTGACACGGATTCTATCGCTATCCCTATGCCTAGTTGGCTTTGAAATATATAATTAAAATGTATTTCTATATGCTAAAAGAAACAGTTCAAATTCGTCTGACTAAGAACTGCCATTTCAAGTCCTCTTTCCTTCATTGCCGATCAGACATGTCACTGATGGAAGCACCCAAAGCAGCTTCACTGATGTAAATAGGGTCAAAATTTCAAATTAGCCTGAAAGCAGATCCAGAGCCATCCATCCTCAAAGGCAACAATCATTTATATAGTGCCTTTAATAAAAGTAAAAATGTCCTTAGATGCTTCAGAGATGCATCAAAAAAATTCTTGATACTGGAAAGATTACCAGCAAGAGATCCTGTTGTTAGCCATACTTATAAAGGGATTGGCCTCAAACAAAAAACATATTTGGGTTATGAAACAGTATGACATTGAGACACAGATCAGTGAACATCTGTAGCATGATACAAGAGTATATCTGCCACTTCCAACCCCAAGTCCTCCAAAAGCTATTAATCTGGCTTAATTAAGTAATATGGCACTGCAATTATAAGATAGGAAGCAAATTAATCAAATTTGCCCCACAATTATTTACCAGTTTCAGGGCAGTGATGAACTTGTGATACTCACCCATAATTTTCTAGGGCCTTCTGGTTGACCTGTTGGAAGCTCTAAGTGCAGATCTCCTCCACTTGAGTACATTTCAACTACCTGGTCAAATAAAAATCAAAGTCTTCATGAAGCATTTTTCCAAAGTCCATGAAAGAAAAGTTGGGCTTTAACAATTCGTGAAGAAACAGAGTTGCATGGAGTGTAACCTGACTCCAGATAAAGTGGTGTGAGAAGCAGGGAATGTGTGGGGTTGTGGGGGGGCGGTGGGGGAGAAGGAGGAGCGAAGAATGAAGGAGAGAGTAGTCTCACGCTCCTTTAGTTTTACACTAGGGGACATGCAGCGCTGCATGGTGCCAAATCAGACAAAGGGCTCAGGGCCTTCTGAATGCTTAAGTCTACATGCAACAACTGCAGTACCCAAAAAAAGTGGTGAGAATGTGGAACTCGCTACTACAGGGAATGGTTGTGAATAGTATAGATGCATTTAAGCAGAAACTAAACAAGCATATGAGGGAGATGGAAACAGTTGGCTACGATGGTGTACAGTTCAATGAGGGGAAAAAAAGAGAGGTGGTTTGAATGGAACATGAACACAGGCATGGACGGGTTGGGCCAAATGGCCTGTTTCTGTGCCACATGTTCTATTTAATCCAATGTAATCCAATTAATTTCAAATGTTTCAGCAAGACGAGCATCACTACTGCACAGCTCCTATAGCGTTTAAATTTTAATGCTGGAGTAAACTAGACATTTATGGTGCTCTCTTCTTGGCCAGAGAAATGGAATTCCAACCAAACAGATGCTGGCCAGCATAAACAGTATTGCTTAACTGGTGATCAAATTGGTAGCTGAATAAATGCATTGTAAGACTCAAAACCAGATCAGTCTCATTTTGCTACTCCCACTTCAGAATAAACAGTACTTGCATTTTTTCCCCCAAATCCTGAATGCGGCAGCTAGTGCTGAAATATAGATTCAAAGCAATAGCAGTCCTCCAGTGCCTCTCATACTTTCCAAACAAATATAGATAACAAGATAGTGACTGAAGAAGAGGCAACACAACAAGCTAATCCAATGTTCTGTTGAAGGGTCATGTGGACTCGAAACGTCAACTCTTTTCTTCTCCACCGATGCTGCCAGACCTGCTGAGTTTTTACAGGTAATTCTGTTTTTGTTTAAGCTAATCCAATTCTGTATTCACTAGACACTCAGAAGGAAGAATGTTCCCTTGCTGGAGCCAATGAATTGATTAGTAATTTCCACCAGTTTTTCATTTTAGTTCAGGATTGTTGACAGCAATTACATACTCACCCCACCCTTAAAAATATACGGGAACCTCATGGTCCCCATTCCTATTATACACCAGGGACTACTCCACTATCCCACACTGCAGTCACCCAAGGAGATGACAAATAACATTTTCCAGAAGTACACGGTATTCTAGTATGGTTGTCCTAGTTCCCTCAACATACAGGCTGATCTATTCATATCAATCTGGCTTTTTTACCCCTACAATGACTAATTTTTGTAACCAGAACCCTGCAATGACGTGAAGTTGAAACAGTTACATAAGCTGTAATGATAAACTACTGCTGGGAACCATTTGTGGTTGCTTTGGGGGAAACTGATGCTATTTTGTGTGGGAGGTAAAGTTAAAAGACAATTTCATAAATTTTGTGCTTGATCTCACAAGAAACGTATTTCAAACAGACTATTCTAACTGTTCCCACTTCCTCAGAGAAAGCAAGAAGGGAGAGGTTAAATCAGTAGCATTGCAACAATCTAACCCTTCAATTACAGTATTTCAATTCCCAGATAATACTTTGAACATTGTAATACCTTTTAATAGACCATATTTTCTGAATTCTAGTCCTATAATGTTTGAACCCTAAGCATTACTGTTAAAGATTGATTCCATGAAAGTTCAATGGGTTAGCAAAGCTTCTGAGTCAATAAAATTATGGTTAATCTTTGAACCCAAATAAAACTCATCTGATCTTCATTAGAACTGCTCTTGAATTCTATCTTAAAATAGCACAATTGGTAATTGAAAAAAAAATCAGATAAGCTGAGTGATTTAAAAGCTGAATGAAGTAGTCTCTAATAAAAAGCTGTATAATATAAATGTTGTATTCCTATTTACTTTCTAATTGGCTCCTGAAAATCAGGTAATTGATGATTATTGGTCACTGCTGAGCACTGGAAATACAGAAGGCAGCTCCCAAAGAGAACTTTAAAAAATTAAACTGGAAGTTTGACTGGCTTGGGACCTGGACAAAACGGTACTCAAATTTGAGACGGCCAAATCAAATGAGACCTACTTAATTTCAATATTGGTTTGGTGAGCATTTTTGTGCCAATCAACTAGTTTACTACATCCATATCATTACTTGTGAATGTCCAGTGCATGTCTGCTGCATCACACCTCAAACTGTCCTATTTCAGGGCATCAGGCATTTTTGGGACACAAATTGGCTGAAGTCAGAACTTCTTAAAATAAAAAATCAAATATCTGACTTAAGTGTAATCAAAAAGTAGTATGGATAAAGCTGGCAACAAAAAAGTAGTAAGCAGGAGGAAAAAAAGTTAATTTCCTCCAAAGCTATCATTCACTAACGAAGTAATACCCAGATTTAAATTGATCAACTAATTTC
Organism: Cetorhinus maximus; assembly: GCF_964194155.1. Taxonomy (NCBI): domain Eukaryota; kingdom Metazoa; phylum Chordata; class Chondrichthyes; order Lamniformes; family Cetorhinidae; genus Cetorhinus; species Cetorhinus maximus. The sequence continues at coordinate 22,482,359 of NC_135885.1, read as the reverse complement.
TTTCAACAGTTTAGGTTTGATGTTTATTGTCTTCATCTCACCTGGTAATAGCAGAATTGCTAACCTTTGATCTAGAACCTGGGCATTGGGTACAAAAGTTTACCTGGGTGTTGGAATTTTCACATGCTGTGGGCCAGAGAGATTACACACACAAAGCTCAAGAGCAACAGAAGGGTAGAGCGTACTGGACTACAAGCCAATATTGCACATCTCTTGAGGGAGGTAGAATAAAAATATTTGTATAGAGTTGGTTGCATTATAAGTTTTAGAAGATAGCAAAGTACCACCATTACAGGTATTAGATCCATTAGATTTGGATCAGTATGATGTGTAATATTATTGGAGTGAGTTGCGTGATAGATCATTTCACTAAATGTATGATATTACAGAAATTGGTGAAGCACAGTTAGAGTTTAGTGGTCTACAGCCTAAAAACATTAAATAATCAAGACAAGTGTTCTCAACTGATCTAATCATTTTTTAAAAAAGCTACATTTAGTAGTCTGCCTTTGGTCGTCATGTGCCAGTTGCCACAAGAATTTTTTTTATTCGTTCATGGGATGTGGGCATTGCTGGCAAGGTCAGCATTTATTGCCCTTGCACAGGTGGTGGTGAGCTGCCTACATCAGACTGGCTTGTTAAGCCATTTCAGAAGGTAGTTAAGTATCAACCACATTGGTGAGTCTGGTGTCACAAAAGGCCAAGAAAGGTAAAGGATAGCAGATTTCCTCTGCTGAAGGACATTTGTGAAGCACATGGCTTTTTATGACAATCCAGTAGTTTTATGATTATTACTGAGACTATTAATTCCAGAGTTAATGATCAACTGAATTGAAATTCTTCCAGCAGCCATGGTGGGATTTGGACCATGTCTCCTGAGCACGAGTCCAAACCTCAATTACTTGTCCAGCAACATTACCACTATGCTGATGCCCCCATTAGGTGCCACATCAGCATACAATTGCTTAAATGTTTGTGAAACAAAACACAGCTGAGATGGTCACCAAGGAAATAGTAACAAAAACTACCAGACCCACCACTTAAAAACAATAAAAATAGGCAGCCACAATGAAACTACTCCAAATATTATTTGAAAAAGCTCCATCACACCTCTACATAGCTCCCTGATTGTCCCAATATAAAACAATTCCCATCTGTCAGAGTCCCATCTACAGCTGTACGCTTCTGCCACAAGATGGAGCACCATTAGCTCCAGATCATCATGTCAACACGGTCACTTCAGATAACCTCAACTTCCAAGTCACTGCCAACATTCCTAACCTTCCTCCTGGATAAAAGTAACTTTGGAACTGCTAGTCATTTACTTCTTTCCTTTCTACATTTTAGTCAATGAGTCATGAAACTTCTGTGTTGTTCTTTCAGAGTAAGCAATCCTATAAGCTGTTCTACCATATCTCCCAACGTGGAGAAACCACACTCCTCCCTCCAGGGTTTTCTACTGCATTAAGCGCTGAAAATCCTGGCAATGTCACAATGCCATTTTTTTTTAAGCTTTTCTAAATTTTTGGCAGTCTAGCACATTTGACTCATTCATTTTGCAGTTGCTGCCACATCCCCATGAAATCTGAGCTCCTCCAGCCACAGTATGTGCCTAAACTGCTCTCATTCTCAGCTTGAAGCCCAGGCTTCACAGTTTCTCAGTTCTGCATGCCGCCTGTTACAGCTGTGCTTCTTTCCCAACTTGTGAGCACAGCTACCCAGTTTTCAGTGCTTACTTTTCCAAAAAAAATGCAGTTCAAATTGCCATGGTAGGATTTAAACTCTCATCCACTGGACTGATTGCATTAAATTTTGACTCAATGTCAAGAGCAGACTGACTGAGCCCATACGTTTCTGATCACTTCCAGCCGAATACAAAAGAAAGCCTTCAGTCTTACAACCGAGTAGCAAGATACCAAAACTTTTTAAGGGTAATGGAAAAGAGGAAGAAATAGATTTGAATGATTATCTTAGTCCAGAAATAACTGGTGTCAAATGAAGGCTTTGGGACTGTTCCATTTTGAGTATTACCCCTGATATACATTTAAATAATTTATAGAACGATGCAAGTAACAAAATCATCAATCTTTCATAGGCAATATAAATTCCAGACTACACCATCAAGCAGAACGCCATATCCTAGCTTCAAATAGCAAAACTAAACCATTCTTCTTAAAATTACTAGATCACTCTCAGTTACAATGTAAATGCTACTCTGGTTTGTCACTTAGTAGCACTCTCCTTGGAGTCAGAGGCTGTGGGTTTAAGTGCCACTCCAGACACCTGAGCACAAGTCCAATGCAGTGATAAGGGGTTGCTGCACTGTCAGAAGTGCCACCTCCCTTGGCTAAACAGGGGCCCTGCCTGATCTCTCAGGTCAACATAAAAGATCCTATGGCGCTAAAGAGCAGCAAGGGTGTTTTCAAGGAGGTTATCCCCAGTGTCCTGGTTACTACTTAACCCTCAACCATCATTTAAAAACATTATCTGGTCATTATCACCTTGCTGTTCCCAAATTGGCTGCCTATGTTACCATGGTAACTACACTTCAAAACTGTACGTCATTGGCTGTGAAGTGCAATGGGGTATCCTGAAGTTCTAAAAGGCGTTATATAATTGCTAGTTTTTTTTTGGTAGCATGTTTAGATTTGACTCAAGAGAAAATGAGGCTACTTTAGTTAGATACAAGGAAGAGGCATATCAGGAAATGTGAATTGTTGCATTAAACCAGACATTTAAAAAGTTAGCTCCTTTGCACAATATTTCTAAAAAATCATGACAATGTCAAAATTGGTATTATTTACACTAATGTCCTTGATAACAGGGATATTATTACACTGGGAAGTGAATTCACCAAATCTATTCTCCTGCTGTGGAAACTGTCCACCAGGCCATTTCCTTTCTTTATCAGGAACTACCTAATAGTTGTTGTTGTGACCTCCCTTGAAGGCCAGGCCAAGACTGGAGATTTAAAACCACAAATCTGGACTTTTCTCTGGAATTGCACTACACCAGAGAGGGAATATATAACCAGCAGTAAAGGATAAACCAAAAAAAGGAAACCTACCTGTAAAGGTTCACTGTGAGGGTTGTGTATATTTATTAAAGGTGAAAAACTGCTATTTACAGGAACCCTTGCCCCTATAAATGGGCGCAAGCGATAAGGATTAGGTATTCCAACACCAAACACCTGCAATAAAAGGATTCAAAAAGATGAAGTTTTGGTCTTTTACCATATCAAACAATATTTACCAAGACCAATAAATAAAGTACTACAGGTTAATAAAATTAAGCGAGGTATGTAAGCTTCTGTTATCTCATCAAATCAGTTTTGCCAAAGGTGAGCACTTTTTAAAAAAAGTCAAAATACTTCATGGTTGCAGTGTTGTTTCAAACAAGTTGAGCTTGAAATCCCTCATGCTATGATTTGCCCACAAAAATGCCTTCTCTCAACTGGTTGAAGAACGCACCGAGAGGAGACAAGACTCTTAGTTGATGTGGAAGTAGTACCAAAAATGCCTGTTGATCATACCAGGCAACATTGCTGCTCACTGAATGAATGGAAATGCACAAGGAGAGATTTGAAATTTAGAAAGTTTGGCTTGGGGGGGGGGGGGGGAGGAAATCGAAGAAATTCAGGTATTAAAAGTCTACTTCAGTTAAAACTTTGAATCAAGCTACATTATCTCAAGCACTAAAAAAAATAAAGTCTTTCTTTCTTACCTGGTACGTAAATACCCCATGAAGTGATGTATTAATAAATAAAGTATTTTCTACATTTCCCACTACTCTTGCAAGAAAAACTACATCAAAAGATGTGTTTCCTCCTGGTGGAATAATCTAGGCAAAATCAAAAATATGAATTAGTTTATATGATTATTAGTTTATGGTGTAGCTGTTACCAATTCTATTCCTTACTATAGTTGCACAATTAGATTTGCATCAGACGTTATTGTGGCAGCCAAAATAGTTAGAATTAGAATTTGTCATTTCATAAGCACAATGCTTAATGTTCACAAGAGAAACTGAGTCAATCTAAAGAGGAAGAGTTTGGGGTTTGGTGAGGGCCTGGAAGAGAAAAACTATTTTGCAACATTATATGTAATCTGTCAGTATTAGTAAGGCACATTGAATACTACCATCTCAGCCTTACCAGCCAAGTTGTACTTGCTCTACTGCTAATTACACTATTTGAAACAGAAAATGTACAGCACAAAGGGAGGCCACTACACAAGTTCTTATGCCCGTGCAGTGATCAAGTTTGGAGGAACCCCAAGGTGTCCGAGTCTGTCTATTTGAACAAGACCTGGCCACACACTGGAGCCTCAATTTGTAAACCAATCACTGGAAATGAAAATTGTTACAGTTTCTGTAACAAAAAATAGTTGCATAAATCCAGTTGTTTTTCTAAATTTTTGATGGTGCATTATGCAGAACTTATACTGTTTGTTAAGCAAACATGGAAATGTTATCAGATCAATTTTCAAATTCAATCACCTAAACATTACAAACAACCTAGGTGATAACAAGCCTTCAAAATTCCACTAACCTACTGGAGAATTCCCTTCGAAAACTAAGAATCAATATTATTCATTACAACAGTTAAGTTTGTGGTGAAGGAAACTATTGCAATGAAAAATACTGTAGGGGACTGGACCCTATTTATGTGCAGCTTCCACATATGCAAACATTTATACACTACTTCAACCAACTGACATATTATATACAGTATATACAGGCATTAATGCTCAAACGTAGTTTGATCTCTGTTGCATACAATCAATAAATTCCCATGTTTCAAAATTGGAAATGCTAGGAGTATGTGAGTCAAATATTTAGTACAACTTGGCTGCTATTGCTACAATGGTACTAAATGCACTTAGCACATGTTGGCAGGCTGGTTATAAAAAAGGGCACAAAATACTCCCCAAACAAGCAAGCTCCATGTGCTTCGCTTGTGCAACAATGTTTGATAAATATTCACTTACAAATCTTAGTGATGACATAACTACCACACTTAAACAAATTTGGAGTCTGGTGACCTCTTGGTGAACCATAACTTCTACAATTAATAGTGATGCTGGCAGATAGTCTCCATTACTTGCACAGTAAATTAAAATTAGTACATTCAACATTTGTCCCCTCCCACGCCTTGTCAAAATATTATACCACAGCTGAATTAATTATGGACAAAAAAAATCTTGAACGTTTGGACTACCCGACAAAATTAGTAACTCTAGTTATGAAAATATGCAAGTGAAAAAGAATAATCATTACCTTTCAGTAAATCAAAGCCCTTCAATAATAAAATTTGAAGGATTTTCTAGTTTTAACAGCATTTCAAAGTAATTCAATAATACCACAGACAACAGGTCAGAAGGAGACCATTTTGCCCATCAAGTCTGGGCCTGGTCTTCACTAGAGCAACTCAAAGCTAATCAATCACTCTTTTCCCATGACTGTCATTTCCTCCTCTTCAAATACTTTCCAATTTTCCTGTACAGACACAATGGTCTCAGCCTCTACCACTTCATAGTAAAACATTTTATGCTCCAATAACCTTGCTGCATATTTCATAAATTGAGAACCTTCATTTAATCATCTCTGCTCCAATAGAAATAGCCCCAGTATCACAAGTCTCCCTACATAGCCATAATTTTCCCATTCCTGGTATTATCATGGGTGAATATATGATGCGATGTTCCTTCCATAATGGAATGGTAAAAGCTATACATGGCACTAAGTGCGACCTAAAGAAATATGCAAATTTATTGCTTTGCTAAAATACAAATCTGTAACCTATTTCAGTGGTTTAAAAATGCTTAAAACATTCATGTCATTGCATTCCAAGCAGCACTGCAAAAGATAATTAAAATACGTGCAGCCAGCCACGTACCCTATTTTCTTCCTGGCACGGCAAACATTTTCATTTGCAGTCATTGCAAGTGATGCAAACAGTTTTCATAAAGTTACATATTTTCCCTTATGGCATGTTCTGGCTACAGATTAACTTCATATGTTGCGGAGAATAGAAATCTCAGATCTTCACCAATGTACACATGACGAAGGTAATGATTATTCCTGCAGCTATTTCAACAAATGCAAAATACAAAGTTCTTACCCTATTTTGAAAAAATGATGCATGAAAGTGTGATGTTGTTGCTGATATTGATACTAAAATTATTGTTTCTTCTGTGCTGGGGTTGTGCAAGTATACTTTTTCCATTTTTGGCATTCCCACTGGCCTGTGAAGGCAAACAGATATATAACCATTAAGTCATCAGCATCACAAGAGATCCACTAGTCAAGTTCGCCACAAACAAAGTACACGCTAGCACCTTTAGTGTAGCAAAAAATTCAAGGTACTTTATAGGCAGGTTGCTTTATCACAGACTTATGTTTACAGCTATTTAAAACTCCTGTACAAGTAGCAGAGCTGTGTAATAGAATATTACACTACGCTTGTTCCCAGAATTTGACATGGAAGTAACCGATCACATTACAAGTGCTCATTGGTGAAAAGTAAATCCTTAGCCAGTTTCATAATTCAGATCAGTTTGCTTGCTTCAGTCACTATAAAAAGGGACCAGGCATGAAGTTATGTGGGGCTTTCTTCCTACTTCTATGGACCCAATAGGTGTCAAAGTTTAACACAAATGAATTCAAATGATCTTGGTAATCTACTCGCACATCAGAATATTTCAAATGCATAATAATTTCAAGGACACCATAAATTTGATACAATTCCAGTTTAAAACAAATTTACTCAAACACAAACTTTCATGCAAGCCATGGATTGCCCACAATGCTCCCTATCTCAGTCAAGGTCATCTGGCAAAACACTGGAGAGAGAGGAGAGAAAACTTATTTGTTTAAACACTTAAAATGAAAAGCAAACCTGCTCAGGTCACTTTCACACATCCCAATTAATTAGAGGCAAATGGTAGGAAAACAAGTCATCTTGCATATGGGAAGATAATTAGGCATTTATTAAGGAAATCACTCAAAAACAATTACATTGTATTTTTTTGCTGCTATGCTGAATTCTTGAACTTCATGAAAGGCAATCTAGAATTGAGGTGATAGAGGCAACACCTTTAAAAGGACACGATTCTTACATTAAGTAGTATTCCTGAACTCATAGTTGCTGCATAATATGTAATTGTCAAGTCGTAAGATACTGCTTTATATTCTACTGAAAATTAAAGTATGCAAAAAAATGACATGCAACTTCAAAATCATTCACCCTTATTTTGATTTGATGCAATTGCATAGGAAGTATTCAAATCTTAGCATATTTTCTGGATTAGGCAAAATGGAATTAACGGTGTCTTATTAAAATAAAATGCTTAATCTCACAAAAATATTAGTCAACACAGAATTATACAGTAGGCCTTGAAGAAGTGGGTTTTTCAGCCCACTTGATCTCCTAATAAGGACTTCAAGCTCAAATGATCTTTTAAAAAAAAAAGTACATTTCCATCATGGCATCCAACAGCATGGTAAAACGGGTCTACGGATTTCTTCCGCTGGAAGACTGCGATCCATGCAGCAGACTCATATGAAGTCTCTCTGCAATCATTTCCCAATCTCAACTCATCCTAACCTTGATCCCAGTCAATTTTACTTTGCTTGCAAAATGATTACATCACAGTGACACTCATCTCCTTGCACTATGAATGCTGTACAATCAAAAACAAGTGTTTTTTTATTCATTCATGGGATGTGGGCATCACTGGCTAGGCCATTTGTTGCCCATCCATAATTGCCCTTAAGGTGGTGGTGAGCTGCCTTCTTGAACTGCTGCAGTCCATGTGGTGTAGGGACACCCACAGTGCTGTTAGGGAGGGAGTTCCACAATTTTGACCCAGTGACAGTGAAGGAATGGCGATATATTTCCAAGTCAGGACGGTGAGTGGCTCGGAGGGGAACTTCCAGGTGGTGGTGCTCCAATGTGTCTGCTGCCCTTGTCCTTTTAAATGGTAGCAGTCGTGGGTTTGGAAGGTGCTGCCTAAGGAGCCTTGGTGAGTTCCTGCAGCGCATCTTGTAGATGGCACAGACTGTGCATCGGTGGTGGAGGGGGTGCCAATCAAGGAGGTTGTGCCTTGTAGATGGTGGACGGGCATTGGGAAGTCAGTTGGTGAGTTCCTCGTGACAGGATTTCTAGCTTCTGACCTGCTCTTGTAGCCACAGTATTTACATGGTTAGTTCAGTTCAGTTCCTGGTCAATGGTGACCCATAGGATGTTAAAGTGGGGGGTTCAGCAGTGGTAACGCCATTGAATGTCAACAGGCAATGTTTAGATTCTCTCTTGTTGGAGATGGTCATTGCCTGGCACTTGTATCACAACTATTGCTTGCCACTCATCAGCCCAAGCCTGGATATTGTCCATGTCTTGCTTATCACAAAACTATCATTTTTCATAATATTATTGTGAGATATTGTAAAGTATCCATGTGCGTGAGAGAAAACTAAATTAGACAGATAGACTGCAAGGTTGAAATTATCAAAGCAGTTAGGTGTAAAAGGGAATTTGAAATGCTAATGAGTGAGTTAGGGTAAAGTCAGCAGATAGGGTGAATGAAATTCGCAATTTTAGAGTAAGGGAAAAGTTGTTGGATTTTCAAAGAGACAAAGGTTTTTACGACTGGCAAGATAAATAGGATGTTATGACATGGCAGATGTGTGCCAGGCAGTCCAAATCCACAAGGGAAACCTGGTTACCCTATCACAACCATTTTGCAATTTGTATTTATTATGAGATGTGTGCACTGAATTCAGAAGCAGTGAGCCATCTAGGATGTTTAGAGATTTAAAAAATCAAAATATTTATTAACAAAAAAGAATTCAAGCGCATATAGAAGACTACAATTACTTAATACTATAGCAACTCCTAAAATTCCTAATTAACCTGATTCCCAGTTACACACCCCTTTAGGGCAACAGTCCAAAACAGATTTGAGATTTTAAAAAGCCAGCAAGTTAACAGTACCTACTTGACATTGGGCTTCGAAATGGCTTTCTCCAACTTTAGTTACTGGACACAGACTTATGCAACAAATGGCTGGAGGCTTCAAGGCTGCTTCACACACTCCTGTTAGATCTTACATGGCCCCCAACATATAGCCCTTCGTTCTCCTTTATATGTTTCTCTCTTTAACATGTAAATTCCATTGCTCCATACATCTTTGGAACTATACATTTCCCATAATATAAAAGCTTTCATGTTGCCAACAACCTTTGGGAAAAATAAACACACTGCTTAGTCTTGCTTATCTGGCTAGTTGTAAACAGACAAACATCCCTTTGAAACCCAAACAATCCTTTTACTTATCTGAAAATGCAAATACCCTTCAAAGATTACATGCTAAGACAACATCCATGTTTACTCATTAGCATTTCAAATAATTTCTATACCTAGCTTCTTTTACTTTCAAGCTTGCAGTCTATCACTCAAAATATAATTAAATCACACAGACAGAACAATCTACACTCACACCTATAAAACCGACTTTACAACAAACCAAAAAAAAATGAAAATTATACTTTTGTAACAGGAGCAAGGTTATGATGTTGATTTTTCCCCAAAAGTGCTGACCATAATGATAACATTAAAAGATGTTCATGGAAAAAGTAAATTCCAAAGACATGGGGGAACAATGGAATTTACATATCAAAGAAGGAGGAAATATACTTAAGGGTGGATGGAATGCTGCGTGTGTGGCGTCGTGCGAGATCCGAAAGATACACTGTGAGAAACAGACTTGGGGAAGAGCCTCTAGCCACTTTGGTTACTGGAACAGCAGACTTCTGCAAAGTTGTGTTAAAAGCCTTTGAAATTCCACTGTTGAGTGGGTGCTTCTGGTAACCTTGCTGGATTGTCTCTATAAATTTAAAATATATTTTGAACTGTTGCCTTAAAAAAAGAGGGGGTGTGTCACTGGGACTCTGGTTAATTAGGTACTTTTGGAATTGTTATAATATTAAGTAACTGTGATCTTGTGTGTGTTTGATTCTGTGTTAAAAAAAGTTTTAATTTAATTTTTTTAAATCTCTGATGGTGTTAGTGGACTCATTACTTCTGAATTCTGTGCACAAACCTTCTGGTAATAAATACAAATTACAAAACCATTATGATAGTGTGGCCAAGTTTCCCTTGTGGATTTGGTCAGCCTGGCAAATATCACTTGCCTATCATAACATGCTACTTTTGGACATGGACTGCTTCAGTATGAGTCGTTGCAAATGGTGCTGAACATTTTGTGCAATCAGCAGCGAACATCCCCACTTCTGAACTTCTGGAAAAAAGGTCACTGATGTAGCTGAAAATGGTTGGGCCTAGGACACTACCCTGAAGGGCTCCTACAGCGATGTCCTGGAACTGAGATGATTGACCTCCAACAACCATAACCATTTTCCTTTGTGCTCGGTATAATGCCAACCAGTGGAGAGTTTTCCCTGATTCCCATTGACTCTAGTTCTGCTGGGGCTCCTTGATGCCACACCTTGGTCAAATGCTGCACTGATGTCAAGGCCAGTTACTCACCTCACCTCTGGAGGTCAGCTCTTTTGTCCATGTTTGAACCAAGGCTATAACGAGGTCAGATACTGAGTGACCCTGCTGGAACCCAAACTGAGCAGTGAACAAATTGTTGGTAAGCAAGTGCTGCTTGATAGCGCTGTTGATAACCCCTATCACTTTACTGATGATCGAATGTAGGCTGATAGGGTGGTAATTGGCCAGGTTAGATTTGTCCTGCTTTGAGTACAGGACATACCTGAGCAATTTTCCATATTGCTAGGTAGATGCCAATGTTGTAGCTGTACTGGAACAGCTTGGCTAGGGGCATGGCAAGTTCTGGAGCACAAGTTCTCAGTATTATTGCTGGAATACTGTCAGGGCCCATAGCCTTTGCGGTATCCAGTGCCTTCAACCATTTCTTGATATTACATGGAGGGAATCAAACTGGCTGAAAACTGGCATCTGTGATGCTGAGGTCCTCCAGAGGAAGCAGAGATGGATCATCCACTCAAACACTTCTGGGTGAAGATTATTGCAAGTGCTTCAGCCTCATCTTTTGCAATGATGCGGTGGGCTTCTCCATCATTGAGGATGGGGATGTTTATGGAGCCTCCTCCTCCAGTGAGTTGTTTAATTGTCCATCACCCTTCACAACTGGATGTGGCAGGACTGTGGGGCTTAGATCTGATCAGTTGGTTGCTGAATTGCTTAGCTCTGTCTATCACTTGCTGCTTATGCTGTTTGACACGCAAGTAGCCCTGTGTTGTAGCTTCACCAGGTTGACACTCCATTTTTAGGTATGCCTGGTGCTGCTCTTGGCATGCCTTCCTGCACTCTCCAATAAACTAGCGTTGATCCCCCATCCTGCCATTACCACCAAGTCAGGGGATATGTCGTACCACGAGATTACACATTGTGGTCAAGTACAATTCTGCTGCCCCACAGTGCCTCACAGTTGCCCAGTCTCAAGTTGCTGGATCTGTTCAAAATCTATCCCATGTAGCACAGTGGTAGTCCCACACAACACATTGGAGGGTATCCCCAATAAGAACTCAGGATTTCGTCTCCACAAGGACTGTGTGGTGGTCACTGTCATGGTACTGTACTGATACTGTCATGGACAGATGCATCTGCAGCAGGCAGTTTAGTGAGGAGTTCAAGTATGTTTTTCCCTCTTGTTGGTTCTCTCACCACACTGTAAACCCAGTCTAGCAGCTATGTCCTTTAGGGCTCAGCCAGCTCTGTCTGTAGTGGTGCTACCGAGCAACTCTTGGTGATGGACATTGAAGACCCCACCCACAGTACATTCTACGCCTTTGCCACCTTTAGTGTTTCCTCCAAGTGGTGTTGAATGTGGAGGAGTGCTGATTCATCAGTGAGGGGGACAGTACATGGTAATCAGCAGGAGGTTTCCTTGCCCAAATTTGACCTGGTGCCATGAGACTTCATGGGTCCAGGACTTAATTGCCAATTTCTGTACATTCAGATATGTATTTCTCCAGTTTTCCAATCAAGCTCAAATTATTTTTAAAAAGTACTGTATACATCTTCAGCTCAAAATTAGTTAAATTTTACGTTCTGAACTGATGGGTTTGTGTCAACCCCATTAGGTCCTTGCACAGTAAGCAAAGGATTAATAACTTGCATGTACATAGTGCCTTTTGATAGGAAAATGTCCCAAGGTGCTTCACAGGGACTCAATTAGACAAAAAAATTGACATAACCACTGGATGTATACATTGTGCACGCACAGTCAAACTTAAACAGAAATGGTGGGGAGGGTATTAGTGGGGGAAAGAGATACTCAGACATTGATTAACCCACAGATGTGAAATTCCATATTAAAAGTTTGCTGTATTCTACATACATATTTTAACATTCAATAATTACAGCTATTGGTTCAAAAGGAATAAAGACAAAATGCTGAAGACAGTCAGTACGTCTGGCAGCATTGGCGGCGAGAGAGAGAGACACACACAGACAGACAGACAGAGTTAATATTTCAGGTTGATGATCTTTTACCAGTTTTGATGAAAGATCATTAACCTGAAGCATTAACTCTGGCTCACTCTCCACAGATCCTGCCAGATGCTGAGTATTTTCAGCATTCGGTTTTTAATTTCAGATTTCCAACATTTGCAGTGTTTTGCTATTGGGTTTCTATAGGATTTTTATCCTGAGACATGTCCTTGTTGCCAGATGTTCTGTCCTCAGTGAATAGGCTTTGCAATGCTGTGATGAGTGCACTCTTGTGTACAAAGAAACAGGTCCTTTAAGCTAAAACCTTAAGGTAAGCCAAAGAAAAAAAATGAGGAAGACAATGAATCTAATCTAGAGCACCAATTTACTTACTAAATACTTGCATGATATGGAAGTGCACCACAAAGGAGTGTAAGACACTGGTTTGAGTGCACACTTTACACTCCCAAATTCCTAATCTCCGACATCAGAATAAAGCACATAAAACTGTCCAGGAATGCGCAATCGAAAGAAGTTCTGCTCTTCTCTCCGATACGGTTCTCCATCACTTCTGTCTTGCTATAGAATTAGAATGGTGATTACAAGCACACGAGGCAGTCATTTGGCCTGTCATGTCTATGCGGATCTCTGCAAGAGCAATTCACCTAGTGCTATCCCTTCCCCGCAATCTTGCAGATTTTTCCTCTTCAGATAGCAATCAATTCTCTTTCAAACATCATGCTTGAATCTGCCTCCACCACACCCTCAGACTGTGTAGTCCAGATCCTAACCACTTGCTGTGTGAAAAAGTTTTAATTTCATGTCGCCATTGCTTCTTTTGCCTATTACCTTAAATCTGTGCCCTCTGGTTCTCATTCCTCACCCCAGAATCACACTCATTAATCTTTTCTGCATGCTCTCTAAAGCCTTCACATCCTTCGAGTGTGATGCCCAGAACTGGACACAATAGTCCAGTTGAGGCTGAACCAGTGTTTTTGTTTCTCACAAGGGTACAAAAGCAAGGAAGTTATGCCCCTATTTATATTAACCGTGCTCTCACCCTGCCTTGTCACCTTCAAATGATAGTCCCCAAAGTCCCTCTGGACCTTGTTTAGAATTGCGCACTATTTTATATTGCCTCTCCCCATTTTTCCTACCAAACTAAACCACTTCACACTTGTTCACCTTTGTTGCTGATTTCTATTTCTCTTCCTGTGTTTCACCAGGTCCCATCATCACCCCCTTTGGCCTTGCACTGTGAAACCTTTCATCATTTAATCTCTCCTGCCTTTCACCTGATCACAGGCCACTTTCACTTTTATTAAAATTCAATCACAGGATGTGGGCTTCACTAGCTGGGCCAACATTTATTGCTCATCCCTAGTTGCCCTCGAGAAAGTGGCAGTGATGAGCTGCTGCCTTGAACTGCTGCAGTCCATGTGGTGTAGGTACACCCACAGTGCTGTTAGGAAGAGAGTACCAGGATTCTGACCCAGTGAATAACGGTGATAAATTTCCAAGTCAGAGTAACAAGTGCCTTGGAGGGGGAATTCCAGGTGGTGATGGTGTTCCCATCTATCTGCTGCCCTTGTCCTTCTAGATGGTAGAGGTCGTGAGTTTGGAAGGTGCTGTCGAAAGAGCTTTGGTGAATTCCTGCAGCGCATCTTGTAGATGGCACACACTGCTGCTACTGTGTGCCGGTGCTGGAGGGAGTGAATGTTTGTGGATGTGGTGCCAATCAAGTGGGCTGCTTTGTCCTGGATGGTGTCAAGCTTCTTGGGTGTTGTGGGAGCTGCACTCATCCAGGCAAGTGCAGAGTATTCCATCACACTCCTGACTTGTGCCTTGTAGATGGTGGTCAGGCTTTTTTTTTTGGGGGGGGGGGGGGGAGATGGGATGTCAGGAGGGGAGTTACTCGCCGCATGATCCCTAACCTCTGTCCTGCTTTTGTGGCCAGTATTTACATCGCTAGCCCAGTTAAGTTTCTGATCAATGGTAACCCCCAGGATGTTGATAGTGGGGGATTCAGTGATGGTAATGCCATTGAACTTCAAGCAGCGATGGTTGGATTCTCTTGTTGCAGATGGTCATTGTTTGACACTTGTGTGGCACGAATGTTACTTGCCACTTGTCAGCCCAAGCCTGGATATTGTCCAAGTCTTGCTGCATTTGGACATGGACTCAAAAACTTACTACATTGGTAATTTTTCCCAGTTAGGATGAAAGGTCACAGGCCTGAAATGTTTCAGTTTACCATTTTCTGTTATTGTTAAAACAGACAAATGCTATTGTTGCAAATATGCTAGCCCCCCCAAACTAAGAAACACACAATTTAAACCTAGTCAGCTTGCACCATGTGACCACAACATCATAAAGCAAGTTAACTTCAAACAAAACTGAACTCAGCAAACATGAAATCTACAGCCAAATACCCTACATCATTTTAACCCAGTCAATACCTGTAATCTCTGGATGGGAAAATGTGCTGAATTGAGCAAGAGCAGTCTGCCACATAATATTTAAATCAGAAATCCCTTGGCACACCACACGTGTAGAAGCACAATACCCCAAAATTAAGTCAGATTTTCAGACGCAATTCCAATTTCAGTCTTAGTGGGGTAAGCGAGGGAATACACCAGGCATATGCAAGTACTTTCACCCTTCCGTTTTAAAAAACAATTTTAAAAAAGTTAGAAGATATTTGAGAGCAGTCTGCCTTATCAAATATTTCCTAGCAGCTGGTTCAAAAAGCTATATCGACAAGAATCCCTGGAACAGTTCCATTTTCTCACTGTCGGAAACCGAACAGAAATTTCAAAGTGAAATGAGAAAGAGGAGGAATAAAATATTACTTCAACAGCACTTTTTCTTCAAAAGGCTGTATGTCCAGTAAGATTTTTACATCACCAGAAGCATATTCAGATTAAATGGAGATGTAAAATATGGACAAAAATCAGGACTGAATAGTATGAAGCTTCTGCAGCATTTTAAAAAGATCAGCTATTAATTTTGCTCCAATGTTATCTTGTAACAAGTGAATATTTTCCTGTAGCAATACTTTTATTGCTTCTCTTCCTCATATACAATTCCCATACCTTGTTGAAACTGGCAGTATATAGCCAGCTTGCCCTACAGCTTGTAGATGGTTTAAATTCTTGGTCCAGCAGAGTTATCCTACAGGGCAGGTGGTCTATTGCAGACTGTTATTTGGCACAGACTTCAACTCTAGAATGCTCTGTACCAATTATCAAGTTTAAATTAGTTATTCTTCATTTGTTTTATTTCTCTCAGCAAAGCTGACAAAATGACCACTAACATAGGATAATTAGATTATAGGTGCTGTACACAGGGCAAATGAAAGAAAAGTCATATTCTATGATTTTGAAGTGCTTACATATTCTATTTAAATCATTTCATCTACAAAGCAGAATTTAGTTCATTTTCCCAAATTATCCCATACAAACAACAATTTACAATGACCATTTGACCAATGAATAATTGAGCAAGGCTAACAAGGCGAAGTTCAACGTTAAACAGTCTATAGTGCAGCTAGTGTTTCGCAAGTTAACTTGCGATAGTAATTCACTAATCAGAGCTTTATAATTCTCAAATAGTGGAGATACTCAAGATAGAAAGTAAACTCAGTAACTATGAAGAATGTTTTTATACAAGACTATTATTACATACGTGCATATTTAAAGTTGTGTGAAAGCAGAATAGTCATTCAAAATCAAGAAATTTGTTAATCCTGGTGCTAATTTTGTTTACGACCATGACAGGAGAGCATTAAGTCCCACTCAGTTATATTTATGTCCACCTGAGAATGAG
Organism: Cetorhinus maximus; assembly: GCF_964194155.1. Taxonomy (NCBI): domain Eukaryota; kingdom Metazoa; phylum Chordata; class Chondrichthyes; order Lamniformes; family Cetorhinidae; genus Cetorhinus; species Cetorhinus maximus. The sequence continues at coordinate 22,466,050 of NC_135885.1, read as the reverse complement.
TCATACTCTCAGCACCAAAATGTCAGCCAAGATTGCGTGCTTAAGTCTTGGAATGGAGCTTGAACCCATGAGCCAGCAGGCTCAGAGGCAAGTGCTACCACAGAGCCAAAGCTATTCAGGTGACATTCAATTAGAATGCTGACTAGACCATAAGACATAGAAGCAGAAATTAGACCAATCGGCCCATCGAGTCTGCTCCGCCATTCAATCATGGCTGATAAGTTTCTCAACCCCATTCTCCCGCCTTCTCCCCGTAACCTTTGATCCCCTTACCAATCAAGAACCTATCTATCTCGGTCTTAAATACACTCAATGACCTGGCCTCTACAGCCTTCTGTGGCAATGAATTCCATAGATTCACCACTCTCTGGCTAAAGAAGTTTCTCCTCATCTCTGTTCTAAAAAGTCTTCCCTTTACTCTGAGGCTGTGCCCTCGGGTCCTAGTCTCTTCTACTAATTGAAACATCTTCCCCAAGTCCACTCTATCCAGGCCTTTCAGTATTCTGTAAGTTTCAATCAGATCCGCCCCTCATCCTTCTAAACTCCATTGAGTATAGAGATGAGAGAGAGAGATATATAGTAATTTCATATTTTACTCAGTCAAATTCATTCTTGACTGGAATTGACAAGGGTTAAGTCTACATATCAAAATTTAGTGGAAGTTCTTCGTGACATATACAAAATAAAAACTGAATTTTACATTAAAATAGTTCTGCTAGGGCTAAGCACAACTCCACAAAGTTCCAGTTCAACCTTTTATGTTACTTTCTCACTCTGCACTAATCTCATTTCCCCAGCTTGTATTTTCCCCATCGTTATTGGTGCCTCGAGCAGTACTAAGTTATTATGGCTTTAATACACTGCACAGTAGAGAGAAAGTTAGCCAGTAATGTGTAGTGTCCATTTATGTTCTAGCAGTTTTATCTTTGGATTCATCTTGCTGCCATTGAGCACAGCTTTCCACACTGGAGAGCCATGCACAGCACTTCAAATAAAAACACAAACCATAGAAAGAAAATGGAAGATATAGTGTAGCATGGCTATAGCTCAAATCGTATTAGCACCCAAGCTGGTTAGTTAAGTTGGCCATCAGACTAGCCCTAGTCCAGAGTACTGGAGGGATTACTCACCATATACCCAGGGACACGAGTTAATTTGTTTTAATAAAGCAGCAAGTACCTGTAATCGAAAGCATGTTAGGAATTTCTATGACCCAAGTTTCCTGCCAATCTGAAGCAAATGAGATATACAAGGCTACACAAGTACCCTGAGACAATGTGACCCTTTTCTGAAAGCATGAGGTAAGTTTCTTTAGCTTTGAGTAATAAATTCATCTTTTAATCCACAGCCACAATTGGACACCACAAACAGTATAATTGCAGGTAATGTTATTAATTAAAAAACAAATAAAAAAAGAGGCACACCACTGAAGAACTCTTCCAGCACAATCTAAGAATGTTCCATCACAGAACCTGTCCATTTGATCCATCATGTCTGCATCAGTATTCTTTGCCACATTTAGTCAACTTCTCTAGTCCTATTTTTTCCTCATTCCACTTAGCATTCCTGTTTCTAAATCAGTTTTACAGATTGTTTCAATGTCATGGAATCAATAGCTTGTGGGAAGATTGTACATTTTCTTGAATTTGTGCACAAAAAATAATTCTAACCTCCCAATTAACTCATTAAAATTATGCCCTTTCATTATGAACTCACTGACCAATGGAAATAACTATCATACACACTATCAAAACTCAGTTTCAAGACTTCCATAGGTATACTTCAACCTTCTCAACTCCAGTGAAGGACTAGGCCCATAATTGAACCTTGAATTTTAAGTGACATCCAAGTGAATCCATGTTGTTTCCCTGATGCTTTTATATGTTTATTTAAAGAGTGCTGCTATAACTGTACACAGTACTCCATCTGTGACAAGGTCTTGTACAAATTCAACATCAGCTTTTTGTGTATTCTATGCCCCTACATATAAATCCCAAAAGATTCTGCTGGTTGTTTTTTTGGTCTATCTACTTGCACTGCCATGTTTAATGACTTGAGCATCTTCACACCATCATGGCTGTTCTATTTTAAATCTTGCCATTAAAAAGTATAGCCCTTTCTTTGATTTTCAGTTCCATATTACTTTGCATTACAGTACATCCGCAATACTTTGAGCCTATCCATGTCTTCCTACAGTCTTTAACACTTCACCATACAATTTGTTCCCTCAATTCTTAATCCAAATTATTTACATACATAAAATACCTGTGCCACTGCCCACAGTCATCGACATAGTAACATTGCCCTTAAATTACATGTGCTATTATCTTTACCATAAGACTGGTGCTTTGCAAAAGCATCACTGCATTTCTTTTATCTATCCACTGATTTTTTTTCTCTCTCAATCCCATCTTTCTTTCCCCCTCTATTTTGCTTTCGCTGCTGTACATGATCTGACATTGAATTAACTATTCTAAGTTACACTTCCTGGTTTAAACACCGCACCATGGTAAGGATTCTTCAATCTGATTGGTTAAGGAGAGGCATCACTGTTTGCCCAGTTAACATAGGTGTCAGATCCCCTGTAGAGGGTGCTGTGCTGTTTGGCGCTCTGATAACCATAAACTCCAACGCAAAAGCCCACAGAGTCTGTGGGTTAATTCAAATGTAATGAATGGATAGAATTGTTCCTGCGCCACTGACCGGAAAATCCTGCCCAATATTGACCACAGGGCAAGGAAATTCCAATGTTTAGGGTTTCAATGATAAAATGTTCAGCAGAGATGTATAATAATTGCTTATACCCAGCCCCACCCATATTCAGCCCTTTTCAATAACTTTTTTCCTTTTTGTAAACTATTTGCTAACATTTAAAAATAGGCAGACAGTTTGATCCTGAGGCACAAGACACCAGTATTTCTGTCCAAGTTTTATTATTTAAATGTTTTGGATTCATTTGAGCGCTATTTGGCAGGATGGAAGACAAGACATTTTACTGGGGAAATGACCAAAACTTGTGTCTCAATTGCATTTTGAGTTTTTGTTTTATGTACTTTTACCCAACAATGCTTCTACATTCTGTCAACTCTTTTTGTAACTTAGCCTTCAAAATTACCTGTTGCCCCAGTTACACAATTAACGTATGATATCGTATCTATCAACTACCATCTTCACATAGCATATTGAATCTATAGTGACCCCTTTAAACAGTCAATAAATATCAAAAATAACTGTTGCGCACAAGGTCTCTTTCATATTACCCAAATGAAAACAGGCAAAAATACAAAATGACAATGTAAAGAAAATGTAGGATGCCCCTATTTTGACAAGTCACCTGAACTTTGCTCATTATTTTAAAGTCCTCAATTTGTTACTAGCTTATTCCAAGCCCTGGGTTATGCATCTATCATGTGCAAAAAAAATTCTGCAACTCCTTAAAACTCAACAACTTTCAGCTACAACTTTCAACTTCAGTTGATCACATTCTATCAGCAGTAGTCAGTATGAGTAATTTGCAACAACACACCAGCTGATAACATTATGCAATTACATAATGCCCCTTCTGGACAAAGGGACTGAGTTGTTTTGGTGGGGGGGGGGGGGAGGGAAAGCATTTCAAGTTTTTGTTTCATGCCTCTATGTTTTCCTGATGTTTGAAAACCACATGCATTAAAAACACAGGAGAGGCCTTTCAATGCAACTACCTAATTTAATATCCTTCCACATTTTTCTTTCCCAAATACTTATCCAAAATATTAAGTGTTGAACATCCGTTCAGGACAAAGGCTGTGCATCGTTTCATGGGCAACTAAAATCAATACCAGCATGTACCAAGAACTTTGCTGACAGATGCATTGGGCAAGTGTTAATGTTCCTGTAGTAGCAGTTCTGCATGCAAAGTTACAAGAGTAAACACAATAATACACCATTATAGAAAATATAGGTTATTGTATGCTGTTGCCATTTAGTGCAGGATACACAAAAATTATCTTGTCAACCAAAATATTAATCTAGGCATGAACTGGGGCAACAGCTAACAGCAGACAAGTGTAAGAAAAGTTGAGGGATTTTCAAAATCAAGTGTAAATGCTGGATTACATTAGCATGCCACTAAGTTATCTTTAGTGTGCAAGTACATTGTAACTGACCACACTGCAGTTTGCATTCAGAATTGGTGGAAATACCATCTAACCTCCCAAAATTGCAGTAAAACCATTCATTTCACCTCGCTCTATGGGTAAATAAAAAATATAACAGCGCCTTATCTAAAACAAAAAAGTTTTATGAAATAACAGGTCCCAGATGAACAGTGCAATAATTTTGCAAAGTTAAAAAACAAAAAAGTACTATGATACTTAGGAACATTAAAAATTGCTTTTTTCCCCTCTGGTTTTTTTCCCTGAACTCTTGGGAATATGCCTACTCTAGTGAACTAGAATAGAATTTGTGCAACCTTATTTCTGCTTTCTCTTTCTTTAAATGTGTAACTTCCGAATTGAAGAGGAAATCAGTAGTTTATTTCAACACTATTCAAAGCAGAACCATCAGTTTCGAGAACATTTACTTCTATATACACATTTCACAATGCAGATTTGTTCAGTAATACACCTTCAAAATATAGACAGTACATTCATCTGGTTTTCAGACATTCCCCATGAAAAAAATTTTTCCCAAATAATTTACTTTGCAGAAGAAGAAGAATACAAGGGGAAAAAAAGAATGTTGACTATGGGATGACCATGATAAGTGAAACAGGGCAGCTCAAGTGCTGTGAAATGTCTTCAGCTGACTTTTATACATAAGGTCGATTATTAAAATCTAAAAACTTCAACACTACAATAACTTTAGATTGATAAGAAAGACATCTTAAGTATCTTTGGTTACCAGCTAGTATTAAAGCAGGGATTTAAAAAAATATTTGCACTCAGAATCTGGTTTTTGCAGTCAAGGCTTCATTTATGATTCATTCCTTGTTACCCCAAGATGATGGGCCTTCCTGAAGTTGAGTTATGACAATTTGAAGTTTGGAGTATTTTTGCAGTAATGGCACTTACCACCAAGCACACTATCATAGTGAAGATTGGTTCTCCCAATAATATAAAACTGTAGGTTACAACTGGTATTCCATTGTTCCAACATGTCTTTTTAACTCTACTTTTCTAATAATAAAAATCTTTCACGGCACCAATTTTATCATGCTTTGGGAAAAATAAACAAACACACTGTTGGCTTCTTCTGGCTAAGTGTAACATTTCACCACCTCTTGAAATTCAAATTACTCTGGTTTATCTAAAAATGCAAATTTTCCCTCTACACCTCACATTCTAAAACTCCAGCCATGTTTACCTATTTAAAATTTCACACCTAGCTTCTCTGGATACATCAAAGCCTTCAGGCCAGCTGTCTTTAATTCAATTAAGTCTCTCTCACACAAACACAGACACTATTCCTACCTTACAATAAATGTCAATAACATTATGAAAATTATTATATTTTCCTGACAGTAGCAAGAGTAAACCGGATTACTTACTGTGTCAGCTGATGAAGTCCAAGTAAGTTTTTCATCAACAATGCATAAAATGGAACTGTGTGTTGCATAATGCAATGAATTATAATCTAGGTGCTGTTTATGTGACCAGAGGACAGCACATTCAGGGATTTATTTATTTATGCCACTTTGGAATGCAAAAGGAACATATTTACCTATCTGCAGTGAGCTTGAAGAAACCTACAAGTAGCACTGTCTGAGCATATCACAAAATTCCTTCCAAGGTTTTGGCGGGGGGAGGGGGGGGAGGAGAGAGGGGGAAAGAGGAGAAAGTGTAATCTGTAGCTGAATATGAACAAAGCGTCTGCTAGGACGCGTTAAAAGACGACATTCAACTTAACCTTTACCTTCAATGTGTTTTTTGATGCATTCATTCAAGGTGCTGTAATAAAATATAGAAACCAGCAGCATGTAAACCCAGTTACAATGATTCGCAGGAGGAATCAAAGTACACATGAAGAAACCATATCTGGACAGTAGATGTAATGGGTACATTTGACAAAGTGGTCAGTCCTCACATCAGTATCCTATACATCAGATACCAATTGTTCCCAAGACTGAAAAAGGGCTTCCAGAGAGTAAGTGTGCTGTTCTGAATTCTATCTACTTCTGACAGACTGTAAAAGGAGCCACACAAACCACGAGATCCTAAATTTGATCTAGCTCCATGCTGAGTTAGCTGACCTCAGCTGGAGCAATGCAAGAGAACTGGAAAACAGGCTAGGTTACAATTTGACCCCTCTCCAGATACACACTCATATCCAATGAGAAAGGCAGCCTCCTTAGGCAAGCCCTTGTTCCCTAACGAACCAAAATGTTGCTTTATGCACAAATTAATCTGGAATGTTTTGAGTTTACCATAAAAGTATAATTGGAAAGAGCACCAAGTCATAGGTTATGCTTAGATTCTCTCCAACTGATAAACATTTGACAGACCACATTTCAAGTTAAAAATTTTGATAAACGTTTTATAGTTAACAAACAGCAGATTGTTAATTTACAAAACTTCACTTAACTTACAGTATCCTTTTTAAATCACATACTTGCATTATATAGGGTCTTTCATGACCTCAGCAAATCCCAAAGTGCTTTCTAATCAATGAAGTACTTTGTACGCAAATTGCATGCTTCCTTCCCTACACTGCAACAGTGAATACAATACAAAGATCCCGCAAAAGGCTGTTACATAGCGACTGGATTTTTAAAATAGTGTTGGTTGAAGGGTAAGTGTCCGCCAGGACACCAGGAAGAACTTAGTCTTCAAAAGAGTGTCACAATTCTTTTATAACCACTGTGCATAAATTGGCTCCTACGTTTCCTACAATAGAACAGTGACTCCTTTTAAAAAAAAACTTTTGATTGCAAGTGTTGAGAGATATCTTTTCTTTTTTTTTCCCCTTCATGTGAAAAATGGCACTTCTGACAGCACACTCAGTGGTCCACTGAACTGTCAGCTTATATTATGTCCTTGAGGGGGACTTGAATCCACAATTTTTAAAACTGTAATAATTTTGAGAGTTAGCAATAACTTTCACAACAAGTGTCTTCGATGAAACTCATGACTGTTTTCTTGTACAGCTACTTTACTATTGTGACCTAGTGTCTTGGCAGACTTAGAATTATTGCTGTGCACTTGCAGGGACAATGAGTATAGGGTCAAAATGTTTGGTGACAAATGCTGCTTCTCTATTCACTCCACTTGACAGGATGTGGTTCCATTTAAGGAAATGGAATTGTTGAATACACAAACATAGAATAGTTTGCCTGAATGTATTATCACTTTCACAAGCTCCCACCTTCTCATTACAAATTTCCATCAAACATATGTATGCAACAAAACAGTTGAATTGTTAAAAAAAATTTGCATGCATTTTTCTCCACATCAGTAGAGCTCCATGAAATAATTGTTATATTAACTTCAAATCCTGTCCCCAGAAATTACTGTAAAAAAAGTTAAAGTTTAACTGATCTAATCTCCTTGACACACTGCATTACTGAGTTTTGAACAGCCCCATATACACAAACTGACACACCTTTGTTCTCAAGCCCTCAGTCGAAACAAACTGAAATCTGCACAATAAAAGACTTTAAAAAAGGAAACCAAACACCACATAATTCTGACTATTGGTATCACTAGTTTATTATACAATTAACTTCTCAACCAAATCAATATTAGCAGACACCCTGTTCAGTTCACTTTGAAAAAACAAAAATCATAAAAAATACAAAAGGTTGGCTTACTGTTCGTGGAAATCCAACATTGGTGGTTCAAACCGGATAGGTCTGCAGTTACCCCGATGGAAGGAGGCACTGAAAGAGAGAGAAAGCTTCTGTAACAGCAGCAACACGGTAACATACATGTCTGTTCTTGTGGAAATACAGCATGCATTTCCTTTCCTTCGCTTTCTTGTATGAAAAACACCCAGGCCAAACAGTTATTGTTGCACAGACCTAGAAGAACGTGTTCAACCGGTCTAGGCTTGTCACATTGCTTGTACTCCCCAATGCTTTCCTGCCTCGCCTCTGCCAACCAATTAAAATAAAGGTTTTACTGAACACTCCCTTTCTCAATGGTATATGATTAAAATTTTTGTTTTTATGCTATGAATGTAAATTTAAGGAAACAACTTCCTAGAAACAATCAAAACCAAGTCAAAAAAAGTTTAGCAACAGGATTTTTAAAAATTACTAGGATTAAGGAATTATCCTACAGAAAAACACGTGCATTTGTATTTCATCCCTACAGGTGCTTTATAGACAAGAGGGGAAAAAAAAGTTAAAAATTTTGTCAGGTCACGATGAGAGTTCGAAGTGTCTGGAATCTTGATCAAAAAAGAATTGAGAAGCTTTTTTAAAAGGAGACAGGAGTAAAAGAGGCAGAGTTATAGGAAAGCAATTGGGCTGCTACTGTACTTCAACTCTGCTACTAAGGGGGGTGGAGGGAGTGGAGGAGACACAATAAGCTACAGCTAACTGACTGAAGGGTGCAAATGGGTGGTTGTAGAAATGAGGTGGGGTGAGGCCAAAAATCTTAAATTCAGCGTGTCAGGAGTCAGGGAACTACCACTGGTCAGTGACAATGGGGAGAGACAGACATGAACAACAGGGCACTGTTGACTTGTGAACAGGTTTATGAAGGGCAGAGGATCAGCAACTACCAGTGAGGAGAATGTGGAACTTCCATGCAGGAGATCCAATAACAGACTTCATAATCAAAAGTGTATTCTGAAAACAAACTTGGTAGCTGGAGTCAAGAACAATTGCTAGGCTTTTGACAGCACTCCGGTCATTTAATTTGGGTAAGAGATCAGTGCAGATAGGATATCAGGTAAGTGACACCCCCCTTGCCCCACCACCAGCTCCCCCCCAAAATGAGGTATCAATAACCCACTACTGAATAGTTCTCTCCCAGCCTCCAATTAAAAAAATTAACTACTTGTTACAAGACAAAAAGGTGCAAGATTTAGAGGAAGTTTTGCACATTGAAATCAGGACTAATGGGACAACTGGCCTGAAGCTACAGGATCCAGAACCGATTCTAACAAGCAGAGAACTTAGAGAATACATCCCCAGAATACATCTGCATTAGGTGCCAGAGTACAGTCACTAAAGTGCAAAATTGCTGAGCTTGAAGTTCTAATTCCCACTGTCCACAAAAGGAATTCATAGAATGGTAACAGCACGGAAAATTAGACCATTCAGCTGGTCAGACCCATGCCAGTTCTCTGAGCAACTCAGCCAGTCCCACACTTTTGCTCCAGTTGTTGGTCACTCCACAAAAGTGAGGCAAATAGTCAAGGTTCATGCCATCATCCAACAGCTAAACTGTTTTAGATAGCCACAGGGAGGACAAAAGTTGTTTTGGGGAGAGAAGACCAATGTTAGCATCATGGCAAAAGAGGCTATAGAAAATGGCGATAGCAGAAGTTGCAAAGATGACAAAAAGGTAGCAGAGAATTCTACAATCAACACTGAAGATAGCATACTCTGCAGCTATCGTGAAGAGTCTCACATGGGTGAAATACTTCATGTCTCAACTAAGCAAACCTCTGAAAGTCAAAAAAAGATCTTAAAAGTCAATTATTTTACATGATTTAAACTTTGCCAATTGGGAAGTTTTTTTCAAAAATAGACGAATACGCCTGCAATATTTTAAGGGTCCTGAAGTTCTGTTTTTGGTTGCTTGCCCACTCTATTACTTTGAATTGAATATATAGTTTTAATATGAGCAGTTCCCCACCCTACAACTCCTTTCCAAGTCACTGTAGCCAGATCCAACTCGAACTGAAATTACTGGTCGGAGATAACATTATCTTAAAATTGGTTATAAATGTTGCGCAATGTTTAGATTCATTTCCCGCCTTTAACAGGGGCAAAGTCTATGGGCAAGTCCACCTTAATTACCTAACCAGAATAATCACTGATACTAGTAAGCACTTGGATGACATACACAACTAATTTCTATCATGCATTAGCAGACGCAAATCTGTTTGTCATTGGCAGAAGAAATGGTAGAATTAAGAAATTTAGGAAATTTTTCTCTACTAATTCAAAATGGAGTAAAAAGGTACCATAAAAACAGGATTTCAGAAATACAAAGCAGCACAAAAGTGCATTCATTAGGTGTTTTTCTTGCATCCAAGGTGAGTGACTATTACTCGTGAGCAAATGAACCCATTCACCTTGGCCACCATATATCAGTATTTAAGCACTTCTAAACCAGGTACAGCACTGGCAAATGTAAAGCAAAGCTCTTTCTACTCTAACAATGTGCTTTAAATCCAACCTTAGCAATACCCAGTCCATCACCACTAAACTTTCGCCCATTCTGATGGCTATTGAACATTGCCAATTATGAATGCTGCATATTATGGATCATTGCCTATTGGGTACTAGGCCAAGTCTTTCCAAATCATCTCAAATCAGCATCAAAAGCCTGCTGCACACAATTATTTTGGATGGATAATGCCAACTTCCAGATGTAAAAGGATAATCTCCCAAAATTCGCCAAGTCCTTCAAGTGCTTTCATGGGCTTGTTCAGTTTGGATGTGACCATTCCGTTCAAGTACTAAACACCCATTGATAATAGTTCAAATTCAAAATAACTATTTTAATACATGATAAAAAATACTCACCAGTGACTAAACAGAATCATTCCATGAGAATGTGGATAAATTGATCAGAAGCATCTCATTTGTTAAAGTAAATAAAATTACTGTCCAGTTCAGTGATGATCAAGACTGTCACCAATTTACAAAACTTACAAGTCTCAGTTGAGTTTATAAAAAGCACGAGTTTGACCCCATTCTGCTCAACATACTACAATGGAGAACAGAAATGCTGAACTATAGCAATCAGAAATATGACATTCTAGCCAATTATTTCACAAAAATCACATGAAGCACGGGCAGAAGCTCAGATGAACAGAAACAAGGTCTCAACTACTTCACTAGATGGTGAGAGAATGGAACAGAGTGCTTAAGGAGACTGTAGAGTTAAATATTTAGCAAATTCAAGGTTTCTTGAGAAGGGAAGCAGAGAGAATCACAAGGCTAATTTTTTAAACTTGGTGGCCAGTCAGGCTAACAGGAAAATAGGGGGCTGAGAGACCAAATGCAGACTGGGCGACCGCTTTGCAGAACACCTTCGGTCTGTCCACAAGAATGACCCAGACCTCCCTATCGCTTGCCATTTTAACACTCCACCCTGCTCTCTTGCCCACATGTCTGTCCTTGGCTTGCTGCATTGTTCCAGTGAAGCTCAACGCAAACTGGAGGAATAGCACCTCATCTTCCGACTAGGCACTTTACAGCCTTCCGGACTGAATATTGAGTTCAACAACTTTAGATCTTGAACTCCCTCCCCCATCTCCACCCCCTTTCCGTTTCTTCCCCCTCCCTTTTGTTTTTTCCAATAATTTATATAGATTTTTCTTTTCCCACCTATTATTATTTTTAAATCTATACCTTTTATGCCCTTTTAGTCTTATTTCACCCCACCCCCACTAGAGCTGTACCTTGTGTGTCCTGCCATCTATTCTTAATTAGCACATTCTTTTAGATAATATCACCACCTTCAACACCTCTTTGTTCTTTTGTCTGTGACATCTTTTGATTATCTGCTCCCATCACTGTTTGCTTGTCCCTACAACCACACCCCCCCCCTCCCCCCCCCCCAACCACTTCTCTCCCCCCACCTTAAACCAGCTTATATTTCACCCCTCTCCTATTTTTACATAGTTCTGTCGAAGGGTCATGAGGACTTGAAACGTCAACTTTGTTCTTCTCCGCCGTTGCTGCCAGACCTGCTGAGTTTTTCCAGGTAATTCTGTTTTTGTTTTGGGCTGAGTAAAGGCTATCATATACATTATCAAGTGCATGAATCTCACATTTAATATAAACAAAAACATTGTTGCAATTACCATTGCAAAGCAATGTACAAATGTGATAATAGTAATTACATAAAATTGCAATTGATAATAAAGTGTTAATATGAAGTTTGTAAAGTACCTTACCCTATCTAGCCATGTAGTAATGAACAGTAATTATTGTACCTTAAAATTAGATTTTTCTCATGAACAAGGCAAATTATGTATGTTTTTTTTAAAAAAAGACCTCCAGATTTGTGGTTTATGTTGGGAGATTTCAGCCACTGAAGCAGCCACTGGAACATTTTTTTGTATCATGTGATGACATATATGGCCACAAATAAGATTAAGATATCTTAATCTTAAGGTAAGTATTGCTATATGGATCTTTTCTCTCCTAAACCATGCTTGCAAAACAATTAACACATACACTTGAACAAGCAATATACATCAGGGACCAGTTAGTTACTGAAAGTTAAAAACATTCATAGTGGTTGATATAACACTTGCTCTGCACCCTTTGATATGTATAATTTACTTAAACAGCGCCATTGTTTATTTTTAGTACACCACCCCTGCCCTGGGAAGTGCATCTTCCATGTAACTTTGACCCTGAACTCTATAAAGGGGAGAAGTCTTCAAATCTCAGTTTATTTAACATTTCCTCCACCTTACAATTCAGCCTTCAAAGCTATACAGATGAGTGTGTGCGATAACCTAAAGTTTGCATTTCATTGCTTCCCTTAATTTTCACTTACTGGTGTGGCAAATGTTTTACCACATTTCCTCCCTCAAGATAAATTACCTCACTCCTAGTAAAGTGCTTGGTTAAGTGGTTTTGTCAAGGTCTACAGTCCTCCCAAGACAAGAATTTGAGTGACCAGTGTACTGAAACACCAAGAGTATTTACAACCTATTCTGCCCCTGGAGAGTATGACTTATTAACAATTACACTTTTACAAGGCCCTTTCATAGTGGTTCAGCTACTGAAATGTACAATTCCGAGCTTCTCAAATGTAAATAAGCCAAGGTGACAGTCAACGGACCTACAAATCTGTTGAAGGTCTATCCTGCATTTAAATATGAAGGTGCTGGTCTCCCACATTTGAATAATCATAAAGGTGATTTAACAAGTTCCTAAAGCTCACCAAAGGCAGGAGTGCCTCATCAGATGCAGTCTTTTTTCTTTTAAAAATACAACATTGTTGCAATGAGCCCATCACACAGTGCACTCAAGCGACTCAAGAGGCACAGCATTTGGAAGCAACTTCAGAAACTGGACTGATTCCTGCCCAATTTTAATCACAGTTAATAGATTGAATTGCCAAAACCTCCATTAAACCTTTTTGAGTTTATCAGAGCCAAAATAGTGCAGGGAAGAGTGCGCAAATTTGAAGATGAGGACATTGCTCCTTTTTCAGATGCTTTGTGACATTCATTATATACAATGCTCATCTAATGAAATGACTCCAAAACGTTGTCTAATCTAGCAGAAATAGAAGCAATTGTTTGAGATTAATTTGCCAAGATGTAAAAAATAGCTCAAGATAATCTGATTGTTAATAAAATCATCACAGCAAATTTCAAGTAAAATATTGTACTCTTTCACTCAGCAAACCTTAATGTTATAGCTTTGTCAAGTCCGACGGTATTTTGGGCAGACCAGACTATAACTGCATATTATACTTTTACGTTTTGTTCAAATTTCCGTTTGCTACTTTTGCATTCCACTCAAAATTTTCCACATGTCAGGGGGATGTCCATAAAGGGCAAAATTAATCAAAACTGCATCACTGATCTGTAAGGAGCAGGTCAAGAACACATTCAAAATAGTGACAAGTGCTGTTGATGCTTCCAGAGACAAGTACTCACCGTTTACACTAGAGTTGCCTCTTATGGCAGATCTCTGCAATCACAGGCAACTTTGAAAATTGAGCATAAAATTAGGAAGACTCCTGGTTACTGCATAGAAACCAAAGTGACGTTCCCAATGATCCTGTGCGATGACTTTCAGAGCAGCAGAATTTGTCACACAAAAGGAGTGAGTAAAACCTTATTAGGATCCAGATGGATAAATACCACCAAATAATTCCAAACATTAAAAACTGGGATTAATATATTTATGAAATCAGTAATTAAAATAGTACATTGTCAAACAAGTGCAAACTGTGTACTTGCATCCTTAAATTCTCCTTTTCCAGTGCTCCCCCACCCAAGTTATCTAATGCTACAAGCCTCAGTATCACCTCATTACATAACACTAACCATGGAATTATACGATGAATGATGTAGCACAGGTCATTCAGTCCAGCAGGCCGGTGTTGGCTCCTTAGCTGGAGCTATCCAATTAGTCCCACTCACCTGCTCTTTCCCCAGTTTTGAAAAAAAATGTTTCCCTTGAAGCATTTAACCAATTCCCTCCTGAATGTTATTTAATTCGCTTGCTGAGTTTAAAAAAAGTTCTCTCATGTCATCTCTGGTTCTTTTACCAAATAGAGTGTCCTCTAGTTGCCAACCCCTCTGCCACTACAAATGGTTTCTCCTTTTTCACTCTGATGTACACTGCATTTTTTAAAAAATTATTTTAGTTACCATTGAAAATGCAGATTAACCAGTCATTCAACTCTTTGCACCTGGTAAGTCTAATGCTACAAACATTATTCCACAGTACAGTCAATTTTACTGGAGGAGAGACTTGCATTTAGAAAATGAGAAGGTTTTGACAAAGATGTATCACGTAATTAGAGCTAACTAAAAACAAATCTGAATCACAAACTTGTGAAAATTTAGTCTGAATTAGCAGCTTGGAGCTGTGGTGGTCAAGCATCAACTGTGCTTTTGATTATATATTGATCTGAACTTGGGTATACAGGCATAGTTTCAAAGTTTGCAGATAACATGCATTGGAAAGTAGTAAAACCGCAAGAAGGATATTAGTAGACCTTCGGAGGACATAGGCTGGTGAAATGACACGTGGCAGATGAGCTAATGTCAAAGCTTGAAGTGAATCATTTTGGTAGGGAAAATGAGGAAATATAAACTAAATGATACAATTCTGAAGGGGATGCAAGTACAGAGGCCTGAGGATGTGGGTACAGTTTTGAAGGTGGCAGAGCATGTTGAAAAATGTGCACAAGGGCCCTTGGTTTTATAACTACAGCATAACATTCAAAAGCAAGAATGTTGTGCTAAATCTTTGTAAAACTCCATTCAGACCCCAGCTGGGGCATTGTATCCAATTCTGGGAGCCCTAACTTTAGGAAGGATGTTAAGGCATTGGAGAGGGTGCAGAGATGGTTTGCTGGAATGGTATCAAGGATGTGGAGAGAATAGAGAAGCTGAGATTGTTCTCTTTGGAGCAAAGAAGGCAAAGAGGAGATTTGAAAGGTGTTCCAAATCATGAACGGTTTTGATGGAATAATGAGAAACTGCTTCCAAAGACTTAAAAGGCCAGGAGCCAGGGGGTACAAATTTAACATAATTGGCAAAAAAAATCCAAGGTGGCATATTGTGCACTGAGTTTTCATCTGGAATGCACTGCCTGAAATGGTGGTGGAAGCAGATTTAATAGGAATTTGATAAATACTTGACAGGGAAAATGTTGCACAGCTTTGGAAAAAGAGCAGGGGCGCTGGAATAATTGGATAGCTCTAAGAGCTAGCACAGACACACTTGCCAAATGGCCACCTCCTCCTGTGCTGCATCATTCTATGATTCTGTTTGAATGAACAAGTTAATGTTTTTTTTAAATCACTGAATGCAGGTTGTGAACGTTTCTTTTGCTAGTTTTACAAATACTTTCGCAATAGTAAGATGTCAGTTTAATTAAACATTGTCTGCTTCTCTCGTAAAAAACATTGTAGCTTGAGGGAATTTGTACATATGTTGATTATTGGGGTAGATTCAGCAAAATGTGATCTTGGCAGCAATAATATAATTTCTTTTAAAATAGATTAGTCCTCATACTTCCTCTACCCCTGCCAGTTTGAATTTCAATGAATGGGGGAGGTTAGAGAGTGTTAGTCCTCTATTTATGAACCAGCTGCAAAGAAAGATGCAAGGAGCTCACATTTTAAATTCTTTGTTCACAATTTAGATGGTTTGTTTTTTCCAACTCCAGAAGAATTTGACATGGTGTACAAGTCACATAATCCTTTTTAAGTTCTAAATTTCCTATGTATTTCCTATGTATCTGCAAAATGAACACAAACTGAATAACAGTTTTAAAAATGCAAAAAGTAGCATGATGCCTCAAAACATTAGAAATTTTCATTCTCTAAATCTGTTTGTGGTCATATTGAAGACATGAGATGTTGGTCTTAAAAGGTTTAAAAAAGGCTTTTTGTCACTAGTTTGCATAGTTACTGAAGCCCAGGTTTCTGCAAAGCAGCTGTTTTACTTGCTTTGAAAAAAATAGAAACTACTGAAAGTAGATTTTAAATTAGCTGTAATCTTCAGAGTAATCAATACACTTAAGTTATTCAGCTTGCAGATGTCTTTTTTTGAGAAGTAGTGAAAGTTTGAATGTTTAACACCTGTTGCACTTAAAATAGCTTAAAAAAGTATATAAATTAATTCTGTATTTTGACTTGACATTGAAATTTCAAATGGATTGAAATTACAGTTTGATGCCAAAACATGTTGACTTCTGAAATTATTTCATCTATTTTTGTTTTTTAAACTTCGTTCCATTTTGAAGAGACCTAGTTTTTACCCCAAAGCAATTGCCTGGTGCAGCTATGAGAGATTTGCATTAGCTCTAATATTGTCTTATAGATTTGCCACAATTACACTTGTGTGAAGCTGAATAATAATAAATTCAGTAATAAATAAGTATGGCAGCATGTGCGCTGAGGTGTTCTCTCATTGGGTAAACTAATCTTTCCATGAGCAACTTTAATTTTAGATTTAGAAGTATAATCTATTTCTAGGATTTCATGGTATCTCCTAATATTGGTTCACAATTCTGATTGTTTTTCAAGTAGAATGGTGCTACTTGCATGAAGCAAATTATGGTAAGCCTTTTTAATATTTAGGGTAAAATCCAATTAACACCTGCAAAATGTCTACCCTTCAGATAAGACATTAAACCAAACTCTTACTGTCTACAAAAGCAAAAATACTGCAGATGCTGGAAATCAGAAATAAAAACAAATGCTGGAAATGCTCAGCAGGCAGCATCCGTGGAGAGAAGTAAAGCTGATGCTTCAGGTCAATCGTGATGAAGGGTCCTGGACCTGAAATGTTAACTCTCGACTGGTCAGGGAAATGATAAAAGATCTTCTTGATTATGTTCGATTAAAAGCAAGGCTTTAGCCAGCATTCCTCCCTCAACAACTACTATCGAAAAGGCAGATTAACCAGTCATTCAACTCCCTGCACCTGGTAAGTCCCAAAACATCTGTCCCATTTGTCTCCATACAGTAATTATACTCCAAAAGAGCTTCATTCTGTGAAACACTTCGAGATGTTTTGGGTATGTGGTAAGGCACCATATAAAATGCAAGTGTTTTCTTTATCAGAGGTAAAGTTCCAAAATAATGGCGTGACTTCTTTCAGGCTCATTTCATGTCTGTATACTACACTTTTGCTGTGATGCATATCTCTATGCAGCTTAAACATTGGAGCTTCATATGTAAATACAAAAGCTAAACAAAATTAATGGAGAAGTAATAGCTGAAGGTGATGCATGTTATTATGATTCTTAAGTGTCTGTTTACATGAAAATTGTTTGTTTTTCTAATTAATTGGAAAGCTTTTGATTACATATCTGTGCTTCATTTTTCATCTACCCTGTATTTGCTTTTAAGCTGGATTTCAACCATTTCAGAATGCAAGTAAACTGGAAAGTGGATGAGTGAAGTAAAGGCTGTTGGGCAAGCTGGTTATTTTGATGTGGACTATTTTGTCCAACTAGAAAAGTTTAATTTTTTTTAAAAAAAATTAACATTTTCTTTTTGTACATTCAGTACAAAGCACGACCTTTCTTGTAATTTGTGTAAAGTTCTGATGAGTGGATATTATAGTTAATCTTTTGCATTTGTTCGGGGTAAAGAATGTTTTGCAACATAATTTGAACAACGTGAACAATCTGTTTTAAAATGATTGCAATATTACAGTATGCTTAAGCCCACACATCTGCAGTTTTGATAAAATGTCGGGCCATTGAGTCACCTTAACGTTCCATTCGATGATTAAGTTATGCCCTTGTGGCAGGTTTCGACTAACTTGGTAACGTTAGTTTCTCATCCGTTACCATCGCATGCCAATTTATATCTTCAGTTTGACTTAGTCATTAAACAGAAAGTGTACTCCCAATTTTGAGGTTGCTTTCTTTCATTCTTTTAATGAAAGTGATGCGTCAGAAACAAAATAATGTTGAAAGACTCAAATGTGCTTTCCAATCAGGCTGAACTGAAATGCTATCTAGAATTGGGGCTTAAACCTGCAACTACAGAACTACACCTGCAGTAACTGCACAACATTTTATACATAAAATGCAGATCAACAAAACTTCATTACAATATACAAATTTATCTGAGGTGACTGTGTTTGAGTATTTCTTTAATACCCCCAACTAGTAACTTGTGCATAATTACACTTAAAAGGTTAATCTACATGTGCAATGCAAATAGTGATGCTATGTAGCAAACATTAGTGCTTACTGATGGTAATCTCTTGGAGATGTTCTAAAGGTACCTGTTAGAAAAGCATTATTCAGATGGTGAACATTTTTTTTAAACCTCCATTTTGTAGTTCTCCCTTAGCATATATTGGATACAATGTGGAACTCTGCATGGCCATTCACACAAACCCAATTTATTTATCAATGTACTGAGGTAATTATTACACTGCTTTACAGTTAGAAATAAGTAGATTTTAGGCTTGACTTTTAGAAAATACAAATAAAAGGGGAAGATGCAGTCCTGATTAATCCGGCTATATTACAATGATTTCTATTCCATGTTTAGTATTTTACAGATAGCAAGTTGATGAAGTGATTTAAAAAAGCATATAAGTTACTTAAGTTTATGTTAAGAGGAATAGAATAAAAAAGGTCATGCACTGATAGCCGCTACTTGCTGCATACCCCACAGCCCCTACCAACCTGCTCTCATTCACCTGTGGCCTAGGTCCTTCACGGATCCTGGGTTTCTGGTGGGTGCGCTGCCAACAGCTGCCACTGCTCCCACTGACATTGCCTGCAATGGACAGATACGGGCCTCTGATTGGCTGGCAGCACTCGGGGGCGGATTTCCAGTGTCCTGGATCCCAGGGAAGGTCTGCTGCTGGCTACTTTAGTGTCCGAGACACATTTAAAATGACGGACCTTCCAGAAAGGAGGCAATGCAAGCTCTCGCTGGCTCGCCAACTGGCGGGCAAGACCCCCACTGAATTTCACAAGATGAGGTTTTGATGAGAGCAGATAGAGAAACACTACTCCCTCTGGTGAGTGGGTCAACAACAAAAAGCCGTGGACTCAGCATAAGTGATCTAGAGGGAAGATGAAGAAACTCTCACTGTTGTGATCTGGAATGCTCTGCCTAAAAAGAGTTGGAAGTTATGAAACGGAGTGGCACAAGTATTTGACAATGACAAACTTACAGGGTTATGGACAAAAAGTGGAACTAAGTACGGCTGCTCCTTCAAAGGCCCAGAATAGGCACAACCGGCTGAACGGCCTCCTCCTGTGCTAAATTTTAGATAAAAATCACATAAATCATGTGAACGTTTACAATGATGCAGAATACGTCACAATGATTCACCGTAAAATACAAACTATGAAGGTCAGTCTCAAATATATTTAGCAATGCAACAATTTCATTTTCTGTGATTTGTACTGTACCATAATTAATTATTCATATTGTAATTATAGGCAATTATTTCTTTCAATCTCCATAAAAATTTAGCAGCTAAAATTATGGATTGCCACAAAATTATGGATTGTCATACCATAGCCTACACCTTCAGATCTTTATAGGTGAATAAAAACACTCAGTAAGGCAATGAAATAGCCAACAACTTGCATTTACTAGTAAAATGCTCCACAGGATTTTACAGAAACACAATCAGACAAAAACACAATACCAAGGCAAGGACAGACATGACAGGTAACAAAATGCTTGGTCAAAGGTTTAAGGAGCATCCTGAAGTAGCGAGGTGGAGAGGCAAGAAGCTTATGGAGGGAATTCATAGGAACAGGAGAAGGCCATTCAGCTCATTGAGCCTGCTCCACCATTCATACAATTATGGCTGATCGAACACTTCAATGCATTCTACCCCACAGCCCTTTATGTTATTGTTAATCAGAAGTTTATCAATCTCTACCTTAAACATACTCAATGTTTGATCTTCCACTGCCCTCTGGGGTAGAGATTTCTAAAGATTCACAACCCTCTGAGTAAAGAAATTTCTCCTCATCTTGGTCCTAAGTGGCTTCTCCCTAAATTTTGAAAGTGGGTCCCCTGGTTCTAGACTCCCCAACCAGGGGAAACATCTTACCTGCATCTACCCTGTCTATTCCTTTAAGTATTTTGTAGGTTTCAATGAGATCACCTCTCATTCTTCAAGACTCTGGGGAAACTGGGCCTGGATTCTCTAATCTTTCTTCATAAGACAGTCCCTCTATCCCTGAGCAAATCTGGTGAACCTTTGTTGCACTCCCTCTATGGCAATAATATCCTTTGAGGTAAGGGGACCAAAACTGCACATAGCACTCTGGGTGCGGTATAACCAAGCTTCTATACAACTGAAGCAAGACTTCACTACTCCAGAGCTTATCTAAAGGCATACTTACCAATGCCTTCAACTATGTGCATATGGTAATTAGCGTGTCACACCAGTATTTGTTGACAAAATTCAGCATAGACCACTCACTCTTTTCCCCACCCAAACAATTTCATTCTTCCAATTGTGCTGTTAAAACACCAAAGAGGTATCCTCCCGTTCACCCTTTTCCAACACTAATAGCATTGCGGCCTCAATATACTGCAGTCCGAATTTCAAGTTCCTTGGTCTCCTTATTTAAAAGGAAAGATGTAAGTACATTAGAAATGGTCCAGAGAAGCTTTACTTGACTGATACCTGGAACAGGTAGGTTGTCTTATGAGGAAAGGTTGGACAGGCTAGGTTTGTATCCACTGGGGTTTAGAAGAGTAAGAGGTGACTTGATTGAAACATACAAGATCCTGAGGTGTCTTGACAGGGTTGATGTGGAAAGGATGTTTCCTCTTGTGGAAGAATCTAGAACTTGAGGTCACTGTTTCAAAATAAGGGGTTGCCTATTAAGGACAGATATGAGGAAAAATTGAGGGTTGAGAGACTTTGGAATTCTCAGCCTCAACTACCTTTTGAGGGAGAATCCTTGAATATCTTTAAGGCAGCGGTAGATAGACTCTTGATAAGCAAGGGGGTGAAAGATTATCAGGAGCAGACAGGAAAGCGATGTTGAGGTTAAAATCAGATCAGCCGTGATCCTATTGAATGGCGGAGCAAGCTCGAGGGGCTGAGTGGCCTACTCCTGCTCCTAGTTCTATGTCCGTATGCAAGAACAGGAGTTTCCAACAAAAATATCCAATGGTTGCAATCACTGTCTGCCGCTAGTGCTGGGGTTCATGAAGGCAAAGGGAACTACCTTAGCTGCTACACTAAATGAAGGTGGCAGAATTGATTATTTGTGGGGTGGGATGAGTTAGTGAAAGTTTGCAGTCAGGTATAGGAGGAGGCGAGAGAGGAATGATTTGAAGGTCAATGAAGGGAGCGTAAAGAAATGTTTCCAAGGTCTTGAGTCATCAGTTTTCCTGATGGTTAGCTTCTTCTAGATTTCCAGACCGAGTGCTGTTACATTTTATAACCTATGCAACACATGCACAAAATACCTTGATTTGCATTGGAGAGACACTTTTGCAGTCACAAGGAAAAACAGGCTGCTAACTAGCAGGTACAATAAAAAAAGTGATGTTTGTCTTTTTTCCCTCCCCACACATGCTTTAATGAAAGCTCTACAAAATTTTTTAAATGCTCATCTTTCTTCCTGAAGTCACAGATGCAAGGCTACTTGATGCCTTCTACCTCTGTTATACTGTGCTGGCAGTCTGTTCAACTGCAAGAGCCATCAGGAAGAAAACATATTGTCACATCAGATATCCAAAAATGCACTCCTGCATGGATACTGAACAATCACACTCACTATCCCCATAGTCCTGAGATGTTAGGGCCAACTTCCAGGGCCCCTACCATCACCACACTTATTGGGGAGGCAGTAGCATAGTGATGTCACCAGACTAGTAATCCAGGGGGGCAGGCTAATGCTCTGGGGACACTGGTTTCAAATCCACTACAGCAACTGGTGGAATTTAAATTCAGTGAATAAGTCAAACTAAAACACTACTGACTACTGACCATGAAACCACTGCTGATTGAAAAAACATTCATTCACAGGATGTTCAAGGGATAATTAGGCCACCCTTAATTAGCTTGTTTTAGAGGGCAGTTAAGAGTCACATTGCTGTGGGTCTGGAGTCACATACAGGCCAGGTAAGGACATCAGACTTTTGAACATCATCATACTTTTAAACTCGATTTTTATTGAATTCAAATTCCACCATCTGCCATGGCAGGATTCGAACCCAGGTACTCAGAGTATTACCCTGGTTCTCTGGATTACCTGTCCAGTGACTATGCCACTGCTTCCCCCTGTTTCTACCATCCTTATCTGGTCTGGCCTACATGTGACTCAAGACCTAGAGCAACGTGGTTGTGTCTTAAATGCCCTCTTAATCCACTCAGTTGTATCTAGCCGTTACAAAGTCTACAAAAAGGAATTAAACCGGGCAGATCACTTGGGATTGACTGGAAAAAACAGCAAATCCAGCCGTGTTGACCCTGCAAAGTCCTCCTTACTAATATCTGGGGGCTGGTCCCAAAAATTGTGAGAACTGTCTCAGACATCAATCTGACAGTCATCCTCAGGAATCATGCCAGACAGACAATGCCCCAGACACCACTACCATGAGGCATGCCTTGTCCCACCAACAGGGCAGACCCACTAGAGGCAGCAGCACAGTGGTATACAGCCGGGATTGAATTGCCCTGGGAGTTCTCAGCATCGACTCTGGACCTCATGAAGTCTCATGGCATCAGGTCAAGCATGGACAAGGAAACTTCCTGCTGATTACCCACTTCAGCTCATGAATCAGTACTCCGTGTTGAACGCCATTTGGAGAAAGCACGGAGGGTGGCTAGAGCATAATGAAGTGCCCGGCTCAGAGTACAATGTCCATTACCAAGAGTGGCTTGTTAGCATCATCATTGACTGAGCCCTAAAGGACATAGCTGCTAAACTGGGTCTGTGGCAGGTGGGGAGAGAACCAACATGGAAAAATATACAAAATCATCCTCACCAATCTACCTGTTGCAGATGCACCTGTCCATGACAATGATGGAAGGCGTGACCAACGCACAGTCCTTGGGGACGAAGAAAGGACTTCACATTGAGGATCGCCTCCATAGTGTTGTGTACCACCGTGCTAAATGGAATAGATTGCGAACGGATCTAGCAACTCAAGACTGGGCCAGCAGCAGCAGAATTGTGTACAATCACAACCTATAATCTCATGGCCTGGCATATCCCTCACTCCACCATTACCTTCTAACCAGAGAACAACCCTGATTCAATAAAGAGTGCTGGAAGGCTTGCCAAGAGCAGCACCAGGCATACCTAAATATGCAGTGCCAACCAGTGAAGCTACAACACAAGAATTATTCATGCCAGTGAAAGCAGCATGCAACAGACAGACCTATGCGATCCCAAAACCAACAGATCAGATGTAAGCACTGCAGTCCTACCACATCCAGTCATGAATGGTGGTGGACAATTATACAATTTTAACAGGAGGGGGGGGGGGGGGGGGCAGGAGTGGGGGCGGCTTCACAAATATCGAAGTCCTCAAAATGATGAGGGAGCCCAGCACGTCAGTGCAAAAGGCAAGGTCGAAGCATTCATGATACCTCAGCCAGAAGTGATGAGTGGGTGATCCTTCTTGGCCTCCTCCTGAGGTCCCCAGCTTCATAGATGCTAGTCCTCAGCCAATTTGATTCACTCCACATGATATCAAGGAATGGCTGAAGGCACTGGATACTACAAAGGCTATGGGTCCTGACAACATTCCAACAATAGTACTGAAGGTTTGTACTCCAGGGCTAGCTGCGCCCATATCCAAGCTGTTCCAGTACAGCTACAGCACTGGCATCTGCCGAGCAATGTGGAGAATTGCCCAGGTATGTCCTGTCCACAAAAAAAGAGGAAAAATCCAAGCCGGCTAATTACAACCCCATCAGTCTACACTTGATCATCAGCAAAGTGATAGAAGGGGTCGTCGTCAATGCTACCAAGTGCCACTTACTCATGAATAACCTGCACGCTGCACTCAGTTTTGGGCTCCTCCAGGGCCACTCAGCTCCTGGAATCATTACAGCCTTGATTCAAACATGGACAAAAGAGCTGAACTCGAGGTCAGGTGAGAGTGTCTAGCCTTGACATCAAGGCAGCATTTGACCGAGTATGGCATCAAGGAGCCCTAGCAAAACTGGAGTCAATGGGAATCGGGGGGGGAAAACTCTGCTTGTTGGAGACATACCTAGCACAAAGGAAGATGGTTGTGGTTGTTGGAGATCAATCATCTCAGCCCCAGGACATCACTGCAGGAGTTCCTCAGGCCCAACAAACTTCAGTTCTTCAATGACCTTTTCTCCAGAATGTCAAAAGCGGGAATGCTCGCTGAACGTTCAGCACAACGACTCGGATACTGAAATAGTGCGCGTCCATATGCGGGAAGACCTGGTCAACATTCAGGCTTGGGCTGATAAGTGGCAAGTAACATTCGCGCCACACAAGTGCTAGGAAATGATTATCTCCAAGACAGAATCCAAACATCTCCCCTTGACATTCAATGGCATTACCATTGCTGAAACGCCCACCACCAACATTCTAGGGGGTTACCATCGACCAGAAGCTGAACTGGACTAACCATATAAATACTGTGGCTACAAGATCAGGTCAGAGGCTGAGGATTCTGCAGAAACCAACTCCTCTCAACCCCCCCAAGCCTGTCACCATCTATAAAGGCACAAGTCAGGATTGTGATGGAATACTCTCCACTGGCCTGGATGAGTGCAGCTCCAACAACACTTGAGAAGCTCAACACCACCCAGGAGAAAGTAGCCTGCTTGACTGGCACCCCATCCAACACTTTCACCATTCACTCCCTCCACCACTGATGCACAGTGGCAGCAGTGTGCACCATCTACAAGATGCAATGCAGCATCTTATCAAGCATCTTCGACAGCACCTCCCAAACCCGTGACCTCTACCAACTAGAAGGACAAGGGCAGCACATACATGGATACACCACTACCTAGAAGCTCCCCTCCAACCATTCTGGCTTGGAAATATATTGCCATTCCTTCACTGTCGCTAGGTCCAAATCCTGGAACTCCCTCCCTAACAGCACTGTGTACCTACACCACATCATCTTCAAGAGCAATTAGGGGTGGGCAATAAAAATGCTGGTCTAGCCAGCGACACCCACGCCCCATGAAAATAACAACTCCCTAGACCAGATAACAGGAGATCAAACCCAACGTCTTTGGGCTTTAAGGCCTAATTACTCAAGAGCTTGTGCGTGACTTGCTCTAATATGCTTCAAAATACAGGTATTATTTAGCAACATCATTACTACCTTTCATCTCAATCAGCTTGCCCCTATGATGTACACAAAGTTACAGGATACAAAATGACTGTCAATATTAATGCACTTCTTCCAAATCACTCCCAAAACACAAGAACAAATCTCTCACCATTTGGAATGCCATTAGAACCACGTGTGCCCTACTGTCAGTCATCTATTATGTTTTCTTGCACTGCAATGGAAGCACGTGGTTGAAATATTTCCACGCCTGCATAAGAGCTTATCCAGGCACAAAATTACATTCCAGCTGAAAGAACCAATCCTGGTTTGCCATTTTTCAGCCATCAACAATAACTTTGCCTTCAGGCAGCAATGCTGATTAATTTATTAGCTATTGTGATTTGACAAGTCTTTGTGAAATAGCTGTGGCCCGCCTGATTACAAAGTTAAAAATGAAGTGCAGACCAGTTTTACATCCCCACAATTCAAAACATTTCGAAACCTCAGACAATATTTAAATATAGACATAAAATTACTTTAAGCTGTTACCTTCAAACTAGCTAAATCAGCTCACCCTCTCTTCCCTTTAAACTGTAGCTATTGGACTTTTTAAATAAAGGTGTAGTATCCTCAATGCCATATTCACATTGTGCAACTTGGTCACAGCTGAAATTTCAGTATTAATCTCCCATCATAAGTGGCTAAAATCATATGTTTATGTGCTAACTTCCAATTGCTCACCATAATTTCTGTAGGAGAACTCTGTGGAAACAGGGCCATGAACTCTGAAGTTGTGGCCTGCCTATAGACCAATAGTGGGGAGCTGATAAAAAGCAGCATATGTTGTTTGCAAGCACTCCTAATTTCATTACCAAATGATTCAAAGATGATTGGTTATTTCCAGACAAATCCCCTTACTCTGCCTATCAATTCTAAGCAAACTAGTTCAGATGGTTCATCATTTAAAAGCAAATCAATTTTAATAAACGCCAATTTCTGTATTTCTACACTGTGGCCCGCCTCTAGTCCATTTGAGTACGCATGGCACACAACATATTTAAGCTAAAGATATGCCTTCTAAATTATTAACATTTGGTAGTTTAATATGTAAGTATTAGCCAACAAGTTCAACTGAAGAAGGCACAGTAACATCTGGAATTTGGATAAATCAGTGTTACATTTGATGGCTGCCAGAAGCCAAGCGGACATACTTGTAGGCTCTAGAATAGTTGTAATGCACTTCCTGGTCTACTGACTTCAAGTACTCGACATCAGTGATACAGATGAGGTACAGAACTGTATCCAAAAGAATGAAGGGAAAAGGCATTGCATAAAACAATATAGTAATCATGCAAATGGTGGAATACACTGAGTCAATGCAGTGCACTAACTGGATAAATTCCATTATCAGAATACCACTTGCAATGGCTCATCTTCTTGGTCGTGCATCGATACTTGCAGTGTCCCCAAGGATCTATCCTTGCCCTCTTTTTAAGGGCACAGTAATTACACAATTGCAATAGTAATCCAAAGGTTTGGACCAATACAGTGGAGAATGTCAATTCAAATATCATGGCCGTTTGAGAATTTGAATATCCGTACTCCCAGAGCCCTTTGACCTATTTAGACCATTATCCAAGCAGAATGTGGCATCTTAATCAATCATTCTTACCAAGGTGTACCATCTTACACTATTGAAATTCATTTTGCCAATTATATGTCCATTCTGTAAGTTTATTAATGTTTTCTTGTATTATTCCTTTGTATTAGCTATAACCCCAACTTGCTGTTGGCTGCAAACCTGTACTTCCCACTTCTGAATAAGACATAAATTGTTAACAGTGGTCCCAGCATCAGTGTATTGCCAATTTCCGCCTTCAGCCAGTCGGGGTATCAACCCTACGGTTTTCTGTTCATACCCAGATTGCTATCCATACTGCTACCTGTCCTGACTCCACATGCAACAACATTCTCACACCTACTCGGTACCTCCTCAAAAGTCATTTGAAAATCCAAATATATTACACCTCCTGCATTACCCACGCCCACTCTTATTAGTTCTGCAAAGAATTTAAGTGAGCTTTGTCAAGCATATCCAATAGGAATCAGTGCCAATACTATATTGGGTTTACAGTTTATAGATTTTTTTTCAACGACATCTTGGAGTAAAGATTCCATCATCTTTTCCTACCACTGATAAGCTAGATGAGCTGCAATTCCCTGGGCTTGTTAGATAGCCCTTTAATATAGGGCTAATTAATCTGTCCATCAGTCCTTTGGCACTTTTCCTTTTTGTAATAGATTGTCACATGTAATAACACTTCTGCTGTCTCTTCTGCAACTTTTAAATCTAAAAAATGCAATCTAGCCAAACCAGGAATTTTGTCTTCTAAGTTTGAAGAGGCTTTCAATTATCTCCCCCCCCTTTCTATCTTAAATGCCATTATCTCTTTTAATCTCTCCTTTGAGGGTCATGCTCACCTTTTCTCTCTAGTAAATACTGAAGCAAGAGAAACTGTAAAAGTAAATGAATGTTTCTGCCATTTCAGTCATTATTTGCAAGTTGAACTTGGACATCTCTATCCTGATGTGTGTTATGAGTCCGTAGAAATTTTTTTGATGTTAATTTCAACTTTGCAGCTTGCTTTGTTTTCCTAATTGTTTTTGGCTTTTCTAACCATTTCATATTCTCTCATGTCAAATTTCTTTATCATGAGTGTACTAGCATATGTCACCTTCTTTGTTTTCATTTTATCCTCTTTTTCACTTTTGTAAACTCATACTTTTAAATGTCACAACATCCTAACTAGTACCAGAACACTAGGTACTATTTTGTGTGATATGACCTCTTTCCCAGTACGTTAGAATTCTTCATGCCTGCTACAAAACTGGCCTGGAATTCGTACAGTAGCAGGTAATAGTTATAAAATGTACTAACGGATGATTCCCTGCTAGTGAGGGCAAGAGAACAATTGATCCAAAATAGAAAATAGGTTTCCTCTACCTATAATTCTAACGTCACTTCCAATTTTCAAAGTGGCAACAATCAGTTTTAAAAAAAAATGAGTAGGCGGCGATTTGGCCCCTCAAGCCTTAAGGTAGCGGGACAGGTAGATAAGGTGGTTAAGGAGGCACATGGGATACCTGCCTTTATTAGCCAAGGCATAGAATATAAGAGCAGGGAGGTTGTGCAGGAACTGTATAAAACGCTGGTTAGGCCACAGCTAGAATATTGCATGCAGTTCTGGAATCCGCATTATAGGAAGGATGTGACTGCAATAGAGAGTGCAGAGGAGATTTACCAGGAGGTTGCTTGGGCTGGAGAGTTTTGGTTATGAGGAGAGATTGGATAGACTGGGGTTACTTTCCCTGGAACAGAGGAGATTGAGGAAGGACATGACTGAGGTGTATAAAATTATGAGGGGCATAGATAGGGTAGACAGGAAGGAACTTTTCCCCTTGGATGGATCAATAGCCAGGGGGCACAGACTTAAGGTAAGAGGCAGGAGGTTTAGAGGGGATGAGAGGAAGAATTTTTTCACCCAGAGGGTGTGGTTGGAATCTAGAACTCTGCCTGAAAGGGTGGTAGTGGTAGAGGCAGAAACCCTCATAACATTTTAGTAGTATTTGGATGTGCACTTGCGATGCCATGGCATACAAGGCTATGGGCCAAGTGCTGGAAAATGGGATTAGTGTAGTCAAGTCTTTATTGACCAGCGCAGACACGATGGGCCAAATGGCCTCCTTCTGTGCTGCAAATGCCTATGAGTCTGAGTCTATTTAATTAAAATGGAAGAGTGTATTTCAAAGCATAAACTCATTTGTTCAGGTTTTGGTTATGATGTGGAGTTAAAAGCACTGCCAACTCTTGAAATTTAATCATTATTTTGTAAACACCTGCACTGCTTCCAATTCTAATTGCCACGTCTGACAAATCAACGAAATTCCACAGCTTGTGATTTACATGAGCAACTCTCCTTTACGTGTGTATTATTTAAAAATCCTCACTTCCAGAAAAAAATGCAGAACCATAGAGGGAGTTCATGAGTCTGTCAGGAAGTTAATTTTACGGCAAATTCCTGAGAAAATCCTGTTTGTGGCAGTCAAAGTTGACAACCTACACTAGAACTTTGTCAGTGATAGGCTGGCATCTCGATGCAAAAAACTTAAATCCAGTGACACAACTTGGTTGAAAAATCTTTTTACAAATCTGCTCCATTTGTGAAGTCACTATAATGAAACAGGACATGCTTATGTGATGTTTACTCAGCCTGCACCTACTCTTGGGCACCCCCTCAAGATATCCCATGGAACCACACAATGCAGTAAACACATCAGAATAATTTGGGGGAAAACACAAACTACCAAACTCTGAGGAGATCAGTTAACATTGAAGTTAGATATGCAAAGCTGTTAAATAGATCACAAAATTGGGATGGGCCCTTATTTTGTTCCCCAATAAAAAATATTTTTCAAAGGAGGAGATAATAAACTTTGACCCGAAATATTGCAATTTACTTGTCCAGATATTTTAATGTATTTTGGTGTTCTAAGTTATTTCTTCACAACTAAGCTTCGCGTTTGCACCAACTCATGAATTTTAAATAGGTGTACAGGTTTACACAACTAAATTCTTGAAAATAAAAAAATTCCCGCTTCATGGAAATTCTTGTAGACAGACTGCAAAACAGTACTTTTATGCCTTCAAATTGCATGTTATGAAGTTAGTTCTGTTTTCGGGAACACGAAAGAACTTGTGCATATTAACACATCATTCTGAACTGATGTTCCAGGATCCAGTCACTATTTATTTACATAGTTGCAAATCAGACCACAATGACGTTATATCCTATTGTTTGTCTCAAAATATAGCAATATCATTTGATAAGGGTTAATGGGAAAGTTAACAAAGGTCTACGGTTAAGATTTTTCAAACAATTTTGAATATATTTGTTAAAAGATGAACTTCTGACAACTTTAGAAATACTGCAAAGAGACTTTAATGAATGCAACAGTGAAGGAACAGAATTAACAAAGCTAGACAACAAGTAACAAAGAGGAATACCCAAAGGTAGTCACGACAAATTAATCTTTCAAGTGAATCAGGTTTGGAGGAAGAGAAAGCAGGAAATGATGGAAAAACAGTAGAGGGGTTTAAAAAAAAGAGAAGGGCACATCAGAGGCATTTAGTGAACTGTATTTTTGCCTGGAATCCTGAGCTGGGGTAGGAAGCAGGGGAAAAGCATGGGTTGTGATAGGGGAATTGAGATAATTAAGGATAGGGGCAGTGAAACATGGGGAAAATAGCCAGCCTTCAGAGGGAAGGTAAACAACACCGGCAATGGGAGGGGGAAGGATGTTGTGAATTTCATGATTGTTATTTCCACTGAAGCGAAATGAAATGGACTTCAGAATAGCTGTCGATAGGCAAAAGGGACCAGTGGGGAAAATGGGCAATCCATTATCAAATGGGATGTTGGGAAGCTGATGGGGGAGAAAGAGGCTGACCAAATTGTCAGTTACCAGCAAGCCTTTTCTCTTGAAGACTGGGTACATTATTTCTAATCCAAACGCAGAATTTCAGACTTTCCATGACTAAATTATTTTCTGTTGCTTTCCCAGTGCTTCTTGCTGTTTCTTTTCTGTAGCGTTGACATCACCATCAATGAAGAAATGCTACAGAGAACTGGTCAGAAGTGTCATCAGGACCTAAATGATGGAGACACGACAGAGACAGAGGACACATTTTGCCTCCTGGACGTACACTCCACCAGACCCGACACCACCAGATAGAAAGAGAATGGGGCCTGCCAAAGGAGGCTTGGCAAAGTACATTTAAGGAGGGCCTTCAAGAGCAGGACACCACCTGGACTGAGCAAAAGAAAGTGCGATGGGCCAGGGCTGGTGGCAGAGTCTTGCTGCCAGGGTTCCCCAGTCCCATGCTTGACCAAGTCTAAGTAAGTCCCAAAATTAAATTTCCGATCTTCGCAGCAGTATGGCTGAAGCCTCGAGTGTACAAATAAAACCACTATTGTCATAATATGAATAGAAATATTTAGATTTCAATTAAAAGTTTTTCATTTAAACTTTTGACTTGGGATTTGTCAACATCTGAAAGACCCAAGATACTTACGCTTTCTGCTGATATGAACTGAGGCCCATGTCGGACTCCGTCTGCAAATACAAAAAAATAAATTGAATAAGTCAAAGTCTAAGCTGCATAATTATTGAAAGCAGCCCACCTCCCCCAATTTGTAATCTATTAATGATGAACAGGCCAGCAACTGACATTAAACCTAAGAGAATATAAGAAAAGGAATATGTTCCCCTTCGCAGATGCTGCCAGACCTGCTGAGTTTTTCCAGGTATTTTTGGTTTTGTAAAAAGAATTACAAACAAGGTCAGTGACATGGTTCACAGGCATCTTGGTTAAGTGGAGCAGAGTAGTAAGATATTGATTCTTCCTTGTTTTTCCCTAGCTGGCAAGCTCATCCCAGCAATCATCTGAGGAGATGCTGAGTGGAGAACTGGCACTTCTCCCAGAAGGGAAGTTCCTAGCATTCAGCTATCGGTTACCAACTCAACAACATGGGAGCAATTAGAAATAGCACTCATGGCATATGCTCTTTCTTAACCAAAGTTCTGACTGTTAAATCTGGAGATTAATGCATTGAAAATAAGACATTTTAAACAGCTAACTTTTATTTAAAAAACATGCACTCCACTTTCGTTATAATGGTTTTCAGAAGGTTAAGTATTTTCATGGTGCAATAAGGTGCATATTGGTTGTAAGTAAATATTCCTGCATAGCATGATGACAGTT
Organism: Cetorhinus maximus; assembly: GCF_964194155.1. NCBI lineage: Eukaryota > Metazoa > Chordata > Chondrichthyes > Lamniformes > Cetorhinidae > Cetorhinus > Cetorhinus maximus. Next base: position 22,433,623 of record NC_135885.1, on the reverse strand, counting down.
TTAGAAGATGGGTTACCACAGGCAAGTTGAAAATTCCAGCAGTTTTCGTTATTCACCATTAACTTCAAGGCAGACCTCAGATTATTGCTATTCTCCGACACGATTCCAACTCTCTCATTCAGAACTGTTTAGATTATTGGAATAGTGCAAGAAAAAAAAAGTCAACTGTTCCGAAGTACATTTAAATTTTCCTGACTTACAGGTGCAAAATCAAGCATATGGCCCCATGATGTGAAGAGCTGGCTCAAATGACAAAAACCAGTTCAATTCAAGGCTCCTTCCAGAAATTGGACACCAAATTATCCCAGTTTAGGCTTACAGGCCTTTGAACTTTTTACTGTTTTCAACTAGTAGAAGAGAGAGAGAGAATTAAAGGACCATCAACTTCAGAATCAACCAAACAGACAATGCTCACAAGGCATTATACCTGTGTCATAGTTACCCCATCATGGGGCAAGCTGAGGCAGAACACATCTGGCAATTTGTGGCATCAGATATAAAATGAACATAAAAATTGCAGGCTGGTCATAAAGACTCAAACTGGTTTGCACTAATGTCATTCAGGGAAGAGAGCCTGCCACCTCTACATACAACTCCAATTCTACAATACAAGGGAAACTCTTAACGGCCTTTAAAGTGGTCTAGAGTGTCACTCATTTGTTAAAAGATCACAATGAAGTAAGGATGGGCCCACCAGCCTCTGCTAGCAATTGAGGATGGACATTTATTTCAGTTTTGTCAGTGCTGTGTCCCCCAACAGCACTACAAAAAAAGCAAAATACTGTGGATGCCAGAGGTTAGGCAGCATCTGTGGAGAGAGAAACAGGTCATGGTCAGATTGTGATCTTTCATTAAAACTGGTGAAAGATATCAACCTAAAACATTAAATGCTGTTTCTGCCCAACCTGCAGAGTGTTTCCAGCATTTGTTTTATTTCATTTAACCACACCACTGATCAGATTATTTCTTCCCCACTCCGCTACCACCATGCATGGTCCCCTCAGTCAAACTTTATAATCCTTTAAAATCCTATAAAACTACATTAAAAAAACATTGTGGTCTGGTACAGATATAATGGTTGCTAGCTTGATCAGTATTGTAAGAGTCAGGATCCTGTTATTTAGAAATTATGGAATCAAGTTCATACATTTAGTCATCAATGGTCTCACCGGAACCAGGTTCATGCATTAAATAAATCAATTCTCACTTATGTCAGTAAAGAATAAGTGGTGATAAATTTTCAGTGTGCCCATTTGAACTGTGAAAAATTCCAGGATAATTATGCATTCTCTGTTCTTGCAAATTTAAGCGGTGTTTGGATAGAGCATTTGCTAAAGTATCGCTGATTACAGATCTGTGATTGGTGATAGTAAGAACAATGAGGTGAATTATTATTAGATGCATCAAACCAATATGCTTTAATATTGCATAATTTCCTATACCTTGTTTTAGTACGAGTACACTAACAATTTTCCAACAGGACTGCCCCCATGCACCTTGAGTAACAGAATTATTGCATGATATCCTTTATACAAGCCAGCAATCATTTCAGTTTCCTTGATAATAGGAAACAAACATCAAGAATGCAACATTTTGCTTCCTTATACATTTCCTGGTTGTATGAACTTCCTCTTTGTCTGAACTTCTTATCCATCACATTTCCTAGCCAGCTGAAATGCATTTAAATTTCCCCATATGTTTGGTGCGGAACAATGAAAAAACAGCTGCTTTGCCATTAATATTTCCTGAATTACTGGAACCTGAAACAAATACTTTATTGCAAAACACCAGCTTGAAATTTTTATCTAGCAATCTTCGGCCTTTACTTTTTATACTTCCAAAAACATTGCAAATTGTTCCTCATTCTCTTCACTTCTTTTTGCATAATCCATTGGTCTGGCCTCTTTGTAACACAAAACAGTTTTAGCTGGTTAAAGTGTGCTAAAGTACAATAATTATGGAAAAAACAGAAAAAATATCATTTACACATGGCAAGAGAGAATTTGGGGTGAATAAAAATTAAGGGCTAGTGTTATGACATGGCAGGTGATGTGTGCCAGGCGGACCAAATCCACAAGGGAAACTTGGCCATGTTATCACAACATTTTTGCAATTTGTATTTATTATGGAGAAGATGTGTTCATTGAATTCAGAAGTAATGAGTCCAGTAAGACCTTTACAGGTATTAAAAATTAAATTAAAATATTTATTAACAAATCCTAAAATTCTCAATTAAGCCAATTCCCAACTAAACACCCTCTTTAAGGTAAAAGTCCAAAATAGATTTTAAATTTAAAAAGCAAGCCAGCAAGTTACTACAGCATCCACTCGACAGTGGAATTCCAAAGGTTTTTCTCCGCTTTATTACTAGACAGAGAAGACTTTTTCAAACATGGCTGGAGGCTTCCCTGAGGCTGTTTTACACACTCCTTTTAGTTCTTATATGGCCTCACAACATCACCTTCCTTCCTTCTTCATAAAGGTTTCTCTCTAATCTGTAAATTCTATTGTTCCATATGTCTTTGCAAATTCACTTTTCCCATAATATAAAAAGCTTTCATGCTGCCAATATGACCGCTCTCCTTTTGGGAAAAATAAACACTGCTTGGCCATGCTTATCTTGCCAGTTGTAAATATCCTACCATCCTTCTGAAATCCAAACAACCCCTTCATTTATTTAAAAATGCAAAATTTCTTTCACACTTTATATGCTAAGACCTCATCCATGTTTACTCAAAAGAGCATTTCATGTATCCTTCTACACCCAGCTCCTTTTGATAATTTCAAGCTTGCAATCTAGCTGACTCCAATTCAATTAAATCTCTCAGGCAGAATCATCCATATTCACCCCTAAAGACCTACTTTACAACAACCTAATATAATGAAATTATAGCTTTGTAACACTAGTTAAAAACTGCATTTCTACCCCTCCAATGGCAAAGAAAACTTCTCCACAACTGCACTCAACCTTTGGTGCAATGTAAAAGTTTTCTTTTCATGCTTATCAGCTTCCGTAGTATTCTTTTATACCAGTTCTAAATTCAAAAGTCTGAAGTTCCATGATACCAAAATATCAATTACTGCAGCCTTTGGATAACTGTCCCATATTAATTTCACTTTTGGTTGGCTCTCATGGAGAATAGCTTCCAGTTTATTTTACTGAATTGAAGTGAGCATTTGATGGAATCTAAGTTCTAGAAACAGACACTAATTAGATCACTACGCTCATCATAGAAGTATAGTTGTAGAAATGGTATCTCACAGCAACCCAAAGTAATTGTATACAATCTGAAAACAATGCAAAATAATTCCAAATGTAATAAATCCCACCAGAGTTTTTGAACTCCACTCAATTCTGATCATTTTGTTACAAGTAGAAGTCAGAATATTTACTGAAAGATAATTAAATTGTGCAATTTAGAAAGGTATAACCATATACCAAAGTACAAGCAACCACAATTAACAGCTGTATGACCATTTATGGTCTGGCCATTGCCAACCATTGTAGTAAGCTGTGGAGGCACCATGGTATTGTATGGTGTCAGTGAGCATCTTTTTAAAAAGTCATCTGTCATAGGGAAACAAAAAAATCCTTAGTTTGGTTTATTCTTAAAAAAATGGCCCCTCGAGCCGGTTCTGCCTTTCAATAAGATTATGATCCGATTGTGACTTTACTCTGCTTTCCTGCCTGTCCACCAATACCCTCGACACCCTTATCAAAAATCTGTCTATATATCCTTGAATATATTCAAGGACCCAGCCTCCATCTCTCTCTGGGAAAGAATTCCAAAGATTAACAACCCTCAAGGATGAGAAATTCCTCATCTCCCATTTTAAAGGGGAGACCTTTTATTTTGAAACCGTGCTCCCTAGTTCTAGATTTCCCCACGTTCTCCCAAAGAAAACAACCTCTGAGCATCTACCATGTCAAGTCCCCTCAAAATCTTGCATGTTTCATAAGATCACCTCAAAAACTCAAGTATAGGCCAATCTGCTCAACTTTTCCTCATTAACCAATCATCCAGAGAATCAACTTAGTAAACCTTCCTTGAACTGCTTCCAATGCAACTGTCCCTCCTTAAGTAAAATGACCAAAACTGTACAGAGTACTCCAAGTGTGGTCTCACCAGTGCCCTGTACAGTTTATAGGAAAACTTGTCTACTATTCATTAATGGTGAGTTGAGACTGTTACTGAACAAACGAAAACCAAAAGTCACCTGTTTGTAATATTTTTCAGCCTAAAAACATGAAATGTTACATTACAGAAAGGATAACAAATACCTTTGTATTTTGCCATTGGGAAAAGTCCAACATTTTGCAAGGCCACGCAAAAAAAAAGAAACTAGGGCACCAAAAGATTAAAAATAGGACAATTATAAAATGAGAAAATATGGAATGGCTGACAGGGCATTAGCCAAACCTTTCAATTGGGGTTGCTGTCCTGTATTTTTTCCCCTGGGATCTAAATCAAACAGCACAAACTTTACAAATGCCACAGGTAGAATTACTCAGTGGCAAGTCTCAATTACTACTTTATTCATGCATTTTTAAAATTCATTCATGAGATGTGGGCGTCACTGGCTAGGCCAGCATTTATTGCCCATCCCCAATTGCCCTTGAGTAGTTACTAGGTTTGATGTGATGTTGTGAAAAATATTGATATTTAACTTAAAAATGTTTTTAAATGAGGATCCAAGATGACAAGTAAATTGAAACTTTGATAAAATCTATAAGTGTTTGCAAGCCATGATACAATGAAGTGTAATAACATACCTGTAACAAGCCTCCTTCACCGAAGTGTAGTATCTCAATTATGTTTTCTGACTGGATAAATGCTGGAAAGAAAATAAAAACTATAAATATTTTATTCATTCTCAGTATATTTGAATGTGAAACATCATGATCTAGTGCCAGAATAAGGTGACAAAGCAAGTTGCTAAGCAAGATGACATCATAATAGTACTTTAGGGGGTGATCCTATATAAAGTAGTACAGTAGTTTACCTGTTGCTCGAGACTGCTCTCTGAATTGGTTATAGCTGTTACATTGAATGATGTCATAATAGATAAGATACCATTTTAAATCAAGTCTCACTAACCCAAGATTACAGCAGATCCTAGGACCACGGGTACAACATTTGTGGCTACATCCCACATAGGTTTGGTATACCAGCTTTACACGGAAAAGACAGTACAGGTAAATCCATCTAATCAGGCAGCAATGAAACAAAATTACTGATGCTATTGCATAGCCAAAAGTCAGATTAGACACAAATAAAGCAACTTCTGACTTCATCCATAGCTAATTTGTGCATTCCAAACCAGGGCTTTTGTAAAAAGTGACTCGGGCAGCCTGTACTGATTGACTCTGCCCCTCGGACACAGCGTACTGATTGACACTGACCCTCGGACAGCCTGTACTGTTAGGAAATAGAGATAGTTTTAGTTATATTGGTATTTGTGGGTGCACCTTTTAAATCTTATTTTATAGGTTTTTGCCCAGCTCTTCAGATTAGACCACAAGTGAACAAAGTTCAGTTTAGGCTGACGAAAGAGCAAGATTACAAAATATTGAAGAACAGGCCTCGAGCATGAATTGATCAGGACAAAACAGGACTGGCAGCCAAACTAGTTGATGAGTCGATCAATTCCTTAAAACGGTAGGATAAATACATGGTCGAGTGTGGAGTTGGAAGTCAAAAAGGACATTGTGCAAGATAAATCAAATACTCCACAGGACAAAATAGTTCCTACAAAGCCAGCAGAGGAGAGTGGGGAAGAAAAAGCCAATACTGATGGTAGGCCAAATGACCTCCTGAAGCATACAATTCCAAGGGATAGATTTTTAAAACTGGTGCAGATGGACTGCACATTAGAGAAAGCTACCGTCACTTTAAATGGGCAGCAGATCGCCAGTTTAGTGTTTGGGCAACAAGTTCAAAAATCCAACCAAATAAATTCTTTGAAATAAGGGGAGACCAAGAATGATGCAAATGTTGCAGGGAAGAGGAGAGGAAAAGAAAAAAATGAATGTTGTCTGAGAGGATAGGAAGTCTGGTTGAATAATGGAGATGGGATAATAGGTAGAAATCCAGTTTTCTTACAAGCTTTTGAGGATAGAGGGTTACGCAGAATTTGAGAGATTAAATGGGTGGGGTAAAGTCCAAGATTTAGATCGCACAAGATCTGTAAATGGACATCCAATAGGCTGAATGACCTTTTCGCCTCATGATTTCTGTTCCATGTGGATTAATGAGAAAGTAAGAGCTTACTAATTGTAACCTATACTTCAATATCTTGTACGTTGCAATGATTTACTGCACAGGTCAGAATACGGTTGTGAATTTACAACTATATTAGATTTCCTTTTCAAAATACATATAAATTATGCTAAGTAACAAGTATTCCTTGAAAAACAGGGAAATCTCTGAATGATGTGTTTGGGAATCAAGTTTTATGTATTCAACAAACAGAATAGAATTTCCTGCATTAAATTTTACTTCAGTTATAAAAGAACCTTTTCTTTCTACATTTAAGTTTTGCTTTTAACACAAACTCAATTCTGGCCAAAGATTTATTGCTGCATATCAGACTGTTACAAACGCATGATTGAAAAGTCACATTCACCAAGTTAACATTGGTCAACCTGAAACCAGCTCGTAGCTCCTGCCACTGGGCACAGGGTGCCCTAACAGGACCTCACCTCCCATTCGAACCTGAGCCCACAGCCAAGCCACTTTGGTAAACCTAGTGGCCTCACCACATGGCATGGGTACTCTCCATTGCTGGCAAAGCAGTGTGGAGGAGGCTAAGTGACCATTAATTGCCACTGATAAAATGCCATGCAGGAAGGTAGATGACAGGCACAGCAATCCCCATCATTCCACCCAATTTCACACCACACTATCTCCACCTGTTTCCCACCCTACCCCACCCTTTGCCTGCCAGCCTGCAGTTTACTCCCACATTCCAGGTCCCTACCAAGCAGCTCATTTTAGTTCAACTTAATCTCAATTCATTTCTTGTGACCCCAAGCTTCACATACTCAAAAGCTACCCATTTCACCTTCATAATATCACCTACCCTCACTCTTACTGTTACTTCAGCCACTGCCAGGTTCAGTTTTACCAACACTTCACCCAGCCAGAGTTCCTCTGACATAAAAGTTTCAACTCATTCAAAAAAGTGCAATTTGCTTCCTATCCTTCACCAAAAGTCCTGCTCATGTACCTCAATTGGTTTCATGGTCCAACAGAGTCAAAAATACTTGTCTTGTTTTGACTTGGTAAAATAGAGGATGTGCACTGGTACGCAAACTCTGGTCTCCAGTGCACCTTTTAGGTGAAAAAAAGGTGAGTTATCTTGGCCCTACACGGAACCCCTTTCTTCATTTTTAAACATTATTTGAGAATATTGCTTTGGTCATCTCAATACTTGCATTGTTCTTCGGCAACTTCTTTATTCTCTCCTCTGCCAATCACTTTGGGACATTCAACATATTAAAAAAAAAGGAGCTTGTTGCAAGTGCAAGTTTTTCCACAGGTAGTTGATCCATTTCACTGCAGAAAGCAATATTTATGGGTATTCCTTACTTTGTTTCATACTCTTACCCTGTTTTAAATAAACCTAACAATGTACCAAAATGCAGCAACACAACTGAAAGCATACACTGTTCCTGTTCAGCTGCCTATCACTGCCATTAATCTTCAATTAGTTTCCTAAAGCTTTGGGCACACTGTTAACTATCAACCAAAAATATGCCACGTGAAAGGACATTAGGAGTAGTTCAGTCATGAATCCAATGGGGCACATAAAAATGGGCTCGTTCACCTCGTTTTCATCCAGTATTGGTTTCCTGCCAACAGTAATCTTCAATTGGAATTACTACTCGATAATACCAGTCAACTGGAAACCAGTTTGACTATGCAAAAAGCCTCTTTGGAGGTTTAAATGCAATTTAAAAAAATGTTCCAAGGTACTTCACAGGGATTTTAACAAAATTTGACACCTAATTACTTAAGGAGATATGAGGACAGGAGACCAAAAAGCTTGGTCAAAGAAGTAGGTTCTAAGAAGCGTCTTAAAAAAGTAGAGAATATCCAGAGCTTAGGGCTTGGGCAACTGAAGGTACAGCTGCCAATAGTGCAGCAATGAAAATGAGATCTGCAGAAGAGGCCTGAACCTGGGAGGCTTGTAGGGCTCAAGGAGGTTACAGGGATAGGGAAGGGAAAGGTTTGAGGGATTTAAAAATAAAAGAATGAGAAGATCAAGGCATTGCCCAATTATATACAGACATTTCTTTATTAGAAAAGGAATGTGTCTGGAGGCAGAAAAGGCTGATCCATTTGACAAAAGCAAGAGAACTACAGATGTTGGAAATCCGAAATAACAATAGGAAAGGTTGGAAACTACTGGCAGGTGAGGCAATATCTGCTTAAATAATTGATGTGTTAATATTTCATGTATGAACTCTTCCTATGTGTCAAAAAAATTATATTCCGAATCAATTTTTTTTAAACAAAGAACTGGAGCATTTGGGGGGGCTAGGAGGAACACCTTATATTTAACCTGCTGATAGGGAATTAAATTGAATTACCCTCATGATTCACCATTATAAAAAACAGGAAGTGACAGGCATGAACAACACATTTGTTCCATGGTGACCCACTAAAAAAAGTGCAGTGTGGTTGAGAATTTTGGCCGTACTATTACCTCAAGAGATAGGCAATGTAAATAAAGTTAACAGGGGAGAAAGAAACCTCTTCCAGAACGTTAATGATAAAAAAGACAAAACGTTGTCCCCAAGGACCACCCTTAATTTTGAAGGATTGCTCCTAAATGTCTGATTGTCCTGGATCAAACAGATCCACCTAATGCTAACTGACACCATTTATAATGGAAGAAACAACAGCTATATTCAGAAAAATGTTTCTGGAATTTCAATGAAAAAGGCTCTGCAACATGTGGTAGCTGAAAAGCGTCCCTGCCTACAGTATTTCAAACAAAACTGTTTCAAAAGCTCTGAAGTTTAAATAATTTCTATGAGAAATAAGAATCTTTTAGGGGTTTTAATCATGTAAAAAGCTAGACCAAACAATAACTCGAGTGCCCTGGACACTGGAGATCTCCATGGCAAATCATCAACACAACATAGGAGCAGTAAAATTAGTTCTTGGGGGTGCTTAAAAGTAGTATCAAACTGCTGCATTGTCACATCTGATTTAGGTCATCAAAAAAAAAAATCACTGTTGTAATTACATTGAGCATACTGAATATTTCCAAGTAAGCCTCAAGGACTCAGGTGACAAATTAAAGAGTAATAAACATCAGAATCCTGAGCTTAGATTACAGAAAGGCATCAAGTTGCACTCAATCATAAACAACATGTTGACTGAACAGTTGACTAAGTCCATAGGGGTACAAATAAAACAAAAGAAAAAAATCTTTCATTGGAATCTATTAGCTGAGCATTGAGAGGTTGTATCAGGTTATATTGCGTCCTCGAGAGCTAGATCGATTCAACAGATCCATGCAAAATGCAAAGTTGCAAATGCTCTCGTTTTTTCGATTGTTAAATACAATCGCGTTGAAAGTGAAGCTAAAACTGGAAGCGTTTATGTTTTTATGATGCATGAATTAAAGCAACTGGATACCTGGGCAACTCCTAATACACCAATTCTCAAAAGGTTCAATTGATTAACAGCCAGTGCTGCGAGGCTAATTAGTTCCAACATCAAAACAAAGAAATGTTTCAAAACAAGATTCCGAGACAGTAGATAGAAAACTGGAAGGGTTTCAGGAAAGAGAGGGAGATGCATACTCCTGATAATTCAATTTTATGCTAAAATTGATTTGAACTTTCCAATAATTTGAATTAAGTAACAAAATAGATAGTGTTAGAAAAACTATGAATGGGATAATTTCAAGTAGCCAACTGAGTTAAGAGCAGATGGCACAGCAATTTAATAAAGCAACTGGCATAACCCAGAAAATATCCACACTACTGGGACATCTAAAGTCTTGGGCCAAATTAAAATCAGCAGTCTGAAGATTCTATTTTTCACCTGCTACTAACACGTTGTTGGGCTTCATACCCATAAACAAAAACCAAGTTATATGAACACAATACATTTGTTTTAAGGAAGATACTGAAAGTTTTATACAAATTTTCAGAGAGCAGCACATAATGGGGCTATTTAAAATACAACAGATCATCTAACAGTACTACAATTACATCTTCCCAAAAAGCACCAATAATGAGCTCAAAGATATTTTAAAAAAAAAACACACAAAATGTGTTTGTCAACTGTAAATAAATCAAAATTCTTATCCCTTGAAGATATAGAAAGTCAGTTGAAAATTAAGTCCAGCAAAGTCAGGCTGCACTGCTAATGTTCTGTTTCCACCCTCACCTATGGATGGGGTGCACGTAACATGCTTTTGGCAGAGAATCAGTACATGCAGAGGTGCCACATCAAGATATGTTCTGACAGGAGGCTCAATGGCACAGATGAGCAGTGAAGAAAGGCAGCCTTGCATTTATATAGCCCTTTCATGATCTCAGGACGTCCCAAAGTGCTTTACAGCTAATGAAGTACATTTGAAGTGTAGTCACTGATGAAATGTAGGAAAGGCGGCAGCCAATTTGCACACCAACTCCTACAAAAAAAAAATTTTAAATGGCCAAATAATGCGTTTTAGCGATATTGATTGGAGGGATAAATCTAGGTCACAAAAGGAGAACAACAGCAAAATACTGTAAATGCTGGAAATCTAAAATAAAAAGCAGTGCTGGAACAAGTCAGGAGGTCTGGCAGCATCTGTGGAAAGAGAAACCAAGCTCATGTTTCAAGTCAAATATAACTCCTCTTTGAAACTGAAGTAGTAGTTCACCAAGGAGAATGCCCCTGCTCTTCTTCAAACTAGTACCGTGGGATCTTTCCACATGTCATCTGAAAGCACCTGAGACAATACAGCACTCCCTCCCTACTGGGCTGGAGTGGCAGCCTAAATTCCTGCGCTCAAGTTTCTGGAGTGGGGTTAGAAACCCCAACCCTTCAAATCAAAGACGAATGTGTTACCAACTGCCAGCCCTATTCTGCATATTAGCTGCAGATATTCTTGTAATAGATTGCAGAGTTTTATTTGCCTCTCTGCTGAGATGGAGACTATGAAGGCAGTTCCCTACATTGAAGATCAGAACAGTAACATTAGCTGGGTCTTCTGAAGTAACTCAGTCACATCATGACATGCTTTCAGTGGTACTGCATTTAAAGCAGCATGCGGAGACCAACAACCACACCCATTGCTGCCTGAATGCTGCACCTAGGTGATATGGATTGTGGAGAACTGTCTTCACAGACATCACTTCAGCAGCAATGTTGAGCGCGCTACGCCAGTTATTGCTAGAATATCTGTGGTTAACACGAGAATGTGAAACAAAGGAAGGAAGTGGAACAAACAAAGCTATGGTCTTCAACTAGTCTCAGGCATTGTTCAACACTGACCTTTGGTGATGGTGCCGAAGGCCAAACCAGGACATCTTCATGACAACCTAATGCAGCACCATCCTGGGTTCGGCCTTATAATAGTTCAGATGCCAAGCCATGCTTACCTGCAGAATTTCTGCCCGTCATGAGGCCTCAACCCTTTCATCCTTGATAAAGGCTAGCAATGAATTGAAATGTTTTTAAACCTTTCTAAAAAGGTGAAAAAAGCTGCCCAAATCTACTTCTGGGGGCTGTTAATGATGCACAATAGCAGTGCATCACAAAAAACAAGTGTCACAACGCATGCCAAATCTTAAACACCTTATAGTAAAATACACTAAAATCAGCGTCAGTGCTTAAAATACTATCTTACTGAAATTTAACAAATGAAAATCTGAAGTGAACAGATATAATCCTTGCTGCAGATTTAAAAGTTCTATAACCCTTATGGCAAAAGTAGGTGGAGCACAAACATGTTGCCACAGTAGTAACAGTTGGAACATTTGATCTCTTCTGTCAGTGTTCAGAAGTGCCAGTTCAAAGCCAGGCATTTCACATGGAGATAAAAATAAAACAATTCCAACCTGCTGCTATCCCTCCTAGAAACCTGCTTAGAATAAAGCAGGCAGAACTTGGAGAGTAGATTATGAAAGAAAAATACTGTAAATGCAGGAAATCTGAAATAAAGAATGAAAATAATAGAAACACTCAGGCCAGGCAGCATCTGTTGAGAGAAAGCGTTTGCACTTCAAGTCAGTGACCTTTAGTCATCTCAGTCCACAGATGCTGCGTGACCTGAATATTCTAGCTACTCTCGATCAAGAAGTTGGGTCATAGATACCTGGAAAAAAGGAGGATTGGACCATGAAGCTGCAGATCCATCAGCCTGCCCACATTCAAAATGGCTGATGTGCAAACCAAGATACTGTTTTTAATCTCAACTCTTCCATGACCAGACAAGGCTTGTCTATAATAGAATTGCTGAGTTGTTGGCACCAAACAGTGTCTAGCAGATAATAAAGTGACATCAAGTATCAATAGGTTTACAATTTCAATCTTCAGAATTCTAAGCTACAATGGCTTCAAAAAACTGAGTCCATGCATCGGATTTAAGGCCAGAATCCACTTCTTCCCCACAAAACAAAATGGCTCATGTCTTCAAATTTGACAATGTCATTCATCCAGAATGCACAAGAAAAGACAATTCCCAATGGATTGTCACTTGCCTCTCGTGTTAAAGGATGGACAGGTTTAGGTTAAATTAGAAGTAAAGGAGCAAATAGGGAAGAGTGAGAGAGCTGGTATTAATTTAAAACTGACTTAAAATCTTTATCTTAGTAATTCCTGACATTTAAACAGTTTATCACTGTAATGTTAGTGTCTGCAGCTGCATCAAAAAGCATAAAATCATAAAGAGACCAGCCCAGGGGGATTGAAATTTCAATTTGCAAGAAGCTCAAGGGTTTAAAAAAAAAACAATTTTAGAAACAGATTTAGTGGCCCAAATGCAGCACTACAGCATGTGCCTGCATAATAGTGTCTATATACAGCTGCAAAAAGCTTCAGAATGCACAAATTATTTTCATCAACTGAAACAGTAGCTTCAAATGAGCCACATTTAAACTAGGTAGAAATGTACTAAAATATTACATCTCTGGAAGTGAAATGTAAAAAAAAAACTCATGTTGCCTATTGTTTTCTCCCTCTTACACTACCAGGAAAAAAAATGATACCCAATAGAAATTTTAATCAAAAGAAGATTACATATTTAGCTTAAGTATTTATACAGCTTGCTGCTATAAGCAAAGTTGATGCCATTAATTGCAGGATAACTGCACTATGTTATTGTTCATAGGCACTTTAAAAATCAGTACATTTACAAGCTATTCATAGTGCAGATCCTGCATCAATACATGGGAGGACAATTTCAACTTAGGCGAGTAGCACGAAATGGAGGTTGTATGCCCAACACCAGACTTCCGAAACAACTGTTCTTCTTTGAACTCAGTCACAGCAGGTGGCTCCCAGGAAGACAGCGGAAACACTAGGCATGTCCTCAAAGCATTCCTGACAAGGTCAAATATCCCACCGACTTATCGCAGACCCTAGCTTGTGACTAACCAAAACAAAAAGGGCTCATCTGGGAAGGCACCGAACACAGAGGCTTTGTCAGGAGCATGCAGAGATAAGTCGAGGTGGTAGAGGGTGCACACAAACCTCCAACCAACCCAGCTACCCTCAGAGCACCACCTGCCATGCATGTGGCCGAGTCTGCAGATTGTGCATTGGATTTGACATCTCAGAACCCATTGAACTGGAATGGAAGCACGTCATCCTTGATCAAGAGATTACCCAAGAAAAGAGTGGAAATGGTCTTATACCAATTAAACATCAAGCCAGCTGCAGTACTATAACAATTTTAGGAATAGCAAAAGACTATTAAACCAATAAGCCTGCTATTAGTTACATTCCACCCACCTACACAAATTCCTCAATGTCTTCTCACTCCATAAGCCCATCCATTTCCCTCTTGACTGTATTTTTCTGCTATTCACTTCAGTAGTCTTCCCTAGCATTTTACACTTACCTTTCACAGTAACATTTCACCCAACTTCTTTTCCAACTTAACCAAGAACGAAAGAGGCTAAAGTCAACTCTACCAAAATAATCCTTTGCAATGGTTAATTACAATTGGCATTTAAAAGCTATAAGCTACAATGCGCTTCCCAAAATAGAACAAAACAAGAACACTCACAGCAGTCAGAAAGTTGTTTGGAGAGTTGACCAGAAACATTTAAAAACACAGATTCTGAAATGGTTCTTGGTGAAGATGTCAAGGAAGTCAGCTGAAGGCTCTGTGATCAAAAGGTGGAAGAAAGGAGGGAATGGATTCAAGGTCAGAGACAGGGTCCTGGATCACGAGTGTGTGGAGGCTGCTCTATAGGAATAATGTCAGTTCCAGAGATAGGGTAGGAAAGGAGAAATTGTAGCTTAGAATGCATACAAGTGGAAGGAGGTCAGCAGGGGACCCACAACAATCAAGACTAATGGTGACCACAACAGTAGTGTCAGTAAATAAACTGTGCACATTTGCCACCAACACCCACCCTCAACTCCTGCTTTCTGCTAGGCCACACCACATTATCACTGTTGGAAGCATTTTCATGGATCGTGGAGCAGCTCCGCTACAAACACCGAGGGTCACAACTTCAATCATGCTTTAGAGCCACAGAATCCTTGGGAACCGAGTTGTTGACAGGGATGTGCAATATAAATACAACTCTAAATTCTGCCACGTGAATTGTGTTAAAGGAGGTGATGCTTGAATACAACTCCTTAAACCCCTTTAAGGGTATTAACTAGATTTAAAAAGATAGTCATCAATGTGCTTGTTCCTCCAAATGATCTGTGCACAAATTGCACAGCCATTACGTCACTCAAAACTTAGTTAAATTTCCGTAAGTAAATGACTAGCCCATAGATAAAACAAAATTCCAGGGGCAACTCTTGGGCTTTAAAAAATATTAACCAGAACTTTACATATTTTACCATTCATTGCTTCAATATTTTCTTACATGCATCTTAAGCCAGGGAAAGGCCAATATGCAAAGCAAACTAGTTGCCCTACATATATTTAATTCTCAATTTCAAGACTAATGACGCTTCATTTAAAACTAGAGAGCCATGTTCTGAAGTCAATCTGCATCATCAACTGCCACTCTTGGCACCGTTCAGTTTGCCACGCTTAGATTGCAGGCCAGTTCCTACAGCAACCACTTCAAAACAATACGTACATGTTTGCGGAGTTGTTTAAAGTTGGAATGGTGACCATTAAAGTTGGTATTTTACAGAATGGCTGCCAAAAGTCCTCAGTTTGAAATGGCTAAACCACTTGACTGACTTGAGGCAAGCAGGGGCACCTTAATTAGTCAGTCTAATGATGGTCTCTCACGATACCATAATTAATTTATGCTGTCAGTGAAGGCATGTGTCAAAGTCACCTATTCTAATGGCAAGCATTGTTTCCAGAGCCAGGACCAACATTTTTCCTTATATAACTGGAGCAGCAATGAACAAGTCTTTGTTCAAATACCACTAGACTTGAGCACATAAACCAGGCTAAAACTTGCAGTACTGAGCTGATGGCTATGTTTTTTTAAAAAAAGGCCCCGCCTAGCTATTCAAGTAGGCCCAAGAGGTCCAATGGCATTATTCAAAGAGCAGGAAGTTATCTTGGTACACTGTCCAACATTCGTCCCTCAATCAATATCAAAGTTAACTGCTTAATTATTCAGTTGCTGTTTGAGGGTATTTATGTGCAAATTAGATTTGCGTGTTTTCCAAGACAACAGCGACTGTACTTCAAAGTAATCCATAGGTTGCAAAGCTCTTTAGAGCATCCCAAGGATATACAGCACCTCTAATGGGCCCTTGGCACTTTTAAGGCCTGATGGTTTACATTCAGATATGATAATAAAGGAACATATTTCTACACTTTATATAGGAAGACAGTAGGCTATCGAGTCCCTCGAGCCTGTTCCACCATTCAATGGGATGATGGCTGATCTGTACCTTAATCCCATCCATCTTGCCTCAATTTTTTTTTATTCGTTTATGGGATGTGGGTGTCACTGGCTAGGCCAGCATTTATTGCCCATCCCTAATTGCAGAGGGCATTTAAGAGTCAACCACATTGCTGTGGGTCTAGAGTCAGGCCAGGTGAGGACAGCAGATGCACATGCCTAAATTAGTGAGCCAGATGGGTTTTTAAACAACAACTGGCAATGGTTTCACGGTCATCAGACTTTAATTTCAGATTTTTATTGAATTCAAATTTCACCATCTGCCATGGTGGGATTCAAACACAGGTCACCAGAGCATTATCCTCTGGAATACTAGTCTGGTGGCAAAACCACTATGCCACCATCTCCCCATGTCCTTTTATAACCTTATCTAGCAAAAGAACTTAGCAAATCTCGCATTTAAAATTATTAATTGAACTAATATTTGCTGCTTTTTGTGGAAGTGTTCACACATTTAACACATTGTAGTGTGTTATCTAAGGTTACATTTCTTTATCCTAGATACCCCCACTAGCAGAAAGTTCCTCTATTTTTCTATCCCTCCATTCCCTTCAAAATCCTAAAGTGTTCATTCAAATCACTCAACTTAACCATTGATGCCCTGTTAACATTCTGGTTCATGTGTGCTGCACTTCCTCCAAGGTGCAGTGCCCAGAAACGTTCACAGTACTTCAGGTGTAGTCAAACCAGGACTCTAGTTATGCACCAAAATTTTTTAAATACTTGGGCGGCATATTTTCCATCCTTGTTCTCTCTGCAGCCTTTGACATTATAAATCCCAGCCTGCAGCTTCTGTTCCAACTCAGGGGGACTACCCATTCCTGGCGACACCTTTACTTAGCCAATCATAGGCAGAACAGCACTGGCAATGGTTTCTCTTCTTATCTCTAAAGTACTCTTTTCCTCACTTAAAACAATGAATCTAAAATTCTCATCTGCACATCCCCATATTCACAAACTTGCCCCACCCTACTGTATTTGCAACATTCTCTAGCCTTGTATCCACTAAGGCATCCTTTGGGACTTTGGTACATCCTCCTCTCCCCACTATTTGTTGCACAGCCTTCAGCTATGTCAGCCCTACTGAAATTCCCTTCCTAAACACCTCCGTCCAAAAATAAATTCAGTGGCCAGATCTTAATTTAGATTTCCTCCTCACAACACTGTCTTGGGCTATTTTTACATTGAAGACACTGTACAAAATGTAATTTTTTTTAGTAAACTACCTAGCTCACCCATTACCGAATGTACATCAACTCTTCATTACCATCATGATTGTGGAAAATGACAGGAAGTCTGAAGAAACAGATGCCACAAACTTAAGTTCATAAAACATACCACACTATGGAGTTTACAATGTCCTCTGTCAAAATTAGATACTACATCATGCAGTTCCAAAGCTCAAGAACAGAAGAGGAAGCCACGTTTATGCTATTACTAAGTGCAACTCTGCAACCCTGCTTATATTGCAGAATTTATTCCACATTATCTGGCAAGAACTGTAAAACCTGCGATAAATGTATTTCAAGTGCACAATTATCCAAAAAGCTGTGGAGGTGTAGGTTCAGTGGCAACTTTTGTAGGAAAGCTACAAACAGGTGTAGACAGAACCCTTATCTGACAGATTAAATGTTGTGTGTAAACTGCACTCATTTTTATTCTTTTTAGTCAAATTTGACCAGATCAAACATCTTGGTGTAATGTGAAATGGTTGCTCTGGGTAACAAAGCAAAGGAATCACCTCAATAACAACATAAAAAAGGGACTACTGTGCACTGACCTTAAGGTACTGCTACAGTAATGAATCCTACATAAACCTCAAATCACAAAAATTGCATTCTAGCCAAGCCTTTCCCCACCTCATTTTCCTCCTATGGAAAACTACCAAAGCATGCCAGAGTCACATTTCCTCAGTCTTTCACTCAAGTAGTAGTATACAACTTGTGTGCTGTTTAACATAGAACTGAATTTCACCACCCCATCCATTTTGTTCAACAATAAGATGGCCTCTATTCACTTATGGATTAGTTACCAACCTTCCTACCTCCATACAGGTCTTCCCAAAATTCTCCTTGCCAGTCTCTTAACCGTTCCCTTACACAAACTAGAATATGTCCTCCTTAACCAGCTGAAATGACATCACCCAAATTGCACAGTAAGTGAAAAAAAGCAAAATACTGCAGATGCTGGAAATCTGAAATAAAAACAGAAAATGATGGAAAAACTCAGGTCTGGCATCATCGGTGGAGAGAGAAACAGAGTTAATGTTTTGAGTCCATATAACACTTCTTCAGCTCTGAATAAGTCATATGGACTCGAAACGTTAACGCTGTTCCTTTCTCCACAGATGCTACCAGACCTGCTGAGTTTTATCAGCATTTTTTGTTTTCATTGTACAGTAAGTGACTGGATCACAAACAAGAAAAGATCCAGGTTTGATCACCGGGCAATGCTTGGTTGGTCAAGATGAAATAGGAATTAGCCTTAGGATCAGGGAGAATAGAAAATTAGGCACAGTTTCTGCACTTGAGTGCCATTTAGCAATTCTCAGTACACATATACATCCCAGTTTAGAATGGGATTGGGTGCGTTATAAATGATTTTCCACAGACAAGACATTTGTTGTCAAGACTCAAGACAAGTAATGAAACACTTGTAAAGGGCAACAGGAAGTGACAGGCACTCTTGGAATCAATCTCAAGCCAGAGCTTGCTGCCTTCAGGAGAATATTTAAGGGATAAAAATGAGAAAAGGAAAATTCTTTCAGCAATATTAGATCTCAACACTGCCAAATTTACTGTACTGAAATATGTTTCTCCCCACACAAACACATTAGATCTGCAAGTTTACAAAAATAACAAATTTGCTAATCAAAGCCTGCCAAGTATAACAATCAATATTTATCAAGTCAATAAAATACTTTGTGCTTCATTTAAATGATGGCAATCAAAGCTGGTGACTGGGGTACCCACAAGACATAAATCAAACTAGCTGAACTGGAAATGATACCAACCTTGCCACCATTAACTTCATATTAAACATCTAAAAACAGACAAAAAAACTGCAGTGGATACATTTAAAACATAACTAACTAGGTAATTTAATATAAGAAAATAGGAATAGGAATAACCTATACTGTCCCGAGCCTACTCTGTCATTCAATATGATCATGGCTGATCTCTGGCTTTAACTTCACTTTCCCACCGCTTCCCCATACCACCAAAAATCTATCAGCCTTGAATATATTCAAATGAGGGCACATCCACAACTCTGAGGTACAGAATTCCAAAGATTCTCATCCCTTTGAGTAAAGAGATTTCTCATTTCAGTTCAAAATGATCAGCCCCTTATTCTGAGACAGTGCCCGTGTTCTAGATTCCTCAGGTAGGGGAAAAGAAACAGTCTACTCTGTGAAGCCCCTTCAGAGTCTTCTATGTTTCAATAAGATCACCTCTCATTCTTCTGAACTCCAAGGTTATAAGTCCAATTTACTAAGCCTAGCATAGGACAACCCTCTCATCCCAGGTACCAATCTAGTGAACCTTCTCTGCACCATCACCAAGATTCCAGATTTGGTCTCACCAAAATCCTGCACAACTGTCACACTGTCCCTGCATGCTAACGTTGCATTCCCTGTTTGAGTGCAAAGTCCCTCCAAACATCAATCATTGAATCAGAATGGTTACCTTCTGTGCTTTAACCATTTGGCCTGTCGTGCCTGCATCAGCTCACTGCAAGACCCTAGTCACATTGTCCCAACCTTTTCCCCCATAGCCCTGCAAATTTTCTCCTCTTCAGATAAAATGTCCAATTCTCTTTTGAAAGCCACAACATTCTGTGCATTCCAGATCCTAACCACTTATCTCATTGGCAAAAGACCAATGACCTTAAAAATTGTATCCTCTGGTTTTTGATCAAGCTTCACACCTTTTAAAAAATATTCTGCTTTTGTATTTTTACTACCAAAGTGAATAAGCTCACACTTACCCACATAATACTCAATCTGTCACCTTGTTGCCGTTCACTTAACCCGTCTATATTTCTTTGCAGCCTCAGTGTCCTCCTCAGTTTGCATTCCCGCCTAGCCTTGTATCATCAGCAAACTTAAATGGAGATCGAGAGCAATGTATTCAAGTCATTTTGGTTGTAAATAGTGGAGACCCTAGCACTGTGCCTTGAGGCACTCAACTAATCGCAGTCTGCCAACTTGATCATGCCCTATTTACTTTCAGCTTGTTGTCTATTAACCAATCCTCTAGCCACACTAATATATTACCCCCATCTTGCCCATTAACCTTGTGTGGCACCTAATCGAATGCCTTTTGGAAATGGCATCTACTGGTTCCCCTTTATCTACCCCACTAGTTACATCCTCAAAAAAAAACTAAATTTGTCAAACAGGATTTCCCTTTCATAAAAGATATTGACTTTGCCTAATCACATTATGATTTTCTAAGCACAGTAAGATTTCCTCAATAACAGATTCCAGAATTTGCCTGATGACTGATGTCAGGCTAACTGGCCTGTATTTCCCAGTTTTCTCTCTCCCTCCTTTCTTGAATGGCGGAGTCACGTCTCCAAGTCTGCTGGGCCTGTGCGAGAATCTAGGGAACTTTAGAAAATCATAATCAGCACATCCACTATCTCTGGGATGTAGGCCACCAGGGTCCTGGGGATTTATTGATTTTAGACCCTTGATTGTCTCTAGTACTTTTTTTCCCTTTGCTGATATTAATTTCCTGAAGTTCCTCTCTTTTTAGCCCCTTTGTTTTCCTCTATCTCTGGTATGGAATTTGTGTCTTCTACCATGAACACAGGCTACTTAACACCTCTGCAATTTCCTCATTCAGTATGATAATTTCTCCTCTCTCTGCCTCCAAGGGACCATTTGTTTTAGCTACTCTCCTTATCATAAGCTTGTAAAGAGCTTTACAATCTGTTTTTGTATTCCTGGCTACTTTACCGATTTCTTTTTTCCATTTTTAAATTAACTTTTAGGTGGCCTTCTGATTTCTAAAACATTCCCAATCCTCCGGCTTACTAATGTTCTTTGCAACATTAGAAGCCTCTTCTTTTAATCTGTTATCCTCAACTTCCTTAGTAAGTCAAAGATAAGATTTTTCTCACTTGCATTTATGATTTTCAATGGAATGTATTGTTAGACGTTTCTCAGTTTATTTAGCCATGCATTTTAGTCTATCTTGAACATTAACCAGCTCTCCCCTCAAACAAAGCTAGTTACACAGTTATAAATTTAAGTTTGTTTGGGGCTGGAGTATGTCACCTTCAAACTTGTACACTTCAACTGCATCATGATTACTTTTTTTGCCGGTTGATCTTTCACTATGAGATTACAACAGTAATTAACCCTGTCACATTGCACAATACTAGGTCTAAAATAACTTTGTCCCTAGTCAGTTCCACAACATATTGTTCCAGGAAACTGTCATGAAAACAATTCTACAAACTCCTCTTCCAGACCATTTTTGCTACTTTTATTAATCTTCATACAGGCTGGATCAAAGTCTCCAACAGATTTTACATTGGAGTTTGTAACAAATGCAATTATTTCTTGCTCAATGTTTTGTCCAGTGATGGAATTACTGTTAGGTGGCCAAGAAACCACTCAGTTAGCCTAACACCTGTCATAGGATAAATGCTACAATCCATTATTAAGGAGGTAAGCACATGACATTTAAATCAGAATACAATCAGGCAGAGCCAACATGATTTTTTTTTGAGTAGAGAAAGGGCGTTTGACTAATTTATTAGAGTTCGCTGAGGAAGTAACAAGGTGGATAAAGAGGAGCCTGTAGATGTGGCGTGCTTGGATTTCCAAAAAGCATTTGATAAAAGGTGCTTCAAAGGTTACAAGAAAAAATAAGAGCTCATTAGGGGAGTAAGATTCATATTAGCATGAACAGAGGATTGTTTAGCTAACAGGAAGCAGAGAGTAGGGATAAATGGGTTATTTTAGGGTTGGTGAGCTGTAACTAATGGAGTGCCACAGGGATCTGTGCTAGGGCCTCAGTTACTTACAATTTTTATTAATGACTTGGATGAAGGGTCCAAACGTATGGTAGCTAAATTTGCTGATGACAAAGATGGATAAGAAAATAAGTTGTCAAGAGGACAAAGTCTGCAGAAGGATTTAGACAGGTTAAGTGAGTGGGCAAAGATTTAGCAGATGAAGTATAATGTGGAAAAATGTGAACTCGCCCACTTCGGCAGCAAGAATAGAAACGCAGCATATTATTTAAATGGAGAGGGGCTGCAGAACTCTGCGGTACAGAGAGATCCGAGTGTCCAGGTGCATGAATCACAAAAGGTTAGTAAGCAGGTACAGCAAATGATTTGAAAGGCAAATGGACTGTTGGCATTTATGGGAAAGGGAGTAGAATATAAAAGTAAGGAAGCGTTGTTATAGCTGTCCAAGTCCTTCGGTGAGATCACATCTGGAACATGGTCTACAGTTTTGGTCTCCTTAACAGAGACTTGACAGGGTGCATGCTGGGAGGATGAGAGGGAGCCTAAAACTAGGGACATAGTTTAAAGAATTAGGGGTCTCACATTTAATGCTGAGATGGAGGATGGACATTAGTCTGTGGAATTCTCTTCCCCAGAGAGCAGTAGAGGCTAGGTCATTGGACATATTCAAGGTTGAGTTAGATAGATTTTTGATCAACAGGGGAGTCCAAGAGTTATGGGTGGGGGGCAAGGAGGAAAGAGATCAGGATACAATCAGATCGGTCATGATCTTATCAAATGACAGAGCAGGCTCAAGGGACTGAATGGCTGTCACCACCTCCCACCAGAATTTCCTGACCCTGTTATTCCTCATCTCTACCCATGCGGATCTTCTGAGACAAGAACCTCTCTCACTGCTGTTCTTACATCATCCATTACTAGGGATAATACTATTCCTTTTCCATTCGGTCTGTCTTTTCAAACTGTGGCATACTCTGGAATATTTACTTTCCAACCTTGGTTATCTTATAGTCATGTCTCTGTAATGGTGATTAGATCTAAACCATTTACCTATGTATCACTAGTTCATCCATCTTATTGCAGATGCTTTGCATAGGTAGGGCCTTTAAGTTTTGTTTGCATGTACCTTATTTGCTGATGCACCATTTTGTTAAGCTCTGTAACTTCCTATCCCACTCCACTTGTCTGTACGCAAATTGCTAGACCATTCCCTTCTCTTCACCTGAACCCCACCCCTTTTCAACTAAAGCTCTATCCACAACCCTAGTTATACAATGTCAAGACACTGATCCCAGCCAAATTTAACTGGAGCCCATACTAATGGATAGCCCCCTCTTTCTTCAAAGTTCTCTCATCTTTTATGAGAAATACATCATTCTTTTGTGATCTAGATTCAGATTAGTACACCACTGAAAATCAGCAAGAATGCAAAAAGAGAGAAGTATACAATTTTATTGCACCAATAGTGCTCATTTCATGGTATGCAGGAGGAGTATTTTAATTTTAGTAAAATCATTTGAAACATAGCAGCTTTTAATTAAAATATTTTGGTGCACGTCCCACTCAAGATTGAAACCAATTTAAAGGGAAGCCACATAAATATATCAGCTTGAATCAAATCATTGTAAGCTTCCCAATATAATATTTAGTTCATCATCACCTCATTTTCTCACAATAATTATGAAATGTTTAAGGACATGTGGTACTACTGAAGTATTTCCAACCTGATTGAATGGTGCTATTCCCCTTAAACAAAGAGGCAAGCTTGCACTTGATGCCAAGACCCAACCTCTTATGTACTTCAGATTTGCAACCAGAGTACATATTAAAAGGATTTGGTTTTATTCCTTCCTCCCAATTATACGGTTTGGCATTGAAATCAAGGGTCTCTGGATCAAGCAACCCTAATTTCTAAGCATAATAGTCCTGCACTCTAAATTAATATGGAGAGGCTTTAATAGTGGCACAGATCCAATAATAGTCATTCATGGGGAAATAAAACTAATTACACAGTTGTACCCAATCTGCTTGGGGTAGGCGAACATATGATTTTTATACAACCTCCCTTCCCTTAAGTGCTCCTAAAAGGGGATGCTGTGAATTCAACTGTTCAATGGTGCAGCCATCATCATGCTGATGCTGCCAACACTTCTCACCAAGTTCATTCCAGCTCCACAATTCCCCACAGGCTGAATTCCTGATTACAGATTGGCTAGGTGCCCAAACCATCTCTAGCGACACACTGCCCATTTGCATTAGAAATGCCACCCCTGCAGCAGTAACATCAGTTCCCATTCATTTACAGGCATTAACTAGTACACAGCAGAACCACTAAACTACGCTTCAGTGTTATATAAAACTGAAAATAGTTCCTTTTCAAATTTTGCAAAACAAAGCAAGTTTCACACTGAACTGGCAATCCTATTTTCACTACTTATTTTCACTAACCTAGGCAAATACACAGGAGTATTTCCATTACTGCAATCCTAGGACACTGAACATGAGTAGGACCAGGTATGTTATCCTAACTTTTTCTCAGAATCAAAATTACAAATTAGACTAGGATGAACTGCTTCACACAAGTTATTACATATTTGTAACCTGCTTTAGTTACACATTGAGAACATAACCTCTGACAACCAAAAATTGATGGAGGGGAAGGTAGGGTTGTTTCATGGCCTAGATTTTGCCTGTTGACCTAAGAAAACTTCCCATCTGAGGTGCAAACTTCCCCTTTTCTAATGGCAATTTTAATCTGGCGCCCAGTCAGGGGGATCTCCAGGAGTCCAGAAATGATGTCAGCAAGCAGCCTACACATGGCTAAACAAGAAGTTAAAACCACTGAATAGATTCACTTTTAACTTAAAGCAAAATAAAAGATAGAAATTAAAATGGTAAACAAAAATGATAAACATTATAAAAATGTTGAGAAATTTGACATGCCACAAATATAGAATTAGCTTTTCAAGGCTAGTGAGGGTGTTTAACAGTAATTATGATGCAAGGACACTTAAAACCCAGTTAGCTCTCGTTCAACAAGGTCCAACTTAGTGGGACTAATTGTAAAAACCTTTTAAGTTATCATTGCAATTCCTAAGACGGCAATTAAATCTGGGAGGGGGACCTTAGCAGCATACACGCTGAAGGAGCTTTGAATCCCTGACAATAACTTCTGGATATCTTCATTATTCTGCACATCTGCAGGCTCCTAAAGTTGCCATCAGTTTCAGTCGAGTAAATGGCAACAAACGCCGGCAGTTTTGCTGTGATTCCTGCTGCAAAATCTGGGTCAATGTTTCAGGCCAGAACTGGAATACGTCATTACAGACGAGCAGCTTATAACAAGGAACAAAGAGCAGGGAGAAAATAGTTATCTATGACTAGGCAGAGCAAATGGCAGAAATGACAAAGGCGCAAAATAATAAAGGCAATAATGTGAGAAATTAGACAATTTAAAGATAACTACAAACCAAGAGAATAAATAGAAGCAGATGCAGAAGAGGCGGTCGGGGGAGCGTGGAAAATTTGGTAAAATGGTGAAGACTGCGTTAGCTACAAATCATTCACTGATTCATGGAAACTCCAGTGCACCTATCCTACATTACAAGCAAATATCTGAGAGAAAATTGAAACCATGGTTAACATTGCCCAGAAGGCTGTAAAAACAAACATATGAGGTTCTGTTTCCAAGCTTGTATTCAGCTTCAATAGAACAGTACAGGCATCCAAAAACAGAGATCAAAGTAGGAGTGAGATGGAGAGTTAAAGTGGCAGATGACCAGAAAGCTTAGGGTCACACTGTTGGACTGAGTGGTGTACCACAAAGCTACTACACAATCTGACGGCCTCGCCAATGTAAATGGACTGCACCATGAGTGAAAAATACAATTCCAGGTTAGAGGAAGTGCAAGAAAATCACTGTCTCTCATAAGAGTTCTGGAGGCAACAAATAATGGTATGGAAGGAGTGAAAGATATAGGTATGATATCTCCTAAGCTTGCATGAAATGTCCTGGGTAAGGAGAGCATATGTTAGGGGTGATGGAGGAGAACACCAAGATGTCACAGGAAATTCTGGAAGGAGAGAGGAGGGAAGGATATCTGTTTAATCATGGTATGATGTTGGAGACGGCAGTGGAATACCCATTGAATGTAGAAGCTAGAAGAAGGAGAGGACCTTGATTTTGGGATGAATAAAGGAAGGAAAACTGGGATGTGGGCTGGACATGGTTGAATTCAGCTAATGAACAAAGGCAAGATTTCAGAAGTTGTTTGGAAGATGGCATTGGAAAGAGAAACTGGGAGAAGGGAATGGAGTCCCTTCACAAAGCAGAGTGGGAAGAATCAAAATAATTGAGGTAACTATAGAAGTCAGTGGGCTTGTAGCACATATCAGTGGACAGTATACCTCCAGGAGACGGAGATAGTGAAGTCAAACATAAAAAAGGGAAGAGTCAAAGATAGAACACGGGGGAAACAAAAAAGGAATCTTATGAAGGGTCATAAGGTATGAAAGGTTAGTCATATTTTTTCTTCTCCACAGATGCTTCCTCACCTGAGGTACCCTCAGCATTCGTCTGCCCTTAAAAAGTCTTCAGAATTTGAAAACTGACTACCATTTCAGCATATCAAGCCCTTTGCTTATCATTTGATTAACTGCTCATCTAGATACTTTGGAATGCTGACAAACCACGTGCATCTGTTTTCCTGCTACCCTTGCTAGCTGAAGGTAGTTGTGCTCAGATATAAAACACACCCTTTCCAAATGGCCATTATTCACTTGTATCTCTAAAAATTTTTAAAACAATTTCATTTGTAGCAAAGTATTAACCAGTATTAAATTGTTAGCAACCAAGAAAAAGTTACTGCATTGCTAAAACATTCAAACCTTAATAAAAGTCTAGACACAATCAGCTGAGCGTGCTCAATAAGCATATTCTGTAGCCACATTTAATTTGCATCAAGACAATAATGCATATTATTCCAAACAACCACAAAAGATATAGCCTACTGAAAGTCATGTCGTTCTGCATGCTGCCATTGTTTACGTACCTGCAACCAACAATTAATGCTTCTTGCAACTTTAAAACATGTGCAGATTGGATCACGTCAGCACAAAAATTTCCAGCTAAATACTTATTGTGTCCTTTGTATTACAAGAGGGCCGCACAATATTTCAATTATACCCCTATCAACAAGTTTAATTTGTGCTATTCAGTAGCAGTGCTACAAGTTATAATCAAGTCCTGGGGCTTTAGAGTACCTTCTTACATTCCATCAAAATCCCAGAAATGCTTTTCACCAAAAAGGAAGCAATGTAGTCAGCTATACTGTCCCATTTAACCCAGCACAGGTGGTGGTGGTGATCTCAGACAAGCTGGGGCAGGGAGGGTGAAGAAAAGTTGCTGCACCATGCTGTAAACACTACTGGAAAGTTCTGATCTCTAAATATCAAATGACAGCTTGCCTATCACGGTGAGGTAGGGGTAACACCACCCATTGGTCACGCTCACATAGAAGAAATGGCCACTGTCCAAGATACTGAATAGCTGCTAACATGGACAGGGGGAACTTGGTTAGCCTTGCAAATATTTTTTTTTAAAAAAGGCTGTTGCAGAAAGATAGTGATGCATCACATGGCTATAGTTAACTATATGGTCACTGACAAATTAATATTTGCTGACACTGTTTTTACAATTAAAAGTGTCCTCTAACTGGCCTCTGGAGCTATGTTGCGTGTGAACCAAATCAGAGAAAAAATCTTACAACATAGGGAGCTATTCAGCCCATCATGCCTGTGCCAGCTCTTTTAAAGCACTATTCAAATAATCCTCCTGTTTTTGTGCACCCACTCCCCACAGTTGCCTTTAAAATTCTTCCTTTTCAAGCATAAAGTCATTTCTCTTTTTGAAAGTTACTATTGAATCTGCTTCCACCACCCTTTCAGTGCATTCCAGATCATAACTAGCTGCACTAAAAATCTCATCTCTCATCTTTTTCAAACAAAATTACCTTAAATTGGTGGTCTGATTACTGGGCCATTGGAATAAATAAATTGTTGCCATCAAAATTCTTCATAATTTTGAACCTATTAAACCTCTCCTTCACTAATCTGGTCACTGACCAGAAACATTAGCTTCCACAGCATAGCTGACCACATTTCTCCACAGATGCTACCAGCTCTGAGTATTTCCAGAATTTTCTGTTCATAAGCCACAGTATTGCTTAAGTTTTCTCTAAATGCTTTCCAAAGTCTTAACTTTCCTAAAGTGCAGTGTCTTATCTGAAGCCCCAGAGAGAGCGAGAGATAGGATAATTAATTGAAACGTAAAAAGACAGGCTGATTTCTCAGCCGCACCAGACCCAACCACAATGGCGGGGGGGTGGAAGAGAGAGAGAGAGAGAGAGAGAGAGGGGCAGACCAGGTCGGCTTCCACATAGTGATCCTGACATGAAATAAGTAAGGCTGGATCCAACGAGCAGAGGATCAACACATCATGACCTGGATACGCAGTGTACCTGAAGTACCCCTCCACTGCCAACTTTACAAAAAAAAAAATCTTTTAAATTTAAAAAGTAAACAGTAAAAGAACTGGGTTGGGAGAGAATCCTGTAAATTGACCCTTTGTTAATAAAAGATATAATGGGACAGTCATGCCTTATGAGGATTGTACAGTGGTTTCCAGGGCAGGGGTGTTGCCAACTTCGAATGTAACTGCTTTTTGGGTCCTTCTGGATTTTGGAACGCCGGATAAGGGGTGAAGTTGCTGTAAATGCCTCTATTTAATCAAACCAACGTTCACACCTCTTTATTAAGAAAAGTTATCACTTTATCCTGCCACTTTCAGGAGCTGGGTTAGAGATGGAATCAGAGGCAGAACAATTAATCTAAATTTTGCTCCTGAAACTTCAGAGTAACTGGACAAATTGTCCCATTGCAATGACTGTCATTAAATTTCAACCAACCTTATTCAGGAGGGCCTTTGAATCAGTGAACTGTTGTATCTGAAAGTGCGAGGAGCTCATGGACTTTGCCTTCATGACGGAGACCATTTGCCTTCCTGTCATTTCCTTCCCTTCCCCAAGACCACTAGGTCAAACTTGCTCCAAAGTTTCCTTCCCACCCCCTCCCCCCAAACACTGCCTTAGGCCTGCATCGTTCTGGTGGAATTGTATCACTTCTGCACAGAGGATTTCACATTCTGATGACTCCATTCTATGATTAGCTTTATCGCTAGCCTTCAAGTTTCGCCCTCATCTTGCCCATGGTCTTAACCATATTCCCAATAAACTACAGACCACCCAATTTCCTCACCTGGCTCTCATGTCTTAACAGATCTCTCCTTCAAGTCTGCCATCACCACCCCTCTCCTCCATCCTTGCAAACTGCCACTCCATCCCCAACCTCCCTTTCTTCAATATGCTGTCACCTCCCAATGCCCATCTTTCCCAGAACTCCATGCTTGAATCCCTCCAATCAGGTTTCCAACCCTGTCACAGCACGAAAACAGTTCTTAAAAGTGAACTATTTCTCATCATGCTTCTCAACTTGTTTGCAGCCTTTGCCAGTTGATCAACCATCCTCCAATGCATCACTATCGTTGTCCAGCTGGGTAGGACTACACTGACCTGGTTCCATTCTTATCAAATCGTAGCCAGAAAATTGCCATCAATGGCTGCTCTTCCAATTCCCAGTTACCACTGGTGTCCACCAATGGTCTACCATTGAACTGTTTCTGGATGATCTCACCAAGGGGGAGCATGTAGATGAGAAAACTGTCAACTTCCACATGTATGCTGACAACACCCAGGTCTTTTTTTTAAATTCATGGGATGTGGGCATCACTGGATAGACCAGCATTTATTGCTCATCCTCAATTGCCCTCAAGGTGGCGGTGAGCTGCCTCCTTGAACAGCTTTAGTTCCTGTGGTGTAGCTACACCCACTGTGGTGTTAGGGAGGGAGTTCCAAGATGTTGACCCAGCGACAGTAAAAGAACAGCAATATAATTCCAAGTCAGGATAGTGAGTGGCTAGGAGTGGGGCTTCCAGGGGGTGGTGTTCCCATGTCTGCTGCCCTTGTCCTTCTAGATGGTAGCAGTCATGGGTTTGGAAGGTACTAAAGGTACCTTGGTCGAGTTCCGGCAGTGCATCTTGTAGATGGTACACACTGCTGCCACTGTTCATCAGTAATGGAGGGAGCGAATGTGTGGGGGATGCCAATCAGGCAGACTGTGTCCTGGATGGTGTCAAGCTTCTGGAGTGTTGTTGGAGCTGCACTCATCCAGGCAAGTGGAGAGTATTCCGTCACACTCCTGACCTGCGCCTTGGAGATTGTGCACGTGCGTGTACAAGTGTGCGCACACGCGTTATGTGGCAAATTACTCGCTGCAGGATTACCAGCCTCTGACCTGTTCTTGTAGCCACAGCGGTTAGTCCAGTTTAGTTTCTGGTCAATGGTAATCCCCAGGATGTTGATAGTGGGGAATTCGGCGATGGTAATGCCATTGAATGTCAAGGGGCAATGATTAGATTCTATTTTGGTCATTCATGCCACACAGGTGCCAGGCAATGTTACTTGCCACTTGTCAGCCCAAGCCTGGATACTGTCCAGGTCTTGATGCATTTGCACCTGGACTGCTTCAGTATCTGAAGAGTTGCGAATGGTGAACATCGTGCAATCAGCAGCGAACATGCCCACTTCTGATCTTAAGGTGGAAGGAAGGTCATTGATGAAGCAGCTGAAGATGGTTGTGCATAGGAGGCTACCCTAAGGAACTCCTGCAGTGATGTCCTGGAACTGAGATGACTGACCTCCAACAACCACAATAATCTTCCTTTGGTGCTAGGTATGACTCCAACCAGCAGCAAGTTTTCCCTGATTCCAATTGATTCCAGTCTTGCTAGGACTCCTTGATGCCACACTCGGTCAAATGCTGCCTTGATGTCAATGGCATTCACTCACCTCACGAGTTCAGCTATTTTGTCCATGTTTGAGCCAAGGCTGTAATGAGGTCAAGAGCTGAGTGGCCCTGGTGGAACCTGAACTGAGCTTCAGTGAGCAGGATGTTGCTAAGCAAGTGCCACCTGATGGAACGGGTCATCAACAGCGCTATCACTTTACTGATGATGCAGAATAGACTGGCTGGGACAGTAATTGACCAGGTTGGATTTGTCCTGCTTTGGAGTACAGGATATGCCTGGGCGATTTTCCACATTGCAGGGTAGATGCCAGAATTGTAGCTGTACTGGAACAGCTTGGTTAGGGGTGCAGCAAGTCTTCAGTACTATTACCAGGATTTTGTTGGGGTCCATAGCCTTTGCATTATCCAGTGCCTTCAGCCATTTCTTGATATCACACGGAGTGAACTGAAGACTGGCAACTGTGATGCTGGGGACCTCTGGAGACGGCTAAGATGGATCATTCACTCGGCACTTCTGCTAAAGGATTGTTGAAAATGCTTCAGCCTTAACTTTTGCACTGATGTGCTGGGCTCGTCCATCATTGAGGGATGGAGATAGTTGTGGAGTTTCCTCCTCCAGTGAGTTGTTTAATTGTCCATCACCATTCATGACTGGATGTGGCAGGACCGCAGAGCTTAGATCCGATCCATTAGTTGTGCAATCGCTTACTGCTTATGCTGTTTGGCATGCAAGTAATCCTGTGTTATAGCTGCACCAGGTTGACACCTCATCTTTAGGTATGCCTGGTGCTACTGTTGACATGTCCTCCTGTACTCTTCATTGATCCCCTGGCTTGGTGCTAAAGGCAGGGTGTGTGTGTGTGTGTGTGTGGTGGTGGGGGTGGGGGGGTGGAACAAGGACGATGACAAGGACATATGTGAGGCCATGAGGTTACGGATGGCGGTCAAGTACAATTCTGCTGCTGATGGCGCTCAGCACCTCACCAATGCCCAGTCTGGAGTTGCTAGATCTGTTCAAAATCTATCCCACTTCATGGCAGTACTGCCACACAATACGATGGAGGGTATCCTCAATGTGAAGACAGGACTTCCACAAGGACTATGCAGTAGTCACTCCTACCCTTACTATCATGGACAGATGCATCTGTGGCAGGCAGATGGATGAGGTCAAGCATGTTTTTCCCTTGTTTGTTCCCTCGCCACCTGCCACAGGCCCAGTCGAGCAGTTCTCTTTTTGGACTTGGCCAGCTTGGTCAGTAGTGGTGCTACAGAGACACTCTTGGTGATGGATACTGAAGCCCTTCACCCAGGGTACATTGTGCCCTTGCCACACAGTGCTTCTTCCAAGCAGTGTTCAACATGATTCATCAGCTGAGGGAGAGCAGTACATGGTAATCAGCAGGAGGTTTCCTTGCCCATGTTTGACCTGATGCCATGAGACTTCATGGGGTCTGCAGTCAATGTTAAGGACTCCCAGGGCAACCTCCTCACTGTATACCACTGTGCCACTGTGATGGTGGTGGTGTCTGGGGCATTGTCTGTAAGGTATGACTCCATGAGTATGAATGTCAGACAGCTTTCCCAATTTTGGCACAAGCCCACAGATGCTCATAAGGAGAACTTTGCAGGGTTGATAGAGCTGAGTTTGCCATCATTGTTTCCAGTGCCCAGATTGATGCCAGGTGGTCCGTCCGGGTTCATTCTTTTTTGACTTGTTTTTAAGTGGTTTGATATAACTAAGTGGCTTGCTACGTCATTTCAGAGAGCATTTAAGAGTCAACCACATTGCTGTGGGTCTGGAGTCACATGTCAGTCAGACCAGCTAAGGACAGGAGATTTCCTTCCCTAAAGGGCATTAGTGAACCACATGGCTTTTTAACGACAATCAATGGCTTCATGGTTGTCATTACACTTCTCATTCCAGATATTTATTGAATTCAAATTCTACCATGGTGGGATTCAAACCAGGGTCCCCAGAGCATTACCCTGGGTGTCTCAGATTACTAGTCCAGTGACAATATCACCGCTTCCCCCATAAGCCTCAACACCACCTCTTGCTAAATTATCAGACTGCTTATGAATCAGGGCACTGGATGAGCAGAAATTTCCTCCAATATTGGGAAGACGAATTTATCATCTTTGGTCACCAACACAAACAACTCACCACCAATTCCATTCCTTTCCTTGAGAACTGCCAGAGGCTGAATAAGACTGTTCACAATCACTTGTGACCAAATTTGAGCTTTCAACCACATACAAATATTGTCACGAACATTGCCTATTTCCACCTCCACAACATCATCTGAGTGCACCCAGTTCTGCTGTGGAAACTCTCACCCATGCCTGTGTTATCTCCAGACTTGACTATTCTAATGCACTCCTGATCATCTCCCATTCTACCTTCTAAAGTTTGAAGTGATGCAGCATCAGTTATGGCTCAGCTTGGTAGCAAATCACACCAGGGTCAGAAGGTTGTGGGTTCACATCCCACTCTAGGACTTGAACACATAAATCTAGGTTGACACACCAATGCAGTACTGAAGTAGTGTTGCATGTCAGGGGTGCCATCATTCAGATGAGACATTAAACTGAGGCCCTCCTTTCTGTGGATGAAAAATATTGCTGCACTATTTCAAATTAGAGTAGGAGAGTTATCCCAAGTGTCCTGGCCAATATTTATCCCTCAACCAACATCACAAAAACAGATGATCACATTGCTCTTTGTGGGAATTTACTGTGCACAAATAGGCTGCAGTGTTTCCTACATAAATAAATTGAAGAGTAGTCACTGTTGTTAAGAACTTCATTGGCTGTAAGGAGCTTTGGAAAAATCCATTGAAGGGCAGTACATATACACAAGTTCTTTCTTGCCTGTGCCCTAACTTGCACCAAATGCTGTTCACCTATTACCCCCTATGCTCACCAACTTACACAGGCTCCCAGTTAAATACCATGATTAAAATTGTCACCCTTGTTTTCAAATCTCTCCATATCCTGGCCCCTCCCTTTCTCTATTCTCCTTCAGCTCTACAACTCTCATCTGCATTCCCCTCATTCTGGCCACTTGAATATCTGCTATTTGGGTGGATGGGGGGGCGGGGGAGAAACAAAAATCACTCTACCATTGGTGACCATGCCTTTAGCTACCTAGGCCCCAAGATCTGGAATTCCTGTGCTAAACCCTCTCCACCTCTACCTTACTTTCCTCCTTTAAGGCATTCCTTAAAACCCTATCTTATTGATGAAGTTTTTGGGCCTCTGCCCCAATATCTGCTTCTGTGGCTCAGTGTCACTGTTTTATAATAAGCACATTGGACCTTTTAATTACATTTAAAAAAAGGTGTTAAAAGTTGTTAATGCAATTTGTGCACAAAACCAGCAACAAGACACAAATACAGTACACAAAACCAAGTCCATTCATTCAAGAGGCCTGATATATTTCAAACTCTCAAAAATTTGGCGTTAAAGTTAAGATCTTCAGAAATTATAACTTTATTTGCAAACTGTTGGAAGGAGCCCGAGAGCAAGTATGCCTCAAACATGGCCGAAATTGAAATTTCACTTTGATATCTACTAATGGAGCTTTCAAAATGGACAAGATTTAAAGTCGAACCAATATTTATGGTATGTGCATTTACAAGAGAGAAAGAATTGCATGTATATAGCACTTTTCATGATCTCAAGATACCCAAAGTGCTTTACAATCAATGAAGTGGTTTCTGAAGTGTTGTCAATTTGTGCACAGCAAGATCCCACAAATAGCACTGTGATAATGACCAGATAATAGTTGGTGGCGTTTGATGAGGGATAAACATTGGACAGGACACCAGGGATAACTCCCCTGCTCTTCACCAAAATCATGCCAAGGAATCTTTTATGTCCACCTGAGGGGGCAGATGAGGCCTGGGTTTAACATCTCCCAAAAAAATAAAAATGATCCTTCAGATGCTACAGCACTTCCTCAGTACTCCACTGCAGCCTGGGTCTTTTGCTCAAGCTTCTTGAGTAGGTCCTGAATCCACAATCTTCAGATTCAGATGCAAGAGCGTTACCAACTGAGCCACAGCAGACGTAGACAAACATAGAATTAATTTTTGTCTGCCACATTTTGCCACTCTTGACATACAAACTAGGCCAGTCAAAATAAGTTCTTCAGTTCTTCATACAACTTTTGAACAGTTTAGAATATATTAGTTACAGTCAGTCATTTATGGACTGGAGGGCAAGTTTTATAATAGAAAGAATGGCAAGAAAAGTGCAACAGGAAAGTATCACAGGAAGTGACACACACAACTGCTTCTGTATAAACACTTTAGTACTAAAATGCAACTTCAAAAAAAGATTAAAACTAAAATTCTAGGTAAGGATCACAAAAATTTTACTTCTCCCCTCCAGAAAAAGCTTTGATCAAAAAGTGCACCATTTCTCAAAACAGCCAAAATGGTGGTTGGCGGTGGGGGGGAGAAATATAAGCAGTGTGTTTTGCTTTACACAAAAATGTCAAACTAAAAGATGCTATTTGGGTAGAATCAATGGTATCTGGGTTAGGCTACATCAGAACTGGCATGCCTGCTACTGACACTGAATGCCCAAACTCTTAAGTACCAATAACCCTCATCTTAAAATGGAGAGTGGGGAAAAGTCAAACGTTAAGTCATCTTAAGTTCTTTTACTGACTTACAACTTTTTAGTATGTATTCTGTATTTGTGTTGTGAACATTTAAACGTGTGTTATATTTATTGCAGAAAACAAGCCTCCCATTTCTGAAATTTTAAAACAAAAGTTTTGGTAATGTTGGACCAACTGCACCATCACAACACCAGAAGCTTACAGTATCGTTCCAAAATAGTGATTCAGATAGTGCTAAGATTGTTTAATCTGTATTTCAAACCTTTTAACAAAGTATGGGCACAATAAGATCTTTAATTTTAATTAACCACAATTTGTAATGACAATCTTGAGTAGGTACAGCAATTTTTAGCGTATTATTGAATTGATGTGGCATACCAGTATACAAAACCAGTAGTATTTTTTCCACATAAAAAATAAACAGGAGAAAATATATCCAAAAAAATCAAGGCGATCCAATCAAAAAAACAAAATGGTTTAACTAGAAAATACCTTCCTTAAGTGATTGTAGCAGTTGAGAACTTAAAACAACCAGAGATTTATTTAGCACTCATCCAAAGTGTCCTTCAGTCAGTCGTGGTTAAGAATGTAAACTATAGAATGAGAGAAAGGTCATTTTGAGCATAAAAACCTACCTATCCCGAAAGATTCATGTTACAACCCCCTTAGAGACTGTTAACGTTTGAAGAGAAATTCAAACAAACATTATGAACTGAAAGAAATTATGGCACAAGATTTCACGTGTTATTAAACAAAACGACCTTTACTGTACACAAAAAATAAACACAAGCAATACCAACTTAATGCTCTAGTTTACACTAAGTCTTAAAACTTCGTTCCCCTTTTACTTCTTAATTCTGTCCAAGAGTCCCTTTATATATGTTAGGAGATCTTGAGGATTCATTCGTTTCGGTCTTTTGGAATTCAAACCAAGTATGCCACAGCCCTCCAGAATTCAGGTTTCTTCTGAGTGTTCCAGTTATTCTCAGTGAGAGATTTCGTGAGAATCCTTCCATTAGCTTTTGGATATGCAATCTTCAAACTTTTCTTCAAAACCTCAATGGACTCTTCAGCTCAGGCTTAGTCTTCACTGCATTCATGCTTAATGATTTAAAAAATAAATCAGGAACACCCCTGGTTCCTAATGGTCTCTTCGTTCCTTGTCCTGGCTTTAGACGTTCTGGGAGACTCTCTCTCTCTGCCTTCAAGCTAGCTACTTATTTGTAGATTTATTCGTCTAGCTCCAAGCTGAGCAAATCTTGCAGCCTCTTTTCCCCCTCACAAACACTGTCTCCAAACGGAGTTGCTGACAGCCTCTGTCTGTTCCAAAACTGAACTGCTTGCTTCTGGTCAGCAAACACACATAAATTAAACAAAGGAACCTCTCTAACTCCCAAAGCCTGGCAACATGGCATACTTGGGATGCTGTGAACAGAAGAAATGTAAACCAATTATCTTTACTCTTCAAAACAATCCCTTTGATTCTGTGACCCACATAACTAATTTATATCTCTAATGTCATTAAGGACCTTCTCCAGACTTGCTGGTTCCACCAAAAAAAAAACTCCCTTATTTACAAAAGTGTCTTTAGCTTCTTTGATCTAAGAACTACATGAATAATCAAATTAATATAAAAGCAAAAAGCTGCGGATGCTGGAAATCCAAAACAAAAATAAAAATACCTGGAAAAACTCAGCAGGTCTGACAGCATCTGCGGAGAGGAACACAGTTAACGTTTCGAGTCTGTATGACTCTTCAACAGAACTAAGGAAAAATAGAAGAGAGGTGAAATATAAGCTGGTTTAAGGGGAGTGGGACAAGTAGAGCTGGATAGAGGGCCAGCGAAAGGTGGAGATTGCCAAAAGATGTCATAGACAAAAGGACAAAGGTGTTGATGGTGGTGATATTAGCTAAGAAATGTGCTAATAGGTGACATTAAGGGTAGAAAGCAGGACAAGCAAGGTACAGATAGCCCTAGTGGGGGTGGGGTGGGGGGGGGGGGAAGGGATCGAAATAGGCTAAAAGGTAGAGATAAAACAATAGATGGAAATACATTTTAAAAATAATGGAAATAGGTGGGAAAAGAAAAATCTATATAAATTATTGGAAAAAAGGGGGATCGGAAAGGGAGTGGGGATGGAGGAGATAGTTCATGATCTAAAGTTGTTGAACTCAATATTAAATCTGGAAGGCTGTAAAGTGCCTAGTCGGAAGATGAGGTGCTGTTCCTCCAGTTTGCGTCGAGCTTCACTGGAACATTGCAGCAGGCCAAGGACGGACATGTGGGCATGAGGGCAGGGTGGAGTGTTGAAATGGCAAGCGACAGGGAGGTCTGGGACATGCTTGCGGACAGACCGAAGGTGTTCCGCAAAGTGGTCACCCAGTCTGCGTTTGGTCTCTCCAATGTAGAGGAAACCGCATTGGGAGCAGCGAATGCAGTAGACTAAATTGAGGGAAGTGCAAGTGAAATGCTGCTTCACTCGAAAGGAGTGTTTGGGCCCTTGGACGGTGAGGAGAGGGGAAGTAAAGGGGCAGGACCAAATGCCTTCAATTTAAAAAAAAGTTAAAATACTTAAACTCCTCATAACTTGAGACCTAGATTCATCCTGATCCCTCTTCAAGGTAACAATATCATTTTGAAGATAGCTGAAAGGCTATCGATGTAATAGCAGAATAACTTAGATTTAAACAGCCGATGCAGACTAGTGCCTGATCAGCTTGGCTAACTGTATTTTAGATTGATCTTTCAATCACATCGTGCTTTTCTATGAATAAAAAGCTTTAGCTTATTTCATTTTCAGAGCAACTTTTTTTTAAAAAAGTTTTGGCCAAGGATCAAAAAACAATTTATGAAACAACTCAATAAATAGGTATGCTAGCAGGGAACTTCAGCAACATACCCACTGGGATACAAATGAGTGACAGAATAGGGAACTGAGCCAGCAATTTCCATTCATAACTAGTTTATGATCACAAATCATCCATCAGGTAAGGCAGGGAAAGAGCACAGACCAAAATCATCCTCGTCATGGAGGACACAGTCTGCAGTCAACTAGTAGACAAACTACAGCTACTTTTATACTAATGTTGCAGAAATGCCAAAATAAATTTAGAATCACATGGCACAGAAGGAGACCATTCAGCCTAATACACTCATGCCAGGCTTGCTGAGCCCGACATAAGAAAACTATTTTTTGAAAAATTTTAAAATGGGAGTTTTCCAACTGCAGTCAGTCTTCAGTGCTTCATAAACAGAAATGAAGGCACATGAGCCCCTTGTAATGGTAGAACCTATTTCAAATGTGTCTATGGAAGGGTACTTTTTGCCCCATCAAGGCCATTGCAATGGTACTGTGCCACTTATCACCAGATCACACCTCGGCCTGACCCCCTACTCTTCTGGTACTTTCTCCTTCGAGGATCTCATTTTGTTCAACCCTTCTCACCTCATTCAAAACTGTTTTCTATGCCTTCAAGTACAATAAAGATTCTCACTGAGATATCTTCACTGCTTTCCTCCCTCAGCGTCTGCACAGAATGACTTCTCATCCTCAGCGATTACAGACTCACCTCAACATGCTCCGTCCTTAATTCAGTGGCCTCTTATCCTCCCTAATCTCTCTCTCTCTATGTAAAATCTCCAACCCATATCCACAGCCACCCCTCAACCTTGCCAGTCCAATTATAAAATCAGACAAGACCATCCCTGATCACTTCTTGCATTACTCTCCAACATCTTCCCCACACCACCCACCTCCCCTTCACACTCCAACCCTACTTTCTTCTGTATCGATGCCTGGATAACACTATTACCTTCACTTGCATCTTTACTTTCAAAATTCCAACTGTCTAGTCTTTCATCTTCCATTTACTACAACATTTCTGCAGCTAATTTACTCAACTGCCATCTTTGATGCCATAGTCCCCAATAAAAGCATTAGTCTCCCTCAGCCTGGACGTTCCCCTAGTACAGCTCTCATCTCCATTCCCTCAAATAGTAGGGACAGACTTGAAAAGATGTGGCAGACAATGGTTCAGCCATTCACCATTAGATCAGGCTTGATGGCAAAGCATTAATCAGACCTTGTTCTCACCTACTAAAACTGCTCACCACTCTGAAATGCAAAGATAACCCCCAGCTTCTTTTCTCTACTGTAAACCATCTTCAACCCTTCTCCTGTTTTCTCCACCCTCACTTCTAAGAAGTGTGAAGAGCTCAGGGACTTCTTTGCTACTAAAGATCAGGACCATCTGATCAGTAATATCTGGCATATTCCTCGCTTCCTGGGCCAAATTACCTCTAATTTTCCTCCTGAACTTGCACACTATGTTAGTTTCTCTGTCTTATGACATTTTGAGCTCATTTTGTCAACGAGACACACCTCCTGTTTTCCCATTAAACTGTTAGCTACCCAACTTTTCTCCTGGCCAATAGTTAGACAATATTGTTAACAGTTCTCTCCCTTCAGGTGCTGTCCCCCTCTCTTAAATCTGTGGTCATCACCCTTTTCAAAAAAAAACAACCCAATACCTCTAACCTTGCAAACTACCACCCCATATCTCCACCCCCAACACCTGATCCCCTTCCCACACAATCACAGAAGGTGCAACACCAGCCCCTTACCTCCTCGTCGTCCAAGGGCTCAAACACTCCTTTCAGGTGAAGTGGCACTTCACTTGCACCTCCTTCAATTTGGTCTACTGCATTCGCTGCTCCCAATGGCAGTCTCCTTTACATTGGGGAGGCCAAACGCAGACTGGGTGACCACTTTGTGGAACACCTTCGGTCTGTCCGCAAGCAAGACCCAGACCTTCCTGTTGCTTGCTATTTCAACACTGTCCTGCTCTTATGCCCACACGTCTGTCCTTGGCCTCCTGCAATGTTCTAGTGAAGCCCGACGCAAACTGGAGGACAGCACCTCATCTTCCAATTAGGCACTTTATAGCCTTCTGGACTTAACACTGAGTTCAACAACTTCAGGCCATGAACTCTCTCCTATCTGCAGCCCCTTTTTTATCCTCTTATTTTTATTCATTTTTATTTTTCATTTATTTATTGTTTTATCCCCCCCCCCCTTCTTATCCCATTTTTGATCCTTTTTTCCCCCATCACAAGGGCCATGTTGTTCTTTTCAGAGTGCTTACCCTTGTCCTATCATTCTGCTTTCTTACCTTAATGCCACTATCAGCACCTTTTTTAGCCTACCATTAACACTCCCTTTGTCCATGACATCTTTGTCAATCTGTCCATTGTCCCCACCTATCACTAGCCTTCTATCCAGCTTCACCTGCTCCATCACCTCCCCCCACCCTGCCGTCTTTGGGAATGAGATTTTTAACCAAGTCTGCCCCCTCACATCAACACAAAAGATCCCATGACACAATTTCAAACAGCAGGAAAGTTATTCCAGTGTATTGGCCAATTTTTATCCCTTAGTCAACATCACAAAATATAATAATCTGATCATTGCTGTCTGTGGGAGCTTGCTGTGCGTAAATTGGTTGCCCTCTTTCTTACATGAAAACAGTGACACACCTCAAATTGTGTCAAGACATCCCAGGTTGTGAAAGGCACTATATAAATGCAAGTCTTTTTAAATAAATTTTCTTTCCTTCAGCAATCCAAGCAGTGTTACAAATCAAATTAGAAGTTCCATCAAATCTGGTAATAAATGGAAACCAATATGAATTGTTTTAAAACAGAACATCTACTCAGACACAGACTCACGCCCTGTAGATGCAATTTTTTTCCCCCCCAATCAGATTACTAACAAAAATGTCTTGTATGCCTTGCAGACCCAAGACAGCTATCTATTCCTTTTACACCACTTTCATTAAACCCTTCACTGATTTTAACAGACACTCAGAAACAAAGAGATGAAGCAAAGGTATTTCAAATACTCTTGATCTTTTAACAGTTCATGTACTTTACCCAGAAATAATACAAGTAATGCAATTTTCAGCACAATTGGTTTCAAAAGAAGCCAATTCCTGGTGAGAAAATGTCAGTTGTGCAATTTTACTGAACTTGTGGTAAGCCAGTGTTTCACTTAATGATTTCAGTAAAGTCTTTTTTGAAAAACCAAAACTCAGCAAAATTCATATCACCTCAAGGTTACAAGTTTATATAAAAATGACAAATTACAGAACAAGCGCTGCATTAACTGCCTATGCTTATAGTTTCCAACATACCCACTTTTCAAAAGATACCCAAAGGCTGACAGGAAGTCACACTGCATATCTTATCAAGATTTAAGTTGGAGGTGATAACTTCTGTTTGCAAGCACAAATCATGTCCACACATTGTAGCCATGTGTGTATTTCAGCCACCACTCTGAACCTCAACCATTACTTTCCTTTATCTTGGTCCCTTCTCATGGGATCAGTCATGCTACCTCTCATCTCTCCCCTAAGTCACGCTGTGCCCAATTCCTACTGCTATTCCTCTGCCTTCCTATTTTCCTGCTGACGTTCCAAGCTTGAATCCCCATGTACCCCTCTTGGCATTCTCCAAAGGACCTCACTAAAGCACCAGCTATTACTTCTATATGAGCAGCAACCCCAGTTCCCAATCCCGTTCTCTTGCTAATCATTTTCCCCAGTGCTCCCACTGATGGCTAATCTCCTTTCCATCCCGCTCACCCCACTCATTACGGCAGAATAGTCATACGGACTCGAAACGTTAACTGTGTTCCTCTCTGCAGATGCTGTCAGAGATGCTGAGTTTTTCCAGGTATTTTTGTTTTTGTTTTGTACTGCAGACTAACAATCGTTGCCCCTCTCCATTTTCCCCTGCAGAACCATTCATGAACAAATCCAGAGTCCATTATCGTCTGATCATTCTCCTGCGAAGCATTTTGGGACATTTTTTCCTGCATTAAAAAAAAGGTGCTCTAAGTGGAAAACAAAAACAGAAATACCTGGAAAAACTCAGCAGGTCTGGCAGCATCGGCGGAGAAGAACAAAGTTGACATTGAGTCCTCATGACCCTTCAACACGGTGGAAGTTGTTGATATAGGAATGCAAGCTGTAGCTTTATTAAGCTTATTTTCTGCACCAATTCCACCTCACTACATTGCTGTGCTACCCAAGCCAACTGGATCCTTCAAATACTTCCTGTATACCATACATTAGTTCAGTACAATAATTAATATGCAATCCAACAATATTAACAGCAGTGTCTCCTGAAGTGGCTCAAATAAATAACTCACTGAACATAATTAGAATTCTCAAAATAGAAAGCTGCACTCGTTTGAAAATGCCTTCATATTTTACCCAAAGTTAAGGTAAGTTATCACAGTGCAGCATCATCTGGTCTTTAATGATTCATGCATTTAAAATGATTTGCAATATTCCAAAGTAATAACATTCCGTGAAAAGATTAAAATATGGGAAAGTTCACTACTCTGAACTCTCCTCATACAGCATACATATTCAAACCTGACCCAATGCAAAGAAGCAATGCTAGCTCACTTTTAGTTTGATGAAAGTCTCTATTTGTAAAATAGAAGAATAGATCATTTTACAACTATCCCAAATTCCAGTAAAATCTAGCCAAAATTAAATGTTTATGAAAACAGGATTAAAGATCCACGGATTCTGTTGTACAGTTGTCAAGGGGCCAACTG
The DNA here is from genome assembly GCF_964194155.1 of Cetorhinus maximus. Classification (NCBI taxonomy): domain Eukaryota; kingdom Metazoa; phylum Chordata; class Chondrichthyes; order Lamniformes; family Cetorhinidae; genus Cetorhinus; species Cetorhinus maximus. The sequence goes on along the minus strand of NC_135885.1, from coordinate 22,390,383 downwards.
AAAATAAAGGCTAATTCAATAGCTAGTGCAAAGACTTCAACACCATCATACGCTGCTAGAATTCTTTCCCTTCTCCCTATCACGCAACTTCTGACCTCTCCCTCCAGTCCTCCACTCATTCTAGCTTGAATTCACTCAGTTCCCCTCCCATCCCACATTGCCTCCTTTCCCCAACCTGAGCTCCTCAATCCCTTCCACAATTTGCCCTGACCACTCAGCAATCCCTACTGACCGACACTGTTATTGACTCTGGGACTCTCTTTGTGACAGTTATGATCAACCTCTTCACAAAGCATTTAAAGAGGGAGTCCTCTAGCGAAGATATGGTGCATCAGGGTTTATGCCACAAGCTGGTAGCCTGATCCAGATGTTCACTATTCTCTGGGGCATTACCCATCTTATGTTCAATCTAGTTCTGCTGTTACTACAAGCACGGCCCTGATTCTCCCAGATCTATATCTATGCAGTTAATGTCTTTGTGAGCCGATTACAATCTAGCCCCATTACATTCATAGATTTGATCAAAATTTCTAAAGCTACACTTTTCTAAAGCATACAGACTCTGCTGTTTACCTGGATAAACGAGGTGTTTTTAAATCTCAGTATCAATCTTGTGGTTTTCCCCTGCACTTTACCAGAGTTTCAATATCCCTGAGGAGATCAAAGCTAACCAAAGTATTCAAACTGACGTCTAGCCAACATCTTGTATAATGACAAAACAGTGAGTTTTACTTTGTTGTGAATTGTCCCAGGAGCACATCTTGGAATCCTCTTTCCTTTCTTTAACTTTACAATATCAATCATGAACATTCAGAGAATGATACACCAAAACATGCAGGTCTTCCTCTTTTCCCACTGGCTTTAATCTTGTTCTCAGTTTTATGCAAGTACATTCAGCAGTTCATCTGTCCCTGTGCATAACAATACTCACTTGAATTTAAACATCATACTCCAAATTTAGCCACACTTTTCAACACGTCTGAACAAATTCACCAGAGAAACGCAAGCGCTTAAAAAGGTTTAAATTATGAGGACAGGTTGAATTTGGAAGGCTGAGGGGTAATCTAACATAGGTGAATGAATTTATGATAAAAAGGGATTAATAGGTTAGATACAGAGAAACTATCTCCTCTAGTGGAGGAATTCAGAACAATGGGGCACAACCTTAAAATCTGTGCTAGGCCACCAAGGAGTGAAATCAGGAAGTTCTTTCATACAAAAGGACAGCAAAAATCTAAAACCCACTCTGCAAGGCAGTGGATGCTGCATCAACTGAATTTTTAAAAAACAGAGGTTTTTTGTTGGACAAGGATATTAAGAAACTTGGGACAAAAGCAGGTAAATGGAGTTAAGGCACAGTTCAGCCATGATCTAATTAAATGTCAGGGAGAGACTCACGGGGCTGAACAGCTTGCTCCTGATATTCTGTCTATATCTGTGCAAATCTCACTACCTCAAGGCCCATCTCCTCACTAATCTATACTGGCTCCACGTCCTTCAATGTATTGAAATGTAATGTGAAATATTTGTTTCCAAATCCCTTCACTATCTCTACAATTTTTCCAAACTAAAGATGAAATACAAATGCTTTTGAATGCTAAAATAACCTGCCCAACATTTTAAACTTTGTTTTTCAGATTGTCAGAATTTGCATTTATCTTTTTTAAAACCTGCACTGATTGATATAAATAATAGCTCACAAGAGGTACTATTCTTTCAAGGATTGATTTGACTCAGCATTTTATTACTTGGGGACAGTACTTTACAGGAATATCACCAAGCGACTACCTTTATTTTAACTGTAGAATCAAATGCTCCAATTTTATAACTATTCCAGAATCCATGTTGAATATAAATTAACTTGTTGCAACATCAACTTGGGATAAGATGTCAGACATTATCATTACAACAAAATTCAAATACAAAAAAGGGCCTCAGTTAAGTTCCCCAATCATCTTCCCTCCTATAGCAAAGCTCCTGGCTGAAAGTGGTCAAACTTCCGATGTTATACTTGACTCCCTGCATTTTTCTGGAATTCCAAGAAAATCTGGAGGTTTGTCTGTTTTATGTACCACCTTTCAGCCACAGTATTTTGACATTGCAATGAAAGGAAGAAAATAAAATCATTTATAAAAGCTTGTTCTGTGTATCCTTCATAATGTCATAAAACTCAGCCTTAAATTTTCCTTTGTGCTTTTTTTCCCCAAAATCTCCCTTAAATGCATTAATTTCATTCTCTCCACTCTCCCTTGCTTGGCTTTCACTTTCACCATTTAAACCTTTTACCCTAAATAAAAAATTTGGTTATTTTCACTTCCACTTTAAGTCCTCCAAAAACCAGCAAATCCATCTACTTACTGATGTAAGAATGTGCAGTAACTCCAAGAAATATTGCAACAAAATGAATCACTGTTGTCTGAAAGATAAGTTATACTGATACTAGGAAACAGCAGTCTGAAACAGTGTGTGTTGTAAACGCTAAAAAAAACACTTGCATCTCTATAGCACCTTTTACAACTTCAGGGCGTCTCAAAACATTTACGGACAATCGAGTGCCTTTGAAGGGTAGACAATGTTGCAACACCGGAAATAAAACAGCCAAGCAAAATACTGCAGATGCTGGGGACCTGAAATAAAGACAGAAAAAGTGCTGGAAAATCTCAGCAAGTCTGGCAGCATCTGCGGAGAGAGAAACAGGGTTAATTGAGGCCAATATATTGAACTTGAAACGTCAACTCTTCCTCCTTCTACAGATGCTGCCAGACCTGAGTTTTTTTTTCCAGAACTTTGTTTTCATTTGAAATAAAACAGCCAGTTTTGTGCTTCTGTGAGAGCTTGCTGTGTAATGTGATGGTCACCAGATAATCTATTTTTTGTGACAATGATTGACCAGGACACTGGGGATAACTCCCCTGCTCTTCTTCAAAATAGTGGGGGCCTTTGAGGTGCACCCGAGAGAGCAGACAACGCCTCTCGGTTCAATATCTCATCCAAAGGGCATTACCTGTGACAGTCCAACCACCCCCTTAATTATGCCCTGGAGTGTCAGCCTTGATTTGTGTGTTCCAGTGCCTGGATTGGGACTAACCCCACAACCTCTGACTCAGACCAACCAAACCACAGCTGATAAAATGTAGTGAGCGTGGGAAAATGAATTTGAAGCAGGCTCTTAAGTAAACAGGAGCAGGAGAAGGTCAGCTGGCCCCTCAAGTCTGCTCTGCCATTCAGCTGCATTATGGCTGATCTTTTACCTCAAGATCATTTTCCTGCACTATTCCCATATCCCACGATGTCTTTAATGTCTTTAATAGCTAGAAATCTATCAATCTCTATCTTGAAGATGCTCAATGACTAAGCCTCCATGCCCTCTGGGGTAGAGAATTCAAAAGATTTACTATCGTCTGAGTGAAGAAATTCCTTTTCATCTCAGTCCTAAATGGTTCACTTATTCTGAGACTGTGTTCCCTGGTTCTAGACCCTTCCAGCCAGAGGAAAACATCCTTTCTGCATCTACACTCTTGAGCCCTGTAAGAATTTTGTATGCTTCAATGAGATCACCTCTCATTCTTCTAAACTCTAGAGAATGTAGGCACAGTCTCCTCAATCTCTCCTCATAGGACAATCCCACCACCCCAGGGATTAGTGTGATGAATCTTCATTGCGCTCACTACGGCAACTATATCCTTCCTTACGTAAGGAGCAAAACTGTAGACAATACTCCAGCTGCAGTCTCACCAAGGCTCTATACAACTGCAGCAACTTTTTTACTCCTGTTCTCAAATCCTCTTACAATAAAGGGCAACATTCTATCTGCCTTCCCAATTGCTTGCTGCATCTACATGTTCACTCTCAGTGACTCATGAACGAGGACACCCAGGTCCCTCTGGACATCAACACTTCCCAATCTCTCACTGTTTAAAGAAATACTCTGCACTTTTGTTTGTCCTACCAAAGTGGATAACTTCACATTTTTCCACATTATATTCTATCTGCCATGTTTGTGCCAACTCACTCTGTCTAAATTGCCTTGAAACCTCTATGCATCTTCCTCAACTCACATCCCCACCTAGTGCTGTGTAATCAACAAACTTGGAAATATTACATTCAGTCCCCACATCCAAATCATTGATATAGCTTGTGAATAGCTGGGGCCCAAAGCACTGATCCTTGTAGTATCCCATTAGTCACAGCCTGCCAACTTGAAAATAACCCAATTATTCCTTCTCCTGTGTGGGACCTTGTTGAAAGCCTTCTGAAAATCAAAATACACCACATCCACTGGCTTCCCCCTCGTCTATTCTGCTAGTTACACCCTCAAAAAAACTCCAACAGGTTTGTCAAACATTCCATAAATCCATGTTGGCTGCCCAATCCTACCATTATTTTCTAAGTATCCAGTTATCACATCCTTCATAACGGATTCTAGCATTTTCCCGAATATTCATGTCAGGCTAACAAGTTTGTCGTTCCCTGTTTTCTCTCTCCCTGCTTTCTTAAACAGTGAAGTTACATGCGCTACCTTCCAATCTGCAGGAAAACATTCCAGAATCTATAGAATTTTGGAAGATGACCACCAACACATCCAATATCTCTAGAGCCACCTCTTTCAATACTTTGGGATGTAGGTCATCAGGTTCAGGGGATTTATCAACTTTCAGTCCCATTAGTTTCTCCAGTGCTACCTTTTTACCAATACTAACTTCTTTCAGTTCCTCACTCCTGGTCCCTTGGTTCTCTAGTATCTGAGGTTTTTTTTCTATCTTCCTCCGTGAAGACAGACATAAAGTATTTGCTTAGACTCGAGAGCTTGGAGCAACTGGAATGGTGAGATCAGTTTAGATGCATCATTCCAATTAACTATCCTAATGCAGCGAGAATTGGTTCATGTTACAAAACAATTAGCCAGGACAGCCAATTGTACAAAATCTTGTTTAACATTTCCATCTCATTAGCTCCAAGACCAATTCATTCACAATAAAATTAGAGAAATCAGGTGTACTTAAGTCTAGTTAGATCCAATTCACAAAGTTAAACTGGGAATAAAACTCACCCTTTAAGCCCCACTAACACACTTTTTGGTGCACAGTTCAGAGACTATTTCATTCAAGTCTCAGTTCCAGGTCATTTGTATGCAACCCCCTATTAATCTCATCTACACTAAAAACATCCAACTTTTCTCTACACCAACACAACCACCTTGTTTTAAGATTGCCTACCCAAGCATTAAGTGGTGGATAAGATAGAACTTCATGTAGTTGAACACTGCATAAAACCCAAAGATAATTGGCTGTAACCCATGAAGGACCATAGACACCTCTCTCCCGAGAGAGGGCCAATTGGCGATATGGCTTGAGGGGCACTACTCCAAGCATGGGACAAGGCAAGGAGGCAGACCTCCATGAACCATCATAGCTAGTACAGGGATTGAACTTGTGCTGTTGGCGTCATTCTGCACCACACTCTAATCATCTAGCCAACTGAGCTAACCAATCCCCACAAAACCAAAGCCATCAAGATTGCAGTTTTATCAAAAACTTTCAGACCTTTTTCCTACTTTATTCTCTTCCTTGGTGCTCACTAAAACTGAAGCAGACAGAGTCAAACCTAAGCTTATTGTATTCTCAAGCTTTACTTCAAACTTCATTTCCTATCCCTCAGCAAATCAGCATACCTTTCTACAGCATTGTTCACTTTCACTCCACTGACAAAACCCCTATGTTATGACATGACTTCTCGATCATCCTTCCAAGTTCTTCTGCATACAAATTCTGTTTGCCAAAAAATCCACTATGTGCATCCTGCCAGCGGTAGCAGTCACCCAGGTTACACATTCAAGACCCACTCCAAAACTTAAGCAAGTCCTAGGTTCAAAATTCAGTGCAGCACCGAAGAGTGCTACGTTGTCAAAGATACTACTTTTCAGTCAGAATGTTAAAACAAAGCCCCGTCAGTCTGTTCAAATGACCATAAAAGATCCCTAGCACTATTCAAAGAGCAGGGAAGTTGTTTCAGTGCCCGGGCAAAGATTTATCCTTGAACCAATAACTGACAGATTAATTCGTTGTTTATCTCATTGCTGTTTATGGGATCTTGCTGTGCACAAAAAGTGGCAGTAAATTTTAAATATAAATCACTTAAAGTAACTAATTGGCTGCAAAGTGTTTTGGGACACATCATGAAAAGCACTACTTAAAAAAAATCCTCATGAAAAAGATCTTATTTTCTCAACACACTCCTGTATTCGCCAACCTTCTCAAGCTCCCAAAAGTATTGAGCTCAAGCCTTTGGCTGAAAATCCCTTCAAGATCTCATTTCACGCTACATCTTAAATCACCTCCAGTCTCTCCATCCATGTCCCATGGTGACCGAGTTTAGGGACATTAAATGCTTTCCTCCCTTCCAGGTATTACTTCATCATGGTTCCAACTGAAGTACTGCCACCCCCACCCCACCGAAAAAAAACTTCTCACATTACTACTTCTCTGCCCGCTTTTACAGACCTCTTCAAACACTATCTTCCCAAATCCTCTACTGCTATGTAAAGATATGTTGGTACTTTTAAGTGTTAAAAAGCAGCTACAAAAATGCAAGTTGTTGTTGAAGTGTTGTTGCAAATTACTGACTGCTGGACTGTTAAAAATCATCTCCAGCTGAGTCTTGAAAATCCAACCTGAAATTTCAAGTATTCCTATCTTAACCACTAGCACAAAAAGTGTGACACTTGGTACGAGTTTTCAAACAAACAGATAAGTACCAAGCACTTCTCAGAACATAGCTCAATTCTTAAGCAACTTCCTCAAAATTTGAAGAAATGTAACTTTCAGTCTGATTGGAGATGGAAAAAAAAACTACATCCCAGGTGACAAGCCTCCAATATATAGTATTCAATTCTTATAAGACATGTAAATCTGATAAGTGATCAAACAACTTCCTGACGTATAAACATTCCTTCCCCCTCCACCAACACCCCCTCCGCAACAAGAACCAATCTGTTGAAACACAATGGTAATGACAAAGTGTTGGTAAACCGTTTTTTCGTCTGTCTAGACTTACACCTATTGTGACAAGATTCTACTGTCAAGATATTTTAAACTTTCAGCTAAGAGCAAGTCCACAAATTAATTTGGGTGATTTCAAGAAGGAATGTACCATTTTTGCTTTAAACAAAAAAAATGCAGAAGTTGGTGCCTGACAAGTTTTTTTTTCCCCTCTTCAAAAAAAAGACAATGCTTAAGTCAATGCCTAAAATCCTTTGGTTCCTAAAGCTTCAACTAAGCTTAACAATTGGTCAATGTGAGTGATTCTCATAAATGAGAGCGTTATTACTAATTTTGCCAGTTCATTCAATTGCGTAAAATTTACTAGAACTTACTACGCTTACCATAGTACTTCCTATTATATTTTAGCAAACTCCAGCACTAACTACATCCACACAGGGAGGAAACACAGAATATAAAATGGCACCATACAGCACAAGAGCATTTTAAAATAAAAATATACACACCATACCCATTTCCTCACATTTAGCTTTTTTCCCCTTTCAGATTGAACACACACAGAGACGACTACAATTTGTCTTTTAATGTCACATCAAATGAATAACTACAACAACAAACTATCCAAACCATATAATGGCTCCAAAATTATGCTCTGACTGACAACTCATTAGAGATACTCAGGTGGCAAGTCTCAAATGGAGAGGGGGGGGGGGGAAAGTGTCAAAAAAAAACTTTTTAAAACCACTGACATTATAAAATCATGTTTCCCCTTTACACTAGCGTGTTTCTAGGACTAGTGGGAATAAAAAAAAGAGGCCTCATGTTTTCAGAGAAAATGGGCAAATTAAATACTTCCGATTTTCCACAACTTGGGCTCAGCCAGGCTATTTTGTGAGCATATTAATTTAGGTATTTTTGTAAATAATTTTATTTTGTAAATAAATGCCAGGCTAGGGTAGGGTAGTGAGGGAGTGAGGAATGGGGGGGGGGGGGGGGGAATTTATGACTAAAACCTCTGATTTTTATCTCGCCCTCTTGTCACTGTCCTTCTCTCCCCTTCTAGGCCGAGTGAAGCCTGGAGCTGGTGGTGGGAAGAGGGGCCGCCGACTGCTAACGCCAGGCGGCCTGGCCGCACCAAACACACACCTGAGCCTCCCACCCACTCCCCCCCTTTCTCAACCTCAAACCCTTTCCCCTTTTAATAACAAAATGATTATTCTTTTAAACAAACAACAAAAAAAAAAACCCCTCTTTTTAATCAATTTAAAAGATTTGGTTTTAAAAAAGCTAAAAAAAATTTTGACAAGAGAGGGGAACGATTATTTTTTTTAAAAAAAAAGTCAGGTTCCCTCCCCCCCCCTTCAAACTGCTCGAATCTACCAGAAAATAATCACCATCTGACTAAAATTAGATTTAATAAACAGCGTAAAGCTCTAGGATAGTTAACAGTGAGATAGAGAGAGGGGAGGGGGGGAGAGAGAGAGGTGGACAATAATTATCTCGCTTCCCCCTCTCTTAACTAACCTTCTGTCGTCCCTTCCGCTATGTGGGAACAGACCATAATAAATAGATGAAGGAGTCCTACAACTGGCCCTCGCCGCCCTGCTGAAGGGCTGAAGCTCCACCGTGGCGGTTGTTGGTGTCCCGGGCTCTCGGAGCCTGCTCCCTTCCACTTCGCCATGCTGCTACCGCTCTGCTGCCTGCTGCTGCTGCTTCCCCCCCCCTTTGATTGACAGGCTGGAGCTGGAGGAGGGACAGACAGCGACCCCTCAGTCAATGTATTATATACACACACACACAGGCTGACTCACTCTGTCCTCTCATTCACTCCCATGCAAAATGTGGGTTGGGTGGCTCACGCCCACACCAAAATAATGGCCCCAACACACACACACCCCACCACACACACACACACACCAAACCAAAATAAAGAGAGAAAATGCATCAACCCCCAATAACAACAGCAACAAAGAGGCAATTGCCTCCTTCCTTCCTTCCTTCCACACACTCTCTCTCTCCCCTCAAAATAAAATGCTACCAAGACAAAGAAATGGCACCAGTCAAGAGAGGCAAGCTCAAAGAAAGGGAAAGCACACCACTTGTTTCACAGTCGGTTCACTCTTGGCAAACTCGATAGAAGAAAGGGCACGGAGCTCCACCCAATAAGCTGTGACAAATATCAACCACCACCTTATTTGATTGCTTGCTTCCCTTTCCCCAGTTGGAAGAAAATAAACAAACAGGCCCACAATTCGAGAGATGAAACAATATTTTTAACCCTTTAAGGACTTTAAGGATTATTTGTTAAACCAATTGTCAAAAAACATAGAAAAAGCTAAATATAGAGAATAAAATATCCCATGGGCGGTTATCAAGCACTAATCTTATTTGGGAGGAGTTAAACTATATCATAAAGGAAAAACAATTTGACAGTTATATAGTGCCTTATGTGACCTTGGGATATCCTAAAAGGCTTTGCAGCCAATGAAATATGAACCTACGATACCTACATTTGAAGCACAGTGGCTGTTACAATGCAGGGAAATGTTCCAGCCAATTTGCACAAAGTAAGATGCCACAAATAGCAATGGGATCACCTGTTCTGTGATATCAGGTGAGGCAGAAATATTGGGTAGGGCAGTAGGAGAACTCCCTTACTCTTCTTCAATTGCAACAATGGGACTTGACACAAAGGAGGTCTTGTGGTGCAGTGGTAATACCCTACCTCTGAACCTGAAGCTTTGAGTTCAAATCCCACTCTTAGACATGATGGCTATGGAAAGTGTGTTCATAATATGGCTGAAAGGGTTGATTATCAGCCTGTAAATTTTCTAACGCACATGCAGTACTTTGCCAAGCATAATCATGGGCCATCCCAGTAAAGTCTATGATCACCAATGCCCTCTTAGGACATGGTGCCTGGTGGAGGATTTTATGCATCCACCTGAAGGCAGATGAGGCCTCAATTTAATGTCTCATCTGGGAAACAGTACCTCCAACTTTGCATCTCTGCATCAGTACTATTTTGAAGTTCAAATCTCTGAAGTAGGGTTTCAACCCACATTCTTCTGACTCAGGGCTGAAGTTGAAACCCTGTGTCACAGCCAGTAAACGTAAAGCAATCTATAACAGTCATGCTGAGAAAAGTACTGCTTTGAAATCACACTCAATTTCCTTAATTTATCTCCCATATATATATAGTTTTACAGGCAATAGATTATGGAGAAATATAGTTTTAATTTAAACCACTCATTATGGGAATGTGCTGTTTAGAAGTTTCATTATGTACACTTTTGTAAGTAGGGCTAAAAAATAACCACAATGCACTGGCAATTAATACCAATTTAACACTTCTCAAACAGCTGGCTAGCCACTTAACCAGAATAAATGTCAAAAGATTTGTTCTTTCAACTTTTGTGCAAAATGAATGAATGTTAAACTCAAATAGTTCCTTTTACAGCACAGAATCTGCAAGACACTGGTCACTGTTGCAATGTGAGTGGCAGAGGAAATGGATAGAGCTAAATAATGCCACAGAGGCAGAAAACATGACAGGAAGTTATGGGCAAAATTGACAGCACGTCCATGGCTCTGAAGACTTGCTGAAAGATCTAGAAAAGGTTGCACAACTTAAAAAAGGTGTAGAAACCACTGCAAGACTATTACCATAAATCAGCACCACAGGACATGTATGGACAAGGAAGGAAAAGAGAGCTGTTAATGATATGAGCAAGACACATTGTCACGAGCCCCAGAAGTATGAGCAAAGTTTATTAGCATGTTTAATGGTAGTGAAAATAGCAGAATTATTCAAATTGTGTTGTAAAGCCATTGTGACAAAGGTAATATACAGAACTAAATTTTCTTGGGCCAAATCACCCCATCTTAATGCTTAATGTATTTAAAGGCTTAACTTGCATATAACCAGAGATGACAGGCGACAGCAGATTGGTGAAGCCAGACATGAAACAATTCCTGAGCAAATTATTGTTGAATTGCAGAGGGGAGAGGAGCATGCAGATGATGTATGATTTTGGAGATTAAAGAACATTAGAAAATTCATGGTACATCACACATTATTTAAATATTCTATTATGATGTATTACATCAATATAATTATAAGGATGAGGCAGGCCATTCAGTCTATCTTAATTCTATAAACTCTCCCAATGGATGATCCAATTATTTTAAAATATATTTTCTCTTCCCTATATCTCAACATCCTTTCCAAATGTTAATCACTATTTGTGTGAAGAAGAATTTCCAACATCAATTCGAAATTTATCTTTTACTAGTTGGAATGTATGTCCTACTCCCACTGTTTTATTTGAAGTACTAAAGCTGATTTAACTTATCCAATCCCTGAGCTATCCATTATATATTTCTTTAAGACTCCTCTGAGATGCTTCCCTCCTTTCAAAAAGCCAAAGTTTCCCCAGGTTTTACTCAAAGCACAGTCAACAACAACAAAATGTATTTATATAGCACCTCTAAACATACCAAGGCACATCACAGGAGTGTTACAAAGCAAAATTACAGAGAAATTGGGGAAAAGTAAGGCTGAGATTTTCCCATCCCACCAGTGGTGGGGATCGCTGCGGGCGGGACTGGAAAATTTGGAAAGCAGCCAAAATCCATTGACTTTGGGCGGGAATTTCCAGTCCCACTGCTGGTCTGACTGAAAAATCCCACCCTATGAACTTATTAGAACAATAACGAAAAACATGCAAGGGGATAAGTTTTAAGGGGCATCTTAAAAAAGGGAGAGGTAGAGAGATGGGGAGGTTTAGGGATGGAACTCCAGAGCTTAGGCCTTGGCAGCTGAAGGCACGCTAACAATGGTGGAGTGATTAAAATTGTTCCAGGGGCTAGAATTAGAGGAGCACAGATATCATGGAGGGTTGTCCTTTGACACTAGAGTTCAAACTCATATTTTTTTTGAACTGTCTCCATCAGTTCCTCATTGGTCAGAATTAAGCACAATACCCATGATTTGGCCTGACCAGAGTATATACAGTTTGATCATGACGTCTATCCTATTGTTTTGTTGTAGTAATTATTGTTTTATTTAGTGTGTAATGTACGTTTAAGAATAATGCTTGTCAAGGGGGGTTACATGATCTGTAATAACCAATAGGAGAGTAGCACAGGCTACCTCAGCAGTCAGTGTAGGGAAAGAGTTGGAGTTGAAAGCACATGTGTAGTTGCTGCTGAGTATATTGTAAATAAACTTAATTTTTTCACTCAAGAAGTGTCTGCAGATCAACTCTATCATTAATAGTAGCAACTCGGCCACCCTTACAACAAACTGGCGATGAGGATAAAACAAGATTGAACAGAAGAAATTGAGTTGAAAATAAGTCGTCACTATGCCTCACCCATTGTAAGTAGCAAGCTCCATTAGAATCGAAGAAGTAATCCCCTCTCAAAATGCCATAATTTGGGAGAATTGCTCCATTTGAACCAGCCACAGGTGATTGGTCTCATTACATAGAATGCCTCACATCTCAAGCGAACGAGATTACGGGGGAAGAGAAGAGGCGAGTGATCCATTTGAGTACTTGTGGAAGTAAAACCTACAATCTGATTCAAAGTTTGATGGCACCCAGTGCCCCAGATTCAAAAAATTTCGATGAGTTGGTGGACCTTGTGAAGGGTCATTTTCAACCAAAGTCGCGATACAGATGTTCAGGTTTAATTCACGAAATAGAGCCCCTACACACACTACAAGATGCCCTCAAGTCAGAGTTTGTACCTCTGGGTACAAAGAGTATAAAGAGGAATAGAAAGAATTCAGCACTTCTCTGAACAAACTAAAGAATGAGTTGGTTTTCTTCTTATCGTGTCCACAGACAGTCTATACATGGCCCAGCCAGAACTGGACATATTTTTGTGCCTTGTTGTTGAATTCGGCAAGATCTGCAACAGTGCAGGGTTCCTCTAGCGATAGGCATTGCAGGTGATGTTGCATAGTCTGTGGCTCAGTTCCACATTCACAAGTTGTCGGGCTGGTTGTATATCCCCATTTGCTTAGTGCCACTTTTGAATGACCTACACCAGTCCTAAGTCTGTTAAGGCACTTCCAGGTTGCCCAGTTGCAATTAGCTCCTGGGGGCAGGCTTTCATCCGGTAGAATTTCCATCGCTGGGGGTTGTTCGAGACTGGCGAGCCGGTCTTTCCACAAGGCGATGCAGGCTTCAGATGGGGTTGATTGTAATGGAACAACACTGTTTATGAAGCTCTTCCTTGACTTTAGGCGGCTGGGTGTAGGTGTATGACCATGTAGAGGGTGCCTCTCATCTGATGTTTGACGGAGTCGCTCTTTCTTGCTGGCTACCGTTCTGCTTATATCAGGGGGAGCGATGCCCACCAGGATATATAGGCTGTTGGTGTTTGTTGGTTTTAAACAACCTGTGATAAGTCAGCAGCTTGCATTCAGAACGGCATCCATCTTCTTAGCACGAGTAGATCTTTCTCAAATGGGCCGCGACGTGAATGCTTCTACCTTGGCCCCAATAAGTTGGTGAGAAGACACAACAATGTTCAATTTTCCAGGAGGCAGCAAACAAATACAAAAAAGAGATGGGAGAGCTGAAGAATCAGCTAAATGAAGCCAAAGAGGCTTTGGAAGCAAAAGTCGCAGAATATTCCAAGAAGCAGACTGATGATGAAATTTTGGGACACTCAGCCACTGAACTCAGACAAGTTGAGCTGGCATCGGAAAGAAGTCTGGCCAATAGTGCAATCGAAAAGAAAGCTGTGATTAAAGTCTGTGCTAGAAAGAAGAAGGCACGTAGAAAGAAGAAACAGGAATACTAATAGGGCTTTAATCCTGGCAGCATGCGAATACATTTTTGTACATAGGCCTGACAATCAAATCGCAAACACCAATGCCCTTAGTCGTTTGCCTTTACAAGAATTTGGCGAGCATGTCCCAGTTCCACAGGAACTTGTTTTATTGTTAAATTTCTTAGATTCCTCACCGGTATGTGCTCAACGGATCAGAGGCTGGACAAGTCGGGACCCAGTCCTATCTCAAGTACGAGAACAAGTGCTGCACGGTTGGTCACAGGAGCCCATATCTGATGAAATGAAACTGTACTTCAACAGAAGACATGAAATAACCAGCCAGGATGGCATCTTATTGTGGGGAGCATGAGTGATTGTTCCTCCAAAGGGAAGGGAGCCACTTTTAATTGAACTACACAGTGCCCATCCAGGAATCTCCCGAATGAAGACCATAGCATGCAGCTGTCTATGGTGGCCTGGGATGGATGGCGAAATAGAGAGTTTAGTAAAGAACTGTGTACAATGTCAGCAACTGCAAAAGTTGTCTGTGACAGCTCCATTACACTCATGGGAGTGGCTAGGTAGATCCTGGGTGTAGTTACACATTGACTACGTTGGACCTTTCCTGGGAACAATGTTTCAGCCTGGGTGGGTGGTGGAGGCAGGTTGCCTCACATCCTTTAAAAAGTACCTGGATGAGCACTTGGCACGACATAACATTCAAGGCTATGGGCCAAGTGCTGGTAAATGGGATAAGGTAGGTAGGTCAGGTGTTTCTCATGTGTTGGTGCAGACTCGATGGGCCGAAGGTCCTCTTCTGCACTGTGATTCTGTGATTCTGTGATTCATTGTCGATGCCCATTCAAAATGCTTGGTCATATCTGTGGTGAAATCACCAAAGTCAGATGCTACAATTGAGAAACTACGTCAAAGTTCTGCCATTCACGGACTACCAGAAGTAGTCGTTTCTGATAATGGCACGGCATTTACAAGTGCTGAGTTTTAATGGTTTATCAGTCTCAATGGTATCTCTCATTTAAAAACTGCACCGTACCTCCCTTCCTCAAATAGACTGACCAAAAGGATGGTTCAAACACTCAAGGCAGGCATGAATAACTGGAGTTTCCTTGGCAACCAAGCTGGCATGCCTTCTTTTTCATTACAGGACCACCCCCCACAGAACAACAGGTGTCACACTTGCGGAATTATTGTTGAAACGTCGTCTCAGTACGACATTGAGCTTAATAATGCTGAATTTAGAGGGGAAGGTAGAAAGGAGTGAGGGAAGCCAGAAAACTAGACATGACTGGCATAGTCATGAGAGAAAATTTACCATGGGATGGCCGATATACGTGAAGAGCTTTGGAGAAGGACCAAAGTGGTTACCGGGTGAAATAAGTGAGATGTCTGGATCTCTATCTTAACACGTGGAGGTGGAAGGCCGGATCGTCCAGAAACATGTGGACCATTTAAGGAAGAGAGAGACAAATCATCAAGGTATGGTTCCGCCAGTGACCGTGACCAGGTCTGCATTTCCTGTTGAGGGTGCTCAACTCAGGACTGACATGTCTGATGTTCCTGTAAGAGTTGAGGATATAGAACTGCGAGTGCCCACCAAAGCACCTGATGTTCAAGCAACTCCGGAAGGGGAGGTTCCTGACAAAGAATCTGAAGTTGTGGAGCTGCGACGTTCCACACGTACCAGGAAACCACCTGAAAGAATGAACTTCTAAATTCCTTACCCAGTGTAAAAATTATGTTGTCTTGAAAAATATGTACTTGTAAATATAATATGTATTGCCACGTTAAAGGGGGAGGAATGTAGTAATTATGGTTTATTTAGTGTGTAATGTACCTTTAAGAATAATACTTGTTAAGGAAGATCACATGATCTGTAGTAACCAATAGGAGAGTAGTGCAAGCCACCTCAGCCGGAAGTGTAGAGTTAGAGTTGAAGTTGAAAGCACATATGTAGTTGCTGCTGAGTGTATTGTAAATAAATTTAATGTTTCCACCCAAGAAGTGTCTGCAGATCAACTCTATCATTAATAGTAGCAACTCGGCCACCCTAACAACATTTGTCTATGCAGTTCAGCATTCTATTGACTTTGTTGATTCCTGCTCTGGATTGGTTGGATATGTTGAGTGCTGAGTTTACAAGGACTCTTTTTTTCCTTAGCTGTTTCAACACCATTCACTGTCTCCTCATGCAGTGATCATGTAGAAGTATATAAAAGTGCATGTAATGACAATTCATTAAACTAAACAATGTGCAATCTTACTAAGAATATGCCATCTGCTCTGCTCACAGAAGTAAGGAGGAATCAATTATCCTCAAGCTAACCACCAAAAATGTCTGCATTAGCAGAGCACCAAGCATTACCAGGCCCTAGTTGAAATAGACACCAGAAAAAATGCCAAATTCTTGGTTCACCAATTCCGTTTGCTGTACTAAGATATATTCACCCATTGTCGTTACACCAATACTCTCTGACTTAAAGAAAATCTATGCCCTGGGAAAAATATCTTTTATCAGCATGTAAATAACTGAGAATGATTTTGGGGAGGGAGGAGAGAAGAATAAACACATGGACTACAGGAACATGGAATACAGGAGTAGGTGCTTAGTCAGTGGACAGTGTTCCGCATTCAATTAAATCATGGCTGATCTGTGTCCTAATTACGTATACCCGCCTTTGGCCCATAACCATTAATACCTTTGGTTAACAAAAATCTATGGGCAGGATTTTTCAATCGGCATGCATGGGTGATGCAGAAAATGACATGTGATGATGTTGAGCATGTGCCCCGGTGTCATCGCACAGTCCCACGAGATTTCGTTCAGTGGGCGCGCGCCGGAGTCGGCTGCATGCCCGTCGATATATAAATGGTCTATTAAGGCCATCAATAAATTAATTGTTGTAATTGTTAACGCTGCCCGTCCAACCTTAAGGTTGGCGAGCAGGCGAAAAGGCAAAGCGGCCTTTGCATTTTTTAGGAAACCTCATCCACGAGTGGGATGAGGATTCCTAAAGCTTTTATTAAATAAATAAATATTTTTTCCTAAATAAGTCACATGAGGGGGCATGTTTAAATAAATTTTTAACCCATTTTATTTAATTATTTCGATATCGATTCAATCTCCCTTAGGCAGCTCCGTTTGCGCACGTGCACGAAAGAGCACTGGCCCAGACTCTCCCTCCTCCCCCCGCCGCACAGGTAGCACTGAGCACTATGGCTCACGTATTACGCTGGGCGGGCCTTAACTGGCCCGCCCACGTAAAATGATGGTGTGGAGCCGATTGCGGGTGGCGATTGGCTCCGCTACCACCCCTGCCCACTTCCGCCGAGCCCGCCCGCCACCTGAAAAATTCAGGCCTATGAACCTCAGTTTTAAAATTCTAGCATCGATTGCCAGGTGTGGAAGAGAGTTCCAACTTTTTGCCACCCTTTGCATGTAGATGAATATTGCATTTTAAACAAACTCTCAAAATATACCTTGGGAGAAATGGAAAAATATATACATTTTATAATTGAGTGCAAGATAATTTGGAAAACGAAGAAAAGGTAAAGTTTTTTAGATCCTAAGCAAGTTTTCTAAAGTATTGGGTAATATCTATGAGCTTTTCAGTAACAATAATGTGCAATATTTTTACCACAAAACTGACCCGTGATTATGTTGTTTCAGCAAATTTGTTAAATTACAGCAATAAGAAAGCCACTGTCATATTTATGTGGCTGCAGGGTCTTTAGAAACATGTTTTAGGTTACAGCATTTCTCTAAGCAATCCCAAGGGAGCCTTCCCAGTAGCCTTGTAAGGAGCTATGGGTTAGGACTGAGACAAGCAGGCACATGCCAGTAAAACATGACTCAACAAGACATACAACAAGGCCATCACTATTGGTTACTAAATAGTCGTCAAGTGACTTAGTCAGCAAACAGGAGCTCTATGATGTATAGGACAACAAAAATTCGCTCCAACAATTACCCCAATTTAGATGTAAACATTGTATCCTTTTTGGTAAAAGCAAAATACTGCGGAAGCTGGAAATCTGAAATAAGAACAGAAAACATTTCTACTTCCCTTTACCTCTGAAGAAGTGTCTTACAGATCGAAACGTTAACTCTGTTTCTCTCTCCACAGATGCTGTCAGACCTGCTGAGTTTTTCCAGCACTTTCTGTTTTTGTATTCTTTTTTGTAATGCTTTTAGGACTGTTATACACATTTTCTATAGTAATAGCATATTCTGCAGTGAATAGCAATGAAGCATCATGGGTCAACTTTTATAATTGATGGAAATGATAATAACTTCACAATCTCTAATTCTTCCTATTCTCTGTCCTCTCCTGAAGGAGCAGGTATGTAGGGGCTTGGCTCCTTGGGTACCAGACAGGCCTTCAAGTTCAAGTTCAAGACCCAAGTTCCCATTCTTCTGTGAG
Source organism: Cetorhinus maximus (assembly GCF_964194155.1). Taxonomy (NCBI): domain Eukaryota; kingdom Metazoa; phylum Chordata; class Chondrichthyes; order Lamniformes; family Cetorhinidae; genus Cetorhinus; species Cetorhinus maximus. The sequence continues at coordinate 22,372,154 of NC_135885.1, read as the reverse complement.
AATAGATAGGGCAAGGGGTTATTTGAGCACAGAGGACATCAAAGCCTAGCCTAGTCATATTCTCACCCACAATTCATGTGTGTTGGGGATCATTAGGTGACAAAGCAACAGGGCCTGGTGGTATAACGGTTACATTGCTATAATCCAGAGGCCTATGCTGTTGATCTGGAGACATGTGTTCAAAACCCACTGCAACAGGGGAATTTAAATTCAATTAAATAAACAAAACATCAGCAATAAAAAGGTAGTCTTAGTAATGGTGACCGTGAAACAACTGAATTGTTGTAAGAATCCATTTGGTTCTCTAAGGACATTTAGGGAAGAAAATCATTTTCCTTACCTGGTCTGGCCTATAACAGACCCATGTCAATGTTGACTCTTATCTGACCTCTGAAATGGCCTAGCAAGCCATTTAGTTGCATTAAGAAGGCAGCTCGTCACTAACGTCCTCTCTCGTGTTTCTTCATTGTGTGTGACCTGTTCTTTGGACTGCATGGCACCTTTAAATTTCTTTAGCCTGGCTGGTCACAAGCAGTATCTTAAAAGGGGACAAAATGTGAATGACCTGCGAGTTACCTTCCTGCTTATCTGAGGAAGGATGTACTTGCTATAGAGGGAGTGCAGCGAAGGTTTACTAGACTGATTCCTGAGTTGGCGGGACTGACATATGAGGAGAGGCTGAGTCAGTTAGGATTATATTCGCTGGAGTTCAGAAGAATGAGGGGGGATCTCATAGAAACCTATAAAATTCTAACAGGGCTAGACAGGGTAGATGCAGGAAGGATGTTCCCGATGGTGGGGGAGTCCGGAACCAGGGGTCACAGTCTGAGGATACGGGGTAGACCATTTAGGACTGAGATGAGGAGAAATTTCTTCACCCAGAGAGTGGTGAGCCTGTGGAATTCTTTACACAGAAAGTAGTTGAGGCCAAAACATTGTATGTTTTCAAGAAGGAGTTAGATATAGCTCTTGGGGCGAAAGGGATCAAAGGATATGGGGAGAAAGCGGGAGCAGGCTATTGAGTTGGATGATCAGCCATGAATGGCGGAGCAGGCTCAAAGGGCCAAATAGCCTACTTCTGCTCCTATTTTCTATGTTTCTATGTTTGTTGTGTGCATGCAGCTTATAGGAGACATTGCTCATCACCACCTTCTAGAGGACACCAAAAAATGCTGACCTTGCAAATGCTGCCCATTTGATTATAAAAAAATTAGCAGGATCCCTGATGGGTTTTTCTCCCCCTCAACCCAGGTAAAGTTAGGCTAATTGTAGCAGCCTAATGCTGCCCCAGTCGAGATTAATTAATTCAGCCTAGATTAGCCCAGCCTAGATAATATTCAAATTGGTTAAAAAGTATGCAGCGGTCTTTGGATATGAAGGATTTGCACAACTGAAGAAACATAAGATAAAAATAAGAGGAAGAAAAGGCCATGAAAGCCAGTCTCACTGGTTTTCAAACTACCACCAGCCTAACATTCAACAGTTTCATGAATGCAAAGTCTTTGATTACAACTTGACGTTATCTATTGTACACGTGTAAGCCATCATTGTTTTAAAATTACAGTTAGCGTTTCAACCTATGTGTCAGTTTGTTACTATCACACAAGACAAATAATTTTCCACTGAGGCTGAAGTTGTCTCTATCAAAGAGATGAGCTACAGGGCAGGCCTGAAACTTGTCAGAGCACATCAACCAATGTTACTTGGTCCCACCGTTAACATCATTAACTGTTATGTGTTAATGCCTCCATTAAAATAGCTGAAAGGGGAATGTCATAGTATTAAATATTCATACAGTATTATTAGGCATGATAATTTCTCACCTTATGTTTCAAGGTACTGGAAATTGAAAAGGAAATGCAGAGCAGCTTGATCAACATCCAAAGGGCCGATTTTAATCTTGTATTGCCTGGCAGAACCTGTGCGGACCAGGCAACTAAAATGGCTTCGTCATAGCAATTCCTGAACGGAATTATTGAAATTGTGTGGCGCAAAGGTGTTCAGTTTACAAATTAACATCATTAACAGGATTAGCATGACTTGGCTGGGAGAGATATGCAATGGAAGGTAGTGGACCCTATAAAGTTACGTTGAATTCTACGCAACTGCCTTAATACCTGCTTGAAACTCGCCAGTACTGTAAATCTTTTAAGTGGAAGCAGTTTGGCAGCACAATTAATGACACCACTAAGCATGTAGTAAATCTCTCTGACCATGCACCCTCTGAAAGTGGGAAATTTGTTCTTGCGCACGGCTTCTGTTTTGGTTTGCCTTTGCCCCACATCAAACAGGAAGAGATATATACTGAGTTCATACTCCTCTACCCCCAGCCATCCCACCACAAACAACGTCCACTGAAGACACTGAATCCTTGAAAGCACGCCTAGCTGATCTAGTGCACACGTACTGCGGGATTCCGAACAACTTGGCTGATTTTCACATGCAACTTGAATATCTGGTAGCGTTGCAAGACCTCAAGGCCAACCCAAACATTCATGTCTGTAAACCTGACAAAGGGACTGGAATAGTTATCCTTCACAAGCGTGACTACATCAACAAAATGCACACAATTCTTAATGACGGGTCCAAATTTGTATCCTTTGAACCTACCACTAATCATGACCAGCCAGCCCTGCTCAAAAGCAAATTACAAAATTGCCTGTTGCTCTTGTGTAAGAGTAACAAGCTGCTGGGTGATATATATGATAGGATTCATCCTCACAGCTCACTACATCCACGTATGCATGGGTTACCCAAGACACACAAAAGTGATGTCCCTTTATGCCCTTTCTTATCTATTACTGGTTCTTGAAAACATGAGTTGGCTAAATGGCTGGATAAGTTGTTACAACCAGTTTTGAGCAAGTTTTCCACATATACAGTGAAGGATTCCTTCACCTTTACGAAGACCATACAGGACTTGCATATCGATGGCAATGCCGTGTCCATGTGCTCATTCAACAATGCTAGCCTACTCACCAATGTACCGCTCAAGGAGGCATAGACATTTGCACCGTGTCACTATATCATGGCGATCTAGACATGCCGCCATTGTCTGAATCAGTATTTATTGAACTTATAACTCAGCAACTCGTGGAGTTGAGTTCAGTTTTAACGACACCATATATTCCCAAATAGATGGTGTTGCCATGGCCCCCTTTGTCGGTTTCTACAAGAAACACATTGTCGATGAAATAACACTTAACATCCCACCCCTTGTATATTTCCGATATGTAGGTGATATGTTTGCTATATTTGAATCCACAGCTGCATGTAAGAATTTCCTTACCTTAATGGGCTCCATCCTGCGCTCAAAATCACCTTTGAAACGGAGCAGTCAAAAGAGCTCTCTTTCCTTGATGTGCTAGTTGAGAAATCTGCCAATGGGTTCTGTACTGCTGTCTTCTGCAAGCCTACCTTCACTGGTCAACACACACATTGGGATTCCTACAGTTCCACCCACTCTAAGATTGGCCTTATCAACAATCTCGTAAATAGGGCTCACTGTGCAAGTTTGATGCCGAAATAGAGCGCATCAAAGGCATCCTGCGGGATAATGGCTACCCTGATCAGATCGTTGCTTGCTGTATATCGTGCAAACTCAAAATGGGCCTAAGGTTGCCACTGTTAGTCTTGAAAAATGCCAAGTCTACCTCAGCTTACCCTGGAAGAATAAGATACCTCAAAAAATGTAGCAACAGGTGAAGCTAGCCATTTCAGGCTGTTACTACGCAGTAGCAACATGAGTGGTATTTTCCACTAGCAGGATGCTGCCCCCAAGCCAAAAAGATGTTCTGCCTACCATGCAAATGAGTAAAGTAGTATATGGGCAGCATTTTCCCTCCGTTGGGGGCAGCATTTTCCCTCCGTTGGGGTGCGTGTGGGTGGGTTCCCGATCGGCACCCCCAGTTGGCCAATTAAGGCCTGCCTAGCGTGACGTCCGCCCGGAAGTGCTGTGCGCTCCCTGTGCGGGCTGGGGGGGGAGTTCCCTGAGCCGAGAGTGCTGCCTCAGGGAGATCAGTGTTACTTTTAAAAAGATAATAAAGGATGAGAAAAATTTTATTTACATGTCCCCTCATGTGACACTGTCACATGAGCTGGGACGTGTCAATTACTTTTATTAAAAATGCAACACAAATTTTAAATCCCTCAGGAAACCTCATCCTGACCTTGGATGAAGTTTCATGTTTTTTCTGAAGGCCGCCTGAGCTCTTTGCCTGCCTGCCAACCTTTATGTTGGACGGGCAGATCCATTAATCATTTTAATTACTTTTTTAATGGCCTTAATAGGCCGTTGACAGGTCGGCAGGCTGTGCGCCTGCCGAACTGAAAATCTAAATGACGTCGGGATGCACGCCCAATGTCACCCCACGTCATTTTACGTTGTCGGTGAGCAGGCCCCGCCCCTGCTCATCGACAGGAAAATGCTGCCTTATGAATTTGTGCCGGTGTGATGCCAGGTATGTAGGCTGTACATCCCAAAGACTGGCAGATCATATCAAACAGCATGTCCGATCGGCTTATCACAACAAGCAAAGTACTGACCATACTCAACCAACCCATCCTTGCAAAACTCAAAACATAATGTCCAACATTAGACGTGATTAGACCACAATTGGACAGCACTTGCTAAAAAATCCTGATTGTGCTAAAAATTACACTGACAATCAATTTAAGATTATCAGTCAGCTTGCGTTGTAGCTCACTTACTTGTGCTGGAAGCTACATATATTCACACACAGGGCCCTGTCCGTTACACACAGAAGGAGCATGCCCACGCTTTGTGCCTTTTTCAATCAAACCAAAGCTTGGGGAGAGCTATTTCCTGGTTCATTCCTCATGGTAATGCCTTGACCAATCAGAGTCCGACCTGTTGGTTTGAATTTAAACAAAAGCTTGGTAGTCCCTGATGCATTCTCCATGGCAACACCTCTACCAAGCAAAATCCACTTGCCAACCAATCAGCACTCCCTTTATAATTCGTATTCTTGAGCATCTGTCCTGTTGAATGCAAGATGAAAAAATTGAACAGCTCATCTCTTTTCTCAGCAATACTCAATTTCTGTACTACTAAATGACTGTATGTATTGGTAAGACCACATCCAGAGTACTGTGTGCAGTTTTGGTCTCCTTATTTAAGAAAGGATATAATTGCATTAGAAGCAGTTTAGACCAGGTTGATTCGACTGATTCCTGGGATGAGGGAGTTATCCTATGAGGAAAGGTTGAACAGCTTGGGCCTGTATCCATTGGAGTTCAGAAGAATGAGAGGCGATCTTATTGAAACATATAAGATCTTGAGGGGATTTGACAGAGTGGATGTGTTTCTCCTTGTGGAAGAGACAAGAACTGTTTAAAAATAAGGGGCCTCTCATTTAAGATGGAGATGAGGGGGAATTTGTTCTCTCAGAGGATCATTAGTCTTTGGAATTCTCTTCCACAGAGGCTGCATCATTGAATACATTCATAGCTGAGTTAGGTAGGATTTTTATCGACAAGGGAGTTGAGGGTTATAGGGAACAGGTAAGCAAGTGGACTTAAGGCCACAATCAGATCAGCCATGATCTTACTGAACGGGAGAGCAGAATTAATGGGCTGAATGGCCTACCCATGCTCCTATTTTTTATGATCTTATGATCTTATTTAACTCTGTGCAAGTGGATGGATTTTATTGGTCGTAGTCCCTGGTTCTACAATCTCTTCCTGTATAAAGATACAGGCGTTCAGACCATGCTGTGGAACACAGGAGTGCTTAAAAGGTTTAGAAAATGTTACCAAACCTCTTTGGTGTTATAATATCTTTGAATTTATTCCTCTTTTTCAAAAAGTTCACTTTTTATTGGTATTTTTAGTTTCTGGCTCTTTACAAGGGCTTGGCAGGGTGTAAAGCCTTTTTTAGGCTCTTTCACTGTGCAGAAAGGGAAGTCAGTCAGTAATATTCACAGCCCACAGTGAATATACACACCCAGTAACACAGCCCAAGGCAAGGGTAATTTTTTAGTCAGAAAAATATTCATGCTAACTACCTAGTTGCTACATTTGACATGAGTTCAAAGGTGAATTACAGAATGATAGTGGTCAGCATGAGTTCCCAAACTAATCAAGAATTGGTAGGACAAGAACTACATTTCTGCAGATAATCTCCAGCAATCCGTTATTTATCCGGACATGTATTAGTTAGGTTGCTTTCTTCAGTTCATACGAAATGGACATCACTGAAGATAGCTTTGAGAAGGCTGTTGCTTTAGACCATGTGCCTGAATTTTACCTTCGGCGGGCATTCCCGATCGGCAGGCCTGGGAGAGTTGGGGAAACGGGCCCTCGTTAATGGCCCCAATTAATGGCCTGCCAACGTGAAATATGCCCTGAGAAGCTCAGTGGGGGGGCGGGAAGAGGGCGGGCAATGACGTTTCCACTGGCACGGGTGAGCGCTGCGAGAGAGCTCCCTGAAGGCAGACAGCTGCCTCGGGGAGCTGCAGACATGAAAAAGCTAAAATAAACATTTAGAAAGCTGCAAAAAAAAAAGTGTCCATGCATCATAATCAATCATCTGAAAATATAGCCGATAAAAATGCTTTCCACAGGCATTTATCTTTATTTTATTTCATCACGGAAATTTCATCCCACCCTTGGATGAGGTTTGATGAAAAATGCAAAGTCCGCCTACCCGATATGCCCATCTGCCAACCATAAGGTTCGACGGGCCATGAAAAATTGGAGACAGTTGTGCCGCTGGGCTTAATTGCCCCCTTAATTGTCGGCAGGAACGCTTCCAACTTTTGTGCGTGCCCGCCGAGTCAAATACCGCGTGAGTGTGTGATGACATCGGGACGCTTGCCCAACGTCTTCTCATGTGATTTTATCCCAGCTCGGGTAGGGCATGTGCCCGCCCACGGGACATTAAATTCCGCCCATAGAGATGTAATATATGCTTAACTGCAGGTAATAATTTATAACTTAACAGCAATATGCAAATTGTAAAGAGATCATCTGTTCCTCACTTTATTAGTCGTTTTACTTTCTTTAAGTCTTACCCCACCTCTGTCACCATTCCCTATTGCCAGGCTTCTTCTGATGCCATTCCAGAGTATTTAAATTTTTGCTACACATGAGGCACAGTGAAATATAATGAACAGGCTATAAACCCATATGTGTTGCACGAAAATATAAATGTCAGTATGTAATCTCCTCAACAGGTTTCACTGCATTGATTAGTTTAGTAATTTTAAGGTTATCCCCAATTGAAGCCTATTTAGCAATTAGAATATTAATAGTCACTTGAGTATTGCTGAAAAAAGAGACATGCTGTCAAAACTTTTCGTTTTGCACTCAACAGGAAAGACACAAGAATGCCAAATTTCAAAGGAAATAGCAATTTATATTGCATGAGAAAAGGGTTCTGATTCTTAAACAATTTATGTTTAAGAAAATAAACTGGCATTTCAAAACTATAGTACTTGATTCCCTCGAATAAATTTTGAAATGCCAGTTTATTTTCTTAAACATAAATTGGTTTTAAGTTAAGTGCTTTCACTTGAAGAAGGCTGTCTATTTTTGCTATAAATGCAGAAATCCACTAGTTGGATGGCCAGGTTATTGTTTTTGAAAACTATCTGTTGATGATCTGTGCCTTCAAAAAAGTGATAGAAAGCTAATGATATCAGCTGCAAAAGCAAGATACTGTGGACGCTGGAAATCGGAAATAAAATTTATAAATAGCTATGGAGACGGGGCTGGGGTTGGACAGAGTCACAATTTCCCGCCACCGGTCAGCATACCGGTTTGTCACCATGGTCCTGCCCTGGAGCCATTTTTAAAGAACCTGGTTGGGGGGTGGGTGGGGAAAGTACTATCCTCCCCAAAGTGGTTGGTAACCAATTAAGCTCTTTAAGGGGCATATTAATGCCAGTGTGTGGATTTTCCAGTTGGCAGTTAGGCTCCCCGCCATGGCCGAATCTCAACCGATGAACGGAGGTGGCCTTTCAGCAGGAGACTGAGCAGCTAATGCTCCATCTACTATTTTTAACACTGCCCAACGTGGCTGCAATTACAAAATGGTACCCCACACAATGGTGGCCCGCCAGCTGTAGTCTCTATTCGTTTTTAAAAAGTCTTCAGAGTCTTTTGCTTGCACAGCCCACCTTGAGGCGCTCTCTCCATCTCTCCCTCTTTTTCTCCTACCTACATCAGCAGTTTCCAGCTCTGATGGTCAGGCTGCAATGTGACAGTGCAGGAGGGCCTCCGATTGGATCTTCAGCCTTGAGAGCCTGGTCTCTATCCTTAATTGGATGGGGGTCCTCGAAGTAGGCACTATATTGACTGCCCCTCAAAAATAATTGCCCTCTCGGTCCTGACGCTGGCATGTATGGGTGATCCCGATAGTGGGATCAGGACCCACAAAACAAAATTTCAGCCCAACATTTCAGTACTCAATTCTAATGAAATGTCATCAGCCTGGAACTTTGGGTGGATGAGAGTTATTGTGGGGGGGGTCACGTAATTGGGCAGGAGGGTGGTGGATGGAGACCCTGGCACTTTCCCGCCTCCATCTTAATTAAGACCCACTTAAGGGCCTCATCCCATTGCCAATGGCATTAATCCAGCAGCAGATGGGGTGCAGGGGCTCACCTTGCAGGGAACACAACAAGGAAAACCATGCAGGCTTGCTTGCGCATTTCCATGTAGGGTACATTGTTCAAAGGCACTTAGTGTCTGATCAAGGGACCAGGCATTGAGCAGGGAGGCACCCGCTGATAGCCAGCCCCTTCACTTGCTGCTGAACCTCCTCCCTGCAAACCCCCACTCCATGATCCTCCTTCTGCCATCGCTCACCTGTGGCCTGGGATCCAACGATGATCCTAGGCCTCGGGTGGGTGTTGTACCAGCAGCAGCCACCTCCTCCCCAGTGGCATTGCCATTCAATAGAACTGCCAGCCTCTGATTGGCCAGCAGCTCTCAGTGGGTGGGACTTCCGCCCCCGGGTCCTTGATCCCAAGAAAGGTTTACCATGTGCCTGAGTGGCACTTAGTTTGGTGGGCATTTCCTAAAAGAGGTGACCTGGGCTCTTGCCAGCTCTCCAGCTGGTGGGCAAAGCTCCCATCTCCTCCATTAAATACTGCCTGTTTATTCTGTTTCTCTCTCCAAAGATCCTTCCAGACCTGCTGTATTTTTCCAGCATCTGCTTTTATAAATTATGTCAGTTGGTTGTCCATCGTATTGCACATAGCAGGACCCACAGTTGACTTTAATTTTGTTTCTATTCATTACTTTGTGGGTTGACAATTTAAGCCTTGGTGAAAGGAACTCCTATTTCATGTTACTCAAGAAACATCAATGTCTTAATTTGCATCTCCACAGAGTTATGACACAGCAGTTGGTAAAGGCTGTTATTTAAAATCCCAGAGGGAAACTTTAAACAACTGTCATAACCTATATTTTCAATTGGTATGTTTTGAGTTGCAGCTCTAAATTCAAGAATAAGACCACCAATTCTCGAGAGGTTTTTATATCAAACTAAATGAGGCGTTTATTAATTTGTAACAAGGTATTAAACACATACACATGGCTACAAATTACCACTATCATAACTTATTAACAAAATCCCGAATTAATCTCCACCAAGGCAACAACAACCCATAGACTTTAAGCAGATACCAGGCAAAGCATTTTCAAAATGAGGTTCCTTTCAATTTGGTTCCTTTGCAGACAGTTGTAGGCTTACAGCTGCTTTGATGTTACATGCCTCCACTCTGCACACACAAAACTGCTTTCTGTTATAACCAGCACTTCTCTTTGAATGTAAATTCTCATTACGTCACCAGGCCCTTTGAACTCCACCTCTTCAAACAATAAAACCCCTCTCATAGTACCAATTTTATTAGTAATATAAACATTGTTTGGTCTCTCCTAGCTAGGCGCAAGATTTTGTTCCTCTTCTTGAATGCTTTATTCAACAAAATGCAAATGTACCCTTCACCTCTCTGTTTACATCTCAAAACTACTATACATCAAAACACCCAGACTAGCTGTCTTTAATCCAATTAACATACACAAAGACACACACACAGACTAAACCTCTATCTAAAAAAATTCCAATAACATTATATACATTAATAGCTTCATGACAACCGGGACTGCAGCAGCTCAAGAAGGTAGCTCATCACCATCTTCTCAAGGACTAATGGGGATGGGCAATAAATGCTGGCCTTGCCAGTGAAGCCCACATCCTGTAAATAAAAAAAAAAATCTCCTTCCAATACCTGTGAGGAAATTGTTTCCTTGTGCACTCATTAGTGGCTTTGCACAGTGTGGCAATAGTTATTTTAAAACACAATGAAAACACAATGTTGGTATTGATGGATACCTGACCTCAATGTGGTTAAGGTCATTTTGGCTTCTTTTATTTATGAAATTCTTAACACATATATGACACTGGTGCTCTATCCATCTCAAGGCCATTCTGTGGTCCTCAACTTCCAAATTAATTGAATTCAATTGGTAACAGCAGCATCATCAATATGATGCATCAATATGATATGCAACATGAAAGAAAATCAAATCTTCCCTTTTAACATAGCTGGGAAGCAATGCAAGTTACTACTCTAACTTCCTCAGTCATAGGATAATTTTTGTTTCAGTGTCCAGAGTTATGTTCAGTTCTTTGAAAATAACCCCTAAAGGGCTTTTTACATTTTGCAACAGATTTCGGTGTAGCTTTTATGCATCTTACTTCTGAATGTTTAGAAACTGGTTTTACACTGACACAACTGAACTGAACTGAACTTACATTTCATTTACTCTAAATCTGCTCGGTAACATAGATAGCTCCAGGTACAGTTTTGGAAAAAAACGGGGTTACACACTCCTGATGTTAACAGAAAATTGTATCTAAGTGGAATTTAAAGGCTTAGGGCGATTAAAGAGGAGTGTTACAAAACTGTAACATAAAATAGGACAATTTTATTACAGCTCATCTGTCAGGAAACTGACAAAATTGGGGGCAATGTTTGTTATAACCCACCCGATTTTACTCTCCATCCGATCCTGTGGAATTCCCACCCAGCAGCTTAGGTTAAAATGACCCCCAAATTCTGAAAGCCTTTGGATTCATGCAAAAGATATTTCCACCCAATCAACCTATCATTTACCAATGTTGACAGGGCCAGGGACTAAGGAGTAATAAACTAATACGAAAGGACAGAAAACTCAAATTTAGGCGATCCTGATGGGAAAATGCCCATCATCTACAATCATAAGAAACGTAACAAAATGTTAAAGACAAAGGAGATCCATTTGGCCCATAAATTTGGCCAATCCTATGCAGTGTATCAAATCACCCAGCCCAAGATATGACTGAATTCAGGACTCCCTTATTATCTTCTGCAGCTCCACCTTATCTATAAATCTTATTTCATTTTCTTTTAATGTCTCAACAAGGTTCACCCATTTAATCTGCTCAAGGCTGTGGAGCTTAAGGTTGGGATTTTGTCAACAGCGCCACATGCCTGACATCGTAACTGGAAATGAGAGCCACTTCCCCTCCCTCACTTTCTGCCTTTCCCATGCGACTATAATTAAAATTCTAAGTGCGAGCAGCGTGCCTAAAAAAGCACGTGTGATTAGTGGTAGGGGAAGCTTTTCATTGGGGAAATCCACTGTCAGCTGACATTGCAGCACCTACTTGCAGCTTATTGAAGAGACTCCTGTTCAAACAGCGGGGCTGTGCATCACAGCTATGATGCTCCACCACTGGCTGAGAAGAGCATAATCTTCTCAGAAATATCTTACTGTCGCAGCCGACCAGCCGTACGGTTTAGCGATGCCTCCCTGCACGTTCTCCTCCAGGCCCCCAGGAAAAGGCAAGAGGTGCTTTTTCCTAAAGATGGCAGAGGAAGATGCCGCCCCCCGCCCCAAACCAAGGCGGCCTGGACAGAAGTGGCAGAAGAAGTGATCATCCATGAGGTCACCTGCCGAATCTGCTCCGATCTGTAAGGGTAAGTGCCAGTGTCACATGTTCAACAGGAGTCTCTTGAGTGGTCATCAAAAATGCATATATGCCACTGGGCAACTATGCCAGAAGAGTGAGTATGTGATCAGCTTTAGTGCTACATGATAACTGAGGCCAAAGCATCTGGAATTCCTCCTTTTGTGAGCACTTGGACGCAACATTTGAATGACAATCAGTATGTGTGATGGGGATGTATGGAGACAAGGGGGTTAGGTGTTGTTTAACATGTCACTAACTCTGCACTTTGTCATGCAGGAAAAGCAGATCCACAGTACCTATGGGAGGAGACGCACAGGGGCAGGAGTTCCTGACCTCAGGCTCTTCACAGCAGTTGAGGAGGTGGTGATGGAGATCGCTGGTGAGGGGTGAGCGCGATCAGTCACAGATAATGAGGCTGGACAGGCCAGGAGTAAGGAGGAAGAGGCAACCACCTTACTGGTGGCAAATGGGCACACAGGATGGTTGCAATGAAATGTGAAGCACTCAAACTATGATGACTCTTAATGTGATTCTTTTTGTTTTCCACTACAAGTCATCACAATTCAAGAACCATAAGACCATAGGACGTTGGAGCAGAAGTAGGCCATTCAGCCCATCGAGTCTGCTCTGCCATTCAATGAGATCATGGGTGATTTGATAATCCTCAACTCCACTTTCCTGCCTTTCCCCCATAGCCTTTGATTCCCTTACTGATTAAAATTCTGTCTACCTCAGCCTTGAATGTACCTAACGACCCAGCCTCTACAGCCCTCTGTGGTAAAGAATTCCACAGATTCACCATCCTCTGGGAGAAGAAATTCCTCCTCATCCCTGTCTTAAATGGGTGACCCCTTATTCTGAGATTATGCCCTCTGGTCCTAGACTCTCCCACAAGGGGAAACAACCTCTCAGTATCTACCCTGTCAAGTCTCCTAAAAATCTTATATGTTTCAATAAGGTTGCCTCTCATTCTTCTAAACTCCAATGAGAACAGGCCCAACCTACTCCACCTCTCCTCATAAGAAAATCCCTCCATATATAGGATCAACCTACTGAACCTTCTCTGGACTGCCTGCAATGCCAGTATATCTTTCCTTAGATAAGAGGATCAAAACTGTTCACAGTGTTCTAGGTGTGGTCTAATTAGTGCCTTATATAGTTTTAGCAAGACTTCCCAATTTTTGTACTTCATTCCCTTTGAAATAAAGGCCAAACCAGGCCGCAGCCAAGAGTGGATCCCGAAGACACCATCTCTGGGAACAAATCAGCCAGTACCCCAGAGGATGCATTGTCATCTACCCCATCATCCAACTTCACCAGCAGAGTTACACACACACAGTCGGCAGAGAGGCCACATATAAATTCAGGAGCTCAACCTGGTAAAACACCTTGAAATATGTCCCACCAGTTGAGGGAGGCTGTGACAGCTGGGTTCCCAGTTGATTAGAGGATGGCTGGGGATCAGACTCCTGCTGAGCCCCACGCTGATGTTGGGCCTCTGGTCAAAGCTACAAGAAGCCTGCTGGACATGTAGCAGTGGCTAAGGGAAAATATATTGGAGATGCCAGGGATTATGAGCTCTGCCATGTCCCAGGCTTTTGAGCACATGGCTTCATCCATGGAGAGGATGGCGACTGCCATGGAGAGCCAAGTTGAGCATTCGATGCATGAGGGCTCTGACCTGCATCTCATTGCTGTAGCCATGTGCTCTGTGCAGCAGTGGCTAGGTGAGAGGGGGAACGAGGTCACTGGGACCTCTCTCCAGGAGCCTCTTCCCTTCAGGGAGCCCAGAACCAATGTGAATGACATCAGGGCTAGCTGGAGGGAACACTAATCAAATCAGGAGCTGAGGAGCACCAAGGACCCAAGGAATGGTCTCCTGCATGCAGGGGAGGTGGGTTGGCTGCTTATATTGGCACTGTATTGAAGAGGCAAGACTGTGAATGTTTAAGGACAAGCTTGAGGAGCTGGGAGGTTCACTTATGCCCACCTGGCCCACAAGAATTTCACAGAAAATTCACATTTCTAAACTTAACATGTCTTCTGCTGGCCACCACACAACTCAGCCACTGGTTTGATTGTGTAGGCCTTCCTAAGCAGGAAGTTGTAATGCCATTGTAGCATCAATGTAATGTGGGACCGTGAATGCTGGAAGGAGGCGGAGAGCCCTCTAGTGCCTGTTGGCAGACACGTTAAGATGGTGAAAGGCAGGAATGCCTTTGCCATCCCCCCAACCACCACTTTAAACCCCCCACAACTGGTCCTACCCGGCAGGAGGGGTTCAAATCTACTCAATTATTTTTAAAATGATAATGCAAGGGTATTTTAAAGGACCCCAGTATGCTAAAAATTGAACAGCTGAGGTCCCAGCACAGATTCTTGTGGGGCACCACTGGTGATTTCCCTCCAGTTTGAGTACAAACCCATTATTCAGTGCTTAACCAATCTCCCAACCATTCAAGACTCCTTTTCAAGAATAGATTGCGGAGAAGAATCTGCTGTCAGTCTGTGAAACATATCCAAAAGCAGCTCATGAAGAACACCTTCTCTGAACAAAGATTACTCTTTTTGGCAGGTTGGCAGGACCATGGGTAACCTTCAAAGAGATAGTTCGGGCACAGTCAAGGTATATTCCCTTGAAAGGGAAAGGTAAGGCAAAAAAAATCCGGAGTTGACAAAAGAGTTAGAAATTAAGATAATGGAGAAAAAATGTGCCTATAACTGATGACAGAAAATACAATTGAGAACCAGGATGAATATAGAAAGTTATGAGGGAAGGTGAAAAAGCAAATAAGAGAAGCAAAGATTGGGTATTAAAATAGACTGGCAGCTAACATGAAGTCTTCTATGGCGATGTTAGAAATGCAGTTGAGATTCCAGAGTGCTTTCCGATAACTTCTTCATACCAGACTTAAAATTTGTACTGCCCTCTTTGCTGGGCCAATCAATGAAGGATGGTAAGAGGCTGCTTTAATATGTCTGGTTCCACTCAGATCCATAAATTTCTGAAACTCTGTGCTGGTAAAAGTGGTGCCATTATCTGAAACTACAATTTCAGGTAGGCTATGTATGCTGAAACTGTGATGTAGCTTCTTGATAGTTGCATTTAACATTAGCGACTTGACATCATATACATCCATCCATTTGAAGTGTGCATCTACAATTAACAAGAACATGGTACCTAAGAATGGTCCTATGTAATCGATATGTAATCGAAGCCAAGGTTGACCAGGCCTTTCCCACGGATGCAGGGGAGCTGGAATAGGAAACTTCTGTTGTTGCTGACAGTGGAGACAGTGATTGACCAAGTTTTCAATATCTCCACTAATGCCTGGCCACCATACGTAGTTTCGTGCAAGCATTTTCAATTTTGAAATACCCGAATGGGCGTTATGAAGTTATGTCAAGAGCGGCTCTCTGCCTTGAGGTGGGACCACCACTCTGGAACCCTCACAACAAAATCCCACCTTAGCAGCTCAATTCCGTCTGTCTGACATGGAATGGTCTCAATTCTTCAGATTCAGGCAAGCTTGGACATCACTTAAGACAAAGCCTCTGACTTTTAATAATGTTGGATCTCTGTTCATCCAGTTACTATTTTATTTCACAGCCACAGGCAAAGAATCTAAGAAGTTCAATAATAGCACTAATTCCTGCAGTACAGGAGCATGCACAATACTGCCTGGCAATGGAAGACAACTGAGTGCATCTGCATTTGCAATGTGTAGGCCAGGATGGCACATAAAAGCATACTCGTACGCAGATAATGTCAGGGCCCATCATTGTATCCTTGCTGATGCTATTGGCAGAATGGCCTTAACCTCACTGAATAAGTCCATTAATGGTTTATGGTCTGACACAATGGTGAAATTTGCAACCATGTAGGCAGTGGTGAAATTTCTTCACCCTGAATACCACCTACAAACCTTCCTTTTCTAGTTGGGGATAGCCCTTCTTGGCTGTGGGGAGGGCTCTCGAGACATAGCCAATGGGTCTTTTGGACCCATTTGCCATTTTATGGGATAACACAGCTCCCAACCCATAGGGGGAGGCATCATATGTTAATACCAGTTCTTTCGACGGGTTGTGGTGCACCAATAGACACGACGAATGCAACAATTCCTTTGCTTTCATGAAAGCTTCTTCCTGTTGTGGCTGTCAAAACCAATGATGGTTACTTCTTAGTAATGAGTGTAATGGTGCCAACACAGTTGATTGATTTAGTTAGCAGTGGCTATAGTAGTTGATCATGCCCAGGAAGGACATGAGTTCTGTTATATTGGATGGTGTTGGCACATATTTTATTGCCTGAACTTTATCTACTACTGGCTGCAGTGCCATGGCATCCACCCTGTGGCCTGAATAAGTCACTTCTGGTGTCTGAAATGTGCACTTTTCCTTCTTAACCATACGCCGGCTTCCATAAGTCTCCTTAGCGCCTCCTCCGGGTTGGTCAAGTGTCCTGTCT
The DNA here is from genome assembly GCF_964194155.1 of Cetorhinus maximus. NCBI lineage: Eukaryota > Metazoa > Chordata > Chondrichthyes > Lamniformes > Cetorhinidae > Cetorhinus > Cetorhinus maximus. The sequence goes on along the minus strand of NC_135885.1, from coordinate 22,355,700 downwards.
CGGTTAACCCCGTGATGAGGGCATCATCTAGATATCCAATTACTCGTGGGGGTCCTTGAAAAAGGCTGTCCATTGTTATGTGGAAGATAGCGCACGCTTACAAGACCCAAAGGGTAGTCAAGCATACTGACAGAGGCCCTTGTGTGTGTTAATGGTTACATACTCCCTCAATGTGCTATTGACCTCTTGTTGTTGGTGAGTGTGGCTCATATCCAATTTCGTATAGGACTTGCCCCAAACTAGTTTGGCATATAAGTCTTCTGTCCTTGAGATAGAGTAGTTATCTAGTTTGGCTGCCTTATTTACAGTCAATTTATAACCTCCACAGATAAATATGGTGCGTTTGGACTTAATCACTGGAACTATGGGCGCAGCTGATTCCAAGAATTGAACAGGTTGGATAATGGCCAGGTTTCTAGCCAGCACAGCTCCACATCAACCTTTTCTTTCAATTTATAAGGCACAGGACTTGCCTTAAAGAAGCGAGGTTTCACCTGTGGCTGCACATGTATCTTGGCCTGCATGCCTTTAACTTAAAGGCAAAATACTGCGGAGGTTGGAAATCTGCAACAAAAACAAAAATGCTGGAAAAACTCAGCAGGCATGACAGCGTCTGTGGAGAGAAAGATAGAGTTAACGTTTCAAGCCCATATAACACTTCTCCAGAGCTAAAGGGAATTAGAAATGTGGTGAAATATACACTGTTTAAGCGGGGGTGGAACAGATGAAGCTGGATAGAAGGCCAGTGATAGGGGGAGGCAAAGGAGAGATTGCGAAAGATGTCATAAACAAAAGGTCAAAGGGTTGTTAATAGTGGTTGTACTGGCTAAAGGAGGTGCTAATGGTGACATTAAGAGTGGAAAGCAGAATGTGATAATGGCAGGCTCAGGGTAAGCACTCTGGAAAGTCACAGATGGCCCTAGTGGGGGTAGGGTGGGAAAAAAGATTGAAAAGGCTGGGGATAAAACAATGAATAAAAATGGAAATAAATTTTAAAAATAATAACAATGAAAATAATAAATAAATAAAAATTAAAAAATTAAAAAGAACATAGAAAAAAGTGTGGGATCAAAAAGGGATGGGGATGGAGGAGAGAGTTCATGATCTGAAGTTTTTGAACTCGATATTAAGTCTGGAAGGCTGTAAAGTGCCTAATCGGAAGATGAGATGCTGTTCCTCCAGTTTGCATTGAGCTTCACTGGAACATTGCAGCAGGCCACGAATAGACATGTGGGCATGAGAGCAAGATGGTGTGTTGAAATGGCAAATGACAGGAAGGTCTGGGTAATGCTTGCGGACAGACCGAAGGTGTTCCGCAAAGCAGTCACCCAGTCTGCGTTTGGTCTGTGCAATGTAGAGGAGACCGCATTGGGAGCAGCGAATGCAGTAGACCAAATTGAGGGAAGTGCAAATGAAGCACTGCTTCACTTGAAAGGAATGTTTGGGCCCTTGGACGGTGAGGAGGGGGGGAAGTAAAGGGGCAGGTGTTGCACCTTCTGCGATTGCACAGGAAGGTGCCATGGGAGCGGGTTGAGGTGCTGGGGGTGATGGAGGAGTGGGCCAGGATGTCCCGGAGGGAATGGTCACTACGGAATGCCGCCGGGGGGGGTGAAGGGAAGATGTGTTTGGTGGTGGCATCGTGCTGGAGTTGGCGGAAATGGTGGAGGATGATCCTTTGAATGTGGAGGCTGGTGGGGTGAAAAGTGAGGAAAGGGGGGCCCTATTATGGTTCTGGGAGAGAGAGGAAGGTTTGAGGGCAGAGGCACAGGAGATGGGTCGGACATGGCTGAGGGCCCTGTCAACCACGGTGGGTGGGAAACCTCGGCTAAGGAAGAAGGAAGACATGTCAGAAGCACTGTTATGGAAAGTGGCATCGTTGGAACAGATGCGATGGAGGCGAAGGAACTGAGAGAATGGGATGGAGTCCTTACAGGAAGCAGGATGTGAGGAGTTGTAGTCGAGGTAGCTGTGGGAGTCAGTGGACTTGTAATGAATATTGGTGGACAGTCTATCACCAGAAATTGAGACAAAGAGGTCAAGGAAAGGAAGGGAAGTGTCGGAGATGGACCATGTGAAAATGATGGAGGAGTGGAAATTGGAAGCAAAATTGATTAATTTTTCCAGGTCCAGACGAGAGCATGAAGCCGCACCGAAACAGTGATCGATGTACCGGAGAAAGAGTTGTGGGAGGGTCCTAAGTACGACTGGAACAAGGAATGTTCCATATGCCCTATAAAGAGACAGGCATAACTGGGGGCCATGCAGGTACCCATAGCTGCACCTTTTATTTGGAGGAAGTGAGACAAGTTTAAGGAGAAATTGTGCCTTTTAGCTTGCCTAGTTTATCCCAAAATACCATGTTGTATTTTCTTACAAGTTCTGGAGCTCCATCTGATTTTAGGTGAAATATCTCAGACCAGTTGAGTTTGATCTTCTGTAGGCAGTCTTGGCCTAAAAGACTGGGTTTTTCTCCTTTCACAATTATTACAGGCAGCTGGATTGTCTGCTGCTTGTAAGAGACTGGGACTATGGCAATGCCCCTTACCTGAATAGATTCTCCTGTGTATGTCCTTAATTTAGCAGTTATCCACTCCAGGCTTTTTGGCTGTCTTCCTGCATTAAGGTTCCTGAAAGTGTGCTCTCCCACCATCGTGGTCGAGGCACCCATGTCCATTTCCATTTCTAGTGGCTTCTCATTAACTAGTAATGTTACGGTAATAGGGTCTGTCTTCACAGCAGTCACATTATATAAAGAGTAAACGTCAGGAGCAGCAGCTTCAGCCGTTGTTGTACAAGTTACTTCCATCATGTTTGTTTGCTGTTTGCATACTGCTTTAACTTTGTTTAACCACGTGACCCTTCATATGACAGTAATGGCATTCTGCCTCCTTGAATTTACAGGTATCCACTCCGTGGTCACCCCCACATCGAAAACAACTTTGTCTTGAAGTCCCTGCAGAAGTGTTTCTGCCAGGCTTTTTAATGTTTCTCTCAGCTGACACTATATCGAGCTTCGATTCTGCAGGTCTGGCTTTCGCACCATGCTCGGTGGCAGGTTCCCACCCAACATGAAGTACAGCGCCTTCTTCCATGCGTTGCAAAGCCTTCGATCCTCTTGCAGCACTTTCCATGGCTTGGGAGATTTCTAGGGTGAGCTTAAAGTCAATGTCAACCATGGCGAATAAACAGCGCCGTATGGCATTGTCCTTAGCTCCACAAACCAATCGGTCCCACAGCATGATGTTTAATGTGCCCCCGGAGTCACTGTGTTCTATTAACTGCTCAAGGTTCACTACATAGGTTGTGATGGGCTCTACTGGGGCCCTAACGCTGGAATTAAATTTAAAACGCTGCATTACTACGGATGGCTCCAGCTGGAAGTGAGTTTTCACGAGGACCATTAATTCATTATTGGAATTGGGCGCGCTCAGGACTGTCAGGTTGTGAAAGAGGTCGTATGTTTTACTGCCACATACACTTATGCTTGGTGCTTTTCCTCTGGGGTAATCTCGTTCGCTACGAAATAAAATCGGAGGCGCTCTACATACTGGCTCCAGCCTTCCATAGTCGCATCACATGGATCAATAATGCCGAAGAGTGGCATGTCTGGTGAGTATGTTTTTAAAAAAAATTCGATGTACTGACAGTAACCGGGCGAGGCACAGAGTCGGAGCTGATTTTACCCTTGTCGCCAATTGTGATGACTCGACGGAGCAGACAGGTTTCATCAAGAAACAGTTAACTTTATTACAGAGCGATTTACAGGCACTTTCACACTTGAATTTTGAAAGATAACCACCAATGCATCCACTATCTGTATGGCCACATCCTTCAACACTCTGGGATTTAGCTCAAATCTAGGGGATTAATCTACCTTCAGTCCAATTAATTTTTTGTGTGCTACCTCTTTATTAATACTAATTTCTTTCAGTTCCTTATTTTCACAGGAACTTGGTTCCTGAGTATCTCTGGGAGATTTTCTGTATCTTCCTCCATGAAGACAGATAAAAAGTAATTGTTTAGTACCTCTGCCATTTCCCCATTCTCCATTATAAATTCTTCTGTCTCTGCCTATTACAGGCCCATTACGGACCCACATTTGTCCTTGCCCATATTTTTCTTTTCACATACCTAAAGGAGCTTTTGCAGTCCACCTTTACCTTTCTCACTAGCTTGCATTCATATTCTCTTTTCCCTTTCTTTATCAGCTTTTTGGTCCTCCTTTGCTGGATTCTAAATTGCTCCCAAACCTCAGGCTTATCATTTTTTCTGGCAATCTTATAAACCACTTCCTTTGATCTAATGCAATCTTTAACTTTTTTTGTTAGCCGTGGTTGATTTATATTTCCTGTTGGGCTTTTGTGTCTATTTGTATATTTGTTGTAGACCGTGTAATACCTCTTTAGATAATAGAGCCATTATCTGTCTACCATCAAATATTTTCCCATTTCACCATAACCAACGTGGTCCTCATGCCTTCATAGTTTCCTTTGCTCAGATTTAAGACCCTAGTTTCAGAATGAACGCTATCACATATCAGCAAAAGTGATGTGACGGAAAGCTTTTTCATGCAGAGGCTGGTTAATGTCTGGAATGCATTGCTCGAGAATGTGGTGGAGACAGGTTCAATCCAGGCATTCAAAAGGGAATTGGACTGTTATTTGAAAAGGAAGAACGTGCGGGATTACGGGCAGAAGGCAGGAGAATAGCCCCAGGTGAACTGCTCAGTTGGAGGGGCGGTGCAGAAACAATGGGCTGAATGGCCTCCTCCTGCTCTGTAACAATTCTGTCATTCACTCTTTCAAATCATTCCTGCCATTATTGCACACCTTTAGCAATAACATCAACCGATTAATTTGCTGAATTGCAGGAATTTCCCTAACTTCCCAAATTATTTTGCACATCTTGTCCATGAAGAAACTCAATCTTTTTATGACTGCTCATTCCAGTTTTCAAGACCAACACGTGGTAAGCTGGACAGACATGCATGTTAATTTAGATTTATTTCTACACATATTGAAGCTTGTCTTTTTTCTGGTTATTCTTTATTATTACTTTCTATCTTTTCCTTTGTAGAATTCTTATTCTTATTCTTGTTAACAAAGTAACTAATACTAATGAGGTCTTATAGAGATACAACGCAGCTAAAGCATTGCACTGTCAGAGATCCACAAAGGAAGATCCAGGCAGACAGATAAAGTAAGAGAGGATGGGTTGAGCAGATGGCTAAGTGTCTGCATAGTTGCCAGTTTAGTTCTGCAGTGATTTCAATCTTCTTACTCATCAGGACTAGGGACTTTCCAATGCTTTGACGCATGTATAAACATGAATAATGTACAAACAATTGCATTCCTTACTTATCTTTTGCATCCCTATTCTAAAAGCAGTTATAAATATTGCCTCCACAAGACTTTAAAGAATTTAACTTTTCTCGTGTAATGCAATGTTGAAATTAGCTTGGGTGTATGTGAACCCAGAGTACATTTACACTGCAACTGTAACTCTGGGTGTATGTAAACCTAGAGGAGAATTTTCTTCCCACAGTGGGGGAGGGGGGTTGGATTGGAGCGGGCGCGCAGCCGATTTCCGCTCGCGATCAGCTGTGCGCCGCCATTTTATGTTGGCGGGCCAGTTAAGGCCCACCCAGCGTGACGCACACCCGGAAGCACTCAGTGCTCCCTGTGCGTGTGGGGGGAATAGGCTGAATCGGGGCCTGTGTTCTTTTGTGCATGAGCACAAAAGAGCGCAGAAATCTCCCTGGAGGCACGGAGCTGCCTCGGGGAGATTAGTTTGATTTTTGAAAATTTTAATAAAGAAAATAAAAAATATTTACGCCATGTCCCCTCATGTGAGTGTCACATGAGCTGGGAAATGTCAATGCATTTTATTAAAAATTTTTATTAAACTTTAAAAACCTTCATAAACCTTATCCCGCCCATGGATGAGGTTTCATGGTAAATGCAAAGGCCACTTGGGCTCTTCTCCTGCCCACTAACCTTAAGGTTGGACAGGCAGCTCAGTTAATTAGTTTAAGTGCTGTTTAAATGGCCTTAATAGACCTTCGACAATTTGGCGAGCACACAGCCGACTCCGGTGCGTGCCCGCCGAACTCAAGGTCTGAATGGTGCGCGATGACATTGGAACGCACACCCGATGTCACCACACGTCATTTTATGCGTCGGTGAGCAGGCCCCAGGCCCGTTCGCCGACATGAAGATTCTGGCCCTAGAGTACATTTAACATTGCAGCTGTAACACTGGGTGTATGTAAACCTAGAGTACACTTACACTGTAACTGTAATTCTGGGTGTATGTAAACCTAGAGTAAATTTACACTGCAAATGTAATTCTGGGTGTATGTAAACCTAGAGCACATTTACACTGCAAATGTAGTTCTGGGTGTATGTAAACCTAGAGCACATTTACACTGCAAATGTAGTTCTGGGTGTATGTAAACCGAGAGCACATTTACACTGCAAATGTAGTTCTGGGTGTATGTAAACCTAGAGTAAATTTACACTGCAAATGTAATTCTGGGTGTATGTAAACCTAGAGCACATTTACACTGCAAATGTAGTTCTGGGTGTATGTAAACCTAGAGCACATTTACACTGCAAATGTAGTTCTGGGTGTATGTAAACCTAGAGTAAATTTACACTGCAAATGTAGTTCTGGGTGTACGTAAACCTAGAGTAAATTTACACTGCAAATGTAATTCTGGGTGTATGTAAACCTAGAGTACATTTACACTGCAAATGTAGTTCTGGGTGTATGTAAACCAAGAGCACATTTACACCGCAAATGTAGTTCTGGGTGTATGTAAACCTAGAGTAAATTTACACCGCAAATGTAGTTCTGGGTGTATGTAAACCTAGAGTACATTTACACTGCAAATGTAACGCTGGGTGTTTGTGAACCGAGGGGAGGATTTTCCCCTTGCCGTGTGGGCGGGGCAGGCAATCCCGGGAGTGGCCGTGAAACGGTTTGCCGCCCACGATCAGGCCCCGACTGCGCTGGGAGCCTCCGCGTTGCCGGGGTGGTAGGAGCGCGAGTGCTAAAGTTTGCACATGTGTGGGGCTGCGCTCACTGAAAGCTCCCTGAAAGCACAGGTCTGCCTCAGGGAGCTGAAGATTTTTAAAATGAAAAATATAGATTCAAAAAAATAAGGAAACCATGTCCCTACATGTGACCGTGACCGGGATTTTCTGGCCCCATCGCGGGAGGGACTCGCAGCGGGTGAGGCAGAAACCCAGCCAGAAGTCCATTGACTAGCGGCGAGACCAAACAACCCTGGCAGCGGGCAGGTGTGGAAAATCCTGCCCTCTGTCACTTGAACAGGGACATGCGAAAAATGAGTTCAAACATGTTTTATTCTATTTTCAGTCATTGTTGGAAACCTCATCCCATCCGTGGATGAGGTTTCGCAAAAAATGCAAAGGCCACCTTCTCCTCACCTGCCCACCAACCATAACACAGAAAAAAATCAATTTAATTAATTGATTAATGGGCTTAATGGCCCTTTTAATTGACCAAAATATTGCGTGAGTGCTTGAGGACGTCGGGACGCTTGCCCGATGTCATCGCACGCTAGTCAAAAAGAAAAGGGAAGCATTCGTAAGGGCTTGAAGGCTGGGAACAGATGAAGCCCGTGGAGAATATAAAAAAAGTAGGAAGAAATTTAAGCAAGGAGTCAGAGGGCTAAAAGGGGTCATGAAAAGTCACTGGCAACCAGGATTAAGGAAAATCCCAAGGCCTTTTATACATATGTAAAAAGCAAGAGGGTAGCCAGGGAAAGGGTAGGCCCACTCAGGGACAGAGGTGGGAATCTGTGTGTGGAACCAGAAGAAATGGGAGAGATACTGAATGAATACTTCTCATCAGTATTCACCAAAGAGAAGGACTTAGCGGTTGATTTGTCTAGAGAAGAGTGTGTAGATAGCCTGGATCATGTTGAGATCAAAAAAGAGGAGGTGTTAGGCGTCTTGAAGAATATTAAGGTGGATAAGTCCCCAGGGCCAGATGGGATCTACCCCAGAGTACTGAGGGAGGCAAGGGAGGAGATTGCTGGGGCCTTGACAGAAATCTTTGTATCCTCACTGGCTACGGGTGAGGTCCCAGAGGACTGGAGAATGGCCAATGTTGTTCCATTGTTTAAGAAGGGTAGCAGGGATAATCCAGGAAATTACAGGCCGGTGATCCTTACGTCAGTGGTAGGGAAATTATTGGAGAAGATTCTTCATAACAGGATTTACTACCATTTGGAAGCAAATGGGCTTTTAGTGAGAGGCAGCATGGTTTTGTGAAGGGGAGGTTGTGTTTCACTAACTTGATCGAGTTTTTTGAGGAAGTGACAAAGATGATCGACTTTGGAAGGGCAGTGGATGTTATATACATGGATTTCAGTAAGGCCTTTGACAAGGTCCCTCATGGCAGACTGGTACAGAAGGTAAAGTCGCATGGGATCAGAGGTGAACTGGCAGAATGGATACAGAATTGGCTTGGCCATAGAAGACAGAGGGTAGCAGTGGAAGGGTGCTTTTCTTAATGGAGAGCTGAAGTAATTCTTTCTATATATATATATATATATATATATATATTCTATATATATAATATAATATAAAATAGATAAGGGATTATATATAATCCCTTTCTATAATCCGCAGAGAGAGAGAGAGAGAGAAAAACAGAGTTTAAGGGCAGAATCTTTCCAGCCCTGTGGAGGCAGCTTTGGTAGTGGAGTTGGGAGTAAATTTTGATGGATTTTTGGGTTCTGGTGAAGGTTATGACCTGAAACGTTGAGCGGAATTTATCGCAGCTGAAGCAGGTGGGTGATCCCACCTGCTTGTTTGAAAATGTGGTGTCACGTCATTGCATTGGATACCCAATACCATGACGACGGTTTGCCATATTATGGAGGGCAAGTGGGCCTCGAAATCGGAACCCTGCTTGCATTTTGAGTTTAATTAATCATCACCTTATTGAGCCAATTAAGTAATGGATCCATATTTTATGTAATCCATTTAAATTTGCATTCTGTTCAGGGCTGAATGGGCAGGTGTAAATCTTGGCAGATGAGTAAAGGCCACCCAGGGGATTTGAAAAACTTCAGTCTAATTCGTTAATGGAGAGATGGTGGTACCAGCAGTTCAGGAAAGTGTAACTTAGCTTTCTGAGCAACTTCTCACAGACCTGCCATCACAAATTAATGTATTAGAAGTGAAGGATTCTTTGGGTGGCTTGCAGTCATGGGTGAGCCTTGTTTAACTGATAAATCTGAGGTTATTGTCCCATGGGAATTGTCCAGTCTGAAGGGTGCTTGTCCAGTGAGGAAGTTAACAGGAGAAGGAGGGAGAGGCGGGCAGCTGCTGTGATCTGCAGACCAGGCACGTGAGGCACCTGGTGCTGCTGCAGATGCTGAAGATGGTAAAGATAATCCTACATATGCGAGGACAAAGAAGACCTTATCCTGCGGGATGAGTGTACAGGCAGTGGCTGAACTACATGCAGCTGTCAAAGTGTCAGTGCCTTCAAAGACTATGTTTATCCCTGCAGACAGGGACATCTCTATGAAATACAATAGCGGGGGAGATGAGTTCCAACCATCTTGGAGGTCGGCTGACGCCTGTCACCCTGAATTTTTACGCCACGCGTTCCTTCCAGGCAACTGCCAGGGACCTGTGTGGCATCTTGGAGGGTACAGCACACCACTGTTGTTGTAATGTAGGAAATGAGGCATCCAATTTGTGCACAGCGAACCCCTACATGCATCAATGTAATAAAAGCCAGGTAACCTGTTTCTGTGATAGCGATAAAAGGATAAAGATTGGCTAACACAACAGGGATAACTCCACTGCTCTTTGTTAAACTAGCACCATGGGACCTTTTATATTTACCTGAGAGGGGGGACAGGGCCTTGGTTTAACATCTTATCTGTGACAGTGCAGTGCTCCCTCAGTACTACACTGGAATGCAAGCCTATATTTTTGTGCTCACGTCTCTGGAGTGGAACCCACATTCTTCTACCAACGGAACCACAACTGACACTATTGCTCAGGTTTCCAGCATTCACGGTATTTTGGCTTTTACATTTTCAATGCCATTCAATATCCTGTATTCTTCTATAATTTGAGAGCTCTGTCACCTTCTTTGAAAGTTAAAAACCTCAAATTTTCCAGACTTCCTCATAGTGCAGCATTCTGATGCTGAGAATCCACCTCCTGACTCAGAATTCTGTACAGTGCTTCCGGAGGTTGAATGTTTCCCTTGTTTCATGTTAGGCTGGTTCTACGGTGCAATTGTACTCACTGTTCCCATTGTATAAATAGGAAGTAAAACCCTACACTAAGAAAAATATACAGTTACATGTACCAAAGGTGCCCATCACATAAATAGCAAGGAAAACCAAACTCTAAGGAAAATATACAGAATATGCGCCGATGCTTCCAAATTATATTTAGACAATTTATCTCATTCACCTGCCTTTAAAAGTAGTTGGACAGGGTTTTATCTCAATCCTCTTTCTAAAGGGCCATTAGAAATCTTGGGGCGGTAGTTTTAAACTAACCTGCTTGGCAGGAAACAGGTGGGGTGAAATTGGCCGCCTATTTTATACCTGGCCTGGGCTACTTTCACTTCACTCCAGTGGGAAGTGGCAAGGTATGAAATGGGGACCAATCCAGTCAGTAGTCCATTGAGCGAGTTAGGTTAAAATGATCCCCTTACCCTGCCACTCTCTCTCCCTATGGCTGCTACTTGCTCCTTTGCCTTTCTTGAAGTGTTTTTTTCTCTCTTTTTGTTGCACTTTTCCTCAGACTAAAATATTTGCTTGAAAACTAAATATGTGGGTGAGTTCACTCTGCTCCTGCAAGTACAGAGCAGCAGAACTCTCAACTACTCGAGCTCCAGTTTAATTCCCAAATCCCAGAGAAGGTATCAATTTCATTGCCTGGACAAGTATAATACAAATGACAAATTGCCGATGGAATATTGTAGCAGCCGTCTTGATGGTAAAGGGGAGCTCTGAAGACCAATGCCCTCCTCTGTTCTCCTGTTTCCAGTGCAGCAAGCTAGCCCCTTTAGGGAAATGATCACACTTCAATGACGGCCTGAAGGTGCTGGGGATATGGTTCGGAGGGACCGGGGCATGCGTTAGAAACTGGAAGGAGCGAGTGTCTATGGTGAAAAGAAAACTGGGCATGTGGGAGCGATGCTCCCTCTCCAGTGCGGGTAAGAACCTGGTCATCAGGTGTGAGGCACTCTCACTGTTGCTGTACGTGGCGCAGGTCTGGCCCATTCCAGACTTCTGCGCGATGGCGATCACCCAAGCCATCTTTCGCTTTATTTGGAGGTCGAAATGGATCGTGTCCACAGGGACGCGATGTACGAGCCTCTAGATAAAGGGTGGAAAAACGTGCCCAACATTGCCCTCATACTGATGGCCACCTTTGTGTGCGGCTGCATCAAGCTGTGCGTAGACCCTCGGTACGAAAACACCAAGTGTCACTACTTGCTGAGCTTCTACCTGTCCCCGGTGTTGCTAAGGATGGGTCTGGCCACGCTGCCGCGGAACGCTCCAAGTAGTTGGACCACCTGTCCCTCGTGGAAAAATTTATGCAGAGAAACATCTTTGACCACAAGTCCATCAGGCAGTGGTCAGCACGTAATGTCTTAGAGGCCCTGCGGGAAAAGGAGATGGTGGATCCTGTGGGGTGGTTCCTCGAGCAGACTGTCAAAGTCAATTGGCAGAATGCCTCATCACCAGAACTTTCCAACAAGCACCAAGATGTAGCTTGGCTGGTGGTGAGAAAGGCCCTCCCCATCAGATCCTTCCAACACGCCAGGAGCCTCACTCCCTCTGCACGTTGCCCTCGAGGTGGCTGTGGTGGGGACGAGACCGTTGTTCACCTCCTTGTGGATTGTGCCTTTGCAAAGAAGATCTGGAGTGAGATGCAGTGGTTTCTGTCGAGGTTCATCCCGAGCAGTTCTGTGACACAGGACTCTGTGCTCCACGGGCTGTTCCCAGGGACACACACCGAGACAAACATCAACTGCAGCTGGAGGATCATCAACTCAGTGAAAGACGCTCTTTGGTCTGCCCGAAACTTGTTGGTCTTCCAGCGCAAAGAGTTGTCCCCAACTGAGTGTTGCAGACTGGCACATTCCAAGGTCCAGGACTACGTGCTGAGGGATGCACTAAAGCTTGGGGCAGCCGCTGCAAAGGCGCAATGGGGAAAGGTCGCTGTCTAAGACCTTTCTGCCATAGTGCACTGAGGGGCTGGGAACTGTTGAGTGCCCCTCGGGCTGTACAGCTCAAAATGAATGTCTGCATTGAATACTAGTTGTATTATAATTGTATTGAAGCACCTCAGAGTGCAACATGATGTATGTTGATTACTCCAATACCATTGTCTGATTGTCTGCATTGACCATATTGAAATGATTGTAATATTCATTGATTGCATTGATGCACCTCGTGATCCATGTGTAAAAGTTGAATCTGATTGTACTTTTGTGATGGTGATTTTGAAATGTTTTGGAATGTTCTTCCAGATATTTTATGAATAAAGTATATGTTTCAAAAGAAAAAAATACTTCTATGGGACTCAATACTGCTCTCAGCTGCCATGAGTTCCAGTGAGGCTCGGAACTCTTCTGTAATGTCCTATTGACATGAGGGTGGGGTGGAAAGTTGAGGGGGGTGTGATGTTGGAGGGTGGTGCTGTATGAAATATCTTTCCATAGCCTCCCTATAAAATGATAGGATGGAAAACATAAGACAGGGTCCATCCCTTTTTCTGGTGCTCAATCCATATACTCTGTGAGATTCCAGCTGGTTACCAATTTTAAAATTTCTTTGTTTCTCGATTTGCCTGCCCCAAAGGTTCTAGCTCAATTTCACCACTGTAATTAGGGAGAAAAATGCCAGAACTCAAACCTACCTTTTTAAGAGTTAGGTACAGTGCTTCCTCTGTTGTTGCATGACTTGATGTGAGTGAACAAGATACATGTGCTATGGTCAATTTTAATGCTTGTCTAATTAATCTCTATCTTGTCTTATCGCATTATTTTAAACATTTTTATATTCCTTTCATTAAACATAAGGCATAATGGGCAGCAAATGGTGTAAAATATTAACAAAACCTGGAAATTTACCATTTAGGTGCATTTTTGCACTTACTGTACAGAGGAATTGAAAACAACAGAATGGGTTACTGTATCTGTTGCCAAAGCCTTCCCTCGAATAATGGGTAATAACCCTGATGGCTTTCAATACCTATTTGAAATCACCAAGCTTTCCACTGATTGGGAATGGTTTGCACTGGACTTTCCTGTCTGCTGAAGGTGGTGCCCTGATAGTGGTGGAAAATGGGCAACAACAGACCAGCCACCCGATATTTACTCACCCTTGAAGATCCTCATTAAATCTTCCAATTGTTTCTTAGATCACGCTGAAGCATAGCAAAAACTGAAAAAATTGTTTATAAAGAGTATGTGTGCTGGACTGGATACCTCACAATTTCTCTGAGATTTGATCAGCCTGTAACTTCCAGCTTGAAACTATGAAGTGTATTTTTGGATTCTCTGGTGAACTCACTCTGCCATAAGGGCTGTTAAGTGTATTATTGTTAATTATTGTAAATAATTTCATTATCATATACTTAATAATTCTGTAATTGTCTACCGTTATTTCTGTGCATCCTATTATTTTGAGGAGTAGCTTGTGAGTAATAATTCTCTGATAATCCTCTAACAGTGTGTAGAAAACTTCCTGATATCAGTCCTAAATTTACTTTACACGCATCTGAACCTGCCCCTGCCCACCCTACCCAAGCCCTACACCTGCAATTTAATTTAAAGCAACCGGTCAGAATTACCTTGTGAAGAAACATAAAAGATTTACAGCATGGAACTAGAGCATTTGATCCATAATGTCTGTGCCAACTATTCCATTCCATTAACTATCTTATATTCTGTTAATTATCTTATATTGCTGCATAGGATCTCAGATGCATACCTCTTTTTCTTTCCAGGTTTGCATGCGCAAGATCTTCCAGTTTTGCTTCATAATTTGATACTAGGGCCTTTATATTGACAGGGGTAGGTTCTCCCAGTAATGGGGAGCGGGGAAGGTTGAGGAGGATGGGAGTGCAAAGTTTCAGTCTAGAAACCTGGGTGTTTGAGTTTCTCCGCATGCTATGGAGTTTTTTCTTGATGGGATCCCCCCCCCACCCAGAAATCAGGCTGATTGACAAGCTTGGCTTCCAGTTGGACAGGAAGCAGGCCTAAGCTCATGCATGGAGCCTGCAATTGCTAGCGGGTGTGTGATTGGTGTCTGATCCTCGACCCTGGAGGAGGGATCTTATCCCCGATCAGTGGAGGATCTTTGGATATTAGGAGGATCTTATCCTAAGAAAGCTTGTGAGCCTGGGGGAAGCAATTCTACTCCTGGTCTATACGCTGTGCTGTAAAGGGGCTTACTCTCTCCTCAAAGATGTCCTCATTTTCCTTTAGCTGCCAGGTTTCCCAAGGCCTGAGAAACCTGCCCAATTAGGGGTTTGTTCATGGGATGTAGGCATCACTGGCTCGGCATTTATTGCCCATCCCTAATGGCCCTTGTTCAGAGTCAACCACATTGCTGTGGGTCTGGAGCCACACGTAGGCCAGACCAGGCAAGGATGGCAGATTTCCTTCCCTAAAGGGCAGTAGTGAACCAGATGGATTTTTACAACAATCGGAAATGTTTTCATGGTCATCATCAGGCTTTTAACTCCAGGTTTTTTATTGAACTCAAATTTCACCATCTGCCATGGTGGGATTCCAACCTGGGTCCCCAGAGTGTTACCCTAGGTGCCTGGAATACGAGTCCAGTGACAATACCACTATGCCACTAACAACCAGTTTAAGGTAATCAGTCAAGTTTGTCGCGTGACTCATTTACACTTGCTAGAACCGACATACATTCATCCGCAGAGACCCGCTTGGGGAGCCTATAGTTCCTTGTTGCTTTCTCCATAGCAACGCCATGGCTAGTCAGAGTCAACTGGCCAAGCAATCAACAACCACTTTTCCTGCCGTATAAATTACTGCAATTGTTTGAAATTTGGCCTTCTTGCATTTGGTCAGATGAGTGCAAGAAAAAAGCTTCGGCAACATGTCTCTCTTTTAGCAAAAGTAGCATACTATTAACAGAAATGTCTAGCTTGCCCTTTGTCCTGCATCTGCTAAACCTGGAAGTGAATGAATTGGTGGAGGTTTGGGGTCAGGTTGGAGGTTTAAAAAATTGTTACTTCTCACCCACCCCCAACCCACTTGGGGGCCAAAATTCACATTATGGATTAGTTTTGTGGGTCCTCCTCTACACTGCTTCCAATATTTGGACATCTCCCTTCTGTCTCAAACACTTTTGTCACACGAGTTTCTGCCCATTGTTTTGCTTAATACTGAAGCAAAAAAGAACCAGTGTGATGCTTCATATTGAAAGAACAGCTTGCCTAGTCCATTAATGGCATCTCACAGATCAATGAAAACTGGTGCCTCTCGCCACCAGCTGTCTGCAGACAGATTGAATCTTAAGTGCATTTATTCAAGTTTAAATGTACTATTTCAAAATGCACTTTGGAACTCAAGTTTTAAAATATACACTAGGGCATTCAGATTTTAAACTGTTGAGATGACAGATGATCAGCTTTCTCTATTTGTGTCATATTTAATTTCCAACCTCACACACATGCAATCATTCAGCTCCTCACCCAGTAAAATAGTGTTATAAACACAACTGCATAATAAAAAGTGTTCCTCTCTTGATTTCCCTTTGTTTTTCTCTTTTTGCTGCTCCTGCTGCTGTACTTTAGTAACATCATCAACAAAGGCCACTATATTGACTCTACAAAATCAATGAAAACTTTTAACACGAGCCCCATTGTAATTCCCATTTCAGTATGGTACTGGGGAAAGGTGCTGAGTGGTGACAAGGCACCCCATGTAGGAAGGAAAGGGGAGAAAATCAGATTGGTGAGTCCTTTATACTCTGCCTGCTGGTTCAAGATTATCACTGACAGAAGCCTAAAATCAGACTACCTGAATTAGACTCATGGACGTTTACAGCACAGAAGGAGGTCATTTGGCCCATCGCGTCCATGCTGGTCAGCAAAGATCTGACTACACTAATCCCATTTTCAAGCGCTTGGCCATAGCCCTGGAGGCTATGGCAACGCAAGTGAATATCTAAATACTTCCTAAATGTTATGAGAGTTTCTGACTCAACCATCCTTTCAGGCAGTGAGTTCCAGACTGCCACCATCCTCTGGATGAAAATATTTCTCCTCAACTTCCCTCTTAGCCTCCTATCTCTTACCTTAAGTCTATGCCCCCTCATTACTGGCCCCTCTACGAATGGAAAAAGTGCCTTCCTATCCACCCTATCTATGCTCCTCATAACCTTATACACCTCTATCAGGTCCCCTCTCAACCTTCGCTCCTTCAAGGAAATCAACTCCAGCCTATTCAATCTTTCCTCATAGCTCAGACCCTTCAGCCTAGGCAGCATCCTGGTAAATCTCCTCTGCACCGTCTCCAGTGCAATGACATCCTTCCTATAATGTGGTGACCAGAACTGCACGCAGTACTCCAGTTGTGGCCTAACCAGCATTTTATACAGTTTCAGCATAACCTTCCTGCTCTTGTATCCCATGCCTCGGCTAATAAATGCAAATATCCCTTATGCCTTCTTAACCACCTTATTTACTTGCCCTGTTACCTTCAGAGATTTGTGGATATGCACACCAAGGTCCCTCTGATCGTCAGTACTTTCCAGGGTCCTACCATTCATTGTGTAATCCCTTGTCTTGTTAGCCCTCCCCAAGTGCATTACCTCACACTTTTCCGGGCTGAATTCCATTTGCCACTGCTTTGCTAACCTGACCAGTTCATTGATATCCCCCTGCAGTTTACGGCTATCCTCCTCACTATTTAACACCCTACCAATTTTGGTGTCATCTGCAAACTTCTTGATCATTCCCTTACGTTTAAGTCCATATCATTTATGTACACCACAAACAGCAATGGCCCCAGCACTGAGCCCTGCGGAACCCCATTGGAAACAGACTTCCAGTCACAGAAACATCCCTCTACTATCACCCTCTGCTCCCTGCCTGTCAGCCAATTTTGGATCCAATGTGCCACTTTGCCTTGGACCCCATGGGCTCTTACTTTCTTGACCAGTCTGCCATAAGAGACCTTATCAAAAGCCTTGCTAAAGTCCATGTAGGCCATATCAAATGCACTACCTTCATCAACGCTCCTGGTTATCTCCTCAAAAAATTCGATCAAATTTGTCAAACATGACCTTCCCTCAACAAATCCATGCTGACTGTCGCTGATTAATTCATGTCTCTCCAAGTGCAGATATATTCTGTCCTTCAGAATTCTTTCTAGCAACTTCCCCACTACTGAGGTTAGACTGACAGGCCTGTAATTTCCTGGTCCTTCCCTTCCCCCCCTTTTTTAATAATGGGACAAGGTTAGCAGTCCTCCAGTCCTCTGGCACCTCAATTGTGGCCAGAGAGGATTTGAAAATTACTGCCAGGGCCCCTGATATCTCTTCCGTTGCCTCCCTCAACAGCCTGGGATACATCTCATCAGGGCCTGTGGATTTATCCACTTTTAAGGCCGCTAAACCCGCTAGTACCTGCTCTCTCTCTCTATGTTAATTTCCTCTAATATTTCACGGCCCTCCACCTTGATGTCTATACCTGTGTCGTCCTTTTCCATTGTGAAGACCGAAGCAAAGTATTAATCGACGATTGTACCCATGTCTTCTGGGTCCACACACAGATTACCTCTATGGTCCCTAATTGGCCCTACTCTTTCCCTAGTTATTTTCTTGCTATTTATATATTTTAAAAAGCCCTTTGGGTTTTCCTTTATTCTACCCACCAATGCTTTCTCATGCACCCTCTTAGCTTTCCTAATTTCCTTTTTAAGTTCCCCTCTGCACTTTTTATATTCTTGTAGGGATTCTGCCATATTGAGCCCTCTACCATAAGCCTTCTCTTTTTTCTTAATCCTAACCTTTACATCCCTTGACATCCAGGGTTCTCCGGACTTGGCCCCCAACCTTTGTCTTTATGGGCACATATATGCCCCTTGAATGCTTCCCATTACTCCGGCACAGTTTTATCCCCAAATGGCTGCTCCCAGTCCACTTGGGCCAAATCGTGTCCCATCTTAGTAAAATTAGCCTTTCCCCAGTTTAGAACTTTTATTCCCGGCCCAACCTTATCCTTTTCCATAATTATCCTAAACCTAACTGAGTTATGGTCACTATGGAATTACCTATATGTCTGCCAAATAGGGACTGTTGCATAGAGGGATGTGGAGAAGTGGGAAAAAAAGATGAAAACACGAATATCAACCTGTTAATTTTTAAGCAATTTATTAACCAAAACATTGTTGCACTTTAAAGAGCATTCTTGGTGAGGAAAAATTAACTAGAAGAGCATCATGTGCTGATTATGTAATGGAGGACAATGTGATGGATTTGCATGGCAAATGATCTTGTTATAATTCAAGTTACATCATTGTGTTGTGCGTCTGCACATTAAAAAAATAATGTCAATGAGCACTTTACAGGGTCAACAATGCTCTTTTATGTAAAGCACCAACACAGACAGTATGAAAGAACTGAAAACACTGAGCGTTTTTGTTATGTATATATGGAAGTTGTGCCAGGCAGCTGTTTCTAATTGTTTTGATACCGCATATGTGAACTTCTGTCCATAACTGAAGAGTGGGATAGTCTAGGCATTGCACGCTTCCAGGACCCTCTTCAATGCTGCAAATTGGAATGCACCTGTCATGTATTGACACGGACTGCAGTGGTTTAAGAAGGTGGTTCATTACCATCATCTCAAGGGAGTAGGGATGGGCAACAAGTGCTGACCTAGTCAGCAAAGCCCACATCTCGTGAAAGAATAAATTTAAATAAATGTGGGGTATGTTCTATCTGATATGAAGCTCTTTTCAGGTGTTCCATCTTTTGACCTCAGTCTCGAAAACAGGGGCGGATTCGGACCCCTGGGAAATGGGAGTTTTCCTGAACATTCCCACAAATAATGGTGTAGTTTATCTCCATTCCTACAGTTCTCAGAGTTCCCTGTGTTCTTCCAATTCTGGCCCCCTGTGCATTCCCATTTTCCATCTCACCAACATTAGCAGCCATGACTTTAGCTCCTCTAGACCCAAAACTCTAATACTCCCACCAGAAACCTGTCTACCTCTCCTCCTTCAAGGCTCCCTTAAAACCTATCCTATTGGCCAAGGTTTTGATTAACTGTCGTAACAGCCAAATATATGACTTAGTGTCAAGTGTTTTTTGATAATGCACATGTGAAACACCTTGACTACAGTAAAGATGCTATATTAATGCAATTTGTTAGCATTGTTGTTGATATATTTATTGGTGTTCCCTGTCTCCTTGCGAATCCTGCAAGCTTTTAGAACCATAGAAACCATAGAACCATAGAAAAGTTACAGCACAGAAGGAGGCCATTCAGCCCATCTTGTCCATGCCAGCCCAAGGACACCCAGGTGCCCTTTCTAATCCCATCTTCCTGCACCCAACCCATAGCCCTACAGCTTACAGCACTTAAGGCACAGATTCAAGTACTTTTTAAAAGAGCTTAGAGTTTCTGCCTCTACCACCAACTTGGGCAGCGAATTCCAGACACCCACTACCCTCGGCGTAAAAAGTTCTTCCTCATGTACCCCCTACACCTTCTGCCACTTATCTTGAATCTATGTCCCTTGGTTCTAGAATTCTCCACCAAGGGAAACAATTTTATCCCGTCCACTCTATCTATTTTATTCCCCTCATAATTTTATACACCTCAATCAAGTCACCTCTCAGCCTTCTTTGTTCTATCCAATCTCTCCTCATAGCTACGCTTTTCTAACCCTGGCAACATTCTTATAAACCTCCTCTGCACTCTCTCCAGAGCTATTACGTCCTTCCTGTAATGTGGTGACCAGAACTGGGAGAGTCAATTATCTTGAGGGAGTCAATGAATACAGGGGATGTCCAACAGATTGGGAAACAAGCCAGTGTGGCCACTATTTCAAGAAATGTGATAAAAAAAAATACAAATCCAGGTAACCACATTCACATTGGTCTTTCATTGATAAGTGAGAAAATGATGGAATTGATGATTTGGAATAAAATTTAGGAATACCTGTATAGAATAATCTACCAAGTGGCAGACAACATAGTTTTAGAAAGGCTGATCTGACCTAACCAAATTCCTCGATATTTTTCAGGAAGTGATGGCTCGAGTGGATCTTGAAAAGCTTTGATACATTATGCTTGAATGTTTAGAAAGCCTTTGATAAAATTCTATATCGACAACATCTAAGGAAGGTTAGGCTGTAGGTATCATAGATAAAACAGAGGTATTAAAATTGGCTGCAGGAGAGGGAGAAGCAAGTGCAAGTTAAGGCTGGTGAGATGTACCCAGTAGAATGTTGGGTCACCCATTGTTTCTGATGTGTATAAATGACCTGAATTCAGCAAAGCATTACAAGTTGATTGAACTCACAGAAAACACTACTGAGCTGGATGGGAAAGGAAAGGAGTCTGATGAAATAATCGAAGAATTACAGAATAACCTAGAAGATATTTTCAAGTCAAAAGACCAAAAGCTGATGAAATGCCTCATAGATAAGGGCAAATTTTACCGATTGGAGGAAAAGGGGAGTGGGGGTGGAATACTTACTTACTGAATAAGTAGTGTTGAATTAGCTAAGGGAAAGCTAAAAGCAACCTGGAGTGTCAACCATGGCAATGACCATGTGCAATTAATGCAGGGCAGCAGTTAACAAAGCGAACAGGATTCTGAGCTATGCTGCCAAGCCAGTAGAATTTAAGTCAGAGGATGTTATGCTGATGCTCGATAGTGCTCAGCTCTACCTTAATAATCTTAAGATAGGGCTGCACCTTGCATGTCACCTCATTCAAGCAAAGAAAGCATTTCAGATAAAAACACTGCAGCTGACCCTTCAAGTCCAAGAACTGAGGAAAACCTGAAAGTGGAGTTGCACCTTTATTGCCAATGTATAAAGTAGCCATATGTGGCTAATTGGGAATACAGATATGGATCCGTATTGGATATCACTGGGTGTGTGGTCTCAGTGCTTATATTTGCATGGCCTATGCAAATGTACTTTAACCTATATTGTGCATTATTTGGTAAAATAGCAAAATGAAAAGCAGACTGTGCAAGTGTATTTTGATCATTGTGTTTTGCTTTACTCCATTGGTTACTGCTTATTGATAAAATAACGTGTAACATGGATGTAAATGGTGTATTTCAGGTCTATTACAATACCTGCAATATTGAACAAAGAGGAAAGTTGTCATTGCGGTCAGCTAGACTCATTGGAATAACTGCTCCAGGTGAGTGAAAGAAAGCAAATCCAACCAATAATGAGTAGCTCTAACATGACATGTTATGCAAAGGGTAAGCAGCATCCACCTATGTTCTGAATAGAGAGCATGGGTGAGGTCTGGATGGAGAGTGGGATGGGTCTGGATGGAGAGAAAGGTGGGATTGGTTGGAGAGCAGGATGGGTCTGGATGGAGAGCAGGGTGGGTCTGGATGGAGAGTAGGGTGGGTCTGGATGGAGAGCAGGATGGGTCTGGATGGAGAGCAGGGTGGGTCTGGATGGAGAGCAGGGTGGGTCTGGATGGAAAGCGGGATGGGTCTGGATGGAGAGCAGGGTGGATCTTGTGTGCTGAACTTAAATAAGGGTAATTACAATGGAATGAGAGCAGAGTTGGCTGGAGTGGACAGGAAAAACAGTTTAGCAGAAAAGATGGTTGATGAACAATGGCAGACATTTAAGAAAATAGTTCATTACTCTCAACAAAGATATATCCCAGTGAGGAAGAAGGATTCAAGGAAGGGGATAAACTAACAATGGTTAACCAAGGAAGCTAAGGACAGTATCAAATTGAAAGAAAAAACACACAATGTGGTAAAGATTAGTGGTAAGCCAGAGGATAGGGAAAGTTTTAAAAATTAACAAAAGATGACCAAAAAAATAAAGAGGGAGAACATAAACTTTGAGGGTAAACTAGCAAGTAATATAAAATGGACAGTAAGAGCTTCTTTAAATATATAGAAAGAAAGAGATAGGCCAGAGTGAACATAGGCCCCTTAGAGAATGAGGCTGGGGAAATAATAATGGGTAACCAGGAAATGGCAGAGGAGTTGAATAAATACTTTGCTTCAGTCTTCACAGTAGAAGATACTAATAGCGCTCCAAAAGTACTAAATAAGCAAGGATCAAGAGCTGGGGGCGGGGGTGGGGAGGGGATGAATACAATAACTATCATTAGAGAAAAAGTACTAGGAAAACTAATGAGGGCCAAAGGCCTATAAGTCCCCTGGACCTGATGTGTTGCATCCTAGGATATTAAAGGAAGTAGCTACAAAGATAGTGGATGCACTGGTAGTAATCTCCCAAGAATCCTTAGATTTTGGAAAAGGTCCCAGAGGATTGGAGAACGGCCAATGTAATGCCTTTATTCAAACATGGAGGGAGAAAAAAAACAGGTAACTATAGGCCAGTTAGCTTAACATCTGTCATTGGGGAAATTTTGGAGTCTATTATAAAGGATGTAATAGCAGGGCATTTAGAAATACATAATCTAATTAAGCAGAGTCAGCATGGCTTCATGAAGGCGAATCATGCCTAACAAACCTATTAGAATTCTTTGAGGAGGTAACAAGCAGGACAGATAAAGGGGAACCAGTAGATATATTATATTTGGATTTCCAAAAGGCATTCGATAAGGTACCGTACATATAGCTACTTAGTAAGATAAGAGCCCATGGTGTTGGGGGTAGCATATTAGCATGGATAGAGGATTGGCAAACTAATAGAAGACAGAGAGTTGGGATAAGGGGGGCATTTTCAGGATGGCAACCTGTAACTAGTGGAGTGCCACAGGGATCAGTGCTGGGGCCTCAATTATTTACAAAATATATTAATGACTTAGATGAGGGAAGCGAATGTATTATTGCTAAGTTTGCGGGTGACACCAAAATAGGTGGGAAGGCAAGTGGTGAGGATGACACAAGGAGTCTACAGAGGGATAGAGACAGGTTAAGTGAATGGGCAAAAACTTGGCAGATGGAATATAATGTGGGAAAATGTGAGGCTATGCACTTTGGCAGGAAGAATAGAGGAGCTGAATATTATTTAAATGAAAAAAGACTACAAAGGGATTTGGGAGTCCTTGTGCATGAATCCCAAAAAGCTAACATACATGTTCAACAGGTAATAGGGAAAGCAAATGGAATGTTGGCCTTTATTTCAAAGGGAATGGAGTATAAAAATAGGGAAGTCTTGCTAAAACTATATAAGGCACTAGTTAGACCACACCTAGAACACTGTGAACAATTTTGTTCCCCTCATCTAAGGAAAGATATACTGGCATTGTAAGCAGTCCAGAGAAGGCTCACTAGATTGATCCCGGGTATGAAAGGATTTTCTCATGAGTAGAGGCTGAGTAGGTTGAGCCTGTGCTCATTGAGGTTTAGAAGAATGAGAAGTGACCTTATTGAAACAAAAAGATTCTTAAGGGGCTTAACAGGGTAGATGCTGAGGTTGTTTCCCCTTTTGGGAGAGTCTAGGACAAGAGGGCATAATCTCAGGGTAAGGGGGTGCCCATTTAAAACAGAGATGAGGAGGAATTTCTTCTCTCAGAGGGTAGTCAATCTGTGGAATTCTTTTCTGCAGAGGGCTGTAGAGGCTGGGTCATTAAGTATATTCAAGGCTGAGATAGACAGATTTTTAATCAGTAAGGGAATCAAGGGTTATGGGGAAAAGGCAGGAAAGTGGAGTTGAGGATTATCAGACCAGCTATAATCTCATTGAATGGCAGAACAGACTCGATGGGCGGAATGACCTACTTCTGCTCCAATGTCTTATGGTGTCATGGTCTTATGGATGGAGAGCGGGGTGCATCTGGATGGAGAGTGGGGAATGGCCTGGATGGAGAGCAGGGGTGAGGATTGGATGGAAAGCAGGAGCGAGGTGTGGATGAGAGTGGGATGGGTCTGGATGGAGAGCAGGAGAAGGGAATGTTGAATTAATTTCCCTTAAGTCAATGGGCCTTTCTGAAAGTAGGTATGCGGGGCTCTGACCAGCTGGTGAGACCTCCTTTGCCTCCATTAAATACTGCCCACTGAGTAGAATTTTGGGTGAAATCTTTTGCCATGGTCTAACAGTGATCATTATAGCAACGCACCTTGATATCTTCACCGTGCCTACGTATTGGAACTGCACTTCAGGGGTGAACACTTGGTAAAGTTTGGAATGTACTGCCTGAAAGGGCTGTGGAAGCAGATTCAGTCATAATACTCAAAAGGGAATTAGATGTATACATGAAAAAAGCAAGTACGTTTGACAAATTGGATACCTCTTTCAAATCAATGTGCAAATGCAAATTGGCATAGGCATGGTGAGTCCAATGGCCTTTATCTTTGCTGTAAGATTGCTGCCCTTCTGATTTATAACTCAGTGTTGGTCAAACATGTCTTTCTTTTTCGCCTGTGTCTCTAAAGTTTCCAATCAGCACATTTGGATAGGTGAAGAGTTCATTTCCTATAAAGGCCTCATTTACCATTGAGGTCAAAGGCTCATTTCCTACTCCTGACTTAATAATGATAACTATTCATCAGCTGTGATTGATTCTCCCAAAACATTATTAATAGCCCAGTGATACACAGCTGCTGAGAGAAAACATAGTGACCCTGTGTGTTCATGGGTTCTTGGTATGGCATGTGTTATGACCCACCCCCAGGTGAGGTTCCCCAAAGTTATTCATCCAGGCAAGACCCCTCAATTTGTCACCATCTGACTGGGACACCCCCAAATTGTTATGCCCCGGGGGAGGAGGGATGAACTGGTTCCCTGTCTTTATTCAGCAGCCCCCCGCCCCCACTTCTGTTGGTCACAACAAGATTTAACCTAAAGACTTTCCCTTTCACAGATACCATTTTTCCAGACTCAATCATCCTGGTTTTGAAGGAGCCAATTTGATCAGACTTTCCTGAGTTAGAGGTAAGAATAAGTTTATTAACTACTAAAGGCAAGAAAGGATACAACACATGCATATAAGTTCATACAGGTTAAAAGTAAGAATTTAGCTTGAAGTAAGTGAATATATATATATGTATATAAAAAAGAGTATACGGAACAATCCTTGATTCGTGGGGAGTAGGTGATTGAGTGTTGCGGCCATTGAGATTCGAGATTCCAGTAGAATTGACTCCAGTAGACAAATAGTTGGTTTTTTTAGGTTCCAGGAGAGTTGACTCTGGTAGACTAATAGTCAGTTTCAAGGTTCCAGCAGTGTTAAATTCAGTAGAGAGGGAGACAGATCGGGATACTTGCAAAATGGCAGAGGTGCTGTGTGCGGCTGTTACTTTTGAGTCAAACTTTCAGCACTAGCTCTCTTTCAGAACACCCACCAACAGGCAGATGCTGGGACAGCTTTTCAGCTCACTTTTAACCCCTCCTTTGTATATTCCAAATGGGAAGCAAATTCACAAATCTGTCTGGGCATTGCTCACAGGATTTCTTGATGAGATGATACTCATCTCCCATTATGTCCCATTGTCTCTACCGGAGGGAGCAATTAGTTTCTGGATGTCTTTAGAAGTACCTGGTCTAGCAACAGAGTGGTATTCCATTACCTCTTAGGGACTCTGTTGCATTCTAGCCAGTGGCTTGTGAGCATTTAAAAAAAAACTCAGGTCTTATTTTTAAAGTCCGATATTTCCGGACGCATTTTGATGTTTTTTTTCCTTCATTACCATGACACGTGAGAAAGCCCAGTTACAGTCTAAAATGGCCAAGACCCAGAAATTTCCCCACTGATCTATACTTAAAATACCAGTGTGAGACGTTGAAAATACTGCATAGGCAATTCCATTATATTGTGTAGAAAATCACAGTATGTTACAGGTTTTTAAGAAGATCTTTTTAGTAGTTTTAGAGATATTCACCTTTAATCAGCAAACTCCAGACGGTGGCTGAAAGTTGCCTTCCCAGAAGGATGAGTGCCATCTATTGTACTGAAAATGTGTATCAGCGACACATTGTCACCTGATCTTTGACATACGGAAACTTTGTAATCTGTGGCATTTTGTTGTGGTAAACATGATTTTATTATGAAAGGATTCAACTATTCTATCACCAAAACTGTTTATATGAAGTAGACTTTTACATCAGAAGTGCTCAGTCTTTTCTCCTCACACTGACGTTAATTTTGAGTGATATGTGAATTCCAAAATAGCTTGGAACATGAAAGGATTTTGTTATCCTTCACATCACAGACTCAACACTATATACTGTAGTTAACATGTTAACAATGTTGGATGATAGGACAATGAGAATGGTCTAGAATTTGCAACTTGTGGCGAGAAAGAGCTAGCCCATGAATTGGCAATCGCTACAAGTTGCTGACCAATTTGTGCTGTTCTGCTGTTGGCTTCATTTTGTGTTGAATATCCCCATGAATTTCATAAAGTTGCTACATTTGTACATTGATTGCCCATCAAACTCACCCAAGAAAGTTGAACCTAGTAATTAATAACTAAGCACTCTTTTAACAGCGTGGTAATCTTTAATGACTACCAATCAACCTCTTGGCCTCAGAAAGTGAACAATTATAGGTATGGAGTTTCATTCCTTGTTGTTGGAGCTCTTAAGATTGACAAATTTTTAAAAAAGTGTTTCTTACTTTCCTTTTCTGTCCTTTTTTCTCTCTTAATTTAACCTTTCTTTCCCGCCTTTTGTTTCTTGTTCTGTACCCGATTTGACATTGAATTCACCCACTTTAATTCACCAGCTTTTTCAGTTCTTCTTTTGTTTATTTCTCAAACATTAAATCTCATTGATTGAGGGAATAATTAGTCCCATTGTTTGCCAAAATCCCAGATGCCCTGCGTCCCTCATCGTCCCATTATCAGCTCACATTCCAGCAACTTACAGGACAATATTTTTTTGTTTGAACTGATGGGTGCAGTATAAAGTCAAACTAATGGAGCACATTTGAGAAATGTCCTGTTCCAGAACATACTGGCACATTGTCACAGAAAGTTATTTATTGTCATCTGTTTTCCTGGAGCCAAAAAAAAATTCATAAGGATGGTTAAAGGTAAATTGGTTTACATATGGGTACCCTGAGTAGAGGAAAGCAGCATTATGATTCCAAAGCAAGTCAGGTACACATTATTCGTTGGGCTAGCTGATATGCCATTTGTCATAATTGAGGAAAATGTTATGATTGATCATTTAGGATCTATTGGTCAGAGTTTGTCAGCTCCTAGAAGTTGCTTAAGCACTTGAGCCTGAAAATAAACTGAGCAATGTTATTGTATAATCATTTAGGCACGTAAATCAAATTTCTATTTTAAATGGGGTTATTTTTTTTCTATTCAAATTGCCAAGAGAGGAATTTGATACAGGTACATTTAATATTTGTGTGACTAAATCTCCCACATTCCAGGTTCTATTCTGTACTAAAACAACTATATCTTCTTTCAAATACCACTGCCTAACCATGAGCACAGAAAGTTGAGCTCTCCTGAGTATTCAGGAAGCTGAAACAAAAACAGAAAGTGCTGGAAAAGCTCAGCAGGTCTAGCAGCATCTGTGGAGGGAGAAACAGAGTTAATGTTTCGAGTCCGTATGACTCTTCTTCAATGTAGAGCTCTGAAGAAGGGTCATTCAACACCATTACTATTGATGATGGTACACACTGCTGCCGCTGTGTGCTGGTGGTTGATGGAGTGAATGTTTATGCTGATGACTGAGGTGCCGATCAGGTTGGCTGCTTTGTCCTAGATAGTGTCAAGTTTCCTGAATATTGCTGGAACTGTACTCAACTCCACTTTCCTGCCTTTTCCCCATAACCCTTGAATCCCTTACTGATTAAAAATCTGTCATATCAGCCTTGAATATACTTAATGATCCAACCTCTACAGCTCTCTGTGGTAAAGAACTCCACAGATTGACTGCTTTCTGAGAGAAGAAATTCCTCCTCATCTCTGTTTTAAATGGGCGCCCCTTTATTCTGAGATTATGCCCTTTGGTCCTAGACTCTCCCACAAGGGGAAACAACCTCTCAGCATCTACCATGTCAAACCCCCTAAGAATCTTATATGTTTCAATAGTCACCTCTGATTCTTCTAAACTCCAATGAGTACAGGCCCAACCTACTCGACCTCTCCTCGTAAGAAAATCCTTTCATACCCAGGATCAACCTAATGAACCTTCTTTGGACTACTTTCAATGGCAGTATATCTTTCCTTAGATAAGGGGACCAAAACTGTTCACAATATTCTAGGTGTGGTCTAACTAGTGCCTAGTATAGTTTTAGCAAACTCATTTTTATTCTCCATTTGCTCTATTTTTATACTTCAAATGCTAGGCCATTTATTGCCTATCCTTAACTGCCCTTGCAAAGGTGCTGGTGAGCCGTGTTCTTGAACCGCTGCAGACCATGTTGCGTAGGTACACTCACTGTGCTATTCGGAAGAGAGTTCCAGGATATTGACCCAGCAACAATGAAGGAGCAGTGATATAGTTCCAAGTCATGATGGTGTGTGGCTTGGATGGGAACTTGCAGGTGATGGTGTCCCCAAGCCCCTTGTCCTTCTAAGTGGTGGAGGTTGCGCGTTTGGGAAGTGCTGTCGAAGAAGCCTTGGTAATTTCCTGCAGTGCATCTTGTAGATGGTACACACTGCTGCCACTTTATGTCAGTGGTGGAGGGAGTGAATGTTGAAGTTGATGGATATGGTGCCAATCAAGTGGGCTGCTTTGTCCTGGATGGTGTCGAGCTGCTTGAGTGTTGCTGGAGCTGCACTCATCCAGGCCAGTGGAGAGTATTCCATTACTCTCCTGACTTATGCCTTGTAGCTGTTGGACAAGCTTTGGGGAGTTAGGAGGTGACTCTGCAGAATTCACACCCTCTAACCTGCTCTTGTAGCCACAGTAATTATATGGCTGGTCCATTTCAGTTTCTGGTCAATGGTAGCCTCCAGGATGTTGATAGTGGGGGATTTAAAGGTGGTTGCACAAGAGTAATCTGACAGGGGGAATCTCACTTCTTTCCTCAACCATTCCCTTTCATGTGCCTGATTTCATCTTGCCTTTGCAGTTGAGATCAAGACATTTTTGGATCCTAATAATCTAGTGGGCTGTGCCAATGCAACTCCTCGCCCAGCCCAATATTTAAGCATTAACATTTTTGCCTCTTAAATAGAAAGATGTTTCCATGGTAATCATAGAATCTTACAGAACAGAAGGAAGTTATTTGGCCCAGCATGTCTATGCAGCTCTTTGTTAGAGCTATTCAATGAATCCCAATCCCCTGCTTTTTCCCTATATCTCGGCCATTTTGTCCCTCAATTATCTACTCAATTCTCTTTTGAATGGTACCATTTAACTGCTTCCACCATCCTTTCAGGTAGATCACAATAGCTCACTGTGTAAAAACATGTTTCCTCATGTCATTTCTAGTTCTTTTGTCAATCACCTTAAATCTATGTCCTCTGGTTACTGACCCTGACGCCACTGGAAACCATTTCCCCCTATTTACACTATCAAAACCATTCATGATTATTTCTTCTTTCCTTCTAATTAAACAAAATCTAAGCTCTGTGCAGGAAAATTGCTTGAAAAGAACTCACAGGATAAACAAAGGGCGGAATTTTCCATGCCCGCTGCTGTAGGGCGTGTTTGGTGGCATGTGTGGCCAATATGGCGAGCAGGCCAAAAATCGGTTTCATAACATCGTGAAACCAGCTTGCAATCATCCACTCCGCCCGCCAATGGCGGGCCTCGTTTCCCGCCATCGGACATCAGGAACCTCACTGTAATACATCTGCATATCATTATAAGCCCATCCCACCGGAATCATCACCCTCACGCTGGATCATTTGGGCACTTTGGCGTGATCGCATGCCGACATGTTTCACAACTGTACACAAGCAACGTGCATCTGGTGAGCTGCACTTCGCTCGGGAGTTCGAGGTTTGTTTGTCGACCGTGCTTTGGGTAGCACTCGTGGTCATCAACACCAGGCTTCACAGATGGCAACACATCACTTTTAAGGGGGGCTCACTGGTAGGTCTCCACCTACCAGACCAGCCATAAAGTGGGGATGGCTTTTCAATGGCTGCAGGGCCAGGGCTGTACTGGGGAAGGAGGATATCCCAGGGTGTGTGTAGGAGTGCATGTTGATCTGTGCAACTGGCCTCAAAATGATGAAGGCTGAGAAGGCAGTCTCCAAAGGAGATGAGGCCAGATGGACATGTGAGGGTGTGTGTGTGAGACACGGAGTGGTGATGTCCCTTGAGCTGGCAGTGACTGAATGCCAGTAAATGTGTGATGGGCTTGAATGTGTGAGTTTGAAGTGATAAGATGGTTGCTTTACCCTGGCGGCATGGATGAGATCATTCATCCTCTATCTGCATTGGATGGCCAACCTCTTTTTTGCAACATTGGCATTGGCCTCCACTGCCACGACCTCCCAAGCTGGAATGGTGAGGCTGCTGGACCTCCTGCGGCCAAAGCAGGGGGTGGGGTGGTGGAAGACAACACTGTGGGCCTCCACGGCATCCAAAAGACAGTGCATGGAAACGTCATTGAATTGGGGGCTGCAGCCTTCTTGCCTTCTGTGCAGCTGTCCTGGGCTGGAAGCACTGAAAGACATGCGTGCAGCTGCAGTTTAAATATGGCACCCAGCATGAGGAAGCAGCAAGGTGACAGCGTGGTGGACAAATGAGAGCCTGCCCATCATCGAAATAGCGTGTTTCCCAGAATGCATGATTAATGAGGTGAGATTGGGATGATACGGAGTGAAAAGCTGCCATTGCGGCCAGCGAGTACAATGTTCTTGTTCCTGCCCACTACTGCACTTAGTGCAAATCTGGAATACCCAAGAATAGGAAAAGCTATATGTGCTCAGAAGAATACGCAGCAACCATGGAGAGAACAGACAGGTTGATATTTTGGATGTTGACCCTTCATCAGAACTGGAATAAATGGTACATGCTGCAGCCACATTACCCCTGTAGTGGAGGGAGTGGTGGATAGGGCGCCAATCAAGCAGGCCACTTTATTCTGGAATGTTTCAAGTTTCTAGAGTGTTGCTGGAGCTGCACCCATCCAGGCA
Source organism: Cetorhinus maximus (assembly GCF_964194155.1). Lineage (NCBI taxonomy): Eukaryota > Metazoa > Chordata > Chondrichthyes > Lamniformes > Cetorhinidae > Cetorhinus > Cetorhinus maximus. Next base: position 22,324,452 of record NC_135885.1, on the reverse strand, counting down.
AGTCACCCGTATGCACCAACAGTCTGATAGCATCTTCTACAAACAATTCACTAAATACCCCTGCCATGTCACAAAGGTAGACTTATGCTGCTGATCTATGTTGGAGTGATGAGAATATACACACTGTTCTTATGCAACTGGTAAATCAAATACTTGCAATTAACCAGCCAGACTTGGCCAGACAAGAGCTGACATTCAATTGAACATTATTTTAGCACATATGTTTAATAGCTAGGTGTAGCCAATTCTTTAACTCCTTTATTTTAACACACACTAACCAGTGTTTTAAAAATAGCAACCCTTAGAACTTCAACCCCTACTAAGAGTAAATTTCTGGTTGTTGAATATGTTGCATTTTTCTCCAGTTTTCTTTGAAACTTAGAGTTGTGATCCATACCTTGGCACAGTTCCATGGGCATTGGCTGCCCTTTGGTACATTGACCAAGCAGTCATTCTTCATATGTTGAGATCCGTTGTACTTTGCAAACCAGTGCCAGCAATAAATGATGGATTAATTTCTTAATTGTGTACAATTTGAAATGCCACAGCACTTAAACAAACCTCTGCATTGTTCAGGTTTGAAAAACAAATTATTCAGAAATTGAGGGACAACCATTTATCGAGAGGGCTGGTGGCAGTGGCGCCAAGTGTAGGGGTGGGGGTGGGGGGCAGGTTTGAAGGATAAATATCTTGCACTTGAGTGGTGAGGTCCTATGTGCCCAGTTATTGGTCCTCTGGTAGGTGGTATGGAGATGGTGAGGTAACGGGCAAGATCATGCAAGGCTGTGGGTTGTGCCTGAACAAAAGAAAGGATTTGAAATTACACAGTGAAATTCGTGACCTCAGGATGTCCCAAAGCACCAATAAAGTACTTTTGTAATGTAGGAAGCCCAGCAACCAATTTGCACACAGCAAGGTCTCAAGAACACCAATGTGATAATGACCAGACAATGACCTAGATTTTCAAGTTTTAATGACGGCAAAACTGCCAGCATTCACTGTCATTATAACTGTGAAACTGACAGCAACTTTTGGTACCCATACATGCATGTGGAAACATGAAAATCCAGGAATTGCTGTCAGTGATTCACTGCTCCTCCACAGGATGTACTATTGAAGCTGCCCCAGATGGAAATATTTTGAAATCATTTGAACTATGCACTTTTACACTACTGATCTGGCTGTAAAAGCCCTTGATAAAGTTGTGTCTTGTTGGATGAGGAGTAACTGGGTTTTTAACAGTTCACTAAATTCATAATTATTGCTGAACAATCTCTCTGGGCCCTGTTAAACTCATTTTATTGTGGAATGTCAAATTTCTCCATTATAATATACATTCCTTAAGTTTTTAATGTAATGAAAATTATATTTTTAAGTTAATTTAAGATATTTCAGCTTCTACCCGAATTCCATCTCCTAATCTTTAATTGGCATTCGATACAATTATTAAAAAGTGAAGGATAATCAGTGTTTTTCACTTCTGGTTTGCTGCCTATGGGAATTCCTACATGTTATTGGCTATTTAGCCTGGTTAATGACATCACTGTTGCTTTACGCCAGTGATCTCCGGCAGTTGGAACTAGAATCAAGTTGGTAAAGGGTAAATCCACACCACGGGGATGGTTAGTTCTTTGTGGGACACTCTCTTCAAGGTCAGCTGACCACAAAATCTGCACCAACCTATTTTTAGTGATGATGGTTGAGGGGCAAAACTTGGCCAGGTCACCAGGACTCCCTCCTGTGAGGGCAGATGGGCCCCTGTTTAACCTCTCATCCAAAAGAAGGCACCTTCAACAGTGCAGTCAGAGGTGTCAGCTGTGGCTCAGTTCATAGCACCCTCGCCTTTGAATCAGAGGGTCGTGGGTTCATGTCCCACTCCTGGAAACCAAGAACTGTGATTGTACTCGAAAGAGTTGCAATCTGTGACTGTTGATAACTCCAAAGAGTTTCAACAGTGCAGTCACCCACGGTTCTCAAGTCCCTAGAGTGGGATTGAACCCACAATCTCTTGAGTTTATTTTTCAACGCATGCACAGACTTCAATTTGCTTGGAAAGACGTTTGCGTCTGTTTCTGTTTTCTCTTCCACTTTAATAATTAGGGGAAAAATCCATTTTGATTATTCTGGTTAAAATACATAACGGATAATTCTGTGTGGCTGGTGATGGCAGAGAAAACGCTGATACATTCGAACACCAGAGTGCTAAATTGACATGTTCGAATTTATGTCAGCAGCTAAATACAAGCAGCAATCTTACACGCTGGTTCTATTGGGAACAGGCTTCAGGGTTGAGTGACAGCGCCCGGAGAGAAGCCTAGCACCGCAGCAGCGGTAGTTAAGGTAAACAGAGCAGAAGGCACACGGTCACTCGGCGATGACAACGCCTCAAAGCAACAACAGGGTAAGGGGAAGATTGCACTTTTATTTTTTTACTGCTAGACCCACTTGCACTTCCTTTTTTTCGTCAACAATGTAATTTAAAAAAAATATTTTTTTCTTTGTCTTGTCTCTTCTTCTATCGTTGGAATTTTATGAGAAGACGTGGATTGTTTGCTGATTTTAAGCCTAACCTAGCAACAAAGCGAAAACACCAGTTAGAATACTTGTACTGCACGCATTTTTTAACCTGAGGAATTCCAGATTATTGCGCTTTTATAATTTCCGCTGTATTAAATGCTTAATATGTTGGCTTCAGGGCTCCCTTGAGTTTGATGGTTGCTTTAATGGTCTGTGATTTGAGCAGGGTAATTTCCAGGAGGCCCCCATTCCCCTTGAAGTGGGAGGTTAAGTGATGCCTCTGCTGCACTTTGGTTGCACTGTGGACCAGCACTTTTGAAAATCTACCACCCCCACCACATAGAAGGACAAGGGCAGCAGATGCACGGAAACATCCCCACCTCAGGTTTGCCACCAAATCACATGCCATCAAGATGTGGATGTCCCACTCCGCCTTCACCCCTGGGTCAAAATCCTGGAACTCGCTTCCCACCAGCAGTGTGGGAGCGCCTTCACCACCAGGACTGTAGGTTCAAGAGGGGAGGGGCAACTTGGGACGGGCAATAAATTCTGACCATGTTTTCGATGCCCACACCCTGAGAATTAATTTTTAAAGAAGCCAGAGTCTATTTTTCAATCTTTTGTTAAAGGTTTCCTCCTGGGCCAGGGGAAAGGGAATGTTTTCAAGGAAAATTTGAAAACCCCTCTCCTCTGACCACAATAACCTCCAGTCCCCTCGGCCTCATTCTTTACATTAAGCTGAGGTCTGTTCCCCATGGACCCTGGTGGTGGCCTCCTGCCTGGTGAAATTCCATTCATAAAATTCCAGTCATACGGACTCGAAACATTAACTCTGCCTTCCTCTCCACAGATACTGTCAGACCTGCTGAGTTTTTCCAGCAATTTTTGTTTTTGGTGAAATTCCTTTTTTGCCAGTCAAGTTCCCTTGTCATTCCTGTCAGGTTTGGGTGAGAATTCATCCTGAAACATGGCTGTCAGGCTTGGGATTTAAATATTTTTTATTTGTTCACAAGTTGTGGGCTTTGTTGGCTAGCCACCATTTGTTGCCCATCCCTAATTGCCCTTGAGAAGGTGGTGGTGAGCTGTCATCTGGAACTGCTGCAGTTCGTCTGATGTAGGTACACCCACAGTGCTGTTAGGAAAGGAGTTCCGGGATTTTGACATGAAAGAATGGCGATATAGTTTCAAGTCAGGATGGTATGTGGCTTGTGGGGTGTCGGGGGGGCAGGGGGGTACTTGCAGGTGGTGGTGTTCCCATACACTTGCTGCTCTTGTCCTCTAGGTGGTAAAATGGCCTGGCTTCATACCGACCTGCCATGGTCTCTTCTCCTCCTACTGAGCTTTACACTCACCTGAGTTAAAATCAAAGCTTTAGTGTGGAATCTTAGATTTAATGATGCATAAAGGGTTAACAGACACTCACACAAATCTGACTAGCTGGCTACCTGGATATACTTGGAATATTTATATCTCCCGTAGGTGAAGATGTATTACTTTAGTTTAATAAGTATAACAGTATAACGCGTAGAGCCTGATATTTAAAAATATAAATTTGGTTAAGCTTCACTTTGGAATTAAACTGCAAATAATTTGCTTTGATTTGCTTACTATGATTACTGTACCATTACTGATTTTAATTGCAGTGTTGTGGGTCAGATACAAAATAAGCTGATTCATAACTCAGAAAGTTTCATTATTTGAATGGCCATTACAAGATACATTTATTCCTTCATTGGCATTCAGTCAAAATCGTGGATCTCCCTACTCAGCAGCTTGTGGGAGTACCTTCACCATATGGATTGCAGCGGTTCAAGCAGGCGACTCACCACCCTCTTAGAAAAAGCATCTAAGGGTGTGCTTGCCAGCAACACCCACATCAGGCGAATGAATAATCCAAAAAAATGATTGATTTGGGGTTGTATTTGATCCTGCACCTCAACTGCCACAACTATTAGCTGTAATTACTTCAGCCTTAAATTTGAGAAAAAGAAAACTAAGTAAAGGTTTTTGCAATCAATTTGTACATCTCTCCTGCAGTTTCTGCAAAAATGTTGATGAGTTTTACGAAGTGGAATTTGAGGAATTCACTGAACTAAGAAAATGTCCTAGTGCTCTGCAAAATCGTTGGCAATAGAGCACAGCATTTTAATCATGGCATCATATTTAGTTGCATAAAATGTACCACAAACTTCAAAAGGTTAGAATTTTTATGTAGTTGCCATGTTTATAAATCACTAATTGAAATATTTTCCATTGGCAGAAGTGATGTTTGATTTGGAACACAGAGAACAGCCAGCAGCGACTAATTTGCACAATTTTATTAAGTTCAAACACAAGTGATTGAAAGTGATGAAAGCCCATGAGAAGAATTCACCTTTTGCGCTTGATGTACAGACTCTCCTTTCTTCATCAAAATGGCTTCAGCTTCATGGGCTCAAGAGAAACCGGCTGGCCCTGGCTCAGATCTTGTCACAGATTGGGTTTAAACATAGAGAAGGTAACATTTATTGAATTGTTTATAGAATGGCACTAGCACATTTTTGTGCAGCAAATACTCCTCTGTCATGTCATTAAAGAATGAAGTGCATAGATGGTTGCAACCACTGAATGAAGTTGTTGATATGTGGAATTGGCTTATAGCATGATGTCTGCTTGAAAAATATTCCTAACTCTTTTGACTGTACTGATTATATTTCCTACTTAGAATTAAAGAAAATAGAGTACTGAGGCTGGGGAGGGTAAGTATTAGGCATATAGCTTGCTGGGGGACCAGTATTTGGGACATAATGCAGTTCTTTTGGGCTTCCACCGCGTTTAACTTCAGCCCAAAATTCCACAGGGGAAGGTGGGAAAGAAGGTAAGTCTTCTGCACACTATTCCCTCCCTGACATCAAGGGCATTTGACTAGAGGAGTTCTCTGGGTATCCCATTAGTTCTTCCCAATATGCTCTTGTACGAGCTGCAAGTTTAACAGAAATATAAAGAAAAAGTGCTGGAAAAGCTCAGCAGGTCTGGCAGCATCTGCAGATAGAGAAACAGAGTTATTATTTCAAGTCCCATATGACTCTTCTTCGGAACAGAATACCCTACTCCCTTCTGGAGTCCGTCTGCTGGCAAAATGTGCTCATCGTGGCATCATTATAACAAATATCCTCATCTGCCAAAAGGGCAAGTACAAAATCACAGGTAGGCATCCTAGGTCAAAGTACTGGCACCTCCTGGATTATGTCATTGTTCAGGTCAAAGAACTAAGTGATGTCTGTATCACTCGATCCATGCGAGGGGCTGATGCCTGCTGGACAGATCATCGACTTGTTCAATCGGTGATGAACATCCGCCCCAGCACCAAGATATCGCAAGCCCCAAAAGTCCATGAGGAAGAAGATCAATGCCTCAGCCTTAAAGCAGCCCGGTTGAAGGGAGGAATTACAAGTGCAGCTTGAAACCAATCTGGAAAATCTTCACACAACCAACTCAGCCCCAGAACAGGGGATCAAATAAAGTCAGCTGTACTAGACTTCTCTACCCAGATCATTGGGTTCGAGCATTGTCATCAACAGGGCTGGTTTGATGAAAATGATGCTCAAATATGTCACCTTTTAGACCAAAAACAAGCAGCCTTCATTTCCTGGCAGAACAACCCGAGGTCACAAGTCAAGGAGGCAGCATTCCAATAGTTCAAAGCTGGCCCAATGACAAATCTGGAAGATAAAGGACATGTGGTGTGAAGAGAGAGCCTCAAGAGATCAAACAATACGCTGACCATGATGACATGCAAAACTATTTTGAAGCCAGCAGGGCCATCTATAGCGCGAGATCAAATGGACAAAATCTCCTTCACTCACAGGATGGTGTCTGTCTTCTCAAGGATGTGACAATGACATCTGTCAGTGCTGGAAAGAGTATTTTTCAACAACTCCTCAACCGTGAATCCACAGTGGCAGCTGATACTCTCCAGGCTATTTCCCAGTAAGCCTGTGGTAGAATCCATGGGTGAACCGTCACCGATGGGAGAGCTGCAACAAGCAAAAAAATGGATGAAAAACAACAAAGCCTGAGCCCTGGATGGTATTCCAGCTGAAGAGCACAAAGTTGGTGGGCGTGTGCTCACATCGAGACTCCATGCACTCATTCTACAGATTTGGATGGTAAGAGAACTGCCCCCCCACCACTGATTTTAGAAATGTGATGATTGCAACTACCTTCAAGAAGGGAAATAACTCATGCTGTGGAAACTATCAAGGTATTCCATAGCAGGGAAAATCCTAACGTGCATTCTCCTGAATCGCCTACTTCACGTGGCTGAGGAAATCCTCCCAGGATCACAATATGGCTTTAGATCTGCCAGAGGAACCTCTGACATGGTCTTTTTTTGAGATCTACACCAGGAACTCTTCATTGCATTCATCAACCTGACTAAAGCATTTGAATCAGTAAATTGCGAGGCTCCGTGGGTTAATTTATTCGTTCATGCGATGTGGGCATTGCTGGCCGGGCCAGCATTAATTGCCCATCCCTAATTGCCCTTGAGAAGGTGGTGGTGAGCTGCCTCTTTAACCGCTGCAGCGCATGTGGTGTAAGTACACCCACAGAGCTGTTAGAAAGGGGGTTCAAGGATTTTGACCCAGTGACAGTGAAGGAACGGTGATATATTTCCAAGTCAGGATGGTGTGTGGCTTGATGGGGAACTTGCAGGTGGTGGTGTTCCCATACATCTGCTGCCCTTGTCCTTTTAAGTGGTGGAGGTTGTGGGCTTGGAAAGTGCTGTCGAAAGAGTCTTGGTGAGTTGCTGCAGTGCATCTTATAGATGGTACACATTGCTGCCACTGTACGTTGGTGGTGGAGGGAGTGAATGTTGGAGGTAGTGGATAGGGTGCCAATCAAGTGGGCTGTTTTGTCTTGGATGATGTCAAGCTTCTTGAATGTTGTTGGAGCTGCACTCATCCAGGCAAGTGGAGTGTATTCCATCACGTCCCTCACTTGTGCCTTGTAGATGGTGGACAGGCTTTGAGGAGTCAGGTGGTGAGTACCTCTCTGCCTCTGACCTGCTCTTGTAGCCACAGTATTTATATGGCTAGTCCCGTTCAATTTCTGGTCAATAGTAATCCAAAGATTTGGACATCCAAGAAACTTTATCACAATCTTGCAACTGTTTTATGATATTATGTTGGCAACTGTCTTGAGAGGAAGATCTGAAACAGATGCCTTTAAGAACTGGATTGGAGTCAAGCAAGGCTGTGTGATAGCCCCCCTATTTACAATCTACCTGACAGTGGCTATTCTCGTCATCAAAGACCAATTGCCCTCTGGCGTCAGCATTCAATACTGTCTAGGTGGAAAATCCTTTAATCATTGTCACATCCATGTCTAAACTAAACTGGCCACCATAAATATACATGACCTGCATTTCGCGGATGACTGCAGTGTCATTGCCCACTCTGCACCCAGATTTGCATGCCACTCCTGATCTCTTCAATTCTGCATACAAGAAACTCGGCCATTCCTTGAATGTTGCCAAAACAAAACTCATATCAACCCACACCTGGTCAGCCAAATATTCCACCTCCCATATATGCTGAAGGAGAGACTCTGGAATATGTTGTACACTTTTCATGGTAGCCACCTCTCTCAAAAGGCCATCCTTGATGAGGAGATCTAACACTGGATCAGCTGCACCAGCTCAACCTCCTACCAACTACACAGTGAGTGTTTGCTAACAAAGATCTCCGCAAGTCACCAAAAGCCCTAATGTACAGAGCAGTTGTAGTCACCACGCTTCTGTACTGCAGTGAGACCGGGACTGTGTATCAGCGACACATAAGAGCGCTAGAGAAATTCCATCAGCAATGCCTCTGCCGTATCCTCTGGATTCAATGGAAGGACTGAAGAACAAACGCTAGTCTCCTTCTTGGAGGCAGCTCCACAAGCATTCAGGCAAAACTCCTGCAATATCAACTATGAGGGATTGGATACTGTCCAGATGGCCTAAAACTGTCTTCCCCACCCAGTCCTGTTTTCTCAACTCTCAAATGGCCAACGTTCCAGAGGAGAGCAAAGAAGACCCTTCAAAGACACTCTGAAGCTCTCCTTGAAGCACAACAGCATTGATACAAATGACTGAGAGGAGCTTGCTACCAATAGTTCTGAATGACAATAACTTGTCCATCAAATTACATTATACTTTGAGTCACAATGTTTTAATGAGGCTGAGTGGTGGCAGAGAAGGAAAGAAACGTGCCCAAAGATCTGCAGGTCAGTCACATGAAAACCTATGGCAGAAACTCGTGATCCTGAGAAGATGTCATCCTTGAATTGGGGAACTGCTGCTTACTCCTCCATAGGGTGCACTCTGGCATTCTTTGTAGCTGCAATCAACACAGAATCAGTGAATTGACGTAAGCTTCAAGTTGTTTGCATCATTCTCGCTGTAAAAGCCATTGAAAATGTTATGCCTTTTTCAATGATGTGTAACTGAATGCTTAGTAGCATGCCAAGTCATAATTAGTGACCTTTTTGATCCTGAAAAGCTAATTATATAAGCATGGAAGCTCATTCCCTCCGAAGACCATTTAAAAATTCCATGATTTTTAAAGTAAGAATTATTTTTAAAAGTTTGATATCTCAGCTGTTTTCCTAAGCCCGTGTGTCAGTCCCAATCTTTATCTTGCTTTCTGTATAATGGTTAAGATGTGAATTGTAACCTGTGCGTTTTACTTCTTGCTTGGCTATCTGTGAGTATTCTACAATCTGATTAGCTGATCAGCCTGCTTGATGACTTCCACTGTTGCGGAATGCCACACATCTCCCTATAGATAGTGTCAAAGTCACATTGGAATAGAGGAAATTGAGGCTCTTTGTGGGTAGTTTTTACCACGATGAGCGCTGTCAATTCACCGCTGACTGCAACGTCCAGGCCAATATTGTCATAACATTAGCACACTCTATACTAATGGATTGGTACTGAATGACCAAACAAATAGACATATTGAAAAAAGACTCCAAAAAGGCAAAGAGAACCCAATTTAGGTGAAGCAGTTGGACAGGAAAATTATTTCTATGTATGAGCCCATGCTGTACTTCAGTTTTAACTTATTTCATTTATGAGCTATCTGACCTTGGAGAAATAAATATCATATCCTATTGTCCCATGGTGTATCTTTTATTTAAAAATCATTGCGCATGCTTCATAAAAATGAACAATGATTGCTTTAAAATATGACTTAGTGTTATGAATAAGAGTGTTCAGTCAATGTGGTAACTTTGAAATGTCTTAGTTTTGTTTTGTTTTGACAAAATGTGGTTATGCATCAACAAAAGATTACCGCGTCACTCTGAAAGTTCCACCTTGGAATTTACTGCGCTTTTATGGAGCTCCATTGATCCTTTGGTCTGGCAAGAGCTCAGATGATTTTCTGTGTCTGAAATTTATTTCTACACAGGGGAAGCTATGTTGTCCATTTTAGAAATATTTCAAACAGACGCACAAAGTGATTTTATCTTGTTAATCACATTTATTTTGTCTTACAGAATTTGACTGTCGCCTGCGGAAGCCTGTGTCGTCATGTTACGGTGAGGGCTTGTTTCATCAATACATGAGAAAGGATGGAAGGATTTACAATGTAAGTATGTGAATAACTGAATCAAAATGCAGGAAGATGAGCAATTTTTACGTGTAAATCCCTGTTTTTACTTTTCTCCTTTATGTCCTTATACCAGTATCTGTCATAAATAAAAGCCAAGTACCAGCTATACTCAGCAGCTCAGGTAGCATCTGTGGAGGGAGAAACGGAGCTAATGTCTCAGGTCAAACTGGAAGAAGTTGGCGGTGTAACAGCTTTTAAGGCAAACGGAAATCAGGGAGGGGTGTTCTCTTATGTCTCAAGTTCTTTTGGCACTGTCAGAGGCCATTCACCTGACACTTTAATCCGAGGCTGAATTCTACCAGCAGTCTAGGGGTGAGCGGGGAGCCATAGAATGGTGAGGGGGAGGTGGGGGAGGGAGGGGGTGGTAGCAGGATAGTGTGCAGGTCATGTTCCCACCACCATACCATCTTGCCAGCTACAGGGATGGTGGCGGGTGAACCACCTGCCCAGAGGCCAATTTAATCACTGAAGTGGCCAATAAAAGGCCACCATCTCTGGCATTTTACTCTTGGCCACATGGGGAAACTTCCAGGCAAACTCAGGCAGTCTCCTAGCGGACTCAGGACGGGAGATGCTCTGTGGCCTATGGAGGGGCCCCCTGGCAACAATGGCCACCCTGTTGCAATGGCCCATCTACCCTCATCAAGTCTGCTCTCCCCTCCTCACCCCTCACTCTTCTCTGGGGCCTGTCTGAGTGGCCCCAGCACCCCCAGAGCTCACTTATCTGGTTGGGAGCACGTCATCCTTCCATGAAGTTCTCTTCTTTGAGTTACGGCTCCAGCAATGGCCACTGCTTCTGGTGGCACCGCTGAGACTGCTGAGCTGCTGACCCTCTGATTGGTCTGCAGCTCCTGGGTGGGGGGCAGGAGGAAAGGGGCGGCCATCCTGAGTAGGGATGGCTGTCCTGATGGCAACCAATTAGTTGGCTGCTGCCCATAAAATGCGACCCCTAGCCCCAGAGATCACCGAAGCGGAGTTGCCCCCACAACCCCTCCCCCTACCCTTCCCCAGCTTTCGGGCTTGTCTTTGGGACCCCTGCCATGACACTGAATTTCTGGCCTCTGATTTTCTCTATCTACAGATGCTGCCGGACTGCTGAGTATTTCCAGCATTTTCTGTTTCAATTCCAGATCTCCGGCATCTACTCTATTTTGCTTCTGTACTATTACTTATCCTGCTGCAACTGAAGGACAGGGCACTCCTCACAGCTCCCAGAAATGGTTTTTCCTTCCTGTCTGACGTGGTTGTAGTTGAGCTGAAATAGCTTTGCTTTCTCTTCCAAGTTGGGAAGATTCATTCCATCTGGCTCTCTTTTGGTGCTTTTGCCAAAATGCAGCTTGAAAGGTCTAAGCTTGTGCAGAGAGCCTGGCCTGTGGCACAAATTGAACGGGAGTGCAAAATCTGGCCGGAAGCAGTTTGTTCTGAAAAAGAATGTTGTGCTGGTGGCAGAAGAGTGGACCAGTGGCATAGTGGAGGCCTGGAAAATATACCTCCCCTTCTGATGTGGAAGATTTGAATGTCCTGCTGCAGGAGGTGCACCGAAGGAGAGTGGAACCGTTTGGCATTTAGGTGCCAGCTGAAATGATAGAGGCTATTGGTCAAATCAATGCAGTCACCCAGTTCCTTGTACCTGGTTGAACATGATATCAGGAGTAAGGTGAAGATGAAAGTGACACTATCTTTTGCACTTATTTTTTTGTGGGGTCCACCAGTCATGGTACAGATTTGAGTTGGAAACTGCTGCTTTCTCTGGGACGCACCATTTGGAACATTGTGCAAAACCACTGTCCTTATACAGATACTCTTTGGTCATACCAAAACTGCACGGCATGCTCCTCTTAACAATGGATCGACAGCTGCAAAACATCAAACAATTGCCGGGGTCTTCAGGCTGAGGTGCTTCTTTATTCTGAAGGGTTTTGCAGTGGGTTCAGCAACCATGCGTACAGAGAATGGTTGTGTTTCCCTAAAAGCAGCCCACCTGTATTCTTATTTTCATAATGTGAGCAGCATGGAATGCTACACAAAGGAGACAAATGGCTGGTTCTTGGATAATGACCACCATTGCACGCAATAATGTTTCTATGGCCAGATACCACCTGAACAATAATTCAGTGCAAATCCATCCTGTTCACGAAGGCCATGTTGATACAAGGAGCCGAGATGTCTGGATAGATACCATTTGCAATGGTTTGCTGTGGAGGGGACACTGTCACACAATTGTAAGTGACAATTTTCCCTTGTATTCAGAGTTGTGACTTGCAACTCTTCTCTAAAGCATAGGTGATGGAGCTGGCCCAATGTGGGAAACAGATGTGACCTTTTCTCTTGGAGCCTGAGAATTGTGCAGCTAGGATCTGCTTAGGCTTATACCTTGGCATGTTTTTTGGAGCTTTTCCTATTGGGATTAAGTATGAAAATAAGCATTCCTACCTTTTTAAATTGCCCCATCATTCCCATCTGTCAAAGTGTTGCTGTTTTTTGGCTGATGCTGCAGCACATCTTTCATTAAATCGGGGCTGTGAACCAAAGCTAATATTTAGCTGCTTGGATAGAATATGATATTATATGACTATAAATTGGATTGTTGCATACTCATTGCAGTTTTGGACTTTTATCCTTGACAGAAATGTAAAAGAGTTATTTTCTCTTTCTTCTTCCCATCTTCTCCAAAAAAGCCCTATAAACCTTTCTGAAGTGAATTTGTACCATCTTTCAGTGTGAGTGATTAAATTGAAGTTATGAAGTAAGTACTGAAAGTGTCAAAGCTAGAGCTGGATATAAACTGGATCACTAGTGCTTATACTCATACAGTGCTATACCCATACAAGCAATATCAATTACAGCTTTGTGCAAGACTATTTCAAACTTAATTTAAACAGTCGTACACTTCACCGGTAGCATTTCACCAGTTTGGCGTAAATATTTGTTGAGGAGCCAAAATGGCTTAACTTCAAATATTCCTAGATACATTGACAAATATCGCCATGTGTTTGCCTTCCCCTTTGCAGCTAACAGCCAGTAAAGAGCAGCTTCAGCAGTTTGCTGTTGCTCTGACAAGGGCAATCCGATTCTTCCAACGCCGGTTGGAGTGGCTGACAAGTGGGAGCAGGCAGCTCTTTGGTGTAATACAGGAACGTTGCATCGTCATCGTCCTAGACTTTGCCTCTGTGTCTCAGAGTCTGTTTCACATTTCTCTTGAAGCTCTCTGCATGGTTCTCCGGGAGCAAGTGGCACTGATCGAGAAAGTTAATCTTATCAGGTGAGGAAAATGTCATTTAATTAACCCAATTTTTTTTTGGAGATTCTGCGTCGATGACCTTTTTCCGTGCTTTATGATTGGCTACAGATTTTGCAACGACACGAGCGACACGCAATGTCCTTGAACCTTATAATAGCGCGCACAAGGTGTTTCCTCAAAAAAGGGGGTTGTAATTCCTCATTAGGAAAACATTATCATTGAAAGTAGAATTGGATTCTGCCCAATTTAACTGTCACTACATCAGATTTTACGTATTATAAAACAATTGGCAAACTAAGTAAATCACTGATTAGGTGTCAGCTGGAATGTTGGGCGGAATTTTATTTACCGAGGATGGGGGATGGGCTTGGGCATGTGTGGGGGGCAGGGATGTCAAAGCAATGAAAAATGGCAGTGCGTGGTGAACATGTTCCTGCTCTTTTTTGCATTTAACAGGGGTGCATTCAGAAACTAAACAGGAAACCCCTTTGAATGTGTAAGGTGAGATATTTAAGGATGTTAAATTGTAATTAACTGACAACTTAACCTTTTATTCTGGCTTAAACAGCTAGTGCATGGATTTTCCAAGCTGTGTGGCAGGGTGCACAGGTTGAGAGCAGAACAGCAAGTTATTGATCGATGAGACTGACATGCTAGAAAGCAATTACTTAGAGAAACAGAAGAGCTGCAGCCTATAGGAAAGGCTTGTACTCTCAGCACTTGCCTTGAGAGCATGATGCCCCTGCTTCACAAGACAGGAACAACTTTTCAGAAATCCTTTGACTTACATTGGGGACCTTACCTTGGCTAAGCTGACCTGCTGTCAGTCTTTGCTGCAGAATGAGAGCAGCCTAAGTGCCATTACCGTATGGCAACCTCGGAAGAGGAACTGGGGCACCAGCAACACCAATGCCAACATCAGCAGCAGGAGCAGGAGCAGCAACAACAGCCTTACCTCTCCATAGCCACATGCCACTCCACAGGACAGAGGGGAAGATTCGAACAGCAGCTCAAAGGAGGCAGCACCCTCCTCCAAACAGGGCCTACCGGCAAAGGATTAGCTTCTTTGACGTGACTGAGCAACGGTGTCTCTGGAGACTCTTGTGGTAGCCTGTGCTGATATCTGTAGCCTTTTGGAACAAGACCGCCTTCCAAGAGGGCCTAGTGGACACGTGCTGCCGGTGGCCGTCAAGGTCACCAGAGCCATGACTTTTTCCACCCGAGTCTCCTTTTGGCCATCAGCTGGGGACATCTGCAGGTTCTCACAATCTGCGAGCTGACAAGTCCATCTCCCATTGTTTGCCAAGGCTGCCCAATGTGTGCACTTTGACACTGATGAGGCCAGTCAGATATACAGAGCCCTCGCCTTTGCTGTAGTGGTTGGGTTTCCATAGATTCAGGAGATCGTCAATAGCAAGCCTGTGGCAATCGAGGCGCCATTAGATCGTTGTGCGGTGTTCATCACCCGGGAAGGGATTCCACTCCTTCTATGTGCAGATTGTCTGTGACCACTGTAAGTTTATCATGCACTTGTGTACACGATTTCCTGGAAACTGCCATGGTTCCTATATCCTGTGCCAGTCAAGTCAATCCCAGGTGTTTGCACCTCCAAACAAGTTGAGCAGGTGGCTCCTTGGAGACAAGAGCTACCCTCAGAGGACCTGGCTGTTGACAAATGTTAGGCTCCCTGCCAGTGATGCTGAGGAGAGGTACAATAGGAGCCACATCACCACAATGGCATTTATTGAGAAAGCTATTGGCTTTCTGAAAATGAGATTCAGATGCTTCAACAGATCTGAGGATGCCCTTCAGTATGTCTTGGCAAGGGTCTCCAGAAAGGTGGTGTTCTGCTGTTCCTTGCGTAACATGAGGCTTCAGGAGGAGGAAGCTGCAGACCACTCGTCATCTTTCGAGGAGGAGGAGGAGGAGGAAGAGAAGCTGGAGGAAGAGGAGAATAATGTGGCCAAAGCAACTGTAGCCGCATGCCTGGCAGCCTCACAAAAGCATTGTACAGATAAGCAACGAGCCTAAAGATATATGGCAATGTAACCCTGAATGCTCTTGGTTTCCACTATTCCCAGCACAAAGCATTCCCACAATCATAAGTTGCTCTACCACAACCAGGCAGTCTGCACAGCCTCCACTCTGGGTATGTCATTCTGATGCCCATTAAGGAATTTGAATGCTGCAATGAAAGGGGTGAAACATATCCCCCTGTGCAATTAAGAAGTCTTCCTCTTCCACTTCCTATTATTGCTACGTGGTACTACCCCTGTGACTTCAACAGAGCAAGAGGCAGGCTGCTCATTCTCCTGCTCTGATAAATGAGGTGCCCGTGGCGGATGTCCTCTGGATTATGGAGCCCCACCAAAGACTATCCCACCTGCATCTGTGCAAGGTCACACTTAGTTGTGTGGGCAGGAGGCAACATGTGGGCCTCTGACTGAACAGATAGGGGGGGTGGGGTGGGAGGCAAGGGATGGGAAGTGGGAAGACTACTAATTGCCATAACCCCATTTGTCCATTTTCTCTTTCATGACCTATCTGCACTGCCCTGCTGGAGACCACTTTAAGACCATAAGACCATAAGACATAGGAGCAGAAATTAGGCCATTCGGCCCATCGAGTCTGCTCCGCCATTCAATCATGGCTGATAAGTTTCTCAACCCCATTCTCCCGCCTTCTCCCCGTAACCTTTGATCCCCTTACCAATCAAGAACCTATCTATCTCGGTCTTAAATACACTCAATGACCTGGCCTCCACAGCCTTCTATGGCAATGAATTCCATAGATTCACCACTCTCTGGCTAAAGAAGTTTCTCCTTATCTCTGTTCTAAAAGATCTTCCCTTTACTCTGAGGCTGTGCCCTCGGGTCCTAGTCTCTCCTACTAATGGAAACATCTTCCCCACGTCCACTCTATCCAGGCCTTTCAGTATTCTGTAAGTTTCAATCAGATCCCCCCTCATCCTTCTAAACTCCATCAAGTATAGACCCAGAGTCCTCAAACGTTCCTCATATGTTACTGCAGGTGATGCTTTTGTTTGAACCTCTGTAAGCCTGCTGCCAATGTATGCAAGCCATTAGGGTGGACCATCATGCGCTCGGTGGCTTGTCATGTCTGGTTCTCCATGGGGCTGGCCACGCTCTTTCAGTGAAGGTGGTCATCAGAGCAAATGCCTGAGACATCATGGCACTCATGGACTCTTCCATTTTCTGTGCATGGGTGCGCACCACCTCTAGAAATTCTGACAGACGTCCACACATTTCACATTGCTTCTCCACAAGTTCCCCTCTTGCAGGTGACCCCCAAGACTCAGAATCTGTGTCCAGTTGAGCTGAGTTTGAAGTGTCCTGCACCCTCCAATGGAGATTCTCCACTGCTGTCCCTGTCTCCTGCACCTGCTCACGTGTGATGTGTTCCTCACCATGTGCCACACTATCGATCAGTGGTGCTGGGCCCACCGTGGTGTGTGTATCTGTGCTGGTGAAGGATGCACAGGAGTCAAGAGAGAGTGCATCCTGAAAGGTACTGATCCTCCTCCAAGGACTCCTTGAACTCCTCCCTCATCTCCTCTGTCAGGGTCCATGATACATGAGTTAATGTAATTTAATGTTTTGTAGATGTCAATTCAACCTGAGTGACAGGTGTCTCATGGCAGTGCTTCTTCTTATGCAGTCACCAGCTCTCTGGGTCACCTTCATGTCTGTCCATCACCAATGGCCAGTACGATTGCCATCCTGCCAATCGCAAGTGGCCACCTCCAGATCCCTGCCTCCCTCTGGAGTTGTGGCCTCTTTTCTCCTGGAAGAGAGAAGGCAGAGAGTTAGGAGCATGAGGAGTTAATTGATTGCTGAGGATAAAGGGTGAACACTTGAGGAGGGTGATTGTGAGGAATGTTTGTGAGGGGGCAAAAGATAGAGGTGAGTGTGAGTGATGTCTGTTGAGATGAAGATTTGAGGAGGAGACTGGAGAGAAATGTATTGCTTGACAGCAATGTGAGCCGGTCAGAGGATTGCTGTGCAGAGAGATGAGTGATGGCTGCCAGCTGAGAGTTGTATGACACTAACATTGTTGGATCTCCTGGGGTCATTAAACCTTCTTAGCACTGGATCCAGGTCCTGGACACCACACATCTGTTGCTCACTGCCTCAGCAACTTTCAGCCATGCCTGCTTGTTGAGGTTTGTTGGCTCTTCCTCCCATCCTCAGGGGCCTCAGGCCTCCCATGTTTTGCCTTCATTTTGAACCAATTTCCTGCTCTCCACTTGTATCTTGAATGCTTCACTCAGTGCAACCGCTGGGAGCCCTTGATGAGAAGGAGTGTCATCCTCCCTAGGCATGTCATCCTGCCCACCCTCCCTAGCTGGTCAGAGAAACTAGAGGGGGGGTGATAATGCCATGGCTTCGTGAAAGAGCCTCGGCAAAAACTGCTTATTAATTTAACCTGTTTCTGACCTGGAAACAATCCCATCATTTTGACAAGGACTAAGTTGATAATATCCTGAATGGCCTCCTTTTGGAGGACTAGAATACAAGGGGTTACAACTATTAAAAGCCCTAGTTAGACCGCACTTGGAACACTATGTTCAGTTCTGGGCACCATGCCTTAGGAAGAATGTATTGGCCTTGGAAGGCATGCAGCATGGTTTCAGCAGAATGATTTCCGAACTTCAAGGATTAAATTATGGGGAGGGATTACACAAACTAGGATAATTCCCCTGGAATGTGGGAGGTTAAAGGCTAAATTGGTCAAAGTTCTCAAGATATTAAGGGAATATTAAGGAAAAAAGAAACTATTTTCACTGGCTGGGGGCATAGTCTAAAAATTAGAATCAAGCTTCAGGGTTTAAAGTAGGAAACACTGCTACATACAAAGATGGTAGAAGTTTGGACCTCTCCTCTGCAAAAGGCATTTTATTGCCAGATCAATTGTTTCTCATCTGAGATTGGTGGATTTTTGTTAAGCAGAGGCATTCAGGGATGTAGGGTACGGGTGGGATTTGGATCATATATCAGCTGTGATCTCCATGATGACCTTTGACCTGGGAGCAGTACAGTGAAGAAAATTTGTAATTTCTCTGAAAGGTCTGTAATTGCTTTTAGGAATGTTTGAAAAGAACTTTTAAGAGTTTGCATCCAGTGTAAAGGGGTCAATTGAAATTTTCTCGGATAAGGAAAAGAACTGGCCCATGTGATCTGGCAACACTTGACTGGAAGTAGTACCAACAGGAAGGAAGTTAAGGTACGGATGTTGTGTGGCCAGACACAAAGGAAAGCTGCAGAGGCAGAAAGAGGAACATACCGAATTCCTGTGAGGAAAAGAAGCAAATCAGTCTCAGGAAGACGTTAGTTTTTCAGTTTGGCAGAAAAGGAGCCAGGAGCTCTTGGAAGCAATGTGTGAGCTAAAAATGGACAAACACCTGCAGAGCTGTGCGAATAGCTTGGAGATACTAAAGAGCTGAATGTTTTCCCAGAAGTGACCAGTCTGTGAACCAGAGGCATTACTGGTTTGTTGGTTGAAAAGGAACTCCAGAAAGCTACAAAATCAGAACTGTTGAGTCTCAAGGAAGAAGAGGCTCATAGCAGTGAACCTTGTTGATGATAATTACGCCTGTGAAACCTAGAGATGAAAGTTGTTGTTGGAGACTGCTGACCTACCTGCATGAATAAAGAATGGCTATTGTGGAACTGTATAGCAACATAATATCACATATGCTGAAGGTGAAAGGTTGTAGTTGTGTAAGACGTATCTTTGTTGTGTTGACTTTTTAAAGCGAAGTTACATCTTGTATTTGAAGTATCATTTGCCTGTTAATTCATGCTTAATTTGTGTTGGTTCCAAGTCATATTAAAGTAAAAGCTACAAATAGTGGAATCTTGTTGGTAATTTCTTCATTTGGGAGTCATTCAGTACATTTGGTCATTTTGATTCATGATGCCCCCCATGGGGATTGTAACATCGAATTGAATGCAGGACAGGCTCAAAGGGCTAAATAGCCTACTCCTATTTTCATGACAATGATAATACTGCAATGTCTTAACAATATGAAGATGATTAGCCAATTAGAGATGGGTGGGGTGTTTGAGGCTGAAAATTTACATGGGGACCACGCCCCAGGATGAATTTACCTGGGACTTCTGTTGGTGAATCTGCCAAAGCTCATGGGTTAGAGGAAATCCTAATTGCTTTGCTGAGGTGGTGAACCCAGATTTTATTCAGCTTTATTGATCAACTTGCTAAAAGTAGTGAAGGCATTTTTGCTATGTATTCATGAAAGAAAAATTGAAAACTGGGCTAGTGAAAGAAAACCAGCTAAATTCTTCAATTTTTCTATTGATTTCAGCATAATTCCAAATATTCCAGTTCAGTTAACCTATAGGAGTGACTAATATGTTCCTCGGATCTAATCTCCCAAGTCTGCATTAAAATTACTTATTCCATTTTCTAAGGCTCCAGTGTGCATTAAGATGGGGAAGACCAATGTAGAATTACACTGGAATTTATTTTGCACATGAACCCTAGGCGCATGATGCTGAATTTAGATTGTTCAAATGACCCACATTCATTAATCTGAAAAACAATAAGGAATTATTCTGCCATTCACCTAAATAAACTGCGGCATTTGTTTAAAAAACACTCAGAAAAATGCCACTGCAGTAATTTAGAGATGGCTCTTTTTGAAGATCACCAGGCTGTGTGCAATCTACATCTCCTTGCAGAAAAAAAATTATCCTGATATTGTGGTTAAATTGTGTCTTTCTTGATACAACCAATCTATATGATTTAGATCTACGGTAGATGCTCATTTGAATTTTTATCTCAAGAATGAGGTTTTTTAAAAACAAAAAGGGGTGTGTATTTTAAGTTACTGGAACTGTGATAAAGGCTTTCAGTTCTAAAGTAGAAATTATATTTAATGAGTTGCTACATGTTCTTATGCTGGGAATTCATGCTCCCAGCTATAGTTAGTTACTTATACACAGATTTCTAGACTTGTATTTAAAAAGGCAATATATAAAACATCTAATCACTGGCTCCTTTGATAACAACACAAGGAGACAAAATGGATTAATCACCTGCTTTCCTAGATTAGCATCTTTGAAAATTACCTTCTGACAAAATAAAGCTTGGGTGTACCCAACTGTTTCCAAAACACAGTTCATACGACGATCACCTGCTCCCACGGCAGAAAGTGATGCATATTGAACCATTTGGATTTCTTGATCTGTCAAGGGTGACAAGATAATAAAGGTAATGGGTTGGGGGACTCTCCCAGACGTTGACACAAAGGAGAGAGACTTTTCAGTAATGGAGGGGTACCAAATGTGTGAAGTCAAAATGTAAATTAAATCTGCTGGGGAGGGTGCATTCTATTATAAGGAGTGTTGCTAGTTGTGTATACACAAAGTCCAAAAGCAACCGTGTGGAATTATACAGTTCACAGCTTATGGTAAAATCATAAAGCTATGCATATTGTTTACATAGAATGTTTTCCACATGGCATTTGCAGCACAGAATAAGGCCACTCGACCCAACTGGTCTATGTCAGTGTTTCCCCATTTCAGCCTCTTCCCACCTTATCCATTTCCAGTAAAAGCCTTCAACATATCTATTGCTTTTCCCCTCATGTACTTATCTAACCTCCCCTTAAATGCATCTATGCTATTCGCCTCAACTACTCAGTGTGATAGCAAGTTTCACATTCTAACCACTTTCTGGGTAAAGAAACTTCCTCCTGAATTCCCAGTTGGATTCATAGTGACTGTCTTATACTCATGACACCTACTTTTGAATTCCACAATTCCTTGCAATTAATAGGGCTCTTTATTGGTGTTTGCAGGAAAAACAGAAACAAATCCAAGAGAGTATAGTTAAAACTCCGTTTTGTATTAATGCTATTATTTGAGAACTGCAATGTACCACAATTACAATATGTCAGAAGGTTGTGTTTTTATTTCCCCTGTATTTATGCTTTTTTTTTTAAATGATCCCCCAGTACCCATGGAAATAAAAGGCAATAGCTCTGTTATGTCAGTGGCCAATCATTCCACCTTAGGGAACATTTCCAGTAAAAGCCATGTAAGCTGACAAAGTTTTGTTGAATGCAGTTTGCTTTATACTGGTTAGATACTCGATCACCAGCACCAATCTCATTGATAAATATGTCAAAATCTTGAAAATGGTGTTAGAGGTATGATATCACTGTTCATTTCTTTATCTCTGGTAAGTCAAAAAATAAATGGATACATGGATACAACATTGGCTGAGGGATAGAAGAGAGAGTTGTGGTGAATGGCTGTTTTTCAGATTGAAGGGAGATATACAGTGGGAGTTTCTCAAGCTTCAGTAATAGCACCGTTGCTGTTCTTGATATACATTAATGACTTGAATTGGGGGTAGAAGGCGTATTTTCAAAATCTGCACTTGATCCAAAATTTGGAAGCATAGTAAACGCGGAAGAAAATAGCAGCAGACTTCAAGGGAGTCTAGATGGGCTGATGAAATGGGTGGACAAATGGCAGCTGAAATTTACCCCAGAAAAACGTGAGGTGATGTATTTTGGTACGATCATTTCCTTTGTGTTGAAAAAGCATGACCACAAACTTAAACACCAGGGGCAGAATTTTCCCAGATTTGCACTAAGTGCGGCAGCGGGCAAGTTAAATGACGTTTTACCCGCCGGCCGCGATGGCGGGTTTACAGGCTATATCGTCCCAATCCCACCTCATTATTTATGCACTCCCAGGAAACATGTCGTTTCCATGGTGGGTGGGCTCTCATTCGCCCGCCCGCCATCACCCTGGCCACTGCATCATGCCGGGCATCATGTTTAAAGTCCAGCCGCAAGTACACATGTCAGTGCTTCCAGCTCACCACTGCTGCATGGAAGACATGGCCCTGAACCTGAAAAAGACGGCAACAGTTTAATGACGGGTCTCTTGAGCGACTTTTGGATGCCGTGGAGGCCACTGAGACGTCCTGTACCCCCGCTCTGGTTGCAGGATGGGCAGCAATGTGTCCAATCCGGCTTGGGAGGTGGTGGCAGCGGTGGTGAGCGCCAACACCCTTCAGAAGAGGACAGCCACCCAGTGCCGCAAGAGGATGAATGATCTCTTCTGTTCCGCCAGGGTAAGTCACTCTTCTCACACTCTCAACTCACACACTCACAAACCCATTACACATCCACAGGGCCCTCACTCACTGCCAGTTCAAGGGACGTCACCAGTTGCTCTCTCACACTCACTGTCATTGTCCTCAACCCATCCATGCGACCACTCACCACCCACACAGGCCAGGTATACTTGTCATCTGGCCTGGCAGGCGTCCTGCTTACACTTTCTCCATCTTTATCCATGCAAGACAAGTTGGCACACACAAGAGAGAGAGGTCGCAGACTGGTGGCTGAATGGCCAAAATCAAGGTCCTCACGGACTTTGAAAACAGAACCATCCAGCTGGCCGGCAATGACTGGGACCGGTCCTGTGCTGACGTGAGGTTGGCGCTGTTCTACCAAGTGAGGGTCCAGCAGTGCAACATCCATCAGACAACCATGCCATGAGTGATGTGTCCTGTTTCACAGGCTACTGCCATGCACTAATTATCTCCCCTATCTTCCGCAGGCACATCTGCCACACAGCTCACAGAGTCAATGACCCAGGGCCTCCAATCAATCCCGAAGAAACTTCTGACAAGGAATAGGAGGCACCCTCCCTGAAGTCCCGCCACAGTCCTCCACCAGCGCAGAAATACACACCTCAGTGGGACCTAGCTTTAGAATAGCCTTGGGATCACAATCTGGTGAGCACATCGCACTTTCTGATCCACAGCAGGCGGAGGCAGGGACTTCCCAGGTGTCCGGCACTCGGAGGACTGCTGAGGGCCAGAAAGTTACTGAGTCCGAGTCAGATGATAAGCCTCTGGACTCAGTCATGTTACAGTTGCTGGAGCTGCAAAGGCAAGTTCAGGAACATCAGGAAGGGATGTCCGCTGCACTCCTCAGGTTGCAAGGCATGATAGAGGAGTCCCTCTGCCAATGCACCGAGGTCAACACTGGTAGGATGGCGGCCCCCATGAAGACCTTGGTCCATGACTTCGCTCCTGCACTGCTGTGTGGGCTCAACTCCATCGCTGATGCCATAGTTGGCCTTCAACAGTGTGTACGCTAGAGAAGTGCTGGGCAGCTTGATCTCACTCCAGCTACCCCAGCTCCTCAAGGAATCAGCCTGGGGCCCCCGGGCACCCTTAGGGAGGAGGATCAGCAGGTACATGCTCCGGGCCCATCCATCCAGGTGACTCTGACACTGTCCGGCCCATCCGAATCCCCTCTTCCTGTGACCTCAGCAGCTCCAGCTCAACGGGCTGAAGAGATTACCACAGAGCAGAACCCTGAAAGAAGGCTGGGGGCTTCCAAGTCTCAGCCCTCCAGAGGACGCTCACCAAAGTCATCACAGACAGGGCGTCACAGTCAACAGGTTGCCTCCACCTCCACTGTGGATGCCCGGGCAGCACCAAGACGTAGTGGCAGGGTTGGAGTGATTAAGGAGAATTAGTCGCACAGCCTGGGCACGAGTCTTAATCACTTGAACATAATGTTCACTATTGTCAGTAAACTCCCAAGAATGTCTCCCTGCCTATGGCTCCTTGTTCTGATGAGCAGTGTTCTTGTCACTCAGATGTGAAACTTTTCTGCACAAGATAAAAGGCAGGTGTCGCAGTCCAGAGCCTCTTCCCTGTGCTCTGTGCAGCCTTCAGATCAAAGCGATGGTCCAACCTCACACTCCCTAGAAACATTACTGGTGCCTGCACCTCGGCGGTGCTGGTCATTGCTGCCAGAATATAGTGGGCAGGTGTCACAGAGTTCTCTCATATGGTGTGCTCTCAGCACCTTTAAGGTGGCGCTGGCCCCATCTCTTCAGCATCTGTGACCACTGATGCTGTGCTCTAGTTCCTGAAGGGCTCAGGTACTGAAGGTGGACAAAGCATCAGATGCTTCTAAAGTTTCATGTATCTCCAAGATATGGCCCTGATCACAGAGCGCAAGCAAGCTGCCCTTGGCCAGACAGGAGCCAGAGATTCTCAGAGGCTATGTGAAGATCTACGGAGTGTCCTCACTGCATGTTGTCATCACCCTCCTGCAATCGAGCGACTATTAGGGCCTCCACTGCGTCTCCATGACAGAAGCATTCTCACAGAGGATATTCACACTGCCATAAGCCAGACAGTAGTCAAACGTTCACAAATGCGCTGTAAGGATCTATGGAGATACCTCGCTGTATGTCATCATCATCCTTCACAAATCTAGCAGCTATGAGGGCCTCCTGAGCGCATCTGCCTCATCTAGCCAGTGCGAGGGCCTCATCCCCCATCAACATCGCCTTCGAGGACTTCCTCAGCCTCATCCCCGTCGGCGTCCTCCTCATCGTAAGAGATGTGCAGCTCCACCATCTTCTCCTCAGTCCAGCTCCTCTCCCCGTTGCAGTGCCAGGTTATAAAGGGCACAGCAGGTGATGATGATGCGTGACACCCTCTGCGGACTGTATTGCAGGGCTCCACCAGACCGGTCCAGGCACCGGAACCGCATCTTCAGCATCCCGAGGATCTGCTCCACTAAGGTGCGAACTGCAACATGAGCCTCATTAAACCGTCGCTCTGCTGCAGTCTTAGGCCACTGCACGGGTGTCATCAGCCACGGCCTCTTCGGGTAGCCCTTGTGCCCGAGGAGCGATATTTGCAGCTTCTGTGGACCTTGGAAGACTCCAGGGATCTGTGACCGACTGAGGTCGCAGGCGTGGTGCACCCTCCCTGGAATCCGTGCGTACACCTTCAGGATGCGCTTCTGGTGGTCGCACACCAGCTGCACATTCAGCGAATGGAAGCCCTTGTGGTTGATGTAATTCGCCGTGTGTTGCGATGGAGATCTGAGCACCACAGGAGTGCAGCCAATCGCACTCTGAACCTGTGACCTGGGCGAATCCAATTGCTCTTGCATCCTGGCTGTCCTGGTCCCAGGCAAAATGCACAAAGTTGTGTGCCCTCGAGAAGATGGCATCCGTGACCTCATTTGTGGGTGGAAGCTTGAGTGATCCTACAGAGGTCACCTGTGAAGCCCTGAAAGGAGCCACTAACCTAGAAATTGAGCGCTGTGGTCACTTTCACAGCCACTGGCAGTGGATGCCCTCTATGTTCCCTTGGCGTCAAGTCCTGCAGTAAGTGGCAGGTGTGAGCTACCAGGTCCCTAGACATTCACAGTCTTTAGCGACACTGGTTCTCGGTCATCTGCAGGAATGAAAGGTGGTGTCTATAGACCCTGGGTGTCACTAGGCACCGGCCTGTGATGGCTCGCTGTGGCTCTTGGGCAGCGTGTGTGGGAGCCCTAGCTGCCCCTTCTTCCTGAGGTTGCTGCTCCTGCCTTTGCACAGCCAGGAGCTCAGCCACTCTCTCCTCCATCTTCATCGCGCTCTATAGGCCATCAGGCATAAAGCTAGTTCACCAGGCTCCACGAATCTGATGTACCCATCCTGCAAGATGAAAGAGTGGTTAGCATGGGTGTACTAAGAACCTGCCCTGGTTAAGTCTGATGGCCCCTTAACGCTTCCTGGAGAGTGCTGGCCACCATTTGGATGGCCAGAGATTAGTGCGCTGCATGGCTGCCCTGTTAGCTTGAACCATGGGGGAGACTGGGATGGTGACATTGCAAGGGTCTGTGAGTGCCTGCAGCAGAGACTGCTCCATGGCCAGCTATAGTGAGGAGATTGTGCAAAGTGTGCAATCCAACTGCTCTGTGGTCCACTAAAGTGCTCATGAGTTTGCAGTCTGTGCCAGTGGCCCGGGTGGTGGCGGGGTGGGGGAAGCTCTGGAGAACTTGGTGGCACTTTGCTGCCCTTGCGTTATTTGAGTGGGCAGATAAGCTAGGAGACCAACCTCAATCATATCAATGTGGCTGCGCCTGAACTGTCTGAGCTGCAGAGGAATGGTCACTTTCTACAGGTTTCCTGAATGCGTGGCCACTTCCCTCGCCCACCCTATCCCCCACCCCAAATGCTTGTGCGCTATATTCAACAGCAGGGCTGCCCTTGTTCCCACTTCCCCCCAGCCCCCCGCCAGAAGTCGCCTCAACGGCAGGACTGCACTTGCCCCCAGCTCCCCCTCAGCCTCATAAGTCAACTCAGAGGCAGGGCTGCACTTGCCCCCCGCTCCCCCTCACCCTCACCCTCAAAAGTTGCCTCGGAGGCAAGGCGGCACTTAACCCCAATCCCCCCCCGGCTCCCCTGAAGCCTGCAAAGCAACAGGTGACCCTGGCGAGCTCTGCAGAACGATGCTGCGCGCTCACATCCAGTGCACAAGTGCACGTCACCTCTGTGCTGTTGTGAAACACATCGGCGTGCTTTCCCGCTGACGTGGACGGACAATCCAGCGGGAGTGCAAGATCCTGGCGGGATGGCCTAGTAATGATATGCTCCTGTATTACAATGAGGTTCCTGACGACTGAAGGCAGGAAACGCGGCCCGCCACCGGTGGGCTGAGCGGAAGATCACGACCAGCCTTCCCGCTGTCGTGAAACCGTTCACGCCATATTGTCCGCTCACCCCCGCCGCCAGCGGGCATGGAAAATTCTGCCCCGGGTCACAGTTCAACATGGTTTAATCACATTGAGGATAGCACCCTCTTGTGTATTATTTGTGTTGGAGTGTTTACGCTGTGTCTAGTTTGTTTTTTTGCTTTTGTTTTAGGATATTTCTGTTTCAATATCATGTTTGTAAGCATTCATTAAATTTGTTGATGCCTGTTTGTTGTGGTTTAGTGCGATATGTTTTCTCCGTTGTGTGTTTTTGTTTATTATAGTGGAATAATAAGTGTTCAAGTTACTAAATAGCAGATGCATTGAATTGTAAAGCAATGTATTAGGCCGTGTTCTCCATATTTGACAGGAAAAAAATGTAAGATTTACAGTGATATTGTGTCTTATCATGTCTTAGAAACATTCTGAAGTATTTTCCATACAATAAATTACTTTGTAATACCTTACCATTAAGTAGACAAATAACAAGATCCCACACACAGCAAAGGATCTGAATTAATTTGTTTAAGACAGGGATATTGGCCAAGCACTGGGAGGTAAATGTCTTCTTTGAATAGTGCCATGGGATCTTTTACGCCCAGCTGAATAGGTGGATGAACCCTCAGTTCCAAAAGAAGCCCCCAAGAATGTGGCACTCCTTCAGTAATGCACTGAAGTGTCAGCCTAGACTATGTGCTCAAATGTCAGCCTGCCCCACAGACAAAACATGCTGCGGGCGGGCTAAATCTGTGGCAAGTGGGGCTTTGGCCCCCCCATTGGAGAGGAAGTCCTGCCCTCAGGAGCTGCCAGCCCGTCTGATTGGCTGGCAGCTCCATCAGGCCTGGCAGCGCCAAGAGCTCTATAGTGGACGTTGCCGGGACTGCAACCACTCCCAAGAAAAAGGCCCAATGGATCTCGGAGTGAGATAAATCGGGGTATTGGGGAGGGGAGGGTTTAGCCAGCTTAAGGAGGGGGGGTGGGGTCAACTGGCTTGTTGTCAAGCTCATCTGAACCTTGATTATTTAGTTACATAAGGTGGGCTGTTGGCTTTGGCACCCACCCATCTACTGTGCTAAGACAATGAGCTGAAGGGTGGGTGGGAAGGTGGTGGGCTGGGTACCAACCATATTTTACGTGCCCCGCCCTCCCGCCAAAAATACGCCTGGCAGGGGCACGTAAAATCCAGCCCCTGGAGTGGGCTTAAACCCATAAGCTTCTGACTGAGTTGTAAGCATGCTACCAAATGAGTGAGTTACCTGGTGACATTCATGGTCTGTTGCTACGTATGGTTTTATTTATGGTTTTCTCCTTGTTTTGCCTGAGCTCAGAGTGACTGATTTCTTTCCTAGCAATTAACCTAATACATTTCCTTTTGAATGAGTGTATGTGTCGTGCCTTTGCTTTTCTGTATGCTAAAGGACAGCTCTGTAACGTTACGAATTTTGCCGAACTTCATGCCTTGTTCAGTCACTCATCCTTTTTGCAGCCTGATAAAGTTTATGTAAGGGGTATACGTGCATCGGAAGCAGTTCAGAGAAGGTTCACAGAGCTCAATTCTGGGATGAAGGATAAAGTTATCTTGTGAGGGAAGGTTGAGCAGGTTCGGCTGACACTTGTTGGAGTTTAGAAGAATGAGAGGTGATCTTTTTAAATTCATTCACGGGATGTGGGATTCGCTGGCTGGGCCAGCATTTATTTCCCATCCTTAGTTGTCCTTGAGAAAGTGGTGGTGAGCTGCCTTCTTGAACTGCTGCAGTCTGTGGTGTAGGTACACCCACAGTGCTGTTAGGAAGGGAGTTCCAGGATTTTGACTAAGTGACAGTGAAGGAACGGCGATATATTTCCAAGTCAGGATGGTGAGTGACTTGGAGGGGAACTTCCAGGTGGTGGTGTTCTCATCTATCTGCTGCACTTGTCCTTCTAGATGGTAGTGGTCATGGGTTTGGCAGGTGCTGTCAAAGGAGCCTTGGCAAATTCCTGCAGTGCATCTTGTAGATGGTACACACTGCTGCTACTGTGCGTCGGTGGTGGAGGGAGTGAATATTTGTAGATGTGGTGCCAATCAAGCAGGCTACTTTGTCCTGGATGGTGTCAAGCTTCTTGGATGTTGTGGGAGCTGCACTCATCCAGGCAAGTGGGGAGTATTCCACCACACTCCTGATTTGTGCCTTGTACATGGTGGACAGGCTTTGGGGAGTCAGGAGGTGAGTTCTCATCGCACAACTCCTAGCTCTGACCTGCTCTTGTAGCCACAGTATTTATATAGCTAGTCCAGTTCAGTTTCTGGTCAATGGTAACCCCCAGGATGTTGATAGTGAGGGATCCAGTGATGGTAATGCCATTGAACATCAAGGGGCAATGGTTGGATTCTCTCTTGTTGGAGATGGTCATTGCCTGACACTTGTATGGTGCGAATGTTACTTGCCAATTGTCAGCCCAAGCCTGGATATTGTCTAGGTCTTGCTGCATTTGGACATGGACTTCTTCAGTATCTGAGGAGTCACGAATGGTGCTGAACATTGTGCAATCATCAACGTACATCGCCACTTCTGACCTTATGATGGAAGGAAGGTCATTGATGGAGCAGCTGAAGATGGTTGGGCCAAGGACACCTGGAGCTGAGATGACTGACCTGCAACAACCACAACCATCTTCCTTTGTGCTAGGTATGACTTTAACCAGCAGAGAGTTTTCCTCTGATTCAAAAACTCCAGTTTTGCTAGGGCTCCTTGATGCCACACTCTGTCAAATGCTGCCTTGATGTCACAGGCAGCCACTCTCAAATCACTTCAGAAATTCAGCTCTTTTGTCCATTTTTGAACTAAAGATGTAATGAGGTCAGGAGCTGAATGGCCCTAGGTGTCAGTGAGTAGGTTATTGCTAAGTAAGTGCCGCTTGATAGCATTGTTGATGACCCCTTCCATTACTTTACTGATGATGGAGAGTAGATTGATGGGGTGGTAATTGGCCGGGTTGGATTCGTCCTGCTTTTTGTGTACAGGACATACCTGGGCAATTTTCCACATAGCCAGGTAGCTGCCAATGTTGTAGCTGTACTGGAACAGCTTGGCTAGGGGCACGGCAAGTTCTGGAGCACAAGTCTTCAGTACTATTGCTGGAATATTGTCAGGGCCCATAGCCTTTGCAGTATCCAGTGCCTTCAGCTGTTTCTTGACATAATGTGGAGTGAACCAAATTGGCTGAAGACTGGGATCTGTGATGCTGGGGACCTCTGGAAGAGGCCGAGATGGATCATCCACTTGGCACTTCTGGCTGGAGATTGCAGCAAATGCTTCAGCTTTATCTTTTGCACTGATGTGCTGGGCTCCTCCATCATTGAGGATGGGGATATTTGTGGAACCTCCTCTTCCAGTGAGTTGTTTAACTGTCCACCACCATTCACGACTGGATGTGGCAGGACTACAGAGCTTAGATCTGATCTGTTGGTTGAGGGATTGCTGAGCTCTGACTATCACTTGCTGCTTATGCTGTTTGGCATGCAAGTAGTCCTGTGTTATTGCTTCACCAGGTTGACACCTCATCTTTAGGTATACCTGGTGCTGCTCCTGGCATGCCCTCCTGCACTCTTTATTGAACCAGGATTGATCCCCAGGCTAGATGGTAATGGTAGAGTGGGGGATATGCCGGGCCATAAGGTTACAGATTGCGTTTGAGTACAATTCTGCTGCTGCTGATGGCCCACAGTGCCTCATGGATGCCCAGTCTTGAGTTGCTAGATCTGTTCGAAATTTATCCCATTTAGCACAGCGGTAGTGCCACACAACACGATGGAGGGTATCCTCAATGTGAAGGTGGGACTTCGTCTCCACAATGACTGTGCGGTGGTAATTCCTACTGATGTTGTAATGGACAGATGCAACTGCGGCAGGCAGGTTGTTGAGGATGAGGTCAAGTAAGTTTTTCCCTCTTGTTGGTTCCCTTACCACCTGCCGCAGATGCAGCCTAGTAGCAAGTCTTTTAAGACTTGGCCAGCTCAGTCAGTAGTGGTGCCACCGAGCCACTCTTGGTGATGGACATTGAAGTCCCCCACCCAGTGTACATTCTGCACCCTTGCCACCCTCAGTGCTTCCTCCAAGCGGTGTTCAAAATGGAGGCGCACTGATTCATCAGCTGAGGGAGGGCGGTACGTGGTAATCAGCAGGATGTTTCCTTGCCCATGTTTGACCTGCTGCCATGAGCCTTCATGGGGTCCAGAGTCGATGTTGAGGACTCCCAGGGTAACTCCCTCCAGACTGTATACCACTGTGCCGTCACCTCTGCGGGTCTGTCCTGCCAGTGGGACAGGACATACGCAGGGATGGTGATGGTGGCGTCTAGGACATTATCTGTAAGGTATGATTCTGTGAGGATGCTTATGTCAGTCTGTTGCTTGACTAGTCTGTGAGACAGCTCTCCCAATTTTGGCACTAGCCACCAGATGTTAGTAAGGAGGACTTTGCAGGGTCGACAGGGCTGAGATTGCCGTTGTCATTTCGGTGCCTAGGCCGATGCCGTGTGGTTTGTCTGGTTTCATTCCTTTTTTTTTTCCTTATTGAAACATTTAAGATTCTGAGGGGGTGTGACAGGGTAGATGCTGAGAGGATGTTTCCTCTTGTGGGGGAATCTGGAACTAGGGGGCACAGTTTCAAAAGAAGGGGTATCCCGTTTAAGACAGAGATGAGGAGGAATCTCTTCTCTCAGAGGGTCGTTAATGTTTGGAATTCTCTCCTCCAGTGGAGCCTGTGTCATTGAAGATATTCAAGACAGAGGTAAGCAGATTTTTGATTGATAAAGGAGCCAAGAGAACAGACAGGAAAGTGGAGTTTTTGCTACATCAGATCAGCCAAGATATTATTGACTGGTGGAGCAAGCTCGAGGAGCCTGAAGGCCTACTCCTTCTCGTATTTCTCATGCTCTTATGTACATACTGGATCAGGAATGAAGGGCTGAATATTATGGGGGTGGGGGCGGACAGCACGGCTCAACCCCCCCCCCCCCCCCCCCCCCCCCACCCCCAACGGAGGCAAAGTCGTTGTGGAGCCGACCCTTTCCATGCCAGCCCACCCTGCAGCCATAATGCACTGCAAGTGAGTAAACAAGGGCCGAGTGGGAGGTCCACCCCTCACTGGAGCGGAAGTCCCTCCCTGTGGAGCTGCTGGCCAACCAGAAACAGGTAAGTCCGGGGTCTTGGGCAGGGAGGGTTCGGGCAGGTTGGGGGGTGGGTAGGCGTGGATTTAAGGCTGTGGGCGGGTAGGAAGAAAGGAGGGGTTCTATCTTAGCCCGAAGCAGGTATTGTCCTCAGCCCAACCATCTTCAGCTCCTTCATCAATGACCTTCCTTCCATCATAAGGTGAGAAGTGGGGACGCTCGCTGATGATTGTGCAATGTTCAGCACCATTCGCAACTCCTCAGATACTGACGCAGTCCATGTCCAATGGACAATATCCAGGCTTGGGCTGACAAGTGGCAAGTTAACATTTGCGCTGCACAAGTGCCAGGCAATGACCATCTCCAACAAGAGAGAATCAAATCATCGCCCCTTGATGTTCAATGGCATTACCATCACTGGATCCCCCACTATCAACATCCTGCGGGTTACCATTGACCAGAAACTGAACTGGACTTGCCATATAAATACTATGGCTACAATAGCAGGTCAGAGGCAAGGAATCCTATGAAGAGTAACTCACCTCCTGATTCCCCAAACCTGTCCACCATGTACAAGGCACAAGTCACTAGTGTGATGGAATGCCCTTCACTTGCCTGGATGAGTGCAGCTCCTGCAACACCCAAGAAGCTTGACACCATTCAGGACAAAGCAGCCCACTTGAATGGAACCACATCCACAAACATTCACTTCCTCCACCACCAATGCACAGTAGCAGCAGTGTGTGTACCATCTACAAGATGCACTGCAGAAATTCACCAAGGCTCCTTCGACAGCACCTTCCGAACCCACGATCACTACCATCTAGAAGGACAAGGGCAGCAGATAGATGGGAATACCACCACCTGGAAGTTCCCCTCCAAGTAACTCACCATCCTGACTTGGAAATATATCGCCCTTCCTTCACTGTCACTTGATCAAAATCCTGGAACTCCCTCCCTAACAGCACTGTGGGTGTACCTATACCACATGGACTGCAGCGATTCAAGAAGGCAGCTCATTGCCACCTTCTCAAGGGCAACTTGGGATGGGCAATAAATGCTGACCCAGCCAACGAAGCCCACATCCCGTGAATGAATGAAAAAAATGTTAAGACAATTTTAAAAGGAAACTAAACAAATTATTGAAAGAAACAACAAAATGTCGAAATGGATGAGCATCTTCCTTTTCTGAAGGCAAAAGGTTTCAGAATATTTCTTTTAAGTACAGTCATCCTCTGTTTGAAACTGCTGCTTCATGATAGTCAGAACTACAAATACTAAAAATATAATAGAAGCAGTACGACACAACACCATCTGCAGTTAAGGAACATTTGAACCTGTGAGTCCTGAATTTAATTCTGGGTGAGCTAGAAGTCCCCATAATGATGCCGATGTGAGGCCTGCACCATTTTAACTCTTGTGCCTTGTTACCATGTTCCAAGATAGACTCTCACTCTAATGAAGTGGAATCTCTAGGTGGCGGGTGAGTGACAGTGGGATTTTTCCCAAAGGAACAGTTCCCAGCATTACAGTGAGTGTTGAGGGGTGGTGGTTCAGAGGGGCTCGCAGGCAGACGAAAGAATCCCAGCACAAGGGATTCCCAACATTCCCTGAGGGAGACAGGCAGAGGACTCCTGGACCACAAGGAAACCACCCAAAAATGTAATTTTATTTATTTACCTGGGCCTCGTCTGGCCAGACTCTTGCTGACTGCCAGGTTTCACAGGTCACTCTGACAATCATTACATGACCCATTGTTAAAATAGTGTAAATTTCAAACTACATCATAGGACTCCGATTTTGCATAGTTATGAGGTGCTTGTCTGCCCCTGGCGAGCACTTATGATGCCTTTCAAAACCCAAGAGTTAAAATGGTGATGGGCAATAGCACAGCATGAATATGGCGGGAAGAATGCAAATCCAATATTTACCCCTCGCCCCCCCACATTCTTGTTGACTGTGAGATGTTAAGATCTGCTCCAAAATATCTGAGTTGTTAAATGGTTGTGTTCAGATAATGAACGAAAGTACATTGAAAAGAGTGTTTATCGTTGAGACGCATGGAATATATTTTGACCCTTGTCCATGCCTAACTATGATGCTAATTCAGTGTTCAATTGATTAACCTATGTTATCTTGTTGCTAATGATCTACAGGGCAGCTGAAGAAATGGCTATATGGCAGGACAAAGCTATTCCTGTTACCGCACAGACCATAGACTCAGCAATTGAATGGATAAGGAATCTTCACCATATGCCAGATACTAGCAAGACAAGTTCAGTGGAGGCTGTGTTACAAGCAACGAGTGATAATACTGTGAGATTTGGTTAATTTGGGTGGACCATTTCCATTCAGAATTATATTAGCATACATTACTAAATGACAATTCATAAAACATCCTACAGCGAAAGTGGATATTAACTGAAATTCAACAATTATTAATTTAATAGATGTGTGGTAATACAGAACTTGTATTGCTGAAAAAATATACTTGTTGAAGCTTTTCATCTTC
Organism: Cetorhinus maximus; assembly: GCF_964194155.1. Taxonomy (NCBI): domain Eukaryota; kingdom Metazoa; phylum Chordata; class Chondrichthyes; order Lamniformes; family Cetorhinidae; genus Cetorhinus; species Cetorhinus maximus. Next base: position 22,289,830 of record NC_135885.1, on the reverse strand, counting down.
ACTCATCAGGACAATTCGCAAGAATGCCAAATGTAAAGGGAACAACAAATTTATACTTCATGAGAAGAGAGTGCTGATTGGTCAGCAAGTGGACTCTGATTGTTAGAGGTGTTGCCATGGAGAATTCACCAGTTAACTGATGGCTGACAGTTAACTGCCAAGCTCAGTTAACTGTCAGTCATCGATTGACTGGTTCATTTTTCATGGCAACGCCTCTAACAATCAGAGTCCACTTGCTGACCAATCAGCACTCTCTTCTCATGAAGTATGAATTTGTTGTTCCCTTTACATTCGGCATTCTTGCAAATTGTCCTGATGAGTGAAGACGAAAAGCTTTGACAGCATGCATCTTTTTTCAGCAATACTCAATTTCAATTAAGTATTGGAAAAATGTTGATCTTACCACATATCTGAACTGTAAAAGAACAAAAAAAGTGATTGTTTTAGATTCTGGATATTTATTATTACTAAACACATAAACACATAGCAACATTAAAAAAGAACAATGATTAACTTTATAATTATGATTGGGAAAAATGCATGAACAAAATTATACAGCCCACATTATTGTTCTAGAAACAGTGGAGCAGATTTTATGAATTACTGCTCTTGGCACATGGCTTTGCATATTGGGAGCTGATATAGGTATTGAGGTGTAAGATCAATGGGCCCTTTTCTGTCATTAATTTGCTGATATGCGTTCCTGGTCATGTGATATGAGGCACTTACATAATTGGGGTAATTTTAATCAGATAAGTAATTTTTATCAAATAAAGTCAGTAAATAATTAAGAAAAATGCGCACTGGAACAGTGAAATAATTGCTTTTCCTGAGCAAGAAATATTTCCACATAATTCATGACAGACAGAATCACAGGTGAATTGTGAAGGTGACTTTCCTTTGCTCCTGGAGCAAATTAGTTATTCTGCTGTTTCCTTGTGTCTATTCACCCGGAGAATCCCATGCAATATTTCTACTGTTCATCCTGCAGATTGAGGCAGTTTACTTTTTCACTGTTGGTGATGGTCCTGAGGCGATGAGGGAGCTTTTGCGTTGGAAGTTGGCAAAGAGCCTATGCCCAGTCCACACAGTATCGTTTAACGCCAAGGAAGAAGCAACAATTCGGTTTCTGAAAGAATTGGCTTATTTTACTGCAGGAAGGTACAATGTAAATAGCATGTGGGACAATGGATAATTCCTACTTGACACTTCTTAACTTTATTGAGCATTGGAACATTAATGGAAGCCTCATTTCTGATTTTCTTTTACATGTTAAATGTCAGCGACTGATAATTTATGTGTGAAATAACATTGAACGCTTGATAGAAGAATGCGCAGCTCCAGGTTTCAGTTTTAGACGCATTCAATGCCCTACCATAAGTAATGCCTCAAAAGTGACAGTGAATTGATGCTCTTAAATTCAGAGACCATCCTAATTCACTCATGCCCAGGGGTTTCCAGAGTTACAGGTTAAACTGTAGAAAGAACTGCCAAATCCTTTCTTACTCCTTCCCATTTTCCCTTGATCGGTGCCCTTAACATTTTTTTCTTTTGGCATGGTGGGGCATTGTGGTTTATGATCTTTTCCAAGACTATCACAAGCATAGCTCTAAATTGTAGAAGGATAAGCGAACCGACAGTGTTCTCCAAGATTATCTTCCATACAATCGCCTGAACTGTAACTGGCCAAGCTCTCATAAATAAAGCAGGCATGTCCAAGTATCAGGAATCTTCAGGTTTGAACTTTGGCTTTCTGTTTTTAACATGAGAGGCTTTGGTGAAGGGCCAAGGCCCCATAATACATTACAACACCAGACAGTTAATCTCTCAGCTAATTGTGTTGCCTACTGATGCAAAATAGCTATCATTTAACCAGTGTCATGAAATTAAATTAAATTGTTGGTACATTTTAAAAGTAAATCCAATTTGAAATATGACATGAGCAACAAATCACATTTTCACTTAACCTGAATGATAATGCTAGATATTATCTATCTAAGGCCTGGTATTTCTGACTAATTATTTTGATGTGCAGTCTGCTGGTTTTGCTTAAGGCCTAGAGTTTAGGAACCATTCATTTGTACACAATGTCGTCATATGATTATTTTAAAATGTGAAAAGGTATTTGTGTCATGTCTGTGAGCGTTTCTTCTCCTTTCATTCAGCAGATGAAAAATTGCACATTTTGTAGTCAGGAAAAAATCCTAAAGACCAAGGGAACCCATTTAACATTCATGCCACTTTTCTGAAAACATTTTTGTTTATTTGAACAGATTGAATCCATTCTCAGTATAAACAGCTTGCTCCAACCTATCACAAGTCAGGCTATTCCACACTTCAAAATTATAATTTTTGGGGCATTCCAATTTGTTAATTAAAAAGGGACCTGTTGATCCTTTTTGCTCTTGCATCAAGGTGAGCATGTCAGCGGAAGGGACCTGAAAAATTGTGTTGCTTTCAACACTTAATTGAAATGGGTTAATGATATTGTTACAATAGTGCATATAATAATTTCAGCCCTTTTGTGTCACCACCAGCCAATCCCAGTTAAAACTCTTCACTATCACACCAATAAATCTTCAACTTAACATCATAAGAGGATTTCCTATTATACCACTGCCCACGTAGCTATTGTGCCAAATTATAAGCATTCAGGATCTAAGTTCAATATTGCCATGCCCATTTTCCAGCTTTGAAATGGGCTTAACAATAACCAATGTAACAGGCCTGAGGCCTTCCCCGGAACTGCATGAAGTCACCGTTAAATTGGTGACGGCTTTTTTTTTGAGTATGGATGCCCTGGCAGCCATCTGAAATGAACACACTGAAGGTTTTTAACTGGAGCTCATTGGGCTTCTGAGCCCATTTCCATTTAGACTCCTTTCTGGAGCTTGAGCTGCCTGATGGTTCCTTTAAGGAGGCTGCATCATTCCAAAACCTTCCTTTCTGTGGTCTCATAAGGGGAACTACTGTGGGCTGCTGCCAACCTCCTTCCTGATTGCCCCCCCTCCCCTCCTACACTTGCCTGTGGAAATTGGCACTAGCTGAGATCAGGAACATATGAGTGGGAGTAGGCCATTCAATGTCTCATGCCTGTTTTCCGCAATTCCATTAGATCATGGCTGACCTGTACCTCAACTTCCTTTACTTGCCTTTGGCCCACACCTTTTGATACCCATATCCAACAAAAATATATTAGTTGTAAACTTCAGTTGACCACAGCTTTTTGGGGAAGAGAGTTCCAGTTTTCCACTACCCTTTGAATGCAAAAGTGCGTACTGATTTCAAATTGATTTGGCCCTGCTCAGGCAGTGACGAAGTGCCTGATTGTTGCTGTGCACTGTTGGAATCGGGCCCTGTTGGGTGGTAACAAATTTAGGCCCCATTTAAGCCTTGGGCTCAACGAGTGGGAAACAGACTTTCATGCCATCAGTTTTGCCTGGAATCAACTCATATCCCAGACGTTGTTTCCCTAGTTCTTCCTGTTCTTTCCTGTACTGTAGGTTTTCTGGCTTCTTCAAGATCATTACCGTCATTTCCACGTTTCTCTCTGCCCCTTCTTATTCCATCTTTCCTTTTCCAGGTTTTATTGTGTATGATCCTAACCCCTGGTCAGATGACGTTCAGAAATTTTACAATGAATTAAGAATCTGGGACTTCCATCCCTACAATTGAGGAGGATTTCCACTTAGACCTGGTGTTCTTCTGATTTTATCATGAGCAAATTAAAACCATTTGTAAAGCATTTTTTAACGCACCAAATTCTCCTGAAGGTTACTTGTGGAAATTGGCACCAGCTGAGATTAGGAACATGCAAGCATAGAAACAAATGTAAGTCATTTGACCCCTTGAAACTGTTTTCCACCTTCAGGAAGGACAGTTCTACTGATTTCCTTCCAAAACCCTATCCAAGTGACTATTATTCAAGTATGAGCCTTAATGGTAATCGTTGTTAGTCAATTTGACAGGAGATAGCAAAGCCATTTCCTTCCATACACATTTCAAAGTGAGGGGTCACTAATTAAGGCTACGAGCAATTCTTTTTCTCTGCCTATCTGAGGAATGCAGAGATAGCGACCGACTATAGCCCTGCTATTTCTACCCAGAAACCAGTTAATTGAGCACAGACCGGAGAATGAACCTGTAGGCGTAGCTACTAATTGGAAAGCTTTACTGAGCCATCAGCAGACGTTTTGGAAATGCATTTGTTATTGAATTTGATAACTGGTATGAATAATGAGAGCAATCCCTAATTACATGGACTCAATGAGCCAAATGGGCTCTTTCTGTGCCGCAATAACTCTATGGCCAGAACTTTACACTCCCCCCCCCTCTCCCAGCATGTTCTGAGGTGGCGGGGGACGGGGGGGTGGTGTTGTGGGGTGGAGGGGGGTTGCAGTGGGGGATGTGCGTGAAATTGTATGGACGGGATTCCCTCCAGGTTCCCACTTGCCCTGACCTGGCAGTGATTTTATGCTTGGGTGGGCAGGGCCTTGGACGGGAAGCCCACCGTTGCCCCAGTTAAAGCCCTTGAATGGCCTCTTAATGGCCCGTTAAGGACCTTTTCCCATCCAGCCTCAATTTTTAGGCTGGCGGGCAGATGCCAGCGTAAATAAAGTTAGTTCGATCTTGGGCGGGAAGTGGAGGATGGGGGCGCCTCCATCAGAAGCCCCTTCAGACTGGGGGCACCCTCCCCTTAAGGCTTGGTGACCTCCGGACCTTCTTCCCCCCTACCGGCCTATCCCCCGAGACCCCAATACCCACCTCGCAACCCACCAGGCCTTCCCTACCCTTGGAATTCCTGCCACTTACCTGTCCTCTGGTTTCCGGGACTTACACCAGGCAGCTCTCTGCAGTGCCTCTTCCAGCCACTGCAGCGCTGTGCCTGGAGGGACTGGAGAACTGTTGGCCAATCTGATTGGCTGGCAACTCTCCAAGGTGGGACTTCCTCTCGAGTGAGGGGCGGAAGTCCCACCTTATGCCAATCAACGATTTGTTCCTCACTGCCTCTTCGAATGAGCCCCCGCCATCCTGAAAATTCAACCCTATGAGTATTCACCTGAGCAGCCTGAAATTGTCATGTTCATTAACACACACTCTATGTGACCCCATTGCTAGTTTATTGCTTGGTTAACTAATTGTGAAAAGCAGTGAAGAAGATCCTCAAATGCTTAGCATTCTGGTGTCAGGTTTTGTTCCATGTTTGTTAATATGCATGTAATCATGTCCTGGCAGATTTCATGCATTTGCTCTAATGGGTGAATGTGAAGAGGATGAAACACTTTCCCCCAGTGGTTTGAAGGACACAGATACTGAGGTTCCAAAGATTCAGAGGAAACTCATTGGAGGTGTGCCACCAGGTCAGTATGTCTGGAGACAAGAATAATGTCATAGGGATTGGACATCAGCTGAAAGTGTATTCCATCTATTCATGAATGTCAATGAAAAGATTGGCATGAGTTTAGAGTGGGGAAACCTGATTTATACTCAACTGATGGTTTTTACTTGGCAAAACAAAGAAAATATATCCAATGTTGCTGTGCCTTCTAAGTGTGGCATTTTATATGTCTAGCTAATTAAATTTGATCGTGGTTAACCTGTGCCCATTGATTGCAACACAGGCAGCATGCCAATGACTTCAACATCCAGCCATTGCTAACCATTGCTGATTGGCTGGATGTCTGAGCGAGGGCCCAATACCATAAGTGGCTAGTACCAGTTAAAGCTTGCCTACACTGCTTAAAGGGGAGGTGCATTGTTACAGGACCATGTGCTGGCAGTTGTGCAGGACAAATCCAATTTGGCCCATTACAGCCACACCAGTCTACTCTCAGTCATCAGCAAAGGTATTGTTGACAGTGCTACCAAGTGGTACTCACTGACCAATAACCTGCTCACTGATGCTCAAGTTGAGTTCTGCCAGGATCACATGGCTCCAGACCTCATTGCAACCTTGGCCCAAACATTGTCAAAAGAGCTGAATTCCACAAGTGAGGTGAAAGTTAACGCCCTTGGCATCAGGGCCGCATTTGACCGAGTGTAACGTCAAGGATCCCTTGCAAAACTGAAGTCAATTGGAATTGGGAGAAAATTATCCACTGCCTTGAGTCATAACTAGCATAAAGGAAGGCGACTGTTGTTATTGGAGGCCAGTCATCTCAGTCCCAGGATATCGCTGCAGGAGTTCTTCAGAGCCGTGTGCTAGGCTCAGCCATCTTCAGCTGCTTCATCAGTGACTTTCCCTCCATCATAAGGTTAGAAGTGGGGATGTTCACTGCTGATTGCACAATGTTCAATTCCATTCACAACTCCTCAGATAATGAGGCAACCTATGCCCATATGCAGCAAGAGCTGAACTCAGGCTGGTAAGTGGCAGCTCACATCAGGGTGACCAACTGTCCAGCACCCACCGCAGTGAAGTGTCCCTTATTTTTCGACTGGAATTGGTCACCCTGACTAACATTTGTGCCATAAAAGTGTCAGGCAAAACTCACCTTTAATTGTGTCTACAAGAGCAGGGCTGGGGCTGGGAATTCTGCGGCAAATAATTCAGTTCCTGACTCTCCAAAGCCTTTCTGCCATTTACGAGGCACAAACAGGGAGTGTGATAAAATACTCCCCTCTTGCCTGGATGAGGGCAACAACACTGAAGAAGCTTGATAATACCAGTGGTATGGCAGCCTGTTTGACTGGCACCCCATCCACCACCTTAAAGACTCACTCCATCTATCACCGGCTTGCCGTGACTGCAGTGTGTACCATCTTCAGCAAGTCACCAAAGCTCCTTCAACAGCATCTTCTAAACCCACAACTTCGACAGGTGCAGCAGGTGCACGCCACCACCTTCAAATTCCCCTCTGAGGCACACACCATGCCGACATGGAACTAAATCACCATTCCTTTATTGCTGGGTCAAGGTCTTGGAGTTCCCTGTGTAACAGCTTTGTGGGGTACACCACACAGACAGCAGCAGCTCACCACCACCTTCTCAAGGGCAATTAGGAATAGGAAATAAATGCTAGCCATGCCAGTCTTACCCAAAACTCATGAGCAAATACAAATTTATAAAGGAAGTGAATCTGAGCTGTGAAATATTGAACAATGGCACAACATGGGAGGTTTTCAGCTGCTACGCTGGAGGTCTTAGTGAGGAGGTGGAAAAGTGGAAAGATTTACTGCATCCATAAGGTCCAGATACATACTCAGAAGGCAATGGGAGCAGATAGCTGTGGAAGTCAGTGCCAGGAATAAAGCCCCAACGACCTGGATGCAGTGCTGCAAGAAGATTAATGACCTCACATGGTGGTCAAGGTGAGTGAATGCATCTTCAAAGGCTATTTCCTGCCAGCTGCATTACTTGCCTTAAATACTGCTCAAATTGTCACACCCCCATCTCTCCCTGACCAGCAATGTCCATCAATCATATCTGGCATTCATATGCTTCACTACAACTTACACACTGTTGCAAACTTCACACCTCCACATCCTACAACTTGCACACAATACCAGCTATTCAGTCATGACATTCACATCATCCAAGGAGATTGCAACACACTCACTGACACACTCCCTTCTCTCTTGTGAGACAGGTTAGCACGTAACTGCAGACAGCAGGAGTTACTCATTAGGTGACAGAGGACAACGCGCTGGCCATTATTGGGATGGCCATTGCTGAGGCTGTGGCCAACGGCGAGACTGAAGCCATTGAAGATGGCAGGAGCCTCATAACTAATCCTCCTTCTCACATCCTACCTCCTCCCTCATCCCACACTCTCGTCTGATTTGTAAGCTGCATATGGTGTAACCTTGCACCTCTTATTTCCCCCCAACCCGCCAACCTGCACTATCTTAATCTGATCCCTTTTCCTTTCAGAAACCCAAGAAGTGCAACCTGGCCAAGCAGAGGAGGAACAGCAAGAAGATTGTGATGACGAAGAAGAACCATCTCTTGATTTCACACTCGCAGTCACCAGCTCAGATCATGTAATTTGGAGGATGGCGTAGAGGTGGTACGGGCACGTGGTGAGATACCGGGCATGAATGAATAGTCTGCAGCCAGGTTAGAGGACAAGGATAATGCAGATGCCAGATTACCAGAGAGCAAAGTTGCATTTGAGTTCCACTGCAGGGAACTCAGCTTCAATGGGGCAGCCTTCGATGGAGTAAGCAGAACAAAATGATTGGTGCATTGGAAGCCTGCCAGAAAGCCTGTCATCAATAGGAACATGTAGGAGTCCAGCACCAGCTTGGCACAGGCCTTTGAGGAGAGCTTGGAGCCCATCCTTTTCCCCATGAAAGTGGTGGCCAACTCTGTTCACGCAGTTGTGGAACCAATCATGATGCAGCATCATAGATAAAAGCATTAAGATAAAAGCAAAATACTGCGGATGCTGGAAATCTGAAACACAAACAAAAATAGCTGGAGAAACTCAGCAGGTCTGACAGAAAACCATCTGATGATGCAGCATCAGGTGGTTGATGTTGCAGCTATATTGCAGCATAAGCGGGAACTGCTTTCTTGCAAGATCTGCTTGCGACCATACAAGCTTAGGCTGCTGCCGTCATAGCTGTGGACTACAGTGTGCAAAGGGATTTGCAAAGTGTCACGGAAGTCCAGGAACCTATCCTTCAACAGATTACTGTCCCAGGGGAGGGGCAGCTCCTTGGGACATGAACCTGCTGTCATCTCTCAGGAAGACAGCATTTGTTCTTCCGATAATTGGGAGAATTGCCCCTTGAACTCCTAGATGAATAGGGCCTCCTGTGAGAACTCTTCTCCACATCGCTCTCCTCCCTCTTCCAACAGCTTGTCCTGCCCTGCATGGCTTCATTCATTCTCCGTTATGTTGTATTCCAAGGGGAATGGCTGCTAGTTCACCTATATCTGGGGAGAACTGGTTTGTTTAGAATCCTTGAAGTAAGCAACAAATATTAAAGCATCTGCCACACCATTCCCTGTATACTTTGCTTCTTTAAACAAACTACAGAAAGCACCAGTCAGTTGTGGAATCATAGCACCAACCAGAAGAAATCAACCAGCAACTACCCTGTAAGAATCTGATGGTCCCTTGAAATAGCACTAGTGGGATGGCGAGGTGGGGGTTGGCGAGGTGGGGGTTGTTGTGGGGGTGGTGGTGGACATTGGTGGAATAGGGGCGCGTATCCTTTCTGAACACATGCAAGATTAATGAAAGTTTAGTTGGAGTATTGAGTTCCATCGCTGGCATCAAACCAAATCAAAGTGTACGTGTATGTTGTGGATGCCATTTTGGAAGTCTGAGGGCATTATAATGCTCTGGTGCCTTATTTATCTTTTTTCTTTATATATTTATGATTTAATTTCCATGTCTTTTAGTGCAGAAAAGCTCATGAATAGTACTTGCCCTATCATTTGCTTTTCAAGTATTACACATTAGCCGGATTTTGTCCTTGTGATTTACATGGAAATGCAGGCTGAAATCAAGGTGAAATCTTGCAAAGATGCAAAGAACATTACGAGCAGGCGTTCAACCATCCTGAAGCAAAACCATTTTTAGACTTGGACTTATCAGCAGTAGAAGCATTAGCCAATCCCAGGACTCACATCAGTATAACCATTATGGAAGAGGCCTACTCAGCTATAAAGAAATTATGAAGTGGCCATGCTTCTGAAGCTGACGATAAAGCTCTCACACTTCTCAAGTACACCCTTGAACCTACAAGCTCAGTACTACTTCAACTCTTTGTTTGGGTTTGAATTTCTGGGACAGTAGCAGTAGGGTGGAAGGAAGAGATCATTATCTTGCTGTATTTATGTCCTACTTGCTTGGCTCTCGCTACACTGTCACCCTGGGAAATCTGGATTTGTATGCGGGCGATTTCTATCTGAGATTTATCTCAAACTCAACCATCTCCTGGCAGTTGCATACAGCAGTCTCAAGGCAACCTTTGATTCTGTTCACATAAACACCCAATAGAGAACTCCCTGGTGAAGAACTCCCTTGTGATCACACTATAGAAGGTACAGAAGAGATTCGAGAAGATGTTGCCAGGAATGGAGAATCTTAGTTTTGAGGAAGACTAGATATGCTAGGATTTTTTTCTCTTTGAAACAGTGGAGGCTGAGGAGAGGCTGAGATAGGGTTGATAGGAAGGACCTATTTCTGTCAGCAGAGAGATCAATAACCAAAGAGCATCGATTTAATGTAATGGAAGGATTAGAGGGGAGCTGAGGAATGATTTTTTTTCACCCAGTGGATGGTGGAGGTCTGGAACGCATTGCCTGAAAGGGTAGTAGAGATAGAAGCCCTCATTGCATTTAAAACAGACTTGGATATGCACTTGATATCCTATAACCTACAGGGCAATGGGCCAAGAGCTGGATTGTGGGATAAGGCTGGATAGCTTCTTTTTGGCTAACACAGCCATGATGGGCCGAATGTCCTCTTCTATGCTGTGCAAATCTGTCTATGTTTTTACAAAACATTGTTGTCCCTGACATTCTGCTGAGACTAAATCAGGGTTTACATAATGATCCAGGGATCCAGGTGCATCTAGGAATCACAAATCTGTGATTTGGTGTAAAGCCGTGGTACGGGGTCCCCACTCGACAGGTGGACCCCCAAATGAATGAGATTCAAAATGTAAGGCGCGGGGCTCTGGTTAAGGTGTTGAGGTGCTAATGGGGTTAGAGATGCCTTTGCGTGCCACAGCGCTCCGTAATGGCAAGAAGAATACCACTGAGTTGGTGGGCTTGCGAAATGATTCATTCTGGTTACAAATCGTCCCGTGCTGAATTTTGGCTGAATGATTAGCGAATACAGGGAAACTGTAACTCTCATCATCACTCAAGGTTTGGACAGCTCACAGCATTTTTCAACAGCCCCATGGTCACAAGGTAGGCTGCCAGTGATAACACACTGTACCTGACAGATATAAGCTATAGATAAAACCCCACAGAGCAAATGTCCCTTAACATTTTCCCTAGATCTTCAAATATAATAAGCGTTAAGTGTACAAGATATTGTGCGGGAGATTGAGTTATACAATTTTAAAACATTTCTCTAACCTAAGTTCCTTACGTCTGTAGATATATATATAGGTTTGTATGTAAACATGCTTTAAATACTGTAACCTATAAAGAAGCAGTTTCTCTTGTTAAACTGGCGGCTGCAGCTTTGAGAATATCGCACATAATATTTAGATTGCAATGTTTGTTTTAGATTGAGTATTATTTGTAAAGGACTATGTGTTAAGTATGGTGAATTTTATAGTTGATATGTTGTTAGTAACGGCATAGCTTATATCAGCTTCCACATCATCTTTTCCTTAAACCGCAAGTAATTTTGTTTATTCAATGTTTGGAACTCTTCTACGTTCTATATATCTATTCCCAATGTTCGTTTCAACGGATTGAAAGTGGATTTACAAGAACGCTTAAGGTGAAACTTTCCTGAAAACCTTTCCTTCTGCAAACCCTTTGGTCAGTTCTGATTGAGTCCTGCAAGTTCCTTGGAGTTAGCTGTCACCTGCCCTGGGTTTGCACCAGCACCAAGGTGGCAACTGGTTCCCCAAAATGAGTTTTGCATTAAAATTGTTGTACCCTGCACATTCCCCAATAGACTCGTTTACTGTCAGACTCCTTAATTCACTGCTTTTCACACTCATTGTTGCTGTGTGGTAGTCTCGCCTGGTGGTTGAATTAAAACTAAAAATAACACTTACAAAGCATGTTGGGCATCCGTTAGTAAGAATCAGATTTGTGTTCAGCTCAATCTTTATATATATAAGAAAAGTTTAATCGCTTTCAACTGCGAGATCTATTAACAAGCATTCCAACAAATTACTTTCCAATTATACTTAGCAATGTTTCAGTAATTGTACTCGTTTTATTTGACGTTCTGTATTTTGAAACAAAGGGTGTGAGAGAAGCAAAAGGACAGGTTCAAGCTAAATCCAAATGAATTGTCCTTAACATAAATGATATCCAATTTTTAGAGATTTATTTTACCTTACAGCACCTTTAAGTATATATTCAGATAGATTAATAATTCAATCTGTGTGCAGAATGAAAGGGGATTAAGTGAAAGAGACACAAATATGCACAGGGAATAAAGATATCGTTCTGTCAATCAATATCTAATCCTATAAAGTGCCCTAGTGCATCACTGCGAGTGTTATCTTAGCGATGGATCGCCGGACAATATTTTCCAAAAAAGTATTCTGCGCTGCCACCAGCTCTCTTTTTCCACTGGGCATCCTGGGTCTGCAGAGTTTTTGGAAGATGTTATTAGGGAGTGACTGCCCGCAGCAAGTCCAAGCAGATGGTCAGTTTTTGATGGTATTAGGCTCGTGGTGCACCTAAAACTGCTTGTTTTGAAAATGTTCAAGACGGTTAATGCCATATCAATTGTCCAGGTTGATACAAAACAGGCAGAAAGCGACTTGGGGATCCGAGCTGCAGTTGTGAAACAGGATCTCAGCACAGACATGCTGAGGGTAAGACTATTTCACAATTACTGTACACAGGCAGCTCTTTACGTGTGAAGAAGCACTTGTGTAAATTCTTGGCTTCAGCCTTCGGGTCCTAGGGGGGAGAATGTGGCATGTAGCGGTCTGCAAGGGGGATCCTGGGGGTCGGGGTGGGGGGGCGGGGTGTTGCGAGGAGTCCTGGTGGGGGATGGGGGTGTGAGGGCCCAAAAATGAAGCTGAGCACAGGGCCCCACTAACTGTAAATCTGTCACTGAGCAAAGCAAAGATGCGTCATGGCTCCAATTTAGAGTTAGCAAGGATCACGGGCCTGCTCTGGGTTGGAATGCCCTTGGTTTTTTTTTATTCATTTGCGGGATGTGGGCGTCGCTGGCTGGGCCAGCATTTATTGCCTATCCCGAGTTGCCCTTGAGAAGGTGGTGATGAGCTGCCTTCTTGAACCGCTGCAGTCCATGTGGTGTAGGCACACCCACAGTGCTGTTAGGGAGGAATTTCCAGGATTTTGACCCTGGCCAGATCAGATGCAGAACAATCCAATGGAACTCTTGGATGCTTGGAGTGAAGCTGGGCATGACAGTCATGAATAATCAGTCCTATGGACTTCTGTTGCCAAAGTGCAATTGCTAGCTATTTTGTGGTTTAAATGATCATAGAGGCCCATAAGAAGCAGGGAAAGCTTACATATGCTGATTTCTGAAATTTCTGTAAGGATTTGGCCCTGGTATCCCATGAAGCCCTCACTGAAAATCTGGAAGCTGTGGGAGAACATGGCCATATCTCGGATTTTATCTGGGATTTATAACCTAGCTCCAAGATCTGTGTAAGGGTAAATGTCTGACTCATTCACAAAAAAGGAGCTTGGCATGTTTTGCCCATAGTCACCCACCTTATTTGATGTTTCCAACAACAAAGTACAATTGTATAACGCCATGAATGGATAAACTTATTCCAAGGTGTTTAGAGGAGGTTTATGGGGAGAGAAGAAGCAATATGGAATGGTTTATTGAGGCAGCTTGAAAGGATAGAACAGAAATTGCTGAAGGTCCTACTGTAGACATTGGAGCGACGTGGAGATATATCAGACTGATGGACACAGGCTGTGACATCAAACTTGGAGGAGGTTTCAGTGGACATGGTGGGATTTGCAAAGGTGAATTTTGAATTTAATACCTTAAGGGAATGGTGACCAATGGATGTTGGCAAGGTGTGAAGTAAGTGGGGCTTAATGCAGAGCAGGGCACTTCTCTTCTGGGTGGTTTAGCATTGAGGAGCCTCGGTGCAAAGCTCTGTTAGGCACATGATCGAGCTGCCAAGACGTAAGCAGGTATCACTGAGTCATACGGACTCGAAACGTTAATCCTGTTTCTCTATCCACAGAGGCTGTCAGACCTGCTGGGTTTTTCCAGCATTTTCTGTTTTTATTTCAGATTTCCAGCATCCGCGGTATTTTGTTTTTATAATTGAACCTCTGCTTCTTTAACTGGCAGAACCATTGTTTGGTGTGGGGAGGGGGTTAAAGGTCACATCTGCAGGATCATGTTTGTTTTTCTGTTCTGTGCAATATATTATTTTGCTCCCATAAATGGAAGGGCTTTTGGACAAAAAAACATTCTTCCTAAACTTTTCTTCCTGGTTAAGTGCTTCTGAAGAATAAGGGCTGGATTTTCAATTGTGGTGTGGGAGGTAACGTCTGTGGGCATGATTTGAAAATTGCGTTCCCGGAGGGCACCACTGCTTTGCCACCTCTGGGACATGACACAATTTTCAAGGGAGGGCGGGAGGGGCTTGTGGGGGGTGGGGGGGGGAGTGGAGAAATGGGGGCTGAACTCTTCTTCAATTAATGGCACTTTAAGCTCCTTGAGCCATTTGTTAATGGGCCAGGGAGGCCAAGAAGGTGATTTTCATTTTGAAAATTGCCGACCCTGGACGATCTGGTCCACATTAGTGCACAGCTGTCGGGTTCAATGTGGACAGAATTAAAGGTGTGTATTTTATGCTGAGAAAGTTTGGGACCTTGAGGTGGATCATGTGCCATTACCATTCATTTGGCCATTTTTGTGTATGTTGATTCTGAAGACCTTACAGGGCAATACTTCCTTTCCTCCTCACCTGGCAGGCTTCATCCTGGCATTTTAAAAAATTCATTCATGGGATGTGGGTGTTGCTGGCTAGGCCAGCGTTTATTACCCATCCCTAATTGTCCTTGTTCAGAGGGCATATAAGAGTCAACCACATTGCTGTGGGTCTGGTGCCACATGTAGGCCAGACCAGGTAAGGACAGCAGATTTCCTTCCCTACAGGACACTAGTGAACCAGGATCGGCAATGGCTTCATGGTCATCATTAGACTTTTAATTCCAGATTTTTATTGATTTGAGCCCAGGTTCCCAGAACATCACCCTGGCCTCTGGATTACCAACCCAGGGACAATACCACTACGCCACCACCTCACGCTGCCATCTGCCTTGGCTGCTTGTGCTTTGCGGGCACCTCCCACTTCCTGGTAATGCTCAACATGGGCTTGCCTCTGGCTCATTTAGGGGGCATTTACATTTGAAGGTGGCATTGCATAAGTGATGCAGATATGGTGTGGGCTAAGGACCCAGAAATTAGCTGGTATCGGGTTCCTGACCCTGAATTGAAAACCAAGTCTTAATTCTCCAAGTTGCTACAGTGTTACAATGTCAAATTGATAGCACAATGTTATTCCACATGGTAAAGTTCCTCACCGGATGGCATAGTGGCAATGCCATTGGCTAGTAATCCAGAGGCCTAGTCTAATGCTCTGGGAGCATCAGTTCAAATCTCACCATGGTGGCTGATGGAATTTAAATTCAATAAATGAATCTGGAATATAAAGCTAATTTCAATAATGGTGACCATGACGACTATCATTGATTGTTGTAAAAACCCACCTGGTTCACTAATGCCCTTTAGGGAAGGAAATCTGCTGTCCTTACCCGGTCTGGCCTATATGTCTCTCCAGATTCACAGCAGTATGGTTGACTCTTAACTGCCCTCTGAAATGGCCAAGCAAGCCACTCGGTTCAAGGGCAATTGGGGATGGGCAACAAACGCTGGCCTTGCCAGTGATGCCCACATCCCAAGAAAGAATAAAGCAAAATAGAAGACCAATTGATTGCAGAGGCTGTATTATTTGGTCCTTAGGCATTGTTCTGAGTGTACTTTGTCTTATCCAGATTCCAAACAAGTTTAACTTTTTAATTTCATTACCAAAATGGCAATACGTAAATATTGTCTCTAATGTTGCTTTCTTTGTATGACTTACAGGCTATTACAGTGAATGAACATGGTAATTACATTCATGTATATCGTTTCGCAGGGAGATTTGCGAGTACTGTTGGGTGGGGGTTGGTGTGTGGTTTAAGCTAGATTGGCAGGGGGATGGGAACCTGACTGTAAAGTCAGAGCAGGGAACAGGAGATGGAGAATTAGTGAGTGACTCTGAAAGACAGAAGAAGCACAGGTTAAAAAGTGTACAGCACAGCAATTCGACAGTGTTAAAAGGTATCTATGTAAATGCAAGGAGTATAGCAAATAAAGCCAATGAGCTGAGGGCACACATAGACACATGACAACATGATATCGTTGCTATAACGGAAACTTGGCTTAAGGAGGGGCAAAAATGGCAGCTCAATATCCCTGGATATAGAGTTTTCAGGCATGGTAGGGATGGGGATAAAAAAGGTGGGGGTGTAACATTATTGGTTAAAGAATGAATTACAGCTGCGAGGAGGGATGATATACTAAATGAAGCATCAAATGAGGTCATATGGGTTGAGCTCAGAAATAAAAAGGACAGCCACACTGCTGGGAGTGTACTATAGACCCCCAAATAGTGGAAGAGAGTTAGAAGAGCAAAATGTAGGCAGATTTCTGAGTGCAAAAACAATAGGGCAGTAATAGTTGGGGACTTCAACTACCCTAATATCAATTGGGATATGAATAGTGTGAAGGGCACAGAGGGCGCAAAATTCTTGAACTGCATTCAAGAGAACTTCTTTAGCCAGCACGTAACGAGTCCAATGAGAGGGGGTGCAATTCTAGATTTAGTCTGAGGCAAGTGGTTGAAATAGCATTGGGGGACCATTTTGGAGATAGTGACCATAACACAGTTAGATTTAGCATCATTATGGAAAAGAACAAAGATAGAACAGGAGTAAAAGTTCTAAATTGGGGGAAGACAAGTTTTATGAAGCTCAAAGGTGAGCTGGCGAGAGTGGACTGGATATAGCTATTATAAGGGAAAACAATGTCAAATCAGTGGGAGGCATTCAAAAGTGAGATTCTACGGGCACAGTGTAGATATGTCCCCACAAAAAAAGAGCGGTACTGCCAAATCTAGCGTTCCCTAGTTATCCAGAAGCCTACAGACCAAGATAAAGCAAAAAAAGAAAGACAGCCACAAAAGACTTAATACTGTAGAAAGCCTAGAGGAGTATAGAAAGTATAAGAAATTATGAAAGCAAAGAGAGGATACGAGAAAATATTGGCAGGTAAAATCAAAGAAAACCCAAAGATGTTTTGCCAGTACATTAAGAGCAAGAGAATAACTAAGGAAAGGGTAGGGCCTATTAGAGATGCACATGGTAACTTGTACGTTGATGCTGAATATGTGGGCAGGGTTCTCAATGAGTACTTCACTAAGGAGAGGGATGATGCAGACATTCTAGTTAATGAGGAGGAGTGTGAAACATTAGATACAATAAGCGTAGTGAGAGAGGAAGTACTGGAGCGACTGACATCCTTGAAGGTGGATAAGCCACTAGGGCTGGATGGATTGTATCCCACACTGTTAAAGGAAGCCAGGGAGGAAATAACGGATGCTCTGAGCATCATTTTCCAATTCTCACTAGATATAGGCATGGTACCAGAGGATTCGAGGTCTACAAATGTTGTACTATTATTGAAAAAGGGTGCAAGGGATAGGCCAGAAAATTATAGACCGGTGTTATGACCAATGCAGTTGGTAAAGCTGAGTTATCTCCAAAATCCCAGAGGGAAACTTTAAACAGCTGTCATAACCTATAATTTTAAGTGTTATGTTTGAGATGCGACTCTAAATTCAGGAATCAGACCACCAGTTCTCGAGGTTTCACATTAAACTAAATGAAACATTTTATTAATTTACAAAGGTTAAAATATATATACACATGGCTTCAAATTACTACTATCATAACTTTTAACAAATTCCCAAACTAATCTCCATTAAGGCAACAGCAACCCACAGACTTAACCTGCTTCCCACCAGGAAAGCATTTTCACCTTACAAATTCAAAATGAGGTTCGTTTCACTTTGGTTCCTGTGGAGACAGTGATAGGCTCACAGCTGCTTTGATCTCACATTGCCTCTGCTCCGCACACCCAAAAACTGCTGAAACCTACCACCACCCATTGAATGTAAATTCTCATTGTATCACCAGCCTCTTCTAACAATAAAACCCCTTTCATAGTACCAATTTTATTCGTAATATAAACACATGGCTTGGTATCTGCTAGATAGGTATCAGTTTTCACCCCACTTCTTGAATGCTGTATTCAAAAAATGCAAATGCTATCTCTCACATATCAAAACTAGTACACATCAAAGCACCCAGACTAGCCGTCTTTAATCCACTTAAGACACACCCACAGACTAAACCTCTATTTTAAAAGAAAAATATTTTCCAATAACATTATATACATTAATAGTTTTATGACACCCCCTCCTTATCGGAAAATGAACCGTCATCATTCTAAAAGACAGCTTCATTTTAATAACCCATCACTGCTTGTGGTTTTCCTGTTATTTAACAGGTATAACAACTTCTACAGAATTTGACTACATCCCTATGCAATCCCAGCCAAAAAGGATACCTCTACATCTTTTCCTTATTTCTAAATGTCACCCCCCCATTGGAATTTAATGAACAATCCTCAGAATCTCATTTCTATACCCTAATGGGATAACAATCTGATGCACCTTTTTTTTTAATATTCATTCCTGGGATGTGGATGTCATTGTGCCTCCTTGCAATGGCAGGTACAACTGTGTGCTGCCAACTGTGATGAAGGCAGCATGTGGCCTTGGGTGGGGGAGGACACACCTGGCATATTTGAGAGAGTGCTGGCCAGTAGCGGGAGAAGGATGCTGCACCCCTGCAACGGGCAACTGGGCTTGGGGTGGGCCGGCAGCCAGGAGATTGACGGTACAAGTATCACTTATCAATGCTATTTTTTTCATTTCCAGGAGAAGAATTCTCATAACCATGCCGAGCGGCTGAGGACTGGCGGTGGGCCAGGCCAGATTTTGCTGCTTAGCCGTTTTGAGCAGGGGGCCCTCGACCTGGAGAGGTGCCACGTGCCCAGGTCCACTGGAGCAGGAGAGGCTGGGGTTCCACGGGCAGATATGTATGGCCAGCGCTCACGTCACCAGTAGTCTCCCAACATCCATGGCAGTGCTGATTGTTGAGTGAGTGACGTTACCAACATGGCTTGCCCATTGCGTGTGGATTGATGAGTGCATGATGATCCGGGGGACAGGCATGTACAATGACATTGCCCGCAGGCTAACTGATTGAATGTCCTTACTCTCCCTTTCAGCATCAGCGGCGCAGGGCCAGGGCATGGAGCAGCAGGGGCCACCTCTGATACCTGAGGGGCATGAAATTGCACCATCAAAAGCGTCACACTATCTCTGCCAGGCAGGCAGCAGCGTAGATACTGGCACCTCGGTGGGCATCATATCTTCGGCTAGTGTCCCGGGTCACAGTGGTGAGGGCACTTCACAGTCGCTGGAGGAGCTGGCAGAGACAGAGTACCAATGGCGCCAGCAGTCGGAGGACTGCAGAGGACCAGGCACATGCTCAGTTCGTCGCTGATGATGAGCCTCGAGTTGTCAGCGATGTGGCCGGGTGTGCAGGACCACCTGGTGGAGATACATGAGGCTGTGCTTGGCTTGGTGTCAGTGGTGGAGGAGTCTACGCGGACCTAAGCCAATGCATTGAGCCTCATGGCTGAGCGCCAAGCTTCCTTCATGGAGAAACTGGCCACTCACATGGAGAGGCAGCTCCAGGGACAGGATCAGGGGTTCCTGGGGTTGCGCTCAGACTTGCAATCCCTCACAGGGGCATTGACCTCATGTGGTCAGTGCCCATGTGAGTGGTGGTTTGGGCACCAAACTTCACCTCAGTGCCCATCCACCTACGGTGAGCAGGGAGGGCCAAACGGACCTCACGTCGACGGAGCAGCTGCCTCTGCTGGCGCCTCTCAGGGCGCTCTGGATGAGGGCGGCAGCTCCTCCGCGCCTCTGCCAGTGACTGCGGCATCCAATGAGGCTGCAATGACTGGGGAGCTGCCAGCTGCGGAGCTGGCAGCTCTCTCCCAGGTGGGGCCAGCACAGGCTTGACGGGCCAGAGGCCGTCCGCCAAGGCCATCGAGGCCAACAGGACATCAGAGAGAGCAGGCTGTCTCAGATGCCAGTGCCAGCGAGGGGGCACCACAAAGACGTAGCACCCGCAAACATAAAATGAAGGCATCTTAGGCACACCCCGAGTTCACCACTGGTGGTTTTATTGTTGGCCCCTCCCTATAAGTTCCTTCTGATAGTGTGTGAAGTGCAACACCATTTTATTTCTGTTATGTCAAGAGAGTTTTGTTACAGCATTAAATTCATGTAGTCTAAAATGGCTGGGAGTGCCTCTTGGGCAGGTGCATGGATTCCTGAGATTTGATGAGTGATTTGTGTGTCATTTACATTTATTGACAGGGCCCATCGTCAATGCTCCTATCCATTTGCATTAAGGTCTCCAGGATGGAGGCTACAGACTAGGCTTGTGTTGGAGATCCATATGTGCTGTGCTAGCTAAAGGTTCCTTGGGTTAGAGCGTCCTGGGTGTCCCTGCCTCCCTGGAGTATGACGGGGTCAGCGTGTGTCCCCTCACCATTTCCCAGGGTGTTCTCATCCTCGGACTCACTGCTGGACTCATCGTGTTCAGCCGCAGCCACTCCGTCTACATCTTCTTCATCCACAGCGTCCCCCCTTTGTAGTGCAAGACTGTGGAGAGCGCAGCATGCAAACACTATCAGCGACACTCGATCTGGGGGATACTGCAGTGCGCCCCCTAAGCGGTCCAGGCATCTGAAGCGCATTTTGAGAAGACCGATGGCTCTCTCCACCACAGCCCTTGTGACTTCTATTGTACCGCTGCTCAGCCTCTGTTCTTGGATGGTGGAGAGGCGTCATGAACCACCTTCTGAGGGGATAGCCCTTGTCACCCAGCAGCCATCCATCAAGTCGGGCTGGAGCGCTGAAGAATCCCAGCACCTGGGAGTGTCTGAGGATGTAGGCGTCGTGGGAGCTGCCTGGGTACCTTGCACAGATTTGTAGAATCAGCATCCTGTGATCACACACTATCTGCACGTTCATGGAGTGGAAGCCCTTCCTGTTGACGAAGGCACCGGGCTCACCTGCTGGCGCCTTGATGGCCACATGTGTACAGTCTATTGCACCCTGGACACGGGGGAAGCCAGCAATGGCTGCGAAGCCTCTGGCTCGCTCTGTCTAGCTGGCCTGGTCCCAGTAGTAGTGGATGAAAGTCGTTGCACACCTGAGCAGGGCGTTTGTGACCTGCTCGACACAAGCATGGACAGCTGATTGGGAGACACCGCAAAGATCAGCCACCGAGCCCTGGAAAGAGCCAGAGGCATAGAAGTTGAGCAGCTGTGACCTTTTGAGCCACTGGCATGGGGTGTCCACCCACACAGTTAGCTGAGATCTCTGGACCAATCATCTGACAGATACTGTTGACTGTCTCCCTTGACAGATGGAGCCTCCTTCGGCCCTGTACCTCAGACATATTGAGGTAGCTGCTTTGCCGTCTGTGTACCCTGGCAGCAGGATAGTGCCATCTTCTGCAGCCCCTTGTGCCTTGGACAACCTCTTGGCCCTGCACCCTTTGTGCCTGCGCCTGTCCTCCCAAAGGTGGCTCCCCTGCAGGCTGAATGTGCACTCCTGGCCTCCTTCCCCCTTTTAGCCCTCCTTTCTTCCTCAGATGAGGTGCCTCCAGTGGAGAGATCACCTCCCATTCCCAGGCTCAGGGAGGCTTCCTGAAACCTACAGGCCCCAAAATAAATCCTCACTGAAAAGTGCTGACCTGAAGGTTATGAGTCCAGTCCAAGCAGCTGCTATGTGTTTGCAACTTTTCCACCTCACACAGACAAGTTTCACTAACTTCTGAGCAGTAACTTTTAAATGTCTGGATTCGTGAACCCACTGAGCCCTCTTCTCCCGCCTGTGGATGAGTTTTATGCAAATTTCTGATACTCGCCCGCCCGTTGCGCCCATGCGACGAGCCGAAGATTTTACGGGCGCCTTAAAATCCAGCTCAATTAGAGTCCCAAGGGCCTTAAGTGGCCCGTTAATTAATGACGGTCACGCAACGGACATGGTCGCATGCCCGCCCACCGAAATATTGCAATGACGTTGGGACGCACGCCCGCTGTCACCGTGTGTCATTTAATGCGTCGACGTGCGGGTCCCGCCCCCGCATTCTGATGGAAAAATTCTGCCCACTGACTTTGTGTGCCCCACTTCATTACCATGAAAACACCTCAATTTTCGAATGTCACTTCTACCTTCAGCACCTCCCTTTTTATTCTGAGAAAAATTTACCTGGGAACTTCCAGCTACTCCTCTTCCCTGACTACCTACCTTCCTTTCACCTTCCCACTTTTTACCCTTTTCCAATTTGAAAGGGTGACAGAAAAAAGGTTTAGTTCTATGAACTAACTCATAATCATCAGCTATCTTTGCTGCTTGTCTTACAGAATCAACCCTCTGTTCCTCCACATGAGCTCTCACTACTGAAGGGATTGAATCTTTAAATTCTTCCAAAAGAATAACTTCCCTAAGAGTTGCTTGGGTTGCCTCTCTTTTTAATGCCTGTATCCACCTCCCAAAATTACTTTGTTTTACTCTCTCAAACTCAATATTTTTAAGTTTGCCCAGGCTGTTTTCTCATATTCCTAAATTTCTGCCTGTATGCTTCAGGAACCAATTCATATGCACTCAAAATATTCTTTTTCACCACATCATAATTCACTGACATTTCTTCTGAAAGCGAAGCATATACCTCATGTGCCATACCTAACAATTTAGACTGTAATAATAATGTCCAGTTTTCCTGTGGCCATTTCATCTGTTAGCTAACTCCTCAAATGAAATAAAGAATGCTTCAATATCTTTTTCCTCAAACTTTGGAAGAGCTTGTACAAATTTAAACATACCCCCACTGGGTTCTACTCTAGAGATAAATCCTTCCTCACCTACTGACATCTCTTCTAATTGGCAACATTTTCAGTTGGAATTCTCTCTCTCTCTTTCTTTCTCTTTCCTCTGTCTCCATCTGTACAATTTCTAATTCCCTTGCTTCTAATTCAAGCTTTCTCAGTTCCTTTGCTTGTTCAAATTCAAGCTTCCTCATTTGTAACTGAAGTCTCACTACCTCCTGCTGTGACTCACTAGTGTCAGGTTTCACTTCCAACTGTAGATGCTGTGCTATATTTTTAACTATATCTGATTTCCTAGCCCCCTCAGGTAACTCCAATTTTAACTTATCTGCCTACTCTGTTAACTTTTAGTTATTTTCTCCAACCTAATCAGAGTTATCCCCTCTACTGCCAGACAAGCCTTGGCAATTGCCAAATCCATCTTGTGGCCGCACCACTTCTAAAATACCGCGCCAACTCCTGAATTCAATATGCTTCTCGTAGTCGTAAGCTTAAACTTCACCAAGTCCTAACCAATCAAGGAATTAGAAATATAATTTATCCTGGGTGAGCCGCCAATTGTTATGGCCGATGCAGTTGGTAAAGCTGAGTTATTTAAAAAATCCCAGAGGGAAATTTTAACAGTTGTCATAACCTTAATTTTAAGTGTTATGTTTGAGATGCGACTCCAAGTTCAGGAATGAGACCACCAGTTCTCGAGATTTCACATTAAACTAAATTTAAACTAAATGAAACATTTTATTAATTTACACAGGTTAAAATATATATACACATGGCTACAAATTACTACTGTCATAACTTTTAACAAATTCCCTAACTAATCTCCATTAAGGCAACAGCAATCCATAGACTTAACCAGACACCAGGAAAGCATTTTCACCTTACAAATTCAAAATGAGGTTCTTTTCACTTTGGTTCCTGTGGAGACAGTGATAGGCTCACAGCTGCTTTGATCTCACATTGCCTCTGCTCCGCACACCCAAAAACTGCTGAATTTGTACCTACCACTGCCCATTGAATGTAAATTGTCATTGTATCACCAGCCTCTTCAAACAATAAAACCCTTTTATAGTACCAATTTTATTAGTAATATAAACATATGGCTTGGTATCTGCTAGATAGGTGTTAGTTTTCACTCCACTTCTTAAATGCTGTATTCAAAAAATGCAAATGCTATCTCTCACATATCAAAACTAGTACACATCAAAGCACCCAGACTAGCTGTCTTTAATCCAGTTAAGACACACCCACAGACTAAATCTCTATCTTAAAAGAAACATATTTTCCAATAACATTATATACATTAATAGCTTCATGACACCGGTCAGTCTGACTTCAGTGGTGGGCAAATTATTGGAATCAGTTCTGAGAGACAGGATAAACTGTCACTTAGAAAGGCACCGGTTGATCAGGGACAGTCAGCATGGTTTTGTTAGGGGAAGATCGTGTCTTACTAACGTAATAGAATTTTTTGAGGAAGTAACAAGGAGGATTAAAGAGGGTAGTGCAGTGGATGTTGTCTACATGGACTTTAGTAAGGCATTTGATAAGGTCCCACATGGCAGACTGGTCAGAAAAGTGAGATTCCATGGGATACAGGGGAAGGTGGCAAGTTGGATTCAAAATTGGCTGAGCAACAGGAAACAAAGGGTAATGGTTGATGGATGTTTTTGCGAATGTAAAATGGTTTCCAGTAGCGTTCCACAGGGCTGTGTTGTGGCCCTTGCTGTTTGTTGCATATGTTAATGATTTGGACATAAGTGTGGGAGCTATGATTGGGAAATTTGCAGATGACACAAAAATTGGCCGTGTAGTTGATAGTGAAGAGGATAGCTGTTGTCTCCATAATGATATCAATGGCCTGGTTAAGCGGGCAGAAGAATGACAAATGGAATTCAACCCGGAAAAGTGTGAGGTAATGCATTTGAGGAGGACAAACAAAGCAAGGGAATACTCAGTAAACAGGAGGATATTGAGAGGGGTTGAGGAAGTGAGAGACCTTGGAGTGCATGTCCACAGGTCCCTGGAGATGGCAGGACAGGTAGATAAGGTGGTAAAGAAAGCAAATGGAATGCTTTCCTTTATTGGACGAGGTATTGAATACAAAAGCAGGGATGTAATGGTGGAACTGTATAAAATGCTGGTTCGGCCACAGCTGGAAGTTTGTGTACAGTTCTGGTCACCACATTACAGGAAGGGCATGATTGCTCTGGCGAGAGTGCAGAGGAGATTTACAAGAATGTTGCCAGGGCTTGAAAATTGCAGCTATGAGGAAAGATTGGATGGACTAGGGTTGTTTTCCTTAGAACAGAGGAGGCTGAGGGGTTGATTGAGATGTACAAAATTATGAGGGGCCTAGATAGGGTAGACAGTAAAGACTTGTTTCCCCTAACTGAGGGGTTAATTACCAGGGAGCAGAGATTTAAGGTGATTGGTAGAAGGATTAGAGGGGGCAAGAGGAAAAACATTTTCACCCAGAGGGTGGTGAACATCTGGAAATTACTGCCTAAGTTGGTGGTTGAGGCTGAAATGCTCCACTCATTTAAAAGGTTACTTGGATCTGCATCTGAAGTGCTGTAACCTGCAAGGCTACAGACCAGGTGCTGGAAAGTGGGATTAAAATGAATGGCTGGTTCCTTTTTCTGGCCGGCACAGACATGATGGGCTGAATGGCCTCTTTCTGCGCCGTAGCTTTTCTATGGTTCAATGGTTCATGAATATTCACATTTGGACTTAACTTAACCTAAATATTATAAGCCTGAACAGACAATGTAACCTAATGAGAACCACTGTGATAAGATTCATTTAAATGAAATGTTTGTTTGAGCATCAGTTAATTCTCCCATATACTTAAAGTGCTTGGTTAAAGACTCCATGGGTGGAATTTTACAGCCCCTCCCGTTGGTGGGATTTTCCGGTCCCACCGAAGTCAATGGACATTTGAATGGCTCCCCCCATTTTCTGGCCCCACCCCCGCCTCGATGGGGCCATAAAATTCCACCCCATGTTGGCTGTTTGTAAGGACATCCTAGTGCTAAGCCACAAAGAATACACCACCGCCAACACCCCTTTGTCCTTTTGTCTGTGACATCTTTGGCAATCTCTTCTTTGCCTCCACCTATCGCTGGCCCCCTATCCAGCTCTACCTGTCCCACCCCCCTCTACCAGCTTATATTTCACCTCATTTCTCTATTTCCTTAGTTCTGATGAAGAGTCATACGGACTCGAAACGTCAACTGTATCCCTCTCCGCAGATGCTGTCAGACCTGCTGAGTTTTTCCAGCTATTTTTGTTTTTGTTTCAGATTTCCAGCATCCGCAGTATTTTGCTTTTATTTAAGAACACAAGGCTTCAGGTTCACTTTTTGGTTTGTGCTCAAGCCTAAAGCATATCTTATCACCTAAGTTTCTCACATTATTTTATTTGCATATTAATAAACAAAACTTGCTCAAACTACAAGACTGGGCTTAAAAGATCTCATTGATAAACATTATGATACAAATTAACAAATGTAACTCATGTACTTTCATGCTTTTTCAGGGGCTGGAGTCAGAGAAGATGTGTTCCTTATCTGGAATGAGGTGGAGGAGGCCAGGAGCACGTTGGCAGAAGTTCACGCCCTTTTAATGGGTGCCCCTCAGCCTGTGTTTAATGCAGGTATGGCATTTTAATGGGTCACACTTTGAAAATACAAATCATTGATGTTGGAGCAATGTGTAGTGCACCATGTCACCACGTTAGAATTCTGTACAGTAGAGTGGCAGGGTGTATCTCCTGTGGGCTTTCGGGAAGAGGGCAAATGAAGGAAGATTATTACCCAGTCTAACAAGGAACAGAAAAATAATCAGTGTTTGAGTAAACCCTACACCCTGTCTACGCCTTCTAATGACTGACTAAAGAGCGGTTGTGGTAGAGGCCAGGGGACAGGTTGTCTCTTTGCGCTCTCGCTGCCAGGGCTGGTGGGCGGCATGACAAGATTAAAAAAAGGAAGCAATGTTGGGGGTCTAACCTAACACTGGTTGTTTCTCAATTTGGGTATTTTCTTCACTCGCCAGCAATCTTCTTCTTCTTCGGCAGTCCCAGGGGACCGAGGGTGATTTTCTTCCGCTCAGGGTCCTGAGGTGACAAAAAAGTCCGATGCTGGATCTGCGCACTCTGCCGCAGGTGGGGCAGGTAGTGTTTGATGAGGCAGGTGGGCAGGAAGCTTGGATTTTGGTTCGCCCCCGTCCGCTGTTTGTGCTTGGCCTCCGCCTGGGCCTGTCGGAGACGTTCACCTTCGTGGGTGCTCTTTGCATTCCAGTCCTCGATATTTTGGGGGAAAATACGGGAAAATGCAAATTCAGTAACGATATAGCTTTAAAACTGAAGAAGAATTTAAAGTTTGCATTCAGATTTTCACTGCAATTAGTACAATTAATGGACAGCAGTATAAAACTCAGCAATGTCAGTTGGGGAAATCATGATAAGCGACAAAAATAAGGTACTCCATAAAGGTTAGTGTTAATAGAACCATAAAGAAGAATCATTGAATCGTAGAATGATGTAGTACAGAAGGAGGCCACTCAGCCCATCGTGCCTGTGCTGCCTCTTTGAAAGAGCCATCCAATTAATCCCACTGCCCTGCTATTTCCTGATATCCTGGTAACTTTCCCCCTTCAAGTTTATATCCAATTTCCTTTAAAAAGCTATTGGGGGCAGCTTTCCATTTTGGGAGATGATGGTTTGCGCTGTGGTGGTCAACTCTGCTTAAGTCTTTTTGTTTGCCCGGTGGAATGGATCCTGTCATCTTGTTGAGCAGAGACTTTAAGCTCAAAGCACCCATTGAAGCAGATGGACTGTGGCAAGTAAGTACATTGCTAGTCTGGGGATGCCTGACTTGAGGTGGCTGAACAGTGGGACACAATGGCCCCTCCCACCATTGGAGACAGCCCGTAGCACCCATTCTCTACGCCTATCCAGTTGGGCTTAGTGATATGTTAGCGCTCTGGAGCGTCCTTTCCAGGGTGCAATTTATAGAGACTTTGGGCTGCCCAAACATCAGGGACTCTTGACGATCACCTCGGCTGAGTCCAAAGGAATGTAGGGCGGAATTTTCCATAAATGAGACTAAGTGTGTTGGCAGGTGGTTTTGGCAGTGCCCGCCCCGCCGACTAGAATGGCGGGAACTCGTGTCCGATTCTGCGCTTGGAGCCTCATTAATTATGCAGAGGTGCGTATTGGTCCGAATCACGTGGCAGGTTGGCGTTGATTCATGCAGCCGCCGTCAGCTGGCGGATTTGTCCAACACACACTCTCACTCTCCCCAGCCCACCGGAGATGTCTGGCAGCTAGAAGAGGAAGGCCAAGAGCCTGAAGAACAAGGTAGCACCCTGCTTCACGCACCAGGCCCTCCAGGCCTTGAATAGAGGGGTGGAGGCGCACGGGCAAGTGCTTTATCACAGGGATGGGTGCAGGTAGCACAGCAGCCTCACGTCTCCGGCCTGGGAGGCTGTCGCAGAGCAGGTCAGTGCAGCTGGCAACTGCGCCTGAAGTGTTCACTGTCATGAAGCTATTAATATATATAAATGGGGATGTTGGCCTGAGCGGGAACACTGACGTCAGTGCGCCTATCCTGCCAATTGATTTAGGACCTTGTGGAGGCAGTGCTGGTGGTACTTCTCTAGAGTTTTGAGGTGCCCACTGTACATAGTCCACGTCTCTGAGCCATATAGGAGGGGGGGTTATCTCTACTGCTCTGTAGACCTTGAACTTGGTGCCGGGTTTGAGGCCCTGATTTTCAAACACTCTCTTGCGCAGGTGGTCGAAGGCTGCACTGGCACACTGAAGGCGGTGTGGAGCCTCGTCGTCCTTGTTGACGGTAGACTTCCAAGGTATGGAAAGTGGTCCACGTTGTCCTAGGCCTCATCATGGACCTTGGATCTGGCCTGCAGGCAGCAAAGGTTCAATAGTTTCCCGTTTGTTCTGTAGTTTAGCTCCACTCCAGCGGGGATCTTGCTGAGGGTGAGATGGAGCATTGCGGCAAGGAACATCGAGAAGAGTGTTGGTGCAGTGACACAGCCTTGCTTGACACCGATCCGAACGTGGATTGTGTCTGTGCTGGATCCGTTGGTCAGGATCACAGCTTGCATGCCATCGTGGAGCAGGCGGAGGATGGTGATAAACTTTTAGGGGCAGTCGAAATGGAGGAGGATGCTCTATAATCCTTCGTGGTTGACAGCGTCGATGGCTTTTGTGAGGTAAAAGAAGGCCATGTACTAGGGTTGGTGCTGTTCTATTCTCTTTGCATAGCCAGATTGTGAAGGGCACAACACACTGCGATGATGGAGGAAATCCTGTCGAAAGTATCTTGGAGTGAGCCACCTGAGCTGTGCAAGCCCCTGAAACGCATCTTCAGAAGCCCTATGGTCTGTTCTATAAGGGAGCGTGTGGAGTTGTGAGCAGCATTGTACCTCTCCTCGGAACGACTCTGAGGACAACGCACCAGTGTCACCGGCCAGCGTTTCAGTGGATACCCCTTATCCCCAAGCAGCCATCCCTGCAAAATGTAATGGCCCCTGGAAAACCTCAGGCACCTGGGAATGACTCAGGATGTAGGAGTCATGGCCACTCCCAGGGTACTGTGCACAAACGTGCAGTATGTGCTTCCTGTGTTCACACCAGTTGTGCATCGCTGCAATGATAGCCCTTGTGGTTTATAAACATTAGGGCCTGCTGCCATGGAGCCTGTAAAGTCACATGGGTGCAGCCTATTGCACCCTGCACTCTTGAGAAGCCTGAGGTTATGGCAAAGCCGGTGAATCTCGCAGCCTGGCTATCTTCGTCCAGAGCAAGCCTGACATAATGATAAGCCTTCCTGTAAAGGACTTCAATGACCTCCTTTATGCACCGATGTGTTGTGGACTGAGAGATGCCCCATAGGTTGCCAGTTGATCCTTGGAAAGAACCAGAGGTCAAGAAATTGAGTGCAGCGTCACCTTCAAAGCCACTGGCAGGAGATACCCTCCAATTCCACATGGCATATGTGATGTACCAGACCTCGGGACAAGCAAAGACATGCACGGCATTGCCTCTCACTCATTTGTAGATAGGAGACTCTTGGATAATAAACCCTAGGTCTGGGAAATCGCCCCCGTGCTCTGGGTCTCTCCTCCTGACCCTCTTGTTCATGTTGTGGTTCCATTTGACCATGTCCCTCCTGCTGGAGCTGCGCACTGAGTCGCCTCTCCCTCCTTTGCCTCCTCCATTGCATTAGGACCCTGACAAAGGCAACATTGAGCCCTGGATCCATATGTGCTTTTGCCTTCTCTCCGAAAGGAAACATTGAAGATATTAATGATTCAAGGGACAAGAAGGTGAAGCTCAGAAGATGACGCGTTTGGAGACTATAAGGGTCCATAGTTTTTCCTGCCCTACTTGGATGGTGGCCACCTTGTCCCTGAGACACTAGCACACACATCGAGGAGACCAAGATGGCATCGCAGATAGGTAACATCTTGAACCCTGCGTTGGATGCTAAAGTTTAATTGAGATGAGTGATCCAACCTAGCTCTGTGCTCCAATCTCTGATGTGGCATATTAATGACCAATCAGCTGCTCATGGTCAATGTGTGGATGCCATTTGGTCCATTAGGAGTGTCAAATCTGGTAAACAGGTGACAGGCCTCCCTCATTATTGCCTGCATTCCCAAATTCTACATTCCTATGTGTTACTTTTGAGATGCAGTGACTGTGATGTGTAGCCACTGAGCTCTGAGTAGCCCTTTAACTAATGAAGCCATTGGCTTTCAGCGGCTTTCACCGCAAGGAGGCCTTCCTCCTTTCTTTCTAAGTGGACCCATGCTCAGTCCTGCAGCAACAAGAGGTTAGAGGGTGACCCTAGAAAGACCCCCATTGCCTTCCCCCTTCCCTCTCACTGCCATTCCACACCCTTCCCTCACAGTTGCCCCCATTTTGTTCATCAGCCCAACCCTTGCCTCGCAGCCCACCCCTGACTGAATTGCTCATCTCTGTAGGTAGAGGCTTGCAGGAATACCACAGAACAGTGGTGTTCCTTGGGACAATGAGAGCAAAGAGAAGCAGCATTCCAGCCCTGGCATGACAGAAAATTGGAAGGCGTGGCAAGGTTCTGGCGAGTAGCTGTTATAATGAGCATTCATGACTAATGAATGCTAATGTATGCTAATGAATGCAAATGGTGCTCGTGCCACTAGTCAGCGGGATGACTGACCCACCATGAGCACACTGTTGGGAGAAATGTGATTTGTCTTTACGATGGCGGATTTGCGACTTTTTGCCTGCCGCTGGATTCTCCGCTCCTGCCTGCCCCAAAACCCACCGCTGGGGGCGGCTGGGGGTTGGGAGAATTCCAGCCATAAAGTACCACCTTTGACACCGGCTTGGTTGCTGGAGTTGTCGTTGAAAAGATGACATATTTAGACATAAGTCCAACTTTGGGCTCCACTCCAGATTTTTTGCCAGGGTTTACTCCCTTAGCCTTCAGCTCTCCTGAGGTATCCACAAGGCAGTGGAACTATTGACCCATAGCTGGGAGCTTGGTTTGTGGGTGCCAGGATGTGTCCACATGCACCAGGGCCTACACACTGCACATCTGGGGACCAAACCTCCTCTGAATTTCTCTAAAGCATTACCCTAAAACCGTAAGGGAGTCAGTTTCCATCTGTCGTCACAGTGAGGCACAGCTGAGGACTTGCTGATTGAGAGGCTGTGTATTGACAGGGAGAGACTTACATATTTGGCTCTGTTTTTCACATTGCTGCTAGCCAGCGATGTGGGCTGAAAATGAGAAGTAAACTAGCACACAAACGCAGAAAGCATGTTAACTCTCTTCACCCACAAACTAGACGCATCACATCGATCCGTTGGGCACACTGAAGGATACTAATAGATCTGCTTCCACTGTCCTTTCAGACAGTGCATTCCAGTTCATGAATACTCATTGTGCAAATTTGTTTTCCTTCATGTCACTTCTAGCTTTTTTGCCAATTACCTTAAATCTCTGTTCTGTGGTTAGCTGGCCTTCTGCCACTGGGAACAGTTTCTCCTTACTTACTCTATCAAAACCATTCATGGTTTTGAATACATCTGTCAAATCTCCACTTAACTTTCTCTGTTGTGGGGAGAACCAACCCCAATTTCGCTAATCTTGCCATGTAACTTAAGCCTTTGATCCCTGGTACCATTCTAATAAAACACCTCTGCAACATCTCCAGGGCTTTGACATCCTCCTTAAAGTACAATGGCAGAATTGGCCACAATATTATAGTTGAGGCCTAACCAGTGTTTTATTAACATTCAGCATAATTTCCTTGCTTTTGTACTCTAGGTTTCTTTAAAAACAGCAAGGATCCCATCTGCTTATTCTCAAATTGTCTTGCCACCTTAAAAGACTTGTGAATGTATCCTCGCTCGCTGTCTCTGTTCCAGCACCCCCTTTAAAATTGTACCATTTATTTTATCTTGCCTTCCCTCATTCTTCAGCTCTCTGTAGCAGCTTGTACCATTCCCCTGCCTTTTTCCTTGGCCTTCAATTCTTTTTCTTCAGATAATCATTCAATTCTAATTTGCTTTCCTCCTTTAAACATAGAAGCATAGAAACTAGGAGCAGGAGTAGGCCATTCGGCCCTTCGAGCCTGCTCCACCATTCATTATGATCATCCAACTCAATAGCCTGCTCCCGCTTTCTCCCCATACCCTTTGATCCCTTTCACCCCAAGAGCTATATCTAACTTCTTCTTGAAAACATACAATGTTTTGGTCTCAACTACTTTCTGTGGTAACGAATTCCACAGATTCACCACTCTCTGGGTGAAGAAATTTCTCCTCATCTCCATCCTAAATGGCCTATCCCATATCCCCAGATTGTGACTGCTGGTTCTGGACTCCCCCACCATCCGGAACACCCTTCCTGCATCTACCCTGTCTAGTCCTGTTAGAATTTTATATGTTTCTATGAGATCCCCCCTCATTCTTCTGAACTCCAGTGAGTATAATCCTAATCGACTCAATCTCTCCTCATATGTCAGTCCCGCCATCCCAGGAATCAGTCTGGTAAACCTTCGCTGCACTCCCTCTATATCAAGTACATCCTTCCTCAGATAAGGAGACCAAAACTGCACACAATATTCCAGGTGTTGTCTCACCATGGCCCTGTACAATTGCAGCAAGACATTCCTGTTCCTGTACTCGAATCCTTTGGCTATGAAGGCCAACATACCATTTGCCTTCTTTACCGCCTGCTGCACCTGCATGCTTACCTTCAGCGACTGGTGTACAAGGGCACCCATGTCTTGTTGCACATTCCCCTCTCTCAATTTATAGCCATTCAGATAATAATCTGTCTTCCTGTTTTTGCTACCAAAATGGATAAACTCACATTTACCCACATTATACTGCATCTGCCATGCATTTGCCCACTCACTCAACTTGCCCAAATCACACTGAAGCATCTCTGCATCCTCCTCACAGCTCACCCTCCCACCCAACTTTGTGTGTTCTGCCTGGTTTTAAAAAATCTATATTTTTGATGAAGCTTTTGTACATTGGCTGTAACATTTTCTTGGGTGGTTTGGTGCTATATTTTGAGTATGGCTGAAAAAAGAGATATTTTTGTCAAAGCTTTTTGTCTTGCACTCATCAGGACATTTCACAAGAATACAAATCCAAGGGAGACAACAAATTTATACTGTATGAGAAGAGAATGCTGATTGGTTGGCAAGTAGACTCTGATTGGCAGATGTGGTGCCTTAGATAATGCACCAGTTGATGCTGATTGACAGTTAACTGCCAAGCATTGTTTGAAATTTAAACCAGGCAGCTTGCCTCTGAATGGTCAAGGCATTGCCCTGAAGATTGGCTAAGGCATTGCCTTGAAGAATCAGACAGCTTGACTCTGATTGTTCAAGGCTTTGTCCTGAAGATTGTTGACTAATCAGAATCCAGCTGCCTGGTTTAAATTTCAAACAATGTTCGGCAGTTAACTGTCAGTCAACATTAACTGTTGCATTCTCCATGGCAACGCATCTACCAATCAGAGTCCACTTGCTAACAACCAGCACTCTCTTCTCATACAGTATAAATTTGTTGTCTCCCTTGGATTTATATTCTTGCAAAATGTCCTGATGAGTGCAAGACAAAAAGCTTCGACAAAAATGTCCTTTTTTCCCAACAATATTCAAGCTCTGAACTACCAAATGATGGCTATATCTTGTTTGATTATGCTGCTGTGAAGCACCTTGGGATTCTTTACTACATTAAAGGTGGTGTATAAATGCAAGTGGTAGTTATACATGTAATCCAACCTCAGTCATGTCGTCCGCTTCCACAAGATTTTGTTTTTGGGATCTTATCAGCCC
The DNA here is from genome assembly GCF_964194155.1 of Cetorhinus maximus. Classification (NCBI taxonomy): domain Eukaryota; kingdom Metazoa; phylum Chordata; class Chondrichthyes; order Lamniformes; family Cetorhinidae; genus Cetorhinus; species Cetorhinus maximus. Next base: position 22,255,701 of record NC_135885.1, on the reverse strand, counting down.
CATCCTTCCTTTGACTACCTTTTTGCTATATAGATTTTTAAAAGGATTTTTGGGTTCCATTTTATTTTATCCAATAATCTATTTTCATTTTCTCTTTGCTGCTTTTATTTCCTTTTTCAGTTCCCTTGTTTTTTCATCCAGCTTAGTTCTCTACTCAATTATGAACCTAACATTTACAATAAGCCTCCTTTTTCTATTTCACTTTAATCTTTAGTCACCTAGGGAACCCTAGCTTTGGATGACCTTCCTTTCCCCCTCCAAAAGAATGTGTCTAGTCTTTACCCCAAACTACTTTCTCTTTGAAGGCCTGCCATTTCTCATTTACTGCTTTACCTGTAGTATAAGGGTCTGGCACATAAAGGGTTAATGTGGGACTGAGTACAGTAGTGCCCACACAGTGATATAAGAGAACACATGACCCGCACCTAGGAATTAATTGTAGCATTGGACAGAGCCGTGTGTAGAACCAAGCATGGATACAGTTCCTAGCTTGGACCAATACTATACCTGTGTATATAGTCTCTAGTGGTTAATAAATACTTACTGTTGAACGACCTAAAACTACAAATGCCTTAACTCCTACCAAACTACGCCCAACAAAATTACTTGCCAATCTTTGATTCCATTTCATCTGGCCAACTCATTGAAACTAGCCTTCCTGCAGTTGAGTATTTTCACATGTGATTTTACCTTTTTCATAATTACTTTAACCCTAAGGGTATTTTGATCTCTGTTTTCCAAATGCTTCAATACGGAAATATGCTCGACAAACACTCATTCATCGTCCAGAACTAGATCCAGCAGGGCTTCCTTTCTCACTGGGCTGATCAGCAAAGTTCTCCTCTACACATCCGAAGAATTCCCCTCTCTGTTCCTCCTTTATGCTACAATGTTCCCAATCTGCGTTAGGATAATTGAAGTCCCCCATTATCACTACTGTAAAGTTCCTACACATGTAGTTAGGTCGGATGGTTATATCTTTTACTGAATCCTGAGCCCTTGTTGCCTTGTAAACATTTTGCATCGAACTGTGGGGGTGGCTTTTAAATGTTGGTTATCATGTCTGCATTAATATCAACAACCCACCCTGTATTCATTGGCAAGCCCACTGTGTAAATTGTAAAATCAAATAGAACGAGAGCTCTTTCCATTTAGAATTCAAGAAAAATTGGAGCCAGGGTGGAAGTGTAATTGGTTAAATAAACTCAGGGACAGATACTGTAGCTAAGACTTAACTGGTTCTGCAGATTAACATGACTATTAATTTATAACTAGATGAAGTTGATTTTATTCTGGGGTACATTTAATCGCTAGAATAAATGACTAATATCTTCGTTATAAGAATATAAGAACTTAAGTAATAGGAGCAGGACTAGGCCATTGGGCCCTTTAAGTTTGTTCTGCCATTCGATAAGATTGTGGGTGGTCTTCCAATGAGATGTAAAGCCACCACCAGTTGTAGAGCTCTTGTGTCTCTGTTAGTAGCACTCCTGCCTCTGAGTTGAAAGGTTGGTTAGATTCTAGGACTTGACGGTCATGAAAGGGGTGTTCAGGATGTGGTTCAGCAGGTTGTTAAGCCTTTTGAACTCTCCACACCATTCTCCAACGGGAGAAAAGCGATTGAGGATATGCCAAACAAATGAACAACTTTTGCACTTGTCTTTTGAAATATTTATGCCTGCTTATATTGCTCGATGACCTGTATCTACCTCATGACTTTTTTTGCCCTTTTTCACTTTGACAAAAAAATAGTAACTATTCATCAGCCAGTGACACAGTCAAACTCGGAGGACTATATAACTTCAAAGAAATGGCTTGAAAGGTATGGATTGAAGGTTCGTAGATTATCTTGCTATGATGCCCTTGCGGATTGTGCTTTTCGCCATTCTGATGGTGTGGTGGATATCAAAGGGAAGCCACTGAATGAATGCATGCAAACCAATGCGGTAAGTGAAGTTTCAAAATTAATTTAAAAACAGTTAATTGCTTTTTAGGTTGATGCTTCCATAAGTTACTGAAAATGCAATCTTAAATCTATTTTTTCAGTTTTATAAGCTGTTCCCATCTTTCCTGGAACTCCAACAATCAGGTTTGAGTCCCTGCCACAGTACAGAAACAGCTCTTATCAAAGTCACAAATGACATTCTGTGAGACTGTGACAAAGGTAAACTTTCCCTCCTCGCCTTCTCAACCTGCCTGCAGCCTTTGACATGGTTGGCCACACCATTCCCCCCCAACGCCTCCACACAGTTATTCAGCTGGGCGCGATTGCTCTCACCTGGTTCCATTCTTATCTATCTAATCGTAGCCAGAGAATCACTTGCAATAGTTTCTTGTCCTCCTCCCGCACTGTTACCTCTGGAGTTCCCCATGGATCATTCTTTGGCCCCCTCCTATTTCTCACCTGCATGCTGTCCCTCAGTGACATCATCTGGAGGCACAATGTTAGCCCTCACATGTACGCTGATGACACCCAGCTCTACCATACCACCACCTCTCTCAACTCCTCCAGTGTTGCTAAATTATCAGATTGCTTATCTGACATCCAGCACTGGATGAGCAAAAATTTCCTCCCAAGTATATGTAATAATATGCCTAGGTAGGAACTTTAGTCACAGGAGCTTTTGTACTCTGGGAGTGCTGCTGTGTGCAGGAGATATTGTGACACATTCCTCACTGCAGGAGTCCATGTTTGCTCATGTCTGTATTCTGGCTGTACATGCAATAAACCACTGTTCATTGTCATAAACGCCTCCGAATATCACAACTGGGTACAAATCCTAATATGGCGTCAGAAGTAAACGTCAGCTAAATACTTACGGAGGACAAAGTACACGCGGATACCAATGCTAAAAAAAAAGCTACATGGCAGCGTGGCAAAATTCAGCCCGTCAGACAATCTCAACTTCAGCTGCCCAGAGCAGTGGCCTAAATGGAAGCAACACTTCCGGGACAGGATCGCCACTAAGCTGAACAAGGAGCCTGGTGAAGTCTAGGTATGCACACTAATTATGCGCCGGGGAAGGAGGCAGAGGGAGTCATTAAAATGTTCTCATTTGAGGCGGATGAGGAAAATGATTTTGACAAAGTGCTCGAGAAACTGACTGCATGTTTTGTGCCCAGATGTAATGTCATCCACGAAAGAGCTAAATTTCACCAAAGAGTGCAATAAGAGGGCGAATCAATAGAAGAGCACAGCAGGAGCTTGAATGAACCAGCAGAACCGTGCGAGTTTTGGGAAAAGAGAAAGGAAAATATCCGGGACAGACTCATGATCGGCCTTACTGATAAAGGAATGTCCCAGAAGCCACAGTTACAGCCCAACTTGACACTGGAGAAAGCTATACCACTAGCACGTCAGTCAGAACAGACAAACTCAGAGATGCAAGAACAAATGACTAGCAATGCATTATGTGAAATGTTTCAGAAAGTTGATAAGCGAACGGGGGCTGAGTGGATGAAAAAGGGACTGAGAAAGGGGCATACTAAGAAAAACACACATTTGAAACAGGGTGATGACAGGACATTTCACCAACAACGCCAGACATTCACAGCCACGAGAAGCTTGAAATGTACACATTGTAGCAGAGCACATGCTTGACGAGATCATTGCATTGCAAGGTATGCAGAGTGCTACAAATGTAAGAAAGTAGGCCATTTTATTGTGGTTTGTAGCACCTGTGTGGTCAATGAAGCAACTGCAGGCAATGTGAGAAATAGAGAAGAAAAATGTTTTTCCCTTGGCTCCGTCACGCACATAAATGTGATAGCAAGCCTTGGAGGGTAGACCTCCCAATTCAAGGGACAGTTGTGAGTTTTAAAATAGATACTGGAGCAGACACTGGTATAATTTCCGAGAAAATATACTTTGCCTTGAAGATCCTCCACAGCTCAATGGCACTAATATCACTCTTGACAGTCCAGGAGGGAAACTACAATGCCGGGGAAAAATCCTTGCAAAAGCACTGTACAAAGCGGGAGTTTACAGTGTATGTGATTAATGGGGTGCCAGTGAATAATTTGCTGGGACGTGATGTGGGACCAGCAATGGTTCAGTTCAGCAAGTTGACAAAGTCCATTATGATATCTTTGGAGAAATTGGCCTGCTCAAGGTCACACCAGTTAAGATCATCCTTAAAAAAGGTGCAGTGCCCTACAGTATTCCAAGTGCAAGGAGAATTTCACTGCCGACGCTCCCCAAAGTCAGAAAAGAGTTGGAATGTATGGTCAACTGTGGTGTCATAGAAGAGATCAAAGAGCCAACTGAATGGTGTGCCTCAGTGGTACCTGTGCCAAAGAAAAATGCGTCAATTAGGATCTGCACTGATTTCAAAAGACTTAACACGGCAACACTGAGAGAAAAATACATCCTTCCAACGCTTGATGACATCTTCCCAAAGCTAGCCACCGCCCGAGTGCTTTCATCGCTAGATGCTGTGAGCGGATTCTGGCAAATTCCACGAGATGAATATTGTGCTAAGTTGACCACATTTATAACTCCATTTGGCAGGTATTTCTTCCGCAGATTGCCTTTTGGTGTTACCAGTTCACCAAAAACCTTTCCAAAAGAGATAACAGACTTGTACATGGATGACATCCTGATCTATGGCACGACTGAAGAGGAACATGACCGAAGACTGTCTCAAGCATTGCAAACCCTTGATGCTGCCGGCCTGAAGCTCAAATAAGAGAAATGCTTGATTCGACTGGATTTCCTTGGACACCGCATTGACAACCATGGCATACACCCAGACCCTCAGAAGGTCCAGGCCATTGTGGAGACGAAGCCTCCAGAGAACATCTCAGAATTGTGCAGGATCCTAGACATGATACATTACCTTGGCAAACAGCTCAGAACTAATGTTCCCACAACAGAAGGAAACCTGTTGCCTAAATGGTCCGACTTCAAGTTAATCTGGAAAGCTAACGACTCAGTTAAAGACACTTTTACAACAGACAACATTCTGTTAAAGGGCTGCCCACCCTGTGTCCTGGTGAAGAGGCTGCAGTGGAGCTGGATGAAGAGCGAGGTTGGACTACCAAAGCTACGGTGCTGCAACCAGCTGACACTCCAAGATCCGACCTAATCCAATCGGAGAAGGGCATCTTCTGCCAGAACAGACGCCATCTGAAACCTGTCAGGGTACAAGCTTCAAATGTGGAAGACTTTGAAGATGTCAGCTCTGAACTTTCACCAGCTAGTGACGTGCCATAAGACCCACCAGATGCTGGTGGGGTTGCAGACATGTCCAGAACTGCCAATTCCCAGAGCCCACAGAGAATCACATCTGGAGGCCTGATTGTTAGAAAACAGAAACCATGAAACCTGATCTAGCTAACACATAGCTAGTTGCCTTAGAGAGAGGTCTAGACCTTTGTATTAGTTAACTGTTTGATTAGGGAGTTCATGTGATATGTTAAATAAATGAAAGTGTTCATGTTACTTTCTAGTTAATGACTAGTTTAAAAGTTCTCATTTATGACACAGTAGACTTCTCAGTGACATCCGTTGCTCTTTACTCAAAAGGGGGGCTGATGTAATGATATGTCGAGGTAGGAGCCTTAGTCATAAGAACTTTCGTAATCTGGGAGTGCTGCTGTGTGGGGCCAATATTGTGTGACACATTCCTTACTGCAGGAGTCTGTGTCTGTACTCTGTGTATACCTTCAATAAAGCATTGTTCATTGTCATAAACACCTCCGAATATTACAACTAGGAACAAATCCTAATAGTGTATATTGGGAAGACCAAAGCCATTGCTTTCAGTACCCCCCCCTCCAATCTCCGTCCCCTAGCTACCAACTCCATCTCTGCCAACAGTCTGAGAATAAACCAGCCTGTTCGCAACCTTGGCATCATGTTTGATCTGAGTTTATCCAACCCCATATTCGTGCTGTCACTAATAACGCCCAATTTCACCTCCATAACATTGCTTGACTCCTCCCCTCATAGCTCATCTGTAACCCTCATTTATGCCTTTGTTACATCTAGACTTGACTATTGCAATGCATTTCCGACTGCTTTTCCACATTCTACCCTTGAGATCATCCGCAACCCTGTTGCCTGTGCCTTAACTCGCAGCAAGTACATTCCCCTATCACCCCTGTGCTCACTGGCCTACATTGGTTCCCAGTCAAACAATAGCTTGATTTTTATTTTTATTTTATATTAACAATTTTATACCATTAGTACTAACATTCTTTAGAATTTATTTACAGGTTTCAGTAGGGAATGCTAATAGTTTTAAAAAAAATTTCTGTTTGAATATGGTGCATCATTTCCTGCATCACAATTGTGACTATACTTCAAAAGTACTTCATTGGCTATAATGCGCTTGGAGATGTTCGGTGGTCATGAAAAGCGCTATATAATTGCAAGTCCTTTTGTTGAAATGACTTAGGCAATGGCCATTGAGCTATTCACCAGCAGGTAGCGTTAACTAGAATTACACTGCCCTCTAGTGATCCTACAGAATTTCAAGTTAAGATGAAATGCATGTTGCGTTAGGGCATCATAGGCTGGAATTTTACGTTCCACGGGCGGGCGCGTGCCCGACCTGAACGGGCGCAAGATCCCACGAGATGGCATCGGGCACTCGCTCGGCGGGCACACACAAAAGTTGGAAGAGCGCCCACTGACAATCAAGTGGACAATTAAGCTCATTAACGGCCCGATTGAAATGGATTTTTTTTGTGGCCCGTCCAACCTTAGGGATGGCGGGAGGGCCAGCCGGCCAGGCGGGCTTTACATTTTTGCTGAAACCTCATCCACGGGTGGGATGAAGTCTCCGTTGGGATTTATAATAAAGAGAAATACTTGGGCATTGTTTTTTTTTAATGAAGTCTGCTTTCAGGTGCTTGATTGATTGTGCATTTTTTGCAGCACTTTTGTGAATTGTTTTATTATTTGAAGGTCTGTATCTCGCTGAGGTATCAGTCTGCCTTCAGGGAGCTCAGTGGAGGTGCTCTCCAGCACCCGCAGTGACGTTGGCGCCCGCCCTCTTCCCCCACCGATGGTAGTGCTGAGCTTCTCTCTGGGCCCAGTTCGCGTTGGTTGTTAATTGGCCAGCTAGCATCAGATCGCGTTCACAGCGCGATCTCGGCCGGGAGCGGTTTTTACGTCTGCTTCCGGCCGCACCGACTTCGGGCCCACCCTGAGGGTGAAATTCAGGCCATAGAATTGTTGCAGCACTTGGAGGAGGCCAATAGGCCCATTGTGTCCGTGCTGGCTCTCTGCAAGATCAACTCAGCTAGCCCCATTCCCCTGCGTTTTCTTCATAGCCTGCAAATTGTTTCTATCTCCCAATCACAAAAAACCCCTTCCATCTATTTTATGAAATCATTTTGAAATAGAGGGGGACTATGTATGTATTCATTTATTTTGTGCGTAATAATGAAATAACGCCATCAAACTGTGTTGTAGAAGTTGCATCTGGGGTCCCGTGTAATTTGCATAATGTAGCTTGTTTTTTTGCTCCTTGACAAACCTGTTGTGAAGAGTTTGATTAATGAATGAATGGTGCATTTCAGATAGAGAATCTGTATACAGTGAGTAGTGGAGGGACTACGAGGCCAATATGAAAGTGCGAGCAGGTCATATCTTAATAATGAAATCCATTTCCCTCCTTGATCACGGCAAGGTGTAGCACTTCCTCATTTATATGAGGGAATCTAAGGACGCATTTCTTCTACAACTTTAATAATGAGTAATTTGCTTTCTGCTTTGCGCCAATATTAAAGGGTTACAGCGTCAAACCAGAGTTAAGACCTAATTGTCTCCAGTGATGCAGACCAACACTTCTTTCTCCTGTTTCCTTATATGTTAGATTGGGCCAGCAGTGCATATCTAGCCTGTACTTATGCAGTCAAGGAGAGAATCAGAGCTACAGTATTGTAGCTCCAACTCCCCACAACCCACCTTTGGCTGTGGTTCTGTGTTTGAAGCACAGCGTTAATGAATTTACCCTCATAAATATGGCACCAGTACGTAGCAAGATCATTTTGTATTGACTCCAGTGTAAGCACATTTTCACCGTCAGCATTTCTTGTCCCACCTTCAGTGTATCCATCAATGAAATTGTGTTTGTTAGTTTGACACTTGGTTTAGTGTGGGCAGTTGTTCAGATCAGTGTTCAGGATATTTAATGTAAGATTCCCGGAATTTTTACTTTCCATTTGAACTGTTAAAATGATTTCAGTAGCTAGATATTATATTTAAATTATTTATTATTTCTACTGAACACTGAACTCATAGAAATCAACCATAAAAATTTTAATCTACAATTGAGAACTGATGGGGAAGCTGCAATAAGATTTTGACTGTGCTGAAATCTTAAGGATTATTATTTACTGGAGAATTAGCCGCATCTCCCCGATGACTGTGAGCTCAGGTCACTTCTTTACTTAAGTAAAGCACTGAATCTAAAGCCTCTCCTATCAGTCAAAGAACATCATGTCACTTTTGGGATTACTTCCTTATTCTACTAACACTGAACTGATTGTAAATTTATTTTAAAACTTCCACTTCAACAGGAAACTAGAATTAAACTGGTGAATGCCAAGTACTGTGGCCGCTTTGCACATACTCAGTGGAAAGATGGGTCTGTAATGCATGTTTACATAACTGCAGAGAAGTGCAAACAGTACCAGCGGAGAATGAAAACTGCTCTGGACCAGATACAAAGGAGGTAAGTTTGAAACCTATTTCAATTGCTGGATGAAGATATTTTCAATGTTGTATTTAAAATCAATGGTGCAATGGCAAATTTAGAATTGGAAATAATGTGCCACTATTAATTGTATGCAAGCTGTGGGCATTAACTGGGGATTCACTTGAGCCTCTATAAAAAGACACAGACTAAAACTGTGGTGGTTGAGTTGGGTGTGGGCTTGTCATCTGTAGATCTGTAAATAAATATAAAAGTGTGTAAAGATTGGCTTCAGTTCTATCCTTCACCAGCTGGCTTTCTGGAATAGAGCACGCACACTGTGACATATCTAGGACCTGATTCATGAAATAGCAAAGTTTTAGGCTGATTGCAAGTGTTGTGCAAAGTATACAGTGCCACGGGGATCAGTGCTGGAGTCTCAACTATTTACAATCTATATCAATGACTTGGATGAAGGGACCAAATGTATGTTTGCTAAAGTTGCTGATGACGCAAAGATAGGTAATAGAGTAAAGTTGTGAATAGGAGTCTGCATAGGGATATAGATAGGTTAGGTGAATGGGCAAATTTTGGCAGATGGAGTATAATGTAGGAAAATATGAAGTTGTCTACTTTGGCAGGAAGAATAGAAAAGCAGTATACTATTTAAATGGAGAGAGATTACAGAACTTAGCAGTACAGAGGGATCTGGGAGTCCTAGTGCATGAGTCTCAAAACGTTAGTATGCAGGTACAGCAAGTGATTAGAAAGGAAATGGAATGTTGTAATTTATTGCAAAGGAAATGGAATATATAAGTAAGGAGGTTTTGCTTCAGTTGTACAGGGCATTGGTGAGACCACACCTGGAGCACTGTGTATAGTTTGGTCTCCTTATTTAGGAAAGGGTACAATTGCATTAGAAGCAATTCAGAGAATGTGCACTGGACTGATTCCTGAGGTGAAGGGGCTATCTAATGTGGAAAGGTTGGACAGGTTTTCACAACATTTAAGAAGCCTCACAACATTAAGAAGCATCTAGATGAGCACTCGAAACACCATAGCATACAGGGCTACAGGCCAAGTGCTTGAAAATGGGTTTAGAATAGATAGGTCCTTGAAGGCCAGCACACACATGATGGGCCAAAGGGCCTGTTTCTATGCTGTATAACTCTATGACTCTATGACTAGGTTGGGCCTGGATCCATTGGAGTTTAGAAGATTGAAAAGTGATCTTATTGAAACATATACGATTCAGGGAGTGTCTCGACAGCATGGATACTGGGGGTGTGTTTTCCTTTGTGGGAGAGACTAGAATTAGGGGATGTAGTTTAAAAATAGGGAGTCTCCCATTTAAGACAGAGCTGAGGCGAAACTTTTTCTCTCAGAGGGTCGTTAGTCTGTAGAATTCTCTTCTCCAGAGAACAGTGGAGGCTGTGTCATTGAATTTATTTAAGGTTGAGTTAGATAAATTCTTGATTGACAAGGGAGTCAAAGGGTATAGGGGGTAGACAGGAGAGTAGAGTTGCGGTTACATTCAGATCAGCCATGATCTTATGCGGCAGAACAGGTTTGAGGGGCTGAATGGCCTACTCCTGCTCCTAATTCATATGTTCGTATGTATGTTTGTTCATATGTGTAGGCAAAGCAAAATAGAACAGAGAATGCAGAAATGCAGCAAGGTGGGTAAAGTAGGTGATATTAATTTATATCCTGAAATGTCTCATACTTACTTGATAAGCATGTATTTATGTATTTTTACTATGAGGTTAGTGTATAATGCGCATTGATCCATTTCAGAATGTCATGTTTTTTTTATTCTTTCATGGGATTTGAGCATCACTGGCTAGGCCAAGGATTTGTTGCAATTCCCTCGTTGCTCTTGAGAAGGTGATGGTGAGCTATCTTCTTGAACTGCTGCAATCCATGCGGTGTAGGTACACCCAAAGTGGTGTTAGGAATGGAATTCCCAGTTTTTGACCCAGTAACAGCGCAGGAATGGCGATATAGTTCCAAGTTAGGATGGTGCGTGGCTCGGAGGGAAACTTGCAGTTGGCAACGTTCCCATGCATTTGCTGCCCTTCTTCTTCTACCAAGGTGGTAAAGGTTGTGGGTTTGGAAGGTGTTGTCGAAGGAGAGTTGCTGTCATGCCCACTTGCTTAATTTCTATCATGCCTCTGTCACATTACATTCAATGCTCCCTCAAGCATCCTACTGATGCTTGGCTTAATTGTCCGACTCCTCTCAAATGACTTCTGATCCTCCGAGCTCCATTGTTCCTTCTTCCAGCTCCTTGCACTGGGAACAATGGCTTTAATTTTATTGTTGGCGTTTAGATTTCTGTCATCAGCCAGGAAAGGCATAAACATTATTTAAACTTATTTTTTTTGGCTATCAACTGCCTTTAACCATGAGGTTCCCTGTCAGAAGCCATCTGTCTGATTTTTACTGGGCTGTTAGCTGAGCTTTGCCCACAGATTTCCCAACAGTGAACTGTCTTTGAAATTTTTCTTTGGCAGCCAGCCAATCTCTTTACTGGTTCCCGGTTGGAAACGGCCTTTGAAATTTTTACTGGGCTGTCAGCCATCCTCATCTGTATGCGGCTGAGGTTTCTCCCTCTTCTCTGCAATATCATTTTTAATTCATGAAACCTGTCTGTTTATTAATTCATTTTCAAAAGTTTGATTTTGTGCCTTATTGCGGACTTCACAGAATCACAGAATTGATACGGTGCAGAAGGAGGCCATTCGGCCCATCGTGCCTGCACCAGCACTCTGAGTGAGCAACTCATCTAGTATCCTTCCCCCACCTTCTCCTCCTAACCCTGCACACTCCTTTTCAGATAACAGCCTAATTTCCTTTTGAATGCTTCAGTTGGACCTGCCTCCACCATATTCTTAGGCAGTGCATTCCAAAACCTAACCACTCACTGCGCAAAAAAGTTTCTCATCATATCACTTTCACTTATTTTGCTAATAACTTCAAATTTGTGCCCACTTGTTCTCGATCCTTCCATGAGTGGGAACAGTTTCTCCCTATCTACTCTGCCCAGATCCCTCATGATTTTGAATACCTCTATCAAATCTCCTCTCAGTCTTCTTTTCCGTAAGGAAAGCAGTCTTAACTTCTCCAATCTATCTTCATAACTGAGGTTCCTCATCCCTGGAATAATTTTCATGAACCTCTTCTGCACCATCTCTGATGCCTTCACATCCTTCCTTAAGTGCAGCACCCAGAAGTGGACACAATACTCCGAACTAGTGACTTATACAAATTCATTGTAACTTCCCTACTTCCCTGCTCTTGTTCTCTATGTCCCTATTAATAAAGCCCAGGATACTATATGCTTTATTAACTGTTCTCTCAACCTGTCCTGCCACCTTCCATGATTTATACACATATACACCCAGGTCCCTCTGCTCCTCCACCCATTTTAGGGTTGTATCCTTTATTTTGTATTGTCTCTCCATGTTCTTCCTACCAAAATGCATCACCTCACACTTCTCCGCATTGAACTTCATCTGCCACCTATCTGCCCACTTCACCAACTTGTCTACGTCCTTTTGAAGTTCTACACTGTCCTCCTTGCAGTTTACAATTCTTCCAAGTTTTGTATCATCTGCAAACATTGAAATTGTCCCCTGCACACCAAGATCTAGATCATTAATATATATCAGGAAAAGCAAGTTCCCTGGGGAACTCCACTACAAACCTTCCTCCAGCAGGAAAAACATCTACATCCATTAATCACTACCCTTTCTCCTGTCGTTCAGACAATTGTGTATCCATATTGCCACTGTCCCTTCTATTCCATGAGCCACAGCTTTTCTCCCAAGTCTGTTGTGTGGCACTGTATCAAACATCTTCTGGAAGTCCACATACACTATCAACAATATTGGTCTCATCAACTGTCTCTGTTACCTCTCAAAAAACTCCAGAAAGTTAGTTAAACATGGTTTTCTCTTAAGAAACCCATGCTCGATTTTCTTAATTAACCCACATTTGTCAATGTAACTATTAATTTTGTCTTGAATTATTGCTTCTAATAGTTTCCCCACCACTGAAGTTAAACTGATTGCCTGTAGTTGTTGGGCTTATCCTTATGCCCTTTTTTGAACAAGGGTGTAACATTGGCAATTCTCCAGTCCTCTGGGATCACCCATGAGACTAAGGAAGGCTGAAAAATTATGACCAGTGCCCATAATTTCCACACTCACTTCCTTCAGTATCCTTGGATGCATCTCGTCTGGTCCTGGTGTCTTATCAATTTTAAACACATAACCTACCCAATACCACCTCCTTTTCAATTTTAAACCCATCTAGTGTCTGAATTGCCTCCTCTTTTACCATGGCCTGGGTAGCATCCTCTTCCTTGGTAAAGACAGATACAAAGTACTTTTTTTTTGAAAAATACACTTTATTCATAAAATATCTGAAAGAACATTACAAAACATTTCTAAATCGCCATCACAAAAAGTGCAATCAGATTCAACTTTTACACATGGATCACGAGGTGCTTCAATACAATCAATGAATATTACACTCATTTCAATATGGTCATTATAGACAGTCAGCAGTCAGACAGTGCAATGGTATTGGAGTTATCAACATACATCATGTTGCACTCTGAGGTGCTTCAATCCAATTATAATACAATTAGTATTCAATGCATACATTCATTGTGAGTCATACAGCCCAAGGGGTCTATACAATTCCCAGCCCCTCGGCGCACCATGGCAGAAAGGTCATAGACAGCGACCTTTCCCCATTGCGCCAGCTGCCCCAAGCTTTAGTGCGTCCCTCAGCACGTAGTCCTGGACCTCGGAATGTGTCAGTCTGCAACTCGGTCGGGGACAACTCTTTGCACTGGAAGACAAACAAGTTTCGGGCAGACCAAAGAGCGTCTTTCACCGAGTTGATGATCCTCCAGCTGCAGTTGATGTTTGTCTCGGTGTGTGTCCCTGGGAACAGCCCGTAGAGCACAGAGTCCTGTGTCACAGAACTGCTTGGGATGAACCTCGATAGAAACCACTGCATCTCTCTCCAGACCTTCTTTGCAAAGGCACAATCCACAAAGAGGTGAACAACGGTCTCGTCCCCACCACAGCCACCTCGAGGGCAACGTGCAGAGGGGGGTGAGACTCTTGGCTTGGAAGGATCTGACGGGGAGGGCCTTTCTCACCACCAGCCAAGCTACATCTTGGTGCTCGTTGGAAAGTTCTGGTGATGAGGCATTCTGCCAAATGACTTTGACAGTCCGCTCGGGGAACCATCCAACAGGATCCACCATCTCCTTTTCCCGCAGGACCTCTAAGACGTTACGTGCCGACCACTGCCTGATGGACTTGTGGTCAAAGGTGTTTCTCTGCATAAATTTTTCCACGAGGGACAGGTGGTACGGCACGGTCCAACTACTTGGAGCGTTCCGCGGCAGCGTGGCCAGACCCATCCTTTGCAACACTGGGGACAGGTAGAACCTCGGCACGTAGTGACACTTGGTGTTTTCGTACCGAGGGTCTACGCACAGCTTCTTGCAGCCACACACAAAGGTGGCCATCAGGATGAGGGTGATGTTGGGCACATTTTTTTCCCCCTTTATCTAGAGGCTTGTACATCATGTCCCTGCGGACACAATCCATTTTCGACCTCCAGATAAAGCGAAAGATGGCTCGGGTGATCGCCATCGCGCAGGAGTCTGGAATGGGCCAGACCTGCGCCACGTACAGCAACAGCGAGAGTGCCTCACGGGTTCTTACCTGCAATAGAGAGGGAGTGTCGCTTCCACATGCCCAGTTTTCTGTGCACCATAGACACTCGCTTCTTCCAGTTTCTAACGCATGCCCCGGTCCCTCCGAACCATATCCCAAGCACCTTCAGGCCATCAGCCCTGACGGTGAAGGGGACAAAGGATCGGCCAGTTCCCTAAGAACATGGCCTCACTCTTCCCACGATGTCCCTTGGCTCTTAAGGCCAGTTCGAACTGGTCGCAGATGTCATTTAATCTCAGCTTATGCCCTCTGTCTCCATGTGTGAATCCCCTTTTTGGTCCCTAATTGGCCCTACTCCTCCTTTTACCACCCTTTTACTATTTATGTGCCTGTAGAAGACTTTGGGATTCCCTTTTATGCTAGCTGCCAGTCTCTTTCCATAATCCCTTTTTGCTTCTCTTATTTGCTTCTTCACATCTGAACTTTCTATATTCAGCTTGGCTGTCAACTGTATTGTATACTGGACAACTGTCAAAAGCACATTTTTTATTTAATTTCTACTTCCTTTGTCCTTTGTACCTGAATCATCTCCCATCGTTCAGCTTCAGTTTTTCCTGCCAATCTTTGACTCCAATTAATTCAGCCCAGAACTGTTCTTATCCCGTTGAAGTTGGCTTTCCCCACAGTTAAATTTTCTTTTTCTGGATTGTTCTTTGTCCTTTTCCATAGTCAGCCTAAATCTTATGATACAAAAACAGAATTACCTGGAAAAACTCAGCAGGTCTGGCAACATCGGTGGAGAAGAAAAGAGTTGACGTTTCAAGTCCAACATGACCCTTCAACAGAACTGGAGTATAGTTAGGAGAGACCTGCTGAGTTTTTCCAGGTAATTCTGTTTTTGTTTTGGATTTCCAGCATCCGCAGTAGCTTTTTGTTTAAATCTTATGATACCCTGATCAGTGCCCCCTAAATGTTCTCCCACTGACACTTGATCCATTTGGCCCACCTCATTCCCAAGAACCAGGTCTAGCAATGCCTCCTTCCTCGTTGGACTGGAAACTTACTGCTGTAGAAAATTTTCCTGAACACACTCTAGGAACTCTTTCCTCTTTCGCCCATTATACTACTACTCTCCTGGTCTATATTTGGACAATCAAAGTCCCCATTATAAGTACTCCATAATTTTTGCAGCATTCTGTAATTTATTTTTCAAATTTGTACCTTTACACCCTTCCCACTAGTCAGTGACCTAGAGGCCCTGCTGGGCAATGTAATTGCACCTTATTTGTTCCTGAGCTTCAGCCAAATGGATTCTGTCCTTGATCCCTCTGGGACATCCTCTATCTCCAGCACTGCAATGCTCTCCTTTATCAATACCGCCACACCTTCCCCTTTTCTTTCTTTCCTATCTTTCCTGAACACCTTGTATCCAGGGATATTTAACACCCAGTCCTACCCCTCTTTGAGCCAGCTCTCTGTTATAGCCACAACATCATATTAGCTAATGGCAATCTATGCTTGTAACTCACTAGTCTTATTTACCACACTCTGCCTCTATGTGCATTCACATACATGCACAGTAACCCTGATTTAGAACCTGCTACAGCCTCCTTTACTCTGAGCCCACCTATTGGGGAGGATTTTTCACTGAGTGGGTGGGTGCGCGCCCGACCTGCTCGAGTGTAAAATGACACGCGACGATGTTGGCCGAGCGTCTCGACGTCATCGCGCGATATTTCAGCTGGCGGGCGTGCACAGAATCGGCAGCGCGCCTGCTGCCAATTAAAAGGCCTACGAAGGCCATTAACAATATAATTGAATTAAATTTTTCGCTGCCCGTCCAACCTTACGGTTGGCGGGCAGGAGAAAAAGCCAAGCGGCCTTTGCATTTTTTGCGAAACCTCATCCATGGGCGGGATGAGGTTTCGATCCCTCATTTAAAAATAAATTTTAAAATTTCATCCTAATTTCTAATATGTGCCTGCTCTTTTGACAGAGTCACAAGAGGGGACATGTTTTTTAACATTTTTTAAATCTTTATTTTTAATTTTCAAAACTCTTCATCTCCCTGAGGCAGTTCTGTGCCTCAGTGAGTTTTCCTGCACACACTTGTGTTCATGTGCGAACTTGCACTCTTGCCCTCCTCCACCTCCCCCCGACACAGGCAGCACTGAGTGCTGAAGCATGTGTTCCATGCTGGGTGGGCCTTAACTGACCTGTCAGCGTGAAATCGCGGTCCTGCCCTGATGCTGGGCGGTGGGTGGCTTCCCGACCGTTCCCGCCCGCCCCCGCCAAGCTTCCTGCCAAGGGAAAACTCCTGGCCATTATTCCCAACCCTAGTCCTGTCTATCTCTCCAAGTATTCTGTGCCTCTTGTTACTTCTCTCTATCATCCCCTGGTTCCCACACCCTCACCGAGTTGGTTTAAACCCTCCCCAGCAGCACCAACAAAAAAGGAACTCTGTACCGGTTCGATTCAGGCACAACCTGTCTGGTCTATACAGATCCCATCTACCCCAGAGCTGCTTCCAATGTCACAAGACTGAGGTTCTCCCTCCTGCACCATATTTCCAGCCACGCATTCATCTGTTTATCCTATATTTCTGTACTCGTTTGCACATGGCACTCAGAGTAATCCGGAGATTACTACCTTTGAGGTCCTGCTTGCTAATTTCCTACCTAGCTCCCGAAACTCAGACTGCAGGACCACATCCCTCTTTCTGCCTATGTCATTGGTAATTAATGTGGACCATGGCTGCTGGCTATTCACCCTCCCCCCTCCGGGTGCTCCGCAGCCGCCCAGTGACACCCTTGACCCTGCACCCATGAGGCAACAGCCATCCTGGATTCACGTCTGCAGCCACAGAAACGCCTATCTATCCCCCTAACTATAGAATCACCGATCACTATTGCTCTTCCACTCTTTCTTATATCCCCACTGTGCAGCTAAGCCACCCGTGGTGCCATGAACTTGGCTTTGGCTGTACTCCCCAAATGAACCATCACTCTTGTCTGCATTCAGAACTGAAGACTGGATGGAGAGTGGTATGCATTCAAAGGACTCCTGCTGTACCTGCCTGTTCCTTTTTTATTGTCTGGTGGTCACCCCTTCACTCTCTTCCTGCATTTTCTTAAGCTGCGGGGTGACCATATCTATAAACGTGCTATCCACGTAACTCTCAACCTCGTGGATGTTCCACTGCTGCTCAAGTTCCACAACCCGGAGCTCAAGCTACTGCAACTGACGACACTTTCTGCACAAATGGCTACCCAGGACATGGGAAGTGTCCTGGAGTCCCCACATAGCACAGGACGAGCACTCTTGAGGTTGGAGCAGCCCTACCATTTCTCTATTAACTGATAACCTTGTGACTGTGATTAAACATTACTGCTGGTAATAAACCTTACAAATATTAATAAAGCTTTACCAACACCAATAAATCTCACTACTATTAATAGACCTTAGCACTATTGATAAATCCTACCAAAACTTAGTACACCTTACTGGTGGTAATGAATCTTAGTTATAAATCTTATAAAAGCTTACAATTATAATAAATTACCTGAGTTTTGAAAGATAAATGAGAAAAATAGTCACCAACCAATCACTTACCTGTTTCCCTGTGATGTCAGTCTTTGACTTTTCTCAGAACCCGGTCAGTCATTAGACTGGCTGGCTCTCCGTGCCCTTTTTAAACTGAAATCTCCCCCGCTCTCCGCGCCCTTTTTAAACTGAAATCCCCCCCCACTCTCCGCACCCTTTTTAAACTGAAATCCCCCCCCACTCTCCGCACCCTTTTTAAACTGAAATCTCCCCCGCTCTCCGCGCCCTTTTTAAACTGAAATCCCCCCCCACTCTCCGCACCCTTTTTAAACTGAAATCCCCCCCACTCTCCACACCCTGTTTAAACTGAAGTCACCCCCATTCTCCGTGCCCTTTTTAAACTGAAATCTCTCCCACTCTCCGTGCCCTTTTTAAACTGAAATCTCCCCCGCTCTCCGTGCCCTTTTTAAACTGAAATCTCCCCCGCTCTCCGCGCCCTTTTTAAACTGAAATCTCCCCTGCTCTCCGCGCCCTTTTTAAACTGAAGTCACCCCCATTCTCCGTTCCCTTTTTAAACTGAAATCTCCCCTGCTCTCCGCACCCTGTTTAAACTGAAGTCACCCCCGCTCTCCGCACCCTGTTTAAACTGAAGTCCCCCCCGCTCTCCGTGCCCTTTTTAAACTGAAGTCTTCTGAAGGACTGATTCCATCAATTTATTTGGTTCCATTTTGGCCTATTCTGTCCAATTCAAAGCAAAGAGTGCTCCCCCCCCTCCCCGCCCCCCCCCCCCACCCCCACCCCACCCCACCGCCACACCATTGCTAATTTTATTCAGTTAACTTTCTCTGTTTTTGCTTCACTGTTCTCCTAAATGGCCCTGCGAATTATATCCTTCCACACATCATTGCATTTCACATTCACCACACACCATCAAACTCTCTCTTGTCCCCTAACTTTCCTCCGCTGCTTTTCTCTGACATTTCACTGCTTCCCGTTACTCAACTAGTCATTCTATGATGCCGCCCACTCACTTCCATTTCCCGCTCGCCACCAGCAACCTCATTCTTTGCTCCTCCTTCTGCCCTAATGTTTTGCAGGACCACAGATCAACCCAGCCTTCCTAACCTTCCCTCTCCACCCATCACACATCCAACTTCATGATCACATAAAGCCAAACCCCATCCTGTTTATAATAAATCTGCCATTTACACACCATGTCACAACTCCCTGCCATATGAACCACCACAGTCGGATACTTGTTAACAAAACCACCTCCCACAGCACAAACTGATACTCTCTCACACTATTCAAATATAGCAACAAAAATGCCCCAAGGAGCTTTGTAGAGATATAATCAGACTGCGAAGGATGCCAAGCCAAAAAGACATTAGAAGATGTGATGAGAAGCTTGGCTAGAGAGGCAGCCTTTAAAAAGGGTCATAAAGAGAAGAGAGACTTGAAGGCAGAGATATTTAGGGAAGGAATTCCCAAGCATGAGGCCTTGGAGGTTGAAGGCACTGCCATCAATGGGAGTGTGATGTGTAAGGTTATGGGCTATGACAACACCCTGGCAGTAGTACGGATTTTTGTTCCAGAGCTAGCCATGCCCATATCCAAGCCGTTCTATTATAGCCACAACACTGGCATGTATTTGACAATATGGAAAATTGCCCAGTAGTGCCTGCCCAATCCAGACAATCACCACCCTATCAGGCTACTCTCTCAATCATCAGTAAAGTGTGGAAGGTGTTGTCGACAGTTCTATCGAGCAGCACTTAGACAGCAATAGCCTGCTCACTGATGCTCAGTTTGGGTTCCACCAGGGCCACTCAGCTCCTGACCTCATTACAGCCTTGGTTCGATCATGGACAAAAGAGCTGAACTCCCAAGGTGAGGTGACAGGATTTTGACCCAGCGACAGTGAAAGAATGGCGATATATATCCAAGTTAGGATGGTGAGTGACTTGGAGGGAATTTCCAGGTGGTGGTGTTCCCATCTATCTGCTGCTCTTGTCCTTCTAGATGGTAGTGGTCGTGGGTTTGGAAGTTGCTGTCCAAAGAGCCTTGGTGAATTCCTTCACTGAACGTCGTTCCTTCACTGTCACTGGGTCAAAATCCTGGAACTCCCTTCCTAACAGCACTGTGGGTGTACCTACACCAGATGGACTGCAGCGGTTCAAGAAGGCAGCTCACCACCACCTTCTCAAGGGCAACTAGGGATGGGCAATAAATGCTGGCCTATCCAGTGAAGCCCACATCCTGTGAATGAATAAAAGTAAAATGTCCCTTCAACTGGCAGTGAGTGAGATCCCTGTGGATGTGTGATGGGTTTGTGAGTGTGTGAGCTGAGAGTGATGAGAAGAGTGACTTACCCTGGCGGAACGGAAAAGTTCATTGATCCTCTTTTGGCACTTGGTGGCTGACTGCTTTTGCAGGGCGTTGGCGCTGACCACTGCTGCCACCACCTCCCAAGTTGGACTTGTCACCTTGCTTGCTGGTATGTGCCTGTAACGGGGGTAGTGGACTTCATGGCGGGCCACCGCTGGCTCCAGTAGGCATCCAAGGGGGGGTGCCGCTAAATTTGGGGGCAGCATGTTTCCTCCCTTTGGCAGCCATGACTTTGCAACAGCTCCTGATCCTTTAGAGAGTGCTGGCTCTGTACAGGGGCGCCCTATAAATATGGTGCCTAGATTACTGAAGGCCTGAGGTGACAGGGGGGGCAGGTGAATCAGAGGCTGCCCCGCCAGTGATCCAAGTGTATGCATTTTCAATGAGGGGGGACGTGCCAGGAATGGGGTGATATGACGCAAAAATGCACCATTGCAGCCGGTGGGTAAAATGTCCTTTCTCCCGCTCACGACCACACTTCATGCAAATCTGGGACGATACCACCCAATTTTTTTTTTCCTGATGAGATTGTTTTCCACCCATTCTTGTTTTCCAAATTTCTTTGGACCACACTGCTTTCCAACTGGAAGGATGGGGCTGGCGACATTCAAATACGCTAATACAAATAGCATTCTATAACTAAACACCATCAGCTGTGTCAAAGCATCTCTTGATCTGAAACTTCTCAATATATACCGTAAACCATGGCGTATGATTTGACCTGGTGTCTAAGATAACTCCAGTTTTCACCCTGCATTCTTATGTTTTACTTATCGGTACCTCATAACTGGGTGCAAGGGATCAAATAGACGATAAGGGTGAAGATGTGTTGCGTAGCTCTGCGGGAGTTTAAGACGTGCCTACACCTTGCATTGGATGCCGATGACATTTCAAAGTGGCGACCGACCACACCCAGGCTGGTGTTTCACTTTTATACTCATCGCATAAGTCGATACCCCATTTTGGAGGGATTTTTCGAGGCTTCAAAGGTTGACTTATATGCCGACATCTATGGTACTTGATGTAGAAACTTGGTAGCCTTTCTGTCTACAAGTGTCCTGACAAAGAGTTTTCACCTTTGCACCAAATTAAATAGTATTTGACTGCGTCAAAGATTAGTAAAGTTGTTCTTTAGTCCTGAAGTATTCTTGTGTTTCGTTTCCTGTTTCACAGAATTGACTGGCTTCAGCAGGGGAGTAGGGAACTGTTTGGGACCATAATTGAGGATCAGATCTACGTCTTAGTTGACACCTCTCAGTCCATGAAAGATAAACTGGAGTTGGTGCAAAGAAAGATCTTTCAACTCATGCAGGTTTGTTCTGACTCTCATAAAATTTTATTTCTGGGTTAAGAAGCTTCCTTTCACGAGCTACCGATTATTAGCTGGATGATTTAGCACAGCACAACACCTCTTGACAAATCCTGTAAATTTTCTACACATAACCAAATATAGTGAGACGTGTTGCCCGATCTACAATTTTCCATTGGACAGTCCTAGAGGCAATGAAAGTGCTCATTTTTAAGCAGATTTGTGTGACAAACCACTTGCTGCAATAGATCGCTTATTCTACTAATTACTAGTTCCAGTCAGTTAAGACTGCTTCTTAAGGTAACTTAATTCGCTTTGCCAGATTGTGATGGGAATTCTAAGCTATACCCCTGACACAGCTCCAAAATAAGGCTGTTATTTATAATAAAACATCTGCGCTGCAAATGATACAAATGAATTGTTCTGAACCAACACCAGGGTAAAGAAGGCTAATTTCTGCAGTGTGCCTATTTAAGCACATGGGGCAGAATTTTACGACGATGGAATTTTACGGTCCCGCCGAAGCCATTGGAGTTTTGAATGGCTGGCCGCATTTTAAGGCGGGCGGTAAAATTCCGCCCCATGTTGCCTTCCAGCATTAACTACTGCCAGAATTGACAACCCTGAATGCCTGTGTATTCCTCCTTCTGTCATTCACTATTACCCTTGTTTTAAGCAATGTCGCCATAAGATTTTTCTGCTTTCAACATCTGCACTTTTCCATGTACATTGTGTGAGGGTGCAATAGCTCAAGTACAGGAATATTTAATCGTTGTCAGACGGTTCCTCTAAACCTGCCTTCCAGCCCTTAGATTTTAACCCATTCTGTTAGCCCAACACCTTATACATATGTTCCAACCCTCATTGTAATATCCTCCATGGGATGAACACATTTTTAATGCTGTAGTCAGGTGTATATTTATGTTTACGGTGAATATTTCATAATACATTGGGGCATTGGAACCTAAGAGGATCCTCTGTGGTCCCCATATTCATTAGATTTCTCTCCATTTGGCTTTCAACTTTTGCGTACATGCTGGCTCACTAGAACATTATTTCTGTTGCTCTCCATTCATTAAAAAGACTTTCGACGATGACAGTCCTACCTTCCTTTGAGTAGTCCCCTCTTTTGGAAGTTAGCACATGGGGACCCTGGAAAATTGTCAACATTCGATGAGGGGTCCCCACACAGAAATGTTTGAAAACCACGGCCATTAAATTTCACAATAAAACACAATCTGCACAGTTTGGAGGAATTATATGCTTGAGGGCCTAATGAATCTGTGTTGGAGGCATTTGGGTGTCAGCAGTTTAAATTACAGTTGTTAAAATACAACATGGTCATTAAAAGGCATCTTAACAAATGTCTTTGAATCTACACATCAGCCTGTCTTTGCAAAGATGAGAAAAAATGTCAAGGTTGGTTGAGTAAAGGGCTTTTGATCAAGTGAAGCTTTTTGTTCTTGTACCTGAATTCTCCCATGTTAGCTACTAGAATTTGGAAGCCCCTAACTTTTCACTTTATTAAACAAATTGATGTAGTCCTAAATAATGAGTACATTTTAGCATTCAGGCTATCCTGAATGGTCACAAATCCAAACAAACAGATTTCACTAGAATAGAGAGTAGTACGTTAATAGGCGAAGTTGAAGTAAGGGAGAAGTCTAAATCAGGGTTACTATGCATGCATGTGAATGCACAGAGTATAGTAAATAAGATTGGGGAGTTACAGGCACAGATTGCCATGTGGAAATATGATGTTGTGGCGCTAACAGAGACCTGGCTCAAGGAAGGGCAGGACTGGGTGTTAAATGTTCCTGGGTATTCAGAAAGGATAGGAAAGGAAGAAAAGGAGGAGGGGTGGCGGTATTGGTTAAGGAGAGCATTGCAGTGCTGAAGAAAGAGGAGGACCCAGAGGGTTCAAGGGCAGAATCAATTTGGCTAGAGCTAAGGAACATAAGGGAGCAGTTACATTGCTCGGTTAGTCTATAGGCCATCAACTAGTGGGAAGAATGTAAAGGAGTAAATCTGCAGGGAAACTACAGAGAGGTGCAAACATTATAGAGTAATTATAGTGGGGGACTTTAATTACCCAAATATAGGCTGGGACAGTGGTAGCGTAAAGGGCAGAGGGGGCAAGAGTTCCTAGAGTGTGTTCAGGAGAATTTTCTACAGCAGTATGTGTCTAGTCCAACAAGAAAAGATGCATTGCTAGACCTGGTTCTTGGAAATGAGGTGGGCCAAGTAGGTCAAGCATCAGTGGAGGAACATTTAGGAGACAGTGATCTTTGTATCATAAGGTTTAGGATGATGGTAGAAAAGGACAATGTGAAATCCAGAGTAAGAATAATTAACTGGGGGAGAGCCAACTTCGATGGGGCAAAAACAAAGCTGGGCTGGATAGACTGGGACAACCTCTAGCTGAACAATGAGCTACCTTCAAAAAAGAAATGGTTCAGGCACAGTCGAGGTATATTCCCTCAAAAGGGAAATGTGGGACAAATAAATCCAGAGCTCCCTGGATGAAAAAGGAGATAGAAATTAAGATAAGGAAAAAAAAGGTGTGCTTATGACAAGTGTTAGGTAGAAAATAAAATTGAGAACCAAGCTCAATACAAAAGGTTCAGAGGAGAGGTGAAGAAGCATATAAGAGAAGCAAAGAGGGTTTATGAGAAAAGACTGGCAGCCAACATAGCCAAAGTCTTCTGTGGACACATAAGTAGTAAGAGGGTGGTAAAAGGAGGAGTAGGTCCGATTAAGGACCAAAAAGGGGATTTACAAATGGAAGCAGCGGGCATGGCTGAGGAGTTAAATGAATACTTTGCATGTCTTTACCAAAGAAGCAGATGCTACAGAGGCCACAGTAACAGAGGAAGGAACTCTGTCACCAGAAGGGTTCAAAATTGATAAGGAGGAAATGTTAAATAGACTGTCAGTAACTTAAAGTTGACAAGGCACCGGGACTGGATGAGATGCATCCAAAGATATTGAAGGAAATGAGAGTGGAAATTACAGGGGCACTGGCCATAATTTTTCAGTCTGCTCTAGACTCAGGGCAGGTATCAGATGACTGGAGAATCGCAAACATTATGACCTTCTTCAAAAAAGTTTGTAAGGATCAGCCCAGCAATTACAGACTAGTCGGTTTAACTTCAGTGGTGGGGAAGCTTTTAGAAACAGTTATTTGGGATAACATTAATAGTCACATGGAAAAATGTGGGTTGATTAAGAAGAACCAGCAATGGATTTCTTAATGGAAAATCGTGTTTAACTAACTTGCTGCCGTTTTTTGAAGAGGTAACAGAGAGGGATGATGAGGATAATGATGTTGATGTGGTGTACGTAGACTTCCAAAAGGCATTCAACATGCCACACAACAGACTTGTGTGAAAAGTTATAGCTTATGGAATAAAAGGGACAGTAACAACTTGGAGACAAAATTGGCTGAATAATAGGAAACAGCGAGTAATGGTTAATGGATATTTTTCGAGCTGGAGGAAGGTTTGTAGTTGAGTTCTCCAGGGGTCGGTATTGGGACCCTTGCTTTTCCTAGATCAAAATCTTGGTGTGCAGGGGACAATTTCAAAGTTTGCAGATGATACGAAACTTGGAAGCACTGTAAACAGTGAGGAGGACAGTTGGTGGAGTGGACAGAAATGTGGCAGGTGAAGTTCAATGCAGAAAAGTGTGAGGTGATCAATTTCGGCAGGAAGAACATGGAGAGACAATATAAAATAAGGGATACAACATTGAAGGGTGTGTAGGAGCATAGGGACCTGGGTGTGTATGTACATTAGTCATTAAAGATGGCAGGACAGGTGGAGAGAGCAGTTAATAAAGCATACAGTATCCTAGGCTTTATTAATAGCGGCATGGAGTATAAGAGCAAGAAGCTTATTGGAGAAAGTGCAGAGGTTTACAAGAATGGTTCCAGGGATGAGAAACTTCAGTTATGAAGATAGCTTGGAGAAGTTGGGACTGTTCTCCTTGGAGAGGAGAAGGGCAAGAGGAGATATGATAGAGGTGTTCAAAATCATGAGGGGCCTGGGTAGAGTAGATAGGAAGAAACTGTTCCTACTTGTAAAAGAATCGAGAACGAGAGGGCACGGATTTAAAGTGATTTGCCAAAAGAAGCAAAATGTGATATGAGAAAAGCTTTTTCACATAACAGGTGGTTCAGGTCTGGATTGCGCTGCCTGGAAGTGTGGCGGAGGCAGGTTCATTCGAGGCATTCAAGAGAGCATTAGATGATTATTTAAATATAAACAATGTGCAGGGTTATGGGGAAAAGGCTGGAGAATGGCACTAAGTCACAATACTCATTCAGAGAGCCGGTGCTGACATGATGGGCTGAATGGCCTCCTTCTGCACCGTAACAATTCTGTGACTCTGCGAATCTAACTTATTTTACCACTGCCACTTAAATTAGACCGGAAAGTCGTTTCTCTCTGGCATCTGCCATTTGCTTAGGGATATCATCTAACACTGTGGAGAGCTCTTGGTTTTTGTGACAGTATTTTAAAAATAGTAGAAATCACCCACATATTTTAAAATTTGTTTTATTGGTTTTCTCTGCAATTGATAATGTACAAAACTTAATTAAATTGTATTTCTGGTTACACGCCCATGACATTTTTTAGAGCAAACCTCAAATGTTGCTATGTGGTCAGCTGGTAAGGGGCAACAAATGTGATAGTTTTGCCCCCTCAATTATCCATGTACCCAGGCTATACCTGGTGCTGTACCTGAAGGCCCAAGCCACAATAGTGGTGAAATTTGACCTGGGAGGTAGTACATACCAGGCATTCGGGATTCAGCACTCATTTTACATTCTGCTCAATTTTCTCTAAGGGTGTAAAACCGGCTGCTGATCTGCTATCAGCCATTTTATGCTACTGCCCAAGACAATGTCGATCCAATGGCTTGTAATGGCGGAACCCCTAAATGCAAATGTCAACTAAAGCTGTAATTTGAGTCTGCACCTCCGAGTGCGTGAAGAAGTGAATGCAACTGTCAGGGCTCGATTGTGCTGCAGCGTGTATAACATAACATGGATTTGCGTCCTTCAAGGCATATTTACTGGAATATTTACTTTACTCAGGAGCAGCTTCGACACAAGGCCAAATTCAATTTTGTGAAGTTTGATTCCAGAGCTGAGCCCTGGCAGGAGAAGCTGGCAGAAGTAAATGAAAACAATCTGGAAAAGGCATGGTCTTGGGTTAAGGAACTTCAGGTATACACATTTACAAATATCCTAAACATCTTCCTCAGTGAGAGTCCAACAGCGTGTCCCCAGTCCCACATTTGGCTGTGCGAAGTCAACAGTTGTGCAATAATAAAACCTCTAAAAATTCACCCATAAAGTGGTTTTTAGAGTTTGAGCTGTGGTTTGGAGATTGCAGGGTAGAAAGCACCCGGGAGACCAAGGGAACTCCCTGGACTTCTCCAAATAGTGCCGTTGGAAACTTTGCACCCACCTGAGCAGAAACTCAGGCCTTGGTTAAAACGTCTCATCCAAATTCTGCAATATAGCACGAATTTGGTACTCCCTGTACACTGAAGCGTCAGCTAAGATTGTTTGCTGAGGTCTAAGGGGAGGCTTGAACCCACATTTTCCTGTTTCAGTGGTCGGAATGGTATCTTCATGTTGGGTTTTTGGGAATTAGAAGACAGTTAATGAGAGGCTATATTTATTTTGTGGGTTTTAGCAGAACAGGGATTTTCATGATGGGATAGTGACGTGTGTTGTAATTGAACTATTGTGTTAACTGTTAGGGCACTTATTACCAGAACTAATCCTACACACATATAACAACTTAAACACCTTTCTTCTCTTTTTCTTGCTTACCTCCTTCTGTTGCTTAAGATCATTAGTTAAAATCAAAGTTATTCTAAAAACCATTTTCTCCTCAGTGGCCTGCTGTACTGGGCCTCGCACAATTGCAACTGAGAGGGTGGGTAGCTGTTATAGTCTGAAACCCCTGCTACTGTCTCTCTGAGCTGACCATTTTCCTCTCGCTTGCCCTGACTCTGCCAATGCCAGTCTTGAACCAACCACTGAGAGGCTGTGTGACAGTAGCCTGGGTTGAGCTGATTTGCTGTTTTTCCATCCACTCTATTTAATGACCTGTTTCTGAATCCTTGTTCATGCTGCCAGTTAAATAGGGTATGGCGTTTAGTGTCACAGGCCATGAGCAGTGATTTTAATTCAGATTTTAACATTTGTTCCAGGACCACATGGAGAGAGCTGTTAAATTCTGGTTCTTCACATTTTTATTTGAAATGGAACTGATTAGATTAGCCTTAGCTCAAGCCCCATCCAGATATACTTTGCTCTTTGGATTGTTAAAGTTGTTTTGGAAATTTAAATTCTGTGATATTTTCATAATTCATTCACAGCTAATTGGCCACACTTATTCTTGATTGCTTTGGAGATGCATTATTCAACAAGTGGCTTCCATTACTTAGCAACTGAGGATTAACATATAACTCATAATACCATAAATAAAGTACACATATTAGTTTGAAGTTGTACAATGATTAAAATGTTTACTCCTTCATAAATGAAACATTCTTTCAAGTGTCCCTTCATTAATATGTAGATGATAGCATTTAGTTTATGGTTTAATCTTAATTTTTATTGGATAAAGCGCAAACAGTAACTGTCATGAGATCATATAATTAGCTTTGAACTGTGCACAGTGTAGGATTTGTCTGATGGGCTTGAGATGTGTTAGTTATTTGATGTTTTGTGTGGCTATGTTGTCCCATCTGTCTCAGAATTAATCAAAGGATTATTACGGTAGCAGTTAGTGAACCGAAATTAGTCCCATGATTGTTGCACAGTGCAGTTTCATCATTCTTTTTTAGGCAGAAAGATAAATATACCTTTAATTCTGTAATGTACAGAATTCAATTTTCTTCCCATTTCTCATGAAGGCACCGACTTTCGTTGACCAACAGTTCCACAGTTTCCAACTAATTGACCATTCTTCATATCTGAGCCTATTTGATGGATGTTGGCAGACTATTTGCTTGATCCTATACCCTCATCTGACTTTCAGACTTGCGCAGGTTCCAGCCAGTGATGCAGGATAACAATCGTGAGCAGAATTCTAAGATTATTTTCCCTGTGCCTCGCCTGGGATGCTGGAGAATTGATATCCTGGCTGAAACCAACTAACTAGTTCAAGTACACAACTGAACTGCTTTACTTTGGCTTGGTTTATGTACATACATACAAAAATACCTCTTTAATAGCACCCTCTTGTGATCATTTGTGTATGTATGTATATAAACCAAACCAGAATAAACCAATTCAGTTTGGTACTTGAACTCTATGCAGTACATAGTCTGTACATAGCCAAGATATCACAGTCTGGCAACAAGGTGGGATTGTGGACTTAGAAATTAGGACATTCTTTATGTGTAAAAATGAGTTGTCAGTTGATAAAGATAGTTTTATATGGGGAGCCAGAGTGGAAATCCTGAAAGGTACAGATCGCAGTTGCTATGTGAGCTTCATGATCAACACTTAGAGATGAGTTTGAGAAAGAGTCTAGTGAGAAGCTATCTTGGTGGCCAGGGTTAGATAAGGATATAGAAGACGCGAGGGGCAGAATTTTCCCATCCCACCTGTGGTGGGTTTCGTGGCGGGCGGTAGCACAGAATCCAGCGGCAGGCAAAAAGTCAGAAATCTGCCGGCATAAAAACAGTTTGCAATTCTCCCGCTGGTGGGTTAATGGTGGGTTGGTTATTCAGCCGACTAATGGCATGAACGCCATTTGAATTCATTAACATCTCATGAAAGCTCATTAAAACAACTGCTCGCCGGAATCTTGTCACGCCTTCCAATCTTGCGTCACCCCGGCAGGAAATTACGTCAGCCTGAAACCCGTCTAATAGGGGGTGGCGTGCACGAGTCGGACCTCAGTTCACTCGTAACTTCGAGGCGAGTGCTATATACATAGCCAACCCGCCATAGCGCTGCACCGGTCTTGTTATGATGAACACCACACTACTGGGGCTGTAGGGTTGGTCTGCTCCTGCTCTTTGCCTACATTGTCCCAAAGAACACGATTGTGCTGCGGTACTCATGCAGGCCTCCACTTTCAGACAGTGACCAGCACTGCGGCCTGAGTTCGGGAGTGCAGGGGTCTCCTACTCCCGGTGGCTGAGACCGTTGTCCACAAGGACATCACTGTGCAGCAGTAGTCAGGCAGAACTCCACTTTCAGAAACTAGCACTTCAACTGGGGGTGGGCTGTGAGGCAAGGGTGGGGTTGATGAACCCAAGGTGGGCAATGGGGAAGGAAAGCTGGGGGATGGCAGTGAGGGGGAAGGGCGAACACGAGTGGGACTTTCTGGGATCGCTCTCTAACCCTTGTTGCCGCAGGAGTGAACAGGAGTCTACTTAGAAAGAAAGGAGGAAGACCTCCTTGCGGTGAAAGCCACTGAAAGCCAATGGCTTCATTAGTTAAAGGGCTACACAGAACTCAGTGGCTTCACATCACAGTTGCTGCATCTCAAGAGTAACACATAGGAATGTAGAATTTGGGAATGCAGGCAATAGAGGGGGAGACACAACTGTTATCATATATGGCATTCCATCAATGAAGGCCTGTCACATGTTCACCAGATTTGACACTCCTAGTGGGCCAAAGGACATCCGCTCATTAACCATGGGCAACTGATTGGTTGTTAATATGCCACATCAGAGATTGGAGCACAGAGCTAGGTTGGGTTACCCATCTCAATTAAACTTAGCATCCCACACAGGGCTCAAGACATTACATATCTGCGATGCCATCTTGGTTATCTCGATGTGTGTGCTAGTGTCTCAGTGACAGGGCACTATGCAAGTAAGGCAGGAAAAACTATGGACCCTTACAGTCTCCATATCTTTCATCTTCTGAGCTTCACTTTTTTGCCCCTTGAATCATTAATATCTTCAATGTTTCCTTTCAGAGAGAAAGCAAAAGCACATATGGATCCAGGGCTCAATGCTGCCTTTGTCAGGTTCCTAATGCAATGGAGGAGATGAAGGAGGGAGAGGTGACTCAGTGCGCAGCTCCAGCAGGAGGGACATGGTCAAGCGGAGCCACAGTATGAACAGGAGGGTCAGGAGGAGACTCAGACAATGGGGGCGACTCCCCAGGCCTGGGGTTTATTGTAGAAGAGTCTCCTATTTACAAATGAGTGAGAGGCAATGCTGTGCATGTCTGCGCTTGCCCCGAGCTCTGGTACATCACATATGCCACATTCTTCTTGAAGACAAGACAAGAGTTGGAAGGTATCCCCTGCCAGTGGCTTTGAAGGTGACGGCAGCGCTCAATTTCTTTGCCTCTGGTTCTTTCCAAGGATCAACAGGCGACCTGTGCGGCATCTCTCAGTCCGCAGCACATCGATGCATAGAGGTCACAGGTGACCTTTGCAAGAAGACCCGTCATTATGTGAGACAAAAACAGAAAATGCTGGAAAACTCCAGCAGGTCCAACAGCATCTGTGGAGAGAAAACAGTGCTAACGTTTCGAGTCCTTATGACTCTTCTTCAGAGTCTTCTTCCTATGGACTCGAAACATTAACTCTGTTTTTCTCTCCACAGATGCTGTCAGACCTGCTGAGTTTTTCCAGCATTTTCTATTTTTGTTTCAGGTTTCCAGCATCCGCAGTATTTTACTTTCGTCATTGTGCAAGGTTTACTCTGGACGAGGATAGCCAGGCTGTGAGATTCACCGGCTTCGCCACCATCTCAGGCTTCCTTAGAGTGCAGGGTACAATAGACTGCAGTTATATGGGCTCCATGGCAGCAGACCCTAATGTTTATAAATTGCAAGGGCTATCATTGCATCAGTGTACAACTGGTGTGTGATCACAGGAAGCACACACTGCACATTTGTGCATGGTACCCTGGGAGTTGCCATGACTGCTATACCCTGAGTCACTCCAAGCTGCCTGAGATTTTTGAGCGGCCATTACATCTGCAGGGATGGCTGCTTGGAGATAAGGGGTACCCACTGAAACGCTGGCTGATGACATTGGTGCGTCGCCCTCATAGTCATTCCGAGGAGAGGTACAATGCTGCTCACAGCTCCACACACTCCCTTGTAGAGCAGACCATAGGGCTTTTGAAGATATGCTTCAGATGCTTGGATCACTCAGGTGGCTCACTCCAATACACCCCCGATATGGTTTCCCGCATCATCGCAGTGTGCAGTGTCCTTCACAATCTGGCAATGTAAAGAGGTGAACCCCTGCCAGAGGGTGAACTGGAGGAGGATGAGAACTCATTAGAGGATGAAGATCCGGAGGCCTAGGAACCTCTGGAGGCTGCTGAGGGTCAGTATGAGCACGATCAGACCATGGAGTAAGGAAGATGTGGGAGTCGTGCTCGTGATACGTTGATTGCTGACAGGTTACAGGAAGAGTAAAGTTAAGTGAGGGCATATGATCAAATAACCTCTAACCCTCAATGCTATTTACTTTCACCTCAGGATATCCAGCCACTTGCAGTGAGAATGAGTCCTGGCCTCGTTTGTGCATTCTGGCCTCAGGAATCACCAGGCCATGATCTCTATTTTAGTCGGTGGGGCCCTGTGAGTGAGCTCACTGTTTGAACTGAGGGTCCACTAAGGAACAAGTTCGATGCGAGAGAAGACTTGAAGCCTTCGCCGCCATCTAATGATGCAAACACTGCTGTGACTGAGATGTGGACACTCCTAGGGATCTCCTCCTCCCGTGCACTACCTCCTCCTCCTCCTGCCACTATCATATGCCGCTAGACTATCAATGCTGATGAGCTGCCCTCACTCAATGGTGTTCCTTGAGGAAGAAAGGTTAGAAACACTTACATCACACACTTCAAATAAAGATTTAAACACATCTCCCTGACATCACCCAAGGGGTGCAGATACTAGTTCAACTGAGGGTGACATCATGGGAATGTTAATCTCACTGTGGGACACTATCACTGGGAGGATGGCTAAACCTCAACATAAGAGGATTCCAATGTACGTAATCACGCCTTCAGCTGCCCAAAACATCCACATAACCATCAAATGTGTTCACAAAAGAGCAATTTATTTACATGTATAGCACACCCGTGACCCAAAAGTGACATCAATTTTTCTTAATTTTCCTCTCTAACGCTACGCCTGGGTGCAGCCCCGTCATCTGCAGCAGAGGTGGAGGCAGCCTGTTGACTGCTATGTCCTGATGTCTGTGATGACCTTGGCGGACGTCCTCTGGTGGCCAGAGGCCTGGAGGGCCCTGGCCTGGTAAAGGTCACCTGCTCAGGGGCAGAAGTGCCCTCAGCGACCTGAGAAGCTGGAGTGGATGGGGTCACAGGCAGAGGGGGCTGTGAGTGGCTGCACACCCTTGGAGTGCCCTGAGAGGAGGCCCCTGGGATGTCCGGATGACGTTCATACTCCCTGTGGGTGCCCGAGGGCTCCGCCCAGACTCCTGCAGGGGATGGTGTTCCTGGAGGCAGGTCAAGGTGCCTCATCCCATGTCGCCTACGCCGGGATGGTCTGATGGCTCTCCGCTTCTTCCTCGAACAGAGGCCCGAACAATCCCCATCCTCCACTACTCTCCTCCGTCTGGCTGAACTTGTTCTCACACTGAAGAATTTATCCTTAAACTCCTCTCACTTCCTCCAAATACAAGGTGTGGCTATGGGTACCCGCATGGGCCCCAGCTATTCCTGTCTCTTTATGGGGTATGTGGAACATTCCTTGTTCCAGTCCTACTCCGGCCCCCTCCCACAACTCTTTCCCCGGTACATCGATGATTGCTTCGGTGCTGCTTCATGCTCTCGTCGGGACCTGGGAAAATTTATAAATTTTGCTTCCAATCTCCACCCCTCCATCATTTTCACATGGTCCATCTCTGACACTTCCCTTCCCTTCCTTGACCTCTCTGTCTCAATTTCTGATGACAGACTGTCCACCAATATTCATTACAAGCCTACCAACTCTTACCTTGACTACAGTTCCTCACACGCCGCTTCCTGTAAGGACTCCATCCCATTCTCTCAGTTCCTTCGCCTCCGTCGCATCTGTTCTGATGATGCCACTTTCAAAAACAGTTCCTCTGACATGTCTTCCTTCTTCCTTAACCGAGGTTTTCCACCCACGGTGGTTGACAGGGCCCTCAACCGTGTCCGGCCCATCTCCCGCGCATTCGCCCTCACACCTTCCTCTCCCTCCCTGAACCATGATAGGGTCCCCTTGTCCTCACTTATCACCCCACCAGCCTCCGCATTCAAAGGATCATCCTCCCCCATTTCTGCCAACTCCAGCATGATGCCACCACCAAACACATCTTCCCTTCACCCCCCCAGCGGCATTCCGCAGGGATCGTTCCCTCTGGGACACCCTGGTCCACTCCTCCATCACCCACTATACCTCAACCCCCTCCCACGGCTCCTTCCCATGCAACCGCAGAAGGTGCAACACCTGCCCCTTTACTTCCCCTCTCCTCACTGTCCAAGGGCCCAAACACTCCTTTCAAGTGAAGCAGCATTTCACTTGCACTTCCCTCAATTTAGTCTACTGCATTCGTTGCTCCCAATGCGGTTTCCTCTACATTGGAGAGACCAAACGCAGACTGGGTGACCGCTTTGCAGAACACCTTTGGTCTGTCCGCAAGCATGACCCAGACCACCCTGTCGCTTGCCATTTCAACACTCCACCCTGCTCTCTTGCCCACATGTCTGTCCTTGGCCTGCTGCATTGTTCCAGTGAAGCTCAACGCAAACTGGAGGAACAGCACCTCATCTTCCGACTAGGCACTTTACAGCCTTCCGGGCTGAATATTGAGTTCAACAATTTTAGATCATGAACTCTCTCCTCCATCCCCACCCCCTTTCCGATCCCCCCCTTTTTTTTCCAATAATTTATATAGATTTTTCTTTTCCCACCTATTTCCATTATTTTTAAATGTATTTCCATCCATTGTTTTATCTCTACCTTTTAGCCTATTTCGATTCCTTCACCCCACCCCACCCCCACTAGGGCTATCTGTACCTTGCTTGTCCTGCTTTTTACCCTTAATTAGCACATTCCTTAGATAATATCACCACCTTCAACACCTCTTTGTCCTTTTGTCTATGACATCTTTTGGTTATCACCACCTATCACTGGCCCTCTATCCAGCTCCACCCCCACCCCCCACCCCCCCCCCCCCCCCACCCCCCACCCCTTAAACCAGCTTATATTTCACCTCTTTTCTATTTTTCCTTAGTTCTGTTGAAGAGTCATACGGACTCGAAACGTTAACTGTGTTCCTCTCCACAGATGCTGCCAGACCTGTTGAGTTTTTCCAGGTATTTTTATTTTTGTTTTGGATTTCCAGCATCTGTAGTTTATTGCTTTTGCCTTACTGTATGTGAGTCAGTGTGATTGTCAGGATGTGATGGTGTGATGGAGCTGGGATCTGTACTGGGTTGCTGGGAGAGGCTGATCTCCCCTTCCCAATGGGAGTGATCCCTGTCCTCCCCAGCCAGCTCGGCTGCAGCCTCCTCAAGCTCAGTGAGGGCGATGATGTCGGCCGTCCCTCCCCAGGTCGGCTCTTTCTCGCGCCTGTTGTGTGCCAGCTTGGCCTGTATGAAGAAGAATGTGCTGAGAGGGGATGGAGCAGGGGTTGGCTGAGATGCATGTCCCCTGTGTGTGGTGACCCCTCCACAGAAGGACCAGAGGATGGATTGTGAGCAACGCGATGGATGGGATGCTGGTGATGTGAAAGTCTCTGTGAGAGAATGTGTGTTGATGTGCGTCCCCCATTAATGGTTGCGTGAGATCCCTGAAGAGAGTAGCCGCCTGAGTGCATGATGCCGTGATGAGAGTTTGATATTGGAGGGAGTTGAAGGATGACTTACCCTGGTAGAGTGGATGAGATCATTCATCCTCTTCCTGCACTGGATGCCATTTGGGACGTGGTTGCCGGCCGTGCTGACCTGCTCTGCGACGGCCTCCCAGGCCGGAGACGTGAGGCTGCTGCACTTCCTGCAGCCATCCCTGGGATACAGAACATGCCTGTGTGTCCCTGCAATTCACTGAACAAGGCCTGGGGGGCCTGGTGGGTGAAGCGGGGTGCTGCCTCCCTCTTGAGGCTTTCGGCCTTCTTCTTGTGGCTGCAAGACATCTCTGCACGTGTCCGGAGGACAGGTGGGCTGGAGCGAGGGAGATTGTGTGTTGGACTGGCGTTTAAATATGGCGCCCGGACCTTCGATCACGCCAGCTGATGGCAAGTGGACAAATCAGTTCCCCATCCGCCAAGTGATTCAGACCGACCCTCGCTGGTGCGTAATTAATTCGCTTCCAAGTGTGCAATTGGGCGTGAGTCCCCGCCATTCTAGCCAGCGGTGTGGGAGCCACTGAAACTGCCCGCCCAGTGAAAGAGTGTAGAGTATGTCAAGCAGCAGAAAAGAAGCCACCAGTGGTACCTTTGCAACCATGGAAACGGCCAGCAGAGGTTGCACATAGATTTTGCAGAACTTGAAGGGCAACAGCTATTCATTGTGATACATAGTCACCTGAAGTGGGTTGTGGGGTTTCTGATGAACTGAACAACAACTAGCAAAACTCCAGATATTTTGCGTAGGTTGTTTGCAGCTTATGGGTTCCCAGAGGAAACTGTGTCCGACAACAGAGCTGCGTTTTGTTCAGAAGAGTTTTAAAATTCATGAGAATGAATAAAACAGTATCATGGAGTTCCGCAGTACCATCCTGCTTCAAATGGAGCAGCAGAGCGCACAGTATAAATTGTTAAGTTGCTCTTGCTAAACAAATGCGAGATACAAATTGGAAGAAATGTCAGTTGTCATTGAATCATAAACTGGCAAATTGCTTGTTTACTTACCATAACACACCTCACTCGACTGGCAGAATGCCAGCTGAATTGTTTCTTAGAAGACAGCCTAGAATGATGTTTTCATTGCTGAAGCCACATTTGGCACAGTTCAGCGGAAGAGAAACGATCCAGGCAGAAAGAGAGTCATGACAGGGGTAGAATGAGAGAAAGAAGTCTGAAGTTGAACCAGAAGGTTAAGGTGAAAGATCATCATCATAAGTGGTTGAAGTGGCTACCGGGAAGAGTGGTGAAAATATGTGGTCCTTGCACATATTGGGTCAAGATGTTTGATAGGGGAAAGGTTATGTTTGTACATATAGATCATGTTTTACCTTCAGAGATTCACGAAGTCAATAGGAGTCGGGAGGAATCAAACGAGTCTGACGAATTGGATAGTTGGGATATGAGTAGGGTATCGATAGTCACTCCAACACAAGTCGTGCCTGAAACCAGTTCAGATCCAAGTCAGAGTTACGCAGATGTGACCGATGAAGTGAAAACTTCAATTGAAGGTCAAAGTCAAAATCAGTTTTTATTGGAGAAAACTTCTCCTCAGACTCAGGCCAAGATATCCAAGTTTTGAAAGTTTGAGTCAAGAAAGGTGGTTTTCTCTCAGGAATAGGAAACCAGAGGTTAAGTTGGATTCATAAATAAATGAAAAACCAGAAATATTATATAAGTCATCTGGAATTTGAATGCCATGTAACTTTTTCATTAAGGAGGGAGGAGTGTCATAGCATGCGATGTCTTTGCAGGACAAAAGAGACTCTGTTCCGCATGGAATTCATATAACCAACTTTACTGGCTTATTTCAGTTTGGTTTATAGACATACATATACACATGGCCACAAGAGGGTGCTATTGCAGAACTGAGCAGCTGGGCCCCTGTGGGCATGTTTGCAAAGTTGACGGGCTGAACATAGCCCACAAGTTAAAGCTAAATTACTGCACTAACAGTTTCCAACATGGCAAATTCACTTCAATGTTGCCATCTGTGGACGTATTCAACAGAGGTTAGATGCTTCCCTTTGAGAATATAACTTACTCCTGCATACACCTGGGTTTGGTAAATGACTCCTGCTCTGCTGACTTTGCTGGAAGTGTGGGTGAATTGGTGTTTTCGCTGCACTGACAGTGAAATTGGAGCGATAGAGTGCAAAGAGCTCTGAGCCATCATCTCACTGAAGTCAGAGTCCCATGTGGTTGTGATATTGTCAGATTTGGATTCATTTCTTGAGCAATGTTATATTTCTACACAGGTTGGGGGTTCCACAAATACCCTGGGAGCTATACGACTTGCCCTTGCTGACATGGGCACTCAAGCTGTCTACCTCCTTACGGATGGAAGGCCTGACCAGGTATAGTGCTGTGCAGAGAGAACAACATCATGTTAAGTTGAATAAAATCTGAAGGTGTCGCTGCCACCTCACAATGACAGGCTTTGATATTACAAGCCTCTCGTGACACTAGTTATTTACCGAGCATCACAGCTGAAGCTCCTTTCTCTTCAGTAGAGGATTTCAAACCTCAGTAAGACAAATTGCTTTTGGGAAATGACCTACGGACTCTCATGAGTTTTCAGTTTTGACCTTTGATTGTGCTGTTTGAGGTTTGAGTATTATTTCTGAAAGGCAAGATCTGATTCATCAGATCATGACTGAAGGTCTACAGCAACTTCACTTTCCTGCCCCATCCCCATATATTTTGATTCCTTTTGTGCCCAGGAACCTATCAGTCTCAGCCTTGAATATTCTCATTGACTGAACATCCACAGCTCTCTGTGGCAGAGCGTTCCAAAGATTCGCAACCCTTTGAGTCAAGAAATTTCTCCCCATCTCATTCCTAAATGGTTGACCTTTTATGCTGAGACTATGAGCCCTGCGGAGACTATGACCCCTGGTTCTAGGCTCTCCAGCCAGAAAAAAATAACCTCTTAGCATCTACCTTATCAAGCCCTCTAAGAATGTTTTGCATTTCAGTGAGATTAGCTGTCATTCCACTAAATGCCAGAGGCCAGCACCTTCCAAACCCATGACCATGACCCTCTAGAAGGACAAGGGCAGCAGATAGATGGGAACACTACCACCTGGAAGTTCCCCTCCAAGTCACTCACCATTCTGACTTGGAAATATATCGCTGTTCCTTCACTGTCACTGGGTCAAAACCCTGGAACTCCCTTCCTAACAGCACTGTGGGTGTACCTACACCACATGGACTGCAGTGGTTCAAGACGGCAGCTCACCACCACCTTCTCAAGGGCAATTAGGGATGGGCAATAAATGCTGGCCCAGCCAGCAAAGCCCATATTCTGTGAATGAATTTTTTTTTAAAATGCCCATTCTACTCAATCTCTCGTTATAGGACAGCTCTCTCATCCCAGGAATCAATCTAGTGAACCTTTGTTGCACTCCTTCTACGGCAAGTAGTTCTTTCCTTAGATAATGGGCTAAAACTGTACTCTGTACTCCAGGTGAGGTGTCACCAAAGCCCCATCTAATTGCAGCAAGTCTTTCTTATGCTTATAATCTGACCCC
This sequence comes from Cetorhinus maximus, assembly GCF_964194155.1. Classification (NCBI taxonomy): domain Eukaryota; kingdom Metazoa; phylum Chordata; class Chondrichthyes; order Lamniformes; family Cetorhinidae; genus Cetorhinus; species Cetorhinus maximus. The sequence goes on along the minus strand of NC_135885.1, from coordinate 22,216,725 downwards.
CTTTGCAATAAAGGCTAATGTACCATTTGGTTTTATGTAGATGTTTGTACAAAAACAGTTTGTAATAGGTTGTTAGTTGTGATGAAAGGTGAAGGAAATGGGATTTGTTCAGCTGCCTTAGTCCTGAACCCATGTCACTCTCTCTCTCTCATTTGCCTCCTCCCGCCCGCTCCAATTTCACCTTGATCACGAGACTCACCTCCTGTTCTCTTTACCCCAGTTCCACTAAATTTACGATCATCTTCCAGGCTCCATGCCAGTTTAGGCTGTGAGTGCTTCATTTTCCTCAAGACACTGATTCCCCACCCATTTAAAACTGCCATCACCACACCACTCCTCAGAAAGCCCGCCCACTGTCCTCGCATGGTTATATCTGTATCATCCAGGAGCTGACCCATGTCCTGGACTGGGCCTTACTGGATTCCAAAACATTCTGCCGACAAAGGTAATTGGTTTTAAAGGGCTTTGATTACCTTTCTTAAACACTGAGGACATAAAAAGAATTACCAGCCTTATCTCTTGGACTCTTTCTTGCATGGTGCCTCTTCAATTCTTTTGGTGACTGTTAGGGTGGGCATTTCTGTCACATCCACACAGGTGTGAGCTGCCTGGCTCGAGTATTGAACTGGCCCTCTTGTGATTTAAGGTGGGTTCTATGAGGAAGAACTCTTTTACGCAGAGGGTAGTGGGTGTCTGGAATTCGCTGCCCAAGTTGGTGGTAGAGGCAGAAATTCTAAACTCTTTTAAAAAGCACCTGGATCTGCACCTCAAGTGCTGTAAACTGCAGGGCTATGGGCCGGGCGCAGGAAGGTGGGATTAGAAAGGGCACCTGGGTGTCCTCGGGTTGGCATGGACAAGATGGGCCGAATGGCCTCCTTCTGTGCTGTAACTTTTTTATGGTTCTATGGTGCTATTGTGATGCCCATGGGTGGTCAGGAGTCCTGTCCACCTACATTTGTGGGTTCACCATGGATTCATGGGCTCAGATTATAATTTCTCTTTAAGGGACTTGCCTTTTACTTTGTCCCTGATTTTGTTAATTTAGTTTTAATTGGTTTTGACTCAAAAGAGTTACACCTGTGGGTTGAGCCGGATATCCAGAATTTTTGGGCCTGAAAAGGTTAGAAATGAGAAGGAAAGATAAGGTGGAGCTCTTTCATCTGAAGCACAATAGAGTTGTGATAAAGAGGCTGGATAAAATAGTTCAAAGAACAAATGGACGTTGTGTTCTGGAGACAGGAGGGGGAAAAAATCCACAAAAAAAGGTCTGTGCCACTTCTGAGACACAAGAGCGTGTGGGCCTTCCCACCTGGTCAGGGTGCTGTCCTTAGAGAAGGAGTTCAGATTGACAACTCAGCCGTAGACATTGATTCTCTGTGCATCGCTCCTGCCCTGTCTCATCTTTATATAACAACGAGCTGAGTTTAATGCAGCCTGTCATGGCAGGAAACATGGCGGCTGGTCCCACTTACCCGCCGGAGAGGCCCTACGTCAGCCTCCTGGCAACGGCAAAAAACCCCGCTCCGATTTAACACGGAGGGCGGAAGGGACTGAGGTGGGATTCCTGGCTGCCATTGGTAGGATGTCAATTAGAATCATTAATGGGCCAGTTGACATCCATTATCCCTGAGCCCACTGCAATTTAGTGGGAGAGCAGGGACTAAATGGAAGCCACACAGCTTTCCCACACCCATAGAAGGCTGCCCAGCAAACCCCATTGGGTTTGCCTCCAGGGGGAGGTCCCTCATAGTCAGGCACTTAATGCCTGATCGAGGGACCCTACATCTGGAAAGGGAGGCCGCTGAAAGCCATCCCTCTGCCCTTGCCCCTGACCCTCCCCTCCACTCCACCCCTCCCATGACCCCCACCCTGTTATCCCCATCCCACCTTCACTCACCTTTGATCTGGAGTCCCTCACTGATCCTGGGCCTCCAGTGGATACATTGCCAACAGCTGCCACTGGCCCATCTGGCACTGCCATCTCTCTGATGAGCGGGCAGCTCTCGTCAAGCAAGGACTTCCATTACCGGGGACCTCGATCGGGGGGAAGGCCTAAAGGTGGCTACTTAGGTGCCTGAAGGGCACTTGATTCTGTTGGGCCTCGCTATAGAACTGACAGGAGTTCCTTGCTGGTTCTCCGACGAGAGGGTGACACCCTGGTTGGCCCGACAGAACCCTGGCCAATGTGACATTTAAAGTCCAGAGTTATACATGCTTATTTAGGCAAGTTGCATAGGCTACTATTGAACACCAGAGGATGCACACTAACTAAAGTGTAGACTTCTAGCTTGAGCAGAGGACTCTCATATTAAGGTAACGCTAATTTTTTTGATAGAACATTTAAATTAAGGGTTAATATTGTTTTATGTATTATTATCCAACACAGCCTCCAGAAACCATTTTCGCACAGGTGCAGCTCGTCCGCCTTGTCCCCATTCACTCCATTGCGTTTAACTGTGATGATGTTGAAGCCAATGAGTTTCTCTATGAGCTCTCTGAGAAGACGGGCGGACGGTTCCATTCCTATAACAGTGACACAGCAGCGGCCACTAAGCCTCTGCCTTTTATGGTAAGGAAGTTCCATGCTGGAAGTGAAGCAAAATATTTCAAACCATTGGGAAATTTTATAGCGAGAGCATCAAATGCATCGCTAACTAGATTTTTTATATTTCTCTCATTTACAACAACTCACATTTACGTACCACATTTTAATGCAGTTAAATATCCGAAGGAGCCTTCACAAAAATGGTTCAAATAAAAGCCAAGGACTGCGAGTGCTGGAAATCTGAGGTAAAGACAAGAAAATGCTGGAAAAACTCAACAGGTCAGGCAGCATCTATGGAGAGAAACACAATTAACGGCCTGCAGTTTGCGGCCTGCAGTTTGCGGCCTACAGTTTGACCTAGTCGGAATGGCTCGGGCGCCCTTTAAAAATGGCGGGTGTGTCCCAATTTTGGGATTCCCTGCCCCATTCCCGGGCTGTCTGATTTTCGGGAGTGCCTCTAAAGGGTGAGGCTGGTTCCTGCCAAAAGCAGGAAAAAGGGAAAAATCCCCGACGTGGCTGACTGCATTGCAGAGATGGACATGTCCTACTCCTCCGCAATTTTCATGGAGTCGGGCCAGGTGTTCAAAGAGTCGTGGCTCACGGCCTCTCAGACCCTTTTCTGCATGAGGGCATCTTTTAAGGGGTAAATTCAGAAGATCCTCCTCATGCCCCCATGCCAGGCTCTGCCTTTCCACTCGGATAATTTAACCATCACTCGTTGACATTCAATAACATTTCCTTCATGGAATCCTCCACTATCAACATCCTGGGGCTTACCAGTGACCAGAAACTGAATTGGATTAACCATATAAATACTGTGCCTACAAGAGCAGGTCAGAGGCTAGGAATCCTGTGGCGCGTAACCCACCTCCTGACTCCCCAAAGCCTGTTCACCATCTACAAGGCACAAGTCAGGAGCGTGATGGAATACTCCCCACTTGCCTGGATGAGTGCAGCTCCCACAAAGCTCAAGAAGCTTGACACCATCCAGGACAAAGCAGCCCACTTGATTGACACCACATCGACAAACATTCACTCCCTCCACCACTGACGCACAGTAGTAGCAGTGTGTACCATCTACAAAATGCACTGCAGAAACTCACCAAGGCTTCTTAGGTAGCACATTCCAAACCCACGACCACCACCACCTAGATGGACAAGGGGCGCAGATTATTGGGAACACCACCACCTGGAAGTTCCCCTCCATGTCAGTCACCATCCTGACTTAGAAATATATCGCCGTTCCTTCACTGTCGCTGGATCAAAATCCTGGAACTTCCTCCCTAACAGCACTGTGGGTGTACCTACACCACAGGGACTGCAGTGGTTCAAGAAGGCAGCTCACCACCACATTCTCAAGGGCAACTAGGGATGGGCAATAAATGCTGGCCTAGCCAGTGATGCCCACGTCCCCTAAATGAATATTAAAAAAAGCACACTCTTTTGGTAACTCGCTTCTATGCGGGCAGGTGAAGGACATAGCTGGAGGATGAAACTCTAGTTGCAGTAGCAAACGCTCCCAGGTCAGGTACAGCACGGCCAGTTGAAGAGTAAAACCCCCTCTGCTGTGCCTCAACAATGTGCCTCAGAACCAACCTCAGAAATGTGGCACTTTTTCCATTTCCCACAAGAGTGCATTCATAAAGCTCCGATTCCATAATTGTGAACCGTTTGGAGTATTGTATTCTATTATAAAGTGGATAAAACACATTTAAAAGACTATTTGTGTAGTCACTCTGAGTTAGATTGCCACTAGGTACTGGCTTTGTGCTGTAAACCCCTGGGCATCAGGAGCAATCTTGAGACTGCACAGCAGTTAGCGGGGGAAGACACTTTTAGCCCATCATTCTGGGTTGTTTTGAACTTGAATCCCAGAGGTGAAGTGCCAATGTCCAACTTACTGCAACATCCACTTATCTTGGCACAAAGTATTACACGAGCAAGAATACAATTCATTAAGAGTGAGTAAGGACAGATGTTGCCAGTCAGAAAGGAGAAATACTGCAGACAGGAACACATTACCAATAAGGAACAAGATAATTGCTAAACTTGACAGCCATGATACAAATTACAATCATGACATATATAATGGCGACAGCACAATAGCCATTCTCAGATACTTGTGGCCTCTGCACTAATTATTTATGCTGGTTGTTGAATGTTTGCCAGAAGCCAATAGTGAAACTTTCTCTGTGAACCAAATGTTGGTGGGTTTTGAGTATTCTGAAAAACATGTCATTTAACAAAACAATTTGAAATAATTATAATTTATAATTATATCGTTCTGTCCCAGATTGCTTTCAGTTTTGTCAAATGTATTTCAGCCCATTGGGAAGTTTGCCAGTTAAAAGCACAAATAGCAAAAATCTTCTAAATGCATTTTATCCATTTTATAATAGAATGCAACACTCCAAACTATTCACAATTATGGAATTAGAACTTTATGTATGTACTCTGTAAAAACCACAGAAATTGTTGACAGAAATATGGGCTACTGGGGTGATTACAGTAAGCCTGGAGAAATAAGTGACTTTGCCACCCCACTTCATGATATGGGGAGATGGAATGGGGTCACTTAAATGGCTCAGCCTGAGGCCTGGGCAGGTGAAGTGCCCTGAATACCGCTCCAGTACCTGTTCTGTGTTTCATAGCCTGAGCATTGGCCTCGTGGAATGTTTATTCATTCCAACCTCAAAGGACAACATGTGGTTCATTCCAATAAGCCTGCGTTCAGTGGCAAGGGTTATCAATTCAGTCCCCGGCCTATCAATTGTCTAGATATTTGGTAGACATCTCATGGGCAGGCCTACTCATAGGTGTTGTAGGTGGTGCTGGACCCAAGTAGCACATCTGGAATGTAAGAGAGGAGGGGAGAGCAAACAATGATGACCCTTCCTCTTGAGTTTTCCCACTGTAACCTGAGGATTCATCATAGTAAGCTTTTAAAAGTAGCAGCATGCAATCTGAGAAATGGATTCATAAAGGGTTATTTGCCAGCTATCATTTTCATTATGACATTATAAAAACTGTGCAGTTTATTACGTACTCTGCTTTGCTTCCCTTAACGCTGCCTTCCCATTACTGTAAATTCAACCTGAGTAGGGTAACAAGTGACCTTAACAAGTGAAGTTCCATCCATCATCTTTCGAATCCACCCAGGATTACAGGTATCTCTGAGACATGCAACGTTCCTCAGGCTGCTGTTCTTGCTGCATCCTGACATCCACGCTCAGTGCCCTGCACCACCATGCATACACACTCGAACTCTCCCTTCAGCAGCACTGACTCACCCTGCCTCAAAGCTGTCATTGTCCCCAGTTCCATTTCATTCTTCGTCTCACCCAACGCCTTAACAAGAAACTTTTTCTCTTCCTTTCAGGTATTAAGGCATGCAAGCTCCAACAACTTATTGGTATTGATGCCCCTCTGGATTCTCCCTCCTCTGCCCTTCCCTCGAAGAAAATAAGAACATAAGAACTAGGAGCAGGAGTAGGCAATTCAGCCCCTCGAGCCTGCCCCGCCATTCATTACGATCATGGCTGATCTCATTTTGGCCTCAACTCCAATTTCCCGCCCTCTCCCCATAACCTTTCAACCCATTACTAATTTAAAATCTATCTCCTCCTTAAATTTATTTAGCATCCCGGCATCCACTGCACTCTGAGGTAGTGAATTCTACAGATTCACGACTCTTTGAGAAAAGTAATTCCTCCTCATCTCTGATTTAAATCTACCACCTCTTAGCCTAAAACTACGGCCTCTTGTTCTAGAATGCCCCAGAAGAGGAAACATCCGCTCCACATCTACTTTGTCTATCTCCTTTAGCATCTTATATACCTCAATTAAATCTCCTCTCATCCTTCTAAACTCTAGTGAGTATAGGCCTAAACTGCTCAATCTCTCCTCATAAGACAAGGCCCGCATCTCTGGAATCAATCTAGTGAACCTCCTCTGATCCCATCTCTTCTTCTAATCCAGCTCTTACAGTGTATTATCAAAGCTTTAGTCTTTAATACCTCTCCCTTTGTCTTCTGTTCCATGACATCTTTCTCATTTAACCTCTTCTGCCTTCCAACTTTTCCCTGATCTTCTATTCTGCACCTGCCTCCTTTATTCAACAGCAAAATAGCCATTACATTTCTACCTCCCTCTAGCTCTGAAGAAGAGTCATACTGGACTCGAAATATTGGGCTAAATTTTATGTGCCCCCGGCGGGCATGTTTTCTGTGGAGGGGGCAGGTAAAATGGGGTGAGGGTTCATCGAACCACCTTCCCGCCCACCCCAAGCTCACCCCCATAAGATGTTGGAAGGGTGGGTGCTGGAATCGGCAGCCCGCTCGCCATATTTAAATGAACAATTAAGGGTCAATTAGGCTTGTTATCAAGCCAATTGGCCCTGATAATATGTTGCCCACGCCATACAATGTTTGGCATGGTTATCAGGGCGGGAGCAGGAAGCCCGATTCTTAAAATGAAGTGTTTAAAGTGGGGGAAGGAAGGGGGTGTTCACTCTTCAGGGGCCGTCCTTTGCTGATTGTGGGGCGGACCCCCTTAGATTGAACCACCCCCCGTTCCTTGCTACTCGCTCCCTCCCTTGACGGCCCCCCCCCCAACTGCCCCTCTCCCTAGCCTCCTTCAGAGGGCAGGACTTCCTCCCCAATTGACCCTCATTATTCCGGCCTGCAGTGCTTTATAAATGCGGGACGGGTCGGTATGGAGTGCATTGGCTCCACACCGATGTGGTTTCTGGTTCCTCCCCGTCCTCCCCAAGTATTATTCAGCCCGTTGACTCTGTTTCTCTCTCCACAGATGTTGCCAGACCTGCTGAGTTTTTCCGGGATTTTCTGTTTTTATTTCAGATCTCCAGGGTCTGCGGTATTTTGCTACTATTAACAAATGATCTCGTTTGGTAACTCTATGTATTCAAAATAAAAGAAAGGTTTGCGTTTAAGCATTCAGTATTCAGTTTAGGTATTGCTCCCTGGCGCAGCTGAGTTATTTTATTATGATTGTTATTTTCTTTTAAGAAATGTCTGTGAAAAATCAGACTAATTATTCATGCACAAGTATATGTGAAGGAGAATGGGATAAATCATGGTTTTTTGTAATCACCAAGATTGTTATTCAAGTAGGTACTTTTCTGGGTTTAACTGTAACAAATGGCAATTCAAATTGCTTAATCCCGATCTTTTCCTTTTATAATGTATCTGAGTTTTCTTAGCCAACAATGGTCTTTGTTTTGACTACCTGAATTAATTTGAATTGTTCAGAGTGAAGATATCTGCCTTTTGAAGAGAGAAATCGAGCAGGGAAGAAAGGATTTGGAGAGGGTAGAAAAGCTCTATGCAGAATGTGTAATGCTGGACTGGTACCATAACAGTGACAAAACCGGGGCAAAGAGCAAGTACGTTCATTTTCCTGATCTCAACCTTACGTATTCTCATCAATTTAGCAGCTGTGTTTAAATTAAATGCCCTTTGCCAATCAAAGTTAGTTCCTGCTATTCAAGGTCAGTCAAAATGTTGAACATTCAGGATAATAGATTCATTCTCTTGCCAGGCTGCTGAGTCTGTTCCTTGTCAAAGATCTGTTTAGGCTCCCTTTTCTACAGGCTGACTGGAAAGATAGAGCCTGCAGTGTGCTGGAGGGCAGTGGGGTGGTGACAGCAGTTGTGGATAAAAATAGCCCCAGTAGCTGAGTGAGAGATCACAGGCAGTCAAGAATGAGCCCTGCGTGATGAGAAGCAGCCGATTAAAGTGGAGGCCAAGGCACGATGGCAGCGGGGATATGAAGACAGGAGGCAGAGCAGGCCTTTTGAGCAGGAGACCTGCTACTTGGCAGAAGGATCATTAAATGGGGTAGAGGAAAATTTTAAAAATGCTAAAATATTAATAACATAAAACCTGAAAACTAAAGATGTGAAATGAACAAGTAAATTACCTTAGTTTGGATTGAATGTATCTTGCTTCAGAAAGAAAATAAGAAAGAAAAGCAAAATGGTTTTAGGCCTGGAAAAGGAAGTACAGAAATATTTCTCCACAGTGTTATCTTTTGGTTAGATTGCATGATTACAATGTGTTATGATGTGGCAGATGATGTGTGCCAGGTGTACCAAACCACACAGGAAACGTGGTGGCACTATCATAACGGTTTTGCAATTTGTATTTATTATGAGAAGATGTGTGCACTAAATTCAGAAGTAATGAATTCACCAAGACCTTTAGAGATTTTAGAAATTAAATTGAAATATTGATTAACAAAGTAAAAGGTTTCAAGCACATATATAAGACGACAATCACTTACTACTATAACAAATCCTAAAATTCCTAACTGACTTGACTCCTAGTTACAGACCCCCTTTAAGGCAACAGTCCAAACTAGATTTTAGATTTAAAACAATCCCAGCAAGTTAACACTTGATAGTGGAATTCCAAATGGGTTTTCTCCAACTTCAGTTACTTTATATAGCAGACTTAGGCACAAATGGCTGGAAGCTTCTTGAAGGCTGTTTCACACATTCCTGTTAGATCTTTCATTGCCTTCCTTGCATAGCCTTTCATTCTCCTTTACATATGTTTGTTGCTCTTTAATATGTACATTTTCATTTAAACTTTCATGTTGCCAATATTTTCAGTAACCTTTGGGAAAAATAAACACACTCCTTAGCATTGCTTATCCGGCTAGTTATAAACAGACTAAGACCCCTTTGAAATCCAAATAATCCCTTCATTTATCTAAAAATGCAAATTCCCTTCACTCCTAACATGCTAAGCCAGCATGTCAAGCACATTTCTATACCTAGCTTTTGATGATTTCAAGCTTGCAGTCTACTTGAATTTTCCCCACTTTGGGTGGGCTGGTTGGGAGCAGGCATGGGCAGGCACGGAGCCAATTAAATGCCCAGCGTAATGCGCGACTCCTGAGGTTAGCGGGAGTGGGAGGGCGGCGGCGGGAGTGCAATGACCGCCGGGTCCAATGGCGATCCGGAGGCCTGTTTAAATGAAGCGCTGGCAGCCTTGGAAAGGCTGATTACAATGGCCAGTAGGAGGGCTCACCAGAGGGCTGCTGGAGAGCAGGCCAGGCTGGAGGGTAGGGCAGCGGAGCAGGCCAGGCCGGAGGGTAGGGCAGCGGGACAGTATGCCCCTTGGTTTTCCGATGAGTGCTGAGCTGCCCCCCTGGAGGAGGTGGGAGGCCCTCGTTCCGAGGGACAGGAGGCCAAGACCCCCCCCACCTGACCAAGTGTTGCTGGTGGCCGAGATAGTCAGCTCCCATGATGTGGTGCAACGCACGTGGGTCCAGTGCCGCAAGCGATTCAGTGACCTCCTGCGCTCGGGAAGTGTGAGTACCATGTTGGCAGATGCCACTTAATACAGCCAGTATCCTTTCCCCCCACAAGGACCCCCCCCACCCCCCCGCCACAACTCTGAGTGCAGTTACAGCATTGAATCCTTCACGGCATGTTTCCCTCGCTGGGTGGGCCAGCAGATATTGCCCATGCTCAGTTCACCCTGAGGGGGTAGTGCTGGTTTGGGTTCTGCACCCGCAGCATGTGTGACACTGACACCCAGAGTATAGTTTTGGGGGCAAACTCAAGGATCTGCACCTGGGTACAGCGCTGGAACTGTGAAGCATGTCAAAGTCAGGGTGCTAACATGCTGGGAGGGGAGCTTCCAGGTGGCAGGGCACCAATCCATCTGTTGCCCTTGGCGTTCCATGTGCTTGTGCCTCCTTGCTTTGCAAGGTTAGACCATGTGGTGCCAAATGTGATGGAGGCAGCATGTGGGAAAGAGTGGGGGTCAGCCCTGACTTTTTTGTGTGAGTGTGCGGCAGCTGCGGGGTGATGAATCACTGGAGCCCTGCAATGTCCCACTCTGGTTGGGTTGGCAGGGATGCGATGGGAATCCAGGTACAGGGTGGACTAATCAATGCTTTTCTCTCCTTTTCAGGAGAAGTCTGCATACAACGCCGCCGAGCGGATGCGGACTGGCGGAGGCCAGGCCCAGTTGGCCATCATGACTAGATTCGAGCAGGAGGCCATGGATCTGGAGAGGCGCCATGCGCCCAGGTCCACCGGTGGCGGTGAGGCTGGAGTGCCACGGGGAGGCATGTTTGCCGAGCACTGAGGTCACCGCATGTGTCCCAGCAGCCATGGCACTGCTGAATGCTCAGTGATTGAAGCTTGCAACATGGGTTGACCATTGATTATGGAAGGATGAGCGCATACTGATCCGGGGGGCAGGGATACACATTGACATTGTCTCCACTTTAATCAAATGTCCTTGTTCTTCCTTTCAGCATCAACGGAGCAGGGCCGGGAGGAGGAGGCAGAGGGGCCACCTCTCACACCTCAGGGCCCTCAACATTTGGACTCACCAGTGTCACACCATTTCTGCCAGGCAGGCACCAGCGCAGATACTAGCATCTCGGTGGGAATTAGATCATCGGCTAGTGTCCCGGGGCACAGCAGTGAGGGCACTTCACACTCGCTTGAGGTGCGGGAGACAGAGAGTGCCCATGGCGCTGGAAGTCGGAGGACTGCAGGGGAGCAGGCACATGCTCGGTCAGTGGCTGATGATGGGCCTCTGGAGTCCTCCGTGAGGCAGCAGATGCTGGAAGTGCAGCAGCGTATGCGGCAGGATCTGGCGGAGATACATGAGGCTATGTGTGGCATGGTTTCCGTGCTGGAGGCTTCCACATGGAGCATCATTGATGCAATAAGCCTTATGGCCAAGCGTCATGCTTCCCCCATGGAGAGAGTGGCCACTCTCGTGTAGCAGCTCCTCCAGGAGAGCAATCAGGGCTTCCTGGGGTTGCGCCCGGACCTGCAAGCCCTCACAGCGGCATTGACCTCAGCTGGTCAGCGTCAGTGTGGGAGATGGTTTGGGCACCAAGTATCCCAGCTCGGTGCCCATCCGTCTACGGTGAGCAGGGAGGTCCGAAGCGACCTCACGTCGGTGCAGGAGCTGCCTGTCGTCTCTGCGGGCTCCTCTCAGGGTGTTCCGGATGACGGCAGCAGCTCCTCCACCCCTCTGCCAGTGACCATGGCACCCGATGAAGCTATGGCAACTGGGGAGATGCCAGCTGTGGAACTGGCCGCTCCCTCCCAGGTGGGGCCATCAAAGGCTCCGTGGGCCAGAGGATGGCCGCCAAGGTCATCGAAGCCAACAGGACAGCACAGTGAGCAGGCTGTCTCAGACACCAGTACCAGCGAGAGGGGAGCACCTAGATGTAGCACCCGCAAGCGTAAACATAAGGTACTTTAGGCATATCACAGGTTTCTCACTGGTGGTTTTATGTTGCTCCGCTATTAGTTCATGACCACATGGTGTGATGTGTAACACCTTTGTAATTATTTTTTTCTGAACTTCATTTTGTTAAATCATTAAATTTTGACATGTGAGCATGGCTCAGGGTGACTCCAAACTTCTGCAGGCGGATGGGAACCCATGATGTTATGAGTGAGTTGTTTGACATTGAGTTTTATTGACAAGGCCCTTAGTTAATGTTCCTATCCAGGCACACTTTGTATTCAGGTATCGAGTATGGAGCTTGCAGCCCTGGCTTGTGTTAGAGGTCCATCCGTGGTGTGCTAGCTGAAGGTTCTTTGGGTTAAAGCTTCCCGGGTGTCCCTGCCTCCCTGGAGTATGCCCGGGTCAGCGTCTACCCCCTCAGCATTTCCCTGTGTGTGCTCATCCTCGGACTCACTGCTGGACTCATCGTGTGCAGCCGCAGCAACTGCGAATACATCTTCTTTCTCCACTGCGGCCCCTTTCTAGTACCAGATTGTGGTGAGCACAGCATGCAACCACTTATCAGCGACACACGATCTGGGGGGTACTGGAGTGCGCCCCCTGAGTGGTCCAGGCATCGGAAACGCATCTTGAGAAGACCGATGGTTCTCTCCACCACAGCCCTTGTGGAGGCGTGGCTCCTATTGTACCGCTGCTCAACTTCTGTTCTTGGATGGCGGAGAGGCGTCATGAGCCACCTTCTGAGGGGATAGTCCTTGTCACCCAGCAGCCATTCATCAAGCCGGGCTGGAGCACTGAAGAGCCCCGGCACCTGGGAGTGTCTGAGGATGTAGGCGTTGTGGGAGCTGCCTGGGTACCTTGCGCAGTCTTGTAGAATCTGCATCCTGTGATCACACACTATCTGCACGTTCATGGAGTGGATGCCCTTCCTGTTGACGAAGGCACCGGGCTCACCTGCTGGCGCCTTGACATAAGTGTGGACAGCTGATTGGGAGACACCGCAACAATCACCCACCGAGCCCTGGAGGCATAGAAGTTGATAGCAGCTGTGACCTTCAGCACCCCTGGCATGGGGTGTCCACCCACACTGTTGGCACAGATCTCAGGGCCTATCATCTGACAGATGGAGGTCATTGTCTCCCTTGAGAGACGGAGCCTCTTTCGGCGCTGCACCTCAGACATATTGAGGTAGCTGCTTCGCTGCCCGCAAACCCTGGCAGCAGGATAGTGGCATCTTCTGTGGCCCCTTCCGCCTTGGACTTCCTGTCGGCCCTTTGTGCCCGTGCCCCTCCTCCCAAAGGTGAAATATATACTGTTTAAGGGGGGTAGGACAGGTGAAGCTGGATAGAAGGCCAGTGATAGGCAGAGGCAAAGGAGAGATTTCGAAAGATCTCATAAACAAAAGGTCAAAGGGTTGTTAATAGTCGTTGTACTGGCTAAAGGAGGTACTAATGGGGACATTAAGAGTAGAAAGCAGAATGAGCAAGTGACAGATGGCCCTGGTGGCCTTTTGTTTATGACATCTTCTGCAATCTCTCCTTTGCCTCCACCTATCACTGGCCTTCTATCCAGCTTCATCTGTTCCACCCCCCTTAAACAGTATATATTTCACCACATTTTTACTTCTCTTTAGTTCTGAAGAAGAGTCATACAGACTCAAAACGTTAATTCTGTCTTTCTCTCTACAGATGCTGTCAGACCTGCTGAGTTTTTCCAGCATTTTTGTTTTTGTTTATACAAATGTGGCCTACCCGCCTGCCCGTGTGACGTCCTGAAGATTGCACGCGCCCCGAAAAATACCAGACAATTGCTACCTCAAGGGCCTTTAGTGGATGATTAATGTGCGCATCGGAGAACATTGCGCAACCTCCCACCTAAATATCGCGATGGCGCGCGGTGATGTTGGGACACTCGCCCGACGTCACCGTGCGCCGACGAGAAAATTCTGGCCCAATTGTAATTAGATCACAGAGACAAAACCACCTAAACTTACCCCCATAAACCTCCTTCACAATAAACCACAAGTGTGACAAGTTTACATAAGCAAAACCCATTATATATGTGAAAATGGTGCAAGGCTGACAGAGTAGTGTGATAAAATTGCCAACAAGAACTAAGACTGTGTAGATAAGCAGTTTCTCCAAGATTTTTAATAACAAATAAATAATTGGGAATAGGTATAGTCCACCCTCTACAAGGTACAAATCAGGAGTGTGACGGAATGCTCTCCACATTCCTGGATGAGTGCGGCTCCATCAACACCCAAGAAACTCGACTCCAACCAGGACAAAGCAGTCCACTTGATTGGTACCCCATTTACCACCTTAAAAATTCATTCCCTCTCTGACCAATTTACAGTGGCAGCAGTGTGTATTGTATACAAGATGCACTGCGGCAACTTATCAATGCTCCTTCGACAGCGACCTCTGCCACCTAGAAGCATAAGGGCAGCAGACTCATGGGAACACCACCACCTATAAGTTCCCCTCCAAGCCAAAAACCAGCTTGACTTTGAACTATACCACTATTCCTTCACTGTCACTGGATCAAAACCCTGGAACTCCCTCCCTAACAGCACTGTGGGGGTTCCTCATACACCAGATGGATTGAGCGGTTCAAGAAGGAGGCTCACCACCACCTTCTCAAAGGCAATTAGGGATGGATGATGCCCACATCCTATGAAAGAATTTTTAAAAAGTGACTCATTTTGTAGGACAATAAGCAAGAATGGAGTTGAATCTGCAGCCCAGCAGTTTATGGCATCATGCACTAATGCTTCAGTATCCTGCAGCCTTGCTGCTCTGTTCTGGCACATTCTTACACCATTTCCATTTCTAAACTGAAGTTTTTATGAATGGAGAGGCATGTGGTCGGCCTTGTGGCAGAAAACAAGCCATTTACTGAACATAATCAGTAAGCTGAACAAACAATACAAATTATTGGATGCAGCTTTCAATTGCACCATGTTGTCAGTACGCACAAGGTGAGAAATGTGGGTGTGAGGTTTACAGCAGTGCTAAATGTGAGAGGGAGAGGTGAAACTATGAAGATTATATTTGAGTCCTGATAGAGATTGTTGGTAGGTGAGTGATGGAGGTATGGTGAATTGAGCAGTGTCTAAAACTAGTGGTGCAGTTGGTAGGATATGACATTTATGAATGCATTCACTTTGTGGGGGGGGTGGTGGCATAGTGGTACTGGACTGGTATGGTACTCCAGAGACCCCAGGTAATGTTCTGGGGACCCAGGTTTGAATCCTACCATGGCAGATGGTGAAACTTGAATTCAATAAAAAACCTCGAATTAAAAGTCTGGTGACAACCATGAAATCATTGACAATAGCTGTTCACTAATGCCCTTTATGGAAGGAAATCTGCCATCCTTACCTGGCCTGGCCTACATGTGACTCCAGACCCACCAGCAATGTGGTTGACTTTTAAATGCCCTCTGAACATTGATACAATTAGGACAAGGGCCATGAATGCTGGCCTAGTTAGTGACACCCACATCCCAGGAATAAATAATAAAAAACTTGGCTACCTTGGATCAAGGTCCTTGGGACTTGGCTCCTGACATTCCCATTACGTGTGTGTGTGCGGAGAGCCTCCTGGCCCACTTCTGTGGATACTGGACAGCTCTCCTTGTTTCCACTTCCTCCACCAAGGACACCAGTGCAACACCAAAAACCCCCCATGATCACCCATTGCTCTTTTTGCACAGCACTATTGTGTTGTGGATCCTTGCTATTTTGCCATTGCATACCCAATGGTCTCAGCATCTCTAGAAGCCACAATTCAAGTTCAGTAGGTCAAGCAAGTAATGATATTGGATCCTTCGATGAAGTTTGCAGACAGTGAACAGTGCTGCACACAGCAACTCATATCAATGACAGGCAGCCTGAACATGATGAACATACATTGATTGAATGGTTGATTGCCTGTCGTGATCTTTGCCCCAGTTTTGGGGGGTTGGGAGGGGGGGGGTGGGGCTGGTGGCTATCCACTTTAGACCCAGTACCTGGTAAATTATGCCATCGTGGATCCTTGCTATGTTGTATTCATTGCAATGATTTCCTATATTACAATAATGACTACAATTCAAAAAGTCTTGAAAAATGTTCTGGATTCAATAATAGTTTTTTGAATTATATAAACATTTATAGAATGCAAGCCATGAAGTGACTGATTTCAAGGAAACCTCAGTCCAGTATTGTATAGGATTGTAAACTGCAGGTGTGGTGCTGAAGCATTTAGTAATTGTAAAAAGAATTAGTTTGGGTATCGGTTTCATGCTGCTCCTGACAATTCCTTGTTTTAGTTGAGCTAATTAACAGTATTACATTGATAATTGTTCATGATTACATTCAACATGATGCATTCACAGTGCTCTTCATAAGACAGTTGGGTTTTACGAACTGTTCTGCTTTGGTTCATGCAGTGTTGCTGCTGACGATCTAGTCAGGCGCCCAGCTTGGAATGACAATACAGCTCAGGTACGTTCCTTAGATGCCAAGGCATTTGTGAGACCCAAATCAGCTGTGGATTGGATACCTGCCACACACAGAAACCATAGGGACAGGTACCATATTTACAGTGGGGATATTGTCAAGAAATCAAAGGAACTACAAAGGAAGAAAGTCCTACATGCCGGTAAGAGAAACCAGCCATCATTCTGTAATGCAGTGATTTTCCAGTATTTATTTCAACAACAACTTGTATTGACATAACAGCTTTAATTTAATTAAAAAGTCCCAGGCTCTTCACAGGGGCTTTATAAAACAAAACATGACACCGAGCCAAATAAGGAGATATTAAGGCAGAAGACCAATAGCTTGGTCAAAGAGGTAAGTTTCAAAGATTGTCTTAAAGGAGGAAGGTAGAGTCGAAGTCCCAGAGGTTGGGGACCAGGCAGATGAAGGCACAACAACCATTGGTGGAGTGGTTAAAATCAGCGATGATCAAGAGGCAGAATTAGAGGATTGCAGATACCTTGGAGGGTTGTAGGGCTGGAGGAGATTACAGAGATAGGGAAAATGAGGCCATGGAGGGATTTGAAAACGATATGAGAATTTTAAATTCAAGACTTTTCTGAACCGGCAGCCAGTGTAGGTCAGCAACACGGGTGATGCGTGAACTGGATTTGGTTTGAGTTGGGACGTAGGCAGAAGAGTTTTGGATGACCTCAAAATAATGGAGGGTAGAAAATGAGAGATGGGCCGAACTACATTGGAATGTTCAAATCTAGAGGTAACCAATTTACATTGTGACTTGTAGTTTGGGAAATGAATTGTACTTTTATATTTGATATTTGAGGCATAACTGAATTGGGGGGCTAACTTCAGTGAGTTGAAAAGGGATCTGGGCCAGGTGGATCAGACTCAAAAATTGGTGGGCGAAACAGTCATTGAACAGTGGGAGACCTTCAGAGAGGAGGTGATTCATGTACAGGGTGGACACATTCATGTGAGGGGGAAAGAAAGGGCATCCAAAGCTTGATCTCCATGGATCACTAAAGATTTAGAAATTAAAGTGAGACAGAGGAAGGAGGCTTAAGACAATTTTAATAATGAACCAAGTTAAATATAGGAAGTACAGGGGGATCCAATAAAGGAGTTATGAGGAGCAAAGAGAGAGTATGAGAATAAATTAAAGGATAACATGAAAAGGAACTCAACAGTCTTTTATAAGCACAGAGGACTGAAGAATTGATGGTGCTGGACACAAGGATGTTGCGAACTTTGGTCATAAGGCATCAGGATCAGATGCGATGTGTTCGAGGATACTGAGGGAAGTGAGGGGGAAATTATGGAGGCACTGGCCATAATTTTTCCATCTTCCTTAGACTCAGAGGACTGGAGATTTGCAAATGCTACACATTTTCTTTAAAGATAAATCCAACAACAACAGGCCTGTCGATTTAACTTTGGTGGTGGGGCCAGAACAACATTAATAGGCACATGGACAAATGTGGGTTAATTAAGGAAAGCGAGCACTGATTTCTTAAAGGAAAAATATGTTTAACTAACTTTCTGGAGTTTTATGAAACGGGTAATAGAGAGGGATGATGAGGGCAATGCTATTGATGTGGTGTATTTCCAAAATCACAGAATTGTTATAGTGTAGAAGGAGGCCCATCATATCTGCACTGGCTCTCCGAATGAGCATTATGACTTAGTGCCATTCTCCGGCCTTTTCCCTGTAACCTTGCACATTGTTTCTATTCAAATAATCATCTAATACCCTCTTGGAAGCCTCGATTGAACCTGCCTCCACCACACTTCCAGGCAGTGCATTCCAGACCTGAATCACTCGTTGTGTGAAAAAGTTTTTTCTCACATCACATTTACTTCTTTTGCAATCACTTTAAATCTATGCCCTCTCATTCGCGATCCTTTTACAAGCGGGAACAGTTTCCCCCTATCTACCCTGTCCAGTCCCATCATGATTTTGAACACCACTATCAAATCTCCTCTTAGCCTTTTCTCTCCAAGGAGAACAGTCCCAACCTCTTCAATTTATCTTCATAACTGAAGCATCTCATCCCTGGAATCATTTCTGTAAACCTCTTCTGCACTCTCTCCAATGCGTTCACATCCTTCCTAAAGTGTGGCACCCAGAACTGTACACAATGCTCCAGCTGAGGTTTAACTAGTGTCCTATACAAGTTCAGCATAACTTGTTGCTCTTTCACTCTGTGCCCCTGTTAATCAAGCCTAAGATACTGTTTTCTTTATTAACTGCTCTCTCCACCTGTCCTGCCACCTTTAATGACTTATGCACATATACGCCCAGGTCCCTCTGTTCTTACACACCCTTTAGAATTGTACAATGACGACACACAACAGACTTGTGAGCAAAGTTATAGCTCATGGAATAAAAGTGAAAGTAGCAACATAGATAAGAGATTGGCTGAGTGACAGGAAACAGAGAACAGTGGTAAATGGATGTTTCTTGGGCTGGAGGAAGGTTTGTAGTGGAGTTCACCAGAGGTCTGTGTTGAGACCCTAGCTCTTTCTGATATTTATTAATGACTAGACCTTGGTGTACAGGGCACAATTTCAAAATTTACACATGATATGAAACTTGGCAGCATTGTGAACTATGAGGAGGATAGTGTAGAACTTCAAAAGGACATAGACAAGTTGGTGGAATGGGCAGACAAGTGGCAGATGAAGCTCAATGCAGAGAAATGTGAAGTGAGTCATTTTAGTAGGAGAACATGTAGAGACAATATAAAATGAAAGGGTACAATTCTAAAGTGGGTGCAGAAGCAGAGGGACCTGGGTGTATATGTGTATAAGTCATTGAAGGTGACAAGACGGGTTGAATGAGCAGTTAATAAAGCATACAGTATCCTAGGCTTTATTAATAGGGGTATAAGAACATAAGAAATAGGAGCTGGAATAGGTCATTTGGCCCCGCAAGTCTTCCCCGCCATTCAATAAGATCATGGCTGATCTTCCCCAGGCCTCAACATCTCTTTCATGCCAGCTGCTCATAGCCCTCAACTCCCCGATATTTCAAAAATCTATCTACCTCCTCTTTAAACACTTTCAGTGATCTAGCCTCCACAACTCTTTGGGGTTGAGAATTCCAGACATTAACTACCCTCTGAGAGAAGAAATTCCTTTGCATCTCAGTTTTAAATGAGTATCCCCTTATTCTGTAACTATGTCCCCTAGTTCGAGATTCCCACACTCGTGGAAACATCTTCTCAGCATCCACCCTGTCAAGCCCCCTCAGAATCTTGTATGTTTCAATAAGATCATCCCTCATTCTTCTAAACTCTAATGAATAAAGGCCTAACCTGTTAAGCCATTCTTGATAAGTCAACCCCTTCATCCCAGGAATCAGCCTAGTGAATCTCTTTTGAACTGCCCCCAATGCCAGTATATCCTTTCTTAAATATGGGGACCAAAACTGTACACAGTACTCCAGGTGCAGCCTCACCAACACTCTGTACAGTTGTAACAAGACTTCCCTATTTTTAAACTCCAATCCCCTAGCAATACAGGCCAAAATTCAATTTGCATTCTTAATTACTTGCTGCACCTGCATGATAACTTATGTGTTTCATGCACAAGAAAACCCAGATCCCTCTGTGCTGCACTTTTTTGGAGTCTCTCTCCATTTAAATAATAGTCTGCCTTTTGATTCTTCCTACCAAAGTGCATTACCTCACAATTTCCTACATTAAACTCCATCTGCCAAGCTTTTGCCCACTCACTCAACCTGCCTATATCCCCTTGCAGTTTCCTTATGTCCTCATCACAACATGCCCTCCCATCTATTTTTGTATCAGCAAATTTGGATACATTGCACCCTGCCCCCTCCTCCAAGTCATTAATATAGATAGTAAATAATTGATGCCCTAGGACTGATCCTTTTGGCACCCCACGAGTTACGTATTCCCAACCTGAAAAAGACCCATTAATCCCGACTCTCTGTCTTCTGTGTATTAACCAATCCTCAGTCCATGCTAATACATTACCCCCAATACTGTGAGCTCCTACCTTGTGCAATAACCTTTTATGTGGCACCTTATCGAATGCCTTCTGGAAATCAAAACACACTACATCTACAGGTTTCCCTTTATCAACCCTGCTTGTTATATCCCAAAGAACTCTAGCAAATTTGTAAAACATGATTTCTGTTTCACAAAACCATGTTGACTCTGTTTGATTGCGTTAAGTTTTTCTAAATGTCCTGCTATTTCTTCCTTAATAATTGACTCTAGCATTTTGCCAACTGCAGATGTTAGGCTTACTGGCCTACTATAGTTTCCTGTTTTTGTCTCCCTCCCTTCTTGAACATCACATTAACGGTTTTCCAATCCTTTGGGACCCTCCTGAAATCCAGTGAGTTCTGGAATATTTTGACCAATGCCTCCACTATCCCTGCAGCCACTTCCTTTAAAATCCTTGGATGCAGCCCATCAGGTCCTGGTGACTTGTCTGCCTTTAGTCCCATTAGTTTGTCAAATACTTTGTCCCTTGTGATAGAAACTGTTACAAGATCTTTCCTCCCATTAGCTCCTTGCTTATCTGATATTTTTGGAATGTTTTTAGTGTCCTCCACCATGAAGACCGATGCAAAACAAACATTGTTTTAAATTATGTGCCATTTCCCTGTTCCCTGTTATCTATTCTCCAGTTGCATTCTCCAAGGGTCCAGTGCTCACTTTAGCCAATCTCTTTTTATATACCCTTAGAAGCTCTTGCAGTATGTTTTCATATTTCTTGCCAATTTACTTTCATAATCAATTTTCTTCCTTTTTATTAGCTTTTTAGTCATCCGCTGCTGACTCCTAAAAAATTCCCAATCCTCTGGCCTACCACTAGTTTTTGCCGCTTTGTATGCCTTAGTTTTTGATTGGATACTCTCGTTGACCGCCTTTGTTAACCACGGGTGGCACATCGTTCTTGTACTCCCTATGGAGTACAAGAGCAAGGAGGTTAAGTTGAACTTATATAAGATGCTAGTTCGACCTCAATTGGAGTATTGCGTCCAGTTTTGGGTGCTGCACTTTAGGAAAGATGTGAAGGCATTGGGGAGATTGCAGAAAAGATTCACGTGAATGGTCCCAGGGTTGAGGAACATCAGTTATAAAGATAGATTGGAGGAGTTGGGACTGTTTTCCTTGGAGAAGAGAAGGCTGAGAGGATATTTGATAGAGGTATTCAAAATCATGAGCGGTCTGGACAGAGTTGATAGGGAGAAACTGTTCCCACTCGTGAAAGGATTGCGAATGAAAGGGCACCATTATTTGTAAAGGAAAGATAGTCAAAGAATCACAGAATCGTTAAAGCACAGAAGCAGGCCACTCAGCCCATCATGTCTGCATCAGCTCTCTGAACGGGCAAGTCACCTAGTGCCATTCCCCCACCTTCTCCCCGTAACCTCGCACATTCTTCCTTTTCCGATGACAGTCTAATTCTCTTCTGAATGCTTCAATTGAATCTGCCTTCACCACACTCTCAGGCAGTGCATTCCAGACATTAACCTCTCGCTCAGTGAAAATGTTTTTTCTCATGTCGTTTTCAAAGTACGGGTGCACTGTCTGAAATCCGGCCATCCGAAAACCGTCAATGTCCGGAAAGCAGACCCTTTAAGCTGCCATGCGTGAATTTTGGTTATTATTTGTTTGTAAAACAGCTTACTGGCTTGTTCAGCTAGGTGCTGTGTTTGTGCAGTGACTAATTATCAGCTATCTTTTCCTGTGATCCGAGTGACCCTAAACCCCCACCCAACCTGGCTCGGCCCAATCTTACCGACTCGACTCGACCCGACCCGACCCGACCCGAACCGCCCAACCCGAAAATGGCAAGATCCAAAATCCAGCACTGCCTCGGTCCCGAGGTTCCTGGTTTTGAGACACAGTAGCTACAATTGGCAAAAGACATGAGAAAAAAACGACATGAGAAAAAACTTTTTCACTGAGCGAGTGGTTAATGTCTGGAATGCACTGCCTGAGAGTGTGGTGAAGGCAGGTTCAATTGAAGCATTCAGAAGAGAATTAGACTGTCGTTAAAAAAGGGGGAATGTGCGAGGTTACGGGGAGAAGGTGGGGGAATGGCACTAGGTGAATTGCTAATTCGGAGAGCTGGTGCGGACACGATGGGCCGAATGGCCCCTCCTGTGCTTTAACATTTCTGTGAATCTTTGACTATCTTTCTTTTTCAAATAAGGGTGGTATTGGCTTAAAATTCAAGGGAATACCAACCCACAGTACCATGCATCAGAAGGGAAGGAAATGACTAGGTGTCACCTTTCAACCTGTTCACAATTACTGTATGACCATGCCAGACATAAATACCACTCCTTCATTGTAATTTGCATCTCCCGGCTTCAGTGGCGGGGTGCACAGTCAAGATGAACTATACAATAAAAAACTTACCATACTCTCATTGATGCTACAACTCCACTCCAAGGCAAAGTTCTCTCTCATTTTTCTTTCTCATGTGTGACCTGTTTATTGAATAGGGTGGTACATTGCAGATAGCTGCACTTCAGAGGGAACAATGCTCCTAGGTCCCTGCCTTCTTTGCTTTAATTACACTCTGGGTGCACCAGTGCATAAGTGCTGGTTAGCTTAGATGGCTAGAGTAGTGCAGAATGGTGCCAATGGCTTCCGGTTCAGTCCCTGCTCCGGCTGTGGTAGTTCATGGAGGCCTGTCTCCTTGCTTTGCCCCATGTTTGATGAAGAGTGGTGTCCCTCAAGCTATATAACCACTTGTCTCTTTCTAACAGGGAGAGCGTGATGCTTACGGTTCCTAGTAGACTCTGGCTAATTACTTGCACCAGTATGGATAATCAGCACTATTGTATCCATTACATTTAAATGATTAATGTTCCAGCAATAATTACCTTAAGAAGCCTCATTACTGCTTTAGCACCTACACACAGCTTTCCCTAAACAGCAATTTGGCGGAGAAAACTAGATGGGAACTACGTGCTGTGCTACATTCCAAAAATTACTGCGCTGTATCACACAAACAAAGTACAAGTTTATTGGCAGATCAATGGTAATTTCTCGGCTGCTTTCTCTAGTATTTATTCAATGATTCAATTTCAGTTTATTTATATTTTTCTGTGAAATTACATTACTGGTATCATACCAGTGCCGTTTATGAAATGATATGACTACACATTGGGAAGTTATGCTTGTTCCTTTGTATGGGAAGTGCATTATATTCTGCGCAAAATAAAAGCACACACATTTTACAGAGCCATGACTTTGTACCATTTATGAGATCAGAACAATTACATTTTTTTTTAACTGTTTTGGATATTAAAACAACAAAAAAGAATACTTTGAAAATGAGCAGTAACATGATAGTTTAACTGTCCCTCTTAATAGCTCACACAAAGGCGAGCTTACTTCGAAGTTTGAGCAACGGTGTTAGGATCGATGAGAACCTGGTGGATGAATGGATGCTCCCAGAAAACAAGAAGCTGTTCGTAAATAACTATAACAAGGAACTGAAAGTTCTGAATGGTAAGTTAAGGAGTTTGATCTTCCCGGTGAATTGAAAAAAATCGATTGCTCAGTTGCAACTTTGGTATATCCCACACGTACATAAAGCTGTTGAGGAGCTGCCGTGTCGATATGTAAATATTGACAAAAATTGGGAATACACAATGTATAATTTTACTCTAATGTATAGATAATGCTTGCTCAAGTAAGAAATGGAGATTTCAGTTATCTGTTCCTGGTGGGTGAGGTGCACCAGGATTGTGATTGGCATGATTGACATCCTACCATCTGCGAGATATAATGGGGAAGCAGCCTCAGAATTTGGTGAGGTCAGATGAGATCATCTGCTGCACTTCTTCTGCGGGCTGAACAAGTTGATTCTGGAAAGGCAAAGTCTGCCACAAGTACCACACATGAAGTTGGCCGTTGCCGGTGGCATGGATGATCTCTGCTGACACCTTTTTTGCAGGACTGGTATCTCTTTTGGAACTTCTGAAACCATATGTCGTCATGGTGGTGAGTTCCTGCCCACAGCTAGTATCACCATTTGCATTGATCATCAGCTAGAGTTTCCACTTATGATTGATGTTGAGGGCTTTCATATCCCTTTAGACAGCATCCTTGAATTGGAGCTTTGGGTACTCTTCTGGTCTCTTGGCAGAGGCTACCTCTCAGTATGACGAATCCTTGGGGATGCAGTCTTCTTCCATTGGGTGTGCATGCCCAAGCCAGTGAAGCTTCTTTGCTTGATTATCACTAGCAGGTATCAGGAAGATATAATAATTCTCATAATGTTATTGAAATTTATTGTAAAGTAGAGTTATAGTGGGGTCTGTGTATGTGTGTGTGTATGTGTGTGTGTGTGCGCGTGACTTCATTGAATTAAAGGCAGCTGGTCTGAAGGCTTTGTCAGAAGATAAGTTAGGTTTGAAATGTTAAGTAGGTAGACATAGGTGTAAAGGGAACATTTGCATTTTTAAATAAACCAGACTAGCTTGAATTCAAAAAAGAGTGTGAAATGTTTCTCTTAGCCAGGAGAGATTAAGAAACTGTGTGTTTATTTTTCCAAAGATTATTGGTAAAATTGGTACTATGAAAGATTTTTATTATGAGAGAGGTAAAGTCCAAAGGCATAGTGAAACAATGGGAATTTGCATTCAAAAGGGAAAATATCTATAAAGGAGCAAAGGCTGTGTCTAAGTGTAGGCATTCTAAGATCTAAAACAAGTGTGAAAAAGCCTCCAGCATCTAAACCTCAAGCTACTGCGTATAAAGAACTGAAGTTAAGAAAACTCTTTGAATTGGGTCGTCGGGGTATCATGTTTCTTTGCCTGGGTCTTTTAAAATCTGTGTGTCTTACTGTTGGCTTAACGAAAGCGTAACTGGGAGATAGATTAACTAGGGGATTTTGAAGTTATCATAGTAGTAATTTGTAGATCTATGTGTGTACTTAAAATAGTTTCTTCTATTAATAAAGGTTTAATTTAGTTTTGTAAGAAGCCTACAAGACTCGATGGTCTTCTTATTACTGGATTCAAGGCATGCATCTCAAAATTTATACAAATTGCAAAATAGTTGTGGCAGTTGTTTCAAGCTTCGCTTTGGGATTTGAGCAGCTCAGCATTTACCATCGGCTGTGCTATAATGCATGCTTGACATGTTTGCTCGAGAATGAACTATATCATTGGTGACCTTGTCTTTCCATGTGATGCCTGGATTGTACATTAATAAAATTCACACACTGGAAAAGAAAATTGGGAGATGTATAAAATTGGCTGTTGGGTTGATTTCACTCATTTTCGGTCAGTGGTATAAGTGAATGTTGCCCCCAGTGGTTCAGCCTTGGAACTCTTCCCTGTGCTGCCTGCAATGTGTGATTATCTCTTTGTTCTGTGATAATCAGATCTGGGCACAGTACTCATGTGGTGGTCTGACCAGTGCATTACGCAATTTCATAACATCTTCCTCGGACTGAGGGGTCTTGACAGGGTGGATGTGGAGAGGATGTTTCCTCTTGTAGACGAATCACTGTTTAAAAATAAGGGGTTGTCCATTTAAAACAGAGATGAGGCGAAATATTTTCACTCAGTGGGTCGTGAGTCTTTGAAATGCTCTTCCTGAAAAGATGGTGGAAGCAGAGTCCTTGAATATTTTTAAGGCAGAGGTGGATAGATTCTTGGTAAGCAAGGGGGTGATAGCTTATTGGGGGTGGGTGGGATGCATATTTAAGATTATTAGCAGATCAGCCATGATCTTATTAAATGGTGGAACAGATTCGAGGGGCTGGATGGCCCACTTCTGCTCCTTGTTCCTATGTATGTTTGTATATTTGAGTCTTTTGGCTATGTAGTTGCCAGTGTTAATGGGGCAGTTAGACCCCACCCCATTTTGAGGCTGCTATCACCCCATTACTGAATACTGTGTACGGTTATTGGTCTGCTTACTTAAGGAAGGATGTAAATGCTTTGGAAGCAGTTCAGAGAAGGTTTACTAGACTAATACCTGGAATGGGTGGGTTGTCTGTGAGGAAAGGTTGGACAGGCTAGGCTTGTATCCACTGGAGTTTAGAAGAGTAAAAGGTGACTTGATTGAAACATATAAGATCCTGAACGATGTTGACAGGGTGGATGTGGAAAGGATGTTTCCCCTTGTAGGAGATGCTAGAATTAGGGGTCACTGTTTAAAAATAGGGGTCACCCGTTTGAGATAGAAATAATGAGAATTTTTTCTCTCAAAGCGTCGTGAGTCTTTGGAACTCTCTTACTCAAAGGGTAGTGGGCCAGAATTTTAGGTTCCCCCGGCGCGTTCTGAGATGGTGGGGAAGCGTAAAATTGCATGGACGGGATTCCCTCCATGTTCCCACCTGTCCCAACCTGGTAGTGATTTTACGCTGGGGCGGGCAGGGCCTTGGATGGGAAGCCCACCCTTGCCTCAGTTACGGCTCTTAAGTGGCCACTGAAGGTCCTTTTCCCGTCCAGCCTCAATTTTTAGGTTGCCGGGCGGGTGACAGCTCAGTGGGGGAAGGCCGGAACTAAATTGAGATTGATC
Source organism: Cetorhinus maximus (assembly GCF_964194155.1). Lineage (NCBI taxonomy): Eukaryota > Metazoa > Chordata > Chondrichthyes > Lamniformes > Cetorhinidae > Cetorhinus > Cetorhinus maximus. The sequence goes on along the minus strand of NC_135885.1, from coordinate 22,189,905 downwards.
TCAGGTGGGAAGGGGCATGGCGTGCTTCCATCAGAAGACCCCTTCTGAGTGGGGGCGCCCTCCCCTTAGTGACCTCTGGCACACCCTCCCCCTACCTTCCATCCCCATGCCTATCGCTGGAGATCCAAATCGCCCCCCTCATGACCCCCAGACATTGTCTACCCTCTCTACCCTGGGACCCCTGCCACTTACCTACTCTCTGCGTCCCAGGATTTAGTTCCAGGCGGCTCCCTGCAGTGCCTTTTCCAGCCACTGCAGCGCTGTACCTGGAGTGACTGGAGATCTGCTGTCCAATCTCCAAGGCGAGGACTTCCTCCTGAGTGAGAAGTGGAAATCTCGCCTTATTGCCAATCAACGCTTGTTAGAGCGTAAAATGGCATCAGGGCTGCTGGAGTTGGTGGAGATGTGCCCATGCCACCCTAAGAATTCAGGCCATGGAAGGAGAAGCTTTGAATATTTTTTAAGGCGGAGGTAGATAGATTCTTGATAAGCAAGGTAGTGAAAGGCTATTGGGGGTAGGCGGGAATATGGAGCTGAGGTTACAATCAGATCAGCCATGATCTTATTGAATGGTGCAGCAAGCCCGAGAGGCCAAATGGCCTACCCCTGCTCCTAATTCGTATGTTCGTTAACATCAGATGAAGGCACACGAATTTGACCCCACGCATATCCAATCACTACTCTTTGATTCACTTTGGCTTCTCTTTTCATCTGAGTGGTGGCCTGCACTGTGTTCTTTGGTTCCAACCCTTGAGTTCTCACCAAAAGGAAAACTGTTGGAATGGATTATATTTTCCCTTGAGCTCAGTGAGGAGATCTTCCACGATGCAAACCAGAAAATCAAAGGTAGCAGGAAACTGAGGATTAATCACTTGGGGTCCAGTTATTACTAAATGTAAGAGGGATTAGTGAGAATCAATGTCAAAAAGTTCTAACTTTACCTTCACTTTAAAACCTTTCTTTACAGGCCTCAGTTTGCCAGAAAACAAACCTTTGCCAAAAAAGGCAAGAGGACCAGCTAAAAGGTAAGTGGAAAATAATACCCATTGCCAAAAAGACTACCCGGCAATAATTCTTTCAGCTTTGATTATTTATTGCATGGGTTATTTTAATGGCAGTAATATTTAACTATTGTTATAATAATGTCATGTGTATCACTGTATCGTTTTGTCAGTACACTTACACTGTAACCCTTTGCACTGTGTGGTCTATCTGTCAGTGAGAAAACAATACATTGCCTTTATTTCAGCAGTGGACAACTTCTTCCATCAGGAAATGAGGAAATGATGGAGGGTGAATGTTAGACTAGTGGCTAATGTTACTGACTGGTAATTCAGAGGCCTGGATTGATAGTCCAGAGAACGTGCCTTGAAATCTTACCTTAGCACTTCTTGAATTTAAGTTCAATTAAACAAAAAGGTGACTTCAGTCCCACACCAAAATGGTTGCAAAGTAACTGCCCTCTGAAGCCACTTGGTTATATCAAATCACTTAGGGATAAGTAATACATGTAAGCCCTGCCAGTGGTGCCCACATCCCGAAAATTAATTTTTAAAAATCCAAGCGTGGGTGAGAGCAAAATTCAAGCAGCATTAAAACGGAAAGCAGAAGGAATGTGACAGTTCTTCAGAAGCAAATATCCTAAATTTTTGAATGTAGTATTAAAATTAGAAAATATTCGAGATGCATATTGGACTAATCAGAAACTGAAGTGGCTAAGTGAGTAGCCAAGAAATGGCGGACGGAATATAATGTGGAAAAATGTAACGTTACCCACTTTGGTTGGAAAAACAGAAATGAAGGGTATTTTTTAAATGGTGAGAGATTGGAAAGTGTTGATGTCCAAAGGGACCTGGGATGTTCTTGTTTATAAGTCACTGAAAGCTAACATGCAGGTGTAGCAAGCAATTAGGAAGGCAAATGGTATGTTGACTTTTATTGCAAGAGGATTTGAGTACAGGAGTAAAAAAGTCTTGCTTCAATAGTGCAGACCCTTGGTGAGACCGCACCCGGAGTATTGTGTACAGTTTTGGTCTCCTTACCCAAGGAAGGAAAAACTTGCTTTAGAGGGAGTGCAATAAAGGTTCACCAGAATGATCCCTGGGATGGCGGGATTGTCCTATGAGGAGAGATCAAGGGGACTGTGCCTATATTCTTTGGAGTTTAGAAGAATGAGAGGTAATCTCATTAAAACGTACAAAATTCTTGCAGTGTTCGACCAGGTAGATGCAGGAAAGATATTTTTCCCTGGCTGGACATCTAGAACCAGGGGACACAGTCTCAGAACAAGAGGTAGGCCATTTAGGACTGACATGGGGAAGAATTTCTTCACTCAGAGGGTGGTAAATCTTTAGAATACTCTACCCCAGAAGACTGTGGAAGCTTAGTCATTGAATATGTTCAAGACTGAGATAGATAATTTTCTAGATAGTAAAGACATCGTGGGATATGGGGATAGTGTGGGAAAATGAAGTTGAGGTAGAAGATCAGCTATGATCTTGTTGAATGATGTTAGGAAATAGTGATAGTTTAAGTAAGTTATATTGGTATTTGTGGGTGTTAGGAATGAGTTTTAGCTTTAAAGTTTAAGTTTGATTTGCATTTCTGCCTTTGTGTATTAAGAAAAGGTCAAATTGAGTTTTAGCTTCATTTTAAAAGGTGCCTGAATTTCTAATGAGAGTATTAAGACTGTTGCAGCTAAGTTAACAAACAAGAGTAGAAAAAAACAATGCTGTTGCCTAACAACAGGAGTCTAGAGAGGCAGGCCCTTCCCATAGGCATACAGAAAAACTAAAGAAACAGCAGTTTTGAGTTCAGTTTGAAGCCAGGATTCCAGGGATACTGGGCACTGGGAGAGGGAACTGCAGCATGAGAGCAGCTTTCCTAAAAGAACCAAGAAGTCCGAAGGCCAAAGAAGTGAGACAGGAACAGGAGAAAGGCCCAAGCAGATCTTCTAGTCAAAGGAAGGACAGGAATCTGGAAAAGGCCCTGTTAATTGAAATTAAGAGTGAGGGGCAGAGAGAAAGGCTCCAAGCTTCAGATTTAGAGAGACAAAAGCTGCAGAGAGCAGATTTAAAGGGAGAACAACTTGCAAGAGGCAAGAAGATCCAAAGAGACAACTGAAGGTCTGGAGCTCTTTGCTATGGGCGTGTGAAGCAGTGGTGTACTGCTGACAGCTGAGTCAGCGTGAGAGAGTGCATGGAAGAAATCTTGAATGCATGTGGTGTCCCGGGGAGAAGAATGTCGAAGGAGAGTTCAAAACTCTGGAAGCGAACCCTTGCGGAAGGTGTCTGAGAGAAAGCGTCAGTTTGGGAGCAGATTCCAAAGCTAGAATGAGATTGGAAACCCTTGTGTGAAGGATGGAGTCCAGTGAGACTGGTTGGCTCACGGTGTGACAAACATCTGGGGGGAGTTAATGAGATATTCACAGCATCTGATTGAGGTGGCATCTGTCACTTGTTTTCAGAGTGTAGTGTGTCTGACCACACGGTGCCTATTGGTTTACATTGGTGTATGTACCGTGAACATTAGAGTACAAGATAGCTTTTGTAACTGGTGTTATCCTTATAAATCTGTATATATCTGTAAAGGTATAGTTGTGGGTGAAGGATAATTGTAATATAGTTCATCTCTTCTAGTTTAATAAATGTTTTATTCTTTTGTTAAAATTAGCTGACTCTAGTGACTCTGTTCAGTGGCCACTCTCCACGTATCTAAACAAACAAATAAAAGTTAGGATCTATCAAGCTGGGTTCCACCCTGGGCTCAGGCCTGTCTAGTGGTAACCTCAGCTGGGGATCATAACAATGGCGGAGCTGGATTGAGGGGCCGAATGGTCTACTCCTGCTCCTATTTCCTATGTTCCTGTGAAATAAAAAGAACAGTACAGCAGTTGTTTACAACAAATGATTCACAAATTAATGCATTTTGGAGCAGTGAAATAAAAGTACTAAGGGAAAATATTCCAACTTTCCCTCCCCAGTTCAAATAAGTTACTTCTACCTTTAACATTGGGAAAAGCTTCCCTTCCCATCTCTTCTCAGATTCTGATTTATAGAGAAGCAGACATTTTCTTGTTTCCTTCTGAAAATATTCCTTAGCATTTTCCTTCACCTAAGTGCCCAACTTATTCCACCTCCAGGGAATCACTTCCCTTGCCCATTGGTTTTTATATTTGTCCAAATTCAAAGGAAGGCATGTGTAGCTGGTATGTCAACAAGCTCAAGTTGTACTGCTCCCTTAATCTGGTTACCTTCTGGAGTGAACACAATGTTTTGACTTGGAGTGATGCTGTAAAACAAGTGACACTGGATCAGCTGCCCATTGCTCATCCATCCCAATTTTCATTCGGACTGATTTCACTAGGAATTAAAAACCGGGGGAAAAAAATAAAGACTTGCACTTATATATTGCTTTTCATGATTACCGGACGTCTCAAAGTGCTTTACAGCCAATTAAGTACTTTTGAAGTGTAGTCACTTCAAAGTGTAGTTTTGAAGTGTTGTAACGAAGGAAATGTGGCAGCCAACATGTGCACAGAAAACTCTCGCAAACTGCAATGTGATAATGGCCAGATAATCTGTTTTTTGTGATATTGATTGAGGGATAAATATTGGCCAGGACACTGGGAATAACTCTCTCGCTCTTTTTCGAAAGAGTGCCAGGGGAAAGATATTTAACAGACATCTAATTCTAAATCCGCATCTTACACTATAACCATCAGTCAAAATTACTCCCATTCTTTTGTTTTAAGGTTTGGCTACAGCTTTTCCCTTTGGCCATTTATGCTTGTTTTGCAAATTGGATTTCATCACTACAGCTTTTATTACAACCTCTGATTTTTGATTAAAATTCCAAATCTAAACTTTCCTTCACAATCTCACTCAGCTGATATTCTATTTGTAGATGTACCTCCTTAGTCATTGGGCCAGGGAACCAGTGCTGCAGAACTTGGGTAGTATTATAGGAGTGGCTCATATGCCTTGGAGGGAATGCCTAGTGAACTCCTTGGCCAGGATTTTCCCCTTGGCGATTTGAGGGCGGGGCCCGCTCGCCGAGGGGAAAATGACACGGGATGATGTCGGGAGGAATCCCTGATGTCATCCCGGGCCATTTAAATCTTAAGGAAGGCGGGCGGACAGCGAAATCAGCTGTTCGCCCGCCGACCTGTCAATGGCCAATTAAGGCCATTGACAGGCTCATTAAGAAAGTTAAATGCCCTGCCTGGCCAACCTTAAGGCTGGCGGGCAGGCCAGGAGCCCCAGCGGCCTGTAGATTATTAATGAAATTTCATCCACTGGCGGGATGAAGTTTCATTACCGTTTTGTAAAAATTTAATAAATTTTATGAGTTTGTTATCAACATGTCCCATCTCGTGTAACATTGTCACATGAAGGGGACATGTTAATAATTTTCAAATGTCTCTATTTTTTGACTTTACTTACCTTTCACTAAACTCCCTGAGACAGGACTTTGCCTCAGGGAGCAGTGCGCTCTTTCACGTGCATGCACAAAAGAGCGCATTTTGACAGATGTGGAATCCCTCCACCCCCCGCACAGGAAGCGCTACGCGCTTCCTGTTGGGCAGGCTGCTGAGCAGGCCTTAATTGGCCCGCCCACTTAAAATGGCGGCAGGCCCCATTTTGGCGGCGGGGGTCGGCTGTCCGCCCGCCACCGAACCGGTGGGGCCCACCCGCTAGCCAAAGGCTAAATTCTGCCCTTTGTTTCATTTTTTCTGTAGATTGTATCACTTAGGCAATTAGCTACTCCTGCTAAGAGAAAAATAACTGGTTGGCAAATACAGGGACCTTCCTAGAAAAGAATTGTTTAACTGTACTCTACCTGAGCTAATTTATTATGTAAGTGTAAAATGCTCAGTTGGTTATAAAGCTATTTTCAAAATAAATTTGGAGTGTTTGAGTATTGAGTAGTATTGAGTGCCAAGCCCTCTTTTTATGGTTTCTCATGAAACATTCTTTATTGATCTATTTACAGCTCTCTGGATATTTCTTCAGCTCACTGGCTCAAGACAAATAGTTTGATTGCAAAGAAACTCACTATAATGGATGCACTTGCGCCGACTGCTGTTGCTCAAACTGCAAAGTATGTCCCAATCTTAGACAAACATATTGTATCCAGAGTGTTTGATGAGGTGAGAGCTCTCTTCTCCCATTTACATAGAATTTCTGAACTATTGAGGAAAATATGGAGATTATATTCTATATAGTTGATCTCTTGTGGGGTTCCTCCTGCACATTCCAAGTTCGCGCACACAGATCTGATACTCAGTCGCTAAAACGTGTTTAATCTGGCCTATCGTTTTGGAGCAGTGTTCGGATATATTATACGCAGAAGTGTTTAAATAGGTAGACAGAGGCAATTACTGGGAAATGGTCTGTAGTTGGGCAGGACTGGTCCCAACCTTTGAGGAGAGGCCAAGTTGTCGAGGTCAGAAAAAAACAGAAGAAATTACTGTCTTTAAATGTGTATCTATAATAAGATGTGACATTTTGATGTTTAACGTGTGAAGAGTAAGGTCTGAAATGCTAGATACAAGACTGTGGAGATGCATGTATTCAAATTGTTCATTAGCAGGTTGCAGGTCTGATTGGCATGGGAAATTCATCCTCTAGTGTTTCTACTCTCATTGGTTGAGACCATTAATGTCCATGTGGTAAATCATAGACGTAAAATCCACTTCACCACTCTTCTATGTCATTTTTGGAACACTGTTTTGATACCACTCTATATTAAAAATACATAATGATAAAATCAATGTTTGACTACACTACAAGAACAGAAACATCACGTCTTCATCACCAGATAGCACCTGAAGTCCAATATTTATATGTCCTTGAGTTAGACTTTAAGTTAAAACTCAAGTGCACATTTTGGTCATAGCCGGTTCTGAGGTATGAAATTTCTATTCTTTTTTCTGCTTGCTTTTTCCCTGACATCACTGTTGAGATTAGGATTTGATCATGGAGATATGCACTGGCAGAAACCCATGTGCTACCAGTCTGTGGCACACCATGTTTGAACATGACTTCATTATAATTACCCTTCAATCTCTGTTTCGGTTATTTCTTTTGGTTTTTATCACCTCTTGTTTACCTCTCTGGCTCATCTTGTCTTTTTCTCACGCTTCTTGTCCCATTTCTATCAATGTTTGTTTTGTCTGAAAGAGAGAGAAAAATAAATTTTCCCTTTGTTCTTATTGCATGTGATCTCTTGTCTTACAATCGTATATCTTTCTATCTTGTCACTTCTGGTGCTTGACATTAGGAATGTTAATTCAGGTGAGCTGATAAACCTTGTCTACTTGCCAGAAGTTTCTGGAGGAATCTTTGTGCCATGAATGTTCCTGTGAATGACTGAGATGTAGGATTGGAAACTAGGAAAGATGGGAAGTTATAATGGAGCAGGGGACTTACCCAATCTTTTTTCTCTCTGATCTGGCAGACTGCAATATTAGATTGAAAAATCTATGTCTTTGGCCCCACCACAAATTCCATACCATTGCTTCTGATTCCGTCCCTCTTCCCAAGCACTGCCTTAGGTTAAATCACACTTGTCCATTAGTTCCACCATCCAATATGCTGACTGAGCTTCTGATCCCATATATGTTTTCCATCACAAAGACATCTACTTCCATCTGTATGAACAGCCACCTCTGCCCTCGCCTCAGCTAAACTCTCATTCGTGCCTTGGTCACCTCCAAACTTGACTATTCCAGTGGCAGGTCACCCACCGCCCCTCATTTAAAATTCTGATATCTGTGCTTAAATTTCTTCATGACTTCACCCTATCTCTGTAACCTCCTTTAGCTGTAACACCCTCCAGGACTCTTCGTTTTTCCGACTCTGACCTCTTGTGCACACCCACCATTGGCAACTGTCTTCAGCAGTCTAGACTCTATGCTTCCTCTCTCCTTAAACTACTCTACCTCTCTACCTCCATCACCTTTTTTTAAAACCTTTATTAAGACCTGCCTCTGACCAAAGTATTGGTCACACCTCCTCATATTTAGCCTCATTTTAGCTCATATTTAGCCTCTGTGAAGCTTTTGGGGAGTTTTTGAACATTAAAGGAGGCATTGAATTTAAGGTGGCATTATTGTTATTAATATTGTTGCCTACGGAATCAAAGAGGGAGTTAGAGAAGGTTGAAACTCGCCTCGCTCAGACTCAGAGCCAATACCATTTGCCTTTGCTACGTCTTCTCACCTCCTCATTCACTGACACTCAGGCAGACATAGAACCCGCGAAACAGCGGAGAGAACAGCATGCAGTGGAAACTGATTTTAAAGAAGTCTCCGTGATCCAATGTTGTAACATATGTTCACCTTATGTTAATGTACCTCTAGAACAACGGCCTGCCAGTGGCCCAGAATGAGCCAGCACCTCTGAGCATCGTCCAGTGTTACTCACACCCACATTTGCAAGTACCAAAATGGTAGGGCACACCCTGGAGGTTGGAGATAACCACCTGGAGCAGGTTGTATTGAATGAGTCTCTATTGTGCTTGTGAGAAGGAGCAATTAATGGTGCCAAAGAAGTAGCAGGAACACACTGCCTGTATGGGCACATAGGAAGCCATTAGTGATAACTCGGTACTTTGTCAACTCCATCCGTGCGGTGAAATTTGACATGCTGCTCCGTGGGTATGGAGCACGTTCTTTGTGCTCAGCAATGTACCTGCTGAAAGAAAATTGAATCCGAACTCTTCAGGAGCAAAGGAGAACAAAGCAAGTCACTGAAACAGCTTTCCATTATCGAGATGAATGAATGTACCATTATATGTGTGTGAATGGAAATCTTAAGAGCTGATCTAAAATGAGCAGTGTAGAGGAAAAGTCTTATGCTAATTAAAATAAAGATCTTTGTTTATGATAATCTTCCTGAGGGAAGAAAGCATTAATAGTGGAGAAGAACAGCTTTATTAGCAGCATTTTAAGTATGGCTTTTTCATTTACATTTCCAGCAATGTTCTTAATATTTTTTTTAATGGATTTAAGGTTTAACAGCAAATTGCAACCATGAGGAATCTTCATTAATGAATTAAAAATGATGCTGCATTTAAGGACAGGAATAATTTTCCTCCATAGTTCTTTTCAGACAATTAAAGTGAATTTCCATTAAAAAAAACCCTTGAAGCTAAATGAAGAAGCTTATTACTGCCTTCAATTAAAAAAAAAACTTGCTTGATTTTACTGTCTACATGAGAATGCTGCACATTCACTTTCATCATTTTCTCTGCATTTAAGTTGCTCAAACTTAGTCAGAATGAGCAGGAGTGAGGTATTTGACCAATGCAAAGGGAGGGTAGGCAAATGGAAAATAGGGACAACATTCGGAGTCGTTAATGAGCATATACAATTCTACAAAGTGCACTAGATTGCTGTGTACTTGCCCATCATATCCTAAGTACAACCTGAAGTATTTTGGGCCAATACGTTACCTTTGAAGTGTAGCCTTTGTTATGGAAGCAAACATGGCAATTTGTGCTCACCAAGTCCCCACAGATACCAATGAGATAAATGACCAGTTGTTCTATTTTTTTGTGGTGACAGCTGTGGTACAACAGGAGAATTTCCCTTCTCTTCCTTGAAAAGTGATATGGGAACCTTTACCTCCACCTGAACACCTCATCTCCAACAATGCAGCAGTCCCTCAGTGCTGCACTGAAGTGTCGTCCTGGATTATGTACTCGGGTCTTTGGAATTAAAATCAATTTATTAGAAAAAAAACTTTCTATTCACCAAAACCAAGTCATGAAGCCTGAAACTATGAGTTAGTTTACCTTGATGACGATCAAATGTTTTAGCCTTATGAACGCTGTAACCTCAGAATGAGAACTGTACGGTCAATATTATAGAATTATTTTTTGTTTAACAATTGCCCATGCAGAATAAGCAACATGGAAACACTTTTACAATAAATATCAGGTTATAATATTAGTTTGTAAAGTCACAAAATTATATTTGGAAAAGCTAACCTTATCCCTGGAACTGTGTAAAAGCTATCCTTATCCCTGGAACTGTGTAGCTAACTCTGTTTATGTGGCAATCAACATTATGGGCTGGATTTTTATCCTACAGATGGATAGAGGGAGTCAGGAAATTTCTAGGCCTGACCCACCTGCCTCAGGAGAAAGTGCCTGCAAAGGCAGAATTCTCGCTCAGGGGTGGGGTGGGGGCGTGGATAGTGTTAACAGGGGTCAGGCCCACTGCCCTCTGGAAAGAGTTCAGAGGCAGCCACAGTCCCAGTTACAATAAAATAAATGAAACCAAAAACAGCCCTCTAGCCCTAATCCTCTAGCCCTCACCCCTAACACTCCCCTCACATTTCCCATGCCCCACTCATGCCTCCTACCCAGACCTCATGGCCCCTCATACCTTACATGCCAACCTATGCCACTTCCATGCCCACCGATATGAACCCTATAGTGGCAATAACACAGGTGGAAAAACTTTAAAAAGGATTTATTCATTCATAACTTCTTACTTTCTTAAAAGAAATGTTGTTTCTACAGCCCTATGAAAGTGTCAATCATCTGGTCCCTTTAAACTATCAGTAGCAGAAAGTGCAAACATTTGATACCTTTATGCCTTGTGTAAATCAATTGAGAAATACATCACAGAGAAAGAGCTGTTAATCAAGCAATGTTTTCCCTGGGGACTAGCTGTTTTAACAGACTAATGGATGCCTGGGCTCTTAAAGGGGCATAACTTGGCATGGATGGTATGAGGGGCCATGGGGGGTGTGTGGAGGGGCATGGCTTGGCATGGATGGTATGAGGGGCCATGGGGGGTGTGTGGAGGGGCATGGCTTGACATGAGGGGTATAGGTAAGACCTTTTTAACTTACTTTTCAAATGTTGCCCCATCCAGACTATGATTCATGACCACCTCTGAGGGGCCATGAATGACAAAGCCTTCAAAATCTGGCCCAACTCCATGAAAAATGCAGGGTTTAGGAGATGCCTACCCCTGCAATGGAGCCGGCCAGGTTGGGAGTGCAGGGGGCAAGCTCACAATCTGCACCAGCCCGCACCCTTATCCTGCGCTAGTAAAAATTGGGGGTGCTGGGAATGGGGCCAGGAATCCTGGAATCTGGCCCTGGACACCATTTGTACAGGTCAGTGGAGTTTTCCCCACTCTGTGAAAATCCAATACTTTTGCTTTTCCAGTGTATGTGTGATCCCATGGGAATAATGTAATAGCATCCTTTTTGTTTTCAGAGATGAACTCTCATCCAAGTTTACTGAAGTCAATCCAGTGGGGATTGCATTTTGAAGGCTGTGGATGAGTTAGAGATTCACATTGAATCCTGAGGCAAATGGGGACCAACAGCAGCCACTGGTGATGGGCTAACCAGAGATCACTAGGGACGCATTGAAGTGAGCTAGAGCCCACCCACCTATAGAGGACCTTTTAAGTAATTACAATGGATTAGGGCAGACACCATGTGAAACTCTTGGTAGCTCTGGCATTACTTTTGTCTTCCTGGTTTTAGTTTTAGTTTTAGTTTTTTTGCATACCTACATTGCTTAGAAGAGTGAGTAAAGTTATAAAAATGAGTAAGATTGAAGATCATGTGCATTTCTTTCTTTATTCTTTCATGAGATGTGGGCACAACTGGCAAGACCAATATTTTTGCCCATCCCTATTGCCCTTGAGATGAGTGGCCTGCTATGCATTTCAGAGGGCAGTTTAGAGTCAACCACATTGCTATGGGTCTGGAGTCACATGTAGGTCAGACCGGGTAAGGATGGCAGATTTCCTTCCCTCAAGGGCATTGAGGGCTAAAGAGAGTACAGTCAGAACAAATGTAAATTGGGATCTGAGACTGAAGTAAACAGTGATCAAGACATTTTATTTTTTGGAATTTTGTCTGCGGGCATCACCACAGGAGATCACCTATATGTATTTTTATATTATAAAGGCAAGAAAAAATGAGAGTAAAACTGAACTGACCCTTTTCAGTTGATATTGCTTTTAAAATAATAAATAATACTTTGCTATATTTCAGTCTGATATTAGTTCTGTTTTAATCCAGGTTTTACCATTAGCTCATGTGAGCAACAGCAAGAAGCAGATTACACTGATTAATCCATTGGGTGTGAACCTGGAAAACTACAAACAAAGGCTCTTCCAAGCCATCCAGTCCTATGAAAAGTAAGCAGTCAGTCAGCGAGATGCTAGTATTTCCATAAAATAGCAACAAAATGAGTGTAGGAAGGACCGTTCAATGTACCATTTGGATTGTTCTGTTCTTTATTGAATCAACAATCAATCCAATTCTTTGCTGACTTTCTCAACTTCCATCAGCAGTTCCAGTTACTAAGTGGGAATCTGTTATTGAAAATTAAGAGGTAATTCCTATTATTCATGGGATGTGGGCATCGCTGATTAGGCCAGCATTTATTGCTGACCCCTAATTGCCCTGTTCAGGGGGCATTTAAGAGTGAACCACATTGCTGTGGGCCTGGAGTCACATGTAGGCCAGATCAGGTAAGGATGGCAGATTTTCTTCTCTAAAGGGCATTAGTGAACCAGATGGGTTTTTACAACAATTGGCAATGGTTTCATGGTCATCATCAGTTCCTGATTTTTATTGAATTCAAATTCCACAATCTGCCATGGTGGGATTTGAACCCAGATCCCCAGAGCATTACCCTGGGTCTCTAGGTTACCAGACAATACCACGACTCCACCACCACTAAGCAAATGTATGCTTAGTCCAGAGCTTTCTCAGTTTATAATCATAGTTCTGTTTTTTTTTCTACTTCATTAATTTATGTAAAATAAATGTGTAGGTTAAGGAACTAGTTCTTTTCTTTAAATTTCTGCAATTTATTTTTTAATGCAAATTGGATTGAACTTCCTTTACCTTGCTTCTTATCTCTGTGAATTTAAAACTTGGAGTCATTTTGATTGCTCTCCATGAATCGTTTTCACTATCCTTTCTTGGGGCAGAATTTTGCCCTTGGTGGGGGTGCTTGGCAGGGGTGGGCGGGGGTGGTTGAGAAGCCGACTACGATCAGCAGCACACTGCAATTTTATGCGGGCGGGCCAATTAAGGCCCACCCAGTGTGGAATACGAGTGGTAGCGCTCAGCGCTGCCTGTGCGGGCGGGGGGAGGAGGGTGAGCAGGCCTAGCGCGAGCTTCCTGCATGAGTGCGAAAAAGCGCTTCAATCTCCCCGAGGCACAGAGCTGCCTCAGGGAGATGAGGCGCTGTTTAAAAAAAATAATGAGGAGAATAAAAATGTCACAAAACATGTCCCCTCGTGTGACTCTGTCACGTGAGCAGGGGCATGTTTTGAATTCAAGTGTGAAATTTTAATTTTATTTTTATTTGCTTTAGGAAACCTCATCCCGCCCGTGGATGAGGTTTCCTAAAAAGTGCAAAGGCCGCTTGGCGTTTTCGCCTGCCCGCCAACCATAAGGCTGGACGGCCAGCGTAAATTTGAAATGAATTACCTTGGTAATGGCCTTAACAGTTCTTTTAATTGTCGGCGGGCGCGAGCCAAAATAATATTGCGGGACTACTCGCCTGATGTCATCAAGTGTCATTTTACGCTCGGCCGAGTAGGCGTGTGCCCGCCTCCGAGCTCAATATTCTGCCCAGGCATTATTTTGGTCACACTTGGACACAAAATGTGATATTTCCCAGCCCTGATGTTGAAACAGTAAGATTGAAATATGGCAAATTCCATGCTTACATAAATAGCGCCCTGTTGAACTTCCCATGGTTGACCCTCATTTAATATGCACATCAGGCCTCTGGCTTGCTGCTGTGAGCACATTAAAAGGTGGAGGATTAGAAAACCTGGCATGCAATCAGCCTTAAATGGTTGCAATTCTGGTTTAAAGGGATTATAATAGTTTGCAGCCTTTCCAAAGGAGCAAAATAAATGCTTGTTTTAAACAAAGCTGTGTATAAGGAAATCAACATGAAGTCGGTAAAACAGGTTGTGGGTAAGTGACAGAGCAGTGGAGCACACAAATCCCACCTGATAGCTGATGAAATGAGGGAGCTGCTGCTTCAGATGGGTGTGAGGTAGGCTGTCCGGTTCGGCTTGGCGGGGCTATATGCCTGGAAAGTGGTGGCAACTATTACCAGCAATCTTCACACCACTCGGGAATGGATCTAGAAGAAGGTGACAGACCTGAACAAAGCTATGTAGGTAAGGGCACCCAACAGTACTGTTTACCAGATAGGTGGTGAAGTACGTATGCTGCCAGTCTGTTGCAACATTTATTGCTGGCCTATGCCAAGCCCTAACATAACCGTATAGCTCTTTCCTTGCTTTCCAAGCATACCCGTACTCCAGTAGGGCACATGTCCAAGGTGCAGCTTGCTAAACTCGGCATATGGATGTCATCTAAAGGGCATCATATCTAAAATCGTTGTACCACAACCTAGCTGCATGACAAATGGTCATGAAAATATTCAAGTCATTAAATTTATTTTCACTGGTGAAAAGAAGATTGAAGGGATTTATGATAGTGTTCCTCAAATGAACAAAATGAAATTGATATAAGCAGCCTATTTAACCTTTGACAGTGAGCAATGGATGCAGGTATAAATAAACTCCAACAGAAACCGCTGGAAACATTGAACATGTCAGGCAGCATGTGGAGAAAACAGCCAATTAAAGGTTTCGGGTCTGAATCCTTTTTTTTATTCACTCATGGGATGTGGGCATCGCTGGCTAGGTCAGCATTTATTGCCCATCCCAAATTGCCCTTGAGAAGGTGGTGGTGAGTTGCCTTCTTGGACCTCTGCAGTCTGTGTAGTGTAGGTACATCCACAGTGCTGTTAGAGAGGGAGTTACAGGATTTTGACCCAGCAATAGTAAAGGAAAATTGACATATTTCCAAGTCAGGATGGTGAATAGTTTGGGAGGGGAACTTCAAGGTGGTGGTGTTCTCATGTACCTGTTGCCCTTGTCCTTCTAGATGGTAGTGGTCATGGGTTTGGAAGGTGCTGTCTGAGAAGCCTTGATATGTTTCTGCAGTGGATCTTGTAGATGGTACACACTGCTGCCACTGTGTGTTGGTGGTGGAGGGAGTGAAGGTTTGTGGATGTAGTGCCAATCAATTGAGCTACTTTCTCCTGGATGGTGTCCTTGAGTGTTATTGGAGCTGCACTCATCCAGTCAAGGAGAGTATTCCATTACACTCCTGACTTGTGCCTTGTAGATTGTGGACAGGCTTTGGGGAGTCAGGAGGTGAGTTACTCACCACAGAATTCCTAGCCTCTGACCTGCTCTTGTAGCCACGGTATTTATATGGCTAGCCCAGTTCAGTTTCTGGTCAATAGTAATCCCCCAGGATGTTGATAGTGGAGGATTCAGCAATGGTAATTCCTTTGAATGTCAAGGGGCAATGGTTGGATTCTCTCTTGTTGGAGATGGTCATTGCCTGACACTTGTGTGGCGTGAATGTTACTTACCACTTGTCAGCTCAAGCCTGAATGTTGTCCAGGTCTTGCTGCATTTGGACATGGACTGATTCAGTATCTGAGGAGTTGCAAATGGTGCTGAACATTGTGCAATCAGCAACGAACATCCCCACTTCTGACCTCATGATGGAAGGAAGGTCATTGATGGATCAGCTGAAGATGGTTGGGCCGGGGACACTACCCTGAGGAACTCCTGCAGTGTTGTCCTGGAGCTGAGATGACCACAAACATCTTCCTTTGTGCTAAGTATAACTCCAACCAGTGGAGAGTTTCCCCCCTACCTCCATTGACTCCAGTTTTGCTAGGGCTCCTTGATGCCACACTGGGTCAAATGCGGCCTTTTTTAGAGAGGAATTTTAATGAATTATCCTCACCTGAATGTGCACTATATGTGAGGCCTTTTGCTCTATTTCCAGATCTGGCCTGACACAACCCACTTCTTGTGATCCTTTCAATGACCTGACTCAAGCCTTTGAAAGTCCTTCTGGCTCCCTTGAACTTGCCATCGGCCTTTAGAGTCTTTCCTATCATGAGGTGTTCCCAACTCCCCTGTCCCACATGCAGTCATTTTTTGGCAGGCCCTGCCTTTGGCCTCAAGTACAGACTCGAGCGTAAAGTTCCACTCCCCTTGATGTTTCTTTGCTTGTCTACTCACTTTCCTGAGCCAATTCACCCAGCTCATGTCCTCCTTGGACCATCTACATCTAGTACTTTCTGATCTGCTTGGCCATTTGTCCAATCATTCCAAATAATTCTGTGCCTCGCTGCTTGCCTGCTTGCATGCTCCTTGTTTCCTGACCAGCCTTCCACTTGCCGGCCTTGTCTGAACACTTCTGTCCATTCTATCTATTCTGACTACGTCCTGTTCTGTGTGGATGCAAGCCTTTCCTTTATTGCAGTATTGCCCAATAGAAATCACAGATTAGCCCAGGCATGGCTATGGCGATGGTGTTTCAGCCACATGCACTAACTTTAGTAGAAAGCACCTTAATACACTCACACAATAGAGGTAAATGCACATCACGGATATATCGACTGAACAAACATCCAATGTCATTCACTGAAGTAAAACAGTCCAAATGATCAAAATGTATTTGCACATTCTGCTTTTCATCTTACCAACAAACACACAAAAGTTTAAAGTACCACATATATACATGGCAAATGTTTGGAGATCACATACCCCCAAGATGTGGTCTAGTGTTCATTGTTTAATTTGTTCATCAGAAAGGAAATTAGCCACTTCTGGATTCCCAATTGACCACATATATTTACAATGTCTAATGCATTAACTATACTGCTTTCGAGCAGCTCAGAACTTGGCTGCTGAAGTTCTGTAAGTAGAGTGGCTTCATGAGCTGCCTGAGGACAAGAGAAAAGCTAGTGTAGCCACGTAGAAACCTAACCTGTCAAATAAAACAAAGGTTCAGTGTGAAACTTGTAACATTTACAGGATGGCTGAAGGGCTTGAACTGAGCTTGAACTTAAACATAATTAAAATGCAGCCATTCAAATACATTTGCAAAATAATTCAGCCGTAATTTTTATTCCTGAACAAAATAAGCAATATGATGATTTGGAAAAAATGTACATTAAGTTAGCACACTATTTGCACACGTGCTTATTTTTACTACTGCCTTGTCTTATTGTGGTGTGAAATTCCTGTTCTCTCGAAGGAAGTCAGCATGAGGGCAAAGTGGTATTTCCAATTTTGCGTTAACGTTGCCTTTTTAAAATGACAAGCTTCGTTCCTGTTAATGTGGTGCTCAGACTTGCTGTTTGAATTGCAGCAGACCAAATCTAACCATAGGAAAAGAGTCTGAGCATTCTCTGATGTTTTAAAACGTAATTGCATGTTTCTTAACACTTAACATAATGTTTTAAAAAATTGCTTGTCTTGGGAAACTTAATATCACGCTAAGGCCTGGATTTTTGACATGATGGAGAGTCTCTCTGCCAAAGCGAAAGTAGCTGAACTGCCCGAAAATCCTAAGTCCCACCCCAAACATGGCACTCTCTATTTCCCCAGAGGTAGGGTGGTTCTTGGGCAAGCATGGTTTACCATTTAAACCATCAGGTGCGTCCACTGAAGTGGGATTTTGCTGGCCTAGGAGTGTGGAACCTGAAGTGTGCAAAGTAGACCTGGTAAGAGCAGGTCTGAACTTGCTGTATTTCTTTGGATTGCCAGAGGACCCCTTTGATGCGCTGGGGTACTCTTGTGGACTTCGCTTAAAATTTTTATTCATAGCTGCAGAAGTGCACAAAACAAGGCCCAACAGTCTTCCTTAACCTGAGGGAGTAGGAGGGTGGGGGTCCTGGTCTTGCAGGGCAATTATTTTTGTCCCTACTGACTTGTGTACCCCAGGTGCCAGAAATAACTTTGTGCTGGAGAAGAGTGCATTGTACTTCATACGAAGGAACATAGGAGATGGGCATGGCAACCTCGCACATAGATGTCTTAGAAGCCAGTCACCATAAGCAGCTGGAGGCCAGAAGGAGGGTGGAAGAGGCAGTGCCATGCATACCAGGAAGGAGGAGGGGGAGAAGCAGGAGAACCAGGTACTAACCTGTGGGAAGAGTGTACAGACCTAGGACATCCTACCTCAATATGATGGAGAACCAGTGTTGAAGGAAACTGAGACTTGCCGGTCACATGGTCCAGCAGCAACTCAAGCCACAACCCATCGACCCCCCCATGCCCTGCCAGTAGCTGTGAAGGTAAGTGTTGCTCAAAACTTCCAAGCCTCCAGATCTTTCCAGGGATCATCAGGAGACCTGTTTGGTATATCCCAGTTAGCAGCACACAGCTACTTTAAGGCTAATGCCTTGTTTGCTCATGTGGGGGATCACATTAATTTCCCTGTAGATTTAGTGTCTTAGACGCAGGCCTTTTATCCAATTAACAGGCTTCCTTCGGGCTCAGGGTGTTATTGGTTGCACCCATGTTGCCATAAAGGCTCCATGTCAACAAGCAAACATCTTCGCCAATCGAAAGCCCTTCCACCCATTCAGCGTTCAAGTGGTTTGTGACTACAACAAGGTCTTCAAGCATATGCATTGTTCCCCAGTAGCTGTCACTACTCCTTTGTACTAAGGAGTTTCCAACTCCTTTGACTATTTCAGCCATGTAGCCAGGGCTGACTCTGTGCAGAAGGCAGTCATTGCCAAACGGGCCCTGAGATTCTCATAAGCTCCCCCGATATCACAATTGCCATGTGCCAGTCTCTGCTGGCATCCTTACACCTAAAGTACCTTGTACATTGGCTTCACAGTTACTCAAGGGATTGCCCATTCCCCACAAGGGAGAGAAGAAACATCAATGAGTTTGACTCAGTGACATTCTTATGGCTGAAACCCTCACCATCATAACCATGGACCTCATCATACTGTAAACACACATGGTAATAAGGCATTCACAGCATGAACCTGAACATGAGCCCCAATGACTGTCAATGAGGAGTTGATGCCACCAAATTGTCCATAATCAAACCATGTCCACAATCTGAGAGTGACACAGCGTCAGACTTCAAACCCTATACATGCTGATAGGTTTGTCTGTTGTAGCATACATGCAGATAAGGCATCCCGCACATGCAGAGCCCATAACTGTGCAACAACAGCTCTTTGAAAGAACTTGTGTACTATTCATTCCAGCCAATAGCCCTCTTTCTGAAGTGGGCGCCACATGCCATAGTCCAGGCTTCCACATACCTCTGCCTGCCACACAAAGCACGTCCTGTGACATCTGGAAAGCAAATGCAGCCAAAGTAGTGGGCACAGCAGATGACCAATTTTACCTGCACGATACATGGCCTACCTAGCTGCGTTGCCTACACATAGGCCAATGTGTGCCATTGCTGTGTAGACGAATGCCTCGCACCAAGCACTCACGCTTGAGATGCACCTGGTGCCCATCATCCGTCCATGGAGTCTGATCACTGAGCCTCCCTTAAAATCAAGCTTGGATGGACAATGAAAAGACAAAAGGAGCATCTCAGCGCTTGAGCCTTTGTACACTGGAATCTTCTGTGATACAGGGGAGGAGGAAGAAGCCTTCCGAAGCAACACAAATCAGCAAGCAGCCTTGATCCTGTTGACATCAAGGTGGACCTCAGCGTGCCACCCTCATTATTACTGGTAAGAATACTGTTAGCATTCTTTTTGAGTTCTGTAGTGTACAAATACACCAAGTCATCTACAGGTGTATGTAAATATAGTCAAGAAGTGCTCTAATGTGATATATACAATGGGAAATATGTAACCATGATGAAACCATTAGAGCTCTAGGTGAGATGGTGCCCTGTGCTCATGCACAGGAATGAAACCGGACATAGAATGGAATGAAACCGGAAACCATGGAATGAAACCGGATGGACCACCCAGCATCGACCTAGGCACTGGAAATGACAACGGCAATCGCAGCGCTGTGGACCCTGCAAAGTCCTCTGTACTAACATCTAGGGGATAGTGCCAAAATTGGGAGAGCTGTCTCACAGACTAGTCAAGCAACAGCCTGACATAGTCATCCTCACGGAATCAAACCGTACAGATAATGTCCCAGACACCACCATCACCATTCGTGGGTATGTCCTGTCCCACTGGCAGGACAGACCCAGTAGAGGTGGCGACACAGTGGTATACAGTCGGGAGGGAGTTGCCCTGGGAGTCCTCAACATCAACTCTGGACCCAATGAAGTCTCATGGCATCAGGTCAAACATGGGCAAGGAAACCTCTGCTGATTACCTCGTACCACCCTCCCTCAGCTGATGAATCAGTGCTCCTCCATGTTGAACATCACTTGGAGGAAGCACTGAGGGTGGCAAGGGTGCAGAATGTACTCTGGGGGGGACTTCAATGTCCATCACCAAGAGTGGTTTGGTAGCACCACTACTGACCGAGCTGGCCGAGTCCTAAATGACATAGCTGCTAGACTGGGTCTGCGGCAGGTGGTGAGGGAACCAACAAGAGGGAAAAACATTCCTGACCTCATCTTCACCAACCTGTCTGCCGCAGATGCATCTGTCCATAACAGTATTGGTAGGAGTGACCACCGCACAGTCCTTGTGGAGACGAAGTCCCATCTTCATATTGAGGATACCCTCCATCGTGTTGTGTGGCACTACCACCGTGCTAAATAGGATAGATTTCAAACAGATCTTGTAACTCAAGACTAGGCATCCATGAGGCGCTGTGGGCCATCAGCAGCAGCAGAATTGTACTTGAACACAATCTGTAACCTCATGGCCTGGCATATCCCCCACTCTACCATTACCACCGAGCCAGGGGATCAACCCTGGTTCAATGAAGAGTGCAGGAGGGCATGCCAGGAACAGCACCAGGCATACCTAAAAATGAGGTGTCAATCTGGTGAAGCTGTATATCAGGACTACTTGCGTACCAAACAGCATAAGCAGCAAGTGATGGACAGAGCTAAGCGATTCCAAAACCAATGGATCAGATCTAAGCTCTACAGTCCTGCCATATCCAGCTGTAAATGGTGGTGGACAATTAAACAACTCACTGGAGGAGGTGACTTCACAAATATCCCCATCCTCAATGATGGAGGAACCCAGCACATCAGTGCAAAAGATAAGACTGAAGCATTCACAACAATCTTCAGCCAGAAGTGCTCAGTGAATGATCCAACTCGGCCTCCTCCGGAGGTCCCCAGCATCACAGATGCCAGTCTTCAGCCAATTCGATTCACTCCATGTGACATCAAGAAACGGCTGAAGGCACTGGATACTGTGAAGGCTATGGGCACTGGATACTGTGAAGGCTATGGGCCCTGACAACATTCCGGCAATAGTACTGAAGACCTGTGCTCCAGAACATGCTGCGCCCCTAGCCAAGCTGTTCCAGTACAGCTACAACCTGGCATCTACCCGGCTATGTGGAAAATTGCCCAGGTATGTCCAGTACACAAAAAGCAGGACAAATCCAACCTGGCCAATTACCGCCCCATCAGTCTACTCTCCATCATCAGTAAAGTAATGGAAGAGGTCATCAACAGTGCTACCAGTGGCACTTGCTTAGCAATTATCTGCTCACTGATGCCCAGTTTGGGTTCCGCCAGGGTCACTCAGCTCCTGACCTCATTGCAGCCTTGGTTCAAGCATGGACAAAAAAGCTGAACACCCGAGGTGAGGTGAGAGCGACTGCTCTTGACATCAAGCCAGCATTTGACTGAGTGTGGCATCAAGGAGCCCTAGCAAAACTGGAGTCAATGGGAATCAGGGAGAAAACTCTCCGCTGGTTGGAGTCACACTTAGCACAAAGGAAGATGCTTGTGGTTGTTGGAGGTCAGTCATTTCAGCTCCAGGACATCACTGCAGGAGTTCCTCAGGGTAGTGTCCTAGGCCCAACCATCTTCAGCTGCTTCATCAATGACCTTCCTTCCATCATAAGGTCAGAAGTGGGGATGTTCGTTGATGATTGCACAATGTTCAGCACCACTTGCGACTCCTCAGGTACTGAATCAGTCCATGTCCAAATTCAGCAGGACCTGGACAATATCCAGGCTTGGGCTGACAACTGGCAAGTAACATTCGCACCACACAAGTGTCAGGGAATGACCATCTCCAACAAGGGGGAATCCAAGCATCGCCCCTTGATGTTCAATGGTATTACTGTCACTGAATCCCCCACAATCAACATCCTGGGGGTTGCCATTGACCAGAAACTGAACTGGACTAGCCATATAAATACTGTGGCTACAACAGCAGGTCAGAGGCTGGGAATTGTGCACGAGTAACTCACCTCCTGACTTCTTAAAGCCTGTCCACCATCTACAAGGCACAAGTCAGGAGTGTGATGGAATACTCCCCACTTGCCTGGATGAATGCAGCTCCTACAACGCTCAAGAAGCTTGACACCACCTAGGACAAAGCAGTCCACTTGATTGGCACCACATCCACAAACATTCACTCCCTCCACCTCCGACGCACAGTCGCAACAGTGTGTACTATCTACAAGATGCACTGCAGGAATTCACCAAGGCTCCTTAAACAGCACCTTCCAAACCCACAACGACTACCACCTAGAAGGACAAGAAGGACAGCAGATGGATGGGAATACCACCATCTGGAAGTTCCCCTCCAAGTCACTCACCATCCTAACTTGGAAATATATCGCCGTTCCTTCACTGTCACTGGGTCAAAATCCTGGAACTCCCTCCCTAACAGCACTGTGGGTGTAACTACACCACATGGGCTGCAGCGGTTCAAGAAGGCAGCTCACCACCACCTTCTCAAGGGCAACTCAGGATGGGCAATAAATGCTGGCCCAGCCAATGAAGCCCACATCCTGTGAATGAATAAAAAAAACTCCTACAAAGTGCCCTGTGTTGCCTCAGAGGAGGTTGAGGCAGGGCTGCTTACTCCCCGGTCTATATGACAATATAGATGGCTGGCTTCATTGTGCAGGCACCCATTGGGAACCCCCTTCTGACTGCCGCCTCTGTGTCTCTGCATGGACAGTTGTGGTGACTGGCACATGTGCAGCTGGCAAGGGCTCTGGTGGAAGGGCTAGGGAGGTGGAGGCAGATGAGTGTGCTGAGTACTGGATGGCCGACCTCTTGTGTGCAGTGTTGGCAGTGACCATCTTTGCCACCGCCTCCCAAGCCAGAGTGGGGGTAGAGGACATCACGGCATCCAAAAGGTGTCCCAGAAGTACGTTATTTAATCTGGGGACTGCACTTTTCTTGGCTTTTGGGGCCATGTCTTCACCAGGACAGTCCTGGGCTGCAGGTATTGAGAAGTGTACGCACAGCTGCAGTTTAAATATGGCACCCGGAGTGAGGAAGTGGTGAGGTAACAGCATGGCGGGCAAATCGGAGGCCGGCCGCCAGTGATCTGGTGGGTTTCCCGTGACTGCTTAATTTATGAGGCGCGAAGGGGACGGTACTGTACGAAAATCTGCTATTGCTGCCGACGGGTAAAACACCTATTTTCATGCCGCCTACCTCACTTAATGCAAATATGGGACAATTCACCCTTAGTTAATTCCCGACAACAATTTCTATCTGTGAGCGCTTAAAAAGGCCAATTTACTTGCTGTAAGCACACTTGAAGCTAGCTGATCGCTGATTCGGCATCATTCCATGTCAGGTCAGCACCACTGATGTCAGCTAAAGGCAAATAAATGTTCTCAATTGATGTGGTTTCAGGTCAGTTCCTTCACTTGATTATTTTAGGATGCCAAATGATGACTTAAAAATCACTTCCAAACACAGAGTACGAGTTAACATTGTTGTGCGCAGAATTCTGTCAACGTTTTCAGGTAGGGACTCACCTTGCTGGAATGCAGCAGATCATTGAACCTGTACTGAATCCATGAGCACTGATGGCCTCCTATTGCGCTCACTGAAGCCACAATTTAAATCCAGGCCTTCTTGGTTGCTGCAGGGGCATTATACTGGCCGGCAGGGTAGAGGGCTGCTCTCTTCTTCTGGATCTTTTCCACCAAAACTTGAAGGTCCTGGTCAGAAAAGCGAGGGTCAGCTGGAACCATCCCTTCCCCGCACCCCTCTGTGTGGCATTCTATGAATAAAAATGTAAGGAGAAAAGGGTCATGAGCCATTCAGATTGCAATGCTCTCATTCCTTTGCGTGCTTACATGCACTAACCATTTTCACCATATCACCAATGATTATTGTTAAGTTGTGTTGGAGAAAATGGCTCTGCACAAACGCTTGGTGCCATGTATGCGGCGGCTGTGACTCCAAGGTAGCATGCTGTGCTCTGCGACCACTGGCAGTCCTGCTGGTTTACTCCCTTTTAGTCACACTGTTATGTCATGACAGTTTGCAGATGTGAGGGACCTGGTCAAAGGTCAGCAGTGTGGGCGCATCCTGATAGATGGGTGCCAAGAGGGTAAGTGGATGGGATAATGGCCATGGCAATGTTCATCAATCATTCACCGAGTCTTGGCAGCAAACTACACGAACTACATACAGTATGAAGTAAAACTAATAAAAAGTGAAAAAGGAGCGTGATTATTTTGCACACCACAGTAAATTAAGTTTAAAACATGAGCTGATTTAATTCCTAAATCTACAACAACTTGTATTTATGTAACGCCTTTAACAAAGTACAATGTCTCAAGATGCTTCACAGGAGTGTTATCAAAATTTAATATTGAATCACATAAGGAGATATTCGGGCAGATTTCAGGCACGTTTTAAAGGAGAAAAGAGAGGTGGAGAGGAATGGCCAAAATCTGGGATGCTCAAGTGGCCAGAATGAGAGGAGCGCATCTCAGAGGGTTACAGGACCGGAGGGGAGATTACAGAGATGGGAAGGGCTAGACCATGGAGGGATTTAAAAATAGGGGTGAGAATTTGAAATCCAGGCATTTCTTGATTAGGAGCCAATACAGGTCAGTGAGCATTGGGAACGTGGTGTGAGTAAGGTCACTGGCAGCCGACTATTGGATGACCTTAGCTTTATGGGTGGCTGGTCAGGAATGCATTGTGATAGTCAGATCTAGAAGGAACAAAGGCTTATGTTAGGGTTTCAGCAGCTGATGAACAAAGGCAGGGGCGGAATTGGCTGATGTAATGACAATTGATGCCAGATCAGTTCTAAATTTTAAATGTGATATTGATAAATTTTTTGTTATCCAAAGGTGTTAGGAATATGGGGCATTAGACAGTATACAGAGTTAGGTGGCAAATCAGCAATGATCGCATCGAATGGTGGAACAGGCTTGAGGAGTTAAATGGCCTACTCCTCTTCCTATGTTCCTATGCCTAGAAGGAAATAGAGTGTCTTAGTGACGGGTCGAATGTGTGGCCGATTGCTCAACTCATTGTCAAATATGACACCATGATAATGAACAATCAGGTTCAGTCTCAGACAGTTGCCAGGGAAAGGGATGGAGTCAGTGGTTAAAAAATGGGGTTGTGGCAGGGACTGAAGATGATAGCTTCAGTTTTCCCAATATTTAGTTGGAGGAAATTTCTACCCACCCAGCACTGGATGTCGGACAAGCTGGCTGATAATTTAGAGCGAAGGGAGGTGACTGAGTGAGGTGGTGTTGTGGTAGGACTGGGTGAACATATGGAAACTGATGCTATGTTTTTGGATGATGTCACCAAGCACCAGCATGTAGATGAGAAATATGAAGGAGCCAAGGGTTGGTTCTTACGGGACAAGAGAGGTAATGGTGCGGGAGGGAGAAAGAAGCCCTTTCAGGCAATTCTCAGGTTGTAAAAACAGAAACTCAGGAGGTCTGGCACGACCTATGGAGAGAGAAATAGAGTTAATGTTTCGAGTCAGCACGACTCATCTTCAGAGCTAAAGAGAAGTGGAAATGTTTTGGAATTTATACTGCCTGGGGTGGGGTTGGGGTGGGGGTGAAGCAGGTAAAGTAGGATAGAAGGTCCGTGATAGGTGGGGGCTAAGGAGAGATTGACAAAGGTGTTCATCGGCACAAGACAGAGTGAGTGTGGTGAAGACTAAAAAAGGTGCTGATTGTAGCATAAAGGTAAGAAAGCAGAATGCGTTAATAGCAGAACAAGGGCCAGCACTCTTTGAAAGTACAACATAAAAACAAGTGACAGATAGCCTTTATGTTGGGGGTGGGTGGGGGGACGGTGGGGTGGGGAGCGGGGTCAGTGGTTGAGGAAAAAGGATAAAAAAATAGGATAAAAGGGGGATAGGAAGGGATAAAACAATGAATGAATGAAAATGAAAATAAGTAAATAAAAAATAAAAATACATTTGAAAAAAAGGGATTAAAAAAGGGGTGAAGATAGAGGAGAGAGTTCTTGGTCTGAAGTTGTTGAAATTAATGTTAATTCCGGAAGGTTGTAAAGTGCCTAGTCGGAAGATGAGGTGCTGTTCCTCCAGTTTGCGTTGGGCTTCACTGGAACATTGCAGCAGGCCAAGGACGGACATGTGGGCATGAGAGCAGGATGGTGGTTGAAATGGCAAGCGACAGGGAGGTCTGGGTCATGCTTGCTGACAGACTGAAGGTGTTCTGCAAAGTGGTCACCCAGTCTGTTTTTGGTATCCTCAATGTAGCGGAGACCACATTGGGAGCAGCAGTAGACCAGATTGAAAGAAGTGCAAGTGAAATGCTGTTTCACCTGAAAGGAGTGTTTGGGGCCTTGGACGGTGAGGAGGGAGGAGGTAAAGGGGCAGGTGTTGCACCTTCTGCGATTGCATGGGAAGGTGCAGTGGGAGGGGAATGTGATGTTGGGAGTGATGGAGGAGTGGATCAGGGTGTCATGGAAGGAAAGGTCTTTATGGAATGCTGACAGGGTGGGGTGAAGGGAAGATGTATTTGGTGGTGGCATCATGCTGGAGTTGGCAGAAATAGTGGAGGATGATCCTTTGAATGCGGAGCCTGGTGAGGTGAAAAGTGAGGTCAAGGGGGACCCTATCATGGTTCTGGGAGGGAGGGCAAGGGGTGAGGGCAGAGGCGCAGGAGATGGGTTCGACACAGTTGAGGGCCCTGTCAGTCACAGCAGGGGAGGAACCTCAGTTAAGGAGGAAGGAAGACATGTCAGAAGTATCATTTTGGAAGGTGGCATCATCAGAACAGATGTGACGGAGATGAAGGAACTGACAGAATGAACTGGAGTCCTTACAGGAAGCAGGGTGTGAGGAGCTGTAGTCGAGGCAGCTGTGGGAGTTGGTGGGCTTGTAATGGATATTGGTGGACAGTCTATCACCAGAAATGGAGACAGGGAGGTCAAGGAAGGGAAGGTAAGTGTCAATGATGGACCATGTGAAGGTGATAGAGGGGTGGAAATTGGAAGCAAAATTGATAAGTTTTTCCAGTTCCAGATGAGAGCATGAAGCGGCACCAATACAGTCATCGATGTACCAAGAAAAGAGTTGTGGGAGGGGGCCTGAATAGGACTGGAACAAGGAATGTTCCACATACCCTATAAAGAGACAGGCATAACCGAGGACCATGCAGGTATCCATTGCTAAACCTTTTATTTGGAGGAAGTGAGACAAGTTAAAGGAGAAATTGTTCAGTAAGAGAACACGTTCAACAAGACGGAGAGTGGTGGTGGATGGGGATTGTCCGGGCCTCTGCACAAGGAAGGAGCAGAGAGCTCTCAGACCATCCTGATGGGGGTGGAGGTGCAGAGGGATTGGATGTTCATGGTGAAGAGGAGGCGGTTAGAACCAGGGAACTGGAAATTGTTGATATGATGTGGGGTTCTCAGATTATGTCTGGATAGATAAGAATGCCGGCCTACCCAGCTGATTGACAATGGAGAGACGTTCAAGGATGATGGTGTGATCAACCATGTTAAAGATTGCAGTCAAGTCGAGAAGGGCAAGGAGGGGTGGTTTGCCTTTATCGCAGTCACATAGGATGTCATTTGTATCTTTGAGAAGAGCCATTTTGCTACAGTGACAGGCAGGGGTGGAAATCGGTTTGGAGGGAATCAAATGTAAGGTTCTGGGGAAAATGGGCATGGATTTGGGAGGCGACAACACATTCAAGGATTTTGGAGAGGAAAGGGAAGCTGGAGATGGCTTGATAGTTTGCAAGGACAGAAGTGGCAAGGGTTGTTTTAGAGGAGACGGGTGTATGACAGCAGATTTGAAGGAGAAGGGCTCAGTACCTGAAGACCTATGAAGTAAAAAAATACTCTGGGCACCAATTTTTAATTTAGTTAATGTGCTCATGCAAAATTTGTGTGTGTTTTAATTTCTGAGTCCAAAACAGGCACCAGAAAGACGAAAGCAAAAAGAGTTATACGGACTTGAAATGTTTACTCTGTTTCTCTCTCCACAGATGTTGCCAGACATGCTGAGTTTTTCCAGCATTTTCTGTTCTTATTACCACACAAAGATGAATCTTGCACTGCCACCTTCTGCACTATAAAACAGTAAACCGTGCACCTGATGCCGTATTGGTTCAGCCACTCATTAGATGGCTTTGGCAGCTGCCTTAAACAAACACAGACATAATTTAAATATGTTAATGGGGGTCTTGCATCTGACTCAGGACCCTTTGAGAAATTTGTGTCGGTGCGTGCCTGAGACCCCACTTCCTAAACCTGTCCAGCCAATCATGGCAGGAGTAGTCAGGGAAGCAGTCTTTCCAAATGCTATTTAAAATGATCAGAGGATTCAGAGGCAGTGCTAGAACCTAAGTGGCAACAGTTTGAGCTTCCATCAAAGCTCTCAGATCTGTTACTGAAGGCTTCATTACTGAGGAGCTCCCCACGGTGCTCATCAATCTGATTACTGACTCCATGGTTGACTACCTGATCTCAATGCTGTGTGTGAAGACAGTACATGAACTCATTCATATTCTCTGACACAGTGTATAAGCTTGCTAACAGGCAATCAGTGCACTTGGTAAGAAAACCTGTGGGTATCAGTGAATGGTTGGACTTTGAAGTCTTCATCTGTGCTCTCTGCATAATGGCTGGGGACAAAGCTCCTTCTTCAGCAAGCTGCTTCCTGGGCTGTCCTTGTCTTTGTCCTTGCCCAAGTTCTGGCTGAATCTCTATGGGACGGACTGCTCTACATTCTGAACAATGCGGCATGTCAGTCTCTGAGCTGGTGTCTCCAAAATGTAAAGTCTTAACTTCCTCATCTGCAGTGCTGCTGTCTCCTTGCTCTGCTCCCTCAGTTCTGTGAGGAGCTCCCGGACCTGAAATGTGTCAAAGGGACAAACATTAGCATTTAGCTACATGAGTCAGCAGAGACAGATGATTGACTCCTGAATACAACAGCAATTTGTCATCAACGGTGTCTGAAAGCCTGACTTAAGTGAGAAGAAACAAAGAATGTTGGTGGAAAACCCTGTGGACCTTGACCTACAGTCGATCAGCAAACATCACACATCTGATTCCCCCCCTCCCCCCCACCACCGCCCCCAGCCCCACAATACTTTTTCAGTGGGGATAGTCCCTCCTTTTATGGTTGCTTGTTCCCTCTTATTGCCTGAAAGCTTGTCCTGCAAGATAGAAGGGAGTGTTTCAGTGTTAAGAGTAGCGAATGCTTTGAGGACGTGCCTGTCAAGGTAGAATAGTGTCACTGATGTGGGAGGGATGACAGAGGTGTGAGGACATGAGGGAAGTAATTGTGCGGAGTGTAGCAGGTTCAATAGGAGCAACAGGAGGTGGCAGTGAAGTGTACTGCAGTGATTGGAGAAGAGTGATGGGAATCGGGGGAAGAAAGTGTTGTGAATGCTGGGATTACAATGGATGTCGAGCTAAGTAGAGGTAATGGGAAATATGAGTTAGGGGGCTTAGCTTGAGAGGTTATTAAACTCTTCTCTATGTGGCAACCATGTACTGGGAGTGATGCTTCTGGTGCTCACTGGCTTTACCAGCACTCCCTCATAGTGCCGGGGAGCTTGCCTGGATATCTTCCTGCTACCTGATGGAAATATAGGGCAGAATTTTACGCTGGCGGAATTTTCCCGCCCTGCCAAAGTCAATGAACTTTTGACCGGCTCGCTGCATTTTATGGCCCTGCACCTTGCCGTGACAGGGCTGTAAAATTCCGCCTATGATGTACCTCCCTCTGCCGAACTTCTCCTTCAATATCTCCAATGCAGAGTCAGAAAACTGACAGCCTTTTCAGCTTCTCTTCTATTTACGATCATCAGCCGCCTTCAGTTGCTTGCAACCAAAGTGCACCTCCCGTTTAAAAGGTGCACGTTGTCTTCACATAGCACCAGACCAGCAATGCGTGGTAGTGACACCCTGATAGCAGTGCCCATTAATAGGGTGAATAGTACTGGCAGTCTGCTTGTTGTATGTGAATCAGGAAGACCAATTTGGGGCCTTAGTTACGTCCATGTGACCGTGTGCACACTCGTGTGAGACACCTACTCTGCGCCTGAAAACCGGCACAACGTCCACTCCTGGATGTCCACTTTTTACAGCAACCCAAGAATGTGGACTCTGTATTACCATGAGGTATAACTCCGTCTAGAAGCATCAGTATTGCTGATCTACTTGTTGCTGTACTATTAGTAAAATAAAATCCGAGAAAACCTAACATTGAAAATAAAGGAACCAGTTTTTTTAAAGGTTTAATGATAAAAGTAAGTACAGGTTTCCCACTACAGATCGAGCAAAGAGGTTAAAGCAGTCAATTAAGAAATACAATGGGGGAAAGTTGCAATTCCAGCAGAATGGGGAAGAAACTTGGGTGGGTTGTATAAGGGTAACCGATTCGCTCCCTCCCACTGTTGTAACCCCATCTAAGTTTCACCCTATCTTTATTTTCCTCTGTGTGTAGGTGCTATTTACATTAATTGTTCTGTACAAGCATGTATCTTGTAAATAACTCACTGTTGACTTTACTGGTGAGTTTTGCAGTGTGCCACAACAGCTTTTGTTTATAAAGCACCTTATAGTGCCATTAATTACTGCAACAATTTACTTTAATGTTACAGAATCCTCTATTACTTTTGCAAGCTAGTTTACAGTGGGCTTCTATCAATGTTCATCTGAATGCAAAGACATACTACTTTTGTTGATTTTGGATTAACCTTTTAAATAATACAAACTGGGGTTTCCAAATTCATTATGAGTTAAGAATTTTCAACACTTTTTTTCTCTTTTGCAAGGCGTTTAAATTTAGTTGTATGGAGAGCATTATCTCAAGAGGAGCGTGATAAGTAAGTAACAACATTCTTTACAAATCAGTACATAAGCATTTTTGTTGCAAGTGAAATTAGATTTGGATTGTTTCTTTTTCTGTGTGTGCTCATTCTTACAAGGTTCAGCAGTGATAAACCAATCTCATTTGGAGACCAGAAGGAAGCCTTCCTGGAGGCACTGGGCAGAATGGGTTGGCCTATCTCTCAGGAGGATATTACACTATTAGAGGACGAAATTAAGGCTGGTTATTCGTATGAACAGCAGGCTTCAGACCTCCAGAAAGCTGCTAAAGAAAAGGTTTGTGAATCTTCTTCGGGATTCCAGAGTGATGGCTGTAACACACAGATGAATATAAGTGTCCAAAGGATTTCAAATATCTCGCTTCATAAAGGTTTGCTTACTAATTCTTGCAAAGAATTGGCCTTGAAGTCTAAAATTGGGATTAAGGAAAGATTGAACCAAAATCCCCTGTCAGAAAAAAAGCTTAATCGACCAATATAATTACTTCTAACTCCCGCTGACAGCACAGTACAAGTAGCGAGTAACTTTTTAGGAAGTTTTAGATCTAATTGCATTCAAAAATATTGAGCAAAATTATCAGAAATATGGCAAACTTTGGTTTCTTGGTCACTGCCTGCTGCAGATGTTTAAGCCTCAATGTGCGACATATACACCAGTGATCTTCGCAGAGCTTACAAACCAACTGGCTTAAAAATCCTGTGCACAACTTTCACACCAGTGCAACCAATTTGCTTTCCTTGATGGTATATGATGAAATAATACTTCAAAGAAGAGAATATTGTACCAAAGACAAGGGTAATATATGAGTTTGCTGTTGCTTTCACCATGCAGATTCATTTCATTATGTTACTTCCTAATATGCTCATTTTTCGTAACTGTACGATAAATACAAGACTTCTTAAAATTCGTTCTCCAGATGTGGGCAGCACTGGCAGGATCAACTTTTATTTCCCATTCCTCTACCTTTCTCTTGAGGCGGTTTGAATGACTTGCTGGACCACTTCAGAGAGCTGTTATAATGGGACTGGAGACACATATAAACCAGAGTGAGTGAGGACTGCAGGTTTCCTTCTCTAAAGGACATCTGTAAACCAGCTGGTTTTTAAAAATAATTCAATAGTGTCATGATCACTTCTTTACTGATAGCAGCTTCGTCTTTCCAAATTGAATAGAAATAGTATTTAAATTATGAAACTGCCATGGTGTTAGCTGTGGTAGCACTCTTCCCTCTGAGTCCGAGGTTGTGGGTTCAAGTCCTAATTTAAACTTTGAGCATAAAAATCTAGGCTAACACTCAGGGGAGAATTTTCTCCCTGTCAGGCGGGATGGTTGGGAGCGGGTGTGGGCAGGTGCGGAGCCCATTGCTGCCTGCATGCCGCCATTTCAAGTGGGCAGGCCAATTAAGGCCCGCCAACTGTGACGGGCACCCGGAAGCGCTCAGCGTTACCTGTGCGGGTGGGGGGGAGGAGGGAGAGTTGGGGATACGCAAAAGAGCGTAGAAATCTCCCTGAGGCAGCTCCGTGCCTCAGGGAGATTAAGTTCAGTCATAAAGATGGGAAAAATAAAAAAATCAAATTATTCAGACATGCCTCCTCATGTGACATTGTCACGTGAGCTCGGACATGTTTATGAATTTTTATCAAACATTTTATTTAATTAATAAACCCCTCATGAAACCTCATCCCGCCCGTGGATGAGGTTCCATGAAAAATGCGAAGGCCGCCTGGGCTCTTCGCCTGCCCACCAACCTTAAGGTTGGACGGGCAGTCCTGACAAGTACTTTAATTAGTTTGTTAATGGCCTTAATAGGCCTTTGATAGTTCGGTGGGCGCGCAGCTGAACTGAAGATCAGAATGATGCACGGTGACATTGGGACGCACGCCTGATGTCATCACGCTGCCCTCAGTGTAGTATTGGGGGAGTGCTGCACTATTGGAGATGCCATCTTTCAGACGAGGTGTTAAAATGTGGCCGTGTCTGGCCTCTTGGGACACAAAAATCCCATGGACCTATTCTGAGGAAGAGCAGGGGAGTGTCCCAGCCAATATTTATCCCTCAACCAACATCACGAAAAAACAGATAACCTGATCATTACCACTTTGCTGTTTGTGTGGAAACTTGCTGTGGACAAACTGGCTGTCACATTTACTTTACAACAGTGACTACATTTCAAAAGTGTTTCAAAAGCTGTAAAGCAATTTGAGACATGCGTATGAAAGGCACTATATAAATGCAAGTCTTTTGTTTTCTTTTGATGGTGGGATTTTAACTCTTGCTATGAGAGTAATTAGTCCAGGTTTCTTCATTAATCACCTATTAATATAACTACTATGCTACCATACCCATATATTGTCAGTTTTTAAAAAATTCATTTATGGGATGTGGGCATCGTTGGCTAGGCCAGTATTTATTGCCCATCCCTAATTCATTGGCTAGGCCAGTATTTATTGCCCATCCCTAATTCATTGGCTAGGCCAGTATTTATTGCCCATCCCTAATTGCACTTAAGAAGCTGGTGGTGAGCTGCCATCTTGAGCTGCTGCAGTCCACAGTCTGTGTATTTGTTTTCAGTAAAACTGTATTTTCCTGTTGTAACTCATCCTTATTTTTTTATCCTATTCTACTATCACAATATTATAAATCTGTATCTTTCTGTCACACAATCTTAAGCTTCAAAAGAGAAACTTGCATTATAGATTGTGCCTTTCATGTCCTCAGGCTGTGCCACAACACTTCATAGTCAAGGGGAGACAGTGGCACAGTGATAACATCACTGGACTAGTGGTCCTGGGACCCAGGTTAATGACCTGGGGATATGGGTTCAAATACCAACATGGCAGCTGGTGGAATTTGAATGAAGCTGACAATGAATCTGGAATATAAAGTTAGTCTCAGTAATGATAAGCATGAAACTGTCATCAATTGTAATAAAAACCCAGCTGGTTCACTAATTTCCTTTAGAGAAGGAAACCTGTCTGCCCTACGTGTGACTCCAGATCCACAGCAGTGTGGTTGACTCAGCTCACCTAGTAAGCCACTCAGTTTAAGGGCAATCAGGGATGGGCAACCAGTGCTGGCCTTGCCAGTGGCACCCACATCTCATGAAAGAATAAAAAAAATGTATTTCTGTTTCAAGGTGCAACCACTGTCATTAAACAAACATGCTTTGGTATTGTTAGTTGAGAGATGAATATTGGGGAGGATACCAGGAGAACTGCCTGTTCTTTGAACACTGCCACAGGGTCTTTCACTTCTCCTGGGCAGCTCAACCTCTTGCTAATGGTCAGTACCACTGATGGTATACTCCCTCCGTATTGCACTGGTGGTATACTCCCTCCGTATTGCACTGATGTTATACTCCCTCCGTATTGCACTGAGCTATCAGCCTAAGTCAACTCATGGAATGGCGTTAGATCTACAACCTTCTATATCCAGTTGAAGATTATCACCAATCAAGCCAAGCAAGCACATAACATGTTCCCAGCATTGTTTGCACCTATGTAACATCAGAAACACAGTCAGCAAAAGAGAGAGAGAATTGAGCTACGTGAAGTGAGAAAGAAAAAACTTAACTACTGTAAAGGAAAGAAGATAAGACTTTGCATGATTTGGTTCATATTTCTGAATATGAAACAATTATACTTTAATGAATACCCTATTGTGTTACATATGAAATAGTGACAGATGCCTGGTAATCTGATAGCTTCAAGTGCAGGAATCTTCAGGATTTCCTGGTACATGTACATATCAGGAAATTGCACAACTCCATGATATTCAGACCATTAAAATGAATGGACATAAAATCACATGTTGAGTGGGTGCAATTTCCTGATGTCTTCTCCTGGTGTGTGCCAGCAATGATGAAGTGAGCAATTTTCTTAATAATTTCTTAATCATTTAAACATAACCTTTGCAGCTGCCTAATATTATGTGATAACCTAAGTTTTGGCTGTTCTGTCTACATTGCATTCTGCATTAAATCCTGTTCGTAAGATCGTAGGAAATAAGAGCAGGGGTAGGCCATTCGACCCATCAAGCCTGCTCTACCATTCAATAAGATTATCACTGATTTGATTGTGGCCTTAACTCTACTTTCCTGCCTGCCCCCCAAAATCCTTGACTCTCTTGTTGATCAAAAAATATGTCTAACTCAGCCTTGAATATATTTAATGATCCAACCTCCACTGTGGAAGAAAATTCCAAAGACTAACGATCCTCTGAGAGAAGAAATTCCTCCTCATCTTTGTCTTAAATGGGAGACCCTTTATTTTTAAACTGTGCCTCCTGGTTCTTCATTCATCCACGAGGGGTAACATCCTTTCAGCATCTAGTCTTTCAAGCCCCCTCAGAATCTGACATGTTTCAATAAGATCACCTCTCATTCTTCTAAATTCCAGTGAGTATAGGCCCTGCTCAATCTTTCATCATAAGACAACCCCTTCATTCTAGGAATCAGCCTAGCGAACCACCTCCTCTGCTGCTATTTATGTATTTGGACTTCCTGTCCAGCTGGACATTAAATTCAAACTTAAGTACCAGCCTTTGCACAGTGGAAGCAATCTTGCTTACTGTGTCAGAAGTTGAGTTCACTGTTGCACTTCAGGAACTTGAGCTAAAGTTGGAAAAATTGAACTTTAGGTTTCAGATGTTAATGAGCCTCCTCCTCCCTCAGGTACCATGTCCTAAGAAAGCATTTGCAACCATGGACTTCCACTGGATTGGTCCATGATTGCACTCGGCAAAGTACTGCAGTGGTTTGCTGTTGCCTTCTGCAGTATGGCTGACCAGGAAACTCTCCTGCTCCTTCTGCCTGCCATCGGGCATATTGGAAGGATTTACAGACTGACGATCAACCTGTTTGGCCACATCATGAATGCGCCTTCCGTGGCTATCAAATCCTGAAGTCGGACCCTGAACCCGGAGCTTCTGGCTCAGAGGTAGGGACACTACCAGTACACCACAAGACCTCCAGATATTAATAAACTGCTCTGACAAATTATGACTTAATATGAACCACTGCTTTACAAGTCCGAGACATCTACCATCTTAATTCTGATGAGTCCTTTCATCAGGCCTGATGATTGGCTATAATCAAATCTCTTGAACATTAACAGTTAGCAGCAGAGCCTGTGATTTTTTTTTTGCCTCATACTCTACAGCAGGATTAAGGACAATTGATGGCAGCAAAGTGCAATCAGGCTAGGACGCTGATTGCAGAATGTGCTCGGAGAGCTAGATTGGGTGGATGAAGATGACATCTGGATGTAGTGAAGTGTACTTTAAAAAAGAGGTGGTTTAGACCTTAAAATTTAGACTGGATTTAATTTAGTTGCATGCAGCCTGTTCACTGGATCCCAAATTAATCTTTCAAACTGTTTTAGTTCGACAGAGATATAACCATCAGGCAAAGACTCAGATACTGAATTAGCAAATAATACCAAAGTTCATTAAATAAAGGATAAAGTAAAACAACAATATATTTATCAATTAACTAAAGGAGCAAAAGAACTGAAGGTGTACTTATCAATAATACAGTACAGACTCCACAACTTCAAATTGATGGCCAATCCAGAAGGAACGGAAAATGATCTCGAGCCTTCAGGAATTCCAACAGGAATTCTGCCTCTGTCCCTGGGCTCTGTGCTACTCCACCTATTCTTGCGCTGACAGGAATTCTGTCTCTGTCCCTGGGTCCAGTGCTACACCGCCTGTTCTTGCGCTGACAGGAATTCTGTCTCTGTCCCTGGGTCCAGTGCTACACCGCCTGTTCTTGCACTGACAGGAATTCTGTCTGTGTCCCTGGGTCCAGTGCTACACCGCCTGTTCTTGCACTGACAGGAATTCTGTCTGTGTCCCTGGGTCCAGTGCTACACCGCCTGTTCTTGCACTGACAGGAATTCTGTCTCCGCCCCCGAGAAAACACAATACATGGTCCCTTTACTTGGTGTGCACGAACAAGATGGTTCCCGAAACCTTTTAGTCCTAATTCTGGCATCACCCCATCCTGGTGTAAAGTTGTTGCTAACAGCCAATTAGTCAATAATATTGTAAAGATTAATCTCATTGGATCTGTCTCTCTGCGCACATTGCCTTTGTCATGAAGAGATATTAATGTCTATAATGTTATTGGAAATTATATTTTTAAAATAAAGTTTAGTGGTGTCTGTGTCTATATGTGTTTATGTGTGTGTGTCTTAATTGGATTAAAGCTAGCTGATCTAGAGGCTTTGAGATATAGAAAGAAATAGGTTTGAAAGGGTAATTACATAAACATGGGGAAGTTTAAAAACATAGATGTCAAGGGGGCAATTTGTATTTTTAAATAAACCATTCAAAAGAATGGGTGAAATCTTGCACCTAGCTAGAAGATGCCAAGCAAAGTGTTTATTTATTTTTTCAGCTTACTAATAAAATTGGTGGAATAAAAGGATGTTATTGTTAGAAGAGGTAAAATTAAAAGCCTAGTGATGCAATGGAAAATTTACATTCAAAGAGAAAGTTATGTATAAAGGAGAAAGGAAATTGTGTGTAAGGCAGAGGCATTTTAAGATCCAGCTTGTTAAGCCTCAAGTCTGTCCGCAAGGATCCAGAGCTGAAAGAAACTCATTTTGGATGCGACTGTCCTGTTTGTACTTTGTCAGGTGTCTCTTTAAATCTATGAGATTTACTGTTGCTTTAAAGGGGGTGTAACCGAAAGATTAACTTGGGGATTTTTGTAGTTACTATAGTAGTAATTTTGTAGACGTACGTATGTGTTTACAATCTTTCTTGTATTAATAAATGTTTAATTTAGTTTTATGAAAACCCTCTTGAGACCAGGTGGTCTAATTGCAACTGAATTCAAAGCCTGCATCTCGAAACATACAAATTGCAAAAATGGGTTATGCCAGTTGCTTCAAGTTTCCCTCTGGGTTTGAACAACTCAGCCTTTACCACCGGCTGTATCATAATACCTCAAACATGGGCAAGAATTTTCCTGTCAGCGAGTGGAGGCGGGGCCCACTCATCGACGCGGATGATGCGGAATGCTGTCGCGCAGAACTCCCAGCGTCATCCTGTGTCATTTGCATTTTCAGGTCGGCGGGGGCACAGCCGAGTCAGCTGTGTGCCCGCCGACCTGTCAACGGCCTATTGAGGCCATTCAAAAATCAATTAGAGCAATTAGTGGACCTGCCTGTCCAAAGTTAAGGTCGGCCGGCAGGTCGGGAGCACTGGCAGCCATCTGAAAAAGCATGAAACCTCATCCATGGACGGGATGACTGAATTAAAAAATTAACATTCACTTTTACTTTAAGCTATGTCCATGTCCCAACTCATGTGACATTGTCACATGAGGGGACATGGATGGCAAATGAAAATTTCGAAACAAAAACCTTTTTCCCTTTGGGAACTGATCTCCCTGAGGCAGCACTTAGTCCCAGGGAGATCGGAGCACTCCTTCGCGTGCATGTGCGAAGGAGCGCACTTCTGCACTTCCCATTCCCCCCTGCCCTTACAGGGAGTGCACAGGGCTTCCGTGTGGACGTTACGCTGGGCAGGCCTTGATTGGCCCGCTTGCGAAAATGGCGGCGCGCCCCCAATTGGGGGCGCCTATCGGAGGGGCGCCTGCCCACGACCACTCCTGTACTTCTCCCCCGACAGGGGAATTATTTTGCCCATGAGGTCAATAGATTATTTCAATATGTGTCCCTTATCTCAATACTGTACAACTGTCTCATGCATTGGGCCCTGTATTACACTAGTCAAGGATAGTTGTTTTTTGATCAGGGGCTTCCACTGAATAGTGTAGGCTCCTTTTTCACAACATCCTGTCATAGCATGTTTAAGCCTCAGACTTCGATTCTAACATGGGAATGTTAGTAGAAAAATATAAATATAATCATTAACTATTTGATTAATTACTTATTCTTCAATTACAGAATAATTGAGGTACCTCCTCTAATAATCATCTGTTGTGGGTCAGTTGC
Source organism: Cetorhinus maximus (assembly GCF_964194155.1). Lineage (NCBI taxonomy): Eukaryota > Metazoa > Chordata > Chondrichthyes > Lamniformes > Cetorhinidae > Cetorhinus > Cetorhinus maximus. The sequence goes on along the minus strand of NC_135885.1, from coordinate 22,150,847 downwards.
CACTTTACAGCACTAATGGTTAAAGCAGCTAAAAGATTGCATTGCTTGGCAGCAGGTGTTCAAATCACAAAATGGCTTCCTTAAACAAGGCGTTAATACAAAATGGCAGCTTGGCCTTGTTATCCTGTTGCAGAATGCAGTGTCTAAAAATGGTCAAGTTAAGCAGGCAAACTAAATCCTACTAAAATAAATCCTAAAACCAAGGGCTGCTTACAAATTCTCTTCAGAAAGAATGAGAACTGCTTGAGATCTTGATTGCCACATCAGGTATTGTAGACTCGAAAATAAATAATTGTATCAGCTATCAGAAAATGGTACAGTATTTATTTTTCATTCTGGAACATGCTATACTCTTCTGCATCATTGCTAATAGCATCAACCGGTGAGTCAACATCTGACTTAGACTTTTAGAAGTAGAAACACTTTTATTCATGTGAAAACGTTCAATGAAACATGAATTTGGGAAGCTTTTAGCTTTCAAACAAACTAATTAGTGTTGTGGAAAGAATTACAAAAACACCATTCAGGTGTATGAATGTGCCAATTGTATTGGACCCAAGCAACTGAGCGTTGTTTCACCCTAGCATTCATCTACTAGTCAAAGAACTCAACCAAACAGATTACATACAAATCTTATGTTGTGTTTACACTCCTGGGGTAAAATTATTTGCTCGGCGGGTGGGCACGCATCCGACCCGACTGTGCGTAAAATGTCGCGCGATGACATCGGGCGAGCGTCCCGATGTCATCGTGCGCTCGAGCGGTATTTTGGTGGGCAGACGGGCGTGCGCCTGCTGACAATTAAACGGCCTATTAAGGCCATTGAAAAGTTAATTAAAATTAATTTTTCGCTGCCCGCCCAACCTTACAGTTGGCGGGCAAGGAAAAGCACCAAGTGGCCTTTGCACTTTTTTGGAAACCTCATCCAAGGGTGGGATGAAGTTTCCAAAAGCAAATAAAAATAAAATTAAAAACTGTCATTTTTCATTAATAACATGTCCAGAGTCATGTGACAGAGTCACATGAGGGACATGTTTCATTACATTTTTATTGTTTTAAGTATGTTTTTTCATATATCTTCATCTCACTGAGGCTGCTCTCTGCCTCAGGGAGATTATGCAGTGTGCACCCACGCACATGCGCAAAGGTTGCACTCGCCCGACTCGCACTCCTCCCCCCGCCCGCACAGGCCGCGCTGAGCGCGGCCGTTCGCATTTCACGCTGGGCGTGCCTTAATTGGCCCACCCACGTGAAATTGCCTTCCGGGCCTGTTCATGGCCAATGGCTCTCTTCCTGACCACCCCCCCCACCGCCTGCCCCCGCCGAGCCCGCACACCAAGGGCAAAATTCTGCCCCTGGTTTACTAAAATATATGTGAAGCAAGTAGCTTAAAGTTAGAAACATTTGCTGTCATTTCTTGATCAAAGCTTCTATTGAGACTGTATGTTCCTTCTCTATTTCTCTATATCTTGCTGATGCACCAGGAAAGTGTTTTGAAACTGTGGAATCGCCTCTGCATTTTACATATACAGATTGGCACTAATACCTCTTGTCGTCAGCAATGGGTTATCATGTGAATCCTCTTAACAGTGTTGCTGATTGTATGCTTCTCCTCTAAAAAATAAACACAGGATGTGAGCACCACCATCAGAGCTTCATTTATTTCCCGTCACTAGATACCCTGAGAAGGTGGTGTTGAACCTTCTCTTCGAACCGTTATAGTCCTTATGACAGTGGTGATTTTTAAGTCTTTAGCCTTGAGTGCTGCTAATATTTATTGCCCCACCCCTAATAGCCCTGGGAAGGTGTTCATGGGTCTTCTCCTGTACGTCGTGGTTTAATACAACTGAGCGGTTTGCTGGGCCATTGAGGATGGCAGGTGAGAGTCAATCCCATTAGATTCGGACTGGAGTCACATATAGATTAGATTGCATATGGATGGCAGGTAAGTGACATATGTGAATCCACTGGGATTTTACAACAATCTGACAGCTTCATAATCATTTTAACTGATATAAGCGTTTTCATTCTGAGGCTTACTTAAAACTGAATTCAAATTCGCAAACTATCGTAGTGGGACTTGCATGTTCTCTGGATTATTAGTCCAGGCCTCTAGATTAGTAGTTCAATTACACAACCAATACACTACCTTACCTATGCTAGGTAGGGATTTCCAGGATATTTACTCAGTGATTATATAGCGATAGGGAAATTAAAACTCAAAGTGTCTCCGTTCCACTTCCATTCTTACTCTTCTCAGTGGTAGCAGTTGCAGGGAGGGGAGGTGCTGACAAGTCAAAGTAACCTTTATTACTTGCTGCAGTGTATTGTGTAGATTAGGAACATAGGAACATGAGCAGCCCATTCAGTCCCTCAAGCCGTGCTATCTCCATATCCCTTGATGTCACTAGTCCCCAGAAATCTGTCAGTTTCTGTCTTGAACATGCTCAAAGATTGAGCTTTCACAGCCTCCTGGGGTAGAGAATTCCAAAGCTTCACCACCCTGTGAGTGAAGAAATGGCCTACTCCTTATTCTGAGATTATGTCCCCTGGTTCTAAACTCACCAACTAGGGGAAACATCCTATCTACATCCACCCTGTCACGCCCTGTGAGAATTTTCTAAGTTTCAATGAGATCACCTCTCATTCTTTGAAACTACAGCGTGAAACGTGGCTCCCGAGGACAGCGGGAGTGGGCGGGCAGCGGTGGGACTGCTATGACCACCGGGTCCAATGGTGACCCAGTGGCCTGTTTAAAAGTGCTCCTGCAGCCTTTGCAAAGGCTGTCAATCATGGCCAGCAGAAGGGCTCCCCAGAGCGCTGCTGGTGAGCAGGCCAGGCAGGAGGGTAGGGCAGGAGGACTCTGTGCCCCTCGTTTCTCAGACGATTGCCTTGCTGCCCTCCTCGAGGAGGTGGCAGCGCGGAGGGAGGTCCTCATTCTGAGGGATGGGAGGAGGAGGCCCCCCCACATTACCAAAGGTGCCTGGGAGGAGGTGACGGAGATAGTGAGCTCCCGCGACGAGGTGATACACACATGGATCCAGTGCCGCAAGTGCTTTAATGACTTTTTGTGCTCTTAAAGGGTGAGTACCATGTTGGTATTGATCACTTAACCCAGCAGGTAGGCATTTCCCCCCTGGTGCCCCCCTCGCCCCCAACTCTGAGACTGTAGTGACTGCATTGAATCATTGACGGCTTGTGTCCGTCGCTGGGTGGGCCAGCAGATATTGCCCATGCCGAGGTCACCCTGAGAGGGTAGTGATGAGATGGGTTCTGCACCCGCAGCATGCGGTACAGTGACACCGCATTACTGTTTTGGGGGCAACCTGTTGGATCTGCACCTCGGCGCAGTGCTGGAACCACAAAACATGTCCAAGTCAGGGTGCTGCCATGCTGGGAGGAGAGCTTGGTGGCGGGGCACTGATCCATCTGCTGCTCTTTGCATTCCACGTGTTTGCACCTCCTTGCTCTGCAAGGTTGGACCGTGTGGTGCCAAATGTGATGTAGGCTGCATTTGGCCAAGGTGGGGGGACAGGCCTGGCATCTTTGTGTGAGTGTGTGGTAGCTGCGGGGTGAGGAGGCATTGGAGCTTTGCAATGTCCCACTCTGGTTGGGGTGGGATGGCAGCGAAGAGATTCCAGGTACAAGTTGCACTAATCAATGCTCTTTTCTCCTTTTCAGGTGAACAATGCTCTTAATGCCACTGAGCGGGTGAGGACTGGCGGAGGGCTGGCCCAGTTGGCCATCATTACCAGGTTCGAGCAGGAGGCTCTGGATCTGGAGAGGCGCCATGTGCCCAGGTCCACCAGTGTCGGTGAGGCTGGGGTGCCTCGGGCAGGTATGTTTGCCCAGCACTGAGGTCAGCATTAGTGTCCCAGCAGCCATGATGCTGCTGAATGTTCAGTGATTGAAGTTTTCAACATGGCTTGAACATTGCTTATGGAAGGATAAGCGCAAAATGATCTGGGGGACAGGGATGCTCATTGACATTGTCTCCACGTTAACTGATCCAATGTCCTTGTTCTTCCTTTCAGCATCAGCGGATCAGGGCCAGGAGGAGGAGGCACAGGGGCCCCCTCTCACAGCTGAGGGTCCTGAAGTCTCTGACTCACCAGCGTCACACCATCTTCGCCAGGCAGGCACCAGCACAGATACTATTAGCACCTTGGTGGGAATTAGATCATTGGCTAGTGTCCCAGGGCACAACGGTGAGGGCACTTCACAGTCGCTGGAGGAGCTGGCAGAGACAGAGAGTGCCCATGGCGTCAGCAGTCGGAGGACTGCATGGGACCAGGCACATGCTCAGTTGGTGGCTGATGATGAGCCTCTGGAGTCGTCCATGAGGCAGCAAATGCTGGAAGTCCAGCAGGGTGTGCGGGAGGATCTGGTGGAGATACATGAGGCTATGCTTGGCTTGGTCTCCGTGGTGGAAGAGTCCATGCAGACCATTGCCAATGCAATGAGCCTCTTGGCCGTGTGCCATGCTTCCTCCCTGGAGAGAGTGGCGACTCTCGTGGAGAGGATCCTCCAGGGGACCAATCAGGGCTTCCTGGGGATGCGCTCTGACCAGCAAGCCCTCACATCGGCATTGACCCCAGCTCGGTGCCCATCCATCTGCAGTGAGCAGGGAGGTCTGAAGCGACCTCACATCAGTGCAGCAGCTGCCTGTCGTCTCTGCAGGCTCCTCTTAGGGCGCTCTGGATGAGGGCGGCAACTCCTCCGCCCCTCTCCCAGTGGCCATTGCATCTGATGAGGCTGCAATGACTGGGCAGATGCTGTGGATCTGGCCACTCCCTCCCATGTGGGGCCAGCACAGGCTCCACAGGCCAGAGGACGTCTGCCAAGGTCATTGAGGCCAACAGGACAGCAGAGTCAGCAGGCTGTCTCAGACGCCACTCCGAGCGAGGGTGCAGCACCTAGACATAGCACCCGTAAGCGTAAATTTAAGGCACCTTAGGCACACTACGGGTTTCTCACTGGTGCTTTTGTGTTGCCCCGCAATGAGGACATGATTAGTTGGTGTGATGTTTAACACCTTTGTCATTTTGTTTCTTTAAGATCATTTTGTTATATCATTAAATTTAGACATGTGACCAGGGCTGTGGGTGCCTCTTTTCCTCTGCAGGTGGATGGTTACCCATGATGTTATGAGTGATTTGTGTCACATTGAGCTTTATTAACAAGGCCCTTAGTTAATATTCCTATCCAGGCAGATTTAGCACTCAGGTATCGAGTATGGTGTCTGCAGCACAGGCTTTTGTTGGAGGTCCATCTGTGGTGTGCTAGCTGAAGGTTCTTTGGATTAAAGCCTCCCGGGTGTCCCTACCTCCCTGGAGTATGCCCGGGTCAGCGTCTACCCCCTCAGCATTTCCCTGTGCATGCTCATCCTCAGACTCATTGCTGGACTCATCATGTGCAGCCGTAGCCACTGTGTCTACATCTTCTTCATCCACAGCATCGCCCCTTTCCAGCGTAAGATTGTGGTGAGCACAGCATGCAACCACTTATCAGCGACACACGATCTGGGGGGTACTGGAGTGCACCCCCTGAGAGGTCCAGGCATCGGAAGCGCATCTTGAGAAGACCAATGGTTCTCTCCACCACAACCCTTGTGGGGGCGTGGCTCCTATTGTACCACTGCTCAGCTTCTGTTCTTGGATGGAGGAGAGGCGTCATGGGCCACCTTCTGAGGGGATAGCCCTTGTCACCCAGCAGCCATCCATCAAGCCAGGCTGGCACTGAAGAGCCCCGGCACCTGGGAGTGTCTGAAGATGTAGGCGTTGTGGGAGCTGCCTGGGTACCTTGCGCAGTCTTGTAGAATCTGCATCCTGTGATCACACACTATCTGCACGTTCATGGAGTGGAAGCCCTTCCTGTTGACGAAGGCACTGGGCTCACCTGCTGGCACATTGATGGCCATATGTGTGCAGTCTATTGCACCCTGGACACGGGGGAAGCCAGCAATGGCCGCGAAGCCTCTGGCTCGCTCTGCCTGGCTGGCCTGGTCCCAGTGGTAGTGGATGAACGTCAATGCACGTCTGAACAGAGCGTCTGTCACCTGCTTGACACAAGTGTGGACAATTGATTGGGAGACACCGCAAAGATCACCCACCGACCCCTGGAAAGAGCCAGAGGCATAGAAGTTGAGGGCAGCTGTGACCAATAGAGCCACTGGCATGGGGTGTCCACCCACACACTTAGCGGAGATCTCAGGGCCTATCATCTGACAGAGTTGACTGTCTCCCTTGAGAGACGGAGCCTCCTTTGGCTCTGCACCTCTGACATATTGAGGTAGTTGCTTCACTGCCTGTAAACCCTGGCAGCAGGATAGTGGCGTCTTCTGCGGTCCCTTCCGCCTTGGACTTCCTGTTGGCCCTGCATCCCTTGTACTGCGCCTCTCCTCCCAAAAGTGGCTCCCCTGGAGGCTGAATGAGCACTCCTGGCCTCCTCCCCTTTCTGGCCCTCCCTCCTCAGAGGAGGTGCCTCCAGTGGAGAGCACAACTCCCAATCCCAGGCTAAGGGGAGGCTTCCTGAAACCTGCAGGCCCCAACTACGGGTTTCTCACTGGTGCTTTTGTGTTGAGTACTGTAGAGTACTGATCTGAAGGTTGTGAGCCCTGTCCAAGCAGCTGGTTTGAGTTTTGAAGTATTTCTGCTCACACAGGCAAGTATCAGTAACTTTCAAAATTAAATATCTGACTGAGCGCATTCGCGACCCCACTCGCTCCTCTTATCCCGCCCGTGGATGAGGTTTATACAAATGTGTCTTACCCGCCTGCCCGTTGCGCCCGCACGACGACCTGAAGATCGCACGGGCCCCGATAAATCGGTGTCGATTGGTGCCTCAGGGGCCTTAAGTGGCCCGTTAATGAATGGCGGGCGTGCATCGGAGATGGTCGCACGCCTGCCCACCGAAATATCGCGATAGCGCCCGGTGATGTCGGGATGCTCGCCTGACGTCACCGTGCATCATTTTACACATCGGCATGGGGGGCCCGCCCCCGAATGCCAGTGGGAAATTCTGTCCTATAGAGAATACAGGCCCAGTTTCCTCAAATCTCTCCTCATGAGACAATCCTGCCATCCCAGGGATTAGTCTGGTGAACCTTCATTGCGCTCCCTCTACAGCAAATACATCCTTCCTTAGAAACGGAGACCAAAACTATACACAATACTCCAGGTGCGGTCTCCCCAGGGCTCTACACAATTGCAGCAAAACATCTTTATTTCTGTACTTAAATCCCCTTAACATGAAGGACAACATAGCATTTGCCTTCCTAATTGCTTGCTGCACCTGCATTCTCGCTTTTGGTGACTTATGAACAGGGACTTCGGATGCCGACACTTCCCAACCTCTCACCATTTAAGAAATATTCTGTGTTTATGTTTTTTTCTACCAAAGTGGTAGATAACTTCACACTCATTCACATTATATTCCATTGGTTATGCTCTTGCCCATTCACTTAGCCTGTGCAAGTCTGCTTGAAGCCTCCTTGCATCCTCCTCGCAACTTACATTCCCACCTAGTTTTGTGCATATTACCTTGGGCACCTTCTTCCAGGTTATTCTTGAGAAGGCTCCTTCATGAATAAAATTATACATCATGCACCACTATCCAGGAGATCTGAGCACTTCCCAGATCAGTCAGACACCTGAAATGTGTCTTCAGTATATCAATAATGTGCACTCTGGTGGCTGAATGGATCTTATAGCAAAGCTCAGTTGTTGTCCTGGGAAAGGCGTTGTTAGCCATTGCTCGATATCCCAGATCCGCCTAGTCACAAACTGGCTAGACGTTGAAGAAGTGGAGTCCTTTCCTGTTGTTGGAAGTGATGGGATTTTTGAAGGAAGCACACATGACCTAATGGGTGAGTCTGTGACTCCTAGTACTTTTGAAAATTTGCTGCTTGGTAAAATTGCCCTGTCCTCTATGCTACCAGTTGTACAGGATGAAAGGGTTGAGCTGGCTTGCAGTAATGTACATGTGATTTGCTTGTGGCATTTGTGAATATCTGATTGACTGATGTTACTGATACTCATGAGGCAGCCCAAAAGAGCATGCAGCTTAAAATGTAAGGGTAGTGACCTCTACAGCTGTTGACAGTGCAGGACGTGCTATATTGGAGGGCTGCAGGTCAGGTGTAGCATGTGGTGTAACTCATTAATTGTAGCATTTTCAAGCACTGCTCCTGGTTCAGCTAAAGTTAGAGGGCCTTTGTCTGTTTATTCTATAGGAGGGATACTAGTAGGTGGCTGCCATATATCTCATATCACACTTGAGCAGCCTCCTCTATTCCTCGCCCTTTCTACCTCCAAGATATAGGGGTACTCCTAATAGGAAACTTATCGTGGCCTCTTTTGGAATGAGAAAGAATAGAGAATGGATGTCCTATAGCAAAAGGCAGAAAGGTAGATGCTGAAGCAGTAGCCAGTAATGAGAAAACCAAATAAAAATTGAAAATTGGTTCAAAAATATGTATATTACAAGGCTTTATAAAGAATGGAGTGCCCCTTTAGATGTACTTCTGCCTTTTCTGTAATGGCATGTAAGACTAAATGATTTTTATATAGGCATGAGTTACATTCACTGTTACTGAGGCAGTAACAATAGAAAATGGAAACTGAGTATTGCTGAAGAAAGAGACATACTGTTGAAGTTTTTCACTTTGCACTCATCAGGACAGAATTTACAAGAACACCAATTATAAATGGAACAACAATTTATACTGCATGAGAAGAGTGTGCTGATTGGTTGGAAAGTGGACTCTGAATCTCAGAGGCATTGCCATGGAGAATGCACCAGGAAGCAGTTAACTGCCAAGCTTTTAATTATATTCAAACCAGGCAGGTCAACTCTGATTGGTCAAGGGGAATGAACCAGGGAATGGCTGTCCCCAATGGCTGTCCCCCAAGCTTTTGTTTCATTGAAAAATGTCCAGGGTCGCACATTAAAATGGAAATTAAGACATCGCTAAGCCATGCAGAAAGTAAAAAGCCTTTCCCCATTTGTGTGAACAATAACTTTTATTTATATAGAGCCTTTAAAGTAATAAAACGTCCCAATTCATCGAGGAATTATAAAGCAAAATATGACACCCAGGCACATGGGAGATATTAAGGCAGCTGATTAAAAGCTTGGTCAAAGAGGTAGGTTTCAAGGAGTATCTTAAAGGGGCAAAGCGAGGTGGAGAGGCGGAGAGGTTTGGCCCAGCATCTGGCAAAAGTAATGCTAAAAAATGTAATGCATATTGACGAGAACTAGAGTTGCTTAGGTAGGGGTTTGTCTAGCTATGAGGAAAAATTGGATAGGCTGTGGTTGTTTTGTTAGCGAGAGAGGAGGCTGAAGGGAGATTTAATTGAGATGTATTAAATTACCAGGGGCCAAGATAGGGTGGATGGTAAGCACCTATTTCTGTCAGCAGAGAGGTCAATAACTGGAGGCATAAGGTTAAAGTAATTGATAGAAAGATTAAAGGGGAGTTGAGGAGAATTTTTTTCACCCATATGGCGGTGGGGACCTGGAACGCACTGCCTAAAAGGCTGGTAGAAGTTGAAAGTGTCACTGCGTTTAAGAAAAGCACTTGGATGTGAGCTCAAAGGGTCATAACCTACAGGACCAAGAGCTAGAAAGTGGGATAGCTGTTTTACGACTAGCACGCACGGTGGACTGAATGGCCTCCTGTTGTGCCCTAAGTTTTCTGTTTCTATGAGTTTCAAGTGGATATTAGCTATCTTACTGAATGTGCTCCATTGGTTAATGGGTAGAATCAGACCGCATTTACAAAGGTGACTTTTTATTTTACCCATTTTCTCAACCTCTCCTGTCATGGAAAGATTATCTTTAGCACTGGCTAATAATCAGTTAAGGATGCATCTGTCTTTTTCACCTCTTCCATTGATTGGCCTGACTTATAAGAGGTAATAAATATCCTGATGACAAATAATATGGATTGATAATGCTAGACGAAGTGTTATTCTGAATTCTGTCCTCACTTTCTCAGTTTGGGGAGGGGGAGTAATTTTACAGAAATTAATATTTACAGAGGAATAATAAAACTCTGTTTTATACTTACACTAACTTCTTGCCAAAAAGCATGGATAATTTCACCTCCATGATTAGAATAATACTGCAGCCTTTATGCCATGTTTAATTGGCAAGACTATTAAAGGTTGGCTTAAGTGTCAATTCACAGATAAGCAGTCAAAGGAAGATTGGGAGTTCGTTGGAGCTACAGCAAAAATTTCCTGCCTGCTGGACAGCAGTAGGATCAGTGGGTGACTTTACAGAAAACTGCCAGTGAACTACCTGTGATTTCCTGTACATTGGAATACGCCTGTGATAGCTGGCAGCTATGTGTAAGACCTCACGTTTATTTTATTGTATTTATTTATTTATTTTCTTATTTTGCAAAAGAAGCAATGAGATGATAAACCTTCTGTCGCCCTAGCTGGATGTAAAGTGCTGGATACTAGCTCAGGAGCTGGGGGCCAAGAAGCAGTGATGTTGGGAGAAGGGCTGTTTTGAGGTTGGAAATCCAGGAAGAGCAGTTTCCCTCGGGCTCTTCCAAATTTGATGGCAGGGCACGATTAACATTTATTGGCCCGGATTTTAAAACAGCGCGCAGAGCCCGATTCCAGGATTCCTGTCCCCATTCCCATTCCCAGCAGTTGTCATCAGCATGGATAAGGCATTGCAGGGGTGGGCAATTCAAACCCCTGCAATTTTATTGGAGTCGGGCCCCTTTAGTAAATAGACTTGGTTCATGTCCTCTCAGAGGAGATGTGAACCATGGGGAAGCCTCAGTCCCAAGTGGGGAACTAAAAAGCAAAAGCAATCACTTGCTCCTAGAATTCTTCCACTGACAGACTTGGAAATACAAAAGTAATATTTGTTCTTTCAGTTTCAATAGTTAAATGCTGTTTGTAAGTTAAATGTGTTTTTACTGCAGTGACTGGGATCTCATGTATATTAATCTGAAATGATTTAAATGTCCAGAGTCCATTTAAAATTAAAAAAAAAACATTCAGAATCTTTCACTTAGAGAGAAAAAAGCCCCAACTGCTTTGATTGACAGGACATCTGGTATAGCTGAGAAAAAAATGGGCTGATATCTGAGTAAATGGGGGTGGGCATTCTAGCCCTGCATTGCCTCTTTTAGGATACCCACCTGAGGCCTAGGATCATGGTTGGATCCCAGGCCACTGGCGAGTGAAGGTGGGGGATGGTTCGCATGGTGGGGGTTTGTGGGGAGGGGTTTGGGGGTCGGAAGGTAGGGCAAGGCATGGCTCTCAGCGGGCCCACCCCCCTTTTCCTGATGCTGAGTGCTCTAATCAGGCACTGAACACCTTTGAATGAGGGAACCCTGCCCTCGGGAGCCCGCAAGCTACCCTGCATGGATTTGCTTCTGGTGCTCCCGGCATAGTGAGCCTCCCACCTGCCACTGGGTCAATACAGTATCAGCAGTGGTGGGATTAGGCCCTTAAGCGGGCATTTATTTTAGGCCTCAATATGTGAAGACGGGAAGGCCGCCCACTGGCCTTCTCGTCACGGACTAAAATTGAGATGACTACAAAAGAACATTTAACCAGCTTAAACAGAGATAAAGTGCGGTGAGCGTGCTGCTTGACAATGGGATCACTACTGTTTCTAATTTACATCAGTTTGTTGTAGAAACTCACTGCCAATGGCTTACATTTGCAGATGGGACCGTATTAGGAAGGGCAACTCAGAAATAAAAAAAGACCTGGACAAAATATAAGTGGGTAAAATAATGAAAGATGGTGAGAAAAAAGAACAGAAATAGACTCCTCAGTCTTGAAAGGAGGCAACTGAGCACTGATCTTGTAGCACCCACCACCCTCCCACCTGATTAAATGCTCCCTCGCCACCAAACTCACCATTAAATGCTAGCCATAAACTGGATCCAGCAGGTAAGTGGGAAAGCTTTCTCCTGGATTCACTTTAACCGATGGGTTTCCTAAAGTCCCGGAAACCCAGCCAGTGAGTATTAAATTTAAAATGATGGCTAATTCTGAGACATGGCACCTCATTATACTACTTAAATGACCAACCCACTTCCTGTGAGCAGGTTGGTTGTCCGCCACCTCGCCATTAAGACTGGACATTTAAATACTGTGGCTACAAGAGACTGGGAATTCTATGGCAAGTGACTCACTTCCTGACTCCCCAAAGCCTTTCAACCATTTGCAAGACACAAGTCAAGAGTGTGATGGAATACTGCCCCCCGATGGTTGGATGAGAGCAGCTCCAACAATACTCAAGAAGTTTGACACCATTTCAGACACCTCTGAGTTCCCCTTGAGGTTCAGCTTGCCAGGTGTACACCTTTTAAAGGCAGTTGTGAATCACGCCGTTGTGAAGTGACGCTGACGTGGATGGTAAATTTGACGTGGGGGTATGATTCTGGTGAGCAGGGCTTGAAATCAGATGCTGAAGTATTGAAATTAGTTTCCTGACATGTGGCAGCAGGAACCACGGCCCGCCATTGACGGGTGGAGTGGACGATGGCAAACTGGCTTCACAATGGCGTGGAACCGAGTTATGGCCTTCTCACCATATTGTGCCCCCCCCGACCTGCCATGACGCCCGACGCTAACGGCCGAAAAATTCCGGCCATTGTCTTTGGCCCCTGCCACAAACTCTCTATCTATCAATGCCATCGACTTCTCCCCATTCCCTCTCTAGGCACCTTATATTCCTCTCTGGGCACCTTAGACCCCTCACAAACTCGTCATCCTATTCAATGCTGATCTGATCTGAGCTCCCTGACTGCATATCAATACAGCCCATATCCATCTCTAAAACACTGTTCACCACTGTCGGCCCATCTATCTTTGCCACCTCCAGCATTATCTTTCCTAGTGGGCTTCTGTCTAATTCCCATTTTACATTCTCTGTAAATGTCAGTACATCCAAAACTCAACTGCCTGTATCCTGTCCCACATCATTACAAGTTTATCTTCAGCAACAATTTCAAAATGATATAAAAACAGAAACTGCGGGAAGTACTCAGTAGGTCTGACAACATCTGTGGAGAGAGAAACAGACTTAACGTTTCGAGTCGATTATCACAGAGCAGAAGAAGTCATATCGGCTCGAAACGTTAACACTGTTTCTCTCTCCACAGACGCTGCCTGACTTGCTGACTGATTCCAGTACTTCATGTTTTTATTTCAGATTTCCAGCCATTGCAGTATTTTGCTTTCATTTCAAAATAATTTTGGGTAACTGAGAGACCTCTGTATTAGAGTGATCCGCACTCCGTGATGCAAGGTTCTCACCTCAGGAGTCAGATTAACTTGACATAGATTTTATTGTACAGAACATGAGTAATGCAAACAAACTACACATCTCCACACTCCATTGTAGGAGACTCTTCGGGTTGTAGGAGTTTATCATTGAAGTTGTTACTAATAATAATTCACCTATCAGAAGTTTTCATTGTGTTATTATATCTTGCTTGAATCTCACCTACTCATACCCTTTGTCTGCAATTGTCATTCGTACTGACTAAGCAGATGTCACATGGTTGGCTTTAGCAAGTGATGTAAATAGGTCCCAACTCTTACCTCTTACTGGTCCTAGAAGTTACTGAATTCTACATTCTTTACAGTGTTGTACTGAACTAATCTCTCAGCATTTTCTTATAGAATACATTTATTCGTTTACTTTACTTTTGGCACTAACTCTTCATATTCATCATATAACACAGAAATCTAATTCGAAAATCACTTAGCAGTCTTTCTGGCCTTATCTAACACTTCTTCAAGTTTTGTATGCTTAAGCAGTTGACTACATTTTACACCAGCTGTCAGCATTCTGTTTTATTTCAGCCTCCTAGTCATCTTATAATAGCTGAACTTTTATGCTGTGCTGCATATATATATACTCAAACCCTTCACATTGTATGCCAGATATCCCATCATAGTCTCTGGTCAAGCCATTTAAACTGTAAACTGTCCTCTCTCTCTTCAGTAACCATGCTTTAAGAGGGTGTTGGCGATCCTGTACCTCCATGTTAACCTTGCTCTAGAGGTGTAGATCATCTTCGTTGGTGGTACATTCATCCAGTTTGCGAGGGTGTTTAAAAAGTTTGTCCATTGTCTACCTCGATCTCTTTCTATCGATCTTTCTCATCAGCATCAGACTTTATAAATCGTGATGTTTTATTATGGGCCCAAGAAATTTCAATTGTCTCTTCCTGATCTTGGTCAGCACATTTATGTCAGTCTCAGATTTTATTAGCACCTCCTCACTGTAGCGTGACTTGTCCAAGATATCTTAATTATTCACCTCAAAATCCACAACTCTGCAGCTTCAACTCTTCTCTGCATTGCTTTCACTGATCACCCAGCACTCACTCCTGTATGCCAGATTGGTGTGATGTAGCATTCCAGGATTCTCAGTTTTGTTTTCATGGCTAATTTTGAGTTGATCATAATCTCCTTCACATTTTGAAAAGCATCTTTGCCTATTCCAATCCTCCGTCTTATTTCTTTGGTCACACTTTCCATCCAATGTTAACATCCTTCCTAGGTAACAACATTTGTCTACTTGTGTCGTATGTTGGTTAGTCTAGCTTCGGAATGATTACTGAGACATTGGAATGTTCAAAGAACAACTGGTTTATTTTATACAACTGAACTATGTACAGCTATCCATGACTAGTTATCACACTGCTGAAGCCATGAATATTCTCCCTCAGCTCTCCTAGTCATGTGCTCTCTTGCATCATCATTATGGGCGGTGCTATTTACAAAGTCCCACACATTAACCCTTACAAACCCTAATACTACAACCTGTGTGACCTTTTCATTCTTCACTGTGATCTTAGATTCTGGTATGATTTTCTTTTTGGACAACACTAGACATTTTGTTTCCTTACAATTTGTACTCAGCCCTTTCTTCTCACTTTCACTCACTACTCTATCCAAAATGTTTTGTAGGTTCTCTTATGCTGTCCTACATTCCTCAATTGAAATAATTCTTATATGTCTGGACGGAGTCTTGTGCATGGTCTGTGCACAGGTTTCATGCACCATTCACGCTGCCCAACTGCATTGAAGATCTTGGCCCTCGGGGCTCAGCTCCTTATAATATTGGTACATTGGTTGCCCCGGTTACAATATAAAATGGATAGTAAGAATGTTATTGATCTAATTCAAAAGACGTAAAATGACTTTGGACCATGGAATATTTGGTAACTTGAGGAGAAATCTTTCCATAAACCTGGTAGTAAATGCACAATATTGTTAATCGTGGTCTTTATGAATGACTTTAGTCCATGGAAAGAATCTTTCTGAATGCCCTTAAACCTGATCCAGGAAATAATGAATTTTATAGTGACTCCAAATGAGAAATCCACTGTAGGCATTTTATTACTGCTGCCACTGTAGGCATTTTATTACTGCTACCACTGTAGACATTTTATTACTGCTACCACTGTAGGCATTTTATTACTGCTACCACTGTAGACATTTTATTACTGCTACCACTGTAGGCATTTTATTACTGCTACCACTGTAGACATTTTATTACTGCTACCACTGTAGGCATTTTATTACTGCTACCACTGAAGCTTATGGACCTAAGAAGAATATAATTATAAAAATAACTGTATATTCAGGATGTGCTTGTGTCATTTCATTCAGCAGATTATAAAGATGTCAGATTATTTCTTTGTATATTCTACCTTTGTGTCTGAGGAATTTCAATTTTAAATCATCCTTTGCAGGAGCTGGGGTTCATGAATCATGTTCCCAGGAACCATAATCCCAGTGTACAAAAAGCCACAAAGCAGGTGAGAAGAACATTGGACACCCTGAGAAGTCAGAGGGTAATTGCAAGGTCAGAGGTTGATGGTTTTTATTACCCAGGTAAGTTAAATTTCAGGCGTTTTTTTTAGGTTTTTAAGAGACCTGTAGTAAATCTACTTAGAAGTTTAGAGATGACCA
The DNA here is from genome assembly GCF_964194155.1 of Cetorhinus maximus. Classification (NCBI taxonomy): domain Eukaryota; kingdom Metazoa; phylum Chordata; class Chondrichthyes; order Lamniformes; family Cetorhinidae; genus Cetorhinus; species Cetorhinus maximus. Next base: position 22,134,873 of record NC_135885.1, on the reverse strand, counting down.
TGTAGCCACATGACTGTTCATTATAAGATTCATTATTATTCATCATAGCTATTTACTTTAAGAAATAATTTTGTTGACAGCAGTAAATGGTAATGAAAGAGTAAATTATATTGAAATGTCCCCTAACCTTTAAGATAATCAATTGAAAGTATTCTGTGAGCATTTGAAATCATGACCGTTCAGTTCAGAATTCCCCAAGCTATTTCACCAAAGCGAGAATGTATTTCATCATCACATACTGAAATAATAAAGCTCCACTAAGCAATAATTCCACTTTACTACCAATAAAAGCAGGGGACGTCAACACTGTTAATTATATTCTCATAATTTCACATTCTTCTCACAAAATACACGACACTGAGAATAGCCATAAAACGCAATGGGGAAGCTTTTCAGGGAACTAATGTACATGGGGGATGGAACAGTGATTTCTGTACTTAACCACAGTGAACATCAGCAACACTGGAAAAAGACCTCCAGGAACAGGTCCCACTTCCAATGGGAAATATGTGTGGTACAAAAATGTGACGTAGGCTGGAATCTTGTTGAGGCACCGAGGGTCTCGCCTACCAGCTGGAGAGCCAGTGAGACCCGCGCTGCCAAACAAACCAATCAGGCAGGGGCAAAGCCACTGGTGGGCCTGCCCCTCGAATCAGACTCCAGGGGAAGAAGTCTCGCCTACCGAGAGGTGCCGGCTAATCAGAGACCGGAAGCTCTTGTGCTCAGTAGCGCTTCGGGGAGGTGGTGGCTGCTGGAAGAAAAACACCTACCAGGGCCCCGGGATCGCAGAGTGATCCAGGCCACAGGTAAGTAATATGGGGGCAGGAGGACAGGCCCACCTGCAGCTGGATGAGGGAGGCCCTTAAGTGGTCATTAATTAGCCACTTAAGGGCCTCAATTGGCAGCGGGGCAGGAGGGTCCGTCATGGGCTTTCACTTAATTCTGGTGGGGGCGGTAAGGCAGCAGGGTACTGGGTACGCCACAATCCTGCCTATTTACACGCTGTTCCCACCTCCAAGCTCATCACCAGCGAGAGCAGAAGATTCCGGCAAGTGGTGTTCAGCATGGAGAAGCTCTGATTCATTAATTGTAGGGGGATGGGAAGTGGTAATCAGCAGGAGGTTTCCTTGCCCATGTTTGACCTGATGCCATAAGACTTCATGGAGTCCCGAGTCAATGTGGATGTAAAATCCAGCATTAGGGAAGGTGATACACAAGGGGAAGTTTCCCGATGGTGTATATTTAGTGTGAATTTGAGTCATATTAGGAAAAGGAGAGTTGCATTGACAGTTTTACTGGAATTCAATTTCAATTGACCTGCCTTCCTTCAGCATTAATGATTGCATTTTTCTTCTAAATAATATTTGTGGTACAGGCAGTGTAGTGGTTATGTTACTGAATGAGTACTCCAGTGAACATGAGCTCAAATCCTACTTGGTAGTGTGAAAATTTTGAATTCAGCTTAAACAAAATGGAAATCAAGAACTGCTTTCAGTAAAAGTGACCATGAAGCTGTTGGATTGTTGCTAAACACTCATTTGGTTCACTAGTGTCCTTTTAGAGAAGGAAATCTTCCATCCCTGCCTGGAGTGGTACCAAACTACTACAGATAAGTTAAATAAGAATAAAACCTGACAGGTGATCCATCATCGATGTAGGCCCTAGAAACAACAAAGACACTCCTGGCCCAGCCGACCGTGCAAAGTCCTCCTCACCAGCAAAATTGGGCGAACAGTCCCACAGACTAGTCAAGCAATAGCCTGACATAGTTGTACTCACCAATTCATATCTTACAGACAATGTCCCAGATACCACCATCACCATCTCTGGGTATGTCCTGTCCCACTGGCAGGGCAGACCCACAAAAGGTGATGGCACAGTGGCATGCAGCGGTGAGAGTGTGGCACTGGGAATACTCCACACTGACTCTGAACTCCATGAAGTCTCATTGCAACAGGTCAGACGTGGTCAAGGAAACCTTCTGCTGACTACCACCTCCCATTTTCCCTCAATTAATGAATCAGAGCATCTCCATGTTGGACACCACTTGGAGGAAGCACTGAGGGTAGCAAGGGCACAGAAAGTACTCTGGGTTGGGGACTTCAACGTCCATTGTCAAAAGTGGCTCGATAGCAACATTACTGATAAAGCTGGCTGAGTGCTGAAGTTCATATCTCTCCGACTGGGCCTGTGGCAGGTAGTGGAAGAAACTACAAGAGGGTAAAACCTATACCTGACCTTGCCCTCACCAGTCTATCTCTTGCAGATGTGTTTGTCCATGGAAGTATTGGTTTGAGTGGCCACCACACAATCCTTGTGGAGAAGAAGTCCCGTCTTCACACTGGACATGCTCCATTATGTTGGTGTGCCACTGCCACTGTGTTAGGGATAGATGCAGGTCGGATCTAGCAGCTCAAAACTGGGCATCCATGAGGTGCTGTGGGCCATCGGCAGCATCATAATTGTACTCAACCACAAACTGTAATCCCTCTTTCAACATAACCATCAAGCCAAGGGACCAAGCCAGTGGTGTCAGGGAGCATATCGGGAGTAGCACCAGGCATTGCAAAAAGTGAGGTGCCAACTTGGTAAAGCTACAACGCAGGACTACTTAAATACCAAGCACTGGAAGTAGCATGTGTTGGACAGAGCTAAATGATCCCATACCAACAGATCAGACAAAAAATCTGCAGCCCTACCACATCCAGTTGTGAATGGCGATGGACAATTAACTATACAGAGGAGGAGGCTCCATGAATATCCCCATCCTGAATGATGGGGGAACCCAGCGCATCAGTGCAAAAAGACAAGGCTGAAGCACTTGCAACAATTTTCAGTAGAAGTGCCAAGTGGATCATCCATCTTGGCCTCCTCCCAAGGACCCCATCATCACAGATGCAAGTCTTCAGCTCATTCGATTCACTCTGGATGCAGTAATATTATGGGTCCTAACAATATACTGGCTATGATACTCAAAACATGTGCTTCATATCCAGCTGGACCCCTAGCCAAGCTGTTCCAGTACAGCTACAATACTGGCATCTAGACAGCTATGTGGCAGGACAAATCCAATCCAGCCAATTACCACTCCATTAGTTTACTCTCAATCATCAGCAAACTGATGGAAAGTTTCATTGGCAGTGCTATCAAGTGGGACTCACCAATATTCTGCTCACCGATGCTCATTTTGGTTTCCGCCAGGGTCACTCGATTCCTGGCTCATGATAGCCTTGGTCCGAACAAGTACAAAAGAGCTGAATTCAAGAGGTGAGGTGAGAGTGATTCCCCTTGACTTCAAGACAGTATTTGATCTAGTGTGGCATCACTAGCATGGAGCCTTAACAAAACTGAAATCAATGGAAATCAGGGGGAAATTTTCACTGGTTGGACTGGGCCCAGATTTTTGCTACAGAGGCTCTTTATCATGAAGAAAATCCCAGAAAAGACTGGAAATTCTAAGCCCCGCCCCCGAACACAGCATTTCCTATTTTCGCAGGGATGGGGCTGAAGTCAGGCCGGGGTTTACACATGCATGGTTTACGGAGGCAGCTGACCATTTAAGTCAGCCTCCACTGAAGTGGGATTTTGGTAGGCCAGGGGTGTGAAACCCAGAGTGTGCAGATTAGACCAGTTAAAAGACCTAAACTTGGTGGATTCATTTAGGTACACCTTTGGAGAGATGATGCACCTTTTGGGATTGTTAAGTCTAAACATGATTGTGCATAAAAAGTAAATAAACTTATTGGAACTGTCAGCTGTCAATGAACTGTCAAGGAATAGTCAAGCTGTCAAAGAACTGTCAAATAACTCAAGCTGTCAAAGAACTGTCAAGCTGCTTGGGAGGCAGTATCAGCGGTGATTAGTGCCTTGCTGCATAGAAGAGGTTGGTCATCCAGGGCAGATAGAGGATAAATGATCCTATCCGTGCAGCCAAGGTATGATAACCATCTCATCACTCTAAAATCACACACTCGGCCCATCACACATTCACTGGCATCTCACTCACTGCCAGCTCAAGGGACATCACCACCCATTCTCACACACACCCCCTCACATGTCCATCTGGCCTCATCTCCTCTGGAGACTGCCTCCTCAGCCCTCACCATCTTGAGGCCACTTGCACAGATCAGCATGTGCCCCCACCACACACCCTGGGTTACCCTCCTTCCCCAGTACAGCCCTCGCCCTGCAGCCTCTTCCCATCCCTGAGGCCAATTCTCCCATTTCGCCAAGCAAGCCTTAGCCCTGCAGCCATTGAAAAGCCACCTACATATGGCTGATCTGATAGGTAGAGACCTACCCGTGAGCCCCCCTAAAAGTGATGTGGTGCTGCCTGTGAAGCCTGGTGCTGATGACTGTAAGTGCTGACCGAAGCAAGGTAGGCAAACAAACCTCGAAGCCCTGAGCGAAGTGCAGCTCGCCAGGTGCACGTCGAATATATGCTGTTGTGAAACACGTTGGCGTGTTTTCCTGCCGAAGTGGGTGGACGATCCAGTGGGCGGGAAACGATTCTAGTGGGCAGGCCTAATAATGACATTCTGATGTATTATAATCAGGTTCCTGATGTCCGATGGCAGAGAATGCGGCCTGCCATTGGCGGGCTGAGCAGACGATCGCGAACTGGTTTCACGCTATCATGAAACCGATCGCATCTTATTGTCTGCTTGTGCCACCGAACGCGCCCGACATCGGCGGGTATGGAAAATCTTCATGTTTTAAGACTTTTTCTGTGATAAACACACTAAAATCAATATCGGCTACACATTACTTAGTAACTTTGTAATATAACTGGAAACTGGACACCACATTTACACATTACACTGCACTCTCTGCAGAATTGTGCCTTTACAGGAACCAGTCCAAAGCCACTTGTAGCTCCCAACAGGCTCACTTCTCCCCATTTCCCTGAGTCGTAATGTGCAGTGTCCATCAAAAGTCATTTCCCTCAGTATTCTGACAATTCCCAAACTGACTTCGAACTGTCTCGGAGCTGAAGAATTGTGCATTCAAAATAAACATTTTAAAGATGATAGAAACATGTCCCCACATGTGACTCAGTCACAAGAACAGGGACATGTTAAAAATGAAGTTTAAAACTTTTTATTGGTTTTTCAATTACTGTTGGAAACCTCAGCCCGCCCGTGGACGAGGTTTCTTAAAACAAGCAAAGGCTGCCTGTCTGATTTGACCGCCTGCCAACTGTAAGGTTGAACGGGCAGCGAAAAATAGAAATAAATTAATTGATTAAGGGCCTTAAGAGGCTTCTTAATTGTCAGCGGGCACGCTGCTGACTCTCGCACGTGCTTGCCAACCAAAATATCGCGAGAGTGCGCCCCTTGTCTCTTTCTCTCTCTCTCTCTCTCTCTCTCTCTGTCTGTCTGTCTGTCTGTGTAGGGTCTCTGAGTCAGTAAGTTTGCACAACTAAAAGCCAGCTGCTTTTTCCTTTGTGAAAGCTGGCACTTGAGTTTCAGTAGGACTTGCCCTGTGCCCTCTGACCCACGGCAACTAGGTCACATAAGCATATCGCTGGGCAGAACTAGTCGGAGGTCTCATGCTCCTCCCCAGTGTTCCATTTTACCTTGAATTAAAAGAGACAGTTTGAAACATAACTGTCTCATCATCCTTGAAATAGCACAAAAGAAGATGGTTGCGGTAGCCCAAGGACAATGTTGAAGTTCCTTAGGGTATTGTCCTAGGACTAATGACCTTCAGCTGCTTCATCAGTGACCTTCCCTCCAACATAAGGTCAGAAGTAGGGATGTTCACTGATGATTTCACAGTGTGCAGTACCATTCACAACTGCTCAGATTCTGAAGCAGTCCATGCCTGCCTGCATGCAATGAGACCTGGGCCACAGTCAGGCTTGGGTTGATGGGTGACAAGCAACACTCAAAACCACATGAGTGCCAGACTTTTTGACATTCAATGGCATTACCATCATGGAATACTCCTCCATCAACATCCTGGGGTTACGATTGACCAGAACTTAACTGGACCATCCATATAAATATTGCGGCTGCAAGAGCAGGTCAGACACTGGGTATTCTGCAATAAGTGATTCAACTCCTGACTGGTCAAACCCTGTCCACCATCTACAAGGCAGAAGTCAGGAGTGTGATAGAATACTCCCCACTTGTCTGGATGAGTGCAGCTCCGAAAACCCTCAAGAAGCTTGACACCCCATCCACCACCTTAAACAGTCACACCCTCCACCACCCTTGCACAATGGCAGCATTATGTACCACTTGCAAGATGGACTGTAGCAACTCGCAAAGGTGCCTTCCACTGCACCCTGCACACCGTGACATCTACCACCTAAAGCAACAAAGATACATAATCTGCAAATTCCCCTCCAACTCATGCACCATCCTGACTCGGAACTATATCACTGTTTCTTCACTGTCGCTGGGTTAAAAACCCGGAACTCCCTTCCTACTAGGACTATGGGTGTACCTACACCACAAGGACTGCAGTCCCATACCAGCATTATGGACTTTTCTCAGAAGTGGCCTAGCAGCCATGCAGTAGTATCAAATCACTGCAAAGAATAACAAAAATAACCCCCGCCCCCCCCCCCCGGCCAACCTAGTAGCATAGTGGGAGCACCACCCCACATGAACTTTAGGAACAAAAGAATAAGGCTCACCGGCTGCTTTTAGTCAGTTGTTAAAGACAAACTGTCTCTGCGACTTGTCCGTACACCGTGTTTGAATACTTAAAATGATTCAAAGCAAAGAGGTGGGTAAGCAACACGATATTAAGATAATCATGCTTTCAATTCTGGTTTTTCAGCATTTTTATTTTTTTCTCATTAAAATATTTATATTCAAAATGATGCACATAAGTATATCTTGAAATCAAAGAGGGATGTTTAATTCCCAGGGTAATATTTTGTTCAGTTCTGTTTGATAAATCCAGCATTTTCATATGTTTTCTTTTTTTATTATTGCAGTTAATTTTATGCACATTTAAACACATTTAATTGGACCTCTTTACTGCATAATAAATTGGTTTATAGCCAAATTATTCATTTTTTTTATTCATTGAAAGCATGTGGGTGTTCCTGGCAAAGCCAGCATTTATTGCCCAACACTGAGTGCCCTTGAGAGGGTGGTGGTGAGTCGCCTTCTTGAACCGCTGCAGTCCTTGTGGTGTAGGTACAGCCACAGTGCTGTTAAGAAGGGAATTCCAGGATCCAGCGACAATAAAGTAATCATGATGTATTTCTGAGCCAGGATGGTGTGTTACCTGGAGGGGAATTTGCAGGTGGGGGTGTTCCCGTGCACTTGATGTTGTTCTCCTGATGCTGCAGATTTGGGAGGGGTGCTGCTAAATTAAGCCTTGGCAAGTTGCTGCAGCGCGTCTTGTAGAATGGTGCACTGGTGGTATTGGAAATGAATGTTTAAGATGGTGGACGGGGTGCCAATCAAGTGAGCTGCTTTGTCCTAAATGCTGGTGAACTCTTTTGAGTGTTATTGAAGCCGCACTCATCCAGGCAAGCGGAGAGTGTTCCATCACACTCCTGACTTGTGCCTTGTAGATGATGTAATGGTTTTGGGGAGTCAGGGGGTGAGTTAATTGCCGCAGAATACCGGTGGTTACACCATCACCATTGCTACCACTAGCTTCTTATTCCAGAGTTTGTTTAATTTAATGAGCTGAATTTAAACTCTCCAGTTTCTGAGGCGATATTTATGCTTTATTTATGCTTCCAGGCTGTGATGCACAGGTGCAGTAGCAGGATTGCAATGCTACAATACCCAATTCCAAATGCATTATCTTCGGCATTTGCAGCTATTGCTGTAGCAGTTGCCGAAGAAAATATTAATGGGCTATATATTATTTATTAATCATTAAAATTCTGCTCTCATAACATAAGGCTGCTGGGCATCCATATGGTGATGTAGCATCCTAGCTTCTGTATTCTGAGATTTCTAGTGGAATTTGCTTAATGTTCTGACATTTGCATTTAAAATGAACAAAAGGCACTTGAGTTATGATTTTTTGAATGATTTTCCTCACCTTGTGGTATCAGCCTGCCCACGTTTTTTATCTGCTCTCTCTGACTGTGATTGGCCTTGAAGGAGTAAAAATTAACTTAAAGATGATACAGATATAAATGAATTATTTAGTGAGCTGTGAAATTGATACCAGTAATCTGCCCGTTTTAATGCCATTTAATAAGGTGTGATATGACGGACTGTCCTTTTGGTCATAATGATGTATTTGCATAATAACATTAGAGATTGAAATTATTATTTTCCCCTTCCAGTCACGTTGCAAATCTGCTCAATAATTCCCTTGTATGCCTTAAGTTTTCTTTATTACATCTCTGCTGTTCTCAGGAATTGTGACTAAGTGTGTTGGTGTCAGGAGAGCCATAATTGATTTCACTAAAGGAGACACTCAGATTACACCAACGAGGTTTTTAATACAGGTTGGAGGAGCTGCACCTTGCCCCCCTTTGAAAGTAAGTGAAATAAGCGACCAAGATCGAGATTTTACTGTTATGTGGTTTCGAACTGGCACTGTTGTCTGCAAGATGTTTTTTTAAATACCTTTTACCTCAGAACGCAAGTGGGCTAAATTCCAGGATCAGGCCTACTCCTAGTGGGTTGCTGGCATGAATAGCACCAGTCATGTCGAGCTTGCAGTTAGACAGGATGGGATATCTTGCACTGCTGCAGGAGTTTAAGAGGCCCACAGCTGCAGTTTTCTTTTTAATGGCTAAAGTTTTTTGAGGTATAGCTGTTGGAGAATTTGGGAGTGTGCAGTAGAGGATTAGTAGAGCACCATGGTCTGATGAGGCCTCTTTATAAGTGCTGCTGAAGGAAGGGTGGCACCAAGGTCACTAGCCACAGGGTGCATTAGGGAAGGTGAGCTACACGTCAATCTGTGCCTCAATGATGTCGATGGCTCTGTGGGGCTCATTTACGCACTCTCGGCAGCTGCTTGTGGCTGTCTTAGAGACGACGTGAGCTTGTGCTTAAGAGGATGGATTCGTTTACATCCTTCTGGCTCGAATAGCATGAACTGTCATGAGGTAAAAGTGTCCCGTCTGCCGCCTGGGAAGTAGGAATTCAAATTTTTTTTTATGGTCCTGGGCATCCTGCAGCAGAAGCGAAATGCCGCAGAGTGATTGAAACCTGGAATAAAAATACCAGACAACGCTGGAAGCACTCAGCAGGTCTGGCAGCCTCTGTGGAGAAGGAAACAGAACTAATGAGCTGGTTTAATGCAGCCTGTTGTAGTGGGAAATAGGCCGGCTGGGCGCTCTTCATCGCCGGAATCTCCCAGCGGTGGCCAAACCTCCCCCGATTAAGTCGGGGGGTGGAAGGGGCTGATGCAGGATCCATGGCTGCCAGCATCGGGATGTCAATTAGGCTCATTAATGAACCAATTAACACCCGTTATCTCTGAGCCCACCACAATTCAGAGGTGGCTCAAGGATTAAGTGGTAGCCACACGGCTCCCCCCCCCCCCCCCCCCCCCCCCCCCTCCCCACCGATGGCTGCCCAGCGAGGTTTGCCAGCAGCCTCTTGGGGAGGGGTGGGTGGACCTCTCGTTATCAGGCACTCCCGGCTGGATTGAGGGACCTGACATTGGGAAGGGGGTCCATTGAGAGCCACTCCCTGCCCTTATCTCTTAACCCCTGCCCTTCTGCGATCCCCACCCCACGATCCCTATCCTATCCTCACTCACTTTTGGCCTGGGGTCCCTTGGCACTCCTGGGCCTCTGGTGGGTGCTGACAATTGAAAACACTCCAGGTTGTGCTCCCAGCAGTGAGGAGCTGCTGGCTTCTCATTGATATTGTTTTAAATCTTTACCCAAAATAACCCCCAGTTGAACCACAGAGCACAGAAGGAGGCAATATGGTCCCTATTGTGCCTGTGCTAGCTCTATGAAAGGATTATCCACTCACTTTTTCCCCCTGTAACATTGCATTTTTTTTCCTTTTCAAGTATACATCTAATTCCCTTTTGAAAGTTACCATGATCTGTTCCTACCATCCTTTCAAACGATGCATTCCAGACCATTATAACCTGGTGCATAAAAGAAATCCTTCACATCTTCCTTCAGCTTCTTTTGTTAATTATCTTAAATCAGAGTCACCTGGTACTGACCTTTCTGTCAGTGGAAGCAGTTTTTCCTTGTTTACGCTATCAAAGGTACCTCTCTAGAAAAAAAATCAGTGTTATTTAATTATTGCTAAATTCCTCAATCTGTATAAATTCGGCTTTTTCTCAAGTGCTAATTGATCCTGAAGTAGTTCCCCTCTCTGGGAGTTGGTCCCACCGATCCATTATCCTGTGGGCGGGACCAATTTCTTTTACCTCTTGCCTTGTATGTTTATACTTGAATGCTCATTGTCTGAAATAAGTATTTTGCTTACTTCCCCCTTAGCTAAAATGGCTGTCTGTTTTCCACCTGAGATGTCTGTGCTCCTCCAATTCTGGCATCTTGAGCATCCCCGATTTGAATTGTTCCATTGTTGGTGGCTGTGCCTTCAGTTGCCTAGGCCCCAAGCTCTAAAACACCCTCCCTAAACCTGCCTACCTCTCTACCTTTCTTTCCTCTTTTAAGTCGTCTCTTAAGACCTACTTTATGTGGCTTGGTATGAAATTTCCTTTTTTTAAAAACCCCTGTGAAGCACCTTAGGATGATTTAGAATGTTAAAGGTGCTATATAAATTCAAGTTGTTGCTGTTGTTACTGTCACCTTTTCCTATGTACATCACCCCATATCTATTGACATTAAGATTTATTTTCTAAGGTTAACTGGATGTTATTTAATAATTTTCAGGTGGGAGACTTTATTTTGGTTCGTAGTGATGCAGAGGCTGAAAATGATTGTTACCTACCCGGTGTGGTCATAGCAACTCCAAACAGAGCAATGCCAGCTGATAAATTTTATACAGTTTTAAAATACAATAATAGAAAGGTGAGTAGGTTTGCATGATTTTTTAAAAAAAGCTTCTTCCCCTATAAGTTCATGTCAATCAATTTATTAAGGGGTAACAATAGATGTAATTTAAATTACCTTTGATCAAACATTAAATGGATCAGTTAGACATTGGGAACACTCACCTCACAAACTCCATTTTTTTTGCCATCGATTCTATTCCTTCTCCGATCTGCTGTCTCGGGCTGAATGAGATTGTTTCCAATCCCTGCATAATAATTGACTCTGAGTTGAGCTTCCAATCTCTCATCCTTCTCCATCTCAAAGAACAAACGGCTTGTTGGAAAAATTCAGGCAAATGGTACGAGGGAAACCATAGAAAGTTGATTAAAGGACAACACAGAGGGTCAAAGTCATGCTCTTTGATAGTGGAGAAGGATTGGAAATGCTGTCATGGAGACCAGTGCTGAGACTAGCTTTGTTCTCAAGAGATATGTGGTTTGGACTTGAGTACAGAGAGCATGGAGGTCTTGTGGCGGAGTGGGTAGTGTGCCTGCCTCAGAGCCAGGAGCTACGGGTTTGAGTCCCATCCCCAGACTTGATGGCTAAGGAAAGTGCGTTCAAAGTGCAGCCAAACAGGGAACCTGCAAATCCTTCCAACACATGCCAATGGCAGGTGGTGAAAGTGGCAGAGATTCCTGGTCAACTATGTGATGAAAAGAATGTTAGAGCCTCAACCATCACTCTCCGTAGCTCCAGACTGCAACATGCATGTAAAAGTACATGCCGCCAAAGCAACACGGACTCCCTGAGTGAACTGTAACACCACCATCACCACAGAGAACACAATCTTGAAATTTGCTGATGATACAAAAGTGGAAGGCTTGACAAATAATGAGGAGACTCGCCAGTATGATGCCCATTTCTGCCAGATCAAAGGGGATTTTCCAGAATCATGAACAGATTTGATAGAGTGCAGGGGAAAGGCTATGTTGTCTGGCTGGGGAATTGGTGATAAAAGTTCATCCATCTAAAATTGCCAATAAGAGTGTAAGGAGAGCAATGTGTTATCTCGAGGCCACAGGGAATGGGAAAAGAGCATTGTGCCTATTAAGAGAAAAATGAATAAATATGGCTGGAGAGCTGGGCAGTGGGATTAGTTTTGGATTATTCTAGCAAAGAGATAGATAGACACCATGGGCAGGATTTTTAGTTTGGCGGGCGCCTGTGATCAGCGGGCCCAGGAGCGGCTGGGGAATGAACCCTCGACCGCGATTGTCCTCCGACCGCGCTTTCATACTGGCTGGCCAACCGATGGGCAGCCAGTGGGAAAGACTCAGCGCTGCTGGGGTGGGTGTGGGAGGAGGGCAGGTGCTGAAGTCAGCGCGGGCGCAGGGGAGCACTCACAGAAATCTCCCTGAAGGCAGAGAGCTACTTCAGGGAGCTGAAGAATTTAAATGCCAAAAATAAAAACATATACTAGATGAAACTTCTGTGCAGACATTTTTATTTTTTTTAAAATTAATATCGGAAACATTGGATGAAGTTTCCTGAAAAAGGCAAAGGCTGCCTGGCTGATTCACCTGCCCGCCAACAGTAACATTGGACGGGCAGCGAAAAATCATGGTTGATTAATACGTTAATGGCCTTAATATGCCTCTATAATTGTCGGCAGGCGCGCTGCTGACTCTCGCGCGCACCCGCTGACCAATATAACGTGCGAGTGTACAATTGCGTTGGGACACTCGCCCAACCTCATCACGCGCTATTTCACGCTCGAGCGTGTCGGGCGCGCGCCCGCACGCCGCGTTAAAAATTCTGCCCCACAGGACGCATGTTCAAATTTGTCTTCTTGTTTAAAGATGTACATTATCACCATAAAGGAATTATAGGTAAAAGAGAGAGTATAACATTTAATCTTAGCTTTCATGTTTCTTTTATAAGCCACTTAAATTAATCTCTTCTTGTTCATGATGCCATTTGAACGCAGACTGTAAACTACCATGGGGTACATTTTTACCTTCACCACCGGGCTGATAAGCTACTGGAGCAGATCTTTATAGAATCCATCTGATTTTCGTTCAGTGAAAATATGCCTCCATAGATTATTCACTATTGCCCCTGCGCAATTCTGAAAGTAAATCTGCGCCCCTCAGAATTGCTGGAGTTCTGTCCCACCACATGAGTTTATAGATCACAGAGGTATAAATATGAAATTAAAAATTACTTTGGTGCCTGAAATAAGCTGTATTGGATAAAAACCCTGAAAATCTTAAGGCTCCAATTTTATTTTTGTACTTAAAATTTGCAAAAAAAATAGAAAATGTTTAAATCTTTACAGATTTTGTCTCTCAATGAAAAGATATGAATGAGGCTACAAAGTGACATAGGTAGGTTAAGTGGGTGGGCAAAGATCTGGCAAATGGAATGTAATGTGGGCAAATGTAAAATTGTTCATTTTGGCAGGAAGAATAAAAAAGAAGCTTATCATCTAAATGGTGAGAGATTGCAGAGCTCTGAGATTCAGAGGGATCTGAGTATCCTAGTGCATGAATCACAAAAGGTTAGTGTGCAGGTAGAGCAGGTAATTAGGAAAGCTAATAGAATGTCATCATTTATTTTGAGGGAAATTCATTACAAAAGTAGGGAGGTTATGCTTCAGTTGTACGGGGCACTGGTGAGACCACATCTGGACTATTGTGTATAGTACTGGTCTCCTTATTTAAGGAAATATGTAAATGCATTAGAAGCAGTTCAGAGAAGGTTTACTAGACTAATACTAGGAATGGGTGGCTTGTCTTATGAGGAAAGGTTGGACAGGTTAGGCTTGTATCCAATGGAATTTAGAAGAGTAAGGGGCGACTTAATTGAAACCTTTAGAATTCTGAGGAGTGGATGTGGAGAAGATGTTTCCTCTTGTGGGACAACCTAGAACTAGGGGGTCACTGTTTAAAAATAAGGGGTCGCTCATTTAAGATAGAGATGAGGAGAATTTTTTTCTCTCAGAGGGTAGTGAGTCTTTGGAACTCCCTTCCTCAAAAGGCAGTGGAAGCAGAGACTTTGAACATTTTTAAGGCAGAGCTAGATAGATTCTTGATTAACAAGGGGGTGAAAGGTTATCAGGGGTGGGCAGGTATGTGGGTTGAGGTTACAATCAGATCAGCCATGATCTTATTGAATGGCGGAGCAGGCTCAAGGGGCCGAGTGGCCTACTCCTGCTCCTAATTCCAATGTTCGTATGTTGGGTATATTTTTCGTTCTAATTAAAATATTTTTCTGAAAATTAAATTGGTTGCAGTTGGCTAAATTGCAGGTAACTTCTGGAGCCAATTGCAGTGTTTATGTGTGATATATTTTATGATAGTGTCAAGATCATGGAACTTCTTTTCATTGCACACCCTTGGTTTGATCATACATCATAGGTATATGAAATATGCATTTAACTCCACCAGAAAATTGTCGTTGCACTAAGGTGTAAAATGGGATCAGAGTAGCAAGCACATGTGGAATGAAAAGAATACATCATGAATTGAGCTGACTGTGCAGGCTATCTCAGATATGAGTGAAAGTTTTAATAACCTTACACCTGACTGCTTTGATCTCAGGGTTTGCAAGCTTATACCAATTCCCATGAGGAGTCTTATGCTTATCTGCACAGTTCAGGTGCTGTAACCAGACACCGCTATATTCATTCTACTGAGCAGAATTTAATTTTACTGAGATCACTATGCTTTTTATCTCACCTTATTGTTGCTTTTCAGGGAACATCTCAGAAAAATTGTCTTCTCTTTCATTTGTGCGATATTTTCAGTAATGCAGATCAAATCATCATAGCCTAGCAATTGGACCGTGCTACCCCTGTTTTCCAGGCCTGAAACGGGTACCCAAGGTCTGGATTTTTGCAGAGTCAGAATGACTCTGGAGCCATTTAAAAATGGAGGGCGAGATCTGACTCCAGGATTTCTGCCGCCATTCCCGACGCCCCCAATTTTCACTGGGGCAGGACGAGGGTGAGAGCAGTAAGCCCACAGCCTGCACTCCTGACCTGGCCGGCTCCATCACAGGGTTAGGCACCGCCTAGCTACCCCACCCCCCACCCCCCCGTGCAATCCCTCATGGAGTTGGGTCAACTTCTCCATGACTCATCACTCCATGATTCCTCAGAGGAGTCATGAACTACAGTCTGGATTTGTGATCCTTTTGAAAGGTAAGTTCAAAGGCATTCACTATGCTGCCCATGGCCACTCCATGCCAACTCAATGCTAACTCATGCCCCTTCCACGTCCATTCACCACTATGTGCATACCCACTGGGCCTTATAATAACAATAGCAAGTATGGAACTGCTGAGAAAACAAAACAACCATTCACAAATATTTTGAAACCAAAACTGTTATTCCTCAATAACAGAGGCTTCAAACATTTCACATCTCTTAATTTTGCCCAATCAATAAACATTGAGACATTGATAAAAAAGATAGACTCATAGACATTTACAGCACAGAAGGAGGCCATTCAGCCCACCGTGTCCGCACCGATCAACAAAGTCCTGACTACACTAATCCCATTTTCCAGCACTTCGGCCATAGCGCTGGAGGCTATGGGAATGCAAGTGAATAACTAAATACTTCATAAATGTTACAAGAGTTTCTGACTCAACCACCCTTTCAGGCAGATCACAGAAAGAACTATTTACTTTAACCACTTAAAGATGTCAATCAAGCAAAGTCACCTGTAGATCACATCATTGGTCCCTGTATTGAATACAAAACTGGCAACTTTGAGGATGTTGAAACCACTGTTTTATGTTTCATACTGTTTGACCTATTGGATGAGCTGAGTTCAGAGGGAGGTCCCATTTGACTGGGTGGGAGGGTGCAGCGTGGGAACACCACTGCCGCCCCAACCCTACTGATTAAACTCAAAGCGCAAAGGGTGGAGGGTGGCTTTCCCACCCAGAAGTCTATCAAGGCTCTTAAGTAGCCACATAAGGGCCTCATCTTGCCACTGGTGGGCAGGTTGTCAGGTTTGCCTGTGACCTACTGGGGAGTCAGTCATTGACAGGTATTCTGTCCCCTGCCCTTGCTTCCGAACTCTCTCTCTGCCCCCTCTTCAGCGAACCCCTCTCCGTGGCCTCCCCTTCCCGCGCGCACACTATTTTGGAGATCCATTGCCAATCGCTCCTGCAGACCCGGGTATAATACTGGCGGTGGCCACAACTCCTGGTGGCGCTGCCAGTACTGGAAAGGTGCTAGCTTCTGATTGGGTGGCAATTCTCAGGGGTGGGGTTTCTGCCCTCCTGGTGGCTTAAATGAGTGGGAGGTTTGATGCTAAGCAGATAAGTGCCTGGCCTCCCAGAGAGAACCAACGCGGGTCTCCCACTGGTTTTCCAATGGGCAAGACCCATGTTGTACTCATTAAATTCTACCCATTATTTTTGAAAAATAGAATTTTGAGTTTGATGGTGGCTGCGGGATTTAAAGTTTTTAAAAATGCAGTAAACCTCACCCCAACCAGCCTATTCTGTTTGCAGTGGAGGTGGTTGGGGTAGGTTGGCGGGGTGGGGTGGGGGGAACTAACCTGCTCTCAGGAGACTGACTGGTCAGTGAAATATTTTAATGAAGCTGCCTCCATTTCAACCTGGGATGCTGGGAAACCTGTCAGTTGAAGGGAGTTGAGAAGAGCCTGATCTGTCAGGTAAATGGCTTCACAGCAAGTGCTCTGATCAAGGAGGTAGAGAACCAGAAATACTTCCCCTACACCTCCCCCCCCCCCCACACCTTACCCACCGCCCCGCAGCCGACCCCCTCACCAACCTCTGGCCAACCAAGATTTACCCCATGGTTAGACCCCCAACAATTGGCTGAACCCTCCCCAACCTGTGATCAGAGCCACATGCGTTTGGACCCTGATGTCTGACCCCTGGCGTCTGGCTGATCTTTCTATGAGGTCTGATCTGCAGCCCCCTCTCCTATCTCCAATGTTCCCTCTATCTCCCCCTGATGGTCTACCTTCCCTTCCTCCGCTCTCCCCTCACATATCTGACTTGTTTCTCCTGCTCTCCACGACTGCCTTCCTGGCTGACAGCCAGCCAGCCTCCCTAACTGGCTGGCTATGGCCAGGAAATTCATTGCGGAAAATTTAAAAGCGGTCTTGCTGTTAAATTCGGCAGAACTTTTGCTAAACCCCTAAATCTGCGTCCCCCTCCCCTGCTGCTCCCTTCCTGCTTCACAGTTACAATCAAAGGCCGTTGCGTCAGAATGGAGGTCAAAACGTGTAAAGAGCTGTTCATTAACAAAATAATATTTTTAAACATAATAATTCTTTGAAGGCTTTTAAAGTGGAATTATCATTCAGGATAAAATAGTACAAGAGGCACTAGTTCACCCCATTATTTTAATAAAGGGAATTAAAAATAACAAGAAAGTAAAACAGCAAAAAATGCAAATGTTGTGTGATTTTGCTGCTAGTGTGGATGGGATTCAAAGGTTGGGATTATAAGACTATACTGCTATTTTTCTGACCTGCACATGTTACTAGCAAGGCACTGCGTGTAATGTTTCATCCCTCTTATAGCTTATCTCAGTTGTTGTTGTTGTCTTCTGAAATGACAACTGAAGTAAGCTGCAGCCGGATGGCATTGATGTCGTGGGACAACCTGGTTCTTAATTCCAAAGGCAGAATAGCACAAAACCCATCAAATCTGAGTTTATTTGTTATGCTAAAAGAAAGGGAGCCGCGTGACGAACTATGCTAATTAGTCCTAGTGTCCTGTGACCGATCTGCATATGTAAGTTGGCTGATTAGGAAACAGACTCCTGTTTGGAGCGTATGTTTATTAAGCCACACAGGAAAGCATATGGTCAAAGCACGCTGAGGAGTCATAATTTGTGTATTAGCATTCAGGCAGATTTTAAATGACCTTGCTTTTCTAACAAATACTGCAAATTCCTGTCATGTAACCAGATCACAAAGGGCTTGCTGCATTTATTTTTATACCTGCCATTTGCATTTTTTAAAAGCCTAGTTTAATGACATGCAACGATCGTGACTACCAAAAGCATTCCACTGACATTTTATCCTTCGTCCTAAAATAATTTTTTTCTCTTGGTTCCTCTTCAGGGTTGTTGATTGCACAAGAAGTAATCTATCTATTAAATAAGATTTCCTAACATACTTTTGGCAAAATACAGTTGTTAATACAGCGGAAACGGAGGGAGAGGATCAATAGTAATTCTATCAATAACGATTTGTAATGCAATTACGATTATCTTTTTATTTTAAACAAAACATGCTCAGGGCAGGCGTCACCCAGTCCACATACAGGGGAGAGTTTTCAGCTCGGCTAGCGGGGCCCTCTCGCCGAGGCGTAAAATGACGCAGGATGATGTCAGGCATGCGTCCCGACGTCACTTTGCGTCATTTAGATTTTCAGTCAAAAGCCAGTTAAGGCCATTAATTAACCAATTAATCCTATTAAGAAAGCTGCCCGTCCAACCTTAAGGTTGGCTTCGGGCAGGCGAGGAGCCCAGGCGGCCTTCGCATTTTTCATGGAACCTCATCCACGGGCAGGATGAGGTTTCATGAAGTGTTTATAAATTGAATAAAAACATGTCCCAGCTCATGTGACAGTGTCACATGAGCTGGGACATGTCTTAAAATGTTTTCTTTATTTAAATTTTTAAAACTTAAACTAATCTCCCTGAGGCACGAAAGAGCGCAGGCCCTGGCTCAGGGAACCCCCCCTCCCCGCCGCCCGCACAGGGAGCGCTCAGTGCTTCTGGGCGCGCGTCATGCTGGGCGGGCCTTAATTGGCCCACCCATGTAAAATGGCGGCGCAGACCCGATCGGGGGCGCCGTTCGGGGGCGCGCCTGCCCTCGCCTGCTCCAACACAACTCCCCCCGATGGGGGCGATATTCTCCCCACAGTTTATTACAGGCTATAAAATCTATTGACCACATGTGTGCCTAGATTTGGTTGTGGAAAAAAATGGTTTCAAGCAGGTTGTTGAAAGTTGAGCTTTGAAAAAAATGTACTCACTGCAAAGTGTCAGCGAGGATTAACCTTTCAAACAATTTTTGAAACCTATTTAAATCCTTGATTGCTTAGAAAGCTTATTTTAAACTCTAGCGCATTCAGATATGTATTATTTAAATTCATCTGCAAGCAAAGTGTCGTGTTGTTTGTATAATTGAATCACAATGTTATGATTTGGTTTTGCAGGAACATTCATTCCGTAGCGAACTGATTAAAATCAGCAAGACACAGTATATCTTCATCGTTCGTTACATAAGAGAGGCTCAGATGATAGATAACACAATGTGAGTACTAATTAACAGCCCCACAAACTATTTAGAAGGGATATTCTTCCCCCAGTGAATTTGAGTAACCCGTTCTTTTTTTGTCAGAGTTTTCTATAATGTGCAATCCGAAACACACAAATACTAGCATTGAAAACATTATGGGCAGAAAGTTGCCCTCAGACGGTGTGCGGGCCCCAACAGCTCAGCGGCAGGCGGGCAGCCGAACTCCGCCGCCGAAATGGGGCTGGCCACCATTTTGAGTGGGTGGGCCTTAATTGGCTCGCCCAGCGGCCTTCCCGACAGGTAGCGCTATGTGTTTCCTGTGTGGGGAGTGGAGGGACTCCCCATCTGTCAAAGTGCGCTCTTTCGCCAATGCGCACTGTTGGGGGTGGTGGTGTGTGTGTCAGCTTCACCTCTGACTTCTGAGCGGTCCGAATCGCTCCCACTCCCTGGGTTCTAGACCTTGGACTTATTTGGGGGTTGTGACAAAGTGCAGCAGACAACTGGTTTTGGTGCAAGAAAACAAAAACTGGGTTTATTGAAGTCACAAATGAACTTATAACATTAGGATTTCACTGAGATTATACTGACCTACAAAGTACACTTAATTAAGAATGGGGAACACACGGCATAACAAGGGAAAATCACGCTACTAATCCCCTTACCCTTGTCCCACCCCCAAAACCTAACTAAATTGAACTAGGAGAGGTCAGGGATCATGCTCACCAACCAGGGTTCCTTGACAGTTCGAAATCCAGCCAGGTAAGCGGGTTGTAGTTTTGGGATACGCTCTTTGTGTCCTCTGGGGCCTGCCGTCCCCACGTGGTCCTGGTCTGTGGAATTTGCAAAGGTTCTTCAGTTGGGTGGAGGACGCGGTTGTGGGTGGTCGATCTTCGTGGGGGGCTGTGGTTGCGGCCTTGTTGTCTTCGGTTGAGCCTGCCACCCGTGCCCCTCGCCGTGATGTTGCCTGCGGGCCTGCAAACCTCCAGATCTCCTTCCTCCGCTTGGCTCAGCTACAACCGCTCCAAACTGCTCACTGCCCAAAACTATCCACCCCCTTCATAACTGGTGGCCCAGTTATACTGTTTTTTCGAATTTCTTATCTGAAACCAAATCAAGGTTAGTTCTTTGTCTGATTTGGGCTTCTTCAGGTGATTGTTGTCTCGTTGCTTTTAATGGCCTTGCATGATGTTTATTGTTGTCTTCCTGTCCCCGTAACTAGTCTTGAACTGAAAGCCATTGTATATGTGGAGTATTGATAGGTTCGCATAATTGCATTGATTGCGGCCTTGCTGCCTTAATAGTTAGTAGCGATTATTTATGCAAGATTTTGATGGGCTTTAGTTTCATGTAAGATGAAGTCTTTCTCTGGGTTGATTGTTTTAAAGGGAAGAATGCGTATTCTGTCTCCTCTCGTCCTAGCCTCCTGTCTGCAGGGCTCTACACTTAACCCAGCAGTTGGGTCCTCTGCCATAAAAGTCCAAAAGTCATATCCTTGTTGATGATATGAAAAATGTGGGAATTTTGAGAACCCTTCAGCGCGAAAGAGCGCACTGCTCCCTGAGGCAAAGTGCTGTCTCAGGGAGTTTACTGACAGGTAAGAAAAGTAAAAAAAATAGAGAAATATTAACATCATTAACATGTCCCCCTCATGTGACAATGTCACATGAGATGGGACATGTTAATAAGAAACACATAAAGTTTATTAATTTTTTAAAAACGGACATGAAACTTCATCCTGCCGGTGGATGAAGTTTCATGAATAATCTGGAGCCCACAGGGGTTCCTGGCCTGCCCGCCAGCCTTAAGCTTGGACAGGCAGGGTCTTTAACAAGGTTAATTAGCCTGTCAATGGCCTTAATTGGCCATTGACAGGTCAGCGGGCGGACAGCTGATTTCGCTGTCCGCCCACCTTCGTGAATATTTAAAGGGACCGGGATGATGTTGGGGGTTCCTACCGACGTCATCCTGCATCATTTTCCCCTTGGCGAGCGGGCCCCACCCCCAAATCGCCGAGGGGAAAATCCTGGCCTATGTTTCTCTTTTACAAACAAATAGTTTCATTCATTTTTTTCAAACTCATAATTTCTGGAAATTCAAATTGAAATCAGTTAGATTTATCGAAGGGGGATTTTTCACCCCCAAATACAAGCGGGTTTGGATCTGGTAGAAAATAAAAAATCTGACACACAACCCCCAACCCACCCACCCACTCCCAGTTTTAATGGCGACAGAATGGTTGGACAGGCAACAAACCTGTTTGCAGGTGGAGGGTTGGTTATTTAAATATTATAATAAAGCTGTTTCCCTCCTTATCCCCCATTTAAAATTTTACCCTGTCCGGCTCAGATTCCCGCACTTCAGGAAAACTTTGGGCTAAAGGGAGGCAAGGTGTATTGGGTTCAGGAGGTCAGTGCCTTTCCACTTACCTGCTTAACTAACCCCCTGAGATCGGACACCCCCACAGGGCCTCTAATCTCCTCCACCAGTGACCTTTCTATCGCCAGCAACAGTCTCCTTCCCCCGTCTCTTCCAATCTCTTACACTATCAACCCTTCCAATCTGGCCTGAGGCCTGTGATCCCGCCCTCTTTCCTCTTTGGTCCCCAACTGCAGCCTGCTGTTGCAGGTCTACCTGCCCGATGGGCCAACCAGCCTTGTAATCTGTTTGGCTGTGGCTGGGAAACAGACAAAAACAGTTAGTCAGAGCCTGCCGCTAATATTGGCGGTTAATACATTTTCTAACCCAGCAGGTCAAAGCTGGTCGTCTTTTTGTAAACATAAAAGGCAGGCATTATAATCTAGGAAAAGCTCCAATATTGCAACGTTAAAATTAGTCAAACGTCAGTTGCAGCTTTATTGAAGTGTTAAGTCTAAAGCACAAAAAGCAGTTAGAGCAGAATTTTAAATAAATAATGGGCAGAATTTTTCCCTTGGTGGGCGTGTGGGCCCCACCGGCTCGGCGGCGGGTGGACAGCTGATTTCGCTGTCCGCCCGCCTTCCTGAAAATTTAAAGGGACCAGGACGACGTCGGGGGTTCCTCCCGATGTCATCTCGCGTCATTTTCCCATCGGTGAGCGGGCCCCGCCCCCAAATTGCCAGCGGGAAAATTCACCTCAGTTTTTTATTTCGCTGGTCCTTCTTGTGACTCCCACTATTATCTTGGAGGTAGGGCCCAATTTGCAAAACAGTAAAATTCACCCGGTCAAAATGTAGCTGCAAAACTTGATTTTATCCAATTCAGAAGATTGACATTGTTGCATCACAGATTTGAGAGGCAAGTGAAGTTGGAGATAGGTGAAAGTGAAGTCATCCCCCAGGTGAAGTTTGTAAGGAGAGGTGGATTGAGGAGGGGAGTGATTATTGGACATCCAATCCCCAAAGCACTGACAAAAGTCCCAGAATGTAATAAAATGCAAATTGTAATGCAGTGACTCTAAATAATTGGTATAATAATTTCCTTCAGGCCTTCACTACTCATTCACTACACATCTTAATCCAGTGATAACTCTGTGAGTCTGAAAACATCGCGAAACAGGAGAACTAACAATAAGGGAATAAAGTTTTAGGCAGTCTAAGCCAACCACAGTTACCATTGCACTATTTTGAAAACGTCCCAGTGGATGCCATGAAGGCCCAAACTATGCACAATGGAGATATCGAGAGAAATTTCCTGGAAGATTTAGGCCTGGATTTAACCAGTGGCCCTGTCCAACAGCCAGAAAGTTGGGGCAAAACTGCCTCGGCTGGTTTTTGGAGCCCCGACTGCATTTTATGGAATGCCAGACAATTAGTTGCCTGCGTTTCAGGTTTCCATCCTTTTAAGGGATGAGGACATGCCCCCAGGAGCTGCCGGTCAAGCGGACAGCTGGCAGCTCTCCAGTCCTAGCAACAACAGCAGGGACCATGGCCGCTGCTATCACTGCAACCGGGCAACAGCAGCCATGATGGAGGAGGGTCTGGAATCCATGCAATCTGTTGGAGGCTAGATTGCTGGACTGCTGTCTGACTCTTTGCATACAGCAGCAGTCTGAGCTTGCATAGCAACAGGATGGCCTTGCAGGGCAGCAATATGAGCTCCTACTGCAACTAGGGTTGCCAACTATGGTTAAATGTAATCCTGGAGGTTTCATCGTAATTTGACTTTCCCCCGTGTTTCCAGCCGTTAGCTGGCCAACAAATCCATCCTTGTGACGTCCTGGCTTTCTACACCAACCGGAAAGCTAAATAACTCATTACCAAATAGGTTGATGCTTGACTGTCAGCCAAGCAGCCTTTATCCCCCGCCATTTTCAATGTTTTTATATCTGGTAAAGAGAAATGTTCAAAGAAAATTATGACGAAAGCCAATCTTTTTTAATGTCCCGATGATTTTTCTCCAGGTTTGCACACAGCGGTTTCCTGGAGATTGACCTTCCATTCCTGGAGACTCCAGACCAACCCTGGAGGGTTGGCAACCCTAACTAAAGCACTCATAACAACAAGGGAAATAGGAGCAGGAGCAGGCTATTTGGCCCATCGAGCCTGCTCCACCATTCAAACAGATCATGGCTGAGCATCTATCTCTTATGCCATTTTCCCCATGTCATGATGTCATTAGTATCCAGAAATCTACCAATTTTTGTCTTGAACATGCTCAATGATTGAGCTTCCACAGCCCTCTGGGGTAGAGAATTCCAAAGCTTCAGCACCCTCTGAGTGAAGAAATTCCTTGTCACCTGAGTCTTAAATGGCCTGCTCCTTATTCTGAGATGGTGTCTGGTGGTCCTAGACTCACCAGCCAGGGAAACACCCTATCTACATCTACCCTGTCAAGCCCTGTAAGAATTTTGTAAGTTTCAATGAGATCATCTCTCATTCTTAGAAACCCTGGAGAATACAGACCCAGCCTCTTCAATCTCTCCTCATAAGACAATCCCGCCATCCCAGGGATTAGTCTAGTGTACCGCCATTGCACTCGCTCTATGGCAAGTATATCCTTCCAGCCGCCAATGATGCCCGCCGGTGTTCAGGGCTGGAAAATCCCGCCCAGAGTAATAGTTTAATTTCTCCGCCATTTCCCCATTCTCCATAATATCAGGTACCCTTTTCTCCATTGTGCCAGATGTGAGTGTGATGCTTGCAGCAGTTCTAAGTACGTGAGTGTGAGATTAAACATATGAATATTAGGTATGAGGACTGAATGATAGAGATTGTTAGTAAGTGAGTGATGACGGTTTGACCAGTGGCTGAGACTAATGGTTAATTAGTGGGATATGGCATTTGATGGTGTATGCACTGACCTTGACCAATCATGTGAGGTCGTTGTCTTCTTGCGGCACTGCATCCAGGTCCTCAGGGTTTAACTCCTGACATTGACCTCTTTAGACATCTGCTGCCATTACCTTTTGACCATTGTGTGGAGGGCCTGTTCCCCCTGCTGTGAATACAGGACATCTCTCCTCCTTTCTACTTGCGCCATCAAGACCTCCAGGGTGGTGTCTGGAATCTTAGAGCCTGTGCTCTCCCCGATTGTGCCATTTTCCGCTCTTTCCCAGGTCACATTCTTTTTAACCAGGACTTGCAACACTTGCTTCAGCCACAATACACCTCGCATTTAAGAGGTGCAGGTTAGCTTTAAGTGCGACTAGCCGCTTTAGCAGGGCATCAACATCATGAGTGTTCAGCCAATGAAGTTAGCACTTGCTGGACTTCGAGTTTAGTCAAACGAACAGGCAACATGAAATTGGACTGCTACCATTTTTTTATACTTTCATAGGATGTCAGCATTGGGGCCAGCATTTGTTGCCCATCCCTAACTGTCCTTGAGTAGGCAGTGGCTCAAGGATTCTTGAACCCCTGCAGTCCAGCGGGTGTTGGACAGTCCTACAGTGCTGTTAGAAAGTGTGTTCCAAGATTTTCACCCAGCGACAGTGAAGGAACGAGGATGTATTTCCAAGTCAGGAGGGTGTGTGGCTTGGAAGAGAACTTTCAGTGGTGATGTTCACTTGCATCTGCCGCCCTTGTCCTTCTAGGTGGTAGAGGTCATGGGTTTGAAAGCTGCTGTCGATGGGCGTGGGTTAATCACACCTGCTCCTCTTTTCGGAGATTATCAAATTTAGTTGTTTTAATCTGCCTAGAGATTGGAGCAGGTTATATTGGGTGTTCAGAACCCTCCATGTTCATTCAAAATGTGGTTTGATTCCCAGATAGGCATCACAATTGGTTTTAGATTGTGTAGCCGTGAGTAGTGAAGGACTGAAGGAATTTGTTAAGCTATGTTGCACACAATTATTTAAAAGCCACTGGATGTCAAATTTAATTTTATTACATGGTGTTATGAATTTTTAATCAGTCCTTCGGGGATTGAACCTCATATCATCGCTCACTGCCTTAAAAACCCACCTTAATATATCTGTCCTTACAAACTCTGCCCAGCTCCAAATGTCCTTTCTTCTCCAAAGTTCTCAATTGTGCTCAAATTTGTGTTCATGCCTTGACTGCTGCTTCATGTTGACGCCCACTGTTTGCAACTTTGGCATCCATCTTGACCCCAAGCTGAGATTATGACCCCTTATCCTCAAGAACCATTTATTTCCACCTCCGTAACATCAACCATGTCCCCCCTTTCCTCAACTCATCTTTCTTTTTAATTCATTCTTGTGATGTGGGAATTGTTGGCAAGGCCCATTCTCAGGTGCTCTGAGAAGGTGGTAACGGTGACTTCTTTCCCCACTGCAGTCCGTGTGGTGAAGCTGCTCCAAACAATTGTGTCAGCAAGAGAATTTCTTCATTGATATGACTGAATGGCAGCCACTACCTATTGTGCATTGGACAGATAATGATAAGAATCAATTAGCATTTGAGCCTGCAGCGGTTGGCCATTTTAGAGTGATGAGAAGCTCAAAGCTCAGGCAATGAGCCATCTGTCAAGGGAGTTAATATTATAATTGCTCACCCATTGTCCAGCTCTTTGGTGAAGTTCAGTAGTCTTATGTCCTTTCTCATTAATTATCTTTTTTTTTAAAGCACTGTAGCCGTTTTACAATTTCGCTGTCAAATGCGCTATTAATTTGTCTATTTAATTCACTTAAATTACACTGGTATTGTGACATTAAAATCGGGTCAATGGCTTTTAAGTAAACAGCCTGCCATTAGCGTTGAATAGTAATGAACTGGAGTCTGCAGATATACACGGGAAATAATTACACAGCGCAGAATCTTTCATAATTTGTTCTCTTTCAGCACAATGCTATGCCCTTAAGTTACACAGCGGTTTACGAGTATATGAAAGCTTAACATGTCCATCCAAAATCTCTCTCCATTCCTCTCCAGTTCTACTTTAGTGGGAAGCTAGTTGCTTAATATCTTTTTTTTTAAAACAGCAGAGCAAACCATTTCAAAACGCGCTTTAAATGTTTGTAGATTAGTATACATGGTTTAATTCAGTCTGTGATTATTCCAGCCGTCCCAAAATCAATAGCACAGCAGTACTTCCTTCAGATTTTTGTTCAATAATATTATTCATGTACAGACCACAGCCATCAAAATTATTCCAGCAATGTCACACAGCAAATTCTTGCTAGAATCATTTTTGCTTTAAAACTTTGAAACAAATTTAACTGTTCAAGGTATTGACATGTAGCAGCACCTTGTAGATAACTGGATACCTTATAACTAGCATGAGTAACAGTATCATGTGGGTACCTGTGACAACAAGTGAAGAGGGCACACTATAGAGTGCATAACTCCGCTACGCTGTGTTAATTCAATGTTATTATAATTATGCAGCTCTCCCTTGTGACTTTTTCTGGCCTAGTTGATGCTCTGAACTACAAAGCTGAAAAAAGAAATCTTTATATAAAGAGCTTCCATCTCACTGAGGAGGCTCCAGGCCAATGCACATTTAACAACCTGCTGGGAAAACTCTGCACACATTTTGACAGCTCTGACAAATTGCACCACAGCAACTGAGACAATACACAACATTCTGAAACAATCAACAACATTCTAAATAAAACAACCAACAACATTCTAAAGAAGAATCAATTTGCCCTGGACAAGTATCAACTGTGGCTCAGTTGGTAGCATTCACAACTCCCAGTCAGAAGCTGTAGGTTTTAGTGTCCCCCCCACCACCTCTCCTACCATCAGAAGCTTGAGCACAAGATCTGGGCAAACGTTTCAGTGTAGTACTGGTGGAGTGCTGCAGAGTCAGAGGTGCCCTCTTTCAGATAAACATTAAACCGAGGCTCCATCTGCCCTCTCAGGTGCATGGCAAAAATCCCATGCCACTATTTTGAAGAAGAATAGGGGAATTCTCCCCACTGTCCATGTCCTGAGCAATGTTTACTCCTCAACCAACGTTCACGGAAAAAAGATTATCTTATCATTAACATTTCACTGTTTGTGAGAGTTTGCTGTGTGAAAATTGAAGACTGTGTTTTTCTACATTACAACAGTGACAGGAAACAGAGAGTAGTGGTTAATGGATGTTTTTCAGGCTGGGGGAAGGCATGTAGTTGGGTTTCCCAGGGGTTAGTGTGACCCGTGCCTTTCCTGATATATATTAGTGGACTAGACCTTGTTGTACAGGGCACCGTTTCAGAGTTTGTGAATGATATGAAACTTGGAAGCATTGTGAGCTGTGAGGAGGATAGTGTAGAACTTCAAAAGGGCATAGACAAGTTGGTAGAATGGGTGTACAGATGGCAGATGAAGTTCAATGCGGAGAAATGTGAAATGATTCATTTTGGTAGGAAGAACATGGAGAGACATTATAAATTCAATAAGCACAAGCACAATTCTAATGGGATTGTAGGAGCATTGAATTGTCATACTCCTTGTCATGTTGATGCTGCCACAACAGCATTAGGTAAGGAGTTACAGGTGCATATGTGCATAAGCCATTGAAGGCAGCGGAAAAGGTTGAGAGCGCGGTTAACAAAGCCTAAGTACACAGTATCCTAGGTTTTATTAATAGGGCATTGAGTGCAAGAACAAGGTGGTTATGTTGAACTTGTATAAGACACTACTTTGGCCTCAATTGGAGTATTGCTTCCTGGGCACTGCACTTTAGGAAGGATGTGAAGGCACTGGGGAGGTTGCAGAAGAGATTCACTAGAATGGTGCCAGGGATGAGGAACTTCAGTTATGAAGATAGATTGGAGAAGTTGGAACTGTTATCCTTGGAGAAAAGAAGGCTGAGAGGAGATTTGATAGAGGTATTCAAAATCATGAGGGGTCTGGACAGTGTAGATAGGGAGAAAATGTTCCCACTCATGAAAGGATCGAGAACAAGAGGGCACAAATTTAAAATAATTGGCAAAAGAAGCAAAAAAGAAAAAGGTTTTTAAGGTCGGGAATGCACTGCCTGAGAGTGTGGTGGAGGCAGGCTCAATCAAAGCATTCAAAAGGCAATTAGACTATTTTCTGAAAAGGAAGAATGTGCAGGGTTACAGGGAAAAGGTGGGGGAATGGCACTGTGAATTGCTCATTCGGAGAGTTGATGCAAATACAATGGGCCGAATGGCCTCCTCCTGCCCTGGAACAATTCTGTGATTCTGATTCTGTGACTACAGTTCATTGACTGTAAAACGTTTTGGGACATCCTGAGGTTGGGAGAGTTACTATGCAA
This sequence comes from Cetorhinus maximus, assembly GCF_964194155.1. Taxonomy (NCBI): domain Eukaryota; kingdom Metazoa; phylum Chordata; class Chondrichthyes; order Lamniformes; family Cetorhinidae; genus Cetorhinus; species Cetorhinus maximus. The sequence goes on along the minus strand of NC_135885.1, from coordinate 22,106,052 downwards.
ATGCAAATATTTTTTATAATGCACTCCAGTAGCAAAAGGGATGAATTCTGTAGTTTGCATTCCTAATAGAACCTTTTATGTTATATCATAAATATTAAATAAATAAAAGCTTTACCAGAATTCACAACGATGAAGTTATTTTACAGTTTGCACACAATCTCACCCAACTATCATTACATGAAGTATCACCGCAGAAGAGCTTGGAGTCCCACTAAATACGACTAAGCAATAGGGATGACAAAAATATATTATGTGTTTGGCTGAATTAATATTGTATCATTTGGATGGTATGTTTTTTATATTTATACGTAAATACGTTTTATAGCTCAGAATAGATTAGTAAACAAAATAAAAATGAGGTTGACTTACATGAGTTAAGATGTTTCTCAGCAGCATATAGACAACTCTATTTGTGATTGTTATGCGATTACTGTAGGGACTGGTAAGTGGTTAGAATAGGCCTCATCCTTATTGGCGGTCGTGTGGTTGCTAGGTGAACTATTGTTGTTTGGCGTGAGGTCGTTTTCTTTCGTGTCCTGAAGCATAGGAAATAGCTATTCGAGCTTCAACACTGAGTGTGTTTTATTGTGTTCATAAAGGAATAGGCTCATTCCGTGAAAAATGTAGCTTATTTCAAATAATTCATTTCAGTTAATCAAAAATATCAGTACGTATTGGAACACTTTATTTTACAGCATCTTACAACAACATTGTTTCTATTTTGTGTATTATAAAATAATTTGTATTTCTTCCTTTTGTTTCTTAAGTTGTTTTTGTGCTTATCGTGGTGAAAGATGTTTGTATTGGGGATATGGAAAGCTTTCTGATTTTTGTTTTAAATTTCTTCTCAGTATGTGACCGAGACTTTATTGCCCATTCCCAGTTGCTCTGAGTGTATTAAGAGTCAAGCATGTACTGTGGACTTGAAGTTAAAATGCAGATCACCAGGCAGGGATGATAGGAACCCTTCTGCGAAGAATGATGGTGAACCAGAGGGATCAAGGGATGAGGGCAGGTGTTGCAGGAGCCAAGGGTACATGTAGGTACATGAATGGAAGTGAGTGCGGAGTTGGTGGGGCAAAGATTTGGGGGCACAGATTTGAAAGTGAGGACAAAGTTCTTAATACAAGTTCATTGAAGTATAGGGAGCCAATAGAGCTTGGTAAAGACAGAAGTATGTGATTTTGACAAGGTGGGGAGATGGGCTGTGGCATTCTGAATGAGTTGTAATTTGTGCTGAGTGGAGGAGGAGAGACCAATTTGTTTCACAATGAGGTGATAAAGCCATGGATTCAGATTTTGGCAGTCATTAGCAGAGGAGGTAGACAATGTTGTAAAGTAGTCTTGGTAAGGGGCCTGCTCTTCTGGCTTAACCTTAGAGGTCACCTCAGGAAGTTAATGGAGACACATCATGTTGTTAGTTCTTCCCACACTGATGCTTGCTAAATAGAGTCGATTGGGTTTTTCTAACATTAAACAACAGAATAATTCAGCTCATTGATGTATGATGTCAGATAGAGCAATAGAGTTTGTACTAACAACCTTAAGACTGATAGAGAGATCAAATTCGGTGTCATCAGCATATATTTGAAAATTGGAGTTTCAAGGAAGTATCCCTGCGGGCAGCAACTGAGTGATAGGAGGTAGGCATGGGAAAGTGAGTTTATGCTACTGTCATGTCCCTAAGACATGAAAAAGATCATAAACTGTTTAAATCAAACTTATTATTTTGCTTAGTTAAAAAGTGGACTTTGCTGAACCAAAAGATGGCTGCTACAGGTGACATGATTCACAACTTGGCTACAGTTTCTAGAAATTTCCAACAGTAGTTATAGGACAAAAGCTCAGCCCTCATCATTATGGAATTTCACATCTCTCCTTGTGAGTACACATTGCAATCAACAAAATAGGGGACCAGCAGACAATCTGTTTCCCCAGCCTGGTCCTATAACAAAGGGAGAGTCATCGAAATGCATTATACCTGCAGAGACACTAATAACCACCATCTATACCCTAAGGTGAACAGTGGATTTTGACCAGAGGCATAGAAACTGTTTGTTAGCCTGCAACTGACTCATTAATGGGCAACATCACATGACCTAAGCTTCTGGCCTTTGGAAAGTTTTATTATTGCATGTCTATATTCACAACTCAGTCTGTTGTTTAACCTCCAGCCTGCAAAAAACACAGCAGGGCACCAGGCTGACCAACAGCTGGCATCAAGTCTAAGCCGCCTCAAAGCCTGCCATCACCTGCTGAACAGACCATGTCTGAGATTTTCTGCATCCGGTCGTGATGGGTGTGTTCTGTGGTGAGATCAGAGAATCTTGCGAGAATGGCCTAGGTGCCTTCCCCAGCAATGTGAATCCAGACAGTGATTGTCCCCACCCCCCCATCAATGGCAGGCTGCGTTTCCCAACAGCGAACGCCAGGAACTTAATTTGAATACATTTAATCCCGAGGCTACTCTAGAACTAAGTACCACTGAGGTGCTTGGCTGTATGCTGGTGGAGGGTGTGGGTGAACACTATGATGGGTCTTCAATTTCGGCGTCTGTAGAGCCTTCTTCCATAGTGTCTCGGGGCTGAAGTTGAGGACCTGGCTTGTGGACCTCCTTGGCTGCTTCCCAGATGTGCTTGCCTGCTGGACTCAGAGACCCATGGTAATGCTCTGGGGACCTGGGTTTAACTCCCACCACAGCAGATGGAACTAAAATGATAACCATGAAACCATTGTTGATTCTCATAAAAACCCATCTGGTTCACTAATGTCCTTTAGGGAAGGAAATCTGCCACCCTTACCCTGGTCTGGCCTACATGTGATTCCAGATCTACAGCAGTGAGGTTGACACTTAAATAGCCCAGGAAACCACTCAGTTTCTAAAGGGCAATTTGGGATGGGCAATAAATGCTGGCCTAGCCAGTGATGCCCACATCCCGTGAATGAATGAAAAAAAGCAGGGAGAGATAATTAGTACATGGCAAGCGATTGTAGAACAGAGGAACTCATACAGCATGGTTATCAGATGGTGTTGCAGTGCTGGACCCTCACTTGGTTGAGCACCACCAACCTCACCATCAGCGGTGCTGACCATCACCGGCCAGCTGGATGACTCTATTTTCAAAGTCTGAGAGGACCTTGATGTCAGGCATTCCTCCAGTCTGTAACCCTCCACTTTTGTTGTGTTCCAGCTTGTCCTGCATGAATACAGATGGAGAGAGTGTAAGCAGGATGCCTGCCAGGCCAGATGAGAAGGATGCCTAGCACGTGTGAGTGGTGAGTGGTGCCATGGACGGGATGAGGACAATGAAGGTGTGTGTGAGAGAGTGAGTGGTGATGTCCCTTGAGCTGGTAATGAGTGAGATCCCTGTGGATGTGTGATGGGTTTGTGAGTGTGTGAGTTGAGAGAGATGAGAAGAGTGACTTACCCTGGCGGAACAGAGGAGATCATTCATCCTCTTTTGACACTAGGTGGCTGTCCTCTTTTGGAGGACATTGACGTTGACCACTGCTGCCACCACCTCCCAGCTGGATTTGTCACCTTGGATGAGTTTCTTCACCCAGAACGGGTGTAGGGGGCATTGCCCAGGCCTCCACTGTGTTTAATAGGCGCTCGACAGAAGTGTTGCTAAATTTGGGGGCATCATGTTTCCTCCCTTTGGCAGCCATCTGTTCTAAGCAGCTTCCTATCCCTTGAAGAGTTCACTGAAGGCCCGAGGTGACGGTGGGGCAGGCGAATTAGGAGCTGGCCCACCAGCAAATCCGACTTAAAATGCCTGCCTCTCAATTTTTTGGCAGAAAAAGCCGCCATTGCCATCGACGGGTCACACGCCGATTTCCCAACCTGATTTCGGGCTTTGCCGATTTCTGGGACAATTCCGCCCCAAGTCTCTGTATACCAACTTCATCTTGCTGCACCACCATCAACTTTAAGAAGCTACTACACAGGGCTGTCTGCATGCTAAAACACCAGAAGCATAAGGCTATAGACACAGGTAAGTAATGGCTCACAGCAAAGGTTGGTAACATTGTCACAGCCAGTTATGAATAGTGTTAGGCCATCAAGAACTAACAGGAGAAGGAAAGTCCATGGTCGAGCCCAGTAAATAAATACGAAAGACAAGGCTGAAGCGTTTGCTAGTGTTGTCAGCCAAGAGTGCTGAATGGACGATCCTTCTTGGTCTCTTTCTGAGATATAGATGACAGCAGCTAGACAATCCAGCTCACTCTAAATGACATGCAAAAGCAGTGGAGTGCACTCGATATAGCTAACGTGGTGGGCCCTTTCAACTAGAGTAACCATGTCAACACCTTGGCTACAAGAACAGAGCAAAGACTGGCTACTCTTGCTGACTGCCTCACCTCCTAACCCCTTGAAGTCTATCCACTATTGTAAGGCTCTAGTCAGGAATGTGTTAGAATACTAAGCATTCAGCTGCATGTGTACATTTTTTTTTGGATAACTATACTTTATTCATAAAATATCTGAAAGAACATTACAAAACATTTCAAAGTGGCCATCACAAAAAGTGCAATCATATTCGAGTTTTCCTCATGGGTCATGAGGTGCTTCAATACAATCAATGAATGTGACAGAGATTTCAACATGGTCATAACAGGCAATCAGACAGTGCAATGGTATTTAAGTTATCTACATAGATCATATTGCACTCTGAGGTGCTTCAATACAATTGTGATACATGTAGTATTCGCTGCATACGTTCAATGTGAGTCATATAGCCCAAGGGGTCTATATCCACAACAATTCTTAAGAAACATGACATCTATGACAGAGCAGCAGTTTGATTGGCATCCATCATTAGCCTTAATATCCACCTTCTCCATCTTTGTGATAATGGTTCTCCTACAACTTCAAGATATTGATCCAGTGAGAATATAGTATCGGCATCATGTAGACGCCATACGTACAATTTACAGGATGAATGGCAGAAACCTCCAGTTGATATGATCTCTACCTGCAAGAAAGGCAAGAACAGCAGCATTATGGGATCACCATTAGCTCTAAGTGCCATTCCAAATCATACATCAGAATGATGTGGATATATTGTCATTACTTTGCAATTGTAACACATGGGGAGAGCAACAGGATAAATGTGTTGGATTTTACCAGTCCCCTGGAGACTGGCTGGGAGGCAGCAAGTCTCATAAAATGGTGGCAGAAGGCATCAGGGGTGAAGCCCAACATCTTCCCGCCACCATGGGATATTCCCTAGGGAGGGAATGGCTGTGTGCTGACCGGAGATGGCTGCTAATTAAACCAATTAAGTGACAAATTAACAGCCACTTCCCACCCGTTGCTGGCAGTTGACCAGCCTCGGGATGGGCACCTGCCACGTGGTGAGACCACCAGGTAAACTGTGGCGGCCTTCTAGCGGGTTCCAATGGGCAGTCCTCCCTTTATAACCATTCTGTTGCTCAGAGAGGGCCCTCCATTGGTAATGGCCATCCCTCCCATGGTTCCAATGCTACTGCTGGAGGGCTCACCCCTCCGGTTACTGGGGCCTGCCTCCCTGGCTCCGGCACAGCAAATTAAAAAAAAAATTACCTGGCCTTTGAGGACACCTGAAAATTCCCCCTACAGCCTCAGCAGTGGCCACCTCCATCAGTGGAGTGCTGAGGTTGCTGAGCTGCTGGTCTTTCTGATTGTACTGGCAGCTCTGACAGACTGGCTGTCATCCTCAGTTGGACGGTGGTCTCGGAGGTGACCTCTGAATTTCCCACCGTGGTAATATCCATAACAGGGTCCCGCTGTCTGCCTGCACAGGCTCGGCACCCACTCCTGTATTTGTCCCTGTCTAGAGTTTAATCATGTTTTCAATGTGGGACTACCTTAAAATTTGTAGCAGCAGTTGATGAGTTTGGATTTTGTTTTCCTCCTCGATTCTCTTCCCTATTCTCCTGAAAGTGCTACTGAAGGTTGAGGTATAGTTCCACAGTTACCAGCCCCTACAATCCACTCTACTTTAGCTCTTCTGTTGCTGCATCCCTCATCCATGCCTTTGTTACCTCTATTCTTGACTATTTCAAAGCACTCCTGACCTACCTCCCATCTTCCACCTTCCATAAATTTGAGGTAATTTGAAACTGTGCTGCCCATTTTCTTGATTGCACCAAGTCCTGTTCACCCAACACCTCTGTGTTCGCTGACTTACATTGGCTCCCAGTTAAGGAGCACCTCAATTTAAAATTCTCATCCCTGTTTACACATCCCTCGGTGGCCTCACTCCTCGCTACCTCTGTTATCTCCTCCAGCCTTAAAACGCTGAGATATCTACACACTTCTAATTCTATCTCTTGAGCATCTCTGATTTTAATCGCTCCACCACTGGCGGCTGTGCCTTCACCCATTGAGGCCCAAGGCTCTGCAATTCTCTCCCTAAATCTCTCCGCCTCTCTACCTTGCTTTCCTTCTTTTGAGATGATCTTTTAAACCTACATCTTTGACTATGCTTTTGGTCATCTGCACTAATGTTTCCTTATGTAGCTTGATGTCAAATGTTTGATAATGCTCCTGCGAAACACCTTGAGAAGTTTTACTGCATTAAAGGTGCTATATAAGTGCAAGTTGTTGTTATTGTTGTTTCCAAGTGGCTATTGTTTGAGGACTGAGTGCAGACTGAGTGTTTTCTTCTACTTCAGCATGTGGGTCATTAAAGTAGAACCTGATTTTGTTTTCGCTTTCCAACAGCATCAGCAGAAACAGAACAGAAACTTGGGGCAGAATTTTGCCATCGGTGAGCAGGGGGCGGGGTCCACTTGCCGACACGTAAAATGACGGGGGCTGACATCAGGCAGAATCCCCGACGTCATTGCACCCCATTTAAATTTTCAGGAAGGCGGGTGCGCAGCAAAATCAGCTGCAGGCCTGCCGACCTGTCAATGGCCAATTGAGGCCATTGACAGGATCAATTAAACAATTAAAGGACCTGCCCGTCCAACCTGGGCAGGCCAGGAGCCCCAGCGGGAAATAGAAAAAACATGAAACCTCATCCACCGGCGGGATGAGGTTTCATGCAGGGTTTTAAAAAGTTTAATAAAGTCACATGAGGGGGACATGTTAGGGAATTTTTTTCTTCTATTTTTAATCATTTTAAAAGTGTCAGCAATCTCCCTGAGGCAGCACTTAGCCTCAGGGAGATGTGTGCTCTTTCGTGCGCATGCGCAAAAGAGCGCACTCTCGCTTTTGGGGAATTCCCCCCCCACTCCCGCACAGGGAGCGCATAGCGCTTCCCACTGGACATCACGCTGGGCAGGCCTTAATTGGCCTGCCCACGTAAAATGGCGGCGGGGCCCGCTACTCCGGCGGGGATCGTTTCCCCGCCCGCCGGAGATTGGGTCGGGCCCGCCCGCCCGGCAGGCAGAAAATTCTGCCCATGACCTTTTTTTTGTCATGTTAGAGCTCAAAGAGTACGGTGTTGATTATACTCTGTCTTTATTGGAACTGAATGTAATTTTGGCTGCTTTCAGTCAATGATTCATGGCAGAGGTCATATGACTACGGCAAGCCAGGTAGGACCTTCAGTGCATGATTGCATTTCAATCCAAACAACCCATGTCCTAGAATGTTGTGGCTGAGATCACTTAACGCAGCATAAGCCTGCAAATAAACCCGGGTCCCTCTTGGCCTGTGGGACATAATTCCAGACCGGTTAGTGTATGAACAAACCATAGAAGATAGTTTTGTGAGAGAGGTGAATACTAAAAAAGGCTGATACCTTCCTTTGCTAATCTTGCACTTTTCAACTCTTTCTCCCAGACCCAACAGGCAATTTGTAAAGCCCATCTCTAAACCAGTTTTGCAACAGGAAGTCGACACTTCATCTTCAGAGGAAGAAAGACACAGGAAAAAGCAAAGGAAAAGTGAGAAGCACAAGCGGCACGATAGTACGCAAAGAGATTCTTCAGGTGCTGATGATGATGAATGGCGATCGGCCTCTGGATCAGAGCTTGGACTAAAAGAGACAAGTTTCTCAAGTGATGAAGACTGTTCTGACAGTATATTCTGCTTTCGCCCAGAGTCAGGATAATTGGTTCTCAACTTGATGATGAATGCAATCCAATGGATTCCAGTATTCATTTTATCGTTGCTCACCTTGCTCCCATTTTGCAAGAATCACAGAATCACACAATGCAGAAGAGGCCCTTCGGCCCATCGAGTCTGCACCGACACATGAGAAACACCTGACCTACCTACCTAATCCCATTTACCAGCACTTGGCCCATAGCCTTGAATGTTATGACATGCCAAGTGCTCATCCAGGTACTTTTTAAAGGATGTGAGGCAACCCGCCTCCACCACCCTCCCAGGTAGCACATTCCAGACTGTCACCACCCTCTGGGTAAAAAGTTTTTCCTCACATCCCCCCTAAACCTCCTGCTCCTCACCTTGAACTTATGTCCCCTTGTGACTTCAACTAAGGGGAACAGCTGCTCCCTATCCACCCTGTCCATGCACCTCATAATCTTGTACACCTCGATCAGGTCGCCCCTCAATCTTCTCTGCTCCAATGAAAACAACCCAAGTCTATCCAAAACTTTTGGATTTCCAGCATCCGCAGTAGTTTTTTGTTTTTATCCAAGTCTATCCAACCTCTCTTCATAACTTAAATGTTTCATCCCAGGCAACATCTTGGTGAATCTCCTCTGCACCCCCTCCAGTGCAATCACATCCTTCCTATAATGTACTGCACACAGTACTCCAGCTGTGGCCTCACCAAGGTTCTATACAACTCCAACATGATCTCCCTACTTTTGTAATCTATGCCTTGATTGATAAAGGCAAGTGTCCCATATGCCTTTTTCACCACCCCACTAACATGCCCCTCCACCTTCAGAGATTTATGGACACACACGCCAAAGTCCCTTTGTCCCTCCGAACTTCCTAGTGTCATGCCGTTCATTGAATACTTCCTTGTCAAATTACTCCTTCCAAAGTGTATCACCTCACACTTTTCAGGGTTAAATTCCATTTGCCACTTATCTGCCCATTTGACCATCCTGTCTATATCTTCCTGTAGGCCAAGACACTCAACCTCACTGTTAACCACCTGGCCAAACTTTGTGTCATCCGCAAACTTACTAATCCTACCCCCCACAAAGTCATCTATGTCATTTTTATAAATGACGAATAATAGGGGACCCAGCACAGATCCCTGTGTTACGCCACTGGACACTGGCTTCCAGTCACTAAAGCATCCTTCTGTCATCACCCTCTGCCTCCTACAACTAAGCCAATTTTGAATCCACCTTATCAAATTACCCTGTATCCCATGTGCATTTGCCTTCTTTATAAGTCTCCCATGTGGAACCTTGTCAAAGGCTTTGCTGAAATCCATATAAACTACATCAATTACACTACCCTCATCTACAAACCTGGTCACTTCCTCAAAAAATTCAATCAAATTTGTTAGGCATGACCTCCCTCTGACAAAGCCATGCTGACTATTCCTGATCAAACCTTGCCTCTCCAAGTGGAGATAGATACTCTCCTTCAGAATTTTCTCCAAGTTTCCCCACCACTGACGTGAGACTCACTGGCCTGTAGTTCCCTGGCTTCTCTCTACAACCCTTCTTAAATAGCGGAACCACATTAGCTGTTCTCCAGTCCTCTGGCACCTGCCACGTGGCCAGAGAGGAATTAAAAATTTGGGTCAGAGCCCCTGCGATCTCCTCCCTTGCCTCCCTCAGCAGCCTGGGACACAAATCATCCGGACCTGGAGAATTGTCCATTTTTAAGCCTGCCAACACCTCCAATATCTTGTCACTCCCTATATCTATTTGCTCAAGAACCTCGCAGTCTCTCCCCCCGAGTTCGATACCTTCATCCTCATTCTCTTGGGTGAAGACGGATGTGAAGTATTCGTTCAACACTCTACCGATGTCCTCTGGCTCCACCCATAGATTGCCCCCTTGGTCCCTAATGGGCCCTACTCTTTCCCTGGTTATCCTCTTCCCAGAATGTTCTAACCTAAGATAGAAAAATTTAGTGTGGCATCCTCATTCGGCCTAAGTGGCCTGTTAGTCACGTGATCACACTTGTGGTATTGGTAGCAGTCATCAAAATGCCTGTGGCCTTCCTCAGGAGGTGTGTGAGAGAATGGGTGGGCTGAGGCTCTAGTGAAGAAAAGATGTGACAGTGGGGAAAATGAAGGAAAATACAAAGAGGGTACACAATGGGGGAGAGTTGAATCAAAAGAATAATTGTGAAGTAAATTAATCAGCATCTGATGGAGAAAGAGGTTAACATTTCATTTCTCTGTACATATTCGGGAAGCTTCCCTTTGTATGTTAGGTATAGTGAAATTGTAAGAAAAATCTGCAATAGAGAGGGATTCTAACCTCCAGCCCCTGCACTTATAATATTTCAGTACAAATATCGACCAAACATGCATATAAGTTGATGTATCTTTAATATTTGCTCAATCTGGAATGATTTTACCTATTTTTGCCTTATTTATGCTTAGAGCTGAACAGATCTAATTTCTGCCTTCCATTATGGTGTACAATTTTTACATTTTGATTTTGTAACAGCCCCACCTTGGTTTTATCCACAAGTGGTGTTTTGGGGAAGAACTGCAAATTATGTGATTCAGCTCTTTGTTGCGATTTGTGTATGTTTGCATTCCATAATGTAATAAGAATAGATAGTCATTTTTAAATGCACTCAGAAAATTTTCCTGAAATTTCTGAAAAGTTTGGAATAAGGTAGTCAGTAACCATTGCTGAGAGACTGAGAATTGGAAAGCAGTAGTGAAATCCTGCCGGAAGTTGGTGGTGTATATTTTGTTCCTCCCAAGCGCGAATTTTGTCTTCCTTCGTGTCGTTGTTCTCATTGTCATCCTGTCAGATGAATCTCAGCAGCAAGGGTAATTTTATCACTACAGGCTAGAAATTCCCATCTGTTGTTTGTTTCTAATGTATCCGAGTCGTACTTCATTCTGATTTTTGATACATGAATATTAATCGGCATGCTACTTGATATCCTGTGACTTTCTTCATATGAAATTAAAAGAAAATCTGCTTCCCTTCCTGTAACCGTGTCTCTTGTTCTCTTCAGCACTTATTCTTGCTTGCTGAGGTTTTCTGTTTTTAAGCTCAATAACAAATGATTTTTCTGTCCATTCACCCTACTGTAGAAATCTAGGGCTGGTGAGCATTTCAGGGCAGGACCCTGCCCCCATATGTCCTCGTTTGTGTTTTTCTATTTGTATTACGTTCCTTTCCTCTCGGTACAGCTTCCTCACATTTTCTTTGTTATCCCATCTCTCTATGTCTTTTGTCGATCTCTGTGTTTGCTGTTTTGTTAGTCTGCTCTTTAACCTGTCACGTCTCTCCTCTCTTATGCTTTGCCATGTGTCTGCTCATACATCGGATATATTTTGGTACCAACTCAGTGAAGTTCTACTGAGACACGTAAGTCATGTTTGAACTAAGTGGGGAGAGGTTATGGGTGCGTCAAGTGGTGGAGTCCAAGAGGTGCGCAACACACTTGGGTCAAATATAAATGGAGGGTTGGGACTTGGTCTTTGAGCTCAGGGGGAGGGGGAGTGAAATTTCTGTGTGTTTATGTATATCATAATCAATCTGCCTGTGAAGTTGAATTTGATGCTGACTTTTGATACTTGCGTGCCTGAACTGCCGCAGCAATCTGTCACATCTGTTTGATTAATTTTATATTAAATCCACCCCTGATATCTGCGCCAGTTAGACTCATTCAAAACATTAAATGGATCGACTCTAATGGATGTCACTGCTTTCAAAACTCAGGTCATTTCCAACAAGATGTTAAATCACAGATGGCTCATGTATATTTTTTCAACATTTTGCAATTTTTAGAAGTGTAAGAACTAAAAGAAAATAGGAACATAGGAGTTAGGAGCAGGATAAAGCAAATCGGCCCTTTGAGCCTTTAGCGCCATTCAGTAATATCATGGCTGATCTGGCTATGGTCTCACCTTCACTTTCCCATCTGCCCCAAATATAATATAATAGTATATATTTTAATATATATATATAATAAAATATCATAAAAAATAGTTCCAAGCTATCCCCTGACACTTCTCATATTTACTTGATTCACTGTAAAGCTATGTTAGAGGGAAGAGTAGGATTGCCCAGTATTCCACTCATCAGTGTGGTTGTGGGATCAACTCCTCTCAAACTCAAGATAGAAGCAAAATACTGCGGATGCTGGAAATCTAGAACAAAAACAAAAATACCTGGAAAAACTCAGCAGGTCTGACAGCATCTGCGGAGAGGAATACAGTAGACGTTTCGGGTCCGTATGACCCTTCATCAGAACTAAAAAAATATAGAAATGAGATGAAATATAAGCTGGTAGAGGGGGGTGGGACAGGTAGAGCTCAATAGGGGGCCAGTGACAGGTGGAGGCCAAGAAGACAACTGTATCCCTCTCCGCAGATGCTGTCAGACCTGCTGAGATTTTCCAGGTATTTTTGTTTTTTTTCCCTCTCAAACTCATGTTGCAGGGTTGTTAGGGGATCAAGTGCAGAACCAGATTCCATCTTCAAAAGCTCTGTTGCCCCACTGCAAATGTTTTATTATTTTGCATATTAAGCCCTTCCCCGATAACGATGCTAGTTAGTATCGCTCAAGAGATTATCGACAGTGCTGAGTTCTTGACAGTTCACTCAACATGAGTCCAAAATCCTGAAGAATCTATCAACTCTAACAAGTTTAACTTTTGTTCCTTTTACACTTATTAGATCGCGAACCTTACAATTATGGGGTGGCGATATTCTGAATTTCCTTTTTTAACCGGAATGCTAGCTCATATAAATAAACACTGTACAAATGCGCCAAGTTCCATAAAGATTGTGCAAGCTGTCTTTCCACTGAATAACCTCAAACCCATGAATGACATTTTGTACTTTGGATGTTGTCCCCAAATGAAGGTCTAAATTTGACCAACTTCCATTTAATTTTGATATCAACGAATTATTAGTAAAGGATTTCTAGTTTTTCAGCAGAAACAGGTCGGGCTGGATTTTTCACTCGGGGTATGAAAGCAGGGGAGGCGCAAATAAAATCTAGTGGGCAGCTTTCCTGCCGCCTGCCCCCAACCTGTCTGAAATTTAATGGGGTGCAGGGGAGGCATTGGGCGGCCTGACCACCCTTGGGCTAATTGAGGCCCTTAATTGGCCAATGAAGTGGGAAGCCCGGCAGGTTTAGCTGTATGGGCTGGTGCCTGCCATAGAGGGTGGACTTCTTATGCAGGCCCCTAACCCCATTGGAGGCAATCCCCACTCAAGGTCAAAACCTCCTAACCTTACCCCTGGCCTCTTGAACGCGGCTGCCCACCCCATCGCTGAGACTCCTGATTCCGCAGTTAACTGGGCTCCTCAGTGTATTGGGACTGCCTACATTCCCAGCAGCGGCCACCGCTCACAACTGGCACTGCTGGGACCAGTGCTGCCGGCCATCCAATCCAACCGGCCAGCAGCTTGCGAAGACAGGATTTCCTCCTGAGAAAGGGACCGAGGTCTCACCTTAAAGCAATTAATGTTGCTCCCGGTGTTAGATCCCTGTGGGACAGCCACATGGGATCATGGGCGGGCTTGCCCCTCCCCACAACATTTTAACCAGGAAGGGAACAGGAATCGTGGTGCTCTGTAAAATTCATCCCATAGTGATCGAGATGAATGCTTATGAACCCAATTCCTCATGGCAATTGGCTTATATTTCGCGCTAACCTGAAAGTTCTTGATGCTGACACTGGGTTCCCTGAAACAGAGTGTTCCATTCACCAGTGCTTACATTCTTTTTTATTCATTCACGGGACGTGGGCTTCACTGGCTGGGCCAGCAATTAATCCCCATCCCTAGTTACCCTTGAGAAGGTGGTGGTGAGCTGCCTTCTTGAACTGCTGCAGTCCATGTGGTGTAGGTACACCCACAGTGCTTTTAGGAAGGGAGTTCCAGGATTTTGACCCAGCAACAGTGAAGGGACGGCGATATATTTTCAAGTCAGGGTGGTGAGTAACTTGGAGGGGTACTTCCAGGTGGTGGTGTTCCATCGATCTGCTGCCCTTGTCCTTCTAGATGGTAGTAGTCATGGGTTTGAAAGGTGCTGTCAAAGGAGCCTTGGTGAATCCTTGCAGCGCATCTTCTAGATGGTATACACTGCTGCTACTGTGCATTGGTGGTGGAGGGAGTGAATGTTTGTGGATGTGGTTCTAATCAACCGGGCTGCTTTGTCCTGGACAGTGTCAAGCTTCTTGAGTGTTGTGGGAGCTGCACTCATCCAGGCAAGTGGGGAGTATTTCATCACACTCCTGACTTCTGCCTTGTGGATGGTGGACAGGCTTTGGGGAGTCAGGAGGTGGCTTACTTGCCGCAGGATTCCCAGCCTCTGACCTGCTCTTGTAGCCGCAGTATTTATATGGCTAATCCAGTTCAGTTTCTGGTCGATGGTAACTCCCAGGATGTTGAGGGTTACCATTGGCCAACGTCAACTCACTTCGATGATAACTAAATTCACAGAAGAAAAGCATTACAAAGCAATGGGGGAAAAAATAAAGCACCAAAGAGGAATGGCAAAGGAGGCACAGGAGTGAGATATTGATTTTAAACATTATCAGTGATAGACCATGTGTTACAAATTGTTCTTCACTATCTTAATATCTGAAAAGACTTGTAGTTTTACTGCTTAACTTCTGTTTGCATAACTTGTAAATAAAGAAAGGCATTTAGGGCATATTCATAGATACAATTATCTAACTGGCCAAATTTGTAAATAGTGGTGCTGGAGGTGCCTCCTTTACCGCTTTCTAACTAACATAAAGGCATGATTGTGTTTGATGCATATTATTTATTTCCCTGCTTTATTTTTTCCAGATCACAAATCTACCTCTGACTGTAAAACAACAAACGGTTGCCTTACCCTTTCCTCCTCTCTTTCATGCTCCCCTATTCCAACCTCCTCTGCCTCACAGCCACGCTTCTTAACACAGTCCAGGGATCTGATGTCCTCAAGTCTCTCCACATCACTAACGCCAAGTCATTGCCCTCAGTTCCTGTCTACTCCATCAACAGATGGGGCATCTCCAGATCAGACTCGTGCACCTATTGAAACCAGTGGGAAACTGGAGGAACTAAGAAACCAACTGCTGCAGGCGCTTACAGAGCAAAGGAAACAGCAGGAGGTCAGTGACACGCTTAAATATTTTATAATATGCCAGTAATAATCTGAGGTTTCTTTCTTCAATTCCACTTCTATGGAGCATAATCCACACTCACAACCAATCCATTGATTTACAAATGTCTGTTGAAATGCTGTTTTACCGCTGGTATCTATTTTTGAGAAAAAATCCACAAATAGTTTTAGAAAAGTTTTGCAATATAGCAAAAACTCAAATTCAATGATGAGGATGTCTTTTAGAATAGGAAGGTATGTTCATTATTAAGCACAATTTGGCTAACCTTTGAACCACAGACAGTTGACATTCTAAGGAATTCCTGGTTTCCAAGGCTAGGTATCTAAAAATGTCAGTTTGTGCATCATGATACATAAAGTGGTTGTATTGCAGTAATATTACAATAGTATTGCTATTCATATGTTGAAAAGTGTTGCTATTATGATTTTAGATAAAAATAAAACATATCTAAAGCCTTTCTTCTGTCCTATGCATGAACATACTGCAAAGCATGGCAGATACAGCACTACTTATCAGTCTCTGCAATATTGACGACCTGCTGTGCATTCTCTGCTTTTTATTGCAATTTTGTAAAGTTCATGGTTCTCTTCATGCTTTTACTTTTACGTTGCAAATGTTTGATAATTTCTCCCCATTCCCTCATTTTGTCTCCATTCTCTCTCTGTTTTGCACTTGCTATAGTCCCACCACCCAAGGAATTAGCATCCTACATAGGTAGAAGAAAGGACATTGACTGGACTGGCCAAACATTTTCCTGCTGCTGCTTAGCTGTTGGATGGCAAAAGCTGCAGGCTTTTCCTAGGCACTGTTATCGTAGTTATCGCTGTCAGTTCAAAGTGACCAATGGTTCATCCTGGCCATGTTCCAAGGTGACTTTAAGCCAGTTCTCCTCACCAGTCTTTGCACCACTTTTGCATAACTTAATTATATGTGAATGCGAAAGGTTATTTGACTTTACTAATGCTGACCCATATCCCTAAAAAAAATTAGATTGTGAATCGAAGCATTGCAAAAGACCTATTAATTAAATTAGAAGGCGCATAAGAAGATATTAGATGTTTTCCTGCAGTGAGGAGCTAATTATTATTATTTTTTTAATGTGGATGTGTATTTTGTTGCACCAGTGCTTCTGAAGAATGTGCTAAAAATACAAAAAAGAATGGAACTTGGATGGTGCAGTGGGTTAGACATTAAGGTTTTACCTCTGAGAGACAGTTTTAAATCCAGGCCAAATTGATGAGATGAAAGCTCCTTCTGTCTGCTGATTGCAAGGGCTGTATGTGACATTAGCTTGGATATTCTCAACCCAATTCCTCATGGCCATCAGCTTATATTTAGCGCTAATCTGAAAGTGCTCAATGCTGACACTTGGTGTCCTGGAACAGAGTGTTCCATTCACCAGTGCTAACATCACCTCACTTAAATTCCCAGAAGGAAAGCAGTACGAAGCAACGGGGAGAAAAAATGGACAAAATAAAGCGCCAAAGAGAAATGGCAAAAGCAGACACAGGAGCGAGATATTGATCACAAACATTATCAGTGAAAAATCGTGTGATACATATTATTTTTCACTATCTTAATATCTGAAATGACTTGTGGTTTAACTGTTTAACTTCTGTTTGCATAACTTGTAAATTAAAGAAAGGCATTTGGGGCATATTCTTTAAAACAGTTATCCAACTGGCCAAATTTGTGAATAGTGGGACTGGTGGCAAATAGAAAGAATTTGGCTGTAGCGTGTAATGAAAATTCAGTGTTTCCTGCAAGTATATTCTTATGGGTACAAATTGTGCTACCTGATATCAATAATTAACATTTTAATATATTCGTATTACATTGTCCACTATTCAAACCCTCTACTATAAAGCGACAGATAGAGGAATTTCATATGAACATCTTTGTTACTAACTCTGTAAAGCATTATTTGAACTTCTTGTTTTTAACAGTCTTCTGATTTAACCTTTACTTACACGCTTTTAAATTATTTTACATGTTCAAACAGGCAGTCAAGGAATACCTGAAAGATTTAGTGAATTTGAAGGAGAACCAGATTAATTCAAAGATATTGCAAGAACAAAAGGAATTAGCCAGGCAATAGGTCAAGCTTCTTAAAAGACTGGAAAAGTTATCACCCAAATACGGTATCAATGCTAAAGAAGATCCAAAAGGTATGTCATTAACTATCCCCCTTACTAGAACCTGGGTCAATGTAATGGCACACATGGAGCTGAATTTTCACTGCCGAGGCGGGTAGCTCGAGACAGGAAATTCCCGCCTCGGCAGGTTCACCTCAGTTTAAAGGGCCCCATTAGACCCAAATTTTGCTCTGGGGGAGACAAGGGCAGGATTGAGTCGGGCCCACTGACCCCAGAAACAGATCATAGGGGGCCTCAGAGGCAGGCGAGTGCTGAGGTAGGCTGGTTAGAAGCACCCCCAATCCCATTATGCCAGGCCGTCAGTGGGATAACATGAAAGAAGGCATTGCAGGTTGATCAACAGTCAGCAGAACCGAACTAGCCAAGGTGCCACGAACTATATCTGTAGGCATCATTGTATAGCTGGGAATGACAAAGAGCAACTGTCTCCACAGGGCCTGGTTCAGTACAATGGTTGATGCAGAGCTTTGCTATCTGCTACTGGGTCCTCTGCAGCCAACATGCAGCATAAGATTGGCACAGCTAGTGACAAAGTAGTCAACTTGCCTGTAATCTATCTTTACTTCAGTCCAGGCATTCTGTAACATTGACTCATGCGAAAGATGCCTTGGAGTGGTAAACAAGGCATCATCCTCATTTGTGCAGCATCATTTAGGCTTCAATAGGTATCAAGGCTTGGTTACTAGACTATATTCCATCACTTCCCTGAAAACCTGTATCTTCAGTCTTCTTGCATTGTTGCTTGGCGTACTTTTGTCCTCTCACCCTGCAGCCTTAGGCAAAGTCTGCCAATGGATTGAGGTGACTTTTGAATCTTTCCAAAGGTTAGAAGGATTTTTCCAATTCTTCAATTTTCCACTTCCTTCATCCTTTGCTTTTCACCTGCACTGTGTAGATGGGCTAGCTGAAGAAAATGGTTTGCTGTTAACACATTGTCATATTATCTTTCTGTCAAGGTACGTGCTAGTTTTTGGCCATTAAGAATCAAATTGCACCAGTTCTTGAAAATCGGGTCAGTGTGAAGCACTGATTGATTTTTCTCAGTAGCTAATGCATTTGTCTCAAGTGCATTAAAATGTCTTGAATTGGTTCTCAAAAATGTGCTAAATGTGTCAGCCTGATGCTATCTGGAATTTCTCTCACATATAACCACTCTTATTGTTCTCACTGTCTGTTGCACAGTCCTCGCATTTTTCACAAATTGTATTAAAGCATACAATTTATAAGAGCGGCTTTGAAAATTTTCCAGTAAAGTTTTCTTGCACTAAAGTAAACTTGTGTGATATCAGCTTTTAATGAAAACAACACAGCGCTCAAATCTGCCCTTCATTCGTAGCCTTTTGGGTTACAATTATGCTGTACTCCTTACCTTGCAACTCCAACAACACTCAAGAAGCTTGACACCAACCAGGACAAAGCAGCCCGCTTGATTGGCACCACATCCACAAACATTCACTCCTTCCACCACCGACGCACAGTAGCAGCAGTGTGTACCATCTACAAGATGCACTGCAGGAACTCAGCAAGGTTCCTTTGACAGCACCTTCCAAACCTACAACTGCTACCATCTAGAAGGTCAAGGGCACCAGATAGATGGAAACACCACCGCCTGGAAGTTCCCCTCCAAGCCACTCACCATCCTGACCTGGAAATATTTTGTTGTTCCTTCACCGTCACTGTGTCAAAATCCTGGAACTCCCTTCCTAACAGCACTGTGTGAGTACCTACACCACATGGATTGCAGCAGTTTAAGAAGGTAGCTCACCACCATCTTCTCAAGGGCAATTAGGGATGGGCAAAAATGCTGGCCAAGCCAGTGATGCCCACATCCCATAAATGGATAAACAATATCTAGTGAGTACAGTAACCTTGCAATCACTTAAAGATCTAAAAATAACTGATCCAACTAGTAATAGAGCAGACTAGTTTATAAAAAATCCCTATAATCCAGTATTACCAACTGAATTCTTACTATATGTATTACTCTTGCTGCTGTTTATTCCGTGGCTCTTTTGTCTCTCCAACTAACTTTCTGATAGTTTGATTGAACTGTTTTTTACAACAACCTTTGCAGGTTCAGTATTGTACTACCGTACATTCAATAACACTGAGTTTGCTGGTGTGATCTTTGTACTATTGTTTGACAATTAAATACAGTCTATTGTGTGTACATTGCTATCACTCAGTTGTACTAGATCATAAAAGTCAAAAGCCCTCCCACACATTCAGAATCCTAGAAAATCTGTGGTGAATTTTACACCAGTGGAAAAGCCGGTCTTGAGCCCATCAACTTTAAGAATGGCTGCCCCGCAGTGACAATACGCTGGGAGTGGCCTTAACAAAGTAATTGTGGGGTCTCTGCCCTTCAAGGACAGGGAGTCCTGACCTCAAAAGAGTTGCTGAG
The DNA here is from genome assembly GCF_964194155.1 of Cetorhinus maximus. NCBI lineage: Eukaryota > Metazoa > Chordata > Chondrichthyes > Lamniformes > Cetorhinidae > Cetorhinus > Cetorhinus maximus. Next base: position 22,086,296 of record NC_135885.1, on the reverse strand, counting down.
CAATCTGATTATTAGCAGCTGAGTAGTCTCAGCCGTGCCCAGAATGCTGTAGGCAGCGCTGCTGGGACTGCAGGGGAATCTCAAGAAGAAGACAACATGCCCACTGGACTTTGTAAGTCCAGGGGTTTTGTTCAGGGAGGGATTGGGGACCTTGGGGGTGGGGTGCGGGGGGGGGAATGAAGGGGATGGGGGTTTGGGGTTTGGAAGCTGGTGGGGCCACAAAGTGGGTGGGCGGGGGGGTACAATCTTGGGGGGGTGCTCCCGATGGGTGCAGGGGACCCCCAAAGGAGGTACCCCCCCTTTCCTTCTGCCTTTTAGCCTGAGTTGCAGATGTAGCCGGGGCGTCCTTCGTTTCATCTTCTCCAGCCGCACATGTTATTGCAGCGGAGGGGGAATGAGGCCCTTACTTAGCCATTAGTTGGCCAGTTAAGGGCCTAAGGACAGGTGGGCTTGCTGATGCCTTACCTGCCCCCCCTAATATGGGGGATAGCTCAGCGGTGGGTGAGAAGGCAGTGGCCCAGCCACCAGCTTTATTTTACATGCCTCCCTGCTTGCAAATACATCAGCAGTGGGCTGTAAAAGTACTGCCTATAACACAGATAGAGGCTATTTGGATTATTGTTCCTGCACCAGCTTTGGCTTTCCCACTGGAGCTATCTAGAAGTTAATTTGGTACTTTGGGTGTGTATTTTGTATAATTGAAAGCATGAAGCAAATTTAGCACAGCAGCTGGTGGAATTTAAATTCAATTAAAGTCTGGAACTGAAAGCTAGCCCCAGTAATGGTGACCATGAAACTATCAGTGATTGATGTAAAAAAAAAGTCTGGTTCACCAATGTCCTTTAGGGAAGGAAATCTTCCATCTTTATGCAGTCCGGCCTACATGTGACTCCAGACCCACGTAATGTAGTTGACTTTTAACTGTCCTCTGAAATGGCCTAGCAAGCTACTCAGTCAAAGGGTAATTAGGGATGGGCAACAAATGCTGGCCTCGCTAGCGACACCCACATCCCGTGAAAGGATAAATTAAAACAATTAGCAACAAGGCACAGATAGATTTTTCCATGACTCTGAGTATTGCTGCATCTTTGTAAAGGGTTTAAATATACTTGCTTATGTTCTTATGTCATTTTCCTCTTCCCTTCCGTGAATAATAATTACAGGGCTGATAGGGCAGTTATGATTCGTCGGACTGAATCTGCGATGCAATCCCGATGTTGGTCTCCAGGTCAGGAACCCAGCAATGGCCATGGCGGGACATAAATCACAATCTACCGAGACGTGGCTGAGCAGCCTTGGAGAACATTGTCCATTTCAGGATGGTGGGCGGACTATGAAATCGGGAGGCCTGTTAGGAGGGCCAGCAGCATCACTGGGAGAGGTAGATGCTGCTTAGGGAGGCAGGAGACTGCGAGGTCGCTCAAAAGGGAAGCGCACTTGGCAGAATTGGGGGGAAAGAAATAAAAGTTGTGTATGGTTATTGGTGTGGATGGGGAACTCCTCCACAGGATGGTTTGCGGCTGTCACACTCCAGAGGATCTGGGCTAGGGGTGAGTTAGGGAGACACCAATGGCCCCTCAATGCTCCCTGCCCTAGGAGCCCATGATCTCCAGGCATTTGCCGAGCTCCTGCCTTAGCGTGGGGTTTGACCACTGTCACTAAGATCCCGGTGCTGCCCCCAGTCTGGTCCCAAGTGCCCATGTACTTGCCATGAACTGGCTACCCACTGCTGCCAGGAGGCTAGATGTTTTCATTTCTTACCTGCCTCCGGCAAGATTGCCCAGAGGTTGCAAATTACATGCCCCCCGAACCTGCCCGCCCACCTCCAAGGTCACCTTTACATGGCTGATAAGATCCCCCCGCCTATTAGAAGCAAAATCCAGTGCCAAAATGGTATTATTTCAAGTTGGTGCTTTGAAGGTGAGTCTGCTGGAGGAAAAAAGGAAAGGGTGAATCATTATGAAGTGATCTGGCAGTCTTATAGAAGGAAGAATGCTAGAAACGTCTGCATGGAGTTTGCAGAGATGGCTATTGCTGTCACACCTGTGGCTCAAACCTGGAAGCAGATAATGAAGTCATTTGCTGAGCACTGTAAGGTTGCCAAGAGATGCATGTTTACAACTTAGATAAATTAACAATGCTAAGTAACAAGGCATCTTAGTAGCACATCACTGTAAATTGGTGCAATGTTATGTTATGGATGGTCAATGCACAACACTCAGTTGCCCAACCATGCACAAAATCAACCAAATCAAAATATCAAACTGCATTGCTTCTACTGGAACTGATCCAGTAAGGTAGCTGGCTGATGAAGTAATGCTATGCTAACTAGAGTGTAACAAAATGTGCTAACAAAACAGTCAGAAAATCATGAGCATTTAGATCACAACCTCAGTTCCATATTCCCACAGACTTTGTGATGGCAGGAAGTCACAGTGCACACAGCAACTACTGTTTGCGCCTGTCCACAAGTGGAAATCAGCTGGTGGGGTCAGCCAGAATGCACTGTGATGGGCTATAGTTACCGGATCTCAAATTCCTCTGTGATTCTGCTGGTCTCCCACTGTAACTCTGGCTGATCATCGAGAAATGATGGAAACCCAGTTGTGCCACAACTCTGCCATTTCTGGGAGTTTCTGTCTTGGCTTGGCAGGGGTGAAACCTCTGCTTGCTCGTTATTAGTCAAATGTCTTTTGGGCAGGTGAGTGGAGTTGAGCAGAGACTCCCATGAGGAGGGCAGTGAGGCCTGGGCTCGTGTCCTCCAATAGAGTTTGGACCAATGTTGCGTTAGGCAGTGAGGGCATTGCAAAGGTGCTCTTGGTGGTGCTTCGACCATCCACACTTACTTGTGGGTACTTGTGGGCTGTGGGATCGGAATCCCCTCCAACTGGACTTCATGAAACATGGAGAAAAATTTTCCCCCCGTTGGGGGGGCAGGAGGGGGCGGGCACGAACCCAATTGGCGCCCCCGATTGGGTCTGCGCCGCCATTTTACGTGGCGAATTAAGGTTGGACGGGCAGCTCATTTAATTGCTTAAATTAGTTTTTAACAGGCCTTAATAGACCTTTGACAGTTCGGCGGGCGCGTAGCTGACTTGGCTGTGCAGCCACTGAACTGGAAATCTAAATGATGCATGCCCGCCCAACGTCACCACGCGTAATTTTACGTGTCGGTGAGCGGGCCCCGCCTCCGCTCGCCAACCGGAGAATTCAGCCCATGAAAAACCCCAAAACCCACGGACACAAGCACTGTAAATAAAAGCCAAACCTCAACACAAAACACACAGAGGCAAGCTATGCTGTAAGGGATTAATTTCAGACATTCCAACATCGCACCAAGGACTGACACAATTAAGGGACTGGAAAGGAGAGCATTATCACAACAACGGTAACATCTGCCTGATGTAGTTAAAGGACTGAATCATACACAATGGTACAAGACAGCTGCCATCACATAACCCAATTATGAATTGGGAACGCCATTAGCATACCAGCCCCAGACAATGGCCACTACGTAGCAACATTCGCTCCTATCAAGGAAGGAGGAAAGACATTGACATGCCCGTCACCTTTAGAGCCAGAGATATCTCACCTAGGTGGAGTCCATAGTTTTCGGTTATGGGAATAATGCCAGGACAGAGTGAGTCTATCTGGACCAGGGCATCTAACAGATTGAAAGATGCTAAGCACTGACCATCCAGCAGGATGGCCTCAGGAAATGTGGTTATGATATTCCGATAAGAATCCATCATAAAAAAGGACAAGATTGAAGAGTTTGGGGCCACAGTTAAAAGAAGGGCTAGGGCTGGTCACCTTGACTCAGGGCCTGCAGTCAACGCTGGACAGACCAGCTTTGATGGAGATTATAAATGGTTTCAGCCAAATTTTAGTGAGATTGGTTGAGGTTTTACGGACTGCAGTCAAGAAGGAAGGTCAGGAATGGTCAGCCTGGCTCACGGACCTACAATTCAAACCAGAAAGGACCAACTGCATGGGAGGATTGTAAGTTAACAACCAAATCCAAGGAGTATTGGGACTGGGACTGAAGTATTAAAGTAACTATAAAGTAATTGGCCGGTGGGGGGGTGGTGGGGGGTGGGTGGAGGGTTCCAATTGAGGAAGGTTTGGGCCAGAAACGTGGGGTTTGGCCTGTGGTTTTTCAATAAGGGCTTTTTCTAATAAGCCATGGTGATTTTGTGTATTTGGGTGGGAGCTGAGGTTAAATTGTGGAAGGATTCAAATCAGACGAACCAATTGAGATGTTATGGGGTGTCATTTAAACTAGTTTAGAAGTCTTTGTATTAGGGCGTTAGGAGGTTTTTAAAAAATAAACAACAGATTTGTGCTTTAGCCAAACCCTGTGTCTGTGTAATTTTGTCCTTAATAAAAATCCTAAAGTCAGGAACCATCCGTAAGGAGAAACAGGAGTGCGATATTCTTACAGGGCATTATCACAATATAAATGCTGGGGTCACATCCCCAGTGATTTCAGCTCTATTGTGTCTGCAACCTGCTGACATAGTCACTGCTTAAAGCAGCATGTGAACTAGAATACAATTGCTTGGATTTCACTATTCAAATAGTCATTTGGTACGAAAGAACTTGTGTATTGTTGAAAAAAGAGATATGTTGGCGAAGCTTTTAGTCTTATACTCATCAGGACAGAATCATGAATACAAAATTTCAAAGGGAACAATACAATGCATGAGAAAAAACACTGATTGGTTGGCAAATGGACTTTGATTGGTGGCTTTGCCATGGGGAATACTGCCAAGGGACAGTTGTCCCACAAGCATTCGTTTAATTGAAATAGTCACAATGCCTGGATTTGTTCTTTCTGCTTGCAGAGGACAGGGCCCTGCATATGAATTTCTGGAGCTTCTAACAAGCATAAGTGAGCCACATTTTGAGTCTGACTGATAATCTTAAATTAGTTGTTAGTGTAATTCTTAGCATACACTGTGAAAGGTGATTTGATGAACTGAAGGGCCTTTTCTGATTTCAAGTTTTTAATTCTTATCAAAAATTCACAACTGCTTTAGGCTGTCTAGAGGAAGAAAAATCATGTGCTGATGATACCACTCTATGATGTGCTTTTACATGTCTCCCACGTGGTGTCAATGGGGTAATAGTTCAACAAACTAATTCTGTAAAGGTAATTCATTGGCTAGGAAGCATCTTAAGATATGCTGAGGATGTGAAAGGTGCATTATAATTGTGAAATCTGTCAATTTTTCCTTATTTATGAGTTTTGTGTGCATATATATATGTACATCTTTCTCCGTATGCCAGGCTTAAATCAATGATATTCTTCCATTGTTCAGATATGGGAAACCTGGCTGTTATTTTCTCTGGGCAAAGTTAAAGAAAGATTATTTTTACTGAACTCCAGATTGTTTGGTAAGTTTTGTCCAACCGTGGAATCACATGTAATGGTGGACGCCATGTTCTAAGTTTTGTAAGCATGGGCTGGTTGAGTATGGTCAGTACTCTGCCTGTTGTGAACAGCCAAAGGGACATGCTGTTTGATGGGATCCACCAGTTGTTGGGACATATGGCTACATACCTGGCATCACACCAGCAATGAAATTCATATACCATATTACTCATTGTTTGTGTATTTTAAATTATTGATCCCTTTGAAATTTGGTATTCTTGTGTCTGTCCTGATGAGTGCAAGACGAAAAGCTTTGACAGCATGTCTCTTTTTTCAGCAATTTCACTAGTCCTTCAATGATCAAACTGATTACTCAAAACAACAGTGCACAAGCAGTAATTTTGTACTTTTTAATAAATTCATTTTAGAAAACTGTGGAAGTTTACACAACTAAATTCCACTATAGTGATGATGACACAGATTGAGGCTTTTTTTTAAAAAAAAGAATCATGTACATTATTGGTTATTGCTTAATATTATCCCCAGGTAAAGAACAGGAAAGTTTTTCTTTACAATTGACTTTCAAAGTAATAAAGTACTGTGCTTTAATTTAAAAAGCAATTTCAAACGTTAGCATTGAACTTATTTGAAATCATGAATATTTAAAAAGATTAAAATAAATGCATTCAGGTTAAAGTTACAGAGAATTACATATATTTCCCCCACGTGTAGTTAATGAAGAATTATTTTACTAAATTCTAAATTCAATGACAGTTCAATAAAATAATCTTTCTTTAACTTTGCCCAGGGGAAATAATAGCCAGGTTTTTCATACTAGCAACAACGGAAGGATAGCATTGATTTAAGCAAAGCCTAGTATACAGAGAAAGGGATACAGTATATATGCAGGCAAAAGTCATAAATAAGGGAGAAAAGGGCAGATTTCACAATTATAAGGTGCCTTTCACAACCCCAGCATATCTTAAGATGCTTCCTAACCAATGAATTATCTTTACAGAATTAGTTTGTTGGGCTATTACCCTATTGACATCATGAGGGAGACATGTGAATGCGTGGTGGTATCCTCAGCATGATTTTCCTTCCTTGAAACAAAGCAGTTGTGAATTTTAGATAAGAATGAAAAACTTGGGGCAGAATTTTCTGCCTGTCGGGTGGGCGGGCCCGACCCAATCTCCGGCGGGCAGGGAGCTGATCCCCGCCGGAGAAGCGGGCCGCACTGCCATTTTACATTGGAGGGCCAGTTAAGGCCCGTCTAGCGTGATGTCCAGCGGGAAGTGCTATGCGCTTCCTGTGCAGGCGGGGGGGGATTCCTTAAAAGCGAGAGTGCGCTCTTTCGCGCATGCGCACGAAAGAACGCACATCTCCCTGAGGTTAAGTGCAGCCTCAGGGAGATCACTTCCACTTGGAAAAATATTAAAAATAGAAAGAAAAAATTCCCTAACATGTCCCCCTCATGTGACAATGTCAGAATTACAGAAAAACTTTATTAAAATTTTTAAAACCCTGCAAGAAACCTCATCCCGCCGCTGGATGAGTTTCATGTTTTCTCTATTTGCCGCCGGGGCTCCTGGCCTGCCTGCCAAACTTAAGGTTGGATGGGCAGGTCCTTTAATTGTTTAAATGATCCTGTCAACGGCCTCAATTGGCCATTGACAGGTCGGCGGGCCCGCAGCTGATTTTACTGTGCCCCCACCTTCCTGAAAATTTAACTGGGGCGGGATGACGTTGAGGGTTTCCCCCGACATCATCCCGCATCATTTTAAGCATCGGCGAGCAGGCCCCGCCCCCTGCTCGCCGACGGCAAAATTCTGCCCTTGGAATCAGAAAAGACCCTTCAGTTCATCAAACCTCTTTTCACAGACCATGCATGACTACCCCAATCCCCTCACTCCCACCCATGATTTAAATGCATTTTTCCTTATTCCCACAACCATATCCATTAATATCTCTTGTCTTAAATTTTTTCAACAGATGTTGGTACAATTACTTCTTAGATGTTATCAGTTGGCGCAGAATTAACTGCGTTTTCTGTTTGCTTGTTTCCCACCAAATTAAGGAAACTTTTGAAATCCTTGGTGGAAAAGGATTAAGTTATCAAAGGGATAATTTTGAAATCGGCTGGTTATGTTTTTAACTGAAGGGACTTTGTCAAATGCTTATCATGAGTGTTTCTAAAAAAGATAATTTGAATGATGTTTTGATTAAATGAAGCAATTCTGATGATGGATTATAATTAGTGTCAAATTAAAACTGGCAGAGAGTTTAACTGAATATTCTGATTAATAATGGAAGGAGTATTTGCCTGGGAAACTTTGTGGCAGTGGTGAAACTTGTGTTCCTCATTGCATTGTCCCCGTTGACTTGCACCATACTTTGTATCTAAAACTTGGTCAGATCAAATCCTTGCTGTCGAAAGAAGCCCTTAATTTAACCAGTAAACAAGTTGTACTATCAAGAAAGATGTGTTATTTATTGGAGTTAATCTTCTTCTGGTTTGATCTCATTGTTGCTTTCCTTCAGAGTACTTCATGGCATACATTGCCGCTATGTTGTAATGGGGCAAAAAGAGAAAATTTTGAGCTGTCTCTTTTTTTTGCTCTTAGAATGTAATTAAGCTTGAAACAGATGATAATCTATTAATGGCTGATTTCAAAGGGATAATGACTCTGGATTTTATTTTGTTAAAGCTCCTGTGGACCTTTCTAATGGTTCAAACACTGGCTAATGTGCTTACCTGATGAGAACGTGCATTTCTTCCTAGTCAAAGTAGTGTGGGAAGAACGATGGTTAACTTTAGACCCATGGTTCCCAAAGGTCTCCACCACTAGGGTTTTTCTCGTGTTGTGCCTATTGTAGACTAATTGATTGCCGTGCTTAGTCAACAACTCCATTACTATTTTATCATGTGACTACCCAGGGTGGTAGAAGACGAACTGGAAGGATCTTGTTCTTTTCTCTTCTAGCCATTCTTACAGTCCTAACAAATGGCTCACAGTTTGCAATTTATACCAGTCAGGTGGCTGTTTAGCAACAGTCGTGTGTTGTTTTTATTGCATCTTGAGATTCCATTAAGTACACAATATAGTTTTGCCTTCCTGAAGGTGCAAATATTTAATCTCTTAGTGAGACTGACAGTTGACACAAATTAGAGAATATTTTCTGATCTTGATGCTCTAGGCTGTATTTTTCACCTATTGATTCTGAATGGGAGCAATCCATCCTTATCAGTAAAGATCAAAAGAGATTTTGTCTTCATTCATAACGGCTGATCCTTGAAATTCAGTAAGAGTGCATTTGCACTACAACTGGTGCTATGTGGTTTCTATTCAAACTGACTTTGCACTTACAGTGTAAATGTGGCCTGAATCTGGTGTCTTTATTCCAAGTAGATACTGGAACAAAGCAGAGCAGGCTTCCTGGAGTAGCAAGTCTCTCAACAATTTGCTTCAGGGAGTAAGTTCAGGTCTCCCCACAAAATTTACGCTCAAAGTTTAGCATTGATGTCAATTCATGTTATAAAAAGATAAAGCGAGCAGCAATATCCAATGGTGCTCAAAGTTCCCTTCTAGTTCTACAGAAATTACTTCTAATGTTCTAGTTGGTGGAGATTCTAGGATTTTGACAGTGAATTATCAATAGACAAGAACAAGATCTTGGCATATGCGTCACTCTTGATGCACTGGGATCAATTACTGAAAAGCATTAGGACCAATGCCCAAGGGCTAATACTAATTAGATATAGCTTCTGTCCCTAGTTCCTATGAATTATCTTTTACATCTCTAAATTAATTCTCTATTTGCTCTTCCAATCCACAACCTGAGCAAAACATCAGCTGTCCGAAAGCTTCTTGATTGATAATTTGGGATTAAGTTATCCCTTGTGCATGGGATTGCATATGAACATAACTAAAATTTGCCTTTGTGCATATGCAAGCTTGTGCAGTCAAAGTTTAAATATCGCCTTTAACTGTGGACTGTGCATTCATTAAATGAGGCAATTTGAAGTTTAAGTTCTGAGTAAGTTTGGATGCTGGGGCAGAGTCTGTCACAATAGCATATTGATGTATTAGCCCAGCGTAATGAGAAGTGCTGAATGATGGATGTGATTTTACATCCATCAGCCTCCAAGCATTATTTCTTAGCCAAGCTTATGTACTGAAAAGTCAAACATGGCCGCACAGTTTGACTGGGCATTTCTTTTTATAAGAATTAATCTGGCGTTTTACATCATTGAATTTACTTTTTATAAAGTATCTCAGTCTAAACTATGTTCATTAAGGAGCAAATAGCGGCCAGTTTATCAGAGCTCGGAAAACAGAGGATGAAAGGTCACTTGACTCATCAAGCCTATACCTTTCATCATTGATCTCCATTTGGGAAATGCGCTGTATTAATACTTCCCAACTCCCAAGCGGAATGAGAAAAAGGTCTAGTTATTATTCCTTTGTCCTTCTATTCCTGCTGATCATTCATGGCCTGCTGCCCTACACATCCCCCATGCCTCCTCATTTCCTCCTTCCCCCACCCCCCATGGTGTCAAGAACAGAGAATCTTCACCTGTTCAGAAATATATTGATAATTTCATATACCAATGCACACATACAGAAACACCACTGTGACTGCATTAAAAGATTTACTTCTACACTTGGTAACAAGATACTGAGGGTTAACCAGTAGGCCCTGATTTTGCAAGGCTCTGTGGTGTCAGCAGACTCTCACATGCCTGATATGCTGCACATCCAATTTTTACTATTAGGATTTGGAGGTCTTTTATAAGCTCCACAAATTAGATTGGCACGAACATTATGGAGATGAGATGTTGAGGAATTTCAGTTGAATTCAGTGACATCGGGAAAGGTTACAGTCCCTGGCATCAGCCTTAGCCATACAAACTCTGTACTGGATCAGCAGTACAAGGCCTGTTTAATAAACTTCTGAAAGCTGTGTCAGGAGCAGTTAAGTAGCAGTTTGGAAAGCTTTTTTCTTGGTGGCAGCATTTGAAGGCTCCACGTTTAGATGTGTCCATAGTTTATTTGCTCTCCTTGCTGTTAACCTTGCATATCTTATGATTTCTTCCTGTCTAGCAGTAGCAACAAGAACAACTTATATTTGTATAGCTAAAAGCAAAATACTGCAGATGCTGGAGAAGAAGAGTCATAGGGACTTAAAACATTAACTCTGTTTCTCTCTCCACAGATGCTGTCAGTCCTGCTGAGTTTTTCCAGCAGTTTCTGTTTTTATTTTATATTTGTATAGTATCTTTTACGTAATGAAAGGTCCCAAGACACTTCACAGGAGCATTATAAAACAAATAATTGGAGTGTAATGGATTAATAGAATAGCTATGCTAATGAGTGATAGACCATAATATATCATTGACATCAGCAGTCACGTGCTAGACACTCGAGTGAGAGGATGGAACACTCTGTACTCATGAGAGACATACCAACTCTGTAATCTATCTAATATCTAGTGTTAATAAACCAGTTTAAAGCAAGTACCAGAGTAAGACTACAGTCTTTCTAGGTAAGATAGTCATGCATACCAGAAACCAGCAATCACGCCTCAAGTATATGAAGCATGGGGTGGATTTTGGAATTTTATGGCCTTTCCCACCAGCAGGATCTTCTGTTCCTGCCGAAGTCAATGGAGTGAACAGCTTGCCACATTTTACAGCCCTGCCCCCACCGTGATGGGCCTGTAAAATTCCATCCATGGTAGCAGTGATGGTGATACCAATCTAAAGAAGCATTGGGGCCATCAACAGAACGACGGCAAAAAGTGCAAGAAAACTTGGCAGCAGGTACAAATTTACAAGCCTACTGAAGGAGGAGGCAAAGTGGAGGGAGGTAACCATGTCCGTCCCCAGCAAGCAGTCACTTCCCCTACCCCACCCATTTGAAAATCTCAAGGGCCCGCAGAGAGGCCAAAGGTGTGAGTTATGGAAGAAACACTTCCTCCAATATCGAGCAGCAGGTCAGCTCATTGCTTTATGACGTGGGTCTGGTAGCTGATGATGTGCTCCTGAGGCAGCGGATGGAAGGGTCTTCTGCAGACTCCGACACCATTCTCAAAACCTTTGACTTGTATTTCAGCCTGGAGTGAAACCTAGTGGTAGAATATGTCCACTTTAACCAAAGGTCCCAAAGGCCAGGGAATCAGTTGAATTATTTCATACCAATCTGCATCGCCTTGCAGATATGGGGTATTGGAAGACGAACTCATCTGTAACCACATTGTCATTGGGATCCGTGGTGAAAAGCTCTCAGATTTTTTACAGAACAAGGACCACCTCACTCCACATCAAGCAGTTCAATAGGCAGATCAAGCAGGGCGAACTCAGAGAGATAAACAAGGCTATAATCCGTCGTGACACCAAGGTTCTAGATGACTCTGTTAACTGGGTAGGCCCACAGGCAGTGGCTCCACCCACTCAAAAGCCCGTCAAAATGGGTGAAAGGGCAGGAAACCCCACAGCAGCCATTTTGAGATGCTAACGTTGTGATGCAAAGAAACAACACAGATGCCAAGATTGCCCAGTGTGGCGGGTGCAGAATTCTGCCAGTGTGGACATTTCAAGCACTTCTGTAAGTCCAACAACTTTAATTGGGGAAGAAGACAAGAGACTATTTATGAAATGAAATCCATCCAAGAAATTGGAAATAATGGCAGAGTCAAAATTATAGAGTTTCTAGGGGAAGCAATTGGTCATAATCAGGCCTCTTGGTCAGTTACAGTGCCAGTTAAAGGCTGCAATGCCAACTTTAAAATTGATACTGGAGCTAGTGTTAACATACTCACTAATCATCTGCACTGACTTCAGCCAATACCCCTTCATCCATCAGATATTAAATTGCAAGTCCAGGCGGTACAAGCCTTCCAATAAAAGGCAGGCTAATTACTCCTTTTCGTTATAAGGGGCAACAGATGTTGATTCTCTCTATCTTGTTCACTATCAATACATGTCCTTATTGAGTGGAGGTGTTGGTGTACTGCTGGGAATTCTGGAAAAACCAAATGATGACCTGCATTTAGACAACTTGATGCCTTTCATGGAAGGATTTCCAAAGTCTTATGTAGAACCAGTGGATTTTCAGCCTTCATCAGCTGAGGAGGTTTATTCAATCGGCAGTGATTTTCTTTCCATCACAGAGACACCATCCATTAGACCCTGAGTGGATACTGAGGTCGTGGATACCTCAGTTCTTTATGAAACTAGGCCAAAGGTGGCAGATACAGAAGGCACTGTGGCAGACAGTGGCCATCTGCAAGAAGACCTTTTAGAATGAAAACAAAAAATGCTGGAAAGACTCAGCAGGTTAGAGCTCTGAAGAAGAGTCATACAGACTTGAAACGTTAATTCTGTCTTTCTCTCCACAAATGCTGTCAGACCTGCTGAGTTTTTCCAGCATCTTTTGTTTTTGTTTCAGATTTCCAGTGTCTGCAGTATTTTGCCTTTATCTTAGAAGACCTTTTGGGCCAGGGTTGGCTCTTTCATGGAGAAAGTAATAAGGAAGAGGCCATGTAACACTGTGTGATCTGTTGGGGGATGGGGTTCTAGAGGTGTTCATGATTCTAGCCTTCTGTTGAGATAGATGAAGTCTCTGTTTTTGTCTGAGGAGTCAGCTGTGGCAGAGCATCATTCAATTCTCCATTCCACTGAACCTACCAATGCAATGCCTTGTGTATTGATGGTTAACCATGAAGAGTCTTCCAGGGAGAACAACATGCTTGAGTCTATAGGGGATCTCACTACCAGAGAGTTGGTAATGCCCATTTCCGTGGGTGAAAGTTAATTGACGCCCACACTTCAGCCCCAGCTGAAAACCATCTTCCCACTAAAGAGGTCCCACAGCACAGAAGCCGAGGCAGAATATCCAGAGCTTCTACAGCTTCAGTCTCCTGTACAGGAAAGTTGTCTTCATATTGTCTTAGGGATACACCCCATTGTAGAAAATGATGTTGTCTTATCTCCTTATCCTCAATAAATCTTCCCATTGCTCCTGGTGGACAGCCTCACACAGAGGAACATGTAGCAATGTTACCACTACCTACAGAAAGTGAACATTCTTTTGGAAATGTCATTGGGAAATCATCTCTTCTTCATTTCGGAAATGCCCATAGGAAATATGTCATTTTTCTTCATGTCGTCCAGGTTCGATAGAATCTCAGATCTTCAATATCTTTTCGTTCTTCATTACAGCAGTGAATGAAATGTCAATGAAAATCTTCATGGGAGTTGAAGATCTTTCAACTTCTCAGGTCTTGCCCCAGTGTGCTTCAAGGGAGCAGAAGATTCCTGACAGAGTCCTAATTTCTTCTCTTCTAGCTCAAGAGAGTTCAAGTGTTGATGTTCTTCAGCAGTCTACCTTGGATCAGTCTTTTATTGATAAATCCTTAGAGTTCAGCAGTCCTGAAGTCTACACTCCGATTACCAGCGATACTGGGAAGTTGCTATCGTATTTCACTGGTCCTTCAATGTCCTTCAAGAAAAAGAGGAACGACCATGTTGTGGAGTATCTAAAGGCACTGTACATGAGTCAGCTGTAAAGCAAATAAAGCAGCAGCTAATTGATCAGTACAAGCATGCATGGTTGAGATCACTCTCAGGTCATTCCAAGAGGCATCTCAGAGTTACAACGTTTCTCTCATACATTTATAGCATTCTTGTGGCATTGCAACATTAATCACAATTACCTCATGGATCACATGCCCTTGTTTATACTTTCAATTCCACACATACATGGCTATGTAAAAGCAATCTGGTCCTTCTTCCTCCATTATTCTCCTCCTTCTCGCATCAAGAACATTCTGTCCCCTACTTATTCTGACTTTCTCAACTTCCCATTTCCCTCTCTTGGGCTTTTTTCTTATCAGGAATCAGCAAGTTATCAAAAAATAGCAATGTCCTAAACCATCCAACCTTATAAGTTTTGTTTTCAGCAAAACTACCTCCCCTTATGTCACCACTGGGCAGCTATGTCCAGTTACTCATATCCTAATTATTCTGTTAGTCCTAAAAAGTTTCTGCAAGTTCAGCAAGGCCAAACAAAATATGTAATCTCATGCATATATGTAATCTTGTGCACTGACCCCTTCAGCTACATGTCTACAAGGCATCTTTCCAAAGAGCTGAGAACACTGTGAGAGACTGAATCCCTCATAACAGTGATTTGGGGAGTGGGGAGAGATGGAGGAAGAGTAGGAGTTGGGTAGAATCTGTAGGAGTAAAAGGGAATGACAGAAATGTAATGTAAATAGCTAAAACATAGTTTCATATTGGTGTTAAGAAGTTGATAAAATACTTGGAAGGAGGTGTAGCGTAATGAGTTAATAGAATAGTTACACCAATGAGTGATATAGATCATGATGTTTCAGTGACATCAGCAGTCATGTGCTAGATGCTCGAGACAGGGAATGGAACACTCTGTACTCATGAGAGACATACCTACTCTGTAACAAAAACAGAATTACCTGGAAAAACTCAGCAGGTCTGGCAGCATCGGCGGAGAAGAAAAGAGTCGACGTTTCGAGTCCTCATGACCCTAAGTTCTGTTGAAGGGTCATGAGGACTCGAAACGTCGACTCTTTTCTTCTCTGCCGATGCTGCCAGACCTGCTGAGTTTTTCCAGGTAATTCTGTTTTTGTTTTGGATTTCCAGCATCCGCAGTAGTATTTTGTTTTTATACCTACTCTGTAACCTATCTTATATAATAAACCTGTTTAAAGCAAGCATTAGAGTAAGACTGGAGTCTTCTAAGTAAGATAGATCACGCATACCATGCCATGAGTATATGAAACTATAATGACATCAAACCACATAAGGAGATATTGGGTCAGGTGCCAAAAGCTCAGTCAAAGATGTAGGTTTTAAGGAGTGCCTCAAAGGATGAAAGTGAGGTAGAGACGGGGAGAGATGTAGGGAGCTTAGGGCCTAGCCAGCTGAAGTGACAACCATTAATGGTGGAGCGATTACAATTGGGGTGCTCAGGAGGTCAGAATTAAAGGAATGCAGATATTTTGGAGGATTGTGGGGCTGCAGGAGATTACAGAGATAGGGAGTGAGAACACCATGGAGAGCACTGAAAACAAGGATGAGAATTTTAAAATTAAGATGTTGCTTGACTGGGAGTCAATGTAGGTCAGCGAGCACGGGTGATAGGTAAACCGGACTTGATGCAAGTTAGGACACGGGCAGCAGAATTTTGGATTACCTCAAGTTTACGGAGGGTAGAATGTGGGAGCGCAGCTGGGAATGTGTTGGAATAATCAAGGTTATAGCTAACAAAGGTAAGAATGAGAGTTTCTGCAGCAGATAAGTTGAGGCAGGGGTGAAGTTGGATGTTGACACTGAGATGGAAAAGGGCGCTCTTAGTGAGCAGTTAAAGACAAGTAGCTGTTAGTTTGAGGCTAGTGCCTATTAGCATAGTGAGGGTAGGATTGGCTCAGTTAACACCTTCACTCCTACATGATTAAAGTGAGAAAAACCAGTCAGTTATGGATTGTCATCTGCTGATCCAAAGGCATCATAGCAGCTATATGTATAATTATCACCAAACCTACAAAACAAGCCATTTATGTCTTGAAGGATATGCACGGTTTGTCTAGACATTGGACAATTGAATGAAAATACCAGTGTCACTATGACTGTCTGAATGTCTCTCAAATACCACTTCCTCCATTTCAGTCCCCCCTTGTTCCATTCCTAAACAATGGCTTTTTTGGTACTTAGAATCACCTTGCAATTTACCCAATGTGGCATACAGCATTTGTGATGTGAGGATCTAAGGCAGGTTTTCTCAATTCAGTGCACTAATTGAACACTTAATTTAATTCCTTGCTGGCAGTGATTGAGCGTACTAACTGTAGAGATTTAGTTCTGAAGGTAAATGGAATCTGTCAGCTAAGGACAATTCTACAACATGACCTTTAGTGGGCTTGGCGTGAGATGTCAATCTTCTGACAGATGTAGTGATTCAAAACAATCAAACTATGAAAGTTCTGCTGCATCAATTTCAAAGAACCTTGCGTAAGGTCAATACATGAAATTAGCTGGTTCACTGTTCCTGGGTAAAAATGATTTAATGTAACAAAAAGTGTATGGAGTTGGAAAGGAATATTATTATAGCACGGAATGATGTGCTAAATCTGCATTATCATATGCTCTGTTGTTAATAACGAGGCTTCAGAAACAATTTCTGCTTTTGCTAACTTGATCTCTTACAACATTTGAAAGCACTGACCGATAAGGTATACCACAGTGATGCTTTAACAATGTAGGGCCGAAGATCTGTGAACCTTCTTCCTGTGTACTCCCACCATAACTCCAGCATTAGTGTGGTAGAAAGGCCGTGAACTTGAACTGAACCTAAATACATTAGGTCCGAGTCCTGAGTGGGAGATTCCATGGGGCCCTGTAGGAGCCTAAGCTTCCCCACCATTCCTAACAAAACGAGAAATGTTGGAGGGAGCATGTAGGAATTCCCAGGCCGAAAGTTCCAGTGACTCCAGTCTGTGATATACCAGTCAGCGTGTTGATGATTGGCATGATGTGTGAAAGTGGATGCTAGAGTGGCATCTGGGGATTCAGGCCCAGATTACGGACTATGCTCCAAGAATGACAGATCATGATAAAGGCCCCGTTGGACCACATTGTCTATTGCTGTCTTTATAGGACATCAGGTTTTAGATAGAAAGTTAATTGCCCTTTGTGAATTTGCAGATTGAACTAAAGAGGGCATTCATTCAGCACAAGAGGGCATTCATCCATCATGCCTGTGCTGGTTCTTTCTAATGCAATCAAAAATTAATCTCTCAGGCTCTCTCAGCTCTGTATCATCCTGTGTTTAAATTTTTTTCTCTTAAAAGATGCATTTGTTCTCCACCTCAGTTATTCCAAATGGCAAAATATGCCTTGCTCCTAAATCTTTGTGCAAATCAGATGGCTCACCCGTAAAATTTCATACAGGGAGTGGAAGGGTAGGTAACGGGAAGGCCACCCGCTGGATTTAATGTGACCCCCTATCTTCAAACCTACCGGTGGGAGAGCATAAAATCTAGCCCATGGTTTGGAGGTGGGAACCATATGAAAGGTTAGTACAAAAGGTGTTGCCTAATTAACATGACATTATGAAATGCTATAGCATAAGTTAAATCTTTTTTTAGTACAGTAAGTGATACGAGTGTTTCAATTTGGAAAGGAAAGTGACCATTAAATAATGCGGTTTCCAGGTTGTTACTTCTGACAACTGGCAATCTGTCAAGGGAACAAATGACATTTTGAAAGTAAAAAAATCTTCCAATGCATTGGGGTAAATTATCCCCAGGATAAAGTGCTATTCAGTATTGTATAATTTTCAAAGGCTAGTCCAGTTTGAAATCCATACCTGATTGTGCGAAATGTCCCCCTGCTTTCATTTTTCCTTGAAATTCAGCTCAGCCATCTGTTTGGCTGTTTCAAAGCTTTGATACACGTCTGAGCTTCTTGTGTTCAAAGCCTTTCATGGATTCTGCTCAAGAGGCTTTGTTTACACAGTTGTTCAGAGGAATGTCACTATGAATGCTTGGTAGCCTTTCAACCACTGATGGTTTGTGCCCAGCAGAGTTTGTTTACACATCTGTCAAGGGTGATGTGAGCTTGTGCATTTTGAAAGACTTATGAGCTTCAAAGAGGATAATGGTTTTTAAATGGCTTTCAAGTAATGTTAATTTATTTTGACAGATTTATAAGCTTCTAAGAGGATAATGGTTACTTAAGGGGATGGAGTATAAAAGTATGGGAAGTCTTGCTGCAACTGTGCAAGGTGTTGGTGAAACAGCACCTGGAGTACTGTGTACAGTTCTGGTCATTCTACTTAAGGAGGGATATACTTGCATTGGAAGCAGTGCAGAGAAAGTTCGCTAAAGCTGATTCCTGGGTTAAAAGGTTTGTCTTATGAGGAAAGGTTGAGCAGGTTGGGCCTATACTTATTGGCGTCCAGAAGAATGATAGGTGATCTTATTGAAACACATAAGGTTTTGAGGGGGATTGACAGTACAGTTGCTGAGAGGAAGTTTTCTCTCATGGTGAATCCAGAAGTAGGGTGTTACAAAATCATCCTCGGTTTCACTCCTAATGGTCGCTCAACAACGCTTCCAGTGGATCAGGCTCAGCTGTGCTTCTACCACTGGCCATATAAAATACTCAGGCCCACTGCACAGGCTCAGACCTGAAACTGAGAGAGGACCACCAGGAGGGAGGAAATGAGGAAAATCCTTTTTATGTAGCGAGTGGTTAGAATTAGGAATGCAGTGCCTGAGAGTGTGGTGGAGGCAGATTCAGTTGAGGCTTTGGAAAGGGAATTGGATAATTATCTGAAAAAAATTGCAGGGCTGCAGGAAAAAGGTGTGGGAATGAGATTTACGAGGATGTTGCCAGGACTGGAAAGTTGCTGCTATGAGGAAAGATTGGATAGGCTGGGGTTGATCTCCTTGGAACAGGGGAGGCTGAGGGGAGATTTGATTTGAGTTGTACAAAATTGTGAGGGACCTGGATAGAGTGGATGGGAAGACCCTCTTTACTTTAGCAGAGAGGTCAGTGACTAGGGGGTTTAGATTTAAAGTGAATGGTAGAAAGATTAGAGGGAAGATGAGGAAAGTTTTTTTTTCACCCAGAGGGGTCTGGAACTCACTATCTGAAGGGGTGGTAGAGGCAGAAACCCTCAACACATTTAAAAGATGTCTGGATATGCACCTCAAGTAGTCTAGCCTGCAGGGCTACAGACCAAATGCGGGAAAGTGGGATTAGGCTGAGAGGCTTGTTTCTCAGCCAGCGCAGACATGATGTGCCAAGTGGCCTCTTTCTATGCCATAAACTCTCTATGATTCTGTGATTCGATGGTGTGCTGTCACAGAGAACATGATGGCAGAATGACCACCTTCTGTGCTGTAACCATTCTATGGCTCTATCTGTTTACAAGTCATTGCTGCGAATCCTCAGCTCAAATGCAATTTGAGGCAAGGCCTTCATTAACATCACATCTCTGTGTCTTCCTGCTGCTGTCAGGAAAAGAAACAATATTCAACTTTCCTATTGTACAGTGCACGAACTGAGGAAGAAATGGGTTTTAAATCTGCGGCATTTTCTGACCACCTGCTCTCAGGGTGGACTTTAAAAACAGATAACCATGTGAGATTGCATACTTGTTTTAAACCTATTAGGAGCTTCAAGGAGTCATTTACCGCAAGATGATGACACCAGTACTTTTCGAATAATGTGGAAGATGAAAATGAATGCTATTAATTATTTACAGTGATGTGAACAGAGATCACGTTCTTCGTGGTTTTTTAATATTTATTATGGATCTACACAAGCTTCAAGAAAAAGCATAGCAAAATTGGTTTTAGGAGGAATCATGCAACTCAACCAATCCCCACATTAAATTTTAACCTAGTGCCACCAAACCATGGGATTTTTATACACAGCATTGACTTGCTCCAGAACCACTCCACAGCACCAGAGTCAGCAACCCCTTGATAGCTGTGCAATCCAAAAATCCGATCTGCTCTCTATTGCTGCTATATCCCATCTACTTTCCTTTAATCTGATACCATCTCAGTTTATATTTTTAACCAAAATGGGCATGAGGTTGACATTGTGCCTGAGGCAGATCCCGAGAATTAGAGGAAGAATCAACCCTTTGTGTCTTTTAGCAGCAAACGTTGCAATACATGACAAGCATTAAGACAATGAAAGGGAAGGAAAATGTGTCATTTAAAAAAAAAATCAAAGTAATATCTTCAGGTAGACAAAAATTGACATTGCGCTAAAGCTCAGCTTAATTTTCTATTGTAATTATACTTTATAGAATAGATCATAAAAAGATAGACATGCATTCCTGCCTTTCTAACTTATGTTTGTTGCCAAGTGGACATAAGTGGTTGGTCATGTGTGCTATCTGATAGTGCTTATGAACAAACAAGCATGTGAATATAAAGGACAGGAACCTGTCCCATACTGTCACTGTGTGATATTTATACACACCACATTATTCATCTGTATCCCTAAAAATCCAGCCATGCAATCACCTGGAAGAAAAAAAAAGCTAAGAAAATTTTCTAAGCTAATTTAGGAGGGGGGAAAAAAAAGCAGCAAAATTCCTTTCTAACTCCCCAAAATCCATCAACAACAACGTGCATTTATATAGCACCTTTAATGTAAAAACACATCCCAAAGTACTTCACAGGATAGCTATCAGACAAAATTTGACAGCGAGTCACGTAAAAAGATACTAGGACAGGTGAGCAAAACATAGTCAAAGAGGTAAGGAGATCCTTAAAGGAAGAGGGAGGGGTAGAAAAGTGGATAGGTTAAGGGAGGGATTTCCAGAGCTTTGGGCCAAGGCAGCTAAAGGCATGGCTGTTGATGGTGGAGTAATGCACACAAAACCAGAATTGGAGGAGTGCATAGATCTTGGAGGGTTGTAGACTAGAGAAGGTCATAGAGATAGGGTGGAGGTGGAGGGCAAGGCCATGGAGGAGATGGTAACAAGGATGAGATTTGTGAAAATCAAGGTGTTCTTGGAACAGGTCAGAGAGCATGGTGATGAATGGGACTTCATGTAGGTTAGGATACAGGCAGCAGAATTTTGGATGAGATCAAGTTTAGGATGAATAATCATACAAATTCCAGGAGACAATTGTGACTAAGGGATCCATTCTTCCGATTCCCCAACTACCTTCTATCTGTAGTTATATTGGCCACACTCAGGAGAGATTCTTGTCTCCCACTGTGCATCGCTGACCTGTTTTATGTAGCTTTCCAAATTACATCAGAAGATTAACAGCAAGAAGCTGCTACGCTTGGACCCCTGGCAACATGTTTCTGCAACTTATGCAGATGGTGCATGACTAAATGTGACAGCAGTGAAATTTATATGAAACTGACTTATCTCATTCTGATAAAAGCAAAATACTGCAGATACTGGAAATCTGAAACAAAAACAGAAAATGCTGGAGAAACTGGTCAGGTCGAACAGCATCTGTGGAGAGAAAAACAAAGTTAATGTTTCGAGTCCGTATGACTCTTCTTCAGAGCTAAAGGGAAGTAAAAATGTGATGAAATTTATACTGTTTAAGGTGGGGTGGAGCAGGTGAAGCTGAATAGAAGGCCAGCAATAGGTGGCAAAGGAGATATTGACAAAGATGTCATGAACTAAAGGACAAAGGTTAATGGTAGTGGTGAGGGCTAAAGGAGGTGCTGATGGTGGCATTAAGGTAAGAAAGCTGAATGTGATAAAAGCAGGACAATGGTAAACACTCTGAAAAGAACGACATGAACAAGTGACAGATGGCCCTTGTGGGGGTGGGGTGAGGTGAGAGGATGGTGGTGGAAAAAAAGATTGAAAATAGGATAAAAGGTGGGGATAAAACAATGAATAAAAATTAAAATAAAGAAAAATAAAAATAAGTGGATAAAAAATAAAAAAATAAAAATATAAATGAATATTGAAAAATGGGATAAAAAAAGGTGTTGAGGATGGAGGTGAAAGTTCATGGTCTGAAGTTGTTAAGTCTGGAAGGCTGTAAAGTGCCTAATTGGAAGATGAGGTGCTGTTCCTTCAGTTTGCATTGGGCTTCAGCAGACCAAGGACAGACATGTGGGCATGAGAGCAGGGCGGTGTGTTGAAATGGCAAGCAACAGGGAGGTCTGGGTAATGCTTGCAGACAGACTGAAGGTGTTCCGCAAAGCGGTCACCCAGTCTGCGTTTGGTCTCTCCAGGAGAGGAGACCACATTGGGAGCAGCGAATGCAGTAGACTAAATTGAGGGAAGTGCAAGTGAAACGCTGCTTCCCTTGAAAGGAGTGTTTGGGCCCTTGGATCGTGAGGAGGTAAAGGGGCAGGTGTTACACCTCCTGCGATTACATGGGAAGGTGCCGTGGGAGGGGGATGAGGTATTGGGGATGATGGAGGAGTGGACCAGGGTGTCCCGGAATAAATGCCAACAAGGGGGGAGGGGGGTTGTTGAAGGGAAGATGTGTTTGGTGGTGGCTTCATGCTTGAGTTGGCGGAATTGTTGGAGGATGATCCTTTGAATGCGGAGGCTGGTGGGGTGAGAAGTGAGGACTCATGTTTCTGGGAGGGAAAGGAATGTGTGAGGGCAGAGGCGCAGAAGATGGGTCAGACACAGTTGAGGGCCCTGTCAACCAACGTGTGTGGGAAACCCCAGTTAAGGAAGAAGGAAGACATGTCAAAAGTGCTGTTTTGGAAAGTGGTATCATCGGAACAGATGCTAAGGAGGTGAAGGAACTGAGAGAATGGGATGGAGTCCTTACAGGAAGCAGGGTGTGAGGAGCTGTAGTTGAGGTAGATGTGGGAGTCGGTGGGCTTGTAACGAATATTGGTGGACAGCCTATCACCAGAAATTGAGACAGAGAGGTCAAGGAAGGGAAGGGAAGGGAAGTGTCAGAGATGGACCATGTGAAGGTGATTGAGGGGTGGAAATTGGAACAAAATTTATAAATTTTTCCAGGTCCAGACGAGAGCATGAATCGGCACCGAAACAGTCATCGATGTACCGGAGAAAGAGTTGTGGGAGGGGGCCGGAGTAGGATTGGAACAAGGAATGTTCCACATACCCCATAAAGAGACAGGCATTACTGGGACCCATGTGGGTACCCATAGCTGCACCTATTATTTGGAGGAAGTGAGACAAGTTTAAGGAGAAATTGTTCAGTGAGAGAACAAGTTCAGCCAGACGGAGGAGAGTGGTGGTGGATGGGGATTGTTCGGGCAATGTGACTCATCTGACTCAATCAACATCTGACTCGGACCACGCAGATGCCTCTTCCCCAGCAGCCCTCCATGTCCTGGGATCTCAGCCGAACCTGCCTCCTCCAGCTGCGGACACGTGTCCGTGCGGTGACTATTATTATCCATTATCTCATTATCTCCAATATCTCATTCTGCCTTTTTTTAATAGTACAGTGGCAAATCTACTATGTTGTTGCTCACAGTAAGTCCAAGACAGGTGAACTGATTTCTAAGAATTTGGAGATCACCTGCCAGGCGGTAAGGGCACACCGTCAGGAAATGCTGTGAGCACCAGCCTCTCACCCAGGCATGGCTGCAGCTACTCAGTTTCACTCTTTGAAGGCTTCCCAGCCTGTCAGTTCCGCTGAAGAAACGCTTCCCTCTTGTCTAGCTGACCCTGGCAAAATGCAGAGAGCTCAAGGAATCTGTGCGCTGACTGTTAAAACCGGAATGCAGGGTTAAATTCAGTGAATTAGCTGTTTGCATATTTTAATGACTTTCCTGACAGCTGCTGGCAGGTTCTCTGCTGGCCTGCAACTCCTCCTGGGTCAAACCTGGAAGTGTGCGTGATCACATCACGTTTCTGATCCAATGCTACTTTTCGGGGGTTGAACTGAGCCTGCTGCCGCTTGGTAGTTAAAATTCTGCCCCTGGAATGGCCTCTGTGCAATACCCTAGTTCCACACAAATGTAGTAGACTCTTGATTGCCCTCTGCAGTGACCTAGAAAACTGCTCGGATGTATCAAATGGCAATGCTGCCCACAGCCGTTTTCTCAGGGCAACTAGGCATGGACAATAAATGCCAACCTTGCCAGCAATACCCAAATCCTGAGAATAATTTTTTCAGACAAGACTGTGCTATTGAAAGGGGGTGGCTGAAGTCTAGAAATTGGGAGGGAAGAGGATCATCACTGAATTTGAACTGCAAATGAGAGGTGTGACCCTTGAGTCTACAACAGTCATTTTTAGTATCAGCTAGGAAGGTTTTTCCTTCTTTCAGGTATGAAACATGTAGCAGTACCACTGGGTTCTGCAACAGGCTTCCTGAGAAATGACCTGTGACCAAAGGGTGTCTCCTCCTTCATGGAACCACAGACGACAGCTCAGGTGGCTGTGGGTACAGGTTAGACAGAACCCAGTGTACTAGCGTTCAAACACTTGGCGCAGGAAAGCAGACCATCATCTCTCAGGGTTTTCGGGATCTGATAGCTACCATTAGACCTGTCGTCTTGTTGATCTGTGGGGTCACAGGTCCAGTATATTTGCAACACCTGGAGCCAACTGGCACGAGGCTGCCATTTCTCATGTCAGGCATCCTGTCCAGCCCCTCAGAGCACCAAGCAAGTTGCACATAGGAGGTGCTACTAGCCTGCCCAGGCAGAAGCTCAAGAGACACAGCCCCGTCAGTGTAGTATAAGGGTCTGGCCCATACAGCATTAATGTGGGACTAAATACAGTACACCCACACAGTGATGTAAGAGGCACATGACCCAGACCCAGGGGTCAGTCTGGTGTTGAGTAGAGATGTGTAAAGGCCTAAGCATGGAGATAGCTCCTAGCCTGCACCCTTTTCTGTGCATATGTAAATAGTTCTACTTGTTCATAAAGACTTGGGGCTGAATTGTCCCAGATTTGCACAAAGTGTGGTAGGAGGCGGGGAAAAGGGTGTTTTACCCGTCAGCTCAATGGGAGCTTTTTGCACCGCATCATCTCATTCCCAGCGCATCCAGCCTCATTAATTATGCATTCACAGGGAACAAACCAGCGGATTTGCCCGCCACACCATGATCTCAGTGCTTCCTCGCTCCAGGTGCCATTTTTAAAGTACACCAGAGCGCAGCCTACTTCACGTCTTCAGACCAGACTGCTCCAGGCGACAGCTGGCCCCGAAAGCAAAGAAGATGCCAGCCCCCTAATTTAGCGACGCCTCTTTGGGATGCATGTTGGGCGCAGTGGAAGGTCAGCGCCATGTCCTCTACCCAGCTTTGGCTGCAGGAGGTCCACCAATGTCACCAATCCAGCCTGGGAAGCAGCGGCAGTGGTGGTCAGCGCCACCGGAGCTCATTGGTTGGCCATCCAGTGCAGGAAGAGGATGAATGGTCTCATCCATTCTGCCAGGGTAAGTCAACCACCTCATCATTCTCAAATCAAACACTCACAAACCCATCACATATCCACGAGGATTTCACACCTCAAGGGACAACAACACTAACTCTCACACATACCCTCACGTCTCCATTAAGCTCATATCCTCTCCAGCTCACGCTCTCATCCCGTCCATGGCTCTGCTCACCACACACAAACATTCCTCGCAGGGCCATGTGTCCTGCTCACACTCTCTCCATCTGTTTTCATGCAGGAGAAGCTGGCTCACAACAGTAGGGAGAGGTCCCAGACCAGGGGTGGAGTGGCCCACATTAGGCCCCTCACTCACTTTGAGGAGTGAGACATTGCACTGACTGGTGAGGACGTGGACCATGCTTGCAGTAACAGTGAGGTCAGCGCCCAACATCCTTCTGAGGATCCTGCATCACATCATCCCTCTCTCAATGGAACTGTGAGTGCTCTCTCTCCTGCTTTTAATTCTGCTGCTATGCAATAATTATCTCTACTTTGGTTCACAGGGAGCTCTGTCAATCGACCGACACCCTCAGCCAGCCAGTCCCTCAGCTCCATCCAGGTCCTCACCTCCAGCCAAGAGGACACCTCCTCCATTGAAGAGCTGGAAATGAGCAGCCTGGAAGACCCATCACAGCGCTTATCCAAATCCTCCAGCAGTGCAAAGACACACACCTCAGCGGGATCTAGATCTACAGCAGCCTCCGGTTCACAATCTGGTGGTCACTGCACAGACTCATGTCCGCAGCTGGAGGAGGTAGGTTCAGCTGAGATCCCAGGACATGGAGGACTGCTGGACAAGAGGCATCTGTGAGATCAGAGTCAGATGACAAGCCTCTGGATTAGGCCTTCCAACTCATCCTGGAAAGTCAGCAGAAAGTGGGTGAACATCACGCATAGTGGCATGCAAGTCGGAGGTGTGCGCCCGTCTGCCCTCTGATGAAGTGATGCCCACATGTGCACGTATGGAGGTCTCATGGGGAGGATGACGGATGCCATGGAGACCCTGGTCCAGCAGAAGGTGGAGATCTGTGCAGACCTGCACTCCATTGTGGCAGCCATGGGTGAGTTCCTGCAATGGCAATGCGAGGGGGAAACGGGGCACCTCGATGTCCCTCCAGGTGCTCCTTCCCCTCAAGGAGTCAGGCCGGGGCCCTCGGGCACCCAAAGGAAGGAAGAGCAGCAGTTGGATACCCCTGGGTCATCCACTTAGGAATCTCGGAGCTTGTCCTCTTCCTCCAAGTCCCCTTTGCCTGTGATCCCCTGAACCTCGTCCTCTGTCACCACAGAGGGAGCAGCTGGACCACAGGAGGACAGCCAAAGCAAGCTGGGGCCTCAAGGCCTTGGCTCCCCAGAGGACATTTGCCAATCATCAAAGGCAAAAGGGCCAACCATTGCACAGGTTGTCTCCATCCACCCTTACTGCGATGTCAGGGCAGCAGCTAGAAGTGGTAGGCCTAGAAGAGGTTAAGAATTCCTGATCACAGTTGGTTGCATGGGTCAACACATTTTGTCACTTTAAATCTGAAAGTATATTCACTTTCACTGAATAATGTGTCGTTTAGCTTCATTTACAAGCTTTGCAAGTCTTCCCCCTGCATTCACTCCGCACCCCTGCCCAACCACTAGCAGTTCCGCTGCGAGCAGCTGGACCACAATTGATTCTGGAGGGAGAAGTGTGTACAAGGTAGGGCCTTTCAGAGCCTCGTGCAAGCACTGTCCCACGCACACGGACCCTCCCTCCATCACACTCATCTCAATGCTGTCTGCTGGAATTCTCTTTCAGTTGCCCATCTGAGCTGACCTGCATCTCCGCCCACCCACTGATCACACTCCCATACAGCACCACTGCCCGGCCAACATCAAGCTTTTGATTTGAGAAAAATGGTAGTCGTCACATTTCTGCTCAGCTCCCCGTACTTTCCCCTCCATCAGTCACACATGTGCTTTCCCCCATCACTGTCGACCCCCCCTGGCATCACCTCCCCACTGTCAGACCAACCCGAACCCTTTTCTTTCCAGCATGTCCAGGTGAACGTGCACGTTCCCTACCTTCTCAAGAATCCCACCCCCATCCATATTGACCTCCCCGACATCCTCCTTCCCACCCCCAGGGTCCGTGTCTGCCTCCGAGTCCCCACCACCCACCCTCGCCATCCCTTCAACCGCTACCATTGCACCCTCACCCTCCCACCCTTCCGGCTCACCGTCCTCTCTCATACTCACCATTCCCTCCTTTTACGCCCACTCTCAGTTCGCTCCCTAGGAGATAGTCATTGACTCCACAGGTCCCTTCCTTGCACATTCACCTGGACATCCCCCTCCTTACTCTCTCCTCCACTCTTACTCTCTCCTCCCCCCAGACTTCTTCCTCCACCCTTACTCCTTTCCCCCTTTGAACTCCTTCCTCCCCCTGGACTCCTTCCCCCCTCCGAACTCCTTACTCCCCCCAGGCTCCTTCCTCCCCCCCCGGACTCCTTCCCCCCTCCAAACTCCTTCTCTCTTCCGAGCTCCTTCCCTTACACCTTCCTCCCGCCTTACACCTACCTCCCCACTCACTGCTTTCTCCCCCGTTACACCCTCCTCTCCCCATACTCCCTCCCCCTCCTAACCTCACCCCCTCCAACACCTTCGTCACCCACCTCCCGAACTCAGCCCCCGCATCCATCTCGTGCACCTTCCTTTTCCAGTCAAACCTAGACCTTCTGCTACCACCGCCCCCAGTGCACCTTCCTCTCCCTGTTTCCGAAGTCGAATTTGACCGTGGTTGATGAGAAGAAAGCGGGAGCTGCCAAGAAAGTCATCAAAAAGATGCCACCCAAGAGCGGGAAGAAGGGGAAGAAAGCCAGGAAGGAGAGTTGCTCCATCTACATCTACAAAGTGATGAAGCAGGTTCACCCGGACACCGGCATCTCCTCCCAGGCCATAAGCATCATGAACTCGTTCGTCAATGACATTTTCGAGCACATCGCGGGCAAGGCTTCCCCGCCTGGCCCACTACAACAAGCGGCAGGCCATCAGCTCCCGGGAGATCCAGACCGCCGTGCGCCTGCTGCTGCCCGGGGAACTGGCGAAACATGCCGTGTCGGACGGCACAAAGGCGGTGACCAAGTACACCAGCTCCAAGCGGAAATCTTACTGGAGAATCAAATTCCTCTCCCACTTACAGCTGGGCCTTCCTCCCCCTCCCACTCGCTGATCATCCTTAGCAGCCCATGGCCAAGACTTTGATGTTCCAAGCCTGAAACATCAGCGGAGGCCTCCCACCTTCCGAGAGCTGCTTCGCAGCAGAGCCATGTCCATGAGAATCCACCCAGCATGTGATGCACGTGTTTCTCCAGGGCTCCGGTAGCTGTAGGGCTCCAGTACCTGCTTCTCCTCAGATGTCTGTGATCGGAGCTAGGCCCTAATGGTATGTCCCGACTTCTGCACGTCACACTTGTCCAGGCGTGTCCTGGGCTGTTGTGTTTTCCTGCCAGCGGAATGGTAAATCTGGTGTTGGGGGGGCTGATTCTGGTCACGCCTTTGGGATGCAAAGCGGCTTCACATCGACCTTCAGCGGGATTGGCGTTCCGCCATGGCGGACACCGTCGGATGATCCTGCTGTGCTCTCACATCAGCATGAAACTGATTTTTGGCCTTCTAGCCATATTGTCACCATCCTGTAACCAATGCCCCCACAACGCTCAGGATCGTGATATTTTGAGATGAGTGCCAGCTCTGCCCTGTGAGCCTCATGTCACACAAGAACGGGGAAGCACATTTTATGAAAACTGAAATTGGTAGATTTTTGTTGGGCAAGGGTATTAAGGGTTACAGAACAAAGGGAAGTATATTAAGTTAATATACAAGCATGGTCTAATTGAAAAGTAGAATAGGCTCAAGGGGCTGAATGGTCTACTCCTGGCCTGCTATGTTCCCGTGATATTGGCCCTCGTGTTATACAAAATATGAATAAATTCAGAGGCATTGGCTTTTCCAGATTTAACAAGTGTATTTCTGAAGCATAAGGAAGAAACATGTTTTTTTGTTTGTCTGTCTTTAAATCCCCTTATCCTTGGTCTGTGAAGAGGAATTTAAGAACTCGGTTAAAAGATAAATCTCTAAGGAACAACATTGGATTGCAAGATTCATTGTGATGGTTTGGTACTGATTTAACTGTGCAAGACATGTGCATTCAACTCATATTATAATGAGGTGTCAAGTCTTATACCAGCTGCTGCAACGCATGGGAATAAATGATCCTGTTATTCAAACTCCATCAGAATATGTAATTAGCTATGTTGGCACTTTACTTAATCATTGTGCAACACGATGCATGGCTCTAGGACAGATTTTAACTCCAACATCAGAGGGCTGAATTTTCGCAAAGCCAGAAGGACTCCGTGCCTTAGCCAAAATGCCAGTTAGAGCACTGACTCTGGAAGTCCCGTCCCCAAACCTGGCACCCACAATTTTTGCTGGGGAGGGGTGGTTGAGGAATGGAGGAAGCTTGTAGTTTGCACATCCGTGTTTCACCAAGGCAGCTGCACATGTAAAAGTGCAGCTGCTTTCAAGCAGATGCAGTTTTCATTACTGGGATGTCCAAAATGTGACTTGTGGGCTTTAGACATTTGAAGAAAAGATCTAAAGCTGCTGGAGGTATTAGAAGAGGCAGGGTACCCTTTTGAAGAGGTTCAGGTACCCCTTTGGGAGTGGTAATGTGCCTTTTGGGAGAGGTCAGGTCTTGTGGCTGCTTGAAATTTCACCACCTGTCTGTTAACATAAGCCTGAGGGTTATCATTATCAGATTAGTGCTGCATGACTGATTCCACAACCTATCATTTCACAGTGGAGGGGGGGGCTATCAGTTCAGTTTGATTGACAGCTTCAAGCGATTATGAATTCTTTGATGTGGGGCGATGTATACAAATGTTTGTTTTCAAAAGGGATTAAGAACTTGAATCTGTTGTTTGTTTATAAGGAATTAAGTGCTAGAAGGAATTTTAATGTATTGAATGGGTTTTTATAAATGAGAGTCTTTTAATATAGTGATGCCTGCAGTAGACACTCAGAACTTTGTTTTATTTTATCTCACTATGGCTCCTAAGTTCTGCCCTTAGTGGATACTGGATGATGTGGCATGGAGGGTTTATAGGCAAAGGATGGTGGATGGGGGGTATAGGTTGGCATGATTGGCACTAGGTTGGCATAGGTGCTATAAAGGGCCATGGAGTTAGAAGGGCATAGCTTGGCATGGAAGGTTATGAGAGGCAATGAAGATACGTAGATGGCATAGATGGCTGTTTTTTGGTTTATTGTGTTTATTGTAACTGGCATAAATTCCCAGAGTACCGAGCTAGGCCTTTTAACCCAGCCCGCCTTGGCACCCGGCAGCCCCTGTGGCACCGTTGCATGGTTTCCGGGGTCGTGGGCCTGACTCTAGTTAATACCAGCTCCCCCGAAAGAAAATCCGAAGATCTAGGGCACCTTCTCCCAAGTCGGGTTTGCAGAGTGGGGAATTTTCCAACTCGGGAGCAAAAGTTTGGCCCAGAGAGTCTGAAAAGCTTCTGTTGAATTGAACATGTGGTTTTTGCAGATACATTTTTACAAAGGCTGGTACATGTTGGGAGGAGGAAAAGCCTTTTTTCCCTTTCTTGTGTTGATACTTTGAAATTATTCTCCCTGCTAAGCCTATCAATGCCTGGTCTTACCCACTTTTTGATTGACCTCTACAACTGTATAATTCTGCGTGGCTATTCCAATGATCGATCCTTAACATGAATATAACTTGGTCCTTTACCTCCTATATTTTTGTTAATGTTTGTTGATCCAATTGTGAAAAGGTACAAACTCCTACAGCAGCAGTGAACATGGGCAAATAAGCAGCCAGCATTTCATTCTGCTGTTATATCAATTTTCATTCATGTCCTTTTTGTTAAAGAAATGGAAATTTATCCCTGCCGCATTTTCTCTCTTGCAGCATATTTTCACTGCCAAGACTTTTTGTCTGCTAAATCCTTGCTATTTTTTGTGCATCAATATGCTATTTGGGAGATGGCTTGAAGAACTATTGCTATCATTAATAAGTGTGTGCCCTATGCCGTTATTATGCATAAATATCCGGGCCTAAGTTTGAGGCCCGATTCTAATTCCGGGCTAATTTTGCTGTGAACTAGGAACTGTTCTATAAATGAAACTGGGAGTATTTAAAATTCCAGGATCCCATTTAATGAGTTCTCACTGTCTCAACATTTTCTCTAATCATTGTCAGTTCAGTTCACGACTGAACATTATTGCTGGTGCACTGTGATCAGTTTCTAATTCTTCCTTGGCAATAATGAAATTGCACTCTGAATGTTTGAAAGCCGATGTGGCCCTGTATTTTGCATTAGCACTTAATTGATAATGGAGCCAAACATATTTTTCTCCTATTTCCAGAGAAATGAGAAATGCTAGACTCTTTTTACGCTTTTTTGCAGTATGATCACCTCATTCAGAATTTAATAGTTTCGAGGTTTGCCTTGGTGAAAATTGTGATCATAGCCACATGTCTAATTTGAATTACTTTTTGGGCTGGTTTCTGAGGCCATTCCTTTGGGAGCTAGCTTTTCTGATGCCTATTAAACCAGTTCAGTGGAAATGTTATAGAGAAATTGCAGAGTATGTGAATAATGTGGACCAATACTGGATATTGCTTTGCAGTTATTTGTCTGGGGAATGGGGGAATTGAAAGAGCGTTGCTAGAGTAATAAATAATCTGTATGATCTGAGCCCAGTGTATTTATGTGCGATGATTTTCCCAAGTCAAAATAATCTGACAGCAACACTGCTGATTGCAGCAAAGTGGACAATCCTTTACCCCCTGTGCCTGAAAAATCTCTGAGAAAGGAGCTGCCCCCAGATGCAGTGATTTAAGAGATGGCTTTATCTTAAACCGAGGGAATATTAAAGCCTGAAGCCTGATTTTCTTAAAATCAATGCTGGCCTGTTGACCCTCCTGCATTATTCGATCGCCCACGTTGTTCTCCAATTAATCCATTTGCCATAATTCCTGTATAACAGGTTTTTGCATTAACTGTAAATGCGCTTTACAATGAAACTGCTGGACATTGCATTACATAAGTATGTTTTCTAACTATTCAGTGAACGGATCTCCTTCGTTTAAGATTTGTATATTTATTGTTTGAATCATCCTCAGGGGCAGAATCTTCGGCTCGGCGAGTGGGGGCGGGGCCCGCTCGCCGAGGCTTAAAATGGCGTGGGGTGACGTTGGGCGTGCATCTCAACGTCATTGCGTGTCATTTAGATTTTCAGTATGGCGGGCGCGCAGCCAAGTCAGCTGCATGCCCACCGAACTGCCAAAGGCCTATTAGGGCCTGTTAAAAAGCAATGAAGGCAATCAGCTGAGCCGCCCGTCCAACCTTAAGGTTGGCGGGGCAGGCGAAGAGCCCAGGCGGCCTTCGCATTTTTCATGGAACCTCATCCACGGGCAGGATGAGGTTTCATGAATGATTTAAAATTTTCTGAAAATTTTTAATTAAAATCAATGCACATGTCCCAGTTCATGTAACAGTTTCACATGAGGGGACATGTCATAAAAAATTATTCAACATTTTATTAAACTGTTTAAACTTAAAACTAATCTCCCTGAGGCATAGAAGTGATTTCTGTGCTCTTTTGCATGCGTGTGCGAAAGAGTGCACCTCTGACTCAGGCAACCCTGCCGGCACACACAGAAGGACACGCGTCACACTGGGCGGGCCTTAATTGGCCTGCCCACCTAAAATGGTGGCACCCAGCCGATCAGGGGCCCCAATCGGCTGCACGCCCGCCCGCCCGCGCCTGCCCCTGCACAACCCCCCTGACAGGGAGAAAATTCACCCCCAGATTTCTGATGTCTTGTTAGAAAAGTTTCTATTGTCCAATGGTTGTAAAGTGGCTGGAAAAATACAAGAAAAAATTAAGGATAGCCGGAGTAATGCATTATACCATAATACTTCATGACCTGTATGTGTTTGTAGGCAATATTAATGACAAAAAACACAATTAATTGAGCATTTTATCTGATAATGTTAATACCTGTGAGAAAATCCATTTGAAAAAAAGATAATACTGCAGTAGATAATGATGCAGCATTTATTGTGCTAACGCAATATTCTTTTACAGTACATACCATTCAGCTAATCTGTCATTACAGACTGTAACTATGGTAACGTTCATTGCTTATGATGCCTGCCCATTTACAGAAAGCTCAAGCGATACGGTGTCAGCACAGTATGGACGCTTAATTTTTGTATTGTGTTTGCTTGTTCCCCTTGATCCATAAAGCAAAAAAAAAAATGCTAACTGGCGTATGACGAACACTTGATGCTTACCGCCGGACAAAGAATTGTATTGCTCATTTAAAAAAAATACAAAGTGACAGGATATTCGGATCTGATTATTTAATGATATGAATTATCTTGGGAAAGACTACCAAAGCAGGCTAACAAAGAAGGTCTAATCCTTTTTTTGACCTTTGTCCTATTGTATCAGGCATAACTCAGTTGGTAGCACTCTTGTCTCTGAGTCAGAAAGTCAAGGCCCAGTCTGGAACTCTGACCACAGAAATCCAGGCTGACGCTCCTGTGTAGTACTGAGGGATTGCTGCACTGTTGCAGCTGCCATTTTCTGAATGACAAGTTAAATTGAGGTCCCATCTGTTCCCTCAGGCAGATAGAAAAGTGCCCATGGCACTGTTTTTTGGTGCATTATCTTGGTTAATATTTATCCCTCAATCAACGTTACTAAAAGGACAGATTATCTGGTCATTATCATATTGCTGTTTATGGAAGTTTGCTGTGTGCAAAGTGGCTGCTGTTTCCAACATTACAACAGTAACCATATTTCAAAAATGTTTTATTGTCTGCAAGGCTCTTTGGGAGATCTTGAAGTTGTGAAAGGTGCTACATAAATGCAAGACTTTGTATTTTTTATTTGGATTGTATTCTACACAGGTGCAGGTAATTCTCTGCATCTTCAACTGGCAGGGGTTGCATCCTCCCTGTGGTATTCACCTCTTCCCCTTTCTAAAGATTTACATGCACCTTGTTCCTTCTGTCAGCCAAGAGTTGGAGCAGGAAACCTCATCCCAGCATTCAATAATATCAATCTGAAACCAAGTGCTCAGCTTCCCTTACTCCCTGTTGTAATCAGTGGTTCATTCTCCATCTTTAAGAGAATATTTTTGTTTAAATTTTGCATGTTGCTGAGATAAATTTAGGGAGGCCTGATAAGATCAGTATTAATCTAAAAGATATTATAAGGCATCACCGCAGAAGTTCCTCAGGGTAGTGTCTTCAGCCCAACCATCTTCAGCTGCTTCATCAATGACATTCCTTCGATCATAAGGTCAGAAGTGGGGATGTTCGCTGATGATTGCACAATGTTCAACACCATTCGCTACTCCTCAGATACTGAAGCAGTCCATGTCCAAATGCAGCAAGGCCTGGACAATATACAGGCTTGGGCTGACAAGTAGCAAGTAACATTCGTGCCACACAAGTGTCAGACAATGACCATCTCCGACAAGAGAGAATCCAGCCATCACCCCTTGATGTTTAATGGCATTAGCATCACTGAATCCCCCATTATCAACATCCTGGGGATTACCATTGACCAGAAACTGAACTGGACTAGCTATATAAATACTGTGGCTACAAAAGAAGGTCAGAGGCTAGGAATCCTGCGACGAGTAACTCACCTCCTGACTCCCCAAAGCCTGTTCACCATATACAAGGCACAAGTCAGGAGTGTGATGGAATACTACCCACTTGCCTGGATGAGTGCAACTCCCACAACACTCAAGAAGCTTGACACCATCCAGATCAAAGCAGCCCGCTTGATTGGCACCACATCCACAAACATTCATTCCCTCCACCACCGATGCACAGTAGCAGCAGTGTGTACCATCTACAAGATGCACTGCAGGAATTCACCAAGGCTCCTTCAACAACACCTTCCAAACCCACGACCACTACCATCTAGAAGGACAAGGGCAGCAGATAAATGGGAACACCACCACCTGGAAGTTCCCCTCCAAGTCACTCACCATCCTGACTTGGAAATCTATCGCTGTTTTATCACTGTCGCCGGGTCAAAATCCTGGAACTCCCTTCCTAACAGCACTGTGGCTGTACCTACACCATATGGGCTGCAGTGGTTCAAGAAGGCTGCTCACCACCACCTTCTCAAGGGCGACCAGGGTTGGGCAATAAATGCTGGCCCAGCCAGCTAAGCCCACATTCCATGAAAGAATAAAAAATAGGTAATCCACACAAAAAGAACCTACAGTTTTCCATCTTAAATGTTTCCAGGAGGGTTTGATCATTTTTAAAAATTCATTCACATGATGTGGGCATTGCTGCCAAGGGCAGCATTCATTATCCACCCCTGAGAATGTGGTGGTGGGTATCTTCTTGAATATAACAAATTGCTAGGCTATTTCAGAGGACATTAAAAGTCAACCACATTTCTGTGGGTCTGGAGCCACATGTTGGTCAGACCAGGTAAGGACGGCAAGTTTCCTTCCCTAAAAGGACGTCAGGGAACCAGATGGGTTTTTACAACAATCCATTAGTTTCAACGTCACCATTGCTGGTTATTGTTTTTTATTCCAGATTTACTTTATTGAATTTAACTCCACCAGTTTAAGTGGTGGGATTTGCACTCTTGTCTCCAGGTCATTGGGCCTGACCTCTGGATTACAAGTCTTGCAACATAACCGTTTTGCCACTTTACCTCTGCCAAGATTTCATTCCGTGTGTTAATCACTCATTTGGTGAAGAACTTTTTGACATTATTCCTGAATTAATTACTGAGGAGTTAATTTTAATGTACAATTATAATGAAGAGTTGCGCCAATGGTTAACTTGTCTTTTGCTTCCAGATGCTGATTCATCTCCTTTGAATTTTCTGAAATTTTTATTTTGAATTCTGTATGTATTGCTGTAATTCAATTCAATTTTACAGCTATACAGCATTGCAGGCATGTTGGAAAAGCTTTCTTTGGCAAAACCTATAGATCATGTTAGAATTTGCACATCACTGCCGTATTTATTGCTTTTCAAGCAAAGCAAGTGGGATTTCGAGCACTGAAGATGCAAATTCTGCAAGACTACACCTACCAATGTTGATCCCTGGACAGGGCGTACTTGCTCGATGGTCACATGTAGGGTGGTATGATATGGGTAAGAGTTGTCTAGAAATGCTTACTAGTTTATGTGTATAGAGGCAGCTTTTAAAAGATAAGCATTAGGACAAGTTTTAGCAAAGTGGCAATCACTTTGCCAGGAAATATTTACTTGATAATGAGGCCTTACACCAGGTGGACCTGGTTTTATTAGACACGCTCTGCGGCCATGCACAAATACTCAAACCCCTGCATTTACAGACAAAGGTGAACATTACATGTTTTAGCAGATGATGAATATAGTTGAAGGTTTCTCCCTTCAGCGGAAGCAGAAATGAAAAACCTGATGGCGCCACTGGATGCCTGAATAACTGTACCATTGAATGTTTCACAAGAAACAATCCAGTTTTGATATGTTAGACTTTCAGTAGCATTGCATGAATGAAGAAGTGCCAGGGTGATTGTGAGCTAGCTTGATTTGATTGGCCAATCCTTCTATGCAGATCATAGCACACCTACCTCAAAGGAACTGCCTTTTCAGGATCTGGGTTAGGTGAGAAGCAAACACGGAGCTGGACCATTCATTGCAGCCACCAAACCACGCAGCAAAGAGTTGACTGGAAGGAGCGAGTGGCTATGGTGAAAAGGAAACTGGGCATGTGGGAGCGACGCTCCCTCTCCATTGTGGGTAAGAACCTGGTCATCAGGTGTGAGGCACTCTCGCTGTTGTTGTACGTGGCGCAGGTCTGGCCCATCCCAGACTCCTGCGTGGTGGCGATCACCCGAGCCATCTTTCGCTTTATCTGGAGGTCGAAAATGGATCGTGTCCGCAGGGACGCGATGTACAAGCCTCTAGATAAAGGGGGAAAAAACGTGCCCAGCATCGCCCTCATACTGATGGCCACCTTTGTGTGCGGCTGCATCAAGCTGTGCGTAGACCCTCGGTACGCAAACACCAAGTGTCACTACTTGCTGACCTTCTTCCTGTTCCCGGTGTTGCGAAGGATGGGTCTGGCCACGCTCCCGCGGAACACTCCAAGTAGTTGGACCGTGCCGTACCATCTGTCCCTCATGGAAAAATTTATGCAGAGAAACACCTTTGACCACAAGTCCATCAGGCAGTGGTTGGCACGTAACATCTTAGAGGCCCTGCGGGAAAAGGGGAGGGTGGATCCTGTGGGATGGTTCCCCGAGCGGACTGTCAAAGTCATTTGGTAGAATGCCTCATCACCAGAACTTTCCAACAAGCACCAAGACTTAGCTTGGCTGGTGGTGAGAAAGGCCCTCCCCGTCAGATCCTTCCAACACGCCAGGAGTCTCACCCCCTCTGCACGTTGCCCTCGAGGTGGCTGTGGTGGGGACGAGACCGTTGTTCACCTCCTTGTAGATTGTGCCTTTGCAAAGAAGGTCTGGAGAGAGATGCAGTGGTTTTCTGTCGAGGTTCATCCCAAGCAGTTCTGTGACACAGGACTCTGTGCTCTATGGGCTGTTCCCAGGGACACACACCGAGACAAACATCAACTGCAGCTGGAGGATCATCAACTCGGTGAAAGACGCTCTTTGGTCTGCCCGAAATTTGTTGGTCTTCCAGTGCAAAGAGTTGTCCCCGAACGAGTGTTGCAGACTGGCACATTCCAAGGTCCAGGACTACGTGCTGAGGGACGCACTAAAGCTTGGGACAGCCGCCGCAAAGGCGCAATAGGGAAAGGTGGCTGTCTAAGACCTTTCTGCCATAGGACACTGAGGGACTGGGAACTGTTGAGAGCCCCTCGGCCTGTACAGCTGAAAATGAATGCCTGCAAATGATTGTAATATTCATTTATTGTATTGATGCACCTCGTGATACATGTTGTAAAAGGTGAATCTGATTGTACTTTTGTGATGGTGATTTTGAATTGGTTTGGAATGTTCTTCCAGATATTTTATGAATAAAGTATATTTTTCCAAAAAAAGAGTTGACATATACAGTTCCAGTAACAGGCAGGTGTAACCTGAAACTTGAACCTGCCACCGTGCAGACGTGCTGTAATGCTGACATTTAGAGATGGTGCTTTGGAGTGGTGCAGGGTGCAACCCTCCTCCCAATCATTTCATGAAATTCTGTGACCACTTCAGCAGATGGCAAATGGTGGATGACTTGCCACCAGACTCATGCCTGCATAAGGCATTCAGGTATCATTTAGTTCACTTGGTAACAATCATGCGCCTGAGTCAGGCTGGTTCATGTAACCCTCCAGCACATAAACTAGGCTGTTATTTCAATGTATTATTGAGATTCATGGATGCAGGTTCAATCTTTTGCTTGAGGAAGAAGAAAATGAAACAAATAATTTGTATCTACGAAGTGCCTTTCACACCCTCAGGACATAAAGCATTTTACAGAGTGGTGAAATACGTTCAGTGTTGTAATGTAGGAATAAGATGTTAAAGTGACATCCTGAATGCCTGTTCAGGTTGAAGTAAAACATTTTGTGGCATTTTACATAAAAGAAGAGAGTTCTCCTGGTGTCCTGACTAATATTTATTGCTCAAATAACATCACCACAAACAAACTAATTAATCTTCATTTCATTTACTTTTTTTTTTGGAACTTGCTAAGGTTTATGGCACGCTATTGGGACACTTCTCTTTAATTCTCCCTTTTTAAGTTTCGATCCTTTTAAGTTTCACTTACAGGCAAAGTATGTTGCTTGCACCTGTCTGAGTCTGCACCTGAAGCTGGGCTGCTGAGTTGGCCATATAAAATTGGATGCAAATATAATGGCCCTGATATTTACTGAGGTGCACATTCAGAGTGGGGCAAGGTGTTATTGCTGGGAAACTGGAAGTGTTGGTTTCCTTGGGCATTCTGCAGTCTTAACTGCAGTCTGATTGACTGATAGGCTGCCTGTCAGGCAGATAAGTCTGCAGCATAACAGGCAGCAGAGGAGCAGATAGGTGATCAGCGGGATGAGGGGGAGGAAGTTGGGGGTGGGGGGTGGTGCGGGGTGCACATGCTGAGCAGAGGAATTGAGAGTAGAACATGGTTAGGTGTGGCTCAGAGATGGTGGAGAGGGGAGTGAGGGGGTTGGACAGATCGCCTGGGGAAATGGGTGGTGATTATATTAGCATGTTGGGCTAGGTGGATTCACTCCAGGTCCTCTTGGCCCACAAGCAGTGCTGTAATGGCCCTTACCATATAAATCGGGAGAGTAATGGTGAATGGATATGTTTCGGGCTAGAGGGAGGTTTGTAGTGGAGTTCCCCTGGGGTCGGTATTGGGACCCTTGCTTTTCCTAATATATATTAATGTTCTGGATCTTGGTGTGCAGGGGACAATTTCAAAGTTTGTGGATGATACGAAGCTGTAAGGAGGACAGTGTAGAACTTCAAAAGAGCATGGACAAGTTGGTGGAGTGGGCAAATGAGTGGCAGATGAAGTTCAATGTGGAGAAGTGTGAATTGCATTTTGGTAGGAAGAGCATGGACAGACAATATAACATAAGGGGTGAAATTTTGAAGGGGGTGCAGGAGCAGAAAGACCTGGGTGTATATGTGCATTGATCATTGAAGATGGCAGGATAGGTGGAGAGAGCAGTTAATAAAGCATACAGTTTTCTGGGCTTTATTAATAGGGGCATAGAGTACAAGAGCAGGGAGGTTATGCTGAATTTATATAAGACACTCGTTCAACCTCAGCTGGAGTATTGTGTACAGTTCTGGGCGCCACACTATAGGATGGACGTGAACACATTGGAGAGAGTGCAGAAGAGATTTACAAGAATGGTTCCAGGGGTGAAAACTTCAGTTATGAAGATAGATTGGGTGGGTTGGGACTGTTCTCCTCGGAGAGAAGGCTAAGAGGAGATTTGATAGAGATGTTCAACCTTATGAGGGGGCTGGGCAGAGTAGATAGGGAGAAATTGTTCCCACACATAAAAGGATCAAGAATGAAAGTGCACAGATTTAAAGTGATTTGCAAAATAAACAAATGTGACATGAGAAAAAACTTTTCCAAAGAATGAGTGATTCGGGTCTGGAATGCACTGCCTGGAAGTGTGGTGGAGGCAGGTTCAATCGAGGCACTAGGTCATAACATTCATTTGGAGAACCAATGCAGACACAATGGGCTGAATGGCCTCCTTCATGACATTAAAGTTCTGCGATTCTATGATTCTCACCTTCTTTCACCTACCGGGTTTCCCAAGACTATGAGTTCAAAGAAAGAATCTGATAAAATGGAGGCATGCATCCTCCTTAAAAGGTTTCAATGAGCAATCTGCCTTCTGAGAGTGGATTATGCTCCACCCCTCACTCTCCTACCCACTTTAAAACTGGAAGTGTGTGGGTTTAAGGCAGGTTGGGATCAGTTTTGGAATATTTTCAATTTTAACTCGTGACCCAATCCAAACTCGCCTGTTTTGGGTGTTTAAAGTTAGTCACAATGCTTCCATTTTGTGAAGTGAAGCTCTCAAATAGCAATAACAATAAAAATCTTTAAGCTGAAGAAAGATTTGTTTTGTGGTCAATGATCTGCTTTCTAACACTTCTGGTAGATTCTTATCATTTGCTGAAGAAAGACATAATGGCGAAGCTTTTTGTCTTGCATTCATCGGGACAACCAAAAAAATACCAATGTCAGGGGAAGAAACAACATTATACTGTATGAGAAGAGAGTGCTGATTGGTTGGCAAGTAGACTGATTGGTAGAGGCATTGCCGTGGAGAATGCACAAGTTGATGGTACCTGACTGTTAACTGCCTAGCATTGTTTGAAATTTAAACCAGGCAGCTTGACTCTGATTGGTCAAGGCATTGCCCTGAGGAATGAACCAGTAAATGGCTCTCACTTATTTTGTTTAGCTGAAACAAGCACAATGTGTGTACACGTTGTTTCTGTCTGCTATCATTTCTCAATTTCAGTTTGACCGTAATAGGAGTAACATATGATTTTTGACCAAAGAAATCTTTCACACTTACTGATTTGAATAACTTTCCATGTTCTTTTGCAATGGCCATTAACAGGTTTTGGTGGTTTTAATCATGCCTCATATTTAGCAATAGTTATGACCACTGACTTAGTATAATGGAAAATAACAGTGTTACGATGAGGTTCAAAGAACTCCCTTCTTTTTCCTTTCCTCATCTGCCTGTAACAGGGTTATTTTTGTATTAGATAAAGATATCCTTGCTAGTTTAGTGTGTACTCAACCTTTTATGTCCTGTGATCATAAAGAACCAGTCAGACAGGTTTTCTTGAGTTTAACAAAGAAAGTGGTTAGTTTATTTATACTTAGACTGAGCTTTGTAAAATAATAAAATACGCTTCGACTTCCAAACACGCACGCGCACACACACACACACCCAAAGCTCACACATACAAATACACATTACAGAGTAGGGGAGGATAGATTTGGCCAAATTAGAGTTTGTAAAAGTGAAACAAATTCACAGTTCATAGCTTGCTCTTCACTGGTTACAGGTAGAATCCAATGGTCTTGTTTCCAGGGCTGAGGCAGTTTATAAAGCTGTAGCTGATATTTCTTCCTCTCTGGAGATGCTGCTGTGAAATTGAATTATTTCTTTAAAAATCACTGTCCACTGCAGAATGGAGGCACAGTCAAATTAGTGGACAGGGTCCAAGTTTTAGTTTGGTGGAGAGGGAGGGTTAGGCAGGAGCTTCCACTTTGCTCAACTGCTAGTTCCATTCTGCTGAGAAACACGTGCTCAAAACCACACAGAAGACTTTGCCTGGTCATGTGATCTCTCTTACTGCCAATAATTCAAACTTAATTGTATATTCTAATTATAACTCAATTAGCTCATCTGGAGAACTATGTTAAAAATCAAGGTCTTTCTGTCCAAGCAATTAACCTTTGAAAGGTTCGTCTTCAGCTGTTGAATACTGTAGCTGGCTTCCATAGATATCTTGTCAATAGGGCAGGAAGAAGGTTGTTCACTATCTCCAGAGGATGTCATTGTCTGTAATGAATTTCATAGATTGGCTGTTAACTTTCTATAGCATTGGAATGTGGCATGTGTCGTGATAATAACTTAAATTTGGCCATCTTGCTGTAGGTCATTCTTTTATTTCAACAAAAAAACTGTATTTTTAAAAGTCCAAAGCCGATGAGTCCAAAATTAATATTTGACAGAAGCACATGACAGTTTCATTAGACTTTTTTACACAAAATATGTTTTGACAAACATAAAGACTGGGTAGAACGCTTGCGAGTTGTTAAATTCCACTGACTGTAGCATGACATAGTGATATTACCTCAATTTGCTGTGAATTATTTTAGGCTAGATGCAACATTTCTTTCTTAGGAGCTTTTGTCTATGACTGTGAGGACCACAGTTACTTCTTACAGAACAATGGAGGAGATGTAGAAAGAATCTGGCGAGAAGATATCTGCACACATATTGATGATGCTGAAAATATAATAAAGGTAAAAAGAATCCAATTGTTATATCTGTCATTCTGGTATTTGTCACGACTCACTGGGGATAGTGCGCTGTATTATCAAGCCCCACTGATCCCTGAGCCGCGACAAATGTGAAAAGTTTTTCCAAACCAGATTGCCCCAATTCTACCTAACTGTTTAATTTCGGTTAACAGAATATGAGCACCAGGTTTGTAAATTTAATAAGCAAGTAACTGTTTATTGATCAAATTGTTTTTAACTAGTGGCAAAAGAAGGAAATATGAACTGCTAACTTCTAACACTATAACTTAAACTCTACCCCCTTTATAAATCCCTATACACACAACATGGATTTTAAGAGTGGAATAAAATAGTTCAATAGCACCAATCTGGAGTACAGGATTCGATGGATTGATTTTGATTGATGTCTTCCAAATTCCTTTCGGTTCTTTGTTGATGCCATGAGGGGGTCTTCCAGCACTTTCAGTCTTTAGTTCACTGGTTGAGAACTTGCTTTTCAATTTCTCTAACAGTGGTTTTTCCCTTTTCATTTTACAGGGGTTTTCAGAGTGAGGACAGAGATATGAGGAAAAGGGATTTTTAGGTGTTTTCTCTTTGCAGGCCAGGAGCTTTCTGCTGCACTGCTACCACACAAAACCTGGTCAGGAGCCAATTAAAACGCTGTTGTCAGGCAGCTCCCTTGGTCCAGGACTCCTTCCTGGCACCATCCTGTCTTTCATGGCACACTCTGTTTCAGGACTAGAACATTGTATATATCTCTCATTCTGTTCCAGTAGACATGTCTTTCAAACTATAGCCATTGTAGTTTTAAATTCACAGTTCAACCGAAATAGAGAAAAATAAAAAGGATGTGTTCTTTACATATTTTCCCAATACATTCAATATTTGTATTAGATATTTTATATTTTACACTTTTAAGAAACTGTGTTAGCTGACAAAAGATGGCTATTTTATTTTTGCTGTAACATTATGTTGTCTTTTTAATCTGAGCGGAAAGATGACCCTGTGATTGGCCTGCATCCATTGCAAAATCTTGGTTACTGCCCTGGAATAGTTCTTAAAGTCCAGCCTGACTTCAAGGCTGAGGTGTGTATTACTAAAATGTTATTTATTCGGTTTAAGTTTAATAGAATGTTATGGCACAGTGGATGGTAAATGCTGAGCTGTTCAAATCCCAGAGGGAAACAGCTGCCACAACTGTTTGCAATCTGTACTTTATTTCTAGATGTGTGCCTTGAATTCAGTATTAATGAACCCACCAAGACTTAGAGTTATTTTTACAAAACTAAATTAAGCATTTATTAATAGAAGGAAAGATTTTAAGCACAAACATAGGTCTACAAATTACTACTTTAATAACTCCTAAATCTCCTAATTAATCTTGCTCCTAGTTACACTTCTGTTAAGGCAATAGTAAAATGACATAGAT
The DNA here is from genome assembly GCF_964194155.1 of Cetorhinus maximus. Classification (NCBI taxonomy): domain Eukaryota; kingdom Metazoa; phylum Chordata; class Chondrichthyes; order Lamniformes; family Cetorhinidae; genus Cetorhinus; species Cetorhinus maximus. The sequence goes on along the minus strand of NC_135885.1, from coordinate 22,041,983 downwards.
TTCAATAGACCCAGGCAAAACACACAATACCGTGGACAATGATATTCAAAGTGAATTCTCTTAGCTTTGGTTTCTGTGGACAGCAGCTTGATACATAGAGGCTGGAGGCTATTCACACTTGTTGGATCTTAGAATGCCTTCCCCTCTGACACATAGCCTCGTCTCCTTTATACATGTTTCTCCCTTTTTAATGTAAATTCCATTGTTCCAATATGTCTTTGCAACTTTACATTTTCCATAATATAAACCTTCCATAGTGCTCATATTATCAGTAATCTTTGGGAAAGGTAAACACACTGTTTGGCTTAGCCTCTGTTGGCTAGGTGTAACACCTTACCATCTCTTTGAAATTCATGACTCTGGTTTATCTAAAAATGCAAATGTTCTTCACGCCTCACATTCTAAAAATTCAGCCATGTTTACATATTTAGCATTTCAACCCTAACTTCTCTTTCGATAAGTCAAAAGCTCCAGACTAGCTGTCTGCAATTCAATTAAAACCCCTACAAACACAACTTCACACAGAGAAACTAATCCAAACCCCACTATTAACCTACCTTTACAATAAATCACAATAATATTATGAAAATTATTATATTTTCATGACAAGAGGGAATTTTCTTGGACTCAGTTTATCTACTGTTTGGCAGGGATTTTGATACAGTACCCCATGAGAGCTTGGTCCCTTAATTAAAATGCAAAGATGAGCAATTATGTGTTGAAATGTTTGCATTAAAGGAAACATGATGCATAATGCTGCACCATGGGATGAAAAGTGATTACTGGGTTGCTCAAGGGTCAATGCTAGGATCTTAGTTATTCACATTATATATCAATAACTTGAAAGTGGAGTTATCAAGGAGGCAATTCAGCCTGTTTTATCACCATTCAGTCATATTGTAGCTGATCTGTACCTCAGTTCCATGTATCCGACTTCTCTCTATTTCAGTCTTGAAAGTTCCAATTGATCCTGTATCCACTACCCTCTGAAGGAAGAGAGTTCTGGATTTGCACTACACTTTATAATGGAAATATAGACCTCTCTCCCAAAAGGTTTGGCAAGTTGGGCTGAGAAATAGCAAACAGAATTCATTGTTAACCTGTACTAAATTATATAAATAGCACTCTCTACTCATGCAGTATAAATTGTTGTTCCCCTGTTAATGTTGGTAATTTCTTGCGAGCAGTGAAAGGTGAAAAGCTTTGATAGCATGTCTCTTTTTTCAGAAATACTAAATGGTATCAGTGAGGGAGAAGGATAAACAACGGAACTGTAAACTGAATGGTGCCAATCTATAGGATATAGTACAAGGAAACAATATGGGCTGGAGAGCCGGTAAGAGGTCCGTATCGCTTCCTATAGGGAAGGCCTGCCTGCTGTATTTTGCACCACCCAGGCACTTAACTGGACAGCAGTAGGGCTTCCTCACGATCAAGGACCTCGGTGGGGGGAGGTGGGGGAGAGACCCGCCTGCCTGTCAAGAGCTGCTGGCCAGAGGTCGGCTGGTCTATTGAATGGAAGTGCCCACTGGGGAGGCAGTGGTTGCTGCCGGTATGACACTCACCCGGGGTCTAGTATCGTTGCTAGATCCAGGCTACAGGTGAGTGTTGGCGAGAAGGGGACTGCGACTGGGGTTGTGGGGGAGGAGGCTTGGCAGCAAGGCAGGGAGCGGCTGTTAGTGGGGTCCCCCCTTCCTGATGCCGGGTCACTGGAGTGCCTTTGAGCGAGGGACCTTCTCCAGGAACCTGCATGCAACCCCTACAGGTTAATACCAGCGGCAGGATGAGGTCCTTAATGAAGCATTAATCGCTCACTTAAGGGCCTCCATTGATAGCAGGATAGGAAGGCCATCCACGTTCTTCCCGCCACATACTTAATTGGGGCGGAAGAGGGAAGGGGGAAGGGGGCAGGGTCCCCACCTGCCACTCTACCGCCTGAATAAATGCCCCTTCACCATCCTGTCCTTTGTCTCCTTTTACCTCCTTACATCTTTTCCTGATTTTCTGATGGGTACTGTGCGTTTCCTGAACACAGACTAATGCCCGACCATCCTACTTTTCTTCCTCGCTTATTTAAACTCCAGAACAAATAGGATTTTCTAGCTGATGTTCCCAATGCTTCCCTCAAGTTCCCTCCCATTCAAAACACACCTCCTCAAAAACTCATCCTTGACCCATCTGTCCTTGTAAACTACAGCCCCATCTTCAAGCTCTCCTTACTTTCCAAAGTTTTCAAATGTGTTGTTGCCTTACAATTCTGTGCCTATCTTTCCCATAACTCCATGCTCAAAACTCTCCAATCAGGTTTTAAATCTGTGTCACAGCAACAAATGGGCTACATTAAATTGCTGAAGTGTCAGTGACTGTGGCACACCATCTCTCCTGGTCTTCTTGACCTTTTTGAATCCTTTGACATAGCCAATAACACTATTCTCCTGTAAAGCCTCTCCTCCAGCTATGTGGGACAACTGCTTGCTCATGTATCTAGTCATAACCATAAGCCTTCTATTCCCACTATTACTTGGTTTTCTCTGGTGTCTCCAAAAATGTATTCTTGACACCATCTTCTTCTTCAGCGACATGGTGTCCTTTGTTGACATCATTCTAAAACATGTGATCAGGTTCCAAACGTACATTGACAGCCAGCTGTATTTTTCTGCCACCCTCAACCTCGCAGTGTTGTCTATCTGCTTGTCAGATAGCCAGTTGTGTAAGTTCGTAAGAAATAGGAGCAGGAGTAGACCATTTGGCCCATTGAGCCTTCCCCACCATTTAATAAGATCATAGGTCATCTAACGGTGGCCTTAACTCCACTTTCCTGTCCCCCATAACCCTTGACTCCCTTGTCGATCAAAAATCTGTCTAACTCAGCTTCGAATACATTCAATGGTCCAGCCTCCACTGCTCGGGGAAGATAATTCCAAAGATTAACTACCCTCTGAGAGAAGAAATTCCACTTCACTTCCATCTTAAATGAAGGCCTCTTAATTTTGAAACTGTGGCCCCTAGTTCTAGATTCTCCCACAAGAGGAAACACCCTCTCAGTATCTACCACGTCAAGCCCCCTCAGAATCTTCTTTATTTCAATAAAATCACCGCTTATTCTTCTAAACTCCAATGAGTATAGGCCCAACCTGCTCAACCTTTCCCCATAAGATAACCTTTTCATCCTAGGAATCAGCCCAGTGAACCTTCTCTGAACTGCTTCCAATGCAAGTATATCTTTCCTTAAATAAGGAGATCAAAACTACACAGTACTCCTGGTGCAGTCTCATCAATGCCCTGCACAGTTGTAGCAAGACTTCTCTACTTTTATATTCCAGGCCCCTGCAATAAAGGCCAACATTCCATTTTCCTTCCTAATTACTTGCTGTATGTACATGCTAACTTTTCGTGATTCCTATTCCAAGGACATCCAGATCCCTCTGTGCTGCAGCATTCTGCAGTCTCTCTCTATTTAAATAATCTGCATTTCTATTCTTCCTGCCAAAGTGAACAACCCCAAATTTTCCCACGTTATACGCCATCTGCCAAATTTTTGCCCACCCACTTAACCATTCTATATCCCTTTTCAGACTCCTTGGGGCCAGAATTTTCCCTGCCCATTGGAGGCGGGCATGTTAAGCGTGAACGGACAATAGAGTGAGAATGCCAATATTGGTTTCACCAGTTTGCAATGGTCTGCTCTGCCCGTCAATGGCAGGCCGCGTTTCCTGACATCGGATGTCTGGGTTTTCATTGTAATACGTACCATTCTAAGCCCAGCTTGCAGGAATCATCCCGCCACGCTGGGTCATCCGGGCACGCTGGCATCATCACACGTCGTGTTTGACAACCGTACATAAGCGACATGCACCTGGCGAGCTGCATTTCGCTCGGGACTTCGAGGTTTGTTTGTCTACCTTGCTTCAGGCAACACTCATGGTCATCAGCGCCAGGCAACACCACACCACTTTTAGGGGGGCTCAAGGGCAGGTCTCTACCCACCAGACCAGCCCTAAGGCAGGGGTACTTTTCAATGGCTGCAGGACTAGGGCTTGCTTGGGGAAGGGGGAGATGTGGCCTCAAGCAAGGGAAGGGACTGCAGGGCAAAGGCTGTATTGGGGAAAGGGTGTATCCCAGGGTGTGTGTGGGGGCACAATTCCAGTGGTCTCAAGATGGTGAGGGCTGAGCAGGCAGTCTCCAGAGGAGATGAGGCCAGATGCAGATGTGAGGGTGTGTGTGAGCGAGAGTGGTGATGTCCCTTGAGTTGGCAGTGAGTGAGATGCCAGTGAATGGGTGATGGATTTGAGTGTGTGAGTTTAGAGTGATGAGATGGCTGCCTTACCCTGGCAGCACGGATGAGATCATTCATCCTCTTTCTGCATTGGATGGCCAATCTCCTCTGTGCAGCATTGGCACTGATCACCATTGCCATTGCATACTGAGCCAGAGTGATGAGATTGCTGGACCTCCTGTGCCCAGAGCGGGGGTAGAGGACATCCCAAAGCGTTCCGGGACTGCGTCACTGAATCGGGGGGTGGGGGGCAGCAGTCTTGTTGCCTTTCAGGGCCATGTTTTCTGTGCAGCAGTCCTGGAGTGCACACGGCTGAACTTTAAATATGGCACTCGGCACCAGGAAGCAGCGAGGTGACAGCGTGGTGGGAAAATGAGAGCCTGCTGCCATCGAAACAATGTGTTTCCCGGGAATGCATGATTAATGAAGTGGGATTGGGATGATAGGGCATGAAAAGCCACAATTGTGGCCGACGAGTAAAACGTTCTTCTTTCCGCTTGCCAACGCACTTAATGCAAATCTGGGACGACTCTGCCCTTTGTATATTCCTTGCAACTTGCTTTCCTGCTACCTTGGTGTCATCAGCAAATTTGGCTACAATATAATCGGTCCCTCCATCCAATTATTAATATAGCTCGTAAATCCCTGTGGAACTCCACGGGTTATGATTTGTCGACCTGAAAATGGCCCTATTATCCTGACACTCTGTCTTGATAAACTGCAACTTCCTGCAATTAAACATTGAGAACAATAATTTCCTATTTTACCTTGAACTGAACTTACATCCCCAAATCCTCCCCATTACAAACCACCTTCTACCTCCGCAATATCTGCCCCTCTCTCAATCCACTTGATGCTGATCTCATCCATGACTTTGTCGCCTCGGATTCATGTATGCCAACGGTCTCCCAGCCTCCACAAACTGCAGCTCATTCCCAAACTCTGCTTCCTAAATCCTAATTCTCACTAAATCACACCCACCTACCGCCGTCAGTGCTCACTGAGCCACATTGGCTGCTGATCTACCAACAGCTTGAAATTCAAAATTCCTACCCTGAAGAAATTTTGCAAGCTGTGATGTCTTGATGCTGAGAATAACCAACCTCATCTCACCTAGGACTCTTGCAGCCTGAGAGAGTAAATTCTCGTCCACCTGTCTAACTGGGTTCGAACAAATGCCTATAAAACTGTCCCAGTCAGTCTCTGAAGAATGGCTGTTGTTGAAGTAAAGAAAAGGCATATAAAAAAAAGTTACAATGTGTTTGATAGTTAAAGAACTCCTACATTTTGTGCATAATATTGAATTGTTTCGGGAAAAGTAGAAATTTAAGATGATGCACAATTCTTCAGCACGTTGTATCGTGGGTTCTATTCAGGATGTCGACAAAGGAAGAATCAGAACAAGACTTCAGGGATTAAAAAACAATAGAATGACTTTATTGTTTGACTGTCAGTTCAAATCCATAGTGAATTTGTTCTTCTAGTAATCAGCAAATCTCTCTACTAGTCTGCCTACACACTATAGACATTTTTGTGCTGCATTATATGTCATAGCATATCAAAATCACAATTAAACACTCTCAGTGAAGCCCTGCGATGGTCATGTGTTTAAGTATCCAGCAATTCTATTGCTGAAGCACTGACAAGTCAGAGGGATAGTGATGGAATCCAATGTTATGTGAAGAAAGATAGGATAAATTCAGCAATCGCATATTCCCACTGGGGAGCTGTAGTTAAAGGAGTGTTGGTTTTCTGATAGGTGCTGCTGCACTGCTTCCCATTAAGAATGTAAGATTATTGAATTTACCCATATATTTCACCACTTAACTTTGTTAACTCTGCAAGCTTAAGCTTATCCAAACCTTTGATGTCTGTAACAAAAACAAAAAATGCTGGAAAAACTCAGCAGGTCCAACAGCATCCATGGAGAGGAAGACATAATTAACGTTTTGAGTCCGTATGACTCTGCTGCAGCGCTAAAGAAAAGTAAAAATGTGATGAAATTTATACTGTTTAAGGGGGTGGAGAAGGTGAAGCTGGATAGAAGGCCAGCGATAGGTTAAGGCGAAGGAGAGATTGACAAAGCTGTCATGAACAAAAGGACAAAGGGGGTGTTAATGGCAGTAGTACTGGCTAAAGGAGGTGTTGACGGTGGCATTGTCAGAAAGCAGAATGTGGTAATAGCAGGACAAAGGTAAGCACTCTGGAAAGAACAACATGAACAAGTAACAGATGGCCCTAGTGGGGGGTGGGTGGGTGGGGGGAGGGGATGGTGGTGGGAAAAAAGATCGAAAATAGGATATAAGGTGGGGATAAAACAATGAATAAAAATGAAAATAAATAAAAAATAAGTGGATAAAAAATAAAAATGAAAAAATAAAAATGAATATGGAAAAAGGGGATAGAAAAGGGGTGAGGATGGAAGAGAGAGCTCATGGTCGGAAGTTGTTGCACTCTGATGTCCGTATCCTAACTGCCATTTCCTCATCGCCCCTGTGTTTGTCGACCTATATGGGTTTCTTGGGCCAAGATATTTTGGATGGCGGGGTGCCCCACAGACATTTCATCCTCGAACGTGCATCAATTGGTTGCAGGCAGGTCTTCCACCTATTATGATGTGGCAGGTGATATGCGCCGGGCAGACCAAATCCACAAGGGAAACCCGGCCATGCTATCACAATGGTTTTGCAATTTGTAATTATTATGAGAAAATTTGTGCACTGAATTCAGAAGTAATGAGTCCACTAACACCTTTAGCAATTTAAAAAATTAAATTAAAACATATATTAACAAAAGAAAACAATTCAAACACATACATAAGATTAATCCCAAAATTCCTAATTAACCTGACTCCCAAATACACACCCTCTTTAAGGCAACAATCCAAAATAAATTTTAAATTTAAATAAGCAATCCAGCAAGGTTACCACAGCACCCACTTGACAGTGGAATTCCAAAGGCTCTTAACACAACTTTAGTTACTAGAACAGCACTTCTTCAGAGTGGCTAGGGCTTCTCCCAAGTCTGTGTCATATGGCGTACCTTTCAAGATTTTATAGGGCCACCCCCACATAGCATTCCATCCTTCTTTATATGTGTTTCTCTCCCTTTAATGTGTAAAATCCTATTGTTCTACATGTCTTTGGAAATATACTTTTCCCATAATACAAATCTTTCATGTTATCACTATGGTCAGCACTTCAGGGAAAAATAAATGTATTGCTTTGCATCGCTTACCTTGTTAGTTGTAAACATTACAATATCCCTTTGAAAATCAAACAACCCCATCACTTATCTAAACATACAAACCTCATTCACACCCTATCTGTGGAACCCTCATCCTAGCTTATCCATCTCCATTTCAAAAGCCTGTTTTACACCTACCCTTTTGATAATTTCTATCCTGTAGTCTAAGCGTCTCTAGTCTAATTAAATCAGTTACACATATAGAATCATCCACACTCACACTCATAAGTCCACAATAATATTATGAAAATATGCTTTCATGACACGCCCCTCACACAGGAGGATATCCTTCCTTAGAGAGCTGCCAGTCAATCTGATTGGTCAGCAGCTCTCTAGTCCCTGCAGCAACAGAAGCTGCAGTGGTCTGAAGAGGAACTTCATGAAAACAACAGAACCTAAGTCCTGGGAGTAGATGGAAAGGTTTTTGGGGTCTCAGGCGGGAGGGTAGGGAAGGCCTGGGGGATTGGATAGTGAGGGATCGGGATGTCGGTGGAGAGGGAAATCCAATGGCCACTAGACTTTAAGAATGGCAGCCACCTGAAACTTGAAGGGAGCTTTTGATGTAGGCACCACCCGCCCCCCCCCCCCCACCCCCCCCCCCCCCCCCCCCCCCCCACTTCCTGGCCTCAGGCGTAAACCCAATCATTTTTGGGCTTCCCCCACATCTGATAAATCATCCTGTCAACCCAAAAATTGAGGCTGGGTGGAAATGGCTCTTGGAAAAGTGATCAATAATCGGCCACTTAAGGGCCTCAACTGGGACAAGGTCGGGAGCCTCACCCGCTCCAGCGTAAAATTGCAGAGAGGTCATGGCGGGTGGGAACCCAGCTGGAAGCCCATTCATCCTTCTTCACACTCCCCCCCCACCCCACCCCACCCCTTCCACCCACCTAAAAACCCGCTGGCAGGGGAGCGCAGAATTCAGGGCTTGGTCTGGCAACAGCTTGCTTTTTTTCAAATTTTCATTCTTGTTTTTGAATCCCTATCAAGTCCAGCCTCTGTAACCTCCACCAGCCCTACAACGCTTCGAGATCTCTATCTCTGCACTCCTCCAATTCTGGCCTCATGTACATCCTCAATCCCTCCACCATTGGTCTTCATGCCTTCCACTGCCTGGGCTCTAAGCTCTGGAATCGCCTCCTTAAACCTCTCTGCCTCTCCACCTCTCTCTTTCCTCCTTTAGGATGCGCCTTAAAACTTATCTCTTTGACAAAACTTTTGACCCGTTGTCCTAATTTCTCTTTATTTCTTTAATTTCTTTCATAATTTTAATTTTGTTAATTGGATCCAAGCATATTTTTAAGAAGAGCACTTAATGATAAGGTAATTGTAAATTTTTGTGCTAAGATATTTGCTTGGACCATTTGGACTGAAGTGGATCTCGAAAACTGATATTGTAAAGAACGCAGAGCAAATTGATCAGAATGTACCGGCGATTTACAGGGTTAAATCACGAGGCCAGGTTGCATAAAATAGGCTGGTATTCCCTTGAGCATAAAAGTAGTTGAGATGTTTTAAGTTGATAGGGTGGTTAGGAACTATTTCATCTGGTGGAGAATCCAGGACCAGGGGCATAGCCTTAAAATTAGAGTGAGGCTATTCAGGAATGACATCAGGAAACATCTCTTCAAACAAAAGAGGAAATCTGGAACTCTCTCCCTCAAAAAGCTGTTGAGGCCAGGAGTCATTTAAAAAATTCAAAGCTGAGATGGATTGATTTTTCTTAGGCAAAAATATTAAGGATTATGGAATCAAGCTGGATAGATGGAGCTAAGATACAAATCAGCCATGATCTAATTGAAAAGGATAGTTCTGAGGAGCTTGTGGCCTTACGCCTGCTCGTTTATTCCCATGAAGGAAATTAATTATCAATTAAGACCTGAACAGTTGTTTCCCTGCCTTCCAGAGTAAACAGTGATCTATAGTTGATCAAAATAGTATATTGCCTTAGCAGATTCCAGAGTATACACATATTTTCAGTAATACATATGTAGAACTGGAGTTTTCAAATTCACAATGCTTGACACTATAAAGTACAATTAAGAGTCTGAAATTTGGAAATAGCAGGATGTTTTACTCCTAAATTAGAATTGACAAGATGCTCTGGACAATAAATATTCAGAACTATATATCATTGGCCAGGATTTTCCGTGCCCGCTGGCGTTGGGCGTGTTCAGTGGTGTGAGAGGACAATATGGTGCGATCGGTTTCGTGACGGCGTGAAACCAGTTTGCGATTGTCTGCTCCGCCCGCCAATGCCAAGGCAGGTTTCCCACCATCCGATGTCGGGAAGCTCATTGTAATACATCCACATATCATTATTAGGCCTGCCCGCCGGAATCACCCCGCCGCCCGCTGGATCGTTCATCTACGTCGGTGGGAAAACACGTCAACGTGTTGCACAAAAGCACATACGTGATGTGCACCTGGCAGTCTGCACTTTGCTCGGAACTTCTAGGTTTGTTTGGCTACCTTGCTTCGGTCAGCACCCGCAGTCATCAGCTCCAGGCTTCGCAGACAGCACCACATCGCTTTTAGCGGGGTTCAGGGCAGGTCTGTACCTACCAGACCAGCCATATGTGGGCGGCTTTTCAATGGCTGCAGGGCTAAGCCTTGCTTGGGGGATGGGGAGAAGTGGCCTCAGGCAAAGGTAGCCTGCAGGATGAGAGCTGTACTGGGGAAGGAGGGTATCCCAGGGTGTTTGCGGGGGCACATGTTGATCTGTGAAGTGGCCTCAAGATGGTGAGGAGGCAGTCACCAGAAGAGATGAGGCCAGATGGAGATGTGAGGGTGTGTGTGAATGGGTGGTGATGTCCCTTGAGCTGGCAGTGAGTGAGATGCTAGTGAATGTGAGATGGGCTTGGGTGTATGACCTTAGAGTGAGGAAATGGTTGCCGTACCCTGCGGCCAGAGCGGGGGGGTAGAGGACATCGTGGCAGGCCTCCACAGCATCCAAAAGGCGTTCCAGTGACGAGTCACTAAACCTGGGGCCTGTCATCTTTTTGCCTTTCATGGACATCTGCTCTGTAGTAATCATGGGCTGGAAGCACTGAGATGTGTGTGTGCTGCTGGACTTTAAATATGGTGCATGGTGTGATGAAGTGGCGAGGTGGTGGCGTGGCAGGTGAAGGAGAGCCCGTCCGCCATTGAAATGGCGTGTCTCCCGAGAGTGCATAACTAATGTGGTGGGTTTCGAACAATACGGCGTGAATACCCGCCATTGTGGCCGGCAGTAAAACATCGATTTACCCACCTGCTACTGCACTTAATGCAAATCTGGGACAATTCCGCCCATAGTTTTCACTAAATAAGCTGAACGTTTTCTTTTGTACAATTATTACTGATAAAAAGTGCTCTAGCATCAGTTATATTAATGTTATTAATTCTGACTAGATGTTGTTCTCAACCTTTCTCTAACTGTAATGATTTTTACAAACCACTTAGAGACCGATAATTTTAAAGAAAGATTTGAATTCTCAGTGGCCAACTTAGAAGCATCGCACAACAGGATTTCAAGTTTTAAAACTTTTACTGTAACAAACAAACAAATCAATTCAACTAAACATTACTTATTAGGCAACTAATATTCTTTGGAAAAGACCTCTCTTATTAGCATTTTATCACACTCAAAAACCCCGCAGAATTGCAGTCATTACAGGAAACAGTCCAAAGTCACTCAAATTCTCCCAGTTTTGCTGAGTTGTAACATCCAGTGTCTGCCAAAAACCGTTTCTCTTGGTCTTCTGAAAATTCCCAATCCAACTTCCAGCAGCAAGGCCCACTCTGGTAATTACTTCTCCCAACCTTGCCAGAGCCAGTGACCTTAAACGACTGGTTCCATCACCTCAACCAGAGAATGTCTTCCCACCAGCATTCTGCCTGGTAGCTAACAGAGAAGCAGCCCTTTTCCCTCTGCCCACTGCAGCAGCTGCTGTCCTTGTCTCTCTCTTCTGGACTCTCTCACTTCTGGACTCTCTCACTTCTGGACTCTCTCACTTCTGGACTCTCCCCCTCTCTTTCTCTTTCCCTCTCTCTCTGTCCAGGGTTTTTTAATCAGACTGCCCTAGAGTCTATAAATCTACCCTTGGTAAAGCCAGGTGCTCTGTTCTTTGTTTTCAGGTGTCAACTGGTACGTGGATTTTAATAGCATTTGACTTGTGCCTGCTGTCCCCTTGATAACCAGGCCACTTTAGCTTATAGCTAGGCAGAACAAGCATGAGGTCACATGTCCCTTTTCATGACTTCATTTTACCTTGAATTTAAAGATGTAGTCCAAAGCATAACCATCTTATAAAACCTCATTCATAACATGATTTTCCAGTTGAAATCTTTAAATCCACATACTCAAAACTAGTTGTTTGGTAGTACAATTCTTGAGTATTGCTGAAAAAAGACATTTTTTATCGAAGCTTTTTATCATGCACTCATCTGGACAATTTGCAAGAAAATGCAGGGGAAACAACATATTTATACTGTACGAGAATAGAGTGCTGATTGGTTGGCAAGAGGCCTCTGAATGCCAGAGGCGTTGCCACGGAGAATGCCCAATTGATGGTGACTGACAGTTAACTGCCAAACATTGTTTGAAATTTACACCAGACAGCTTGACTGATTGGTTGAGACATTGCCTTGGGGAATGAACGAGTGAATGGGTGTCACTTATTTTGTTTAGCTGAAACAGGTGCAATGTCTGTACATGTTCTTTTTGCTTGCAAAGAATAGGGCCCTACGTATTAATATATGTGGCTTCCAATATATGCAGATGCGCCCCACACAATGAGCCTGACTGACAATCTTAAATTAGTTGTCAGCGTAATTCTTAGCACACTGAGGATTCTTTAGCAAATGTTGTCCAATCGCAGAATCACATCTAATGTTAGACACTGTGTTTTGAGTTTTACAAGCAGGGGCCGTTTGGGTATGGTCTGTATTGCGAACAGTGACCGGGACACGCTGTTTGATAGGATCTGCGCCAGTCTTTGGGACATTCGGCCTACATACCTAGCATCACATTGGCACTGAAATTCATATACCACATTACTCATTTGCGTGAGAGGCAGAACGTATCTTTGGCTTGACAGCAGCATCCTGTTAGTGGCGAGTACCACTCCTGTTACTGCTGCATAGCAGCAGCGTGAAACAGCTAGCTTCTCAAATTTTTGATATACCTTACCCTTCCAGTGTAATCTGAGGTAGACTGGGCACTTTTCAGTGTCGAAAGTGACAGCCTTAGGCCTGTTCATGAGTTTGCGCGATAAACAGCATGAAATGCTCTGATCAGCGTAGCCATTATCTCTTTAATGCGTCCTATTTCAGCATCAAGCTTGCATTGTGAGCAAATGGCTTGGGCCCTATTTACAAGGTTGCTGATAAGACTAATCTTATAGCGTGTGGAACTGTAAGAATCCCAACGCATGTATTGACCAATGGAGGTAGACTTGCGGTAGACCATGGTAGAGAATCCCTAGAAGATTTCTCAACTAGTACATCAAGGAAAGGGAGTTCATTTGATTGCTCCATTTCAAAGGTGAATTTGAACGCAGGATGGAGCCCATTAAGATATGTAAGGGAATTATTACATACACCTGCGGATTTAAATATAACGAACGTGTCATCCACGTATCGGAAATATGCAAGGAGTAGGAGGTTAGGTGTCATTCCATCGAAGACACATTTCTCATGGAACCCAACAAAGATTTTTGTGAGAGCTGGGCCTAGAGGGGGTCCCATGGCAACAGCATCTACTTGGGCATACACAGTGTCCTGAAAGCTGAACTCAACGACGTGAGTTGCCGAGTCCATAAGCTCAATGAATGCTGATTTATGCAATGGGGGCAGGTCTAGATCGACAGGATATACTGTTGCAGCACAAATATCTGTTGCTTCCATAAGTGGAACATAGTGAATAGGCTAGCAGTGTCAAATGAGCACATGGACACAGCATTGCTATCGATCTGTAAGCCCTGTATGGTCTTCGCAAGTGTGAAGGAATCCTTTCACCATGTATCTGGAAAACATGCTCAAAACTGGTTGTAACAATCTGTCCAACCATTTGGCCAATTCATGCTGTGCAGAATCAATCGATAAGATAGGGCATAAAGGGACACCATTTTTGTGTGTCTTGGCAGCCCATACATATGCACAGTAACTGCAGATGTCAGTGAAGTAAACTGAAGAGCTCTGCATTTGGCTGTCTGGTGACCCTAAGTTTGTGAAAACAGTGCCCCCCTCAGTTGTTGTCAGGTAGGTGTGCCAGGCCTGCAAATACAGATGTAACATATGCGGCCAAAATGTGCTGGCCACTGATCAACCTGTTTTGCCTTTCTTTCATGAAGTGACACCGAAAGTGTTGGGTACCTCCAAGAAGGCATTCAACATGAGACCATAAGGCATTTATATACTTTATCAAGCCGGCATTTCTTTTGCAAATAGGGTCCTCTGTATGTACTCATTGTCTGCCAAAACAAGGCATGTTTACCTCAGTTTGCTGGGATTAGTATGCACGTTGTGGTAGCTGGATACAGGACCCACCTTACTTTGGGATAGTTACTGCACCCAAGTTACACTGCATCACTCCATAAACAAGATCCTTCAGAGTCTCTTTGGGAAGGTAAATGTTCTTCTGTATTCTCTTGTGTACTATACAATATTGTACATTTTTTGGTACATTTCTCAATACTATGCTATTTGTACTGCATCATTGGCTTGTTCCATGCTTACCAAGAGTCTCAACAGACAATTTGTGGAATTATTTTTGTGGGGGACAATATTCTCATTATGAAAAGTTTAGCTTTAACACATTGCCCAAAAAGTGAATCGGGGAAGTTATGCCAGCTAAACCATTTTGATTGATGGTCACAATAATACACAAGGAAATAAGATTATCAAACCTTTTTCTTGAAAGAAGGGAAATATAACCAAAATAGCTGAAATAAAAAATGCTGGAAACCTGAAATGAAAACAGAAAATGCTGGCTGTGTGCAACAGCTTGACCAGCAACTTCAAAGAGAATGTTTAATATCTTATGAGCAAATAAGATTCTGCATATTGGACTGTTCTCGCAGAGTAGTACATTACTAAGAGCAAAAAAAGTTGCTGTTTCAACAGATGCTACATAAACAAAGAAGAATTTCAGCTCCTTAATGTTTATATGAACTACATGTTCTTAGGGTGATGAAGCGGGCTATACAGAGCACAATTCATTCTCTGCAACACAATGCTCATTGATGCCACTTTAACGATTATTGTTTATTTCTCCCGTAGCTGGACAGCATTAATTTACATCACTGATTTTCTGCCTTTTTATGCAAAAATAAACCATCAGTGGCTCAATATCCATTCTGAAATAACTAGATGCACACAAACAGTCCCAAGTGTGCTGCAGGCGTACATTTGTCTTCTGAATTGAATTATAAGCTTGATAACTGAGTCAATTCTACCTTCCTAGGCTAAGCCATACATTTTCAAATATTGAGTATATTAAAAAATATATTACATTTATGGAATTCTGTCATTGGAATGAAAAGGCATAGCACGTGATATTTCTAGCTAGTAGAATTTGCATTACAAAGCAATCTACTGAAAGATATGCTGAACTCGCCTCCATAATGGATGAGTACATGGGGAAAGGTCAGAGAAGTGAAAGTTTAAGTCTGTTTCACTCTCAACGGACAATGCCAAATCTCCCAACATTATTATTTTAGTCTCACTTTAAAATACATATTATTATATGTCTAATATATTGTTAAACATAATGTATGTTTATATTATTATCGGTTTGTCGTTGCTGCATTATGTTTCTTTTTTCTTTGTTATGTCACATTGACACATCTATTGACAGATCCTTTAGATCCTTGTGGCATCAAGGAGCCCTAGCAAAACCGGAGTCAATGGGGATCAGGGGCAAAACTCTCCACTGGTTGGAGTCGCACTTAGTACAAAGGAAGATGGTTGTGGTTGTTGGAGGTCAATCATATCAGTTCCAGGACATCACTGCAGGAGTTCCTCAGGGTAGTGTCCTAGCCCCAACCATCTTCAGCTGCTTCATCAATGACCTCCCTTCATTATAATTTCAGAAATGGGGATGTTCGTTGATGATTGCACAATGTTCAGCACCATTCACGATTCCTCAGGTACTGAATCTGTCCAGGTCCAAATGCAGCAAGACCTGAACAATATCCAGGCTTAGGCTGACAAGCGGCGAGTAACATTTGTGCCACACAAGTACCAGGCAATGACTATCTCCAACAAGAGAGAGTCTAACCATCGCCCCTTGACATTCAATGGCATCACCATCGCTGAATTCCCTACTATCAACATCCTATTGATCATCAATATCATTGACCAGGAACTGAACTGGTCTAGCCATATAAATAATGTGGCTACAAGAGTAGGTCAGAGACTACGAATCCTATGGCAAGTAACTCACCTCCTGACTCTCCAAAGCCTGTCCTCCATCTACAAGGCACAGGTCAGGAGTGTAATGGAATACGCTCTACTTACGTGGATGAGTGCAGCTCCAACAACACTCACCAAGCTTGACACCACTGAGGACAAAACAGCCCACTTGATTAGCACCCCATCCACAGACATTCACTCCCTCCAATTCAACACAGTGGCAGCAGTGTGTACCATCTACAAAATGCAGTGCAGCAACTCACCAGGCCTCCTTGGAACGCACTGTCCAAACCCACAACCGCTACCATCTAGAAGGACAAGGGCAGCAGGCACTTGGGAACATCACCACCTGGAAGTTCCCCTCCAAGCCACTCACCATCCTGACTTGGAAATATATCACCGTTCCTTCACTGTCACTGGGTCAAAATTCTGGAACTCCCTTCCTACTTTGTGTGTACCTACACCACATGGACTGCAGTGGTTCAAGAAGGCAGCTCACCATCACCTTCTCAAGAGCAAGTGGGATGGGCAATAAATGCTGGCCTAGCTGGCGACACCCACATCCCGTGTATGAATAAAAAGAGATAGGTTTTCATTTTATACTCTTTACAACCCAAAATAACCCTTATTTTAGTCTGTGCCAGGAAAGATATACAATTTAATAGGAAAACCTTGAGCAAGATGCATCTTTAAGGCATTTAGTTATCTTCCAAGAGACACAGTTAAATCAATGTTTTGGGTGTGAGTCTAGATCAGACCTCCCACCAGGGAAATCTATGATAGAGACTGGACGAGGAGAGAGAGAACAGAACCAGGAAGAATTCTGTAGAATAGGATTAAGATAAAATAATGGGCTAGATTTGCTGCCTGTGCACTCCCAGCATGGCGCTCTCTCTGCTAGAATTACATATTGTACAATCGCACATTCCCAATGCATGATTTTCTGTACTATCACACTCTGTGTGCAAATTTCCCCAATGGGTCTACGAGAACAGTCCGGTGTGCAGAGTCTTATATACCGCAGAATATTCATCATTCTCTTATAAATTGCTAATCGCGCTGTTGTACACGTTCAACATTTTCTGTTTTTATTTCCGATTTTCAGGATATTTTTATTTGAATTATTTTGGTTATATTTCCCTTCTTTCAAGAAAAAAAAGGTTGATAATCTTATTTTCTTGTATGTTCTGGAGCAGGCATGATTTCCCTCATTCACTTTGAATCAGCTTTCTGGAGACTTGGTGGTGAATGTTTTAAAACCAAACTTTTCAGAATGTAAAAAAAAAACCAAATTCCACAAATTGATATTCATAAAAATGGCATGAATATCGAAAAGGAATCTGATAATACCCAAAAAGATGTTGTAAACTTTGCGTAAACAAACCCAGAGTTGGATTATTCATGGGTCTTTGCTTGTTTTCATTCAAAATGAGTTTTATAAAACTCAAAGTAAAATCCCAATGCAAAAGCTGGAATATCATTGGCAGGTTCATTTAAATACTTCTGCATGCAGCCTTGGAATCTTAACGAGGCTATGACACAAAAAGATACATATCTGTATATATTCAGGGAAATGATAAGTACTATAAGTACTGATGTGCTTTGCACACCAAAGGCTGAAGTCTACGGGACACTGGGCAGGATCTTCCGGTCGTTGAGCGGGGGTGGGGCCCACTTGCTGACACGTAAAATGATGCGGGATGACGTCGGGTGGAACTTCCGACGTCACCCCGTGTCATTTCAATTTGCAGGTCGGCGGGGGCGCAGCCGAGTCAGCTGCGCGCCCACCGACCTGTCAACGGCCTATTGAGGCCATTGCGAAACTAATCAAAATCATTAATGGACCTGCCTGTCCAACCTTAAGGTTGGCAGGCAGGCCGGGAGCCCTGGTGGGAAGTAGAAAAAGCATGAAGCCTCATCCACGAGCGGGATGAGATTTCGTGCGGGTGTTTAAATTTTTAATAAAGGTTTCAATAAAAGTTATGGACATGTCCCAACTCGTGTGACAGTGTCACATGAGGGGACAGGTCAGGGAAATTTTTCTATCATTTGTATTGCAAATTTTAATTTGGAGCCAATCTCCCTGAGGCAGCACTTAGCCTCGGGGAGATCAGTGCGCTCTTTCGTGCGCATACGCGAAAGAGCGCACTCCTGGCTGAGGGAATCCCCCCCCCCAACTGGGCATGGCGCTTCCTGGTGGATGTCACGCTGGGCGGGCTTTAATTGGCCCGCCCACGTAAAATGGCGGTGCGCCCCCAATCGTGGGCGCCGATTGGAGGCGGGCCCACCCGCACCCGCTCCTGCACATCCCCCCCAATGAGGGGAAAATTTTTCCCACTGTATTCCCCGATCACCCAGCTAAAAAATCGGTGGAGAGACCCCCACTCACCATAGTGATGGCTGCCCCTCAACAAATTAATGCTCGGAGCATGGTGGGAGGCAAAGGGGGAAGAATGACCTTGAAGGGGGGGTGGTGTGCCTCCAGTGGGCACAGAGGACTTGCAAAGGAGGCTCCCCACCAACTTGACTAACACCAGCTCTCACGGCTAAATTTGCCACGCTTCCCATATGGCATGGGCCTCCCCCGGCTGTGGATAAGAAATCAGTGGGGCTGGGCTGAGACCCTTAAGTGGCCACTTAAGGGTATCAATAGGCCCAAGGTCGGGCAAGCCACCTGGTGCCTCCACTGCCCCCTGTAAAATTTGACATGGGTTGGAGGCAAGCAGGACAAGTGCTGAATTTTACATGCAGCCACCGTTTCACCCCCCCCACCCCCACCCCCACCCCCACTCAACACCCCGCCCCCCCGCCCCCCACCTCCACCAAACCCCCCATCCCCCCACCTTCAAACACACCCCCAGGGCAGCATAAAATCCAGACCCAAGAGCACATATTAGGAATTCAGGCACACTACCACAATCCTATGTTTCTCCATGTCTTTATTTTAATAGATGTAAGATCAGGGAGACTGCAAATCAGAATCTGCCAGATGTGCTCCTGTCAAACAGATCTGTGCCAGGAGCTCTGAGACAAAAAACTTACTTCGTAAATGTCTGCAAGCACTCAAACACACACGCAGGCACAGCTGTTGCAGAAAGAATCAAATGCAAAATGATGTCTTAGATTGGCCTCCCTAACTTTCCACTCTCCTGCACCCATTCTGTGCCTGCATAGCTTGTACAGGCGTTTCAAACATCGACTTTGTGATTCTTAATTGACATAATTGAATGTCAGCAGGACTAGTTTTGAAGGGAAGCTCTTTTGGAAGAGTGGTAGACAAAATAATGCCTTGGAGATTTGATCATTTGAGATATTAATCAGAAGAGAATCTCATTCTGAGTGACTGTCCTGCTTGATTGTTGAATAGATTGAACAGCAATATGAATGTTTTCTTACGGCTAGCTGTACGATAGAACGTCCAGAGCAGAACTAATGACATCTTGTTCTTGTTTTCTGTTAACTGCAGTCCTTGAGCATATTGGTGATGGGAAAAACTATCTAATTCATTGGACAAATGGCTTTCCAAAGTGCTTCCTTTATATTCAGACAATTTAGTCCCCAAGAAGTCCTTACTGTGGTTGACTGTGTCCTTGCAGTGGCTGATTCATCCTCAACAACGTACCTCCCTGGGGTTATCTGTGACTACAATGGCACAAAGCTGGTTGTCCATTTCTGCAACGGAAAAAAGGTGAGTGTGATGTGTGAGTTTATATGGTGAAAGTGCGCTCAGAAAATATTCGTTAAAGATATTAAAAAGCTGTAATCTGTCCATTTCTATATTCAAAATTGAATTGTTTTTATTCAGACATTTTTCTTATACTATTGACTATTATTGAATATTCCTCCGATCACAGACATTGTAAATGCATTTGTGAAGATTTCCTCCATTCAGTATTTCTGGTAAAATTGTAAACTTCTTCTTTTAAAAGGTACTTACAATTTTACAGTACTTACCCCGTCCGGCAGAGAAAGTCTTCCAAAAGCATTGCGATATCATTTACAAAGCAACAGGAGAATGTTTACCTCTTTGCTTTATACAGCAAGTACCACTTTCAGTCTACCTTTACAAAACTCACAATTATTTACCTTTGAGGGGTAATAATGGTAATATCACTGGAGTAGTGATCCAGAGGCCCAGGCTAATTTAATTAACTAAAAGCTAGTCTCAGTAATGGTGTAGTGAAACTATCATTGATTGTCATTAAAATCCATCTGGTTCACTAATGTCCCTTCAGGGAAGGAAACTGCCATCTTTACCTGGTCTGGCCGACATGTGACTCCAGACCCACAGCAATTTGTTTGACTGTACCATCTACAAGATGCACTGCAGGAACTCACCAAGACTCTTTAGACAGCACCTTCCAAACCCACGACCACTACCATCTAGAAGGACAAGGGCAGCAGACACATGGGAAAACCACCATCTGGAAGTTCCTCTCCAAGCCACTCACCATACTGACTTGGAAATATACAGCCATTCCTTCACTCTTGCTGGATCAAAATCCTGGAACTCCTATCCTAACGGCACAGTGGGTGTACCTACACCACGTGGACTGCAGCGGCTCAAGAAGGTAGTTCACCATCACCTTCTCTAGGGCAAGTAGGATGTGGTCAAAACAATGAGTGTTGAAGACATGATCGGAGTTTGCATTACTTGAAAGGTTGTCAGTGTAAGGAAGGTGAATGAACACTCACAGTGAGAGTTGAAACTGCAGCACCCAGGAGCTTTGCTGATATGAGTTCAACTCCCTTGAACCTCTAGGCTCTGCAAATCCTCAAAGCCAATTCCTTCAGCTCAGTCTCCATTGTTTAAACGCATTTATATTTAAATCAACAGGTGTGGATAAAAACGTCTACTTTGCAACTTTTAAACAGGTTAATCACGGCAATTAATTATAGTCCACAAAGGACCATGGGCACCACTCTACATTAGAGAGAGAGACAATAAGTTATATAGCTTGAGAGGCACCACTCTGCATTAAGCTTGGGGCAAGGCAAGGAAGGAGGCCTCCATGAACTACCACAGCTGGTATGGGCATTGAACCCACATTGTTGGCATCATTCTGCACCACACACTAGCCATTAAAACTAACCAACCCCCACAGGTTAATCATGGCATAGTCATGTTAAATAGAGGAGCTTTTTCTCTGTCTTTAATCTCTATTTGGGCTACTCGTTTCAAAAGAAAAGCCAGTAAAACTTGGAAATGAAGAGCGCCAGTAGTGCTTATCTGAAATGGACTTGACGTGGGCCGGATCGACCCCAGGATGTTGGGATTCTTGCTTTTCCTGATATATATTAATGATCTAGATCTTGGTGTGCAGGGGACAATTTCAAAATTTGCGGATGACATGAAACTTGAAAGGATTCTAAACTGTGAGGAGGACAGTGTAGAACTTCAAAAGAACATAGAAAAATTGGTGAAGTGGGCAGATAGGTGGCAGATGAAGTTCAATGCAGAGAAGTGTGAGGTGATGCATTTTGGTAGGAAGGGCATGGAGAGACAATATAAAATAAAGGATACAATTCTAAAAGGTGTGCAGGAGCAGAGGGACCAGGGTGTATATGTGCATGGGTCATTAAAGGTGGCAGGACAGGTGGAGAGAGCAGTTAATAAAGCATATAGTATCCTTGGCTTTATTAACAGGGGCATAGAGTACAAGAGCAAGGAGGTTATGCTGAACTTGTATAGGACACTAGTTCGACCTTAGCTGGAGCATTTGATACAGTCCTGGGTGCCACACTATAGGAAGGATGTGAATGCATTGGAGAGAGTGCAGGAGACATTTATAAGAATGTTCCATGGATGAGAAACTTCAGTTATGAAGATAGATTGGAAAGGTTGGGACTGTTCTCCTTGGAGAGGAGAAGGCTAAGAGGAGATTTGAAAGAAGTGTTCAAAATCATGAGGGGGCTGGGCAGAGGAGATAGGGAGAAACTGTTACTGCTGATAAAAGAATCGAGAATGAGAGGGCACAGATTTAAAATGATTTGCAAAAGAAGCAAATGTGATTAAAAAAAACTTTTCCGCACAGCAAGTGGTTCAGGTCTGGAGTGCACTGCCTGGAAGTGTGGTGGACGCAAGTGCAATCGAGGCATTCAAGAGGGCATTAGATGATTAGTTGAATGGAAACAATATGCAAAGGGGGAAAAGGCAGGAGAATGGCACTAAGTCATAATGTTCATTTAGAGAGCCGATGCAGATATGATGGGCCCAATGGCCTCCTTCTGTGCTGTAAGAATTCTGTGATCCTATATACCTTAAAATGGCACTCCAGTATTACTGGTGCCAGTATTACTGATTTTTACCGGGATTTGACATTTTGAACTGGTTTTTCCTCCTGTTGCTTTCAGTTATCCTGCTCCTTTCTTTAGCTGTGGTGGGATAAATACGGAGACTCCAGGGCTTGAATTTTTCAGGTTTAGATGGGCTATTGGAAGTTGGGTACTTTCCCGACCCTGTGACCCCGTCTCCATCCTGGAGAAACCTGCCTGCCCTCTTTACATGTCAGGGAGACAGGCATGGGCTGGAGACAGGCCCATTGCCTCCAAAAGCAGGCCTGAGGCAGAAATGGGCCCAGAGACAGGGTCAGGCCAATGCTGGCGCGGCTCAGCTTTGAGGCCCACCTTTGTGGATGAGAACATCGGTGACTCGTACAATAAATGAAGTAATGCAGATCTTTTTTTTTTGGACGTGGGACTTCTGGGTCTGGCATTTTCCCAGCCTCGCCTCCATTTGGGACCATAAAAATTCCGCCCGGATGGAGACGGGGTCACAGGGTCTGAACACACTTTTTTGTGATCAAAAGTAATGGTGCCATCAGCTAATGGGAAGTGTACTTTTCTAGGGAGGGGTTAATTTTTCCGGTCTACCCTCGAATCTGCTGCTGCCCAGCTGAGAGCTGGTAAACCCAGCTGTGAAGCGAAGGTAAATTTAATGCCAGTCACACCTGGGATGTGAGCTCCCAACTCGCTGATGCTTTACTTTGTTTAACAACTGCAACCTGAAGGCTACTTCAGAGAATGAATTATTACCATTAAAAATATTTCCCATTAGTGTCACGATCAATTCTTTGCTGTATTGCAAGACAATAAAGGGTTGAAAGTGCGACGTGTGGTATTAGTAACAAACACATTAACACATTCATATAAAATTGCTTTTTCTGCTATTTTAAGTAAGGCAATTAGTTTAAAATTTTTCTACTTTTTCATTGCATCAACAACACAGCCATAAGCCGATGGAAACTGTACTTTTACATTTAAAGGTAGTGGGGAAAGGAATATCATATGTACAGGCCTTCTATGATCTGCTAGAATGGCAGGTCTAAGCATTATAGCAATGAGCCCAGAGACAGGGTCAGGCCAATGCTGACACGGCTCAGATTTGAGGCCCATCTTTGTGGATGAGAACATCGGTGGCTCGAACAATAAATGAAGCAATGCAGATCTTTATTTTTGGACGTGAGACTTCCGGATCTGGCATTTTCCCAGCCCCGCCTCTATTTGGGACCATAGAAATTCCGCCCACACACTTTTTTTGTGATCAGAAGTAATGGTGGCATCTTGTCAATCTGCTATATTACCTCCACAACTATAATATTAGCATTTGTATTCCACTCGGAGTCAGCCTCAGGTACACAGATCTTGCACATTTGGCTGTAAACACTCTGGATTGCTGGGAAGACCCAAGTCTTCCTAATTAAGCTCCATCTATAACTAATCTTGGAAATTTACTTTTAGTTTGATGGGAGGGAGTTTTACCAGCACGGATCGACACACTTTAAAGTGAGCTATTGACATGCATTAAGGCTGTGTTATTTACGCCCAGATAACTTGCCTATTCATAAGCTCTCTTTACACATCAGATTTTTGTCAATTATAGATGTAAGGTCAGCAGTTACCATCTAATATTGTCAAAGCCGACCGACTGATGGTAGTGATCTTTTGCCTTCCAGCTGTCAGTATGTAGAGCCCCAGAACTGCTTCTGGCTCTCAGAGGACCAGTTTCAATCAGCTGTGAAGATTTACAAGAAGGGGCACTGGGAAAATGACCAACACTCTGAAGACAAGCAAAAAACAGCATTCAGAAGATGAATTAGCAGAGTTCAATTTTTCCAGTTCATCAACAGGCACTCTATGCTGATGGATTAATGCAGTCAGATTAATATGAAATGATTTTATGTTCTTGTTGAATTATAATGTGAAAAACTGAGTATATTCTTACTTTCAAAAGATGTTTTCTTTGCAAATGATTGTTCCCTCCTTCATCTCAAGTCCCTAGATTGTCTCTCCTTGTTCCACCCTTTCTTGTCTTTTTCTATTTTATCGATGCTTTTGTAATCATTCCATCTCTGAACTTTCCTCTTTTGATCCTCCAAGCAACAAATATGCCATCCTACTTGAAGTTCCTCTATTCAATTGATTGTACCTCTAATTCGTGCCCAGAATCTCACAACTGTGCAACTTAGCTCAGCTGCCATTTCTCCCACAATCAGGTTTAGCATCACCTTACCACAGTTTGTTGATTTGTCGTTTCTCTCCTACCGTGGTGATGTTCGCCACTGCGGTCTTATCCTTTCACCCAGCTTTCTCTGAAAAAGAAATCTGATGTCTGAAAGCTTCCTCACCGCAGAAGTTTGCATTTTCTTTTCTATGTTTTTGGTGATATTACAGGACGAATAACTAAAACATACTTCACCTCATCCTCACCAACCTGCCTGCCGCAGATGCATCTGTCTATGACAGTGTCGGTAGGAGTGACCAGCTCACCGTCATTGTGAAGTCCTGCCTTCACATTGAGGATATCCACCATTGTGTTGTGTGGCACTACCACCGTGCTACATGGGGTAGATTTAGAAACGATCTAGCAACTCAAGACTGAGCAACCATGAGGCGCTGTGGGCTATCAGCAGCAACAGAATTGTATTCAACTACAATCTGTAAGCTCATGGCCCAGCATATCCCCCACTCTACCATTACCATCAAGTCAGGAGATCAACCCTGGTTCAATGAAGAGTGCAGGAGGACATGCCAGGAGCAGCACCAGGCACACCTAAAAATGAGGTGTCAATCTGGTGATGTTACAACACAGGGCTACTTGTGTGCCAAACAGCATAAGCAGCAAACAACAGACAGAGCTAAGCGATCCCACAACCAACGGATCAAAGCTCTGTCGTCCTGCCACATCCAGTCACGAATGGTGGTGGGTAATTAAACAACTCAGTGGTGGAGGAGGCTCCACAAATATCCCCATCCTCAATGATGGAGGAGCCCAGCACATCAGTGCAAAAGATAAGGCTGAAGCATTTGCAACAACCTTCAGCCAGAAGTGCCGAGGGGATGATCCATCTTGGCCTCCTCCAGTGGTTCCCAGCATCACAGATGCCAGTCTTTAGCCAATTCGAATCATGTGCTGTGCCCCTAGCTAAGCTGTTCCTGTACAGCTACAAGACTGGCATCTAACCGGCTTTGTGGAAAATTGCCCAGGTATGTCCTGTATACAAATTCAGGACAAATCCAACCCGGCCAATTACTGCTCCATCAATCTACTCTCCATCATCAGTAAAGTGATGGAAGGTGTCATCAACAGTGCTTTCAAACGGCACTTGTTTAGCAATAACCCGCTCACTGATGCTCAGTTTGTGTTCCAGCAGTTTCACTCAGCTCATCACAGCCTTGGTGCAAACATGGACAAAAGAGCTGAACTTCAGAGGCGAGGTGAAGGTGACTGCCATTGACATCAAGGCCACAGTTGACCGAGTGTGGCATCAAGGAGCCCTCCAGCAAAACTGGAGTCAATGGGAATCAGGGGGAAAACTCTCCACTGGTTGAAGTTATATTTTGTGCAAAGGAAAATGGTTGTGGTTGTTGGAAGTCGATCATTTCAGTTCTAGGACATCACCGCAGGAGTTCCTCAGGATAGTGTCCTAGGGCCAATGATCTTCAGCTGTTTCATCAATGACCTTCCTTCCATCCTAAGGTCAGAATTGGGGATGTTCGCTGATGATTGCACAATGTTCAGCACCATTAGTGACTCCTCAGATACTGAAGCAGTCCATGTCCAAATGCAGCAAGACCTGGACAATATCCAGGCTTCAGTTGACAAGTAGCAAGTAACATTCACACCACACAAGTAGCAGGCAATGACCATCTCCAACAAGAAAGAATCTAACTGTCACTCCTTGACACTCACTGGCATTACCATCATTGAATCCCCCACTATCAACATCCTGGGGTTTACCATTGACCAGAAACTGAACTGGACTAGCCGTATAAATACTGTGGCTACAAGAGCAGGTCAGAGGCTAGGAATCCTGCGGCGAGTAACTCACCTCCTGACTCCCCAAAGCCTGTCTACATGTACAAGGCACAAGTCAGGAGTGTGATGGAATACTCTCCATTTGCTTGGATGAGTGCAGCCCCAACAACACTCAAGAAGCTTGACACCATCAAGGACAAAGCAGCCTGGCTTGATTGGCACCACATCCACAAACATTCAGTCCCTCCACCACAAGATGCACTGCAGGAATTCACCAATGCTCCTTAATCAGTACCTTCCAAGCCCACGACCGCTAGCACTTGGAAGGACATGGACAGCAGACACATGGGAACACCAGCACCTGGAAGTTCCCCTCCAAGCCACTCACCATCCTGACTTGAGAATATATCGCCGTTCCTTCACTGTCTCTGGGTCAAAATCCTGGAACTCTCTTCCTAATAGCACTGTGGGTGTACCTACACCACATGGACTGCAGCGGTTGATGAAGGCAGCTCACCACCACCTTCTCAAGGGCAACTAGGGATGGGCAATAAATGCTGGCCCAGCCAGTGAAGCCCACATCCCATGATTCCATAAGAAAAAGAAAAAATAGTGATATCTTAATGGCCTACTATAAAAGCTTATTTTACTTAAAGTTACGATTTGCCTGATATTTAAAGGTTACAGCGCTGCACTCAACATTTCTTAACTTACTCTCTTAGTTGAGTGCCCTGAGATATTCTTGGTAATTTCCTTACAAATGCAATGACAGATGAGCACCTGAGTACGAGACACTGAGGTTGTAATATATACTTAAAATGGAACTGATACTTAGGACTGGATTTAATGCTACCCAGCTGTTCGGCTTGATGGCAGGAAGCACAAATCCAGTGGGCACCATGCCCACTGCTTATACACCCACTCTTACCCTCACCGTAACTTTACCAGTGGTGGCGGGGGGGTGGGGGGGGGGGGGGGGGTGGAATTGTGTCAGGCTGGTGAGCCAATCAAGGCCATTAAGTAGGCAATTCATGCACACTTAAGGGCCTCATCCCGCCGACACCAGGAGTGGCCCATGCCAAGCGTTCAGCCCAGCAGCTTTCCCTGGGCAAGCTGGTGGAGGCAGGGTGTGGTTTCTCCTTAGTAAGTTCCTGGGCCAATTGGAGAACACCCCTCCCCCCCAACCACCCCCACCCCCCCCAACCCCCCAACAAGGTGCAAGCACCCCAGGTTTCATTCCATCATTTCTACCTTGGCCACCATCCCCCTCACTGCCAGCTTGGTCCCAGCAAGACCTCAGACTCACCTACCAATTTGGATCCAGCGGCAAACACCTTTTATTCTGCCTCGCTGCAGTACCAGCAGTGGCTACCACTTACAGTGGCCCTGCTGCTGGCCTCTGACTGCTCAGCAGCTCTCTGCGGTGGGACTCCCTGTTGCTGAGAGGTGTAAGTCCTGCTTCAAGTCAATTAACAGCCGATATGTCATTTAATTCCTGCGGTGCAGCCATCCGGAGCAGGTATAGACTGGCCCCCTGCCCTTGACTTTTTAGCCAGGGTTGGCGTAGACTATGTGCTACAAGTTATTAATAACAAAAATCAGAAGGTGCTAGCCTGTAAGTATCTGTAAGGGAAAAGGCTGGGTTAGGTCTGACACTTTGGATCAGTTCCCTTTGTCTGAACTGAACACCAAAACATTTTTGTAAAGCTGTATAAAGAGAAGTAGAGACTTAAGGTACTCCATTCACAGTGAAGGAAGTTAATAGGTTGAATGACTTTCAAAAAGCAAAATACTGCAAATGCTAGAAATCTGAAATAACCATGAAAAATGGGGGTTCTTTCTCCAGAGACCCTGTCTGACCTGTTGAGTGTTTTCTGCTTTTATTTTTGAATATTAATAGAAAACTGTTAAGTGATATGAGAGACCATTGCATTGCTGAAGAGACATATAAAGATCAATATCGTTCAAATAGTTAGGAGAGTGAAAGTCTGGGACAGACCCACACCAACAACGGATGAGAAAAGGAGAAAATAGAGGAAGAGAAGAAAAGGACTTCAAGGGGAGAGTTTTCCCCATGTCGGGTGGGCCAAGCAGGAGTGGGCACAGGCAGGCGCGGACCCGATCGCCGCCCATGATCAGTTTCGCGCTGCCGTTTTACACGATTAAGGTCTGTCCAGCGTACTTCAGGACTCCTGTGCATAGCGGGAGTGTGCGTGCGGCGGTGGGCGTGCTCAGTCCGCAGGGTCCAATGGCGACCCGTTAGCCTGTATAAAGGAAGCACTGGCAGCCTTGGAAAGGCTGCTCACAATGGCTGGGTGAAGGGCTCTGCAGAGGGGCAATGGAGGTGACGCAAGTCCGGAGGGTAGGCCATCAGGGCAGGCCTGGCCAGAGGGTAGGCCAGCGGGGCAGTGTGCCCCTCGTTTATCAGATGAGTGCCCAGCTGTCCTGCTGGAGGAGGTGGCAGCGCGGCGGGAGGTCCTTCTTCCGAGGGACGGGAGGCGGAGGCTCCCCCCCACTTGGCCAAACATGCGTGGGAGGAGGTGGTCGAGAGTGTGAGCTCCCATGATGTGGTGGGCGCACATGGCTCTATTGCCGCAAAAGGTTCAAGGATCTCCAGCGCTAGGGAAGGGTGAGTTCCATGTTGCCTCAAGTCACTTAATGCAGCCGTCACCCTTTTCCCCCCAACACCCCCCCTCTCCACACACACTCCAGCGCCAACTCTGAGTACAATAACGTCATTGAATTCCTCACGACATGGATCCCTCACTGGGTGTGACAGCAGAGATTGCCCATGCCCAGTTCACCCTGAGAGGGTTGAGCTAGAATGTGCCCTGCATCCACAGCATGTGTGGCACTGACGCCCAGAGTGTAAAATGGGGTTGAAAGTAGGTCTGGCAACATCTGTGGAGAGAGAAACAGAAACCTTAGAAGTACTGCTCTTCTCTCCGACAGGATTTCCGCTTGTCTCTTTTGCCATATTCACAGTATAAATTTCATCACATTTCCACTTCTCTTCAGCTCTGAAGAAGGGTCGTATGGATTCGAAGTGTTAACTCTGTTTCTCTCTCCACAGATGCTGCCAGACCTGCTGAGTTTTTCCAGCATTTTCTGTTTTTGTTTCAGATTTCCAGCATCCACAGAATTTTGCTTTTATCTTAATGTATATGCTGATTCTTTGAAAGATCTGGCTAACTAGTTCCACTCACCTGCTCAATTCCCAGAGCCCAGCAACTTTTTTTTTCCCCTTTTCAAGTATTTATCCAGTTCCCTCTTGAAAGTCACCATTGAATCTGCTTCCAAGACCCTTTCAGGCAGCACATTTCAGATCACAACAACTCGCTGTCTAAAATAAATTCTCTTCATCTCCCAGCTTGTTCTTTTGCCAATTATCTTAAATCTGCGACCTCTGGGGGCACTGACCCTCTTATCACTGGAAACAGTTTCTCCAAATGAGCAGAGTTTGAGGAAACAGGGCCTGTGTCCTCTAGAGTTTCGAAGAATGAGAGGTGATCTCATTGAAACTTACAAACTTCTTACAAGGCTTGTAGATAGGATGTTTTCCTTGGCCAGGGTTGAGTCTAGAACCAGGGGACACAGTCTCAGAATAAAGAGCAGACCATTTAAGGCTGAGATGAAGAGGAATTTCTTAACTCAGAAGTGGTATATTTTTGGAATTCTCTACCCCAGCGGGCTGTGGAAGCTCAATCATTGAGCATGTTCAAGACAGAAATTGATAGATTTCTGGATACTACTGACATCAAGAGATATGGGGATAGCACAGGAAAGTGGCATTGAGGGAAATGATCAGACATGATCTAATTGAATGGCAGAGCAGGCTTGAGGGGCTGAATGGTCTACTCCTGCTCCTAAGTTCCTACGTTCCTACATTTAATCTATCAAAATTCCTTGGAATTTTAAACAGCTCTAATAAATCTCCCCTTAATCTTTTCTGCCCTCAGCAGAATGCTACCAGAAGTCCCTCATATGAATATACATATAAATTAGGAGCAGGAGTAGGTCATTTGGTCCCTCAAGCCTGTTCCGCAATTCAATATGAGCACTGGCTGATCTGATCGTAGTCCAAAATTATGGCCCCAACTCATGCCTGATATTGTTCTGGTAAATCTCCCCTGCATCCTTTCCAAAACCTTCACATCCTTTCTAACGTGTTGTGTACAGCATGAGACACGGCATGATCCACAATGAGATGATTATTTTTGGTGGTATTGGTTGAGAGAGGATTGTTGGCCAGGAGACTAGGACAACTGTTTGCTCTCTTGCTCTTCTTTGAAATCTTTGACTGAGGTTGTAGATATTAGCTTAACATTGCATCGGAGGGATGAAGCATTTATTGGGTTGTACATTGTGAACCTAGATTATGTGCTGAAATTTTTAAGTGGGACTTGAACCTTCTGCCCAGAGGTAACAATGCTGCCAATGTAGACAAACTGAGAGAAGGAGAATGGGTAACAGTGGAAATCATGATAAGCAAAGAAAAAAGTTTAGATTTTTTTGGTTAAATGTTGATAGCATTTTTTGTTTCAAATTATTAATATTGCACAAGCTGGCATTTGATGAACTTTATTGCTTTTATGTTAAGATTTATTTTGGGTTGTCAGGGAGTTAAGGATGTCCCATAACCATTAACGGAAAACCAACTGGTTTAAATTAAAAAGAAATAATTTAACTTTTTGTTTTGACTGAGATTTCCTTTTTGTTAAATAGGTGCTTATATAAAGCCCACTACTGTGGCTGGTTCATTTTACATTCCAATACTACCTTGACCTTGTTCTGCTGAAATTGTACTTTTTATGGGTTAAAATGATTAATATAGTTCATTAACGTGTTTACTTTGCTATTTAAGGACTGTATTAATCCCTTCATTTTAAAATTGCCTGGAAATTGGAGAGAAATTCAATAGAAATACAGCAACATCACATAATGTAATTTCAAGCCATTCACCTCCCTGTGTTGATTGCTAACTCATGGCTTTGGGAGTATGACAGCCAATGAATGTGGCATTCACCTTGCGAAATAACTGTTGCCGATTTCCCAACAGTCTTATGTATCCCGCAATTGGTTGATCAAAAATTAATACACTTTATTTAAAAACAATTTCCTGACTGACATTTATTACACCTTATGCATTGTCCCAAAGTACATTACCATCAATTTGTTACTATTAAAATGTTATTTAAGCTAACTGGCAACCAATTTGTTCACAGCATGGCCCCCATGCAACAAATGATCAGCTGTTTTTGGTGGCGGCGGTTGAAGTGGGAATGTTGCCACTAGTAAGCATTAGTGGAGATGGTGGTGCAGTGGGAATGTCACTGAGTTCATTAATCTAGAGACCCAGGCTAATACCCCAGGGACACAGGTTCAAATCCCACCATAGCAGCTAGAATAATAAAGCTAGTTTCAGTAATGATCACGTTTGCCCCTTTAGGGAAATAAATCTGACATTCTTACCTGGTCTGCCCTACATGTGACTCCAGACCCACAGTGATGTGGTTGACTCTCAGTTCAAGGGCAATTGGGGATGGGCAGCTGCCCTTGCCAGTGACACCCACATCCCACAGGAAAAAAAGACTGTTCTCCGTCAAATAGTGCCATTTGAGCAGGCAGCTGTCATGCCGGGGTCCAGAGTGGGGAAACCAATGAAAACTGACCATCCAAATGAATGCAGAAAGGCGTTTTTTTTTTACCTCCAGGTTGCTCTACTGGGCGGAATTTTAACAAGAAAGCGAGCTCTGAGATCAGTCAGAGGCTTCTCATTAACAACAATGTTGTCTGTCTTTCTGGAAACTGGCACTCATCCAGCGCGGGATACATGTCAGTTCCCCATCATACAGGTGGATTGACATTGCCCACTGCAATTCGAGTATTTAAATTAAAGAACGCGATTTCACCAGGAAATATTCCTTCCCCCACCACAAAAAAAAATATATTCTGCAAAATGAAATGTACCTTTAAGATGTAAGAGGAGGCGGAATTATTTTCCTCCAGTTTAAAAAGATGTCTATCTCGCTGTTTTGGATCTTTTCTGAATCACCCGAGAATGCAGACAGGGTGGATACAATGTTAAGTTTAGTCCAATTGTCTTGAAAAGCGACACTTAAAAGATCCGTCTTAATACAGAGTAACGTGCTGACAACTAACGTAAAACCAATCAGGCTGCTTGGTCTTTTCATATTCCCGGGAAGAGAGTGCAAATGTGGGACACGAGTGGAAAAGTCGATGTGTGAATTAAATCGTGCGTATACTTAAAAATAAGAGTGTTGCCGGGCGAGGCGCCCAGTTTAGTACACACACTGTTTACAAGGTGCAAGGTCACTGGGTGGAAGTAAGTTTAACATTGAGTCAGGAGACAAAGAGAGAGAGAGAGAGGGAATTAGATACATGTTGGAGGAATGAAATATGCCCTGCAGCAAAAACATCAAGGCTAGTCAGTGCCCTCTACCTTCTCATTTCAGTCGGTCCATGCACTAATGCATATTAAGCAGATGATCTATGTGACGTTCAGAGTTGGACAGACAATGATCATTCAGAGTGTGACGAGTGATGAGATAGGAGATTTCTCTCCCCTCCCGCCTTATCTTTTCCATCTGACTCATGTCGTACCCCTCCCCTCCCACCTCTCTCCACACCCCACCTCAAAACTAGCAACAATCTCAACCTGTTGGGGATTCTCTCTCTCTCCCTCCCTCCCTCCCATGTTGCTACCCTGAACCAGCACAGTGCTGAATGGAGAGTGTGTGTGCCCTCTGCTAGAAACTGGAGGCATGGGTCTGAATGCGAACAGAAAAGCCGTCACTCAGTGAAAGGATCCATCAAGTTCTCCTGGGATCAGAGGAAGGGAATCAACACGTTAGGCGAACGGCGCAGTCGGCGTCAGCAAGTCAGGCTGAGAGGAGAGAGAGAGAGAGGGAGAGAGAGGGAGGGGGAGACCCAGGTAACAGGTTAACTCGAAATCACATCCAACAACAGGAGGATCAGCGCGAAAGCTTCACCCACCAAAGGTAAGGGGCGTGTGGGGAACTGAACAAATGAGGAGGAGGGAGTTTTACAGCGTGGAGAGAAAGTTGCCAGATCTCAGCATCTCACTACTGTGTTTGGGATGCTCCATGGACAGGAGCTGGTCTGCCTCAGCCAGTTAGGAAAGAGAGACTGGGAGACAATGGAGAGAGAAAGTGGATTAGTGAAAGAAACTAAAATTTGCAAACGTGGGGCGGGGGGATGAAGAGTTAATTGTTGTCCACTCCCTCCCTCCCTCCCTTAATAAATCTCCTAGTTGCTCCCACTGACGCTGCTGCTGGTTTTTGCTGGGGTCAATCCCCACTCTGACATTCTCGTTAACCCGAGAGCAGCGGATTGACGGCGATTTTGAGCCCAGGAGTCTCTTTACACTAATCTTACAATCCGTGTGTCTCCTTAATCCGGGGGGAGATGCTGCTCGCCTTTCCCTAAACGGGTTGTGGTTAAACGGGACAAATGTATAGTTTTTGGGGCTTTTTTTGGGGACTGGTACTGTGACAAAGTTATCCGCAAGAAGTTGAGAATTGGAAGTTGCTCCCTCAATCCCGAAAGAAGCATCTCTATTTTAGGGACCCCTACATGCACCAGCTTTCATTCAGTGTGAGATGAAACAAGGCCGGTGCCAGTCGTGGGTTTTTTTTGTTGTTGTTGTTAGATTCAAAGTGTAGACCCAGTGTGGAAATTCTTGCTTTCATTCGGCTATTTGAATCGCCATGGTTACCCGTCTAGTAACCATGGCGAGCGATCTCAGGTTTAAGGTAGATGAGAATTGAGAACAAACACTTGAAGCCTCGCAGCTCCCGTCAGGACACACTCCCCACACTTTCTCAGTAACATTCTGCCCCTGTGGATGTGTCCAATTCTCTCGACACTACACCCACAGGATTTTTAAATTAAGCATTGGAGTTATTTGGCAGATGTCCAACACAAAATAAATGCCCCTTAAAAAAAAAGAAACATGCCCATCTGCAGTTAAATTTGCTCCCAGGAACTGCCTGGAGCTCCAGGTGACATTTTCACTATCCCAATTCGTGGAGCACGGTTTTGTCCAAGCAAGTCTCGGTTTATTAGGAAACGAAAGCGAAATACTGCTGGAAATCTGCTGAACTGACAGCAGAAACTGCTGGGAATTCCCAGCGGGTCTCGCAGCCTCTGGAGAGGGAGAGGCAGAGTTAACTCGGTGACTCTTCAGCTCTTCCCGCTCCACAGAGAAACCCGCTGAGGCTTTTCGAGTATTTTCTGTTTTAATTTCCCTTGAATGGATAGTCACTCGGTGGCTGCTCGATTGCTTCCAGATGGGGGTTCCCTGAACGATGCCGGATGCTCTTTGATCGACTCCTTGGTATTCCTGATGTGAGAGCAGTTACAGGTAGTTACAGGTGGACTCAGTCATGATCTGAAACAAAAACAGAAAATGCTGGAAAAACTCAGCAGGTCTAGCAGCATCTGTGGAGAGAGAAACAGAGTTAACGTTTCGAGTCCCTATGACCCTTCTTCAGAACTTCAGCCCTGTTTCTGAGATCTCTCTCCACAGATACTGCTAAACCTGCTGAGATTTTCCAGCATTTTCTGTTTTTGTTTCAGATTTCCAGTATCCGCAGCATTTTGCTTTTATCTGGGTCATGATCTATTCAGATTTTGCATTGAAAATATCTGACATACACGACACAGAAGGCGTCCTTTCGGCCCACTGTTTCTGTGCTGGCTGAAACACAGCTATCCAGCCTAATTCCACTTTCCAGCTCTTGATCTGTAATCTTGTAGGTTACACCACGTGGGGTGGGTAATCAAGTACAGTATTGGATGAGACTCCATGCCAATGCCACCCTTTCAGGCTGTGAGTTCCAGACCCTCACCATCCTCTGGGCAAAATTGCTTTGACTTAAACACAGCAAATATCTGTCAAAATAGACCAGCCACCATTCTGCCATTCTTCAGTTCACTAACACACAAAATGAGTAGAAGATATATGTATTATCCAATACACCCTATTATTTAAATCTTTTTTTTTTAAGTGGCAACAAGTGTAAACTTGTTCTTGTTATTATCACGTTAATTAAAGACAATCGTAGTGGCTCTTCAGGCAATAAATGTTTTCGATGGTTTTTTTGTTATTTTTGTAAGTGATTTTTTGAACATTGCATCGAAAAGTTAACAATTTTTTGTCACCTCAGGCTAACTGAGCTAACTTACAAACATTACTGAAAAACTATCACATTGTGGTTTGTGGGTGGCGTTTGCTGTATGCTAATTGGCTGCCATGTTTCCTATATCTCAACAGTACCTCATTGGCTTTAAAGCAATTTGAGACATCTGGTTTTCATGAAAAGCAAGTCTTGCGTTTTCTTTATCATTTTCAGTATTAGAACAGCAGCCATAAGCTGCAATGTGTGTGTCACAAAAGTATAATAAGTTTCATAAAATTATTGTGGTTTATTGTAAAGTTGGTTTATGGGTGTGAGTGTAGCTGGTTCTGTGTGTGATTTAATTAAACTAGAGTCAGATCGGCTGCAAGCTTGAAATTGTCAAAAGATGTTTGGGGTAAAGGGCATTTGAAATGCTTAATGACTAAACATGGATGAGGTCTTAGCATGTAGGGTGTGAAGGAAATTTGCCTTTATAGATAAGTGAAGGAGTTGTTTGGGTTTCAAAGGGATGGTGGGATGTTTACAGCTAACAAGATAAATAGAGCAAGGTTATTATGTTTCTCTTTCCCTAAAGGTACTGATCATATTGGCAACATTGAAGTTTTTTATATTATGGGAAAAATACATTTCGAAAGATATATAGAACAATGGAATTTACAGATTAAAGAGGGAGATACATATGTAAAGAATGAGGAAGGTGATGATATGGGGCCAGATAAGAATTAAAAGGAGTGTGTAAAACAGCCACGGGGAAGCCTCCAGCCGTGTTTGCACAGGTCTGCTGTGTCCAGTAACTAAAGTTGGAGAAAAGCCTTTGGAATTCCACTGTCGAGTGGGTGCTGTGGTAAACCTGCTGGCTTGCTATTTAAATTTAAAGTCTATTTTGCATTGTTGCTTTAAAAGGGGGGGGGGGGGTGTAGTTTGGAGTCAGTTTAAATTAGGAATTTTGGGATTTGTTATAATAAGTAACTAATCTCATGTATGTGCTTGAAATCTTTTCTTCTGTTAATAAATGTTTTAATTTAGCTTTTAAAATCTCTAAAGGTGTTAGTGGACTCATTACTTTTGAATTCAGTGCCCAAATCTTCTCGTAATAAATACAAATTGCAAAACCGTTGTGATAGCATGATCAAGGTTCCCTTGTGGATTTGGTCCACCTGGCACACATCACCTGCCACGTCATAACATATTTGATATTTAAAATTCCTTGGTTGGTTTGGAGTTGGTGAATCTTAAAGCTATGAGTACGAGGAGGACATTGAACTCAGGAGTTGGTGTTGAGGGATTTTAAAGTGGTGAGACTGCAAGAATGGCTTTATCCATATTTCTTTCCTGGGAGTAGAAGACATAACTCTGATTGGTTTACAAAAAGTATTTAAGGGTAAGTTAATAGAATTGGCGGATAAGTTGCAGTTGAGATTAACAGACATAATTAAAGTGATAGCACAGCATTTGAATTTGAAAGGGATACTTGAAACTAGTGAGTCACAGTTAGAGGTAGTGAGACTTCAGTTAAAATGAAGAAGCCTGAACATGAACAAGTAATGGAAATAACAAGAACTGGAATTGGAAGCAAAAGAAAAAGAAAGGGCATTTCAAGGGGAGCAAGCAGAAAGGCTGGAGAGAGAACGAAAACAGGAAAGAGAATTGGCACTGTAGAAAATAGCAAGGGAGGAAAGAGAGAAGGAGTGGGAGAGAGAATATCATCTTAAAAAGCTGGAAGTTATAAAAAAAAAGGGATCTCAGATGCTGAGAGAAGTTCTGAGAATGGAATGATCACTTCCAATCTAAGGCACTTCCGAAGTTTGAGGAAAGGGAGGTAGAGGCATTCTTTATTTTGTTTGAGAAGATAGCTAATCGGGTGAAATGGCCACAAGAAATCTAGACATTGCTATTACAGTCTACGCTGGTAGGTAGAACTCATGAGGTTTATGCTTCACTGTCAGAAGAGGTATCGGTGGATTACGATGCAGTGAAAGGCTATTTTGAGTGCAGATGAGTTGGTTCCTGAGGCGTACAGGCAGAAATTTAGGAATATAAGGAAACAGCCTGGCCAAACTTATATTGAGTTTGAGAGAGTAAAACAAAATATTTTTGACTGGTGGACATGGGCATTAAAGGAAGAGACAACATATGCAGCTCTTAGAGAAGTAATTCTTTTGGAAGAATTTAAAGATTCAATTCCTTCTGTAGTGAGAACTCATTTGAAGAAACAGAGGGTTCAAACGTTAAGACAAGCAGTAGAGATAGCTGATGATTATAAGTTAGCTCATAGATCAAAACCTTTCTTTTTTCACCGTTTTAAATCAGAGAAGGATAGGAAGTGGGAAGTTGAAAGGAAGGTAATTAGTCAAGGAAAAGAAGGAGTAGTTGGAAATTCTCTGGAAGTTTTCTCTTGGATCAGGAGGGAAGGTGCTGTGGGTAGAAATGACACTTGAAAACTGAGCTGTTTTCATTGTAATAAGGTTAGGTACACAAAGTCAATGTGTTAGAGGTTATGGGGAAAATCCATCGCAGTAGTTGGAACGCAGAAAAGCTCTGGAAATAAGAGTACTGTGGGTTCTGAGATCCAGGCACAGGAAAAACCAGTGGTTTGTGTATAGGTGAAGCAGGAAGAATCGGTGGTAGGTAAAGAAATGGGAATGTGTTCACAATTTACCCAAGGGAGTTCTGAAGGGCAGGTTACAGAAATGTTTGAAGATTTTGTATGTGAAGGGAAAGTCTTTCCATGTGTACAGAGTGGAGCAGGCAAAGATATTAAAATTTTAAGAGGCACAGGGGCTAGTCAATCCTTAATTTTATGGGATAGTGATATTTGTTGTTCAGAGGGAGTATTGCAGGAAAAAGTGATAATAAAGGAAACTCGTGGAGACACAAAAAGTATTCAATTGTGTAAGTTAAATTTAAAGAGTAAGTTGAACACAGGTGAGGTGATTGTTGGAGTAGTAGGAAAATTGCCCATTGCAGGGGTTCAATTTATTTTAGGTAATGATATAGCTGGGTCACAGATGTTGGTGATGCCTACTGTAGTTGAGAAGCCTGTCAGGGTGCGTTCAACAGTGGTGTTGCAGAAAGATGATCCTGGATAGTTTCCAGTTTGTGTAGTAACGAGATCACAAACTCACAGGTTAAAACAGAGGAGGAATTTGAAAAACAGGGAAAAGGTGCTGGCATTCAATTTGCTGATACCATCTTTGATAAGATTGTTCAGGGAGAGAGAATGGAGGAGAATGAAGTTGAAGTGTTTAGCTCAAGGAAGTTGGTGGCGTTACAACAGTATGATCCATGAATAAAGCAGTTATATCAGACAGCTTACTCAGAAACAGAGGCAGAGTGTAGTCCAGAATGTTATTACTTTAAAGGTAATGCATTAATGAGAAAGTGGAGGCCGTCTCATGTTTCAGCAGATGAGAAATAGATGGTACTGCATCAGATGGTTATGGCATCTGGATACAGAAATTAGATGTTGAGAGTAGCTCATGAAATTCCAATTGGGTTGGGGGGGGTGCTGACATTTAGGAATTAAGAATATTCAGGCAAAAACACATTTCTCTTGGCCTGGATTGCATAGAGATGTAGTCAAATTCTGTAGAACATGTCACACATGTCAGGTGACAGGAAAACCTCAAGCAGTGATTAAACCGGCACCTTTAATTCCGATTCAAGCATTTGAGGAACCTTTTACCAGTGTCCTGATTGATTGTGTAGGGCCCCTCCCTAAGACTAAAAGTGGAAATCAGCTGACAATAATGGATATGTCTACAAGGTTTGTGGAAGCGATACCTTTGCGAAATATTATAGCAAAGAGAATTGTGGAAGAGTTGACTAAATTCGTTACTAGGTATGGTTTACCTAAAGAAATACAATTGGACCAAGGTTCAGATTTAATGTCACAGCTGTTTAAGGAAGCAATGAACAGTTTGGTGATAAAATAGTTTAAGTCAACAGCCTATCATCCTGAATCACAAGGTGCTTTGGAAAGGTGGCATCAAAATTTAAAAACCATGATGAGGGCTTATAGTCAAGGCTATCCACAGGATTGGGATACGGGAATTCCATTCTTGTTATTTGCGATTAGGGATGCTGCTAATGAATCAACAGGATTTAGTCATTTTGAATTAGTCTATGGCCATGAGATAAGGGGACCACTGAAATTGATTCTTGAGAAATTGGTGGGTCAAAATTCAGAAACTACTCTCCTGGATTAGTGACAAACTTCAGAGAAAGATTGAACAGAGCATGTGAGTTAGCTAAGGACCATTTAAAGATATCACAGCAGGTGATGAAGATGAAGGCAGGTAAGTGCACCACAGCTCGTAGTTTTGTTGCTGGGAGAAACGTGCTAGTTTTATTAACAGTATTGGTGAACCATTAAAGGCAAGGCTTAGTGGGTCTTAAAGAATTGAAAAGAAACTGAGTGAAGTAAATTATTTAATAAATACTCCAGCTAGAAGAAAGACGCAGAGTGTGTGTCATGTAAGTATGCTTAAAAAGTACTTTGACAGGGAAGATGACCAAAAGAAGGTATTAGCTGTGGTAGATAAAGAGAGAGAGGTAGAAATGAAATATTCCAAAATTGATTTTCCTCTAATCAAGTTGGATAATGAGGGGGTGCTTAAAAATTTAAACGTAATATTGAGTTACCTTCCAGACAAGTGTCAAAGTGATTTGGAGAAGTTATTGCAGTCACACAAGGCTATTTGTGGGGATAAACTGGGGAGGACAAATTTGGCTATACATGATGTAAATGTGGGTAATTCAGTTTCAATAAGGCAACATCCTTATGGATTAAATCCAGCAAAATTATCAGAAGTACAGAAATAAATCGAATGCATGCCTCAAAATGACATCATTGAGTTTAGTTCCAGTAACTGGAGTTCGCCTATTATGATGGTACCGAAACTGGATGGAACATAAAGACCATGTGTGGATTACGAAAAATGAATGCAGTGACAAAAGTGGATTCATATCCTATTCCATGGTTGGATTGAGGAAGTGGGACAACCAAAGTTTATCACAAAGATTGATGTGCTGAGAGGATATTGGCAAGTACCATTATGAAAGAGAGCAAAGGAGATATCGGCTTTTGTAACGCCAGATGGACTGTATCAGTTTAAAGTTATGCCATTTGGTATGAAAAATGCACCAGCAACTTTTCAAAGACAGACAAACAAAGAAATTGCAGGGCTGAGCAGTTGTGCTGTTTATATTGATGACTTGATAGTTTTCAGTCAAGCGTGGGAGGAGCATTTACAACATCCGAAAGAACTGTTTGATCAACTGCAAGAAGCTAATTTGGTGGTGAACTTGGCTAAGAGTAAGCTTGCGAGAGCACAAGTTATATATCTAGGCCATGCCGTTGGACATGATAAGGTGGTTCTGAGAGATGTGAAAGTAATAGCCATGGTGAATTTCCCTGTGCCTTTTAAAAAAAAATTATTCACGGGATGTGGGCTTCACTGGCTGGGCCAGTGTTTATTGCCCATCCCTATTTGCTCTTGAGAAGGTGGTGGTGAGCTGCCTTCTTGAACCGCTGTAGTCCATGTCGTGTAGGTACACGCACAGTGCTGTTAGGAAGAGAGTTGCAGGATTTTTACCCAACGACATTGACGGAACAGCGATATATTTCCAAGTCAGGTTGGTGAGCAATTTGGAGGACAACTTCCAGGTGGTGGTGTTCCCATCTATCTGCTGCCATTGTCCTTCTAGATGGTAGTAGTCATGGGTTTGGAAGGTGCTGTCTAAAGAGCCTTGGTGAATTCCTGCAGTGCATCTTGTAGATGGTACACACTGCTGCTAATGTACATTGGTGGCGGAGAGAGTGAACGTTTGTGGATGTGGTGCCAATCAAGCAGGCTGCTTTGTCCTGGACAGTGTCGAGCTTGTTGAGTGTTGTTGGAGCTGCACTCACCCAGGCAAGTGTGGAGTATTGGGGAGTATTCCATCACAGTCCTGACTTGTGCCTTGTACTTGTAGGTAGACTTTGGGGAGACAGGAGGTGAGTTACTCGTCATACAATTCCCAGCCTCTCACCTGCTCTTATAGCTACAGTATTTATATGGCAAGTTCAGTTCAACGGTAACCTCCAAGGTGTTGATAGTGCAGGATTCAGTGATGGTAATGCCATTGAATGTTAAGGGGTGATGGTTAGATTCTCTGTTGTTGGAGATGGTCATTGTCTGGCACTTGTGTAGCATGAAT
Organism: Cetorhinus maximus; assembly: GCF_964194155.1. Lineage (NCBI taxonomy): Eukaryota > Metazoa > Chordata > Chondrichthyes > Lamniformes > Cetorhinidae > Cetorhinus > Cetorhinus maximus. Next base: position 22,000,420 of record NC_135885.1, on the reverse strand, counting down.
GTTACTTGCCACTTGTTAGATCAAGCCTGGATATTGTCCAGGTCTTGCTGCATTTGGACATGGACTGCTTCAGCATCTGAGGAGTCGCAAATGGTGCTGAACATTGTGCAATCATTAGCGAAGATCCCCACTTCTGACCTTATGATGGAAGGAAAGTCATTGATGAAGCAGCTGAAGATGGTTGGGCCTAGGACACTGCCCTGAGGAACTCCTGCAGTGATGTCCTAGAACTGAAACAATTGACCTCCAATAACCACAACCATCTTCCTTTGTGCTCGGTGTGACTCCAACCAGTGGAAATTTTTCCCCCTGATTCCCATTGACTCCTGTTTTGCTAGGGCTCCTTGATGTCACACTGGGTCAAATGTGGCCTTGATGTCAAGGGCAGTCACTCTCACTCAACAAAAATGAGAAGTTTTGAGATTTCGGGGCATGAGTGGATTTTACCAGAAGTTTGTACCAAATTTTAGCAGTGTGGTTGCTTCATTGACTGAGCTATTAAAAAAGAACAAGGAGCAGAATTTGCAGGTCGGCGGGTGGGCGCAATTGGCAGGTCGGGGACTGGCCGGGGAACAGACCCACCGACCGTGATCGGTCCCCTCGACTGCGATTTCACACTGGCTGGCCAATTAAGCATGCGCTGAAATGCTGAGTGCTGCCGGGGCGGGGGCGGGTCGAGGGTGGGTAGTGACGTAAGCGTGGACGTGGGCGAGCGAGGAATGAAAGCTCCCTGAAGGCAGAGAGGTGCCTCAGGGAGCTGAAGACTTCAAATAAAGATTTTAAAATCTGAACAAAAATGCCCAAGCATCACAAACAGTCACCTAAATATATACATTATAAAAATTCTGTCCATCGAGTTTTTTAAAATTTAATAATAGAACCCTCATCCCGACCTTGGATGAAGTTTCATGAGAAATGCAAAGGCCGTCTAGCCGATCCACCTGTCCGCCAACTGTGACGTTGTATGGACAATGAAAAATCGGGGACAATTACAACATTAATGTACCTAATTTCCCTCTTAATTGTTGGCGGGCACACTTCCAAGTTTTGCGCGTGTCTGCCGACCAAAATATCATGCGAGCGTGGGATGACATCGGGATGCTCGCCTGACGTCATCATGTGCTATTTAACGCTCGAGTGGGTCAGGCATGCTCCTGCATGCTGACTTGAAAGTTCAGCCCAAGAAGTTTCAATGGACACAGGAGTGTCAGAATGCATTTGGCAGTTTAAAAACTGTATCGACTACGACCAGTTCTGGCATTACCTAATTACTTCAAGCAATTTAAGTTGGGAGTGGACGCAAATGATGGAGGCATTGGTGCTGTACTGGACAAGAAGATGAACCTGGAATTGAGAAACCGATAGGATATTTTTCACGAAAGCTGAATGTACAACAGAGAAAATATTCAACCATCAAAAAGGAGACTCTGGGTCTGGTGTTAGCCTTGCACCATTTCGAGGTTTATGTTGTAAGCAATTCTTCTGAAACAATTGTTTGCACAGACCACAATCCTTTAAAATCTTTGGGCAAATTTCGAGACCAAAGTGCAAGACTGTTCAGATGGAGCTTATTACTGCAACCGTTTAATTTACAGATTATACAGATGGCTGGATGAGAAAATCTAATTGCAAATGCATTGTCGAGAGTCAAAAGCTCAAAGGAAACTGGACATCTAAAACCTGGACACTGTACTGTAACGACCTCTGTTGATACAAAGAATTTGTGTATACTGCTATGTTAATGCATGCACCTGGTAATGTAATGGCTTGTGTATATAGATAAGTACAGTAAGTAAAGATGGGTTGAAAAAATGAAGCCGTCTTTTAAAATTATGAAGGTTTATTTTTCCATCAGGATGGAGGTGTCACAAAACTATAATAAGTTTCATAATATTATTGTGGTTTATTGTAAGTTAGGTTTATGGGTGTGAGTGTAGATGGTTCTGTCTGTGTGATTTAATTAAATTAGAGTCACATAGGCTGCAAGCTTGAAATTATCAAAAGAAGTTGGAGGTAAAAGGTGTTTGAAATGCTAATGAATAAACATGGATGAGGTTTTAGCATGTAGGGTACAAAGGAAATTTGCATTTTTAGATAAGTGGAGTAGTTTGGGTTTCAAAGGGATGGTAGGATGTCTACAACTAACAAGATTAATAGGGCAAAGCTATTATGTTTATTTTTCCCAAAAGGTATTGACCATATTGGCGATTTGAAAGGTTTTTATATTGTGGGAAAAGTACATTTCCAAAGGCATATAGAACAATGGAATTTACAGATTAATGAGGGAGATACATACATAAAGAAGGAAGGAAGGTGATGTTGTGGGGCCATATTAGAGCTCAAAAGCGTGTGTAAAGCAGCCTCGGGGAAGCCTCGAGCCATGTTTGCAAAAGTCTGCTGTGTCTAATAACTAAAGTTGGAGAAAAGCTTTTGGGATTCTACTGTCGAGTGGGTGCTGTGCTAAATTTGCTGGCTTGTTATTTAAATTTAAATCTATTTTGGACTGCTGCCTTAAAGGGGGTGTGTAGCTGGGAGTCAGATCAATTAGGAATTTTGGGATTTGTTATAATATTAAGTAACTGTAATCTTACATATGTGCTTAAAATCTTTTCTTTTGTTAACAAATGTTTTAATTTAATTTTTAAAATCTCTAAAGGTGTTAGTAGACTCATTACTTCTGAATTCAGTGCCCAGGTCTTCTGGTAATAATAAAAATTGCAAAACTGTTGTGATAGCATGGCCAAGGTTCCCTTGTGGGTTTGGTCCACCTGGCACACATCGCCTGCCACGTCATAACAGTGTGTATGTATGATAACCATTCCATTGATCTCCTTGGCTGGCCTGCGATTTTACATTGTGTATAAACTTGAGTTCATCCAAACCTGCTGTCTGGATCCTAACCCTCGCCACCACCTCAGTGCTTGCTGACCTACAATGGCAATGCTGCAATTTTAAAATTTCCATCCTTGCTCTCAAATCCCTCCATGGCCTCGCACCTACAATTCTCGCAAATCTCTGCGGTGCTCCAATTCTCGGCCGGTTGCACATCTCTGACTTCCTTTGCGCCGCGAGTGGTGCCTTCAGCTGTCAAGACTTTTGGCTTTGGAATTCTCTCCCTGTACTGCTCTGCTTCTGTACCTCTTTATTTCTCTCTTTAGGATGTTCCTTAAAACCTATCTATTTGACCAACCTTTTGGTCTCCTTTTGTAATATTTCCTTATGTGAATCAATGTTAACTTTTTGTTTGCTCTTGTGAAATGCCTTGGGAAGTTTTCCTACATTAAAGCTCCATATAAATACAATTTGCTACTGATGTATGTATGTATATATCTGTATTTTCTAAAAGAATAATTCTTGGCATATGGACATGGTTGCAAATGCCAACATTTATTGCCTTTCCCTCTTTGCCCTTGCAATGGTGGTGGTGAACTGTCTTATTAAACCATTGGAATTTGTGTGCTGAAGATCCCTACACAGATCCCTACAAGAGAAACTTGGAGTTGGTGGCGTTCCATTGCATGTCCAGCCCTTATCCTCCTAGCTGGTAGGGGGTCATGGCTTGGAAGGTGCTGTCGAGCATCCTGTAGGTAGGACACACTGCAACCCCAGAGTGCTGGTAATGGAGGAAGTTATTGTTTAAGGTGGTGGATGGGATGCCAGTCAAGTGGGCTGCTTTGCCCTGGATGGTGTTGAGCTTCTTGAGTGTTGTTGGAGCTGTAGGCAAGTGGAGAGTATTCCATCACAATCCTGACTTGTGCCCTGTAGATGGAGTCTGCAGATGAGCCACCTATCTTAGAATACCCAGTCTCTGACCTGTTCTTGTAGCCATTGCATTTATGTGTCTGTCCCATTAGGTTTCTCGTAAATGGTGACCCCACAATGCTGACGCTTGAACTTCCTGGGAGGTTAGTTAGACTTTGGTCAGGACTTTCCACTCCCGCCCACCATGACACCCACCACAGGCAGGAGCAGAAAATATCGCAAGATGAAACAAAATCAGGTTCATGCCTGCAGGAAAACAGGGTCCTATCGCCTGCTCAGGAATTCAATGGTGGACCGCGATTCCTGATGTGCAATGTCAGGAAGGCCATTTGAATACATTTAAATGTCATGAGTGCTCATTATAAAGCCTGCTTGCCAGTATCACCAATCCCCCCCCAACCCCCCACCACACGCTGGATCAAGAGGTAACATCGGAGTCTAATTAGACCGACGTGTTTCACAATTAGATATAAGCAACGTTCACCTGGCGACCAGCACTTTGCTTGCAATTTCGAGGTCTGTTAGCCTATTTTTCATCGCACAGCGCTCACAGCACCTCGAGTCAGTGTCAGGCTTCGCAGCCAGGACCCCATCGTTCTCAGGGGTGTATCACAGGCGAGGCTCTGCCTACCACCAGCGGGAAGGTGGGGGTGCTGTGAAGGGGCCACAGGGCAAGGCCTCCACCGGGAAGGGGCAATAGTGGACAGAGGTTTGACTCAGAAACATGACATGGGAGGTTTGGGTGGGGGGTGGTGAGGCATCCTCTGGGCCACAATGGAGAAGGGTCTGTTAAAAAGGGACACAAGCGAGTTGGGGCCACAATGGGAGGAGAGCAATGTGAAAAAGTGCTTCATTTCACATGGCTGACTTCGCAAAGACTCTCCTTGTCCCAGTCCAGAGAGGGTGACAACATGTCGGTCCAGGGTCAGTCGTGCCCAGAATGTTGTGCACAGGTAGTCTTCGTAACACCACCTACCTCAGTCTGTGGGGGTTTCTGGCATTATACTGTACCGCAGATGGCATGGCACACTCACAGTCAGGGGAGGTATCTGCAGCCTATAGATAGTGTTGGGGCATTGGAGGGTTCTGGGGAGGGGTGTGCTATAGGTCTAACTGGGCAGGAGGCCTCAAGATGGGAGGGAGTGAAGTCCACATGGGGCAAATGCACATCCTTCTCAGGGACAATTAGGGATGGACAATAAATGATGACCTAGCCTGCGACTGCCACTTCCCATGAACGAATAAAAAAAAATCCATCTCCTAAGATTCAGGGGGCACCACAGAAAAAAGGGATCAAGGATTGGAGGGGGAGGATTGATAGTTGTTAGATGCAGGGAAACCTGGAAATTGAGCTCTTCCTGGCCGATGGGAAGGATTTACAGTCACGCAGGGAGCATTCAAACTGGTCTGGGAGTGAGAGCTCAGCACCATCATCTTCCAATCTGAAGTGATGGCGCAGCACAAAATTAATAAGAGATGACGCTCTAACGGTGAGGACTCTGAGGGCTGATTGGAGGACTGGTGCTCTGCACTGGGAGGTCGATTGAAAGGGCACCCAACTGAACTGTGTTTTACCAAATGATGGGGGAGCCACACCTCAGACATATCAGGTGCCTTTCAGCGGCAGTGCAGGGAGTCAGGAGAATCAAACACCGAGGAGCATTCACACGAGACGAATCCCCATTTCTGGCACTAATCAAACTCCTCGTGTTAACCCCTTGTTCCGAGGGCTGAATTTCCCCAAGGGCTATGAAAAAGTGTGAGGTTATTGGGAGACTGGGCAAGCTGGAGCGGAGTCTTAAAAGCAGGAGCTCAGGATACAGTCGCTGGCATCTGATCAGGTGAGAAGCCTCAGCCCCGCCCCCTCACCCCCATCAAACAACCGCACGTCCTCAGTAAACATTTGCCCTTACATCTTTAACAAAGAGTCTAGTTAGTGAGTGCAGTAAATGAGGATCTCCAGCGACAGGCCAGAAAGCTGCACATCCAAGCATCTGGCCGAAGCGATGCCATAGCAGTGGCTGATGTAGAAGCGGTTTGTGGTGGGGGGGGTTTGAGGTGGACCACCGTGAAAAGTAAAGCACGCAGGCCAAGATTTCAGTGGCGTTTAGGTGCCAACACTGGACCCAACAACTTGAACCCACAGTCGCTCACTAGTCATCGACAGAAATAGGACCTTTGGAGGCTGATGCTCACTCATGTCTTTTTCTCATTTATGCTGCAGAGAGGAGACCTTCAGCAAGATGGATGCTGGATTTATTGCTGCCGGCATCATCGGCACACAGGCTGGAGAGAAGCGGGGGAGAGAAGTTTGCGATGGTAGTGCCAGGGTCGCCAAAGGGAGGAGCTACACCCTCATGAGCAAGGGGCAGCAGGGCCCTCTCTGGACGCAGAGGATGAGGGTCACTTAAACATCATGCGTAAGTGGCTCACAAGACCGAGGGTATACAGAAGACGCGTGTCTTTTCTGCAGATGAGCAACAGGCAGTGTCGCCAACGCCTCCGCGGATCTGGTGGCTCACATCTGCCACGTTCTGCAGGATTTGGTGCCACAGGGACTGGGAGGACATCCATTGCCAGTCGCTGTTAAAGTCCACCACCGCTCTTAACTTCTATTTAAGTGGCTCTTTCCAGGGCTCTTCTGGGGACCTCTGTGCGATCTCTCAAGCTTCCACGCACAAGTGTATCCAGGAGGTAACAGATGCCCTTTTTTCAAAGGCCCACAACTGCATTAATGTCAGTAAAGATCAAGCCAGCCAGGATGCCCGGGCACTGGACTTTACTATGATTCCCAGTTTCCCACAAGGGCAGGATGCCATCGGCTATACTCATGTGGCTATCAAAGTTCCCTGGCAACAGGTACTCCAATACATAAACAAGAAGGGCTTCCACTCCATCACTGTCCAGCTGGTCTGTGACCGTAAGAAACAAATCCAGCAGGTACAAGCCAGATATCCAGGAAGCTGCCATGACTCCTACATCTTGAGTAGGTCGCAGATTCCGGACATATTCAAGGGACCAGACAGGATCTAATGTTGGCTGCTTGGTGACAAAGGGTGCCCGCAAGGGACGGGGCTGATGACACCCGTGCGGTGGTCACAAATAGAACAGAGAGAAGGTACAATGAAGCTCATACTACCACCTGAGGATTGGTGGAGCAGACCATGGGCATGTTAAAGATGCAATTCCGATGCCTGGACAGATCTGGCAGAACACTCCAGTGCACTCCCCAGAGGATCTCACGGATCATCGTGGCTTGCTGCGCGCTGCACAACTTGGCGCTGCAAAGTGGGAAGGAGTTGCCAGATGATGACATGGAGGAATTGTACGTCTCCTCCGATGAGAAAGACATTGAAGGGGATGAGGGCAATCAGGAAGCCAAGGTTGCAGGGGAAGACGCCATTGCATGGGATGGACAAGACAGGCATGCACATGAGGCTCTCATAGCCACCAGATTTCACGAGGAGGATGTCGAGTAGGAGTGAGTTTCCTCTTGGACAAGTGCCCTCCATAATGGACCCAAACTGACATCAGCATGGTTCTCCCCCTCATTTCAACCACCCACTTCAATTGGAGAGTGATCACTTAAATGTCAGGCTCACATTGTCCTGATACTTTGAAGGGTGATGAGGCCTCGGGAGCATGTGTCCTTGCTGAGATAAGGTCCTAACTGGAGGAGAGTGTCCCGGCATCAGAGGTCAGAAGGTGTTGCCTCTTCATGTGTCTCTCCAGCATCCCAGTTGCTACAGCAGCTTAGTAGAGACAGGAGCTGCTCTACAATCCTCAGTGCACCTGCACCTGTGTGCCCCCAGTCTGACAAAGCTCCTCAAGGTGATTCATATCCAGCAATGCTTTATGACTTACCTCGATGGTGATACTGAGAGGTGACACTTGTGCCAAGGCAGCCGAGGACGTTGCGGTCCTCGTGCATTTTTACATGACTCAGTTCTGTGTTTCACCTTTATTACCATTACGTCGACATCAGGCACTCTGTGGGCCTACATGTAGCCTGACCTTTCCATATAGATTGACCACCTGAGGATAAGCATGTTCGCGCACTTGCTGGTAACACATTTGAATGCCTCCTCCTGATCACAGACAGCCTCCCCTAATGGTCAGCCCTGGCCCTTGTCACCTTGGTACAGCAACGACACTATGGAGACCTGAATGTGAGGCTTGGTTCACATTAAAGAGGACACTTCAGCCTCATTACATCCTGGCTCCTAGGCCATTGCTGCCCCCAGCATTGTCTTCCCATCAAGGTGAATTATGTGCATCGAGGGCATGCTCAAAGGCTCCATTGAGCACAACACATTATCATTTAGAGTTATCATCAGTGACCTTGGTGACTCTTTAAGTAAGGGGTTATGCACAACGTCTGGCACAGCGCTGCTTCCCTGCACTGTGATGAGAGCCCTGTGGGCGTTGTGCAGAAAAGTAGGGAGAAGCTCAAGGTTGTAGCACCAAGAGAGCCACAATTATAATGTGGCTGCGAGAGGCAGAGCTCTGGCACTTTGAGCTGGGAAGGTGGTCACACTTATGGGTGAGCTTATCAGATGTACATTCGGAGAGAATGCTGAAGGCAGACAGAAGCGCACATGGGCTGTGATTTTTGGCTCTTTGAATGAAAACCTTGGCATATGACAGAGAGAACATAGAGCTGCAGTATATATGAACCTTCTGGATGCATTCCAATATCTTTCCTTGTACACCAAACCTTCACTTTTCATTAATGCTGAGGAGACAGTTTAATACCTCAGCCTCAATCCTACACGACCAAGATCTAACATTACATGATCCAGTGAAGCAAGGAAACGAGCTCCCTTCCACAAGTACACTTTACTTTAAGGACGAGGCATAACTGATGCCAGAAACAATCTGAGAAGAGGCATAATGTGGTCAGTTGGAAGCATACACATTGGCCAGAGGCACATGAGAGCAACTTCTGCAATAAGTGGGGGAAGGGACCATAGTGTCACACATGGTTGACAACAACATGGCTGATCATAAGGAGGAGGCATACACAAGAAGATATGTGAGATGGGTTCGATTTTATTTACGCTTGTGAAAACTATATACATGTATTTAACACCCGTGCCACTGATGTGATCCGCATATTGTTTTGTCTCCCTGATTCTACTGCTGTGTCTTGGTGCTTCCCCAACATCCACAGCAGAGGTGGAGGCTGACTGCTGCGCCCTGTTGTCTGTGATGACTTCGGCGGGTGCCCTCTAGAGGGCCGAGACTTTGAGGGGCCCTGGCCTGCTTTGGGTCTCCTGCTGTGGAGCAGGTGCACCCTCCTTCACCCGTGGAGCTGAATCTGATGGGGGTCACAGGAAATAGGGATTGGGATCGACGGGACACTGCCAGAGTCACCTGGGTGGATGACCCCGGGGTGTCCAGCTGTTGGTCCCCTCATCCCTATGGGTCCTCGAGTGCCCCTGGCTGACTCCCTGAGGAAAAGGGTAAGCTGGAGTGAAAACAAGCAGCCTCGCCACCCCCCCCCTCCCACATAGCCACTGTTGGGTGCCACCAGTGCCGACACCAATGCAGTGCAGGACCTATGTCCTGGACCAAGGTCTCCATGGCAGCTTCTATCCTACCAGTGTTGACCTCGGTGCGTTGGCATGCTGGCGCTATTAACGTAAACTGAACACGGACGGACTGCTCCATCATTAGTGAAATCTGGGGAATGCAGCAGACATCCCTTCCTGATGTTCCATGATTGTCTCTGCAGCTCCACCAGTTGAGATAGGACTGAGTCTGGAGGCTTGCCATCTGACTCAGACTCAGCAGAATCCTGGCCTCCAGCAGTCCTCCAAGTCCCGGCAACCCCGGAAGGCCCTGCCTCCACCTGCTGTGAACAAGATTGTGTGCTGTGCTCACCAGGTTGTGACCTTGAGCCTGCTCTACAACTAGGTCCCACCGAGGTGTGTGTCCCTGCGCTGGTGGAGGGTGTGGATGAGCGCTGTGACAGGTTTTCAAGGGCGCAGTCCTCAGCTTCCACACCTGAGGTGTCGCCGGGGCTCGAGCTAAGGTCCTGGCTGGCTGAGGGTCTCGGGCGCTTGGCAGAGGCGCAGAAGAGATGATTAGTGCATGGCAGGTGACTCAAAACGCTCAATTGACTCACAGTCTGGTTGTCTGAGGAACGAGCTGGTGCAGGATCCTCACCTGGGTGAATGTCGCTGACCTGTCCGTCGCTGCAGGAATGGTCCAGATCCTCTCTGGCCAGTGTGATGGCTTGATTCTCATATTCTGTGAGGAGATCTTGTTGTCAGGCACTCCACACACACAACCCCACACCCCCACCCCCCGGGTCTGGGACCTCTGCCTCCATTGTGCGTGAGCTTCTCCTGCATAAAGACAGATGGAGAGAATGTGCGCAGGATGCAGGCCAGGGCAGATGATAAGGACGCCTGCCTTATGTGGGCGCTGAGTGGAGCCATGGATGGCATGAGGACACAAGCGCCAGAGGATATGGGGCCAGATGGAGGTGTGAGGGTGTGTGTGGGGGAATGAGTGATGATGTCCCTTGAGCTTGCAGTATGTGGGATCCCTGTGGAGTGTCATCCTGTGAATGTCTGATGGGCTTGTGAAATGATCCGCCAGTCTTTGGGACATATGGCCTAAAAGAGCTGTCCCTTACGTTGTTCACAACGGGCAAAGCATGGACCATACCCAACCAGCCCATGCTTGCAAAACTCAAAACGCAGTGTCCAACATTAGATGTGATTTTGCGATTGGACAATATTTGCTAAATAATCCCCTATGTGCAAAGAATTACGCTGGCAACCAATTTCAGGTTGTCAGTTGGGCTCGCAGCTTGGCACTTGTATGTGTACTGGAAGCTACATATATTAATACACAGCACCTTTTTGTTTGCAGACAGAAAGAAAAAAGTACACACATTGCGCCTGTTTCAGATAAACAAAATAAGTGACAGCCAGGTTCATTCCCCAGGGCAATGTCTTGACCAATCAGAGTCAAGCTGCTTGGTTTAAATTTCAAACAATGCTTGGCAGTACATTGTCAGCCACCATCAATTGGTGCATTCTCCATGGCAACGCATCTACCAATCAGAGTCCATTTGCCCACCAATCAGCACTCTCTTCTCATACAGTATAAGTATGTTATTTCTCCTGACATTGTTATTTTCTTGCAAATTGTCCTGATGAGTGCAAGATGAAAAACTTTGACAAAAAATGTCTCTTTTTTCAGCAATACTCAAGTTCTATACTACCAAACAACTAAGACTATAATAATTGCTGTGGCTTTTCTTAGTTTTTTCTTCTACAATTATCTTGGCAAATTTTGTTCAAACATTTTTGTCGGTGACATTCCAGAGGAAATTCTGTTGGAAAAATAACTGATCCTGAAGGGCTGATTGACCTGAAATAACATGTAAAGTGGGACAATCTCACTGAAGCATCTGCAGATAATGGCTGTTTCTATTTATGTTAATACGGCTCTATCAGAGGGCTGAGCTCAAGACTCTGCAAAACCAGAGGATGCAGCCAGGACTCGCAGTTTAAACAAGACAAACATGTTCATAAAGTAAAGCAAAAGAAGATAATCAACATTCTAACTAATAGTTTAATTTTGCAAACCACCTTGGCAGTGAGAATCCATCTTTAAATGGTTTAGCCATGCCACCATCTGAGGTTCTAAGCAGCAAGTACTTGTGTGCAAGTTATTCAAAACCCAAGTGAGAAATGTTTGACCATTTCCAAGAAGCAAGCACACATTCTAGCAACTTGTATCAATATAAAGCCTACAAGTTACCGAACGAGTGCATATTGTTTGTCAGATGGTAAATGAGAGCCGTGCTTCATTTATATAGTGCCAACCATCATTGCTGAATGTCCAACAGCTCAGAAAAAAGTCCACCTCTGACGTCAGTTATCACAAACTTTGTCCTTCCTGTTAAATCATTTTAAGGCCTGAATTTTGTGATTGGCGGGCCCCTGGAGCGGACGGGAATCGGCCGTGATCGGCCCCAAACCACAATTTCATGCTGGCTGGCCAATTAATGGCCATCCAGCATGAAACATGCCTGAAGAAAGGCTCAGCACGACCGGTAGGGGCAGGAAGAGGATGGGTGCTGGTGAGCGCTTTCATTGAGCTCCCTGAAGGCAGACAGCTACCTCAGGATGCTGCAGACCTCCAAATAATAAAAGAAAGCATAGAAATGCTGCAAAAGATGTCCATGTAGCACAATCAAGCTCCTGAAAGCACACCTCATAAAAACGCTGTCCCCAGATATTTCTTTTTATTTTATATCCTAATGGAGATTTCATCCTTTTTTGTTCTTATTCATTCACGGGATGTGGGCTTCGCTGGCTGGGCCAGCATTTATTGCCCATCCCTGGTTGCCCTTGAGAAGGTGGTGGTGAGCTGTCTTCTTGAACCGCTGCAGTCCATGTGGTGTAGGTACACCCAAAGTGCTGCTAGGAAGAGAATTCCAGGATTTTGACCCAGCGACAGTGAAGGAACGGCGATATATTTGCAAGTCCGGATGGTGAGTGACTTGGAGGGGAACTTCTAAGTGGTGGTGTTCCCATCTATCTGCTGCCCTTGTCCTTCCAGATGGTACTGGATGTGGATTTGGAGGGTGCTGTCAAAGGAGCTTTGGTGAACTCCTGCCCTTGAATGAGGTTTCATCAAAAATGCAAAGGCCGCCTGGACGATTGGCCCCTCCACCAACCATAAAGTTGGATGGGCCATGAAAAATTGCAATGGAATTAGTGGTATTATCACTGGACTGATATTCCAGAAAATATTGAGGACCTGGGTTTGAATCCCAGCATGGCAGATGGTGAAATTTGAATCCAATAAAAATCTGGAATTAAAAGTTTAATGATGACCACGAAACCATTGCTCATTGTTGCAAAGACCCATCTGGTTCACTAATGTCCTTTAGCGAAGAAAATCTGCCACCCTTACCTGGTCTGGCCTATATGTGACTCCAAACCCACAGCAATGTGGTTGACTCTTAAAATGCCCTCTGCGCAAGGGCAATTAGGGATGGGCGATAAATGCCGGCCTAGCCAGCGATTCTGACATCCCATGGATGAAGTAAAAAAAAATTGGGTCATTAATGAGCTTAGTTGCCTGCTTAATTGTTGGTGAGCGCTCTTCTGACTGCTGTGAGTGCACGATGACGTCGGGTGAGTGTCCTGACATCATTTTACGCCTGTTCGAGTCGGGCATGCGCCCGCCTGTGGGACACAAAATTCTGGCCTAAGATTTCTTGGCTGGCATTGCATCTGCCTAACAGTTTTTCATAGATGGTCAGTGAATGTCTTATATCAGTCACAGGCCAGGAGATAGAGTCAATGTCCAAAACTGGATCCTGGTATCACTTCGGTCTGGTCTCTTCATGGTTGTCTAATGTTGATTGTTGTGTAGCTGTTTGACTTAATTAAATGTTCATTTTATTGAATGTCTCCGCAAAAGTGAATTTACTGCTTGGCAGAAAACATAAATTACAAATTAATGTTTCATGCAGTGTTACTCACAAGTCTAATCTGTAAATAATTAGAATAAAATAGATTTATTCAACCATGCAACAAATTTGTTCGTCTAATCATTGTCCAAAGAAAATAAATACCGGCATATATAAAGTTCCCTTCAAAACCACATGATGTCCCAAAGTGCTTTATAGCTAATTAACTACTTTTGAATTGTGATTACTGTTGTAATATAGGAAACACAGCAGCCAATTTGTACACAGCAAGCTCCCACATTCAGTCATGAGATGATGATCAGATAATCTGCTTTTTGTGTGATGTTGATTGAGGGATAAATATTAGTGAGCACACTGGGGATAGCTCCCCTGCTCTTTGAAATAATGCCATTGGATCTTTTACCTCCACTTGAGTGGGCAGATGGGACCTCGGTTTAATGTCTCATCTGAAAGACGGCAACTCTGATTGTGCGGTGCACCCTCAGTACTGCACTGGAGTGTCGGCTTTGATTTTTGTGCTCAAATCTTGGAGTGGGACTTGAACCTGGAACCTCTGACTCAGAAGAAAGAGTGCTATTAACTGAGCATTGGCTGGTACATGACAAGAATTAGGAGAAATAACATTTTCAGCATGATTATTAAAGAAAAGAGGTGTGTTTTAGAAGGATGTTGATGCATTAATTATTGCGCCATAGAAGAATGTTGCTTTTGTCTTTGATTCCACTCACATTAAGAAGGTTTCAGATCTCATCAATCCACCAGGGTAGATAACCTGCTGCTTCTGCAAAAGAGGGTTGGGGCTGTATCAGAGAACAAGACAAACAGAAACATGAATCATTAGGAAACATTTATTCTATATGTTGGGAGTGAATGAGAACTGATTAATTATACTGGTATTCCATATTACATCATATGCACTGATTAATTGGAATTAACTGTATTCTACCTTCACTTATTGCAGAGGTATTTAAACTTGGATACTTTGATGCCATGAAGTTTTCTGTATTTGTTGATTTACTTAGTGCAATACGCCCATTACTGTCCATTACAAGAATGCTTGTCATGCTATAATAGTAGCGATATTTGGAGTGGCAGACATGAGCTGGGATTTTCCGGCCCTGTGGTGGGTGGGACCTGCTGCAGGAGATTTAGCGGCCCAGCCAAAAGTCCATAGGCTTTCGGTGAGACCGGATGATCCCGGCAGGGGGCCGGAAAATCCTGTCCATTGTCTTTCAGAACCGGGAATAGGGGTCATTGGTGATTTGTTAATAGTTGTAAGTGCTCTCCCACATGGAAAATTGAGTTATATTGTTTGCCCTATTAACACTATTTTCTCTGTACAACTAGATGCATGAATAAAGTGACTCCTTAAATCTCTGGGTGTTTTACCAGACTGCCATCGTAAATCTGAGCAGGAGAACGCACTGGAGAACATCAACCACATGGTTGCCTTCGATCTCTGCTGTTTCTAGGATTATCCAGCTTGCCACACAGAATATGGAGTCATACCTGGCACAAAGGAAGATGGTTGTGGTTGTTGGAGGTCAGTCATCTCAGCTCCAGGGCATCACCGCAGGAGTTCCTCAGGGTAGTGTCCTCGGCCCAACCATCTTCAGCTGCTTCATCAATGACCTTCTTTCCATCATAAGCTCAGAAGTGGGGATGTTCGCTGATGATTGCACAATGTTCAGCACCATTCGTGACTCCTCAGATGCTGAAGCAGTCTATGTCCAAATGCAGCAAGACCTGGACAATATCCAGGCTTGGGCTGACATTCGTGCCATACAAGTGCCAGGCAATGACCATCTCCAACAGGAGAGAATCTAACCATCATCCCTTGACATTCAATGGCATTACCCTCACTGAATCCCCCACTATCAACATCCTGAGGGTTACCATTGACCAGAAACTAAACTGGACTAGCCATATAAATACTGTGGCTACAAGCGCAGGTCAGGGGCTACGAATCCTGTGGCAAGTAACTCACCTCCTTACTCCCCAAAGCCTGTCCAACATCTACAAGGCACAAGTCAGGAGTGTGATGGAATACTCCCCACTCCAACAGCACTTAAGAAGCTTGACACTATATAAGAACAAATCAGCCCGCTTGATTGGCACTCTATCCACAAACATTCACTCCCTCCAACACCAGCACACAGTAGCAGTAGTATGTACCATCTACAAGATGCACTGCAGGAATCACCAAGCCTCCTTGGACAGCACCGTTCAAACCCACGACCACTAGAAGGACAAGGGCAGCAGGTAGATGGGAAAACCACCACCTGGAAGTCCCCTTCCAAGCAACACACCATCCTGACTTGGAAATATATCGTCATTCCTTCACTGTCGCTGGGTCAAAATCCTGGAACTCCCTCCCTAACAGCACTGTGGGTGTACCCGCACCACATGGACTGCAGCGGTTCAAGAAGGCAGCTCACTGCCACCTTCTCAAGGGCAACTAGGAATGGGCAATAAATGCTGGTCCAGCCAGCGAAGCCCACATCTGTGAATGAGTAAAAAATATCCAAGCAATTATTGTCAAGGAGCTTAAATGGGGGACGCAAAACCAAGAATGGGGAACTCCAATGCCAGGACCTGGAAACAGGTTGCAAGTCAGGTGATGGTTTGAAGTGGTGGGAAGGCGGGTTGGGGTGGTGCTGGTAGTGAGCAGCCTGGACCACTAAAGAAAGGTGCAACCTTTTTAAAAAAAAAAGGATATCTCGATCGGCCTATTTATGTTGGGCCCCATGACTGGGTCTTGGGGTGAGGGAAGGGGGGGATTCTGGGCAACTGTTTCCCTGGTGGCAGGGCAGGCTTTGTATTTTACAGCTGTATGGGTAGATGGGCACCTGAGTTACAAACACATTGGCTCTTGTGCCTGCCTGCCCCACACAAATGAGGAGTGCTTCTACTGGTGGGGTTTGCACTGAAGAGCACCAACAGGAATTATCATGAGGGTTTTGCGGGGGGCCAGATAACTTATATTACCTGAAAAGCTGAGAATGAAAAGTGTTTTGGGGGGTGGTGGAAGATGTTGTACAGAGAGCTTTCCCATGGATGAACTCTCTGGAGCATTCAATGCAATGACAGTGCTGATTTAATCACTATAGTGTACAAATCAGGAATTCGTCAAATTCTGAACAAATTCTAAAAACTGCTTGGTAAAGGGTAACTGTTTACATGTCACTGGTGAACCAAAACCAATCAACATGTTTTGTGGCAGATTTTAGCAAGGGGTTTCACAGAATTTTTCAGAAATGAAGGATATCCAGTCATTAGTGACAATGTTT
This sequence comes from Cetorhinus maximus, assembly GCF_964194155.1. Taxonomy (NCBI): domain Eukaryota; kingdom Metazoa; phylum Chordata; class Chondrichthyes; order Lamniformes; family Cetorhinidae; genus Cetorhinus; species Cetorhinus maximus. The sequence goes on along the minus strand of NC_135885.1, from coordinate 21,983,902 downwards.
AGAATGGAAGGGCAGTGGCCGAAACATCAATTAATGCCCACTTAAAGGCTTCATCCTGCTGCTCCTGGAATTTAGACAATGGTGGGCAGGATTTCTGTGATGTATATAAACTGATTTAATCTAGTGACAGAGACTGGCTTCATTATGCCTGCAGTTGCGATTGATAGAAGCTATGGTGAGGGTTTGTGGTAGTACAGGCTGAAATCCAAGAAAGAAAAAGAAATAACATTTTGTCACATCTCCCATATTCATTCACATAATGGGTAGAATTTAATGCCTGCCCCATGACCTGGTGCTGAGGTTTGGAGGCGATGGAGGGGGGGCCGTTTAATCGAGCGGGAGCGTACTGGGTATGGACCCTGCCTCCTTCCTGTCTCTGCCAGTTCAAGTCCTGGGCGAGAAGTCACATGGGCATCCTCCCTGCCTGGACTCTAATTGATGTCCATATGTGGGCAATTAATGCCCACTTAAAGGCCTCATCCTGCTGCTGCTGGAATTCAAACAATGGTGGGCAGGACCTCGATCCCTAGGGTCCTTAATCAAGGGTAAGGCCCGATAGTAGCCACTTAAGTGCCTGATAGGCACTTAATAGAGTGGGCCTTCCCCGAGCTCTCATTAGCTCTCCAGCTGACTGGTGAGAGCCCCAATGCTTGGATTAAGTTCTGTCCAATGACTTATTTTGAGATATAGCGACTATTATATAGGCAAACACAATAGCTATTTGTGCAGAGCAAGAACCTGCAAAGAGCATTGTGTTTTTTTAAAATTCGTCCATGGGATGTATATGTTGCTGGCAAGGGCAGTGCCTTTTACCCATCCCCAATTGCCCTTGAGAAGGTGGTGGTGAACCACCTTCTTGAACCACTTGCAACTCACGGTGCTGTTAGCAAGGGAGTTCCAGGATTTTGGCACAGTGACAGTGAAGGAACGGCGATATATTTCCAAGCCAGGATGGTGTGTGACTTACAGGGGAACATACAGGAGGTGTTCCTGTGCACCTGCTGTCCTTGACCTTCTCGACAGTAGATGATTAGGAAGGTGTTGTCAAAGAAGCCTTGATGAGTTGCTGCAGTGCATCCTGAAGATGAAGTCAAAAGATAACATCGTTATGGCTGTTTTTCAGGAATGAAATGACATCATGACCAATTTAGCAGTGCATTGATCCACCCTTGAATTACATGGGTGGCCTAGACCAGCAAGGGAGAACATGCCAAGTAGAATTGCATCATCACTTGGAGGCAAATAGTGGGATGTTGGTCAAGAGATGAAAATGATGATGACATCAACATGACCAGTACCAACCTGGGAGCAGTTTGCCTAATTGCTCTTTCATCCTGAAAAGGAGGCAGTCCTAGAGAAGGACTGAAAAAAAGCCTTGGAAAGAAATGTTTTGAAAATGTGTTTGTGTGATATCACATACATTGTTCGTTTGAGAGAGGCAATGGTTACATGTTTCAAGGTCCAATTTTCATGCAAAATACAAAAACTGTCATTTCCTGTAGTGGCAGTTCATCAGTCACAGAAATGCGTTGATCTGATGGTTGCTCCCTCTCTTTACCAGGTGCAGATCAATCTTGTGCTTTGCGAGGAGGGCAGTAAGAGAGATGGCTACAATTAGTACGCAGCATTCATATCCACCCGTTCACAGGCTCTCAGTCAGGAATAATGACGATGAGCTCGAGAGAATAGAAAATGGCAACAGCAGGTACAGAAAACCTTTTGGACTTCCATTGTTTAGCATGCTCATGCCACAGCCAAATGTATACAATGGGGAAATGCCAGGTAACATAACAGTTAACTCTGCCTCCACTCAGGATTTCCAAACTGGTTTCCTTATTTGGCAGGATACACAGAAGTCCAAATGACTGCAAACATCATGTTAAATTATATGTATATATTTTTTTCAAGTGTCAAGACAATGCACAACACAAAATAACCTTTATTTGAAGTTTCTTTAGCTGGTTCAATATGACTTATCATGGCTTTACACATGAATCGCCTTTATTTTTCCAAGAATTGAAGGAAAGTAAATTAGACAGTCAAATCTATGTGACTGCAGAAAGATGTTTGTAATTGGTTTAGGAGACATGTGGTTGCTATTTTCAGCTTTCTAGGCAAGATGTTTGATGCTTTCTTCCATCATGAGGCTGTAACTTCAAGGCTGTGTTCCAGTGTTTACTTAATGCTGAGATGAACCAGCTACTGTTGTGATATGTTATATTAGATTCGAACTAGAGTGATAAGCAGAGAGACTCCTGTATCTCGGTGACCTGCCCTTCTAGCTGTAGGATGGGTCAAAATACAAGGAGACATTACACAAACTGGGGTTGAGTTCATTGAAATTTAGAAGGTTAAGGGGTGATCAGACCAAAGTTTTCAAGATATTAGAGGAAACAGGAAATAAGGTAGAGAGAAAGAAACTATTTTCGCAGGTTGAGGAGTTTAGTACCAGGGACGATGATCTAAAAATTGGAGCCAGACCTTTTAGGAGTGAAATTAAGAAATATGTCTACTCATAAAGGATGGTAAAAATTTGTAACGCTCTTCTGCAAATGCCAGTTGATGCTAGGTCAATTGTTAATTTTAAATCTGAGATTGGAAGATTTTTGTTAACCCTCGCCTTTGTGAGACCGCACCTGAAGTATTGCATAAGGATATATTTGCTGTAGAGGGAGTGCAATGTATGTTCACCAGACTGATTCCTGGAGTGGAGGGATTGTCCTATGAGGAGAGATTGAGGAGACTGGGCCTGTATTCTCGAGATCAAAAGAATGAGAGGTGATTTCAATGAAACATACAAAATTCTTACAGGGCTCGACAGTGTAGGTGCAGGAAGGATGTTTTCCCTGGCTGGGAGGTTTGGAACCAGGGGACATAGTCTCAGAATAAGAGGTAGGCCATTTAGGACTGAGATGGGGAGGAATTTTTTCACAGAAGGTGGTGAATCTTTGGAATTCTGCACCCCATTGGGCTGTGGAAGCTCAGTCATTGAGTATGTTCAAGACAGAGATTGATTGACTTTTAGATAGCAAATACATCAGGAAAATGGCTTTGAGATAGAAGATCAGCTATGATCTAGTTGAATGGCGGAGCAGGCTCGAGGGGCTGAATGGCCTACTCCTGCACCAATGTTCCTATGTGCCCATATATTAAGGGATAGGAGCAAAGGGGGGCTTATGCAGTTAGTTCTCAGATAAGCAATCATCTCATTTAATGGTGGAACAGGCTCGAGGGGCTAAATGACCTACCCCTGTGTACTAGGAGGCTTTGTGATGAAAGTCCTTGTGGTAGTAGAGTTTATAGCCTCTGGATTTACTGCCTTAACTTTACCTTTTTTTTTTAAAGAGTTATATTCACAACCATTTGACTTTCTAATCTCTTCCTTTTGTTGGACTGATTACTAGACAATGAATGTTTACAGAACTCCTGTCATTGGTACCTCATCTCACCAGACTCCATAGTAATTCCTCCTCCCACTTGAATTTGGCTACTTCATCCATCAACCTGGTTAAGAACCAACAACATTGGTTACTAAGGATATAAGAGTTCAAATGACAATTAAGTCCAATATGGGAGTGCTTTTCTCCCACAATGGAACTGCCAGTCCTAACATTGCTGATGGCGGTTGTACTGTTAGCCAATTGGAAAATGTTTATGTTAAAATGCAACCTTAACAATGAATTGTTCGTTAGTTGCCAGAAGCAACAGTAGTAGTTCAACATGTTTTAATGCTCAAGAGTTCTTTGAACTTTTAAACTTTATACTCTACAAGGGTTTTCATTTACAGGAAGGGCCCTTACACACAATGAGCTTGCTCAATCACTCTGTTAGTATTAATTTTCTCTCTTAGCAACACACCCTCCGATTATCTCTTGGTCCTGCTTATGCAGTCTCTTTTGATAGCAGTGATTGGTAACTTATTCCATAGGTTTTGCAAAATGTGGGGGAAAATGTTTATCCTGATTTCCATTATACTCATAGGGGCGGTCAGGAAACCATGTGCTGTCTGTGATCGGGGCTGGACCGCGATTTCACGCTGGGCGGGCCAAATAAGGCCTGCCCAGTGTGAAATGTGTGCTGCAGTGCTCAGTGCTGCTTGTGTGGTGGGGGCGGGGGGGGGGTGTGGGAGGAGGGTGAGAGTGCAAGTTCGCGCATGGAAAAGCTCTCTGAGGCACAGAGCTGCCTCAGGGAGATGAAGAGTTTAAAACATTAAAAATAAGGATTTACAAAATGTTATAAAACATGTCCCCTCATGTGACTCTGTCGGCGGGCATGCGCCGGAGTTGGCACGTGCCGCCAGCCGAAATATCGCGCGATGACATCAGGACGCTCACCTGACATCATCGCGCGTCATTTTACATTCGGCTGGGTCAGGCACACGTCCACCCGGTGAGCATTATATTCTGGCCATAATTCACTCATTTTTAACATGTTCTCATGGCATTTGAGCTTTTTATCATAGCGAACACTTAGGATCAGCTTTGTCGATTCACAAGGATTAAAATGAGAATATCAAAGGCAGGCCATTCAGTTTATAGAAACCTGAATTCTCCCTCATAGAAACCTGCATCCTACCTCATTGGGCTGAATCTTCGGGGGGGGCGGGGCCCGCTTGCCGAGGTGTAAAATGACACAGGGTGATGACGGGCGTGCATCCCGACGTCACTGCGCATCATTTAGATTTTCAGTTCGGCTGTCAAAGGACTGTTAAGGCCATTAATGAACTAATTAAGCCGACTGAGAAAGCTGCCCGTCCAACCTTAAGGTTGGCTTCGGGCAGGCGAAGAGTCCATGCGGCCTTCGCATTTTTTATGGAACCTCATTCACGGGCGGGATGAGGTTTCATGAAGGGTTTGTAAATTAAATACATTTTTTCATTAAAGTTCATTGACATGTCCCAGCTCATGTCACACTGTGACATGAGGGGACATGTCTTAAAATTTTTTTTTTCTTTATTAAAATTTTTGGAACTTAAACTAATCTCCCTGAGGCAAGATTTCTGTGCTCTTTAGCAAGCGCGAAAGAATGAAGGCCCCGACTCAGGGAACACCACCAACCCCCTCCTCCCCCTCCCCCCCCGCCACAGGGAGCACTCAGCACATCCGGGCACGTGTCACGCTGGGCGGGCCTTAATTGGCCCGTCCACATAAAATCGCGGCGCGGACCCAAACAGGGGCGCCGATCAGGTCCACGCCCGCCCCCACACAAGCCCCCCGACAGGGGGAAAATCTACCCCCAGAAACCTGTATTCTATCTCATAGAAACCTGCATTCTACCAATACAAATTTTCTTTGTAATTGTGAAAGCTCAATGCCTTCTCTTTTCCAAAACTAACTGCCTCAACCTTTCCTCCTAACTTAAATTCCAAATACCCGGAATCTTCTTTTTTATTTGTCTTTGTATTCTCACAGCAGTATTTGTCTTTACCTATTTCTTCATGTGTGTATAATATATGTTTTTTTATTCATGCATGGGATGTAGGCTTCGCTGGCTGGGCCAGCATTTATTGCCCATCCCTAGTTGCCCTTGAGGTGGTGGTGGTGAGCTGCCTTCTTGAACCGCTGCAGTCCCTGTGGTGTAGGTACACCCACAGTGCTGTTAGGGAGGGCAAAATCCAAGATTTTGACCCAGCCACAGTGAAGGAATGGTGATACATTTCCAAGTCAGGATGGTGAGTGACTTGGAGGGGAACTTCCAGGTAGTGGTGTTCCCATCTATCTGCTGCCCTTGTCCTTCTAGGTGGTAGTGGGTTTGGAAGGTGTTGTCTAAGGAGCCTTGGTGAAATACACATATATATAATGTACTATACATATGTGAGACAAGATATTAATGACTAAAAAGTGCTGCTATTGAACCAAATAGGTCCGCCTCAGCAATTCAGTTCTAAATATTGCTGACTGTTTTTCATGGAATGACAAACCAAGTCAGTGAAAATCCAAAAAGTGAATGAATCCACAGCTGATCTGGTCTCACTTCATTGTACTGACCTCAGTATGGCGTTTAAGGCATTTTTAACATAACAAACACAATTTGCGGCTGTTTTTGAAATTTCACTCTTTGAAGAAAGGTAGAGGCAGAAGAGAAAAATCTGTTAGTTGTACTCTGAACTTGAGGATGATTTCCTAAAGCATGCCCCTTACTTCTGATTTGGTTTCTGCTTAGGACTCACTCATTATGTGAGGACACATCTTCTGAACTGCAGGGAGTGATCTCCATGGAGACCAAAGGACAGCCTGAGTCCCGCCGGAGTTCTTTCGCAGGCAGAGGAGCTCTAGCCAGGTATTGTCACTGTCTCGACAAACTGCTCTGGTAAGATAAAGCAGATTATACGGGATTCTATAAATCGAGCGCTTGAAGGAGGCCTGAATCGGTATATTTCTTTTTATTCATTTATGGGATGTGGGCATCACTGGCTAGGCCAGCATTTATTACCCATCCTTAATTATCCCTAATTATCCTTGAGAAGGGTTTATAATTATAGAGAATTATAAGTGTAATGAAGACGGTCCAAACGGTCTCTTTCTGTGCTATAATTAAATCTTAAAATAAATACATAGGATTAATAAATTTTTAAACCAATAGATTTCTTTATGCCCATCCTATACTTAGAAATGATAGCAAACCAAGTTGGTAAAATGCCTGTACTGGCTGTGATAGTTCATGGAGGCCTGCCTCCTTGCCTTGCCCCTTGCTTGATACTCTTTTCGAGTTATCAACAGTCACAGATTGCAACTCTTTTGAGTACAATCACAGTTCTTGGTTTCCGGGAGTGGGACATGAACCCACAACCCTCTGATTCAAATGAACTGAGCCACAGCTGACACCTCCCCCCTTGCTTGATGTGGAACAGTGCCCCTCAGACTATATAATCAATTGTCTCTCTCCACTGGAGAGAGATGCCTATGGTCCCTCATGGGCTATGGCTAATTACCAAATTACCATATTAAAGCAAAAGCATTTGCCACTGATAATTAAGCAAAAACTCCAGAATATCTACCTGACCCACCTAACCTAACATCCTATGTTATATCTGTTCGGAGCTTGGCATCACATTCTCTTTTAAGTACCAGACAAATATTAAACAAAGACAAATTCAAAGTTTGGACCAGAGTCAGTATATTGCAATGCATTGAACTGAAGTTCAGGAAGGGTTAGGGCAGAGTAAATATATTTCCCATTAACAGAAGGGTCAAAAACCAGAGGACACAGATTTAAGGTGATTGGCAAAAGGACCAAAGGTGACGTGAGGAAAAGCTTCTTAACACAGTGAATGGTTACGAGGATTAAGAAAAAGATTAAGAAAGGGGGAAAAAATATGAGAGTTAACTAGTGAGAAACATAAAAAATGGATTGTAAAACTTCTGTAGGTATGTAAAAAGGAAAAGATTAGCAAAAACAAATGTGTATCCATTACAAGCAGAGTCAGGGCAATTTATAATGGGGATTAAGGAAATGGCAGAGAAACTAAACAAATACTTTGGCTCTGTCTTCCCAGAGGAAAATGCTAACCTAACTAAAATACAAACTAAAAACCTTCCAAAAATAATGGAGAATCAAGGGACTAATGTAAACAAGGAACTGCAAAATATTAATTTAATAAATAAATAGTACTTGAGAAATTAATGGAACATAAGTAGATAAATCCCCTGGACCTGATGATCCACATCCCAGAGTGTTGAAAGAGGTGGCTGCAGAGATAGTAGATGTATTGGTGATCATCTTTCAAAATTCGTTAGAGGCTGGAATGGTCCCTGAAGGTTGGAAGGTGGCAACTGTAATCCCACTATTAAGAAAGCAGGGAGGGAGAAAACTAGGAACTACAGACCTGTTATCCAACATAAGTAGTAGGGAAAATGCTCGAACCTATAATAAAGGATGTGATAACATGACACACTAGTAATCCAGAGACCCAGGGTAATGCTCTGGATACATGATTCGAATCCTGCCATGGCAGATGGTGGAATTTGAATTCAAGAAAAATCTGGAATTAAAAGTCTAATGATGACCATGAAAGCATTGTTGATTGTCATAAAAACCCATCCAGTTCATTAATGCCCTTTAGGGAAGGAAATCTGTCATCCTTACCTGGTCTGGCCTACATGTGACTCCAGACCCACAGCAATGTGGTTGACTCTTAAGTGCCCTCTGAAATGGTCTGGCAAGCCATTCAGTTGTATCAAACCACTACAAAATCACAGAAAAGGAATGAAACCAGATGGACCACCATCAACCGAGGCACCAGAAATGACAATGGCAATCTCAGCCCTGTTGACCCTGCGAAGTCCTCCTTACTAACATTGGGGCCAGTGCCAAAATTGGGAGAGCTGTCTCACAGACTAGTCAAGCAACAGCCTGACATATTCATCCTCACGGAATCACATCTCACGGATAATGTCCCAGACACCACCATCACCTTTTGCTTTTACCACCATCACCATCCCTGGGTATGTCCTGTCCCACCGGCAGGATAGACCCAGCAGAGGCGGTGGCACAGTGGTGTACAGTCGGGAGGGAGTTGCCCTGGGAGTCCTCAACATCGACTCCAGAACCCATGAAGTCTCATGGCATCAGGTCAAACGTGGGCAAGGAAACCTCCTGCTGATTACCACGTACCGCCCTCCCTCAGTTGCTGAATCAGTGTTCCTCCATGTTGAACACCACTTGGAGGAAGCACTGAGGGTGGCAAGGGCACAGAACGTACTCTGGGTGTGGGACTTCAATGTCCATCACCAAGAGTGGCTCGGTGGCACCACTGCTGACCGAGCTGGCTGAGTACTAAATTACATAGCTGCTAGACTGGGTCTGTGGCAGATGATGAGGGAACCAACAAGAGGAAAAAACATGCTTGACCTCATCCTCACCAACCTGCCTGCCGCAGATGCATCTATACATGACAGTATCGGTAGGAGTGGCCACCACACAGTCGTTGTGGAGGCAAAGTCCCACCTTCACACTGAGGATACCCTCCATCGTGTTGTGTGGCACTACCACTGTGCTAAATGGGATAGATTTCGAACAGATCTAGCGACTCAAGACTAGGCATCCATGAGGCGCTGTGGGTCATCAGCAGCAGCAGAATTGTACTCGACCACAATCTGTAACCTCATAGCCTGACATATCCTCCACTCTACCATTTCCACCAAGCCAGGGGATCAACCCTGGATCAATGAAGAGTGCAGGAGGGCATGCCAGGAACAGCATCAGGCATACCTAAAAATGAGGTGTCAACCTGGTTAAGCTCTAACACAGGACTACTTGCATGCCAAACAGCATAAGCAGCAAGTGATAGACAAAGCTGAGCGATCCCACAAGCAATGGGTCAGATCTAAGCTCTGCAGTCCTGCCACACCCAGTTGTGAATGGTGATGGACAATTAAACAATTCACTGGAGGAGGAGGCTCCACAAATATCCCCATCCTCAATGATGGAGGAGCCCAGCACATCAGTGCAAAAGATAAGGCTGAAGCATTTGCTACAATCTTCAGCCAGAAGTGCTGAGTGGATGATCCATCTCGGCCTCCTCTGGAGGTCCCCAGCATCACAGATGCCAGTCTTCGGCCAATTCGATTCACTCCATGTGATATCAAGAAACAGCTGAAGGCACTGGATGCTCCAAAGGCTATGGGCCCTGACATTATTTCCGGCAATAGTACTGAAGACTTGTGCTCCAGAACTTGTCGTGCCCCTAGCCAAGCTGTTCCAGTACAGCTACAATACTGGCATCTACCCGGCTATATGGAAAATTGCCCAGGTATGTCCAGTACACAAAAAGCAGGACAAATCCAACCCAGCCAATTACCACCCCACTAGTCTACTCTTGATCATCAGCAAAGATATGGAAGGGGTCTTCAACAGTGCTATCAAATGGTATTTGCTTAGCAATAACCTGCCCAGTTTGGGTTCCACCAGAGCCACTCAGCTCCTGACCTCATTACAGCCTGAGTTCAAACATGGACAAAAGAGCTGAACTCCCGAGGTCAGGTGAGAGTGACTGCCCTTGGCATCAAGGCAGCATTTGACTGAGTGTGGCATCAAGGAGCCCTAGCAAAATGAGTCAATGGGAATCAGGGGTAAACTCTCCACTGGTTGGAGTCATACCTAGCACAAAGGAAGATGGTTGTGGTTGTTGGAGGTCAGTCATCTCAGCTCCAGGACATCACTGCAGGAGTTCCTCAGGGTAGTGTCCTCAGCCCAACCATCTTCAGCTGATCCCTCAATGACCTTCCTTCCATCATAAGGTCAGAAGTGGGGATGTTCACTGATGGTTGCACAATGTTCAGCATCATTTGTGACTCCTCAGATACTTAAGCAGTCCATGCCCAAATGCAGCAAGACCTGGACAATGTCCAGGCTTAGGCTGACAAGTGGCAAGTAACATTCACGGCACACAAGTGTCAGACAATGACCATCTCCAACATGAGAGAATCCAACCATTGCCCCTTGATGTTCAATGGCATTACCATCACTGAATCACCCACTATCCACATCCTGGGGGTTACCATTGACCAGAAACTGAACTGGACTAACGATATAAATACTGTAGCTACAAGAACAGGTCAGAGACTCATACGACGAATAACCCACCTCCTGAATCTCCAAAGCCTATCCACCATCTACAAGGCATAAATCAGGAGTGTGATGGAATACTCCCCACTTGCCTGGATGAGCACAGCTCCCACAATACTTAAGAAGCTTGACACCATCCAGTTTAAAGCAGCCCACTTGATTGGCACCACATTCACAAACTTTCACTCCCTCCACCACTAACGTACAGTAGCAGCAGTGTGTACCATCTACAAGATGCACTGCAGGAATTCACCAAGGCACCTTCGACAGCTCCTTCCAAACGAATGACCACTACCATCTAAAAGGACAAGGGCAGCAGATAGATGCATTCCCTTCCTAACCCAGGCGTACTTAGGCCAGCTATACCCCACCTGGACTGCTGATCTGGATATATCCGTTTGTAGGTGATGTCTTTTTTCACATCCAAAGATCATGGTTAACTAGCAAATTTATGAAATTGACAAGAAAGGGAACACCACCATCTGGAAGTTCCCCTCCAAGTCAGTCACCATCCTAACTTGGAAATGTATCACCGTTCCTTCACTGTCACTGGGTCAAAATCCTGAAACTCCCTTCCTAACAGCACTGTGGGTGCACCTACACCACATGGACTGCTGCAGTTCAAGAAGGCAGCTCACCACCACCTTCTGAAGGGCAACTAGGGATGAACAATAAATGCTGGCCCAGCCAGCAAAGCCCACATCCCGTGAATGAATGAAAAAAAAGACACTTAGAAAATAATGGTAGGATTGGGCTAGGTCAACATGGGTTTATGAAAGGGAAATCATGTTTGACAAACCTGTTGGAGTTTTTTGAGGATGTATCTAGCAAAGTAGACAAGGGGGAACAGGTGGATGTGATATATTTAGATCTTCAGAGAGCTTTTGATAAGGTGCCACACAAGAGGTTAATAAACAAACTTAGAGCACATGGGATTCGGGGTAATATACTGGCATGGGTTAAGAACTGGTTAATGGACAGAAAACAGAGAGAAGGAATAAATAGCTCATTTTAAAGTTGGTGGGCTACAACTAGTGGGGTACTGCAAGGATCATTGCTGGGCCCCAGATATTCACAATCTATAATAATGATTTGGATGTGGGGATTAAATGTAATATTTTCAAGTTTGCAGATGACACAAAACTAAGTGGAAGTGAGAGTAGTGAGGAAGATGCAAAGATGCTTCAAGGGGATTTGGAGAGGCTAAGCGAGCGGGCAAAAATTTGGCAGCCAGAATACAATGAGGTAGGAAAAACAGAAACACAGAGTATTTCTTAAAGGTGAGAGGCAGGAAAATGTTGAACTTCCTTGTTCATGAGTCACTGAAAGCTATCATGCAGGTACAGCAAGCAATTAAGAAGGCAAATGGTATGTTGGCCTTTATTACAAGAGGATTTGAATACAGGAGTAAAGATGTCTTACTGCAATTATATAGAGCATTAGTGAGACCGCACCTGGAGTATTGTGTACAGTTTTGGTCTCCTAACTGAAGGAAACATGTACTTGCCATAGAGGGAGTGCAACAAAGGTTTACCAAACTAATTCCTGGGGTGGAGGGATTGTCCTATGAAGAAGATAGACTGGGCCTTTATTTTCTGGAGTTTAGAAGAACGAGAGGTGATCTCATTCAAACACACAAAATTCTTACAGGGCTCAACAGGGTAGATGCAGGAAGAATGTTTCCCCTGGTAGGGGAGTCTAGAACCAGGGGACACAGTCTCAGAATAAGGGACAGGCCATTTAGGACTGAGATGAGGAGGAATTTCTTCTCTCAGAGGGTGGTGAATCACTGGAATTCACTGCTCCAGAGGGCTGTGAAGGCTCAGTCATTGAGCATTGTCAAGACAGAAAATAGATTTCTGGATATTAATGACATCAAGGGATCTGGGTTAGCACAGAAAAATGACATTGAGGTAGATGATCAGCCATGATCTAATTGAATAGCGGAGTGTTCTCGAAGGGCCGAATGCTCCTATTTCTTATGTTCAATCTGGAACGCACTGCCTGAAAGGATGGTGGAGGCAGATTCAATCATGGCTTTCAAAAGGGGCTTCGATAAGCACCTGCAGAATAACATTGCGGGGCTACAGGGAAAAGATGTGGGAGTGGGACTAGCGAAATTGCTCTTGCAGAGAGCCAGCACCTCCTCCTGTGCTGTAAACCTTTCCATGATTCTATGAAAGGGTCAGTGGAGAGTTTGGTGATGTCAATGCTGAGAGACACTTGCTTTTGTAACCCAAGAAGTTCTTTCCCTAGGTTCACCCAGTTCATCCTCATGCTAAGGAACTGGACAACTCAGCAAACGCGCAATGAAGATCAGAGGCCAGATTCCTTCTTGGAACGCTTTCGAGGACCAGAGATGAAGGACGTGTCAAGCCGAGAGAGCAACACCCAGTCAGCTGTAGGCAATCTGGAGCATCCAGTCAGGAGCAAAAAGTAAGTTAAGCTCCATCACAGTAGCTCGTATGAAAGATTAGTTAGAGTGACCCCAAAGATTCTGAAGAATCTAAAGGGGTTTCCAAACCAAAACTCAAACCAAATGAAGCATTTGAAAGCCAATCTGTTTTCCATTACTAGTCCTAGTTATCAACCAGTATTGACGACACTATATTTTCCTGATGGAACTGATGGATGTTTTCCAGATTGGTGCCAAGGTATAACAGCTGAATTGCACGACTAGTCTTCATACCGGCATGAGTTTGGAATGTATTTGAGTATAACCTGGCATTGGACTTGACCCATTCTACATCTTGCAACAATACTGCTTCCCAACTGACCTGCTGAGTATTTCTAGCACTTTCTGTTCATATTTCGTACTCCTTACTGGACGGTTTAATTTCCTGTTATATCTTATTTGTTACAGCCATTAGAACCCACTTACTGTTGCCAGTGCTTATCTATAAAAATTAAAAATCTAATTAAAATCATTGACATGAATGCTAGAACCAATGATTTTTGCCACAGAGCTGGCTGACTGAAAACATCTATTGCAACTGAGACAGATGCACTCAATCTATCCCCCTCAAATTCCAAACATTGAACCCAAGGCCTAGAGCTATTGCTAATATTCGTGGCCCAAGGCTCAAAACATTTGTACATCGTTGCTATATCCATGAAAAGGGAAATGTCAGATGTACATGCTAGTTCATGTACACTAATCTTACCAACACTCGTTTTTAGGCTTGGATCACACAGTTAGAAGTCAACATAATCAAGGAATATGTTAACTGAAAGCTATGAAACCAAGTTATCTTAATTACTCAACGCAGTTACAAACCTGTACATCCGCAAACCAATAATACATGTTGACTGCTCTTTTCCACTCTGTAGTTATCAGGCATACTGATTTTCCAAATGTGTGCCCCTAGATTGGACCTGCACCAACCAGGAAACCATAAGCGTGCTCGCCAACCTTTCATATTGATGAAAGGGTTAAAAAAAATTAAGAGACATAAATTAAAGTTAGAAGCAAATAAGGGAATTCTGCAAAACTCCTTTACATTAAGAATAATTGATATATGGACTGAGTGACTAGAGAAGACTATCAAAACAGATAGCATAAGAGAGAATTCAGAGGAGACCTGATATGTTTCTGGAGTTGGAACGAATTGTTAGATATCTGTGAGGGCAGAGGATGGATTTTGAAGTTTGTCAAAAAGGGGTCTATTGGGTCAAATGGTTCTTTCCTAAAGTTACCTATGTTCCTAAATATACAGTAACAGACAAACTTACACCATGATTTTGAAGAAATTGTGTAAAATATAGATATTGCACCTGAAAGCTTTGCTTTACTGTCTACCTGCTGGATAACAGCAACAAAACCGAAGCTACCAGTGCCAAACTCTGAACTGTCACGATTTACCAGGCAATTTCAAGCGGTTGCATTTTTATCACATCCTTATGTTCTAAAACGCTGCAGCTACGAGTCCCTGGCAAAATTCAACGTCAACAATTGCAACAACAAGGAAGATGAGTGAGTAATCTTCTGCTTCGCTGCATTAATCCTAGTCAGAACCTGCTGTATTCCCAGTAGAGTTATAAATCAAACCTCAGTGCAGTTCATTCGCTATCCTTAAAAACGCATTGCTGATTTGCCAGGTAACTGTGATCTTGGAGCAGGATTACCCTTGAATCAGAAGTTCCATCAGTAGATGTGAATGAACATCATTCCTGCTATATTTGCTATGCTGATTCGAATTGTGTTTAGATTAAGTGGATATTTATTGAGACTTAAACCTGTTGCTGTAGAAGCCAAACCCTGTGCACCTTTTGGAAATCTGCTTTGCTTTGGCATAATGGGCTGCTATATGTTTAGTAGAACCTGGTATCATTTCAGATGTAAAGAAAAAAGGAATAAAGAAATGAGGGAAAGAGGCTGACATGTGCTCTCCTTTTTGGGAAGAAATATTCTTACTGCTACCTCCCTTTAAAAGGCCGTGAGCATCCCCTGCTGATCGAACTTGAGTATGCTGGAGCAGAGTATCAGCTTTAAACATGGACTAGATCAAAGTTCAGAAGAAACTTCTTTACCCAAAGAGTGGTGAGAATATGGAATTCACTACCACAGGAAGTGGTGGCAGCAAATAGCTAAGATACATTTAAGGGGAAACTAGACAAGCATATATAAGGGGGATGGGAATAGAGGGTTATGATGAAAGATTTAGATGATGAAAGATGAGAAGAGGCTCAAGTGGAGCATAAACATCAGCATGGACTGGATGGGCTGAATGGTCAATTTCTGTGCCACATATCCTGCCTCGTGTAATCTCATTGTTTTATGTTGATTGTGGGATGGTGGATAATGCATAATAAATATAGCAGCATGATTGTCTTGAGAAGTATAAAAGTTGTTTGATGACTAAATCAATCTAAAATCTGGTCATTTCATTGTATTGAACAACACAGATGAAAGATGGATTTGCTTATTTATTATGAATTTTACAACACATAGATATATTGATATTACTATAGTCCCATGGATTAATGGCGTGTAAAAATAGTACACAGAGGAAGTTAGTATAAAAGGGTTAATGATCCAAATTTATAATCTATGCTCATTAAAATGATACAGAGGTAATTGGGCAGGCTAGATAGACCAATAGGGGCAAAAATTGGACATCATTATACCTGGCTTATGGGTGTAAAATGGACACAGTTCGGGCCAATGAGGGGTCTAAGGAGCTGCACCCAAAGGATGGCCAAAAGACTTCCTGACCGCTATTAGGTCAGGCAATGTTTCAGGCACCACTTGCAGCTGCCTGAAAAAAGGCACGAAACTCCATCTGTATGTAAATGAGGGACCTGCAGCCTGTTTTAGGCTCCCTAGCTGCTATCTGACGTCGCAGATCAGAGCAGGAGCTGAGTTGCTCCACTTAAGTGATCACTAGGCGACCAGGAGTAAAAGACAAGGAGTGTTATTTTTTTTAAAAAGGAATGCAAAATAAATTATTGCTGTGGAGCCAAAAGGAGCTGCCTGATAGCTTGCACATTGCAATTGATTTGTGAATTAACCATGGGCAAACTGAGTTACCATAAATTTCTGGGGTTTACTGCTACTGATCTATCCAGGGCACTGCTGTTTTCAATCTGTGAGGATTATTGTGCACATAATAAGATAACCAAGGAGAAGGAACTTGACTAAATCCTCTTAATCAGCTGAAAGCTCTAACTAAGGGCCAGTTATGCGGCACCTTGAAGGATAGATGCCACACAATATCCTGCAAAGTGTATAAGCAATATAACAGGAACTCCAATAGAATATCCATACTAATTGAATGTTATCAGTCAAATCTCTTCGCCCGCCCCCCTACTTTTGCAACACATCAGAAAATAGAATTGGGATTCGCCATTCATTAGATGTTTATGTAGGATGTCTAAATTAATTTGATTCTAACTGTCACACATAACCCAACCCTTAAATATTCTCTACCTTCTTTCAAATCTTACAGTAATAAACAGGGTTCTGCACTTTTTGTTTCTCTTCCCAATGGGTCTCATTATCTATTTTAGAGTTGGTGCTTTCATTGGAAAAATTGATTGCTTAGGTTTGAAACTAGTTCAACACAATGCTGCGTAGTCATAAAGTATCTGTTTAACTGTACTGACAGTCTGATTACAATTATATAAGACACTTACCTCTTGGGTATATTGTAGGCCAATGATAAAATCATTCATTTGTATCATGCATGCATTGTAATGGTGTAACTGATGGAACAATTGTAGGGCAGCTTACTGGATTTTCTGGCTAACAGAGGAGAGAATTTTGCTTTCTATTTCTTTGGAGCTGTGTGTAGATGGTGTCCTATTGTAATGCGTTACCTTAAATTTAATGCGCAAAAATACACCTAGTAAAGATTACCAAGTACAGACGAGGGAAGATATTAGATCTTCTTGCTCATGCTTCCATTATAGTATCTGAATGCCTCTTGAATGCTCTCAGAACTTTTTACCACCCCCCCCCCCCCTCCAAATACCCACTTCAAAGGCTATCCTAGGTAATTGTAACAGCAATGGTGTAAAACAGGCAATATCGAATCAACTGCCCAATATAAAACCAGCCCAATTTGACTTTCCACCAAAGCTATGGAAAAGGTCTGGTTAGACCCCATTTAGAATACTGTATTCAGTTCTGGATGGTACACCTCAGGAAGCATATATTGGCGATGGGGTGCAGCGCAGATTCATCAGAATGGTACCATGGCTAAAAGGCTTAAATTATTAGGACCAATTGCATGGACTAGGCTTGTATACCCTTGAGAAGATTGAGGGGTGATCTAATTGAGGTATTTAAGATGATTAAAGGAATTGATAGGTAAGAAGTTGTTTCCCCAGATTGGGGGCATGGGCAGTCTAGAACAAGGGGTGATAACCTTGAAATTAGAGCCGGGCAGTCCAGGGATGATGCCTTCACACACAGGTGGAGTGGAAATCTGGAACTCTCTCCCCTAAAGTTGTTTAGGCTAGGCCAATTGAAAATTTCAAAACTGAGATTGATAGATTTTGTCAGGCAAGGGTATTAAGGATTACAAAATCAATGTGGTAGATAGAGATAAGATACTGCTAGGCCATGATATAACTGAACTGTAGAACAAACTTGAGGAAGTCTAATTCTATTTCTATCTTCCTATCTTAAAATGATTTTTTTAGTGTGAGAATTTGTCACTGATAGATGCTGATTTTAATAAGCTTTAATGGATGCTAATATCTTTTCATACTTATTGGTGCATATTATAGGTTGTAGAACACTGTTAGGTGTGTGATTCTATATCTCATATTGTTAAACAGCATTTTCTATATAATTTGGTTTATTGTTCACCGTATGTAAAATGTTACCAGCATGATTGCATTTCAGAAGTCTGTAAATGTAAGAATACCTAAAGAGACATTGGAGGGGAGATTTTAGGAGAATGTGCTGCTCATGCTATCCTGCTTAAGATATCAGTTGACAATACTCTCTTTTTTGCTCTTATTGTAGTCTGTTTAATTAAATGTCAATGATTTTCCATTCCTTTTCTCAGCTGAATGTGGGAAGTCAACTCAGACTAGTTGAATGAAATGTCTTTTCTAGTATTAATGACATTATTCCAACGCCAGGGCAACTTCATGTTTTGTGTCACTATTCTATTTTACAATGCGGCAGCCAGTGGTCCTTGGCACATTTCAATGTAAACAACTGCAACAACAAGGATGAAGGGTAAGCAGCTTAGATAGATTTAATTCGGCTCCCACTAGAGATTCTAACCAATCCCGCTAATAACATAGAGTAGCCCCGTAGTAGTTCAGTTAACCCTGAGAAGTGTACAATTAACATCTCAAGGTACTTTTTCTCTGACTAATAGCTATATAAAGGAGAAATTAATGAATATGGTTTGAAATGTTACCCTTGGATTCTATTTCTGGTTTATCTATCATAGCCTCTAGCAATTTAAATCAGTAGTAGGTAAGACGATTGGATTGTCCGATTAGATGGCTTATATTTGTACACTAATCAAATAAGTCATAATCAGAACCTTGGTGTTTGATTTAGACATTTTGAATCTTTTGTTCCCACATTAAGATCTATAATGCAATCGCAGTTTATTTGGAAATAATTGCAATGATAAATTTTAGTAAGAGTATTTACTTAAACATAAAAGAATTATTTTGTTTATGGTTGAAACTGGAATTCTCCATAATTTGAAGGAAAGAAAAGCTTGAAGCAAATGACAAGGAAGCGGAAAATAAAGAGACAGGGTAAGGTATAGAAATTAATGTCAAACTGTGCAGTTTTGTTTTCTAGAGTAGACCTTCCTGCGTATATCAACTAAACAAACATCTTAATAGGCAGTATTGAAGATTAAATTGAGTTGTCCCAGGGACTATGTTCACCAAGCTGTTACAGAAATAATTTGCCCACTGGCATTCACTACAGAACCAGCCTTTGAAACAAGTGCCTCCTGGCGTTGAGGAGGTTAAAAGTAGCTAGGAAAGAGCCATTCTTAATTAACAAGGATGGCATACAAGATGTAAAGACATTAGAACAGAACACACGGAAGAACCATTCAAAATTAAAATGAGCAACTGAATGCATCTGAGTCTTTCTAATTTCTTATTAGAAATTAAGATGAAAAAAGAAATAAATTGAAGTATATAAAATAAATAATATGACAACGAGATGGGAAAGTAACAAGGCTGTCCTGCAGATGTTTTTGTGTCTGTCGGCATCCCTCCATCTACTTAAGATGATGGATATGCGGCAAATCCGTTGGGGATGGGATAGTTTCGTATGTTGCACTTTTGTTGATGGCTGAAGAAACCAATCCGTGAGAGGCAGGTTCTGCCACAAGTGCTGCAAATGAGGAAGCTATCAGATGTCGCTGTGGGCTGTTGTTATTCTAAGTAATTCTTAATCTTGGTTGTTGTAGAGTTTAGTTACTATGAAGCATTAAGATACTACCTTACTAGTATAATGCTGTTTGTGGAAACTGTGTTATAGAAACACTGAAAAAGAC
This sequence comes from Cetorhinus maximus, assembly GCF_964194155.1. Taxonomy (NCBI): domain Eukaryota; kingdom Metazoa; phylum Chordata; class Chondrichthyes; order Lamniformes; family Cetorhinidae; genus Cetorhinus; species Cetorhinus maximus. The sequence goes on along the minus strand of NC_135885.1, from coordinate 21,964,346 downwards.
AGTGTAATATATTAAATTTGCTTTTGTCAATTTAAAACAACATTCCTTTAGCATTCCCTTCCTAAGATGCTCCCGACTGCCACCGCTCAGTCCTTTAAATATAAGGTCTGTGGTTTATCTGAATCATGACTTCTAGGTATGACCTGTACATTTTACAAATGGCTATACAATTAACTACCGTTTTAGATTTCCTTATAATCAACTGTGTTTTTACACTTGTTGGCTAAAATCCACATTAAAATATTGTATTTCATTTTAAATGATCTTGTTAGGTTTGCTGACCAGACTAGGAATAGTTCAATTATCGTCCTACAATCATGTCACTTTAGTATTCCTTCTTCATTATGGGCCACATTTTCCCCCTGTTGCGGGGGTGGGGGTGGAGTGCGAGATCAGGCGTGCGCAGGCGGGCTTCCGATCGGCACCCCCGGTCGGGGGCGTGCTGCCATTTTACGTGGGTGGACCAATTAAGGCCCACCCAGCATGATGTGTGCCAGGAAGTGCTATGCGCACCCTGTGCGGATGGGGGGGGGAGGGCGGGATTCTTTCAGCCGGGAGTCCGCTCTTACGCGCATGCGTGTGAAAGAGCGCACAGATCTCCCTGAGGCAAAGTGCTGCCTCAGGGAGATCGGCTCCGATTCAAAACTTTGAATAAAGATTAGGAAAAAATTTTCCCGCCATGTTCCCTCATGTGACACTGTCACATGAGTTGGGACATGTCCATAACTTTTATTGTAAAATATTCTGCATTTTTAAAATCACTCATGAAACCTCATCCCGCCAGTGGATGAGGTTTCATGATTTTTCACAAGCCCGCCTGGGCTCCCGGCCTGCCCGCCAGCCTTAAGGTTGGACGGGCAGGTCCATTAATGGATTTAGTGGCCTTAATAGGCTGTTGACAGGTTGGCGGGTGCGCATTCGACTCAGATGCGCGCCCAGCGAACTGACAATCTAAATGACGCGGGGTGACGTCGGGACGTATACCCCAACATCACCCCGTGTCATTTTACGCGTCGGCAAGCAGGCCCCGCCCCCGCTCACCAACCGGAAGATGCTGGCCTATGCCATAAATGTGCCAGTAGCTAGTAAATAGTGATAAAACGATTGTTGTGACCAATTACACCATTAGAATATTGTTTTTCCTTTGGCCCTTCCACTTGGCTTACCATTGGATTCTGTTTTTGGAGCCACAGGCACAAGTCTGGGCTACATAATCCCTAGCACTTTTTATGATTGGCCAACTGGACTAAAATATCTTGCTTCTGCAGTGGTGCTCCATCTGGCTGCCTTAGTCCAACTAAGTAGCAATATGCTTTTCCCAACTGAGATAAGTGACTCGGAACAACAGGTAACTGGCTGAGACTCAGTTTTTTTTCTTTATTCTTTCATGGGATGTGGGTGTCACTGGCAAGGCCAGCATTTGTTGTCCATCCCGAATTGCCCTTGAATTGAGTGGCTTGCTAGGCCATTTCAGAGGGCAGTTAAGAATCAACCACATTGCTGTGGGTCTGGCGTCACATGTAGGCCAGATTTCCTTCCCTAAAGGGGCATTGGTGAACCAGATGAGTTTTTAACAACAATCAATTATTGAGACAAGCTTTCAATTCCAGTTTTAGCAAATGAATTATAATTCCACCAGCTGTTGTGGTGGGACTTGAACTCATGTCCCCAGAGCATTAGCTGGGTCTCTGGATTACTAGTCCACTATGGCACCACCTCCGAAAAGTCCTGTTCAGGCAGCAACCATTTTGTTGCCAGCATGCTTCTAAGCTCTTTATGAAGAGAATATTTCATTTCTGACAGTGTTCCTCATCCCCGCGAGTTCTTTCTCTTTCAAGTGTTTTCCTTTAATTGAGTGGATTTCTTTACAAATGCAAGTGGCAGTGCTGTTTCTTCAGCAGCAGGAGGCACTCTCTAGCATAAGGGTAGGATAGGTGATGCTAGAGGGTTTGGTAATAAGTGGTTGTGTTACCACATTAACAACCCAGAATCAAAGACTAAACAGGGATGTTTTGCTGCAGCTCTACAGGGTATTGGTGAGACCACACCTAGAGTACTGTATACAGTTTGGTCTCCTTATTTAAGAAAGGACATAAATGCTTTAGAAGCAATTCAGAGAAGATTCAGTTGACTGACTCCTGGAATGAGGGAGTTGCCCATTGAAGAAAGGCTGTATAGCTTGGGCCTGGATCCTTCGGAGTTTAGAAGAATGAGAGGCGATTTTATTGAAACATAAAAAATCCTGAGGGGACTTGACAGAGTGGATGCTGAATGTTTCCACTTGTGGGAGAGACTAGTACCAGGGGACACAGTTTGAAAATGAGGGGTCTCCCATTTAAGATGGAGATGAGGAGAAAGTTTTTCCCTCGGAGGTTCATTAGTTTGTGGAACTCTCTTTCCCAGAGAGTGGTGAATCCGGGTCATTGAATATTTTTAAGGCTGAGGTAGATAGATTCTTGACTAACAAGGGAGTCAAAGGGTATGGCGGTAGGAAGAAGAGTGGAGTTGAGGCCACAATCAGATCAGCCATGAACTTATTGAATGGTGGAGCAGACTCGAGGGGTCGAATGACCAAATGTTTGTATGAATATGAGTTTAAATACCACCATGACAATTTAAGCATTTGAATTCAATTTTTAAAACGCTGTATCTATGAAAGTGATCATTATTGTAAAGCTGTCAGATTGTTGTTAAAAACCAGTTAGTTCACTCTAACTTTTTGTCCTTACTTGGCCTGCACTAGGTGTGGTTCCAGTCCCAAACCAGTGTGATTGACTACTAACTTGCCCTCTGAAGCGGCCTTTAAGTCACTCTGTTGTATCACCACTTTCTCAAGGTAACTAGGAATGGACAATAAATACTGGCCTTGCCAGCAACACTCACACCCTGAGAATGAATTAAAAAGATAAGGGGCGGAATTTTATGGCCCCAATGTGGCGGGGGTGGGGCCAGAAAATGTGGCAAGCTGTTCAAAAATCTATTGACTTCGGAAAATCCCGCTGGCGGGAGGGACTGTAAAATTCCGCCCAGATAATATCAGCTTCTTTGAGGCTTCGCTTGAGTATCCTACATTTGTGAGACATTCACTGTCCTTTCCTAGCAGCCTGGAGTTGAGCAAACTCGTTGCATTATTACTAGAATAGATCAGAATGTTTGGCGTGCCTGGGGCCTAAACATCCTAATGAGCCAAACACCCAAATAAGCACAGCATGTCATCATAATATTTCAGCGTTAAATTATATAGGAAAAACTGGGCGAACTAATACGCATAGCCAATTGTGAATTTTTACAGACCCAAAAGTAAGTGATTACCCAGTTAACCATCATGAAAAAGAGAGGTAATAAATGGTAATAAAATATTCAGCTTGTTGCTGGTCTAAATAAATGGACCCTATTTGTGGTTTGGCTGTTTTATTGACCCGTGTGGTCCTTTCTACCCATGATCCTCTTTGATATATAATAGCCTCTTTGATGTGCAGTAAGCTGTTAAATATTGATGTTCATCATGCAGCAAAGTGGAAGAAAAAAAAGATGAGAACAAGGAAGGGAAAAAAGATGAGAAAAAGAAGGAAGAGTAAGTAATGAAAATAAAAATGACGAACATTGATTGGTACACAATTGTTCTTAACTTCTTCGTATTCAGATTTCCTTGCATATCAGCCTGTCTGATCTGGACACCATAACTGTTACCATGAAATGCTTCCATTATACTTCTGATATTTGCATTATCCTTGTGCTAACTGCAAGCAAGAGTGCAACAGGGTGTAATGCTTGGAAGTTTCTGCTTTTGTGCTCGCTGGCTATGACTTTACACTCATTTGCCCTAATGGCCAGAAAGTCGTGTGCTGATAATTGTAGAAGTAGAAAATCCCAGCCAATCTCTTTTACAAGTGGCAGGCACATGGTATCCTAAAGGTACTAATACTATTTCAACTGAAGATAATAATGATTTAATTTAGTAATTTATTACATTGGATTAAGCATGAACTATCACGACTACCCCTGTGTCCGAAGGTTCTGGTTTAAGGTCCATGTTTGAATGCAAGCATGTATATCTATACCAACATCCCACTGCATTATAGTTGGGGCTGCCATTGTTTGGACCTTTCTGCCTTTCAGGTAGAGATTAAAAATCCCGTCAAACTTCCTGAGGAAGGGGTGTTCTTCTGCTGTTCAGCCTACTTCACTCCCTCAACCAACATCGCCAAAAGCAGACTACTTGATCATTGCAGTTTGTGTGGTCTTGCTGTTTGTGAAATGGATGCCATATTCACCCACATTACAACAGTAACTGCACTTCATTGTAGGCAAGGAGCCTGGAGTTTCCTCTCGTTGATTTTCTTCAGAGAAATTCAGTCAAACCAACACCAAAGATTGAGGAATCTCAAGCGCAAAAAAAAAGTACAAAATTGAGTTTCCGCAATATTTTGCACCAGTTTAAGAAACACTGTGATGGAAACCGGCCCTGCCCACAAAGCTGGCCACACCCCCAGATCGAATTAATCGCCATGACGACGTCCCCCAATTAGGCCTGTTTGCAGAACTTTGAGGTGGCTGCTAACATTAAGCCTTTTTTTTGGTGCAAGGACACTGTTATGCTCCTTTTAAAATATTTTACATAGTAAAAATGATTTGATTTACTCAGAAACAGCCTGCTGTGCAACACTGAAACTAGTAAATGGCTTGTGTCGTGTTTTTTTAAAGTCATTTTCAATTATTTAAAACTGGGTTACTCTCAGGTGGTGCACTACACGCTCTGATTAAAAATGATTAGTCTTTATGATAAATCAATTTTCAGCTTTATTAATAAAACTACAGGAGGTTATTACTCTTAAATATATCAAGGGATATTTTTTAATGGAAAACATTTTTAAAAAAATCATTGATAAGATGCCCGAACGGTGCTGGTTCATGGAAGATTACTGCCTTTGGCAATATGCAAATGAGTTTGAGCAAAAACTTCAGCAAATAATTCAGTTTCTAAAATGAGTGTAATTTTGAACACAATTTGTACCCAGTGCCAATTGTGGCTAAAATGGAAACTCTTAGCCAAGGTGTTTTAGTTTAATGTTTGCAGTAGATATAGGGCCCTGTATCAGGCTTCTGTTATGAATTTAATATGGTGATGTTTTCAGCTGATATGTTTGAACTTGTAGATTGTGAGTGTAAATTGACATACTGTTTGTTCTTCAGTTGTTGAAATGTATGACATACATTGATGTGATATTGGTTCTTCCAGTTTTGAATTGTAAAGTGTACATAAAGCTTATAGTTGATGGATTATCATGGACAACAGTACCAATAGACTGTAGGCTGTGTGTGAAATAGTGGTGACTAAATAACTTGCGTGTCTTGGTTCATAGATTATAACTTGTTGAGTTTAACATCTAATATTGAGCGAACGGTATTATAATTAACCAGGTAAGCAGCTCATCGTGATCTTTGAATTTATTTAATAGAGAATATTTTAATGCCACTTTTACATGGAATGTTTTAAAATGAAGAGTATTAGCAATGTTATTCTTCTTGATTTCTAGAAATGTTGATAATATTTAAAAGTAGAGCAGAGCAATTTGCATAATGAGACTGAAATGGAAGACATTAGTCCTGTTGCAAGTAATCGACCAAGTGAATTTAACTGGAGTAAAATTTTTGCTGGAAGTTTCTGTTGTGACATATTCTGTTTTGGTCCCTAGGAAGAAAGATGTGTACGTCATTGACCCTGCAGAAAATCTTTACTATAGATGGCTTTCTATTATCGCAGTGCCTGTCATGTACAACTGGTGTATGCTAGTGAGCAGGTAGGTTTAAGTTTAACATAGTAAGCAATTACTATTTGACTTACAAGAAGGAAAAAATATCCAAACATGTGAGTTTAAAGGGGCATTGATAAATGGTAAAGCATCTTGACATATGTGCCCAAATTTATGAACTGGTATACATAATAGTACCATTTGTGAGGTGAGAAGATTAACATATGGCTAATTAGGAACTAATGCAATGTACAAATTTCTACCTCCAACTCAACAGTGGCCCTTGGCAAACCTGACCTTCTCAAAAGTCCCTCAACTTAAATTCCAAGTATTATTATACTTTTTTGTCTACTCTTACAAGTTGCAATTTCTCTTCTGTGTTTTAATTCCTGTACAATATGTAAAGCTTTACACTTGAAATTTTGCATTTTGTTTTATACTAAGATTTCACTGCTCTTCTGAAACCTCTTTCCCTATAAACACTCTAATCCATATTCGGATCCGCAATCTTCATATTACCATCTTCTAGGGTTTTTGTCGTTCTGATCAATGGCCATCTCTGACCATTTCCTTGTAACTCTCACCAGATTTCCCTAACACATTCAGCCCTATTTCCTTCTGTTTCTGCCCCTGGGAAAAAAACTCTCCTCCAAGTCAAACACTTTCAACCTCTTAAGAGCCTAATCTTTGTCCCTCCATTCAATTCAAGACTCCTGCAGCTGCCATTTTGTTCAACCACTCCCTCCTCTCCGACTTTGAAACCCAGTAAAACTCTCTCTCATTCTGGTACTTCCCTCTGGTATAGTCACCAATTTTATTTACTTAATATGAGGGAGCACAGACTTGTGCTTATTGACAGCACAACTGATTTAGCTGCCAATCTGGCTGGTCACATAATGTATTATCAGGCCTCACTCTCATCTGCTCCCTACATCCGTAATTTGAAAAATAAGAAGCTCATTGACTTCTTGTTCAGTGGTTATGACCATCAGTTTAGCTACAATATCGCTTCCCTCATTTCCCTTGTCCACAAACAGGCTTGGGCTGATAAGTGGCAAACAACATTTGCGCCAAGAACAAGAGAGGGTCTAATCATCTCCGCTTGGCATTCAGTGGCATTACCATCGCTAAATTCCCCACTATCAACATCCTGGGGTTACCATTGACCAGAAACTGAACTGGACCAGCCTTAAAAATACTGTGGCTACAAAAGCACGTCAGAGGCTAGGCATCCTGAGGTGAGTAACTCACCTCCTGACTCCTCAAAGCTTATCCACCATCTACATGCCACAAGTCAGGAGTGTGATGGAACACTCTCCACTTGCCTGAATGATTGCAGCTCCAACAACACTCAAGAAGCTCAACATCATCCAGGACAAAGGAATCTTTTTGATTGACACCCCATCCACCACCTTAAACATTCACTCCCTCCACCACCGATGCACAGCGACAGCAGTGTGTGCCATCTACAAGGTGCACTGCAGCAACTCACCAAGGTGCCTTCGACAGCACTTTTCAAACCTGCGACCTCTACCATCTAGAAGGATAAGGGCAGTAGATGCATGGGAACACCACCACCTGCAAGTTCCCCTCCAAATCACACACCATCCACACTTGGAACTATATCGCAGTTCCTTCACTGTCGCTGGGTCAAAATCCTGGAACTCCCTTCCTATTGGCACTGTGGGTATACCTACAGCACATGAACTGCAGCGGTTGAAATTCCTTCAACTAATCTCTAAAACAAATATGTCACTTAAGCACTTAATCTCTTATGAAAACAATAATTTCTATTCTATAACCACTTGGAGCTGTCAAACTGCTCACTTAGCAGGCATCCCACTATGATAAATGTTGAGATGTAAAAACTGTCATGCAGCACAAATACTGTAATGACTGCCTCAGGCTTATGTCAAAAGACAAAGTGAAATAGCAAGCACTAATTATTTTTAAATTCCACACATTTTTTTTAATGTACAGCCTAGTAGAGTTAAATCCCTTGACAGCTTTGACAGTTCTAATGGGTTTTGACAATTCTTTGACAGCTGTTTGACAGCTTGACGGTTCCAGTGAGCCTATGCACTTTTACGCACAATCATGTCTACTTTCAACAATCCCAAAGGGCACCTGACCTAGTTCTCCCAAAGGGGTACCTTACCTCTCCCAAGGTGTCTCGAGAACATATCCAAAGGGGTACCTTACCTCCCCAAAAGGGTGCCCTGGCAGTCAAAACAAATCCACAAGGTTCAAAACAGCTCTTACCTGGTCTAATCTGCACTTTTTCAGTTTCAGACTCTTACCTCACCAAAATATTACATGAGGGGAGGCAGCTGCTGATTTATATAGGCAGCTGTCTCCGTGAATCACGGATGTGTAATTTAGAACCCACCCCCATTTCCCCATCCCCACCCCCCCTCATGAAAATGGCCGGGTTTATGGGTGGAACTTCCGGATTCGGGCCTCTGCTGGTACTTTTGCGCAGCAACCCTCTCCGTCTGTGCGAAAACTCACGCCATAATATCAACCTTCCAGGTACAGCCGACATAATACGACAGTACCATGCATCAGGGCGACTATCAGAGCACGCATGTTGCTTTATTGTCAAATTTAAAGTTGCATTTTGTACTTCAGGGCTTGTTTTGATGAACTTCAAGTAAAAAATCTCGCCTTGTGGCTGGTGCTGGATTACATATCCGACACAATCTACATAATGGATTCAGCTGTAAGATTCCGAACGGGTAATCAAACCTTTTCTTTAACGAACCACGTGTTTACTTTTCACATTTCTCTAAGATGTTATTTCTTGCTCCTCAGCCACCCGCTTCCCAGTGCCAAGCCTCATTTCGAGGTTGAGAGGATGTGTTTGTAACTTGCCCTCTGCCCATGCTGCTCTCAGTCATTCAGCTGGAGGTGCGGTCAATTGGTTACCCCTCCAGGTATCAATTGAATGTGCCCACAGTCTCCTCAGACAGTTCTGTTGAGACCTGAGGGTCGATTTTCAGTTCTATATGCAGTCCCGGCAGCAGGCCTTATCAACTTTAAGCGCAGACAGCCTATCCAATATCTCCTCATTATCAATTTTAAACATTCAGACACTCGAAGGGTTTAAAATTGATAAGGAGGGGGGTCGGTTGCCTGTATTTAAAGTTGATAAGGCACCAGGACCGGATGAGGTGCATGCAAAGATACTGAGGGAATTGAGAGTAGAAATTGACTGTAATTTTCCAGTCTTCCTTAAACTCGTGTGGTGCCAGAGCACTAATTGCAATTGTTACAACCTTGTTCAAAAAAAAGCATGTGAAGCTAAGCCCAGCAATTACAGGCCAGTCAGTTTAACTTCAGTGGTGGGGAAATTTCTGGAAACAATAATTTGGGACAAAATTGAGCAAATGTGGGTTAATTAAGAAAAGCCAGCATGGATTTTGTTAAGTGTAAATCATGTTTGACTAACTTGCTGGAGTTTTTTGTTGAGGTAACAGAGAGGGTTGATGAGGGTGATGCTGTTGATGTGGCCTACATGGACTTCCAAAGGGCATTTGATACAGTGTTGCACAACAGACTTGTGAGCAAAGTTATAGTTCATGGAACAAAAGAGACAGTAGCAACATGGATATTAAGTTGGCTGGGTGACAGGAAACAGAGAGTAGTGGTGAATGGATGTTTTTCGGACTGGAGAAAGATTTGTAGTGAAGTTCCCAAGGGTGTTGCGACCCTTGCTTTTCCTGATATATATTAATAATCTAAATCTTGGTGTACAAGGCACAATTTCAAAATTTACAGATGATACAGTATTGTGAACTGTGAGGAGGATAGTGTAGAACTTCAATGGGACATAGAAAAGTTGGTGGAGTGGGCAGACAAGTGGCAGATGAAGTTCAATGCAGAGAAGTATGAAGTGATTCATTTTGGTAGGAAGAACATGGAGAGACAATATAAAAATAAAGAGTACAATTCTCAAGGAGTTGCAGGAGCAGAGGGACCTGGGTGTACATGTGCATTAATCATTGAAGGTGGCAGGACAGGTTGAGTGAGCAGTTAATAAAGCATACAGCATCCTGGGATTTATTAATAGAGGCATAGCGGATAAGAGCAAGGAGGTTTTTTTGAACTTGTATAAAACACTAGGTTGGCCTCAGCTGGAGCATTGCATAAAGTTCTGGGGCGTCACACTTTAGGAAGGGTGTAAATTCATTGGAGAGAGTGGTTCCAGGATGAGGAACATCAGTTACATAGATTGGAGAAGTGGAACTATTTTCCTTGGAGAAGAAAAGGTTGCGAGAAGATTTGATAGAAGCGTTCAAAATCATGAGGGGTCTGGACAAAGTAGATAGGGGAAAACTCTTCCCTCTGGCAGAAGGATTGAGAATGAGAGGGCACAGATTTAAAGTAATTATCAGAAGATGCAATGGAGGCATGAGGAGAAACTTTTTCACACAGCGAGTGGTTCAGATCTGGAATGTTAAAAGCAAAAAACTGCGGATGCTGGAAATCCAAAACAAAAATAAAAATACCTGGAAAAATTCAGCAGGCCTGACAGCATCTTCGGAGAGGAACACAGTTAACGTTTCAAGTCCGTATGACTCTTCAACAGAACTAAGGAAAAATAGAGAAGAGGTGAAATATAAGCTGGTTTAAGGAGGGGTGGGACAGGTAGAGCTGGATAGAGGGCCAGTGATAGGTGGAAATAGCCTAAAGATGTCATAGACAAAAGGACAAAGAGGTGTTGAAGGTGGTGATATTATCTAAGGAATGTGCTAATAGGTGACATTAAGGGTAGAAAGCAGGATGAGCAAGGGACAGGTAGCCCTAGTGGAGGTGAGGTGGGGGGAAGGGATCGAAATAGGCTAAAAGGTAGAGATAAAACAATGGATGGAAATACATTTAAAAATATTGGAAATAGGTGGGAAAAGAAAAATCTAGATAAATTATTGGAAAAAAGGGGGGATCGGAAAGGGAGTGGGGATGGAGGAGAGAGTTCATGATCTAAAATTGTTGAACTCAATATTCAGTCCGGAAGGCTGTAAAGTGCCTAGTCGGAAGATGAGGTGCTGTTCCTCCAGTTTGCGTTGAGCTTCACTGGAACATTGCAGCAGGCCAAGGACGGACATGTGGGCATGAGAGCAGGGTGGAGTGTTGAAATGGCAAGCGACAGGGAGGTCTGGGTAATGCTTGCGGACAGACCGAAGGTGTTCTGCAAAGCGGTCACCCAGTCTGCGTTTGGTCTCTCCAATGTAGAGGAAACCGGATGCGCGGGAGATTGACACGGTGGTTGACAGGGCCCTCAACCGTGTCCGGCCCATCTCCCGCGCATCCGCCCTCACACCTTCCTCTCCCTCCCAGAAACATGATAGGGTCCCCCTTGTCCTCACATATCACCCCACCAGCCTCCGCATTCAAAGCATCATCCTCCGCCATTTCCGCCAACTCCAGCATGATGCCACCACCGAACACATCTTCCCTTCACCCCTCCCCTGGTGGCATTCCGTAGGGATCGTTCCCTCTGGGACACCCTAGTCCACTCCTCCAACGCCCCCTACACCTCAACCCCCTCCCACGGCACCTGCCCATGCAACCGCAGAAGGTGCAACAACTGCCCCTTTCCTTCCCCTTTCCTCACCGTCCAAGGGCCCAAACACTCCTTTCAAGTGAAGCAGCATTTCACTTGCATTTACCTCAATTTAGTCTACTGCATTCGCTGCTCCCAATGCGGTTTCCTCTACATTGGAGAGACCAATCGCAGACTGGGTGATCGCTTTGCGGAACACCTTCGGTCTGTCCGCAAGCATGATCCAGACCTCCCTGACGCTTGCCATTTCAACACACCACCCTGCTCTCATGCCCACATGTTCATCCTTGGCCTGCTGCAATGTTTCAGTGAAGCTCAACGCAAACTGGAGGAACAGCACCTGATCTTCCGACTAGGCACTTTACAGCCTTCTGGAGTGAATATTGAGTTCAACAATTTTAGATCATGAACTCTCTCCTCCATCCCCAACCCCTTTCCAATCCCCCCTTTTTTCCAATAATTTATATTGATTTTTCTTTTCCCACCTATTTCCATTATTTTTAAATGTATTTCCATCCATTGTTTTATCTCTACCTTTTAGCCTATTTCGATCTCTTCACCCCACCCCACCCCCACTAGGGCTATCTGTACCTTGCTTGTCCTGCTTTTCTACCCTTAATTAGCACACTCCTTAGATAATATCACCACCTTCAACACCTCTTTGTCCTTTTGTCTATGACATCTTTTGGCTATCTCCACCTATCACTGGCCCTCTATCCAGTTCTACTTGTCCCACCACCCCCTTAAACCAGCTTATATTTCACCTCTTTTCTATTTTTCCTTAGTTCTGTTGAAGAGTCATACGGACTCGAAACATTTACTGTGTTCCTCTCCGCAGATGCTGTCAGACCTGCTGAGCTTTTCCAGGTATTTTTATTTTTGTTTTAGGTCTGGAATGTGCTGCCTGAGAGTGTGGTGGAGGCAGGTTCAATTGAGGCATTCGAGAGGGAATTGGACTATTGTCTGAAGAGGAAGAATGTGCAGGGTTCCGGAGAGAAGGTGGGAGAGTGGCACTAGGTGAATTGATCATTCGGAGAGCTGGTGCTGACATAATGGGATGAATGGCCTCCCGTGCTGTGACAATGATGTGACGTTGAGGCTAGGGTGATGGCTAACCCAGCTGGAATTCAGAGTCAGCTTTAAGTTTAATAATTCAGCTGAGTTCTCAGCACATACAGGGCCTATTGCTAGGACACTGTAGAGTGGGGTGAGGAGAAAATCATGTTAGAATCAGCCATGATCTAATTGAATGGTGGAACAGGCTGGAGGGGCTGAATGTCCTGTTGCAATGTTCAGCAGCCTACATTATGTTCTGCAGCGAATCTTGACCCCATAATTATCTAGTTGAAATGCAAGAATTCTGGTAAATGAGAAAACTTGACAGCTACAAGGGTTTAATTAATTATACAGCCATAAACTATGATAAAATTAGAAATGAAAATAACTTATAAAAGGTACATTTAAATTTATCCCTCTGGCAGTATTCTAGGTTAGAGTTCAGAGCAACTCATCCAGGGCCTTTGACACTGCCAAAACTCCCCAGCGTGGGCTAGTGGTTTTTACCATATGGAGTACTTTTTCAACCCCTCAAGGAACACCCCTCCTATGTGTCAGCTATTTAAAAGGAAACTGCAGGGAACTAGTTTTATTGAAATATAGTAACAAAAATAAACTGTCTGTGAGTTAGGAATTATTGAAAGAATCGGAAAGCTATTTATCCTGCAGCCCTGCTAACTTGAAAAATCGATGCTTCAAAGTTTCCCCCCTTGTACAGCTCAATAATGTCACACTTCTTTCTCCAGGTTTTCTTGAACAAGGGCTGCTCGTTAAGGATGCAAAGAAATTGAGAGAGAATTACATGAAGATGCCTCAGTTTAAATTGGACATGCTCTCTCTTCTACCAACAGATTTAACCTACATTTGGTTGGGATTTAACTACCCGGAGGTGAGATTTAATCGTCTATTCCGTTTTGGCCGAATGTTTGAATATTTTGATCGCACGCAAACCAGGACCAACTACCCTAACATATTTCGAATTGGAAATCTTGTTTTGTATATTCTCATCATTATTCACTGGAATGGCTGCATTTATTATGCTATTTCAAAATCGATTGGGTTTGGTATTGACACCTGGGTCTATCCAAACATATCCCATCCTGAATATGGGCGGCTCAGCAGAAAATACATCTACTGCCTTTACTGGTCCACTTTGACCTTGACTACCATTGGAGAAACACCTCCTCCAGTCAAGGACGTGGAGTATTTATTTGTAGTAATTGACTTTCTGGTGGGAGTGCTCATCTTTGCCACCATTGTCGGTAACGTGGGCGCCATGATCTCAAACATGAATGCCTCTCGAGCCGAGTTCCAATCCAAAATTGACTCCATCAAACAGTACATGCAGTTCCGTAAAGTGAGCAAAGATCTAGAGGCCAGGATCATCAAGTGGTTTGATTACCTGTGGATCAACAAGAAGAGCGTGGATGAGAAGGAAGTCCTTAAAAACCTACCCGATAAACTAAAGGCTGAAATCGCCATCAACGTCCACTTGGACACTCTAAAGAAAGTCCGGATCTTTGCAGATTGTGAAGCCGGCCTTTTGATCGAGTTGGTGCTCAAGCTGCAGCCTCAAGTGTACAGCCCCGGAGACTACATTTGCCGAAAGGGGGATATCGGCAGGGAGATGTACATCATTAAAGAAGGCAAACTGGCTGTTGTAGCCGATGATGGGGTAACGCAGTTTGTGGTCCTGAGTGATGGCAGTTACTTTGGAGAAATCAGCATCTTGAACATAAAGGGCAGTAAGGCAGGCAACAGGCGGACAGCCAACATAAGGAGCATAGGCTACTCTGATCTCTTCTGTCTGTCCAAAGTTGACCTGATGGAAGCCCTGACTGAGTATCCAGATGCCAAAAAGATTCTGGAAGAGAAGGGGCGTCAGATTCTGATGAAGGATAATTTGATAGACGAAGAGGCAGCAAAAGTGGGAGCGGATTCAAAAGACCTGGAAGAAAAAGTGGAGAGAATGGAGTCTTCATTGGACAGCTTGCAGACTAGGTTTGCTAGGCTCATGGCCGAGTATAAATCCAGTCAAATGAAGCTGAAGCAAAGGCTTACAAAGATGGAAAACAGAGTAAAAGGCTATGGCAGTGGATACCTATCGGATGGACTGGACAGTTTGACTGACACAGAACTAGGAAAACAGTGACGGTGACGAGAATAAATGGCAATTTCCTCATTTGTTTTTCTTACTATTTTGATATGATATACTGACGAGAAGATCAATTATTTTTATATGGGACTATAATGGGATAGTTTATAAATTATGACTCATGATTAATATCTGTGAACATTTCATGTAGATTTGTCTTTAAACTTCATCAACAAACTGTGACCAAAGCTCATTTTAGTGCTGAATGAGTTAAGATAGCTTTAAGTACGTATGTTAGTTCATTGTATCAGGGAGCTGGTTCTGACACTGTGCTGTTTAATTAACTAACAGTAACGCACTAGGAACAGAGCCAGGAAATACAACGTTCATGTTTTAACATCTGTGCTGTCAAAGTTTAAATGTATTGGATTTTTACTTATGATTATGGTTATATTAGATATATAACATAAATATTATATAATATATGCATTAAGGCCCCCACAATTTATGCCTGGCATTTGTTTGCACGACTCCATGCATTCTCAATTCTTAAGAGGGGAGGGAAGGAGAGGGGGAATTTGAAAACCTCCCTTTAAATTTTAAGTAATATGGCTGATGGAATAATGGGGCTGTATTTAATGCAGGCAACTGACATCTCACCTGTGGACTGGAGAGCTGGTGAGGGCCCACTTTGTCTCCATTTGGGAAAGGCCCGCTGTATTAAATGGAGGCACTAACATGGCCAGCGCCAGGCCTTCCCTGGGATCAAGAACCCAGAGGGCTGAAAAACCACCCCCCATTGCAGGCAGCACCACCATGGGGGCGGTGGCAGCTGCTGGCAATGCACCCAGAGAGAAGCCTGGGATCACCCAGGGATCCAAGTCTGGGTGAGCGAGGCAGAGATTGCGGTTGAGGGATAGGGGGAGGAGGGGTATCGGCAGCATGGGCAGGGGTGTGGCTCCCAGAGGCTCTCCCCCCACCATTTTCCCAACGCTGGTTCCTTCGATTAGGCAATGAGTACCTTTATAACAAGGGACCACCCTCCTGTGAGCTGCAAGCAAACATGACCAGGTTTGCTTTTTGGGCTTCTTGCATGGCGACTGCCCTGTGCGGTGGTGGGGTGAGACCCTTAAGTGCACATTAATTGTCCACTTAAGGGCCTCAATTGGCAGTGGGGCAGGAAGGTCACCCACGAGGCTTAATCGAGGCAGAGGTGGAAAGGCAGTGGGCTCGCCACCCTCCTGCCTGATTAATACCCTCCCAGCCTCCAAACGCACCTCGGGGGAAGGCATTAAAATTCTGCCCCGGTAACACTGCTGTATGTGAGTGACAATCATTGAGAGTCAACATTAAAAGCAGAGACGGCTGCTTACTAATACAATTTAATTTCTCTGACCCCCCTTACCATGACATATGGTCAACAATGAGAAGATGGCAACAAGCCACACTACTGCTGAAGTTGATATCATGCAGAGTCAGTTGCTAGCACTGCATTTCCTGAAACCTGCCCCTTGGTAATATCAAAACAATAAGTTGATAAAAACAAGTTTTCATCCAACTAATTTTCCAAATGTGACTAAATTAAGTCTAGTAACGACAGGCTCATTACTGGGAATGGTCAATGTGGCTAATATATTGGAAACTTTCAGAAGGTAGCTTGTGGCTATGTGGGAGATTGTCCATTTTAATTGAAAGGTGAACTTGATGGACATATTAACCTTTTGTACTTTGTGAAGATAAAAACGCAATAGACTCCAATCGCGTACCTCACCTGTCCAGTTTTTGACAATGTGTTTAACTAAGTGTATCTAGCAAATAAGCTGAACTTTTTTGGACCTGATGCTTTTATCTCAGCTTTTTATATAAACATGAGCTAATGTAACTTATTTACTACCCAGAGATTGGTGGTTTTTCTCCTTTTTGTTTCTAAACAGTGACTTTAGTTTCTTTTTTAAAAAAAATACAGATCTTGTTTGTGGCTGTTGTAAATGTAAGCTTAAATTAAGTCTTACAACCTGTTGTCAATTTTCCTTTGAATTGAAATATGTTGTCAGGCATTCTTTTCTGTTACTGTTTTAATACTGGAGTAAATTACATATCAAAATGTGTCACATTTTAACGTATCATTTTACCATCTTGCTTGCTATTTCCCTTTGACAAGTGACTATTATTCAATTCTCTACCTCAATTGTTGTAAACAAACTGTAGTTTAAAAAGAAGATTCCTGGGATCAAATGAAAAACTGCAAATGGTAGAAAAATCTAAAAGAAAACAACAACAACTCATTTATATAGCACCTTTAACATAATGAAATATCCCAAGGCACTCATGGAACTCTTGGAAATAAACAGAATGTTAGTCAGCATGAGTAAGAGAAGAAATAGGTTAGTTTCCAGTGACAATCTTGATTCCAACCTATATTTCTTGTGTTTGAACAATAAGCAGACTTCCCCAAATATCAAACTTGGGTAAATTGCTCATGTGTAATGCTTGTGAAATCACCCAAATAGTGGAAGGGAGTTAGATGAGCAAATGTGTAGACAGATTTCGGAGTTCAAAAAAAATAGGGCAGCAATCTTTGGGGACTTCAACTACCCTAATATCAATTGGGATACGAACAGTTTGAAGGGCTAAGGGGGCGGAAAATTCTTGAACTGCATTCAAGAGAGCTTTTTTAGCCAGCTCGTATCAAGCCCAATGAGAGTGGGTGCCACTCTAGATTTAGTCTTAGGAAATGAAGCTGGGCAAGTGAATGAAGGAGCAGTGGGGGACCATTTTGGAGCTAGTGACCATAATATAGTTAGATTTAGCATCATGATAGAAAAGGACAAAGATAGAACAGGAGTAAAAGTTCTAAATTGGAGGAAGACAAATTTTACAAAACAGAGGTGAGCTGGCGAGAGTGGACTGGATATAGCTATTAGAAGGGAAAACAGTGTCAAATCAGTGGGAGGCATTCAAAGGCGAGATTGTACGGGCATAGTGTAGATATGTCCCCACAAAGAAAAAGGGTGGTCCTGCCAAATCTAGAGCCACCTGATTATCCAGAAACATACAGGCCAAGATAAAGCAGAGAAAGAAAGCTTATTACAGTCATAAAAGACTCACTACTATAGAAAGCCTAGAGGAATGTAGAAGGACAAGGGTGAATTAAAAATGGAAATTAGAAAAACAAAGAGATGATACTAGAAAATATTGGCAGGTAAAATCAAAGGAAATCCTAAGATATTTTAAGGGCCAGAGAATAACTAAGGAAAAGGTAGGGCCTATCAGAGATGTACATGGTAACTTGTGGGCCGATGCAGAAGATGTGGGCAGGGTTCTCAATGAGTACTTTGTCTCTTTCTTCACTAAGGAGAGGGATGATGCAGACATTCAAGTTAAAGAGGAGGAGTGTGAAATATTAAATACAAAAAAACATAGTGAGAGAGGGAATACTGGAGGGACTGGCATCCTTGAAGGTGGAAAAATCACCAGGGCTGGATGGATTGTATCCCAGGCTGCTGAAGGAAGCCAGGGAGGAAATAGCGGATGCTCTGAAGATCATTTTCCAATCCTTACTAGATACAGGCGAGGTCTCAGAGGATTGGAGGTCTGTGGACGTTGTACCATTATTTTAAAAGGGTGCGAGGGATAGGCCAGAAAATTATAGGCCAGTCAGTCTAACTTTGGAAACAATTCTGAGGGACAGAATAAACTGTCACTTAGAGAGGCATGTATTGATCAGGGATAGTAAGCATGGTTTTGTTAGGGGAAGATCGTGTCTTACTAAGTGAATGGAATTTTTTGGGGAAGTAACAAGAAGGATTGATGAGGGTAGTGTAGTGGATATTGCCTACATGGATTTCAGTAAGGCATTTGACAAGGTCCCATATGACAAACTGGTTAGGAAAGTGAGATCGCATGGGATACAGGGAAGATGGCAAGTTGGATCCAAAATTGACTCAGTGACAGGAAACAAAGGGTAATGGTCAATGGATGTTTTTGCAAATGGAAAACAGTGTCCAGTGGTATTCCACAGGGCTAAGTGTTGGGGCCCTTGCTGCTTGTTGTATATATTCATGATTTAGACTTACATGTGGGAGGCATGATTAGGAAATTTGCAGATGACACAAAAATTGGCTACGTAGTTGATAGTGAAGAAGATAGCTTCAGAATTATATCAATGGTTTGGTTGAGTTGGCAGAGAAGTGGCAAACGGAATTCAATCCGGAAAAGTGTGAGGTAATGCATTTGGGGAGGGCAAACAAAGCAAGGGCATACTCAATAGAAGTTATTGAGAGCGGTTGAGGAAGTGAGAGGCCTTCGAGTGCATGTCCACAGGTCCTTGAAGGTGGCAGGACAGGTGGACAAGATGGTAAAGAAAGCACATGGAAGATGAGGAGAGGTGACCTAATTGAGGTGTACAAAATTATGAGGGGATTAGATAGGGTAGACTAGAAAAATTTGTTTCCCCTAGCTGAGGGGTCAATTATCAGGGGACACAAATTTAAACTGATTGGTAAAAGGGTTAGAGGGAACATGAGGAAAAGCTTTTTCACCCAGAGGGTGGTGGGTGTCTGCAATTCACTGCCTAAGTTGGTGATTGAGGCTGAAACTCATTTAAAAGGTACCTGGATCTGCATCTGAAGTGCTGTAACCTGCAAGGCTATGGACCAGGTGCTGGAAAGTGGGATTAAAATGAGCAGCTAGTTTCTTTTTTCTCTTTTGGGTTGGCACAGACACAATGGGCTGAATGGCCTCTTTCTGCACCGTAATGTCTCTATGGTTCACACCACATACCTTCCTTTCAGCACTTGACCAGTTTTCCTTCATAAGCATAGTATCTACAAATATGATTTAGGCATTTATATTTGGTACACAGAATAATTAATCTAAACTAGATTAAAAAGTATGCTGCTTATTTCAATTTCCAGGCTACTGCATTAAAAAATAAGTAACGTATTCACGATGCTAACAAAATAATTCGGTAAGTGTCATGAACATGTCCCTGTTGGGTCTACCTTGGTTGTAATGTAATTAATAGAATCGATGGAGGATGGATGGCCCAGCAAGTAGTGGAGATAGTCAATGCTATAAACTGAATTTCCCTATTACAATAGAATGGTGTACGGACTGTTTTCAATACTTCCGTCTCATCTTTCTTACTTCTATTAGAAAAGGTGAAGATAAGAACCTGCATTGATATAGCACCTTTCATGATCATATTGGCTTTACAAACAATTTTGTTCTTTTGAATTGAAGGTACTGCTGTGATGCAGGAAATTTAGCAGACACAGCAAGGTCCCACAAACAGCAACAAAAGCAAAAACACTGGATGCCAGACATCTGAAATAAAAACAGAAACAGCTGGAGAAACTCAGCAGGTCCAGCAGCATTTGTGGAGAGAAACAGAGTTAACGTTTCAAATTTCTTCAGAGCTGAGGGAAAATCTTCCTTCCAGCTGTGAAGACAGGTCCTTGACCTGAAACATTAACTCTGTTTCTCTTTCCACATGCTGCTAGATTTTCTCAAGTTTTTCCAGCATTTTCTGTTTTTATCCCACAAACAGCAATTTGATGCTGACCAGGTCATCAGTTTTAGTGATGTTGATGTTGTAGCAATGGACTTAAGGTGAGTTCCAAGGCTCCCTGTGATGCTTTATTGTATATGTAAGGTGGTTACTTTTCAATCCCATGCATTGGACCTTTTTGCCCATTTTCTTGCAATGTCCACTGGGTTGGGATCTCTACAGGCACATGGGGCTGCTGTAGCTCGTACCATTACATGTTGGACAGAAGGGCAAGCAACAGATGAATCTTTACAAAGAAAAAGTGCTGCAAATTACTAGAAACCTACAATATAAAGAGCTGCTTTTTGAAAATTCATTCAGGGGGTGTGGGCTTCATTGGCTGGGCCAGCATTTATTGCCCATCCCTAGTTGCCCTTGAGAAGGTGGTAGTGAGTTGCCTTCTTGAACCACTGCAGTCCATGTGGTGTAGGTACACCCACAGTGCTGTTAGGGAGGGAGTTCCAGGATTTTGACCCAGCGACAGTGAAGGAACAGCGATACATTTCCAAGTCAGGATGGTGGGTGACTTGGAGGGGAACTTCCAGGTGGTGGTGTTCCCATCTATCTGCTGCCCTTGATGGTAGTGGTCATGGGTTTGGAAGGTGCTGTCTAAGGAGCCTTGGTGAATTCCTGCAGTGCATCTTGTAGATGGCAGATACTGCTGCTACTGTGCGTTGGTGGCAGAGGGAGTGAATGTTTGTGGATGTGGTGCCAATCATCCTAATGAATTATTCTAATGTGGGGTACATGTCCCTTTTTCATTACCAATGCTGGCTAATCTGTGTTTTCAGTTAAGTGACGTGGGCCATGTGACGCCACCCAGGGGAAAAGGAGCACTGATAAATGATAAACTCAATTAGAAGGATGAGAGGAGTCAAGCTTTGTTAGCAACATAAAGCTCCTATACCCCGGTCATGAAAAGGTCCTTGGAGGACTTTCAAGTGATGGTTGCAGAATGGAAGAAGCTGGCTGTAAAGATATTGAACCCTTCTTGAAATCCCGCAGAAAGCAAGCTGATAACCATTGGGGCTGCTCAGGGTGGACCTGAGTGTCCAAGCAGCCACTTGTACCAGCTCTTTATTGGAGGTTTTTGCAAAGGAAATGAAAATAATTTTTCCTCATATCTCAACCCAACCATTAAATACTATCAGCTCCTTGCTGACTCTCTCGTCCTCCCTGTGAAATGTGGAGCGAGACCAACGTAAAAATGCGATTCCGGCATATCAAATGCCTGAAAACTGACTCCTGTGGTTCCCAAATTGTGCCCGACTATCTGAATAAATAGTCAATTCACATTTCACGTAGAACAAGTGCCATTTGTGAAACGTATTTAGAAATACGTTCCACTGGTTGGAAAAACACAGGTTGGTGTCTTCTGAACTATCCTTTCCCATAAATGTGTACGTGCCCTATTGAGTTAGTCAATCATTTTTCGTACTTACTGTGTAGATCCATAACAAATGGATTGTCACAGCCAGAAAATAATTGAATTTCTAAAATAATGCAGTTCCTTTTTAGTTTGGATAAGCCGTTAATTATAAGTTAATGCAACGAAATAAGGGATTTTAAGAACATTACCTCACAATTTGTTCAATAGGTTTCACATGTGGTGGAAGAAAATTATTCATTAATTTATCTGAATGTGTTTTAAAAATAGAATTGCATATAGGATTTCCAGCACAAAGCTCATTTCCCTCACCCCCAGGTCTATGCTGAACAAGAGCCTCCCCTCCCCTCAACCCGCTTCCTCTATCCCATCACCACAACCTCTCTCCTCTGTGCCCCCATGTACTCTCCCCTTGTATATCCAGCTTTCCTATAAATGCATCCATGTGATCACCCTGAGCCAGTCTATGGTCCATTGCTGTTTAAATCCAGCGGTAATGAACGGGATCATATTTCACAAGAGCTTGCCTGGTGAGAGTATTTCTTGGTTACACTTTGGGGATCTTTGAAAGAGTTTGTCGTGAACTCCACAAAGTATTTTTGACCCGGGTGCCGGCGAGTTAACTTTCCCCGCCCTTCTAACCCGCACAATTTTGACCGGCCTCCTTTCAGTTTCAAGTTGCCATCGGGATGTTGGGTTCCACCGATCAGCGGCTTCCGTGCATTCAAGAATGTAAAGTGTTTATGTTCCCAAAACAAGAGACCTGAGGTCCTGACGCCCTGACAACGCTGGAAGAGCACAGAGCACGATCGGATTGGCCTTTCGCACTGTGGTTCACTTGCTAATAACATTAAAGGGATTGGATTACCATCTTCTAGTCGGGATGTGGCTTCTCGCTAGACCCACACATGGGGAACACCTTTCAGAGGCTATCTCGGTGTTGGAAAGCTATCGGTGGTGGGAATGTTGTAACATTTGGTGAAGAATGGCTCAGGGGAAGAGACCGAGGGAAGTAGAGAGATCGAAGCTGATCCTGTCCATGAACTGGAACGAGGAAATGTTGCTGCAGAAGAGACTCAGCCTCCTGGATTCCCTGCAGAGGCAGGTGGCGGATTCTTACACACTGGACCAGAGGATCCTGTACAATAGATTCCGGTCCAAACTCAGGCGCTCGGAGCTTGCCCACGCCCGGCTGATGGGGAGGCGAGAGCTGGTCCAACAGCTGAAGGTCAACGCCTTCTCCGGCTTCAACACCACGGTGACGGACGACAGCAAGGCAGCGGTCAGGGGGCTCTTACAGGGAGCTCCCCCGGCCAGGGCGAGGTGCAAAGGGCTGGGAGGCGCCCTGACCCCCCCGAGCCAAAGGGACGCCGAGGGAGGGTCAGGGGCTGGGGCAGCTGAGGGGGAGGTTGACTCAGCCCAGCCCCGATTCCCTGCGGCGAGACCGCACACGACCCCTACCCTGATCACCCCTCCCGGGCTGGAGTCCGGGAGCCCCAGGCACCGCCCGGATACAGCGCCGGGGCTGAGTGTGGGGCCCGGGGGGAATGGCACCAAGCCGGGGAGGGAGAGGGAGAGGGAGAGGGGAGCGGGAGCCGGAGCGATGAAACCTCATTCCCCACTCCAGCTCTTCCTCAACCTGGGAGAGCCCCGAGCCAAGCCCTCCCTGCTGGAGCTCCACGCCCGCCTCACCCGGGAGACCGGGCTGGAAGAGGAGAGCAGGAGCTTCGTGCAGGCGGTGCGGAGCGGCCAGGCGGGCGGCGGCAGCCCCGGCGGCGGCAGCCCCGGCGGCGGAGACTACTACTGGGAGAGGCTGCTCGCCACGCTCGCCCGCCCGGGCAGCAAGGCGCGGCTCCCGGCCGGACTGCACCGGGACACACCCGGCTGGGAGTTTGTCGGTAAGGAGCTGAACTACCGGAGCATCACCTTTAAAAAACTGGACTGGAGTTTCTCCCCCTCCCCCTGACTTCTTGCTTTCGGGGCAGCTACCAGGCAGTGAGAGAAACCTCGCAACAACAACCCCACTCCAGCCACCCCCTAAATGTATTGCTCCCTGGTAGGAATTGTGGCCACATCATCCACAGTTTTAATAACGGGTGGGGTAGGGGGTGAGTCCTCGGTGGGTTTGAATCTCCCCCTGTTGTCCCTATTAAACGTAGCTCGAAAGAAAGACTTGCATTTATATAGCGCCTTTCGCGACCTTAGGGCAAGGTCCCCAACCTCACTGGGCGGATATGAACTAACAGATGTGGGAATGTATTTTTACAAATTTAAAGTGGGAAATCGAAGATATGTGGGGCAGCTTACAACTTTTTGTAGGTTGTTTCCTTATCACTGGGTCTGACTTCCCCACAATGACTCAGCACAGCTAGCATGGAGCACACTGCATATGTTTTTTTGATATAGCTGCCCTACAACTATAGGATAATTTCCATTTGGCTAAAACCGGTATTATAACTCGTAGTTATAAGTGTGAGTTTAGACATTGGGTATTGGTTTAAAATAAAAAAACTTTCTGACCTGGTTATTTTAAGAGCTAGAACTCAACAATATATTTAACATATACGTCAATATATATATATATTTAATAACTTCTGATTCTGGGCAGAAAGGGTTGAACGGCGCAGTGATTACAAAACTATCCTTTCATTCGTGTTACTGGTGGATCCAGTTCAGCCCATAGAAATGAAATGGAAACCTACTTTTGAAAATGAGAAAAAAACCATGTTTGGGAATATCTCAAAATCAACTTAATTGCCACAGTGTATGAACACAATAACAATAGTAATTAAACTGGATGCATTCCCATTATTACCAGGAACTGGATCCCTAGTAAGGGACCATTGGATATTAAGTGATTAACACATAAATAAACACACCTTATTCTGACTGCTGACACCAGGTTCTCTCTAATCTCCTGCCAACTTTATAAAATTGTGGTGAGAAGTCCGTGATAGTCTCCTGCAAGGCAGCATTTATTTTAAAGGGGCCAAACACATCTGAATTTGGTACAAATTCAAACATTAACTGAATCTATCCAATCTATATGTTGATGCATTGGAGAAAGCTCAAGCGTGAGAAGAATAATTTTAGAATTTATGGTTATGTTATGAAGAGCACTCTCAATGACATTTTCATTGACAAAAAAAATGGACTTTGACCTTAAAAACGCTGAATGTGGAGCATGTAGATGACGGGAAGTTTAAATGAAACTAAACATGACAAGTTTCCCCCTTCCCTTGGTGAAGAGGTATAGATACCTGTATTGTGCTAAATAGTATAGTTTAAAGAGCTGCCTAAATATTTAATTGCATTTTAAAATGCAGATTCTACCAATAAGGATGATTGAAATAGGAATGATCAAAAACAATGTAGAACATGACTGTTTCTGAACAGTTGAGACCAGAGAAATGGAACCACGTGGAAAATGATTGGTCACAGCTGAATAATGAAAGTGGGCAGATTTTAAAAAAAAAATTATTTACAGGGTGTGGATGTCACTGGTTAAGCCAGCATTTACTGCTCAACCTGAATTGCCCTTGAGGTGGTGGTGGTGAGCTGCCTTCTTGAACCACTGCACTCCATTTGCTGTAGGTACACCCAGAGTATTGTTTCATATTACATAAGAACATAAGAAATAGGAGCAGGAGTAGGCCATTTGGCCCTTTAAGCCTGCCCTGCCATTCAATAAGATCATGGCTGATCTGCCCCAGGCTTCAACTCCTTGTTCATGTCAGCTCCTCATAGGGCGTCTTATGGGATTTGAGGGCTATGTAAAGCCCTATTTGAATTGGAAGGTAGGGCAATCTTTTTGGAACTTATACTTGGAGTTTATAGGTTGAGCTGAATCCACAATGAAGCAGATTGTCTAAACTTTGGGGTTACTTGATTGCTTCCCCTGTTCCTTAGTTTCATTAATAAAGTGAGGAAAACAGGTAAAATACCCATAAAGACCTCTTTTATTCTGTTTAAACTAGGCATAGTGGAGAACGACTTGGATAAGTGGTTACTTGCAGATGCAGTGGTCTTTAAGCGACATAGGTCAATAAAGGAAGAGCAAAAAAAAGGCTCAGGCAGCCACATCTTAAATGCAAAAATGAACAGATTCTGCTGCTGCTTCTGTAGATGAATATGAGTTGATATTTTGCATTTATATAGTACCTTTCACAACTTCAGTGATGAAGGATAAACATTGACTAGGACACCAGGGAGAACTCTCCTGTTCTTTTTTAAAAATATTGCTATGCAATCTTTTATGCCCACCTGGGAAGGCATGGGACCTGTTTAATGTCTCATCGGAAAGTTGGCAGCTCGGGACTCCTTTGGAACTGCGCTGAAGTGTCGACCTAGATTACATGCTTAAGTCTCTATGGGTTGGGGCAAGCCCACAAACTTCTGACTCGCAGGCAAGGACACCACCATTTGAGTCACATAGTTGACATAGTCCTTAAATTAATTTTGAAGTGCGATTACTCGCCCCTATATAATACTGACATATTTATTACAGAAAATATCAAAGTAAAGACAAAAGTTATTTCTTTGGTCAGAGTTTAGTCAAATTATTGCATCGGTCAGTATGAGAATGATAAGAACTCCTCCTGGAGGCATAATTGCAGGTGACAAGAACCATAAGTAGATATCCAAAGGGCATTTCATACCAATACATTTAGGATTTGCCATCACCAAAGTACAGCATGTGACCAAAGTATAATGTATCATCAATATTCTTGTAAAGTTGATGTATATGAAATAAAGCTTCAATTATGGTTGTTTTAAATTATATTTTGTAACATTAAGTTGCTACTATTGATTGGAATAATGAAGAAAGGTTTAAAAGGCAAAGTAGGTAAACTGACCTTAATTTCTGCCCACAAATGACAGCACTTAATCTTCCGATTGGGCACTTTACAGCCTTCTGGACTCAACATTGAATTCAACAATTTCAGACCATGAATTCCGTCCTCCATTTTGATTCTGTTCTTTTTTTGCCACATGCCAGTTTGGATCTTGTTTTTCATGTTTTTGCTTTCAGAGCTGTTCATTATTCTGCCACTTGCACTCATTCTGGACAAATGCTTTGTCTTTTTACTACAACCATTACCATTCCGTTTGCCTTTTGTTCTATGACATCATTGTCATTTAATTTCTCCCACCCTCTACCCTATCCTAGACTTTCCCTTTTTTCCTTTCTCCCCCTCCCACATTTCAATGGCACATAACCTTCCTTCAGTTCTGAAGAGCAATATTGAATTCAAAACATTAACTCTACTTTTCTCTCCACAGATGCTGCTAGGCCTACTGAGTATTTCCAGCACTTCCTGTTTTTATTTCAGATTTCCAGCATCTGCAGCATTTTGCTTTTATTGATCCAATTGAATGATGTTCACCAGTGTGCCCGCCATGCTAATGTAAATACGCACACAATTTATCAATGAACTTTCATTCAGGAAGACAAATGGGTGCACCACAGAATATTCAAATAGAGTGGGGTACAGGGGGAAAAAATGCAAAATTCCTACTGTCTTTTTTTATTCTTTCATGGAATGTGGGTGTTATTAGCAAGGCCAGCATTTGTTGCCCATCCCTAATTGCCCTTGAACTGAGTGGCTTGCTAGGCCATTTCAGAGGGCAGTTAAGAGTCAACCACAGAGGTTACCTGGAGCCAGGCCAGACAGCAGATTTCCTTCCCTAAAGGACATCTAGTGAACCAGACGAGATTTTTTATGACAATTGATGACTCATGGTCACCCCTAATGAGACGAGTTATCAATTCAAGTTATTAATTGAATTTAAATTCCACCAGCTGGCTTGGTGGGATTTGAGCACATGTCCCTGGAGCGTAGCCAAGTGACATTGCCACAACACCACCATGTTCCCCAACAGAACATTGCATCAGATATACAGCTTCTGAGACTGAATGCAGCAGTGAAGTAATACATTTTGGTAGGAAGAATTTTGGTAGAAAGAACAAAGAGAGGCAATAGAAAGGATACAGTTATAAAAGGGGTGCAGGGGCAGACAAATAATTGAACATGCCAAGGCAGGCTGAGAAAGAGGTTAGGCAGGCATACAGGATTCTGAGCTTTATAAAATATACACACAGAGTACAAGAGCAGGGTAGTTATGGTGAACCTTTAAAAAACACTGGTTTGACCTCAACCAGAATATTGTATCCAATTCTGGGCACTACACTTTAGGAAAGATGTGAAGGAATTGGAGAGGGTGCAGAAAAGATTTATGAAAGTGGTTCCAGGGATGACAAACTTCAGTCACATGGATGTATTGGAGAAGCTGGGATTGTTCCCCTTCAAGAAGGTTGAGAGGAGATTTGATAGAGACATTCAAAATCATGTGGGGTCTGGACTGAGTAGAATAGGGAGAAACTGGCAGAAGGGTTAAGAACCAGAGGACACTAATTTTAAGGTGAATGGTTAAAAAAAAAAGCCATGGCAAAAAGAAACCTTTTTACATGGCAATTGCATTGCACTGCCTATGTGTGTGGTAGAAGAAAATTCAATGGTAACTTTAACAATGGAAATGGATAATTATCAGTGGAGAAAATAATTTGTAAGGGCTACTGGGAAAGGGATTAGCTGACTTGCTCTTGAGAGCCCTGGAAGCAGCTCAGTGAAGAGCACAAGGTTGATCCTTTGCAATGGGGGCTGCTTCTGAGAACAAGGGAAATTTGGCCTTCTCACATTCAAAATGAGGCAGAGACAACCATATTTTTGATAGACAAAAGAGTCAAGGAATATGGGGGGCAGACAGGTAAGTGAAGTTGAGACCACAATCAGATCAGCCGTGCTGTTATCGAATGGTGGAGCAGGCTTGAAGGCCGAATGGCCTACTCCTGCTCCCAAGTCCTATATTTCTACTTAAAAAGTATATGATGGCAAATGGGAGGCAGGATAGCTCCTGCTGGAAAGGCAGTTAGAAACTTATCAGTGATCTGTGTTGGTAACAAAGTGGCTTCTGGTGATTAAATCCCTTCACACATTTGAGAGTCTCTTATTAACCAGCTCTCTGGATTTGGGTTAAGTCTGGTGTGTTGCAAGGGCATAATATCTGCAGTCCATATTGGGCAGACAAACTCTACCTATGCATTTCTCAGTAGCTTAGTTTGGAGTCTCATACATATGCCCATGGATATCAATGACCATCAGATAGCTAGCTAACAGAGAAAAAAAAATCACTGAGCATAAGTGTCATCTTCAAGCACTCTGTCCCCAAAATGACATTTTACCCCTTGCCAAAGACAGTCGTGTTTTTCATTAAAGATTCATGTTGCAACATGTTTCAATGTATGAATCCTGTGGCGAGACCATAGACTAAAATAAACAAATTTGCCCTTCCCCCAAATGAAATGATCAAGATTTCATTTTTCGTAACTTTTATTTTAATAATGCAAATTAAACATTAACAGACAAATGATACTTCATAAAACAAGATGAATTTCACTTTAAACAGTCGATACTACAAAGATAGATTTTTCTCAACCACAAGCACCCACATCACTCCTCGCAGATCTATGCACAGTTCCGAAGTTCTCTAACTCAGCCTCTGGCACATAAGATCTCTCACTTTCCCACTAAATTGTTTGGGACCTGGAGTCATGTGCACCAGCGGGCATTTTCTACCCGAGGTCCCTGGAGATGTGGGTGGTTGTGAAAGATCTTTAAGATTCTGCACACTCCTGCAGAACCTCCTTAGCCAGGTTTACGACAGCCTTCATGGCACAGGATTTCCAGAGACTTCTTCATCCAACTCCTTTAATAAACCATGTTAAATAATCTGGTCAGTTCTGGCAAAACTGAAACATAGCCGTACAATTGTAATTCACAATCTCTGCTCTAACCCTGGTTTCAGCTTTCTGTTCCTTTTAATTGTATTGAACTGCTCTTTGTAAACATGCACTCTGTTCTCCGCTCTTCTGCAGCTCTCCTTTGTTCTTCACATCAGTAGCTTCTTTGTCTGCCTCTGTATGTTTTCTCTTTGTGTCTGCATCCGTGCTTGCACCCTCCAGCTCCTCTGATCATAGCTCTCCTTTGTGTCTGGCGATATGGCATCCATATCTCAACTTCCTTCCGACTGGTACTGCTTCCAGGTCAAGGGTCACCAGGTTACATGGATCAGTATTTTATTATCATCCAAGGAAATTACAATTGATCTAAACTTGTTTTCAAACATTCATAAAAATAATTACAGATTTTACAGAATTTTTACAGATCTTTTACAGAAGATACAAATTTTCCTTACTGTAATTCTTCCAGGTCCAAAGCTACCACAATAGCTTCATAGTGGCTGCCCATTACCTCATCTAAGTGGTCATTTTTCATGTATGAGTGAGTATATGAGTTTGGTCGTCTTCTCCCCTGGAATATTTTTACCCACACTTCGTTCAGTGGTTTTGTCTAATATTTCAGCTGACTGAGCCTCAAGCTAAATCACAGAATCTCTCAGTGCAGAAGTGGCCCTTCAGCCCATCAAGTCTGCACCGACATGTGAGAAACACCTGGCCTACCTATCTAATCCCATTTACCAGCACTTGGCCCATAGCCTTGAATGTTATGACGTGCCAAGTGCTCATCCAGGTACTTTTTTAAAGGATGTGAGGCAACCCGCCTCCACCACCCCCTCAGGCAGCGCATTCCAGACCTTCACCACCCTCTGGGTAGAAACGTTTTTCCTCACATCCCCCCTAAACCTCCTGCCCCTCACCTTGAACTTATGTCCTCTCATGGCTGACCCTTCAACTAAGGGGAACAGCTGCTCCCTATTCACCCTGTCCATGCCCCTCATAATCTTGTACACCTCGATCAGGTCGCCCCTCAGTCTTCTCTGCTCCAATGAAAACAACCCAAGTCTATCCAACCTCTCTTCATAACTTAAATGTTTCATCCCAGGCAACATCCTGGTGAATCTCCTCTGCACCCCCTCCAGTGCAATCACACCCTTCCTACAATGTGGCGACCAGAACTGCACACAGTACTCCAGCTGTGGCCTCACCAAGGTTCTATACAACTCCAACATGACCTCCCTACTTTTGTAATCTATGCCTCGATTGATAAAGGCAAGTGTCCCATATGCCTTTTTCACCACCCCACTAACATGCCCCTCCGCCTTCAGAGATCTATGGACACACACACCAAGGTCTTTTTATTCCTCAACTTCCTAGTGTCATGCTGTTCATTGAATACTTCCTTGTCAAATTACTCCTACCAAAGTGCATCACCTCACACTTTTCAAGTTTAAATTCCATCTGCCACATACCTGCCCATTTGATCATCCCGCCTATATCTTCCTGTAGCCCAAGACACTCAACCTCACTGTTAACCACTCGGTCAATCTTTGTGTCATCCGCAAACTTACTAATCCTACCCTCCACAGAGTCATCTATGTAATTTATATAAATGACGAATAATAGGGGACCCAGCACAGATCGCTGTGGTACGCCACTGGACACTGGCTTCCAGTTACTAAAACATCCTTCTGTCGTCACCCTCTGTCTCCTACAACTAAGCCAATTTTGAATCCACCTTATCAAATTACCCTGTATCCCATGTGCATTTGCCTTCTTTATAAGTCTCCCATGTGGGACCTTGTCAAAGGCTTTGCTGAAATCCAAATAAACTACGTCAACTACACTACCCTCATCTACACACCTGGTGGTCACCTCAAAAAATTCAATCAAATTTGTTCGGCATGACCTCCCTCTGACAAAGCCATGCTGACTATCCCTGATCAAACCTTGCCTCGCCAAAATATGCTCAATGTCTTTGACTGTAACATGGACAGGAATGACTGACGAGCTGCTTTTGTTCCTATCCTTTTTCCCCCACCTTCATATTTATCAACAGATTATTCTAAATATTTCTTACTTTTCCAATACCAAATGTAAATTCACTTCCGCCAATTTTAATTTAGCTCTTGTTCTACTCTAAAGTTATATCTGGGGTTCACTTTATTACTTAATATATTATTTACCATCTTTACCATTAAGCTTTTACTTTTTATAATTCAAAACTGAAAAAATGCTTTAGTTTAAAAACCTATAGAACCGATGCTTCAAAACCATACTTTTCTTCATACAAGTGCGAGTAGTAATTTTGCCAACAGGAAATTTGTGTTGCGAATATATACTAATGATGCCTGCAATCCTTTCCACTGAAGGGAATATTTCAGTTTTATTGATGTTCTCCAATTGTAAAGAAGTAAGTTTTCTAAAAAAAAACGTTTGCATGGTAAAATATAGCTGTTTGACGTTGAAAACAAATATATTATTAAAACAATTTGCTGTAAAGAAAACACGAGCAAAGACGACAGCTGTCTTTCCTTATTAAACTGCAAAATGAGATTGAAGTCAGGCTATATAAAAAATCAAATTGACTAATCTAGTAATTAAAAGATAGGGGGAAGCATTGTTCGAACTTATAGCATTAGAAAGTCCTGTGTGAAGTTGCAAATATGATATGCAACCCATCTCTCTACTTCTGTGGTTATGAACTTGATTAAAGTGGAGCTGGAAATAGCTTTTCCTGTAATCTTCAAGTCTCCAATTCTCTTTATTCTTTCAAGGGATGTGAGCATCGTTGACTAGGCCAGTTTTTGTTGTCCATCCTTAATTGCCCTTGCCAGGCCATTTTAGAAGGCAGTTAAGAGCCAATCACATTGCTGTAGACTCGGGTCACATTTAGGGCAAACCAGGTAAGGATGACAGATTTCCTTCCCTAAAGGCACTAGTGAAATATTAGGGTTTTTACAACTATCAATGATAGTCTTCTGGTCATCATTACAGAGATTAGCTTTCAATTCCAGGTTTATTAATCAAATCTATATTTAGTCATGGTGGTATTCGAACCTGTGTCTCCACGGTATTAGCCTGGAGCTCCAGATTACTAGTCCAGTGACACTACTATTATGTCTTATACTATATCTCCCCTTGTACTGCTATTCCACATGAAACATCTTAATAGGAATGTGGTGAAGTCACTGGCCATATATTCCTTCAGGAGCAAAGATTACTGTAAAATTCCTGTTAATGGAAGAAACTGGAAATGAAAACTACTTCCAGAACTGGGAACAAGAAAATTGGAAGATTTAGAA
This sequence comes from Cetorhinus maximus, assembly GCF_964194155.1. Classification (NCBI taxonomy): domain Eukaryota; kingdom Metazoa; phylum Chordata; class Chondrichthyes; order Lamniformes; family Cetorhinidae; genus Cetorhinus; species Cetorhinus maximus. Next base: position 21,931,835 of record NC_135885.1, on the reverse strand, counting down.
CTGGCAAGATGATGTTATATACAGCTTGCTAGTTATTCATGACAAGGACTGGCTTTGGATGATAAAAAAGACAATAAGATTTAAAGGTCTCCAACACCAGCTTATTCAGAGCCAAATTCAAGTCCCCAGAACAACATAGAGTTACACCTTACAAATATCTTTCATAAACCAGGCTTCAATGGGGTGTTCATATACTGCTGGTCCTGACAGGTATAAGTCAGGAGGTTAAATGTAGTGACATGGACAGTCCTTCAGCTCAGATCATGCCCAATTTTATTGGTACTTCACATCCTAAGGTTAAATCAGTTCTAGTACAAATAGACAAACTTCCAGTTCACAGAGTAAGCCTTCTTGGATGACAACGTAATAGGAACCACTGCTTAAAATTCTTATCTCCCACCCTCAAGCCAATTGTTTTTCAAAAAAAAATGCACTCCCAGATGTAAGCTTTTAGAGAATGCTGTGACAGATGTGAAAAATAAATAAAATATTTCTAATTGACATATGCCTGCACAGTTTTCCTAGTTCTCGTATGAAATAGGAAAACTTTATAAACGGCCAAAGTTGATAGGACAGTACCAAGAACTATACCTCCGTACAGTTAGTGTAGTTCCGATCCCTTATGAAAATTTTTATTTTGAACTTTACTTTGGGCAGAATAACTGCCTGCGTGATCTGTGGGAGACTGAAAATATTAATTCTAGATTGAAGCCATTTAAGACCCAGAGAACCATGATCGGCCAATCCTCCTAGTACCATCAAAAAAAGTAAAATCTTAAATTTTGTCTGCTGGAGTCCTTTCTATGGCTGTAATGAGTAGCAACTCTGTACCTTGTGACAGAAAATGTGTTTTATGCATTTTTGTACTGTCCTGTTATGATCCCCATGGAGACCAACAAATCAGGAACTGAATTTTCTGATGATCCCAATGAGAAAAATCAATGGACAAGATTTCACTTCTTAAAACTCTTGCTGTAACAATCAAATCTACAATTAAACTCAAAATCAACATAGGTTAAACAGGAGTTAATAGGCAAATTGCAGTTGATTATAAACTATAAATTGCACATTAAATGGCTGATCCAACAAAGGTAGATTGGCTTCTCAGGTAGTCAATCTCAGCCCTGAAGTCCTTCAAAACTCTGCCTTTCTCACGTAGAATTCCAGCTCCTCATCTTCCAGGGTTGAGCCTGATCCCCAGCATGCCAATCTGACTTCCAGGGGCACGGTCTTCAACAAAATAGCACGTTGGCAAAGTCTCCGCAACTCTGCTACTGGTCTTCATGGTGTGGATCCATTATTATCTTCAAATAACAGAAGCAACTGTATATCTGCCTATTCCCAGCTCCTGGATGCAGCCCCCGTCTTCTCAGCTTGCCTGTACTGCACCATTGGGATCATCATCTGAGCTCTGGTGGTTCTGTCTTTTTATCTGGTTGCAACCAGTTTCAGTTTCCCAAGAAGTTTTGCTTTCTAAAATCAGTTTCAGTCTTAGTTTCCTTTTTCAGTTAGTGTCTCACAAAGATTACATGCTTTAAAACCACAGATTCTGTCACACCTTGAATACCATTCTTCAACATTTTTGGATCATGGAGGTAAGGAGACAACTAGAAATATAGAATCTTACAGTACAGGAGGCCATTCAACTCATGAACCAGCTCAAAGAACTGATCAAATAGTCCCACTCCTCCAGTCTTTCTCCATAACTTTTTCTTTGACAACACTAACAATCAGGAAAGACAATAAGCTCAGTAAATGTTACATGGCAGAAACCACTCCTTGGACACACTGCAGTTCATTGGGTACCTTGTCCCTTGGTAAATTTTCTCTTTGAAAGGGAAACCACTTTTTGATAATAGTAGATTACCTGCTAAATTAGACTTTTATTGTTCAGTTTGCATTGCTTGTATGCCTAACGTATTTGAAGACCAAGTTGGTATCCACCTGGTAACTAAATCACCCTACACCAGCACCATTCATCCCTTCTGAAGTTTAAAAAAAAATATTCATTTATGGGACATGGGGGTCCAGCATTTATTGCCCATCCCTAATTGACACACCTGCTTCTTCCATATAAATCTGCCACATCATAGAATTCACACCACATAATTAACTACCTGAAAGTCCTGTAAAATTTCTTCCCGACAGTTGGTCAAATCTCCATAATCCTTTTCATAGCTGATCTCCATGATCACAGCGGCAGATGACCAAGTATTGACTATCTCTACGCCTACACAACATTCCTAAGCAATATCTTAATTTATTTTATAAGGTTATAGCCGTTTTGCCAAATTCGTCTATCGACTTATCTGTAAGTACCCTAGTAGTTGCTAAATTGGTACAGAATTAGAGATGATGAATATGAACAGTTCAAGTTAAATAACATTGAAACATAGATATTTACAGCACAGGAGGCCATTGGGCACCATTCATGTTGAATAAGAATTAGCTAGCCTAATTTCACTTTTCAGCTCCTGGCCCTGATTATCCCTATAATATCTCAAGACCTCAAAAGTGAAAAATAATGGAACACCCCATTCTAGTTCGGGTTTAAAATGCTCATAGTTGTCTGTAGTAACCTAGTCCACTTCTGAAGTGCAGTGGCTGAGTCAATTTGATTAATTATATCCTTTGAACCTGATAAAAACTCATCCATACCCTAAAGTGCTCCCATATTAATGAATTGTCCCCCAAATGGTTAAGGTACTATAGCCTTAATCCAGATATGAAATTTGTTACATTTCACACTCAAAATACGACTGGTGAATTTTAAATTGGCCGGCTAATTGAAGGCCCTTTTGCAATTCAAGGAACTTCAGCTTAGTACTCTCAAAATAAGCCTTGTAGTAATTGACGCATCAGCATTAAAACATGCCAGATATTTTCTTGGTACTACTCCTGCCTTGCCACATTTCTGGAGAAGTTTGTAGAAATTCCCTACCATGAAAATACACCAGACACATCTGACCTCTTACCTAAATTGTGGTATGCCAATGTTGCCTTTCCTCTCTTCATTCATGCTCAAGCCAGGAAGCACATTATTACATCCTATGATAGAAAACAGACCCAGAGCTAAAAGTTGCCCTATACTATACCTGAAAGAGAAACCCCTCTCTCTCCTCTTAGACAAGATGGGGGAAAGTTGACCGATAAACAAGAAAATGCCACTATTCCATGTAATATGAAAGCAGCTCAAATTTCTACAGGGGGTGCTGCCAGGGTCATTATTCTAAGAGGTAGCCATGCTGGGAACAACTCCAAGGCCAAAGGCAACCAGGTCAGGAAAGCTGGCTGCATATAAGAACCAATTTCCACAGCTTGAGGGCAATACAGCAAATTAATTCTTTCAGAAATGCATAATGAGGGGTTCACCACCTTCACCTTCTAGACAGACTTATGCTGGATGTTGGGCACAGAAAATTATGACATTGTGGTGTAGATTCACTGTTATGGCTGATCAGGATCAAAAGATCACTGCAAATGATGGTTGTGAAGTCTGTGTCAATGAGGACAAAGAAATTGCCTGCTTAGTTCTTTGGTCAAATAAGCTAATGGAGCAATTGTTCAGCTCGCTGATTTGGGCAGGGTTGTGACCTATTCAGGGCATTCTTTGGAACACTTGCTGACTTAATTATCTGCCATGGATGTCAAAGAACTTGGACTGAATAACATCTGGCAGAGCTGAATCCAGCTATTTAACTGAATTAATAAATTAAGAATCCTTGATGGCAAAAATGTAAATGAAAATTGTGCATGACAGCTACTGACCAACAAGACAACTCAAATGTGTCAGATATTCAAGGCAGGGTTGAACAGATTTTTGATAGACAAGGCCACAAACAGAACAGCCATAACCTTATGGGATGACGAAGCAGGCTCGAAGGGCTGACACCTGCTCCTACGTTCCTTCAACTGGATTAGTCACACAAGTTCCAGACATAATTAACATAAGTTCACTTGCACTTACGATCATGTAAAGAAAAATCACTGAATGAGGCACTTTAAAATATTTTAAATAACTTACAAAGTGGGGTTGCAATCTTGTCACTTAAAATTGGTCTCCCTCACCAATCTCCCATCAGGTCCTAGTTTCAAGCAATTTTTTTGAAGTAATGTTTTCATTGCCTCTATGCCAAAATATGTTCCAAATGTACATTTTGTTTAAAGTTTGAATTGCACATATTAGAATACTGGTTAATGGGACAATTATTCCTAACCAAAGAGACTAGTTCTTTTTTGCAACAAAATCCAGAAAGCCCAAATATTCAGAATGTGTGTGTATACATTAGCAGATTGAACTAATTTAAACACATTCTCAAAACCCAAAGTTTTTATTAGTAGGAAAATACACCATTCTCATGACCCTGATTTATGTAGCCTTAAAATTATATTTTAATGCCAGGTGTTTTTTTTTCTTAATGACCATCCCAGTTGCATTTTAATGCTGCATTCCAGTATCTGGTACAGCAGGGAGTACAAGATTCTGAGACGAGTAGCCACTCCTGTATCCCCAAAGCCTGTCCATCATCTCAGGAGTAGGGTGGAATACTCTCCACTTGGATGAATGACTGCAGCTCCAACAACACTCAAGCAGCTTGATACCCTTCAGGACAAAGCAGTTTGCTTGATTGGCACCCCTATCCATCACCTTTTACTTGCACACAGTTGCAACAAAGTGCATTGCAGCAACTTGCCTCCTTTGATAGCACCTTCCAAACCCACAACCTCAAAGAACAAGGGCAGTAGATGCATGGGAACATCACCTGCAAGCCACATATGATTTTGACTTGGGAATATATCGCTGTTCCTTCACTGTCGTTGGGTCAAAATCCTGGAACTCCCTTCTTAACAGCTCTGTAGGTATACCTGCATCACATAGACTGCAACAATTCAAGGCAATGCCTCACCACTACTTTCTCAAGGGCAAATAGGGATGGGCACCAAATGCCAGCCTTGCAAGCTCACTCTCATCCCATGAATAAAACAATCTTTACATATGTAAAGCATCTATGCCAAACCTGTACACATGTTTCCATCAACCAATTTCTGATTTTATTAGTTTATTAAAGGTATTAAGATAAAATGTACACATACCTTAAACCTCTTAAAAACTGACATTTGAGCTGAGAGGTGAAATTTAATTTGTAGCTCTATTTTATTTTAGGCTTTCACTAACTTTAACATTGCTATTTTTGTTTGTGCTCTATGTTTGCAGTGTACTCCAGCATTAGGTATTCCAAGAACATGACATATGGCAGACTCAGTAATCCAATACACTAACCTAACAAATCTTCAATATTTCAGTAACTGATTAGCCAGCCTGGTAGATTAGGGGAGCCTAATGGGAGTAGATTGGCCACTGATGACTGGAAGCAGACAAATTGTGGGCATGTAGTAAGGGAACGCTGAACTATCTTAAAATTCAAATTAAACTAGTTAAAAGTGAATCCAGAAAATTGTTCCATAAAAAGGTTGCAAGAATATAGAATGGAGTGGAGACAGTCATAGACGCGTAACCAATTGAGGCGTTTGAAGGGAAGTACTTGTTTGGCAAGTGAAGATAAAAGATACTGAAAAAAGGCACTGAACTGGGATTAAAATGATTGAGCTGCCATGACTAACAAGATGGTTTATCAGATGCAGTGGTCCAGAAGACCACACCTCAGTCTGTTGTAATTTCCTGATACATTTGGTGTCTAGCAAATAGTGGAGTATTTACAAGTGCCAGACATTTGGTTAGCCAAAAGAGAGACACTGCTTGCACAGTTCATTTTACATGCATTGCCTGAAGCTTCCTTATATTACGTGGAACATATTTTAAATAGTGTAGAGCATACTAATCCTATTTTGCATAAAATGTACGATCAGATTGAGCAGGTTTAAAGTTTTCTATCAAATCTCTGTCAACTTTGGTGTCCATAGTGCCCATGCAACTGTTTAGTAGAGCATTTCATGGACTGCTTCATTATGTGTGGAAACAAGAAATGCAATATATCAGCCTTTCTAGAAGTTAAAAGTAGATAAACAAAATAAAATGCAGTATAGTCTAGCAGGTGGCCAATGTTAAGAACTACTTGCAAGATTAATCCATTAAATATCTCAATAAGAAACAAATCAGACAGCAAAGTGGTGGTACATAAAGCCATTTTAAAATTTTACTAATGCAGTAAGTTACTGTATGACTGAACATCACTGAAACCTAGATTTCAATAAAGCCAGAGCCGAGTGATAAAAATCCACCTCTCATCGGCATCTCCAAAGAGACTCAAGAATTTAAAACAACTCCAGAGATCTGTTTATTTGCAACATGGGAGAAAAATAAACATATGAGGGGAAAGTTAAACAAATTCAACACAGGGCGTGAGGATTCCTTCAGTATGAAAGAACCATTTTTTTTAAAAGCTGTAAAGGGTAGTATTTGTTTCTGTAAATGTTTTTTTATGGAAAATCAACGTGTTCAAATTCTTAATCCATTTGTCACCACAATTTGTTTGCAATCATCATTGTGAAACATTTCTTTTAGTTTCATGTTTTACATATAGAAAGGCATTTAATAAAATATTCTAAAGTCTAGTTAATTTGAGTCATTGCTGTTGTGCCAGTAAACAGTAAAGAAATGGTTTTAGTCTGTTTTATTTAGTATCATTCATGTTAACATCCTTTGTTCATTTGTCAATGAGTAAAAATTGTTTAAATAGTGCTGTCAACCTTATTTCATCAGCACCCACACTCTGCAATATCATATACTATTTCAAATGCAATGAGCCTTTCCTCCATTAGAACTAATGTAAGGCCTATAGGATTAAATGTAATGTTGTTCCTGAAGAATAAATTGTTTAGGTACAGCAAATAAAAGGACAAGAACAAAAACAAAAGGGAAAAAAGCGCTCAAAATTCCAGATATTTGTTGGGAGAGAGTCAAAAGATGAAACTCGGGCTCCAATTCTCGCAAGGGCACCTTCATGTGCTAATTCCACTTACAATTTTGCAATAAAGTTGCTAACTTTTCTACCATTGCGTGTGGGTTTGTTGTGTGAAAGCATCAAACAAGAGGTGGACTTCAAAAAAAATGCAGTCAGTCGAACCCAGCATTCCAGTGCGAGTTGAAAGGTCAGACAGAAAATATAGTATTTCCAGACTTGTGAGAACTACCAACAGTTAAGTTTTTCTTTTATTTTTTCTAAAACCTTCCAAGAATTGTTGTGCTGTAACTAAAGCAAGATCTCAAGAACGCTGTTAACATTCCAGGTTCTCCCTTCCATTTTTATTAGACCTAAAGGTAAGTAAAAATTTGCTCTCTGGGACTAGAACAGCAGTACTTGCATCAAACCACTCCAAAACCTAAGCTCCAAAGCAATGCTGGGGGCTGGGGTTTGTGGGGGGCAGGGGGGGGGGGGGGGTGGGCAGGCAGGTGGCAGGCCAGTGGACTGGAACAAATAAAAAGTGCACCCAGAACCAAGTGGATACAAGGAAATGATAGTACATATTTTAAAAATACATTGATGATCCTAGGAACTTCATCCAGGAGAATTTGATTTCCTTTTATAAATTCAAAAAGGCTCAATTCAGTAATGTAACAAACATATGATCGAGTAATTTTTTCTTGAACTTTAAAATAAATATTCAGAAAAAGTTTACTATACATACAAGCAAATGATATGGAAGTCACACTAACCAAAAAAATTTGTTCATACAAGTTGCTGAAATCTGCTGTTCCAACCCAGTGTCCCCAGAGGGGAGGCACAGACATGGGTGACTATTGTAGCTGACTATCATATGGCCTTTATTTTTAAAAAAAAACAGGGGCACTGACACCCATAATTTTACTTTTTTTATCACACGCTTTACATTCATATCTTTTACAGCATGCCAAATCCTTTGGCATAGGTAATGGCCTTTAGTAGTCTCTCACTGAGCTTTTCCTTGTTGCAATACTCAGGAAGCAGGAGGACATTAAAACATGTGTGAGATGTTGGCAACCTGGAAGAAAAAAAAAGTGACACATTAAGTTCAGTAATAGAGAAATACAAAACGAGCCAGGGTTGTTCATTACAAATCTGTATTGTAAACACTGCTTATTTATATTTTGAGTTAATTTGAAGACTAAGATAAGTTGGAGAAATAAATATTTGAGGTAGCCACCAGCAAAAATGATTTTCTTGCTGACAGCTGTCATGGATTATAATTGAATCAATAACTGAATCAATCAATAACTGAATCATGAATCAACGTATTGGAACTCAACTCTTTCAAGAGGAATTTTAATCAGAAGGGGAAAAAAAACTAGGCTGATTTATTTTCCCTCCTAATATAAAATACACTGGTTAAGCCAGTTAGAATACCTGTGGGTTTTTGGCTGCCCTAGCTTAGGAAGGATGTCAAGTTATACAGAGTACTGAAGCAATTCACTATGATAGAAGAGATAAGAGGTTTAAGTTGCAGATGAGGAAACTGGGGCTCTATTTAAATAAAAGAAGATGTAATGGAGGTGCTCAAAATCATAAAGGGCTTTGGTATGGCAAGCCAGGAAGAAGCTTTTGTTACCGGTCAATGATTCAGCAACGAAAGGACATACATTTATTGGTAACCAAAAGATGGAAGACAACGGAATTTTTATTTAACTAAGAAATCACCATGAAAGCAAAATCCTTGGCCAAAATTTTTCCCTCGTTGGGCGAGCTCAGCGGGAGCAGTGGGGAAGCTGGCCACCAGCCGCAATCGGCTCCACTCTGTAATTTCACGTGGGCGAGCCAATTAAGGCCCGCCCTGTGTGGATCGCGAGTGGCAGCGCTACCTGTGCAGGTTGGGGTAGGAGGGAGAACGGGCCTGGTGCACAGTTCATGCATGCGCACGAAAGACGCTTCAATCTCCCTGAGGCAGCTCCGTGCCTCAGGGAGATTGAAGCACAAAAAAAATTAATAAAGACAATAAAAATTTAATAAAACATGTCCCTCATGTGACTGTGTCACATGAGATGGGACATTTTTAATTCTAAAATAAAGTTTTTATTTAATGTGTATTAGCTTTAGGAAACCTCGTCCCTCTTGTGGATGAGGTTTCCTAAAAAATGTAAAGACCGCTTGGCCTTTTCGCCTGCCCGCCAACCATTAGGTTGGATGGGCAGCGTAAATTTCAAGTTAATTACCTCGTTAATGGCCTTAATGGGCCTTTCAATTATCGGTGGCCCGAACACCGAGCGTAAAATTCTGGCCCTTGAGTTTTTAACTAGGGTTAGATAATTATTTGAACATCTAAGATTTAAAAAGTTTGCAGGAATGGAGGAGTAAATGGTTCTTTTGAGAGTCAGCAGACTTGATAAGCAGAATGGATTTCTCCCGTGCTGTAAAATTTTACAATTCGAGAACGAACTCAGGAATTTCAACACCTTTATGGCTCAATACTACCTCAGATGTTGACTTTACACACACACACACACACACACACACACACACACACACAGTCACCTTTGGAGAAAACCTCCTTTGTATACATTTTACATAGCAAGACTCAACAGGTATGTAGTGGTGAGTTGAATGCATTTAATGCAGACACCTGCAGTGCCCCACCAGAAATGTTTTCAATTGCTTTAAATGAACAAAGTTGTCAGAACAACAATGCTAGATTCCCAACAGCTGTCTGCACCAAAATTGTAATCCATAGTTGTTCAAAACTGAACCAGCAAGGCAGAAGTTCTGCAAGGAGATTTTTTTGGAAAACAAATACATTGTGGAATAAGAGTGCGGTGCAGAATATCATGGGTTCAATCCCTGTACCGGCTGTGGTAGTTGATGGAGGCCTGCCTCTTGCCTTGCCCTACATTTGATGCGGAGCAGTGCTCCTCAAGCTATATAATCAATTGTCTCTCTCTGATGGAGAGGTGCCTATGGTCCTTTGTGGACTTTGGCTAATTACCTAGGAGACACATTACCTGTCAGAATCTGGTCCGTTCTTTGCAATAATCATCTTGAGTTTTCCAAGGCCACCAACTGGTGCGCGATCTGTGCCTGTTGTAAACTGCAGGAAGAGTCGTTTCTGCTCCTCTGTAAATGCGTGGACAATTTCCCAGAACTCCCTGATACAGGAATTAACAAAAATTATTTTACAAATTAATATCCCTAAACTTAGGAAAATGCAAGCAAACAACTCAATGCAAGGTGCTCAAATATTCAGGAATTCAAGCAATATACTTCTTCTTCAATGCCTTTTAATAATGGATCTTGAAAATTACCATGTGTGAAACAATGAGGTCTATAAACCCTCCTATTTAAAGTCTTCATGCATAGCATCATTACAATTAGCTGGGGGCGTGTATAGTGGGGTATTATGTACAAATTTGTGACAACAAAATGACAACATGCCATTTAACCTTTTCATAGTGAGGTATGAAGGTACCACAAAGTTCACCATTTTAGTGTGTTAACTCAAAACTCAAAGTAAACGTTATCTCATTTGGAAACTGTAAACAATGGTGGGGGGGTGGGGACGACAATTATGACAGCTTGCTCTTAAAGGCTCTTAAAGTTCAGGATCAGGGCCCACAAAAGTAATTCTCTTGCTGAATGGCCATTTGATGAGAAATTGATGCCTTATTGAAGTCGTTATAAATGAAGTGTGTCTCTATTTAAATATACCATCCTTCATCACTGGCTTCCTCTCCAAATTATCACAACATGGAAATCAGTTTTCTATTTTCAGAATTACAGAAAAGCACACAGGAGAACATTCATGTATGTGCCAGCCCATTCAAAGGCTAACCCTGCTCTTTCCCCATATCTCTGCAATTTTTCTCCAAGTATTTATCCACTTCACTTTTGAAGGCTACTACTGAATCTGTAACTATGACTCCATCAGACAATGCATTCCAAGTCCTAACCATTTGCTGCATGAAGGTTTTCCCTCATGCTGCCTTAAATTCTCTAGCCAATTACCTTAAATCTATACCCTCCAGTTATCAACCCTTCAGCCATTGGAAAGTTTCTCCTTATTTACACAATCTAAACTGATGATTTTAAATGCCTCTATCAAATCTCCTCTTAGCCTTCTCTGCCCCAAAGAGGATAACCACAATTTTTCTAGTTTATCCACAGTACTGTAATCCCTCATCCCTAGAACCATTTCAGTAAATTTCTTCTGCACCCTCTCCATAACCTTCATATCCTTTCTAAGTATCACACACAGACTTGAAGACACTTCAGCTGTGGCCAAACTAGTGTGTTATATAGGCTCAGGATAACTTCCCGGCTTTTGCAAGCTATGCCTACATTTATCAAGTCTAGGGTCCCATATGCTTTAACTGCTTTATTAACCTGTCCTGTCACCTTCAAAGATTTGTGCACAAACACCCTCAGGTCTCCCTATTCTTGCAAACCCCCAAGAAACATACTGATTCAGAAAATTCTCCAGTATACGCTTTAGAAATTCCTCCCCTTCTCTGCCCTGTTCAATATTGGAGTAGTTAAAGTCTCCCATTATTACTATGGTTCTTGTAACTCAGTAATTTATTTGCAAATCTGTCCCTCTACCTCTTTCCTACTATTTGGTAGCCTAGAAAATACATGTAGCAGATTCTTCATTGTTTCTTTACGCCAACCAAATAGATTTGGGTCTTGGGCCCAGCAGGACATTCCCTCTTTCTAGCACTAATATTTTCATGAATCAAAAGTGCTACGCCTGTTTTTTCCCTTTTCCTGAATATTAAGTATCCAATCCTCCACTTTTTGAGTGAGATCTAAGTAATCTCTACATTATATTCCCACATGGCTATTTGCGTCTGCATCTCACCAACATTATTAACTGCACTTAGACATATGTATGCTAAACCTAACCTAGACCTCTTTGTATTTTCTATGACCCCACCTAATTCAGTTTTATTTCCAATTAACTGTCTTGTCCAGTCCTGTAAACATTGTTTCTACTTTTTAAATACCACATCTTGGTGCCCAACTCAGTCAAATTTGTTCAAATTTAGACCAATTAGTGTGAGGAAATAGAGATACTTTAAGTTATATTTGTATTTTTGGAGGTGTTAGAAATGAGTTTTAGATTTAAAGTTTAAGTTTGATTTGAATTTCAGTTTCTGTGTTAAGAAAGGTCAAATTCAGTTTTAGTTTCACTTTAAAAGGTGCCTGCATTTCTAATGAGAGTTTTACAACTGTGGCAGCTAAGTTAAACAAGCAAGAGTAGAGAAACTAGGCTGTTGCCTAGCAACAGGGGGCCAGAGAGGCAGGTCCCTCCCATAGAGACACACAAAAACTAAAGAAGCAAGAGTTTTGAGTCAGCTTGAAGCCAGGAGTCCAGAGAGACTGGACCCTGGGAGAGGGAATTGCAGAGTGAGAGCAGATTTCCCAAAAGAACCAAAAGGTTCCAAGGCCAAATGAATGAGACAGAAACAGGGGAAGTCCCAAGCAGACCTTCTAGTCAAAGGATCGACAGGAACCTGGAAAAGGCCCTGTTAGTGAAGTTAAGAGTGAGGGGCAGAGGGCAAGGCTCCAAGTGTCAAATTTAAAGAGACAAAAGCTGCAGAAAGCAGATTTAAAGTGAGAACAGCTTGCAAGAGGCCAGAAGGACCAAAGAAGCAACTGAAGGTCTGTAAATCTTTGCAATGGGCATGCGAAGCAGTGGTGTATTGTTGACAGCTGAGTCGGTGAGAGTGTGTGCATGGAAAGCGGCTTTAATGCATGTGGCAACCCAGGGGAGAGGAACATTGGAAGAAGAGTTCGAAACCCTGGAGGTAAACCCTTGCGGAAGGTGTCTGAGAGAAAGCATCGATTTGGGAGAAGATTCCAAAGCCAGTTCTTGGAGAGTGGAGATTGGCCTCGTGTGAAAAACGGAATTCAGCGAGACGGTTGGCTCCTGGTGGGACAAGAGTCTGGGGGAGTTAATGAGAGATCCACAGCATCTGATTGAGGTGGCATTTGTCACTTGGTTTCAGAGTGTGATGTCTCAGCAAGGGCGTCGATTGGTTTACATGGACTGTGAACTCACTGCGAACATTAGAGTATAAGATAGCTTTGTAACTTGTGTTATCCTTACAAATCAGTATATCTCTGTAAAGGTATAGTTGTGGGTGAAGGAGCATTGTAAAATAGTTCATTAATAATTACTTAATGCCTTTGTTAAAAGTTCATTAGCTAACTCTGGTGACTAGTTAGTAGCCCCTCCCCACATATCTAAATAAGCAAATAAAAGTTAGGATCTATCAAGCTGGGTTCCACCATGGGATCAGGCTTGTCCAGTGGTAACCTCAGCTGGGGATCATAACAGTTGCAAGCCTTGTTCAAATAATTACTATCAGGATTTAGACACTAGTTAAGCAACAAGGAGTGAGATATCATAATCCTGGCCAACTGAACAGAAGGGTGAATGCAACCTTTGATCTCTATTCACAACCTATCTGCGAAGATATTGGTCCCAGCTCAATCCTGAACAGGCCTCACTCGCCACAGAACTGGTCCCAATGTCCTCAGAATCTGAAACTCTCCCCTCCTACATCATCTATGCAGCCTCCCATTAACTTGCCATATCCTCCTATTTCTACTGCATGATGCTGCGAGTAAGAATAGTCTTTCACGGGATGTGGGCTTCACTGGTTGGGCCAGCAGTTATTGCGCATCCCTAACTGCCCTTGAGAAGGTGATGATGAGCTGCCTTCTTGAACTGCTGCAGGTACACCCACAGTGCTGTTAGGAAGGGAGTTCCAGGATTTTGACCCAGCGACATGAGGGAATGGAGATATATTTCCAAGTCAGGATGGTGAGTGACTTGGAGCGGAACTTCCAGGTGGCGGTGTTCCCATATATCTGTTGCCCTTGTCCTTCTAGATGGTCGTGGGTTTGGAAGGTGCTGTAGAAGAAGTCTTGGTGAATTCCTGCAGTGCACCTTGTAGATGGTACACACTGCTGCTACTCTGCGTTGGTGGCGGAGGGAGTGAATGTTTGTGGATGTGGTGCCAGTCAAGCAGGCTGCTTTGTCTTGGACGGTGTCAAGCTTCTTGAGTGTTGTGGGAGCTGCACTCATCCAGGCAAGTGGGGAGTATTCCATCACACTCCTGACATGTACCTTGTACATGGTGGACAGGCTTTGGGCAGTCAGGAGGTGAGTTACTCATTGCACAATTCCTAGCCTCTGACTTGCTCTTGCAGCCACAGTATTTATATGGCTAGTCTAGTTCAGTTTCTGGTCAATAGTATCTCCCAGGATGTTGATAGTGGGGGATTCAGTGATGGTAATGCCGTTGAACATCAGGGGGCGATGGTTGGATTCGCTCTTGTTGGAGATGGTCATTGCCTGATACTTGTGTGGCGCGAATGTTACTGGCTACTTGTCAGCCCAAGCCTGGATATTGTCCAGATCTGATCATTACTAAACTGGGCTTGGTGTTGAAATGGATGGAGAGGTTGGGATAGATACAGTTTCTGCGAAGCTGAAGGGAGAACTGCATGAGTCAGCCAGCAACTTGCATTTCCTGATTTATCTTTTCCTTGCTTAAGTTTGCTTGTCGATTTGCATGTTAATAATTGGCTTGTGCCATTCAGACGCTGTTATTCTTTAGCAAGTCTGTCTTTTTAAAGTATATAGCAGGGGCCCCTTGGAGTGCCTCGATATTTGGAAAGGGTGCCAATATAGAAATCTTTGAAAATCACTGGCTCAGAATAATATCAGTTGATCATACAGCATGGTTTGCATTTAAAGGTGTCAAAAGAGTGGTAAGCCCACTCGCCTCCAAAGGCAGAAATCCGTATTGAAACCGTCAATTTGATTTCTGAATTGAGTCACGAGATCTATATTAAGTCGCAGCATCCTATAGGGTAGCATGCAAAGTGAGATCAGTAACAATAAAACAGATAGGACAAGAAATTTTCCAGGAGAACCAAATATTTGATGTACAGTTCAACGGTGAAGAAAAAAGAGCGACAATGTTAACTACTTTTTTTTTTTAAAAACTGCAAACCTAAAAATTAGAATGAACCTAAAACTATACCTTACAATACGGGAGTCCTTGGCATATCCACCATCATACTCTGTAGTATCTTCAAGTGCTTGAAAATCTAGGTTCTAAATTTGAGAGATCTCTCTTTATTATCAAATTTAACAACAAAAAAGTTCATGGCCTCTAATGCTGAAAGTTGAAGTTGAGAGAGAAGGATTTTAATACTGATTTACCGGACTTCCACAGACGAGTAGCTCAATCTCCTCCGGTCGGAATAAATACTTCAGTGGTGACTCATTGGTTACCATATGGAAACCTCTTCTAAAGGCTCTAAATTGCTTTTCTACCGATTTGTTGAGAATATAATCTGTATAAAGGTCAACAAATTCCTGTTTGGTATAAAACAACATTATATTAGATCTATATAACAAACAGGAAACAACCATCAATATATCCGCCAATACAAATTCATGATTCAGTTATATTTCTACTGTAAATGATGGTGCATCCTCCATTTCTATCAACTCAGGAGTTTGTTATCTCTAATCTTTTCTCTATATCGAGTTCCTGCACTTATTTTTTGTGCACTAAATGTCTGTCCACTTATTGGGACTATTCTTGTGTTGCGCCTTTTTGCAATAATGTCCTCAAATTCAAAAGAAATATTGTATTCCGTAGGCTAGGCAAAGTTAACTATGTTGGACTACAAAATTGGAATCACTCACTGGGTTTTTATTAACTCGTAAATGGAAAGCTAGGGTTGTACAAGGATAGGTAGTTATTGGAAATGTCACAAATTTTAGCTATGTAAAGCTGATGCGAAGGGCAAGGCAGCAATCAAAATAACCATTTACCCATTGATCTCCCATGACATTGCTCAAATGTGGGGAATAAAGTCTCTTCCTGCAACTGGGTCCCATTTATTTCTTACTCTCTAGTTCTTTGTTTCCTGTGTTTTGCTATTCATCTTGCAATGTCTTTTTTAAAAAAGCCTTTGCTCTCTCTCTCTCTTTATGGGCCTGAAATTCCAAGGAATGGCAGAGTTGGATTGCCACTCCACTCCTAATTTCTTACCTGAAAATCCAGCCAATCCTTTCTCGCCCAAGCTTCTAACTCAGGCTGCATGCTCCTAAGGCCTTCAGTTGGGGGCTGCAGAGTTGCAGCTAAGAAAGCCACACCCCCCCTATTGATGGCACTGGCTGCCGTAAAGCAGGCAAGTTTTAAGGTCCAGCCACTTTCAGAAGCCATGGAGACGGAAGGTTTGTAAGGTAAATGGACAAAGATTGCAAGGGGTGGGGGTGGCCGGGGGGAGAGGAGTTGGGTGAGAAGCGGGTGGGTGGGTGGGTGGTTAGTTAGTGATGGAGGTGGGAAGGTGGCCAGTCATGGGGTTAGGTGGATTGGTCAGTGCTATAGTTACCCAGGAGTTACAATTGGTTTTAATTCTTTTAACTTTTCCTGGGTAACCATTAATGTAAGACAGTCGGAACCATCTGAAGTTTGCAATTTAAAATTGTATTTTCGGGTGGTTCTGATTGCAGGGGAATTGCCCAAAGGAAGTTTGAACTTCCTGGGCAATCCTTACCTGGGGGCTTCACCAACACATCTTTGGTGTACCCCTCCCACCAGTTACGACGCCCTGGAGCCGGCAAATTAAGGGCCATTACCTAACTTTCCCTTATCCTTGTCACATTCCCTCCCAGGTCTTTTTCTCATTCTTTCTGCCAGTCTCTTCTGCATCTTCTCCTAGTCATACTCCTTTCCTTGTTTATCCAGACTGACATTTTCCTTTTTTAAAAATCCAGCCAAACAGCAAGGTGGCAGCCATCATATATCAGGTCAGAGGAGAGTTATGGGAAAGGCCATCTAAGACCTGCTGTAATATACTAGACGAAAAAAAATGGTCTTGGAAGGGTTAAATGGGGAGGGAAGGACCCTGCTTCATATCATACTGGGGCTATACTTCACGCAGTACTATCTTATAGGGGAAACATTTTTATGTGATTATTTGTGGTATTGAAACTTTAATATGATTGGCCTTGATATTTTTGTAACTTCCTCTACAATATTTCCATGTCATACTGTAGAATCAGTAATTGTAACAGCATGTTTAAGATAGGCCCTATGGAGAAGACATTGAACCATCTTTATTTTACCTAATGTTGGAGTCACATCAGCACCTGAACCCAGATATGTCCTGCTCCCTTACCTCGATGCAAAAGTAACACTATTACTGCAGCCTTATTTCCTTTAACTTCAAACTTTGGGATTTATCCTGACATTACCTTTCTGTTTTCATTTGTCACTGGAATCTGATCGCCATTCTCCCTCAAGTTACACATCATTGGAGTTCCAAACAAGTCAGTCTGTGATATCTGGAAAGTAATCATCATGTCATCCTCTACGCTGCCATCGTACTCAGTAAGTTCTTTTAGACTCTGATGCAAGACCTAAGAAAGAAATCATTCATTATTTACGGCTTTTTGCGGCAGTTGTTGATAATATCCACTCAAAAAGTTAAAGCATTATTTATAGCATTCAGACAGAGTAGTATATGGGGACAGAGTTAATAGGATTTTGGTAAAGCTCAATCCTGAATGTCACTAATCAGCATGTGAAGTACACTCAACTTTTAACCTGAAGTTGTTCAAGTCAAATGGTCTGTTAATTTAAATCAAAATCATGCAAAAACATCTCTTGTTTTATTCAAATTGCCTAATCCAAACTAGAAGGTATCTGATAGAGCAAAAATTGGCTTTGAATTAAGAGGACACCACGTGCTTCCCTATTCATTTTGCTTTTTATCCCTCTTCCTTCATTTCTCACTTAGCTATTACTTCTCCCACCTCCGCAGATTAAGGCAATCAGACCCAAAACTAAGAGAAACTCAGTCCTGCCAAGAGGAAAAATGCTCTATAACCTACACTGGTTGTAGAGTTTGTCTTTAAAAAAATTTTTTTTAAACAATTTAAGTTTAATGTTTGTACGTTACCGGGTGAGAGTCTTCTAAGTCACGGAACGTTCCCTTTTTGCCCAACAGTTTTCTGTAAACGACCATAGGAAAATGCACATCCAGTATACAGTTGTTGTAAATGGCTAGGCCAAGAACTATGCCAATTAGAGTAAACTGTCCCTCAGTCTCAAATGAGGAAGTGTTGAACCAGAACAATTTTGTAGATTCATCATATGTGAACATTCCTGCGGAAGGGGGAAAAAGAGCACAAACATTTTTTTTATATTTTGAAAAGTTCAGTGAGCCATGGAATGGTGAGACGTAGGCTCATTCGGTCAGTTCAGGCAGAAAAGATGCTGTGCAGAGAAACTTCTTACTACAAGGGAGAAAGTTAGCTGGGTAACCAATCAGCTGGGATTAGTCCTTGAACCAACTGTGGTCTTACTTAAGGTTTTATTTATATAGATTCAATTTGGTAGGAAGAATGAGGAGAGGCAATATAAGTAGTGCAATTTTAAAAAGGATGTAGGGAGAGATACCTGGGGGAGACTTTGAAGGTGAGAGCTCAAGTTGAGAAGGCTGTTAAAACATATTCAGGATCTTTAGCTGTATTAATGGAAGCAAAGAGTACAAAAGCAAGGAAGTTCTGCTAAACCTTTGGTTAGCACTGGTTAGGCGTCAACGGTGTTCAATTTTGGGCAACACACATTAGGAAGGAGGTCAAGGCCTTGGAGAGTGTAGTTCAAATTCTGAAACATGGAATTAATAGTTTTGTCAATTTAAAGAAGAAATTTACTAGAAATGGGACCAGGGAAGAGCAACTTCAGTTATGGCCAGAGGCTGGAGAAGCTGGGGTTGTGTCCCTAGAGTAGACAGGGTTAAGAAAAATCTGTTTCCAGTTGCAGAGAGGTCAGTGTCTAAAGATTTAAGGTGATGAGCAAAAGAACTAGAGGTGACACGAGGAAACTTTTTTTTTTAAACACAGCAAGTTGGTGAGATCTGGAATACATGGTCTGAAACGGTGGTGAAAGAATCAACAAGAACTTAAGAAATTATCCAATTCCCTATTTGAAAGGGAAAAAATTATGGGGTTGTTGAAAGAATAAGATTAATTTGACAGCCCCAAAAAGTGCCAACACAGGAACAATAAAGCGAATGACCATCTCTTGTGCTACCTTGTTTTATGATTCATTGCTAAATCTCAACTTCTATATTTCAGAAATGAAACCCAGTGTTCCATTAGCTTATTTATCGACTTACCAACCTGATGTGTTGGTTCTAGGTCTTGTGAACCCAAAGTCCCAAAACCTTCTGCTTTCTTTCCCTGTTCTTCTCCCATTTAATTTATAATTATCACTGACACTTTGAATTGAAAGAAATAACACCTTAGTTTCACTGACAATGAATTCTGTCTGTTACGTTTTATTTTGCCTATTTCAATATTTCAAGATTCTCTTGTAGCTTCCTGCAGTCCTCAGAATTAAGTATCATGCTTCCTACTTTAGTATCATCTGCAAATTTAGACATCACTTCTTTAGCCCGAATCACTGCTGTACCCAGTGAACAGGAACAATCCAAAACATAGCCATGTGGGGCATTACCACCCATTTCTACACCCATTTCTACTCCTAAGAAACTGCCCAGAGCTTTTAAGCAGATTTTTCCCTTCCAACCAGTTTTAAATCCAGTTAGGCTATTTCTCATTATTTACCCTTTGTCTAGATACTCAAATGATTTCAAATTTAAAGATTAAAATATTTTCTCCCCCCACAAATGTCAAATGAATAAGCCTGTAATTATTCGGATAAGCTCTTTTTTTTGAAAATGGATACTACATTGGCCCTCTGCAGTACACATCCATTCTCAAAAAGAGCCTAGAAATATAATTTCTCAGGCCTCAGTTATTTTCCCCCATTTGTCTCAGGATCCTTGATATATCCAGTCAGATCCCAACATGTCGTTTGCCATTACAGTTTAGCTGAAGTTACTGGAGGGAAAGCAGGTGGACAGGAAATCACTTCAAAAGCATTTTGGGTGATTCAATTGGTTTGCCAATAAACCACGATCATATTCAATGATTGGCATTAGATTATTATAGTTTATTTTTCACTAGAAATTACTTATTATTGCAAGCTATAAAGTGTTTGCACTAAGTGGGGGGAAAAGACACTAGAAAAAGTTCTTTAGCACCTTGCTTCCATGTGTAGCAAGCTGTGATTGTTGTTCATATAAAAATCTAGCCCTGTGAAAGCAATTATCGCTCTCCTCCAAGTCTGTTTTTCTGCTCTCCTGAAGGTATCGATGATGCAGGGTTAAAACTCCATGAGCACTTATAACTCTACAAGTAATTGTTTTATCCATGATTAACAAACATTGTAGTGATATTCGCCCATGATGGCCATTGCAGTCGAGCCCAACAATTTCCTCACTTGGATGTCCAAATACAGATACTTCCATCAGCAGTCACTAAATAAGAAACAGGAGTAAGGATCATGGATGATTTCCCTCTGGGTACAGAGGCCAATTGTGTTGCTTCCACTACCACCAGATGAAGATTGGCTAACTCAGCACACAGGAATGGAATTTGGGGCCATCTTGGTCTAAATGACTCAGTGTTACACATCTTTAGCAACCAGAGCCATATGGGCAACTCTTTAAGCAGTTATTGCCAGCATGCCAAAATTGAAGCACTACAAAACTGAAATCCATACCAATGTCAGGATTGAAGATTTCTTCCACAACAAGTTGAAAAAACTCTTTGGAAACGCCTCCTTCATCCACACCTTGCTCGCCTTCAAATTCTACATACAGCTGCTTCTTCAGGTCTGCAGGATTTTCCATGGCAATCATCTCCAGCTTTATAAATAGTTTAATATTGATTAATTAGCATTTTACCTCTGATATCAGATAGCACCCACTTCAAAATACTTCAGATTTGATAATTCATGCACATTGTGGAAACACGAGTTTGAGCTGGTCACTTACAGTTATAAAATGTATTCTCATTTATCAGGTACACCAGGTCCATCACTGAAGCAAGCCTCACGTTTGATGCATAGGTGCAAATTGGAGCCAGATTGGCAAAAAGAAAAGCAATTCAGGTTCTGTTAATAATTACAAGCCTAGCAAATTTAGAACTGGTGTAAATGAAAATGCTTACAGTGGATTTTTTCAGATGGTACTGCATTTGAAGCTTTTGGTGGTATAACTGACTTTCTAGTAGAGTTAAAAAGAGAGCCACCCACCAGCCTTTTTGAACTTCTGATAATACTCATCCTGCTGTTTGAATTTAGTTTAAAATAGGGAAAGCAACTTAAACTGGAGATGGGATTGGGGGGAGAGCTTAGAAATCTTAAAATCTGTTCACAGATGATTGTGTACAGACATATTTTTCCTTCCCTTGTTTGGTGAAGCCAAAACAGCAGTTGGTGCCTTAAAATCTTAACCCAGATTCAACCATGGATCATAAACAGGGTTACTGCATCACGTACTACTGTAGTTCATTCACAAGTTTTAGTTAGTACTTACCCATACAACTTATGAGAAATGGGATTTCATAAAATTTGTCTAAGGTGATAGATTTAGAAAATATGCAATGTGTGTGTTTAGCAGCAATCTTATTAGATAAACTACACAGTTAATATGAATTGAAGACTTATGCAAAAATAGATTCATGCATCAGCAAATCAATAAGGAGCAACCTGAATTCACAAGATGCAACTGCTGCTACAACAAAAACAGAAAATGCTGGAAAAACTCAGCAGGTCTGACAGCATCTGTGGAGAGAGAAAAACAAAGTTGACGTTTTGAGTCCATATGACTCTTCTTCTGAAGAAGAGTCATATGGGTTCGAAGCATCAACTTTGTTTTTCTCTCTCCACAGATGCTGTTAAGACCTGAGTTTTTCCAGCATTTTCTGTTTTTGTTTCAGATTTCCAGCATCCGCAGTATTTTGCTTTTATCTGCAATTGCTGATATTTGTTTACATAATGTGGGCAACTCCAGGGGCTTATCTGCTTTGAGGATAGTAAGAACCAACCATGTAACATGGGACAGAACTCGCGTCAGTGGCAGGTTCTTTCCTGAAGGACATTAATGAACCATGAGAATGTTCATAATTTTCACAATTACAGCCACCATGCCAGCAACCACAGCTCAGTTGGTAGCAGTCCTGCCTCAGTCACAGGATTGTGGGTTCAAGTCCCCCTTCAGGTCTTGAGTTCAAAGATCAAGGCTGACACTCCAGTAAAAGAGTGAGAAAGTATTGCGCTGTCAAAGGTGTAGTCTCTCATTTGTGATGTTAAATCAAGGGCTTGCCTGCCCTTTCAAATGGACCTTAAAGGGTCAGATAACAATTTGAAAAAAAGCAAGGGAGTTATCCCTGATGCCTTGGCCAATATTTATCTCTCAATATCACAAACCAGATTATCTGATCATTATCAAATTTCTGTTTGTGGGGGTGTGCTGTGTACAAACTGGCTGCCATGTTTCCTGCATCACAAAAGTGACTACATACCAAAAGTACTTCATATGCTTTGAGACGTTCAGTGGTGAAAAGCGCTATTTCTTTTTCAATTAACTGAGTTTCACTTGCTTTGGCAAGATTAAACTCATAACCTCTGGGTTGCCAGTCCAGTAGCCTGCAGACTGGATTACTGCACCCAATTAGAGTAATAAGTGAAATTATGCTGTTCCATAATTTCCCTAATTCTCCTTTCACATTTGTAGGACACAAGTGTTAAGCAGCTAATTTACAGTGTGCCTTACATAAGAGTCAAAGGCTGTCATCAGAACTAACGTGCAATCCTGACTAAAAGGCTACTTTTTTTTGTCTTTAATCATCCTATTAGGGATGATCAAAAAATTCCCAAGATCATCAATATTTTACTCAAAAGCAGCAACAGTAAGGTGTTTGCTACATTCTGGAAATGAGTACTCAAGACAGCAGAGAAAAATCTGAATACCACCATTGAATAAGGTAGCACTAAAAAAATATATACACTGCTGTTGCAGATACATATCAGTGCGCGCAAAGAATTGTGTAAATGCAGTACACCTTCCCTTGCAAAGTCTGAGTGCATGAGTTGTTGAGAGATCTGTTCTAAAAAATTATTTTTGCCTTTTGGTTTTGCATTTTGTTCACCAGCAATTCATTTGCTCTTCTCTCCCATTTTTGCTCTCCACTCCAAACACCAAGTGTCGATTTGTCTATTTCTCTTTTGCTTCATCTACTCTTCACAAGCAGTGAATAAAGTCAGGTGGCCGTGAAGGAGAGGCAAAAATAGGAGAACCATTAAAAACACCGAAGCAGAATTAAACAAGAGAACATTAGAGAGGCAAGAGGATCATATGAAAATAGCTTCTCTTAAATCAGGGCATAAATGGCAATTACTACCAAAATGTCATGTAAATGCAAGTTACGTGTGCATGGTGTCAACCCAGGGATCGAGTCAGGCATGACAAAGGTACACCTAAACCAGTCGATCCTGCAAAGTTCACCTAACATCTGGGAACTTGGGCCATAATTGGGAGAGCTGTCCTGCAGACTTATCAAGCAACAGCCTGAAATAGTCATACCTTACAGATAACATTCCAGGCTCCTCAGTCACCATCTCTAGGTATGTCCTGTCCTACCGGCAGGACAGATCTGCCATAGATAGCAGCACAGTGGTATACAGTTGGGACGGAGTGGCTCTGGGAGTTCTCAACATTTACTTCAGACCCCAAGTCTCACAGCATCAGGTCAAGTATGGGCGAAGAACTCTCCTGCTGACTACAGGTACTGGACCCCGTATCCAGGAAGCCTGGGACCAGATGTATGCCGGATTTGGGGATTTTACGGATTTTGGGTCACCAAAACAAAGCAGCAGATTGATGAAGTACTCTGCATGCGAATTTCAAATTGCTACTCAGGATGAGGAGTCCAGTACCTGTACCACCTCACACCCTCGTTCAGCTGATGAGTCAGTACTCCTCCATGTTAAATGGAAGCAAGGGCAAAGAATTTACTCTGGACAGGGGACTTCAATGTTCATCACCAAGAATGGCTCAGTAGCATCACTACTGACGAGCCCTGAAGGACATATCCACCAGACTAGGCTTGCAGCAATTGGCAAGGGAAGCAAAATGAGGGAAAAATCCTATTGACCTCGTCCTCGACAATCTACCTGTCACAGGTGTACCTGTCCCACAACAGCACCAGGAGAAGTGACCACAACACAACCCACCCCCACCATGCTACAAGCTTCAAAAAAGACAAAGCAACTTTAAAGTGGGCATCTATGAGGGGCTGTGGGTCATTAGCAACAGAGTTGAATTAGCTGCATCTCTAGCTAAGCTGTCCCAGTACAACTACGATACTGACATCTACCCACCAAAATGGAAATTTTGTAGGTCTTTGTACAGAAAAAGCAGGACAAATCCAATTCAGCCAGTGATCACTCCATCAGTCTACTCCTGATCATTAAGGTGATGGGAAGATGTCAACAGTGCTTATCAAGTCACTCGCTCAGCAACAACTTGCTCACTGATGCTCGGCTTGTATTCTGTCACTGACTCCAGATCCCATTACAGCCTTGGTCCAAACAGTGGAGGAGGAGCTGAATTTCAGAGGCAAGGTGAGATTGGCTGCCTTTGTCATCATTTGATCAAATATGGCACTAAGGAGCCCCAGCAAAATTGAAGTCAATGGGGATCAGGGGGAAAATTCTCCACTAGTTAGAGACATACTGGACACAAAGGAAGGTGGTTGTGGCTGTTGGAAGCTATGACTCACTGTAGGCGTTCCTCAGGGCACTGTTCTCAGCCCAACCAACTTTATGACCTTCCCTCCAACATAAGATCAGAAGTGTGGATGTTCACCGATCACATCAGAGAGTGCAGTTCCATTTGCAACTGAAACAGTCTGTGCCTACATGCGAGATCTGGACAATATTCAGGCTTGGACTGATAAGTGGAATACCCTTCACTTGCCTGGATGAATGTAGCTCCAAAACTACTAAGGAAGCTCAACATCAGAGGGGAAAGCGGTTCGCTTGATTGGTCCCACCTTCACCACCTAAAACATTTACTTTCTCCACCAAGGGTTTTAGGGGCAGATAGGAAATTGGAGTTGAGGCCACAATTAGATCAGCCATAATCTGATCGAATGGCGGAGCAGGCTCCAAGGGCCAAATGATATATTCCTGCACCGAATTCTTGTATTCTTGTGCCAGTGGCGGAAAGTGGCTGCAGTGTACATGATGTACTGCAGCAACTAGCCAAGGCTTCTTCCACAGCACCTCCCAAACCAACCGCCAAGAAGGACAAAGGCAGCAGACGGAAGGGAACACCACAACCTCCCAGGTTTTATTCCAAGTCTCACACCATCATGACTTGGAACTAAATCACTATTACTTCATTGTTGTTAGGTAGAGGGTTCCAGGATTATAACCCAACAGTTCTATGTAGACCCTGCAGTACACTGCAGCAATTCAAGAAGGCGACTCACCACTAACTTCTCAAGGGCAACTTAGAATGGACAATAAATGCTGGCCTTGCCAGTGACACCTACATCCCATGAATGAATAAAATTAGCTCGCAAAAAGTAATAATATGGGAACAGGCCTTTTACATAATGTATTAAAACTGCAAAGCACATTAACTGTAATCTTTGAGGATAATGTTAGAAATATATATTTCCCATATAACTTAACTTCAGTCAAAGCGTCATCACAAAATGTACCTATCAAATTAAGACAGATTGTTAGAAGTCAAAATTATACTTTAAAACTAAAATCATAAGGAACCTTGGTCAGTATCACCATATTACAGTGACCGTTTCCGTATACCATGCCTCTTCATCCTCCAACAAATAGGACTCAGTTATTAGCCATCATCAAATGTGATTTGAGAAGAATGCCAGAAATGCTACACAGGCTGTCCCATGAGGAGTTGTCGTCCCATGGCAATTAAAAATGTGTTAAATGAAGGATGGGTTGTTGTGTGAATAGCCCACTTGAGAGTAATGCCTGGTCATTCAGGAAAAATTCAGTATTTTTGTGGTGAGTTTGAAATTTTTTTTAAATTCACTGATAGGATGAGGCGATCACTGGGAAGCACATCATTTCTTGTCCAATCCTAATTTCCCTTCTGGTGAGTTGCCTACTGAACTGCGGCAGTCGATGTGGTGCTTGTGCCTGTCTTTGAGAGAACTTAAAAAAAAAATCACCACCAACAGAACTCAGGGGAGCAAGCCATACGGGTGTTGTCATGCATCCTCTGCCCTGGCTGTTCGAACAGATAATGGAGAGGGAGCCTTCGAGCACACACCAGAGGGAACGAACCTGTGTGCACGTGCGCCAGAGGGGGTGAGCAGCACCAGAGAGCGAGCTTGCAGGTGTGCGCCAGAGAGTCTGAGCATGTGAATGAGCGCCAGATAGAGCAAGCTTGAAGCGTACATGCAAACACATGCCAGAGAGCATGACCATGCAATGATCCGTGAGCATGCGAGCGAGTCCGCACGTGAGCAAGGGCATGAGAGTGCAAGCCAAAGCCAAGCCATTCATTTATTACTATTCCCCGAAGTGGGCTAGAGGAACACTGTCTTTAAACTGCATGCAAGCAGAAATTGTACCGATTATAGTTTCATCATAGTGGCGTGTCTATATGTTTGGTCTCCAATGGAGCAAAGCAGCTAAGTGCTGAACCAATCAACATCTTACTAGCTGTTAAATTAATTGCTCCTAAATAATTAAGTCTATGAGCTTATGACGCAATCTCCTGAATCTGCCTCACACTGAGGTATTGTTTCATCTGGTAACTTGAGTGAGTCAGCAATCTTTAAGTGTGACCCTAGATTGAGAGCTTTTATGGGCTATTTGACTGTATGGGTCACCATTGCAAAGCCAGATTTTGCCTATAGGTGCTCTTTACAGAAAATGAAGGGTTAGATACCTTATGATATCTTGTCAAATGGCAGAGGCCTGTACGTTGATGTGGAACCGAAACAGATTCTCAGCTAAATCTGTTCACAAAACTGAAACTGGGACCTTCCTGGTCTTTATGCTAATTTGTTTAGCATTTAAGTATCAAATGATTAGATGCAAGCTTGCATGCACATTTCATTAAAAAAATTTATTGCCCATCCTGGCAAAAGGAGAAACAAAAACTGCACTGATACATTTCTTCCAGCCACAAACCCAAATTTAGTTTAGGAATGCACCTCATTGAAAAGGACTCAGCATTCCATACAGTAAAAACACTTATGAAGTTTAGCTAGTATCCAGTCAAATTTAATTGAGGTTATGAATTCCTATCATCATCTGGTAGGCAGAGCAGAGCCATGGTAAACCTTTCACAACCACTCTACTGGAACATTGGGGTTTGACATGAAGCACCCCACAAAACACAGGGAAAAATATCTGTTGTAAATTGGAAAATGATGTTATTTGTTTTCCTTATTAATTGTAGCAAAAACCATTATTTGTATTACTTTGTCGAGTTCAAAACATCCACTCATTCCAGCATGATTGGCTTGCATAGCACATTAAAAATAAACTTACCCGAACAAGCGCATCATCAATGATGTGGTCACGTCGGACTTTAAGTCTAAGATAAGGGTTCAGTTGTTGCCCCTGTACTAGGCTGTAGAGGACAGTAATTCGGCGCTCACTGTACATGCGTATCCTGTTGTCATAGTAAAGTCCCAAGTTCTTGGTTACAGCATTGAGAATGAAGGGGCAGGTCATAAAGGAGAATTTATTTTCTGTCTCTACTTTGAAGAAAGTATAGTCTTTATCCATTTCTAGTACATCGTTTAGTGGTTCATTAATAAAGTCTTCAAAAGAGACAAGTGGCTTGCGGCAATCAATTGTTTTCACTCCCAACTCTGTTTCGAGGGGATCCACCCGGGGTCCTTTTTTATTTCTCCGCTCTTCACCCAGTAGTTCCTGCAAAGTAATCTCACTGGATTCTGCAACTGGCTCATCTTCCTCCTCCTCATTGTGCCCTGTGTCCACATCGCCTGCAATAATGTTTGCATAGTGCACTATTTTTAAGCATTTTGTAGCAGCAACAACAGCATCATCATCATTCACCAGATTTCGACTACTGAATTCATTACTTATGACCCTGTATGTAATGAGCTGCTGAAAGGTTTCAACCATTCGACGGATCTGGTCTGCAGTGTATTTCGACCATAGTCGAATCAATTTGGCTTGAGCTGGGAGGGGTAGCTTGCTCATTGCTTTGCAAAATAGTGGAAGAGCCATTTCCAGATATTCAGGGCTATGAAGGTTGCTGTTCTCCATGACTATAATGAATAAGTTTAGATAGTTAGGATCCCTTGAATACACATTATGATAAGTCAAATCACATTCCACGTTTGGTGACAAGTACACCAATGCATTAAGAAAAGCTGTTTCTATCTTCTCATTGGAAAGCAATTTATTATAGACCCGTCTGACTGCATCAACATCAATAGACACTTCATCAGGTCCTAATTTATGAACATTGTTGTCTCTTGTCTGTGTGCCCCCAAAGGAGCTTCTTGATGAAGAGGCCTCTGCATCATCCATGGACCCTGCAGAAGCAGCTTTTTCTTCCTCATCTTCATCTTTGTCCTCGTCCTTTCCCTGAAGGGATTTCAGCTCTTCCTTAGTATGCTGCTTGGCCTTTCGGAAGCTCTGCACCAATGCATCCGCACTAGAGAAAACTCTACCAATGACACGTATCAATGGTGAATAGTCTTCACGTTCTCCACACAGATCCAAGATTTCATACACTTTTTCCTCAGTCAGGTAATTCACATCTACATTTGAAACACAATGGGAAACATGGTTATGATTCTTATTACAATACTTAGTAGAGTAACCTGAAACAGCTTCATTCCTTAGTTTGTTTTGAGCTTTATACCAGAATATTTTATAAAGCTGCCTCTCAATGGGAATATTGCTGCAATAAGTAATATGATTTACAGATAGTTGGATAGAATGAGCCAGAACAGTTGGCATAATTAAGATATATATTTCTCACTATTGGTACACATGGAATATATTTCACACATGGCGAATTCCTGATCTTGGTCGGTTATCAGATGATTTCTCAAAGGGAGAAATAAGCAATAAAAACAGAAGAGGATCATCTCTTGCATCTACCAACAGACAGATTATACAGCAGCATTGACAGTGACCCAGAAGCAGTTTATTTGTACACGCTGGAAATTAGAGTCAAAGCAGCAAGAAAAACAAGTTTTCTTCCACTAAGTGAATCTGTCTCAATGGAAATGATTTTAAATTAAGATATACAACGTAAAAACAATTACAGCAAATGCACATTGAAACATGTTCTCCTGATGTACAGTCAGATTCAGCAATCAGTATAATTTCCTAGCGTGGTCAATTAAGCGGTAAATAGCTTGGAGAAAAATAAGTTAAGCACTTCAATTCAGAGTGAAATCGTTAATTCTCAGGCCTCTTACTGAAGAACAGAACATACGCTCAAAAAAAAAAAGAACCTGCGAAAAGTTGAGCTAAAGAGAAAAATAAAGTGACATCAGAAAGCTGAAACAGAAAATGCTGGAAGAGCATGATGGGCCCATCGGTACCTGAAGAAACAAGATAGGTTTACATATCATATTGAAAAACCTCAGTCAGCATTCTGACAAAGAGTTGATACCGGAAATATGAACCTTCTTTTTCAGATGCTGATGGGCAACTATACATTACCAGTACTTGTGCTCTCAATTTTTTGAAAAGTTCAATCAGGAAGTGCAATCAGCAGGTGTTCCTCCAGGACTCAAAGCTGACAATTTGTACTTAAGCAACGAATGGAATCTAAGTTTAACACAGGAGGGGGAAAAAAATAGAATATATAGAGCAAGGTCCTGATGCCTTAAATTTGGTTCTTCATTCCAGTCCATTCCTGTCTCCATTATTCTCTCATTTCTGAAAAAAATCTCATGGCTCTACTGTGATTCTCTCATTAGCAGTAACAGTTTCACTCACTTCTATATCTGACAAAAGTTCAACACAGCTAGTGTCAAGAAAAACATAGTGGATTAAAATTAAGCCACCTGTTGGATGTAAGCATTCTGCAGGAACTGCAGATTTAGCCACCGTCAACCAAAACTCTGTCAATTCAATACTGAATAATTAAGATTCTGTCTTTATATAACACATTCAATTCCATGACAAGTTAATCAAGAACTGAAGTGCAGTCACTGATTTGTACATAAGCATAGTCGCCAATCTGCATAATACAAGGTCCCACAAACAAAAATGAGATGAACATACGAATTAGGAGTAAACCACTCTATCCCTTGAGCCTGCTCTGCCATTCAATAAGATCTGAATGTAACCTCAACTCCACATTCTTGCCTACCCCCAATAACCTTTCATACCCTTGTTAATCAAGAACCTTTCTCTGCCTTAAAAATATTCAAAGACTCTGATTCCACCACCTTTTGAGGAAGAGTTCTAAAGACTCACTACCCTCAGGAAAAAAAAATTCCCCTCATCTGTCTTAAATGAATGACTCCTTTTTAAAGCAGTGACCCCTAGCTCTAGATTCTCTCACAAGAGGAAACATCTTCTCCACATCCACCCTGTCAAGACCCACCAAGATCTTAAAGGCTTTAAGTAAGTCGCCTCTTACTCTAAATTCCAGTGGATACAAGCCTAACCTGCCCAGCCTTTCCTCATATGACAACCTGCCTATTCCCAGTATTGGTCTAGTAAACCTTCTCTGAACTGCTTCTAAAGCATTTACATCTTTCTTTAAATAAGGAGACCAGTACTGTACACAATACTTCAGATGTGGTCTCAGCAATGCCCTGTACAACTGAATCAATCCCCTTCACAATAAATGAAAACATTCTATTAGTTTTCCTAATTACCTGCTGTACCTGCATACTAACCTTTTGAGATTCATGAATCTCAGAGGTCTGCAATCTCTCACCATTTAGATAATAAGCTTCTTTTTTATTCTTCCTACCAAAATGGACGATTTCACATTTGCCCACATTATACTCCATTTGCCAGATCTTTGGCTACTCACTTAACCTATGTCACTTACGTCCTCTTCACAATTTACTTTCCTACCTATCTTTGTGTCGTCAGCAAATTTATCAGCCATTCCTTCAGTCCCTTCATCCAAGTCATTTACACAAATTGTAAAAAGTTGAGGCCCCAGCACTGATCCCTGTGGCACACCACTCGTCACATCCTGCCAACAAGAAAAAGAACCATTTATGCCAACTCTGCTTCCTGTTAGCTAGCCAATCTTCCATCCATGCCAGTATGTTACCCCTACGCCATGAGCTTTCATTTTCTGCAATAACCTTTGACGTGCCACTTTATCAAATGCCTTCTGGAAATCCAAGTACAGTACATCCATCAGTTCCCCTTTATCCATGGCACATGCGACTCCTTCAAAGAACTCCAATAAACTGGTTAAACATGATTTCCCTTTTATAAAACTATGTTGACTCTGCCAATTAATCCCTTTTTGGTGGTTTTGGTTGATGACCAGAGCTAGAGTACTCTTCAGTTCTTCTTTGAATAGTGCTATGGGATCGTTTATAATCTGTGAAGTTGATGTCCCTGCTAGGAGTGTGAGGGGACAACCCTGGGACAGGCAATCTGCAGCACCCCAAGGGGAGCAGAAGAGCTATAAAGCAGCGAGAGTTCAAGAGCAGAGTTGACTGAGGGAGTTCAGTGAGGAAGGAGGAGGTACTCCTTTCCTTTTCTACCTTCCCTCAGAAAGAAGAGCAGGCCTTGCTAAGTAGGACCTGGTGAGTAAATTAGAAAAGTGTAATATTTTTAAACAAGTTGCTGTACTTGAATTTAACTGAGAAGCGCCAGGAATAAGGGAAATTTAGGGCCAATATAATAAAGTAATATAAATAATCCAAAGTAGGACAAAGCTAGCGTAAGGGAAGCAATGTTAAGACATGGCAGGGCAGCTCAGTCAAGTGGAATGCGTGTCTTGTAATATGTGCAAAGCCATAGTCGCTACCAGTGTCCTGGACGACATGTGCAGGAAGAGCCGCCAGCTGGAAAAACCGAAGCTCTGGGTTTCAGAGCTCGAGCGGCAGCTGGAGTCCCAGTGGCCCATCCATGAGGCTGAGTAGCAGCTCAGATAGCACATTCAGAGAGATGGTCACAACACAGCTCAAGGGCCTGGAGACAGGGAGGGAATGGGTGGCCGCCAGGCAGTCCAAGAGTAGGCAGCAGGTAGTGCAAGAGTCCCCTGTGGTCCCGCTCACAAATCTGTTTTCTGTTTTGGAAGCTGGTGAGGGTGCTGGTTCTCCGGAGGAGTGCAGTCAGAACCAAGTTTGTGGCACCACAAGCGGCTCGGCTGTACAGGAGGGGAGGAAGAAGAAAGAGCGAGCAATAGCGACGGGAGAATTCATTGGTTAGGAGCGCAGACAAGCATTTCTGTGGCCGTAGATGTGACTCCAGGATGGTATGTTGCCTCCCCGATGCCAGGGTCAAGAATGTAACAGAACGGCTGCAGAACATTCTTCTGGGGGAGGGTGAACAGTTAAGGGTTGTAGTCCACATAGGTACCAATGACTTTATGGGGGATGTGCTCCTGCAATCAAAATTTAGAGAGCTAGGCAGAAAATTAGCAAGCAGGACCTCAAATGTAATCATCTCCGGATTACTACTAGTGCCACATGCCAGTGACTACACAAAAAGGAGAATAAGGCACATGAATGCATTGCTGGAAAGATGGTGCAGGAGGGAGGGCTTTAGATTCCTGGGACACTGGGACTGGTTCTGGGGAAGATGGCATCTGTACAAGCTGGACAGGTTGCACCTGAACAGAGCTGGGATGGAGTTCCTTGCAGGGCATTTAGCTCGTGCTGTTGGGAGGGCTTTAAACAAACTCAGCAGGGGTGTGGGAACCATAAGAAAACATTAGAGGGGAACACCAGGGTGCACAAAATACTGGCAGGGACAGATAGCACTAGTATAGGGAATAGTAAGTTAATAGGTGAAGTCGGGGTGAGGGAGAAAGTAACAAAATCTAAATCAAAGTTACTATGCATGCATGTGAATGCATGGGGTATAGTAAATAAGATTGGGGAGTTACAGGCACAGATTGCCACGTGGAAATATAATGCTGTGGCGATAAGAGACCTGGCTCAAGGAAGGGCAGAACTGAGTGTTAAATATTCCTGGGAACAAGATGTTCAGAAAAGATAGGAAAGGAAGGAGGAGGGGTGGCACTATTGATTAAGGAGAGCATTGCAGTGTTGGAGAAAGAGGACATCCCAGAGGGTTCAAGGACAGAATCAATTTGGCTAGAGCTAAGGAACAAAAAGGGTGCAATTACATTGCTTGGCGTAGTCTATAGACCGCCAACTGTTGAGAAGGACGTAGAAGAATAAATCTGCAGGGAGTTAGGGAGTGAGCAAACATTATAGAGTAGTTATAATGGATGACTAATTATCTGAATGTAGACTGGCACAGTGGTAGTGTAAAGCGTGGAGAGGGACAAAAGTTCCTAGATTGTGTTCAGGAAAATTTTCTACAGCAGTATGTGACCAATCCAACAAAAAAAGACACACTGTTGAATCTGGTTCTTGGAAATGAGGTGAGCCAAGTAGATCAAGTGTCAGTGGGGGAACATTTAGGGACAGTGATCATTGTATTGTACGTTTTAGGATGATGACAGAATAATTAACTGGGCGAGAGCTGACTTTATGGGGCAAGAACGGAGCTGGGCCAGATATATTAGAACGAAAGACTGGCAGCAAAAACTGCAGCTAAAGAATGGGCTACCTTTAAAAAAGAATTGGTCCGGGTACAGTCAAGGTATATTCCATCGAAAGGGAAAGGTAGGGCAAACAAATCCAGAGCTCCCTGGATGAAAAAGGAGATTGAAATTAAGATAAAAAAGAAAAAAAAATGTGCTTATGACAGGTATCAGGTAGAAAATACAATTGAGAACCAAGAGGAATACAGAAGGTTCAGAGGGGAGGTGAAAAAGCATATTAGAGAAGCAAAGAAGATAAAGACTGGCAGCCAACATTAAGGGGAATCCCAAAGTCTACTATAGGCATATAAATAGTAAAAGGAGAAGGGCTGATTAGGAGCCTAAAAGGGAATTTACACATGGACGAAGGGGCCATGACTGAGATATTAAATGAATACTTTGCATCAGTGTTTACCAAGGAAATAGATGCTACCCAGGCCATGGTGACAAACAAGGCAACTCTGTCACTAAAAGGGTTCAGAATTGATATGGAGGATGTGTTGAATAGACTGTCAGTACTTAAAGTTGACAAGGCACCCGGACCGGACGAGAAGCATCCAAGGATATGGGGAGGGGAGGGGAGGGGCGAGAGAGAGAGAGAGAGCGAGCGCGAGAGAGATAATTGAAGGTGGCAGGACAGGTGGAGAGAGCAGTTAACAAAGCATATAGCATCCTGAGCTTTATTAATAGGGAATTGTGTACAAGAGCAAGGAGGGTACACTGAAATTATATAAGGCACTCAATTAGGCCTCAGCTGGAGTATTGTGTACAGTTCTGGGCGCCACATTATAAGGGGGATGTGAACACATTGGAGAAAGTGCAGAAGGGGTTTACAAGAATGGTTCCAGGAATAAGAAATTTCAGTTAAAAAGACAGATTGGAGAGGCTGGGACTGTTCTCCTTGGAGAGAAGGCGGCTAAGAGGAGATTTGATAGAGATGTTCAAAATCATGAGGGAGCTGTTCCCACTTGTACAAGGACCAAGAATGAGAGGGCACAGATTTCAAGTGATTTGCAAAACAAGCAAATGTAACATGAGAAAAAACTTTTTCATACAACAAGTGGCTCAGGTCTGGAATGCACTGCCTGGAAGTGTGGTGGAGGCAGGTTCAATCAAAGCATTCAAGAGGGCATTAGATGATTATTTGAATAGAAACAATGTACAGCAGTATGGGTAAAAGGCAGGGCAATGGCACTAAGTCATAATGCTCAACACAAAAACAAAAATATCTGGAAAAACTCAGCAGGTCTGACAGCATCTGCGGAGAGGAACACAGTTAACGTTACGAGTCCGTATGACTCTTCAACAGAACAGTGGGCTGATGCAGACAAGATGGGCCGAATGGCCTCCTTCTGTGCCGTTAAAATTCTGAGATTCTGTGGTATAAGCTCAATCCAAAGGCAGCACACCTCCAAACAGTGCAGCACTCCCTCATTATGGCACTGAACTGTCAGCCTAAATTAATTGCTCAAGTCCTGCGATGGGGCTTGAATCCTCCTCCTTCAAACTGAAAAGTGAGACTGCTACTACTGAACCAAGGCTGACTGTGCCCAAAATGAAAAATAGAAATATTACACCAGTGCAAATTATACGTACTCTTCATGTGTCCAGGTCATACCGTTACAGACAGACTAGGGAGCTTGACTTGCAAGCATGTGATGCTGACACTAATCTACAATCCCCATTGTGAACAACCTTTTTTGATAAGCAAAAAGATTTCCCAAAAAGTACAAAAAGCTGTCCTATAAATTCAATTTTCAGGAGAAAAATATGCTAAGGTCTACCAGCTGTATAAGTAGCATATTTTTAAGTGCAGGTCCAAAATCCAAGTTTTAAAAAAAAACTGCTGCAGTGTATGAACTGGGCAATTTTCAACTGCCCTGTGAAGACTATATGACAAACATTTTCAAGTCAACACAGCCAAATGTAGTGCAGAAATAACATTAGGGAAACTAGTTTGTGAAGGAGAAAAAGCAGCACAATAACAAGTTTTCACATGGACAACTGCTAATGCATTTTTCTGTCAGAAAATGGCATCAAAATTGTAATGGGAGATGAAACTAGGTCAGAGTTTCATAAAATTTGATTCAAAAGAACTAGATTTAGAGTAAGAGCAACTAAATTTTTAAAAATGCACATGGAAATACGCATCTCTGTTTGAAGGACACTAAAGCATTAACGTCAACAGGGTAGACTGGGTCACTGAAAAGGATACAGGTTTCTTACAGGAAATGGAGGGGGCTCAAAATACAGTGTTATGGAACGATTCACAAACTTGAAATCTCCTGTTTTTCATATGGCCAACCTGCCCGAGTGTGAATAAAATTGAAGTAGCTTTTAATTTAACTCATTGGTTCCCTTTCAATGGGCGCATTTGTGAGCATGAGCATTTGAAGCAAATTTAGTGCAATGTCTGGCTGGGTTAATCAGACAAAGCGTAATATTTCTTCCAAAATTTACTCAGCCATGACTTGAGGTTGGAAATCAGTGTTTAAAATTTCATGAATGTTAGTCAATTTGGAAACTACCTTTGTGACATGTAAAGAAATGGTGAAACGCTAGTTGACAAAACCCATTACCAAGTTTGCTATGTTTTAAAGTTGCTGATCTGAAAAATTGTTTCACAAATACAAGGTTCATCATTCTTGGGACTTCTGGTATTCTTGTTTACAATAGCATTTGTCACAGGAGCATTATCAGACAAAATTTGACACTAAGCCACAAAGGGCTATTAGGGCAGATGAGAAAAAGCTTGGTCAAAAAGGTGAGTTCTCAGGAGCATCTTAAAGGGAGCGAGGTAAAGAGACGGAGAGGTGGGGAGGGAATTACAGAGTTGAGGACCTCAGCAGCTGAAGGTAAGGCCACCAATCACAGAGTGATTAAAATATACAGTTTTATACATATCAGGTTTGACCATTGGTACACAAAATTATAATATCTGCTTTGGTTACTCCCATCAGATCCAACTCAAGCTGTGTTCCCAAACTCACTCAAGCGTTACAGCTGGCACGACTGCCAACAGTGCTACAATGCACTCATTCTCCATAAATAGCTGAACATATACTGGTAAGCATTCACATTGAAGGTGTGCTGCAAGAGCTTGAACTGGCCATCCTGGATTCCTCTTTTCTTGTTCACGCTGTGGCAGTGTTAAATTCTTATCCTCAATCTATGACAGCTTCCAAGTCTGTAACTTCATTTCAATGAATTACATTCTGTATGTATACTTAATAGCTTTGACATTCTCAAATAATTGTTGTAATATTGTTTGCTTCTTAAAATTTTACCATAATTTGTTTTGTTGCCATTGTGGTTTAAAATTCTGACCTGAACTACAATCAATGTACTGTAAACAAATCAGAATTTTCCCCTCCCCAAAATACTACTTTCTCTCCACCTCTTACCTCAAAATGGGAATTAGAGTTTAACAACTTGAAGTAACCATGAAGTTCCTAAACTCACTCTGCCTGATCATGAATGGAAACATAGAACATACAACACAGAAAAAAGTTATTTCACCAACCAATCCATGCTGGCATTTATTCTTCACTTGTGCCTCCTTCCATCCTTCTTCATCTAACTTCGTCGACATAGCCTTTATTCTCTTCTCCCTCATATGTTTGTCTAGCCCCCTCTTGGTACATTCATACTACTTGCTTTAACCACTCCCTATGCATAAGTTCCACATTCTCATCACTTTCTGGGCAAAGACATTTCTATTGAATTTCCTGTTTGATTTTTTTGGTGACTAACTTATATCGATCGCCTCTAGTTTTATTTTCCCCCACCAATGGAAACATATGCTATGAAAACTTTTTGAAATTTTGAAGATCCTTATTTAGGTCACCATGCATCATGGTAAACGGTCATCTACTACATATCTAAGACTCACCTTTAAAATCTTCTCTTTGAGCCTGCATCTCTCGCTTATTCACTTTTGTTTCTGAACAACAGATGATACTGTGGGAGCTCTTCGTGCTGTTTTCCACATAGGCAGTGCTGGTTCCTTTCTTGGAAGGGTGAGGATCACAGAGTTTTGCATTAATCTTAAAAAGCTCAAGGGCCTTTATGGCCGCTGCATTGTTATCCATACGGAGGAAACTTGGACAGGAAGCACAAAACTCATTCGTGCAGGCCTCATTTCCACAGCCCTCAGTTAACTGGTGGTAGTAGCGTTCTATTAGATGCTTTGCAGCTGCTCGCTTCCTGTGGCAAACATTTAAAATAGTAGGCAGAGGGATTAGTATAGCCTTCAGATATCAAGCTCAGTGCAGCAGCAGCATGGCAATGTTTCATTTAAATCACTTGCACAATAATATGTTTGAGACTGAATGTTCAACTATACTCTTCCCCACAGCAATTGTACTACCTGCAGAACCTAACAGTAAAGAGGCTTTTACTTGAAACAAGAACTGAAGAGAAACATAAAGAACAGAATGGAAGCTACTGTTCCCTAGAGTTGACAAAAATTGATTTAGCATCCCTTTGAAGTAGAATTGCAATTATTTTACAATACAAAGCCTTAGTAGAATCTAATTCATGTGTACAATGACACTGTGTACCAGCAGAGACTTGTGGAGAGCAGCATTTTAAGTCAAACATGATTCCTTTGGATCTGCCCTGGTTCCCACTTTCCTCACTTGATGTGAGGGTGAGGTTTTTAAATGAAACATTGCACAGACACACACAGGGGGATCCCATCACGTTTTATTCCTGAGGGTTATAGGCATAGAAAGACAGATCCCCTAAATCATGCATTGTGATTATAAATTTGTATTGGGTAGTGTCAAAACCATTCCTTTAAAAGCATCTCCAAAGGTCAGATCAGCTGAAACAATTTCTTAATGAGGTTAAATGTGGCATTATTTTGTTCTCGGATCCTCAGAATTTCACATGTAAATCTCACAGACTGCAAGTGTATGCAATGGCACATACCACAAGCATGCATTTACAAAACCTACAATTTACAAGAGACATAGACCTCAAAATGCTGATCATCAAATAGGAACACAAAATGACTAACCTCAAAAAGCCTATTTCTTTAAGGTTAAGCAACATTTTACTTGAAATTTAAGAACTTGATTTGAAAAGGTAGGAGGAGGAAAATGTATGGAGAAGGTGCTGTGCACTTATAGGGACAAACTGACCCACTACATAAATGTGCACAGAATGCGCAAACATCCTTCATCCACAGTTTCCACCGCTAACTGGAGGAATTACTGTATAAAGAAAATTAATGGCAAGTGCCTATTCAACTCACTTGAAGCCTTTCCGAAACAAATCAAAGAACAGCCTACAATCTTTACTTCAGCCCAACTGAATTCAAAACATACACACAGTTTGTCTGTACCAGAAATGAAATATTAAGCCTAAGTAAGAGATTTACGACAGAAATTCTCATGCACTGTTGGATAGATTGTCTCTCTTGCTTCATCTCCTTTTAGCTAGAGTTAGTTCCTTTTAAATTTTCCACTTTTGTAGTGAAGTTTTAACAGGCATAATCCTTTCACAACAACATGCTTTCTTCAAAAAAAAAAATCAAACTGGTCATGTCACATAAGAAGCAATTTCAAGTCGCACATTCATCCTTTGTGCTTACCTTTAATCAAATTCAGCAACTTAAATATTAAACATTTCCAGCGCAGGCACGCCTTTCAAACTTTGTTTATTTCCCTTTATCCCCCTTGGCTGGCGTGTACAATTTAAAATTCACAAAACTGATCAATTCTAAAGTAACAGGTGTCATGCAGAATTCTCCAAAACATCTGGATTCCTATTCAATAAATAGCATTTCAACTCTTCATACTTCCAGATGTATTCATGTTAGTACGCATTAACTTTTCAACTAAATATTCAATTGCTTTAAAAGGTAAATTGCAGCAAAGAGAAGCCGGAGAACAAATTTATATAAAAAAAAGAGGTAGCCCTAACTCAACTTTTGTTACTCTTGATCAATTACCTGTGCATTTAACACTTCTAAAATTAACAAGGGACAAAATAGGCTGGTCACCAATTTTGGAAATGACTCTCATATTCTAGGACAAAGATTACTTAGAAACAACGTTACGGTGCAGAAAGAGGCCATTCAGCCCAACATGTCTACGCCAGCGAAAAAAAGAAAGAAACTAGCCGCTCATTTTAATTCCATTTTCCAACACTTGGTCTGTAGCCTTGCAGGTTATAGCACTTCAGATGTAGACCCAGGTAACTTTTAAATGAGTTGAGCATTTCAGCCTCAACCACCAACTCAGGCAGTGAATTCCAGATGCCCACCACCCTCTGGGTGAAAAAGATTTCATGTTCCCTCTAAACCTACTACCAATTGCCTTAAATCTACTTAAATATTCAAAGATTACCACTGCCGTTTGAGCTATCAAATTCAGTGCTACAGTCCAAGCTGCTCCCAACTAACAATTACAATTTCAAATTTATTGAATCAAAACTTGCAAGTCATTGAGCAAAAATAATTCTCCAGAAATAATTCTCTGTTCATTCTTTCTCAGCATGATCCAAATACCCTGCAATTTCAAATGTTTGTTAACCAATAGCAAGTTGTGAATGTAGTTAAATCACCCTTGCAAACTAGAGGTAGCCACCATTTTAGTGGGAAAAACAACCAGATAGGAAAAACCAAGGGATCCATTTAGCTGTTTGCTTTGCATGTGGAGTTAAACAGAAACAATATTCAAGGGGGAAATTTAGAGCTTAAGAAACTGAATGCAGATGCTTTGAGTTGTGAGCTGCATAATTTCTTGACCAGCACAGGCAGCAAGATACCAGTGGAGGCATGCACAAACCTCCCCCAATCCTCCCAAAATGACGCCCATTGTAAAGTACTTCAGATGGGGGTTAAAGAGATAGTATTCTTATTATCCAACCATGCGTCCAAATAATATCAAGAATTGATTAAATATGCAGGTCAGCTTAAGAGTGTGCCAGCACCAGTTAGATTTAGGCAATAAAGCTTGCTCACAACACAAGTTGGGATAAGCAGTTGCCTTGTGGGCACTGTTGAACAAGAGCTGTTGCACACTGGATTGCAAAGTTGTTGTGACTCCTTACTGATCAAGATTTAATGAGTCAACTAGCAGTTACCCAATTGGTCCAAGCACCTATCCAGCATGTAATGAAACTTAGACTATTGATCTCTGTTTTGACATCATGTATTTAACAGAAGCACATCAAGCCTTTTGGAGCAGAGAGACAGATTTATATGCAACAATCAGCTTGTGGCCTGTGCCAATATTGGTTGTCCTTTACTTCTGCCCATCTCTCTCATGAGAGCCCATTTTCTCCCCTTCTCTGTCTCCCACCCACTATCCTACTCACTCACTCCTTTCATCCTACTGGTACCTCTAAGCTTGCTGAACTCAACTCCTTTACTCCAGCGGTGTCTTATCCCACTCCACATTTGTGTACTTGCCTCCCTCCTCGACCTTGTTTGTTCCTTTTCTGTTCATTCTCTCCCTTTTTACACCATGGCTTCCTCTGCACGAGTTCTCACTTTGGCTCATGCCCTTCCTCTTCCTCCACTGTCATTCCCTCCTCCCCTATTTTCAAACATCCATATCTCCCTCACTTCCTCCCTACAAACTCCTTCAATCCCCAGACGCCAACTCTACTCTGGCAGCCTCACTCATGCTTTATTTCCTCTGTTTGGCTGGCGGGTTTAAATACTGTCTCTTGCCATTCCCAACCATGACTGGTTGTCTCGCTCTCCCTTGCCCTCCTCCAGCTCATTCTTCCTCTCTTTCCTCTGCATCTCTCTTCCTTTGCTCCAAATTTTTCCCCTCCTGTCTGCTGCATTTTTTTTTAGAATCAGTGATTACAACATAAGGAAAGCCATTGTGGCCGTGTCAGCTCTCTGCAACAGCAATTCAACTAGTTCCACTCCCCTACCCTTTCCCTATAGACTGCAATTTTTCCTCAAAGGTAATTACCCAAATAAGGAGTGTTCTCACTCCTTAAATCCTCCAACACACTCCTCCTTTCTTAATTATTTTCCTTCAGGCTGTCTTCCTTTCTCTTAGCTT
Organism: Cetorhinus maximus; assembly: GCF_964194155.1. NCBI lineage: Eukaryota > Metazoa > Chordata > Chondrichthyes > Lamniformes > Cetorhinidae > Cetorhinus > Cetorhinus maximus. The sequence goes on along the minus strand of NC_135885.1, from coordinate 21,890,179 downwards.
TAACTTTTTTTCTCTCTCTCTCTATCCTCCCTGTTTAAGACAAAGTATCTATCCTACAACTCTTACTGGTATGTCATTTTGATCACATCCTGAGAATGTGATGCCCTTCTCTGCTTGATCTCAGTTTCCCTATATCTGAACCCTATGCTGACATGGGTCCAACACATCTAAGAAACAGCCTGATATTGTCATACTTACCAAATCATACTTTACAATGTCCCAGGCACCACCATCCCTGGGTTTGTCCTGTTGCAATTGCAGAACAGACCCAGGAGAGGCAGCAGCACAGCGATATATAGTTGTGAGGAAGTTGCCCTGGGAGTCCAACATTGTCTCTGGAGCACATGATGTCTCATGCCATCAGGTCAAACATGGCTAAGGAAACCTCCTACTGATTACCACCAAATGTCCTCCCTCAGCTGATGAATCAGTAGCCCTCCACACTGAACACCGCTTGGAGTAAGTGTTGCGTGTAGCAAGGGTATAGAATGTACTTTGGGTGGGGAGCTTCAATGTCCATTACCAGGAGTGGCTTGCTAGCACTACTGACCGAGCTGACTAAGTCCTGAAAAACATCTGCCAGACTGTGCCTGCAGCAGGTGGTGAGGGAACCAAGAGGGTAAAACCTACTTGACCTTGCCCTCACCAATGTACCAGTTGCAGGTAAATCTACAACAGTAAAGGTAGGAGTGACCAGTGCATTTTTTTTTATTCATTCATGGGATGTGGGCATCGCTGGCTGGGCCAGCATTTATTGCCCATCCCTAGTTGCCCTTGAGAAGGTGGTGGTGAACTGCCTTCTTGAACTGCTGCAGTCCATGTGGTGTAGGTACACTCACAGTGCTGTTAGGATGAGAGTTCCAAGATTTTGACCCCGCAACATTGAAGGAATGGCGATATATTTCCAAGTCAGGATGGTGAGTGACTTGGAAGGGAACTTGCAGGTGGTGCTGCCCTTGTCCTTCCAGATGGTAGCGGTCGTGGGTTTGGAAGGTGCTGCCAAAGGAGCCTTGGCGAATTCTTGTAGTGCATCTTGTAGGTGGTACACACTGCTGCCACTGTGCGACAGTGGTGGAGGGAGTGAATGGTTGTGGATATGGTGCCAATCAAGTGGGCTGCTTTGTCCTGGACAGTGTCAAGCTTCTTGAGTGTTGTGGGAGTTGCACTCATCCAGGCAAGTGGGGAGTATTCCATCACACTCCTGACTTGTGCCTTGTAGATGGTGGGCAGGCTTTGGGGAGTCAGGTGGTGGGTTACTCAATGCACGATTTCTAGCCTCTGATCTGCTCTTGTAGCCACAGTATTTATATGGCTGGTCCAGTTCAGTTTCTGGTCAATGGTAACCCCCAGGATGTTTTCAGTGGGGGATTCAGTGATGGTAATGCCAATGAACATCAAGGGGCGATGGTTGGATTCTTTCTTGTTGGAGATGATCATTGCCTGACACTTGTGTGGTGTGAATGTTACCTTCCACTTGTCAGCCCAAGCCTTGATATTGTCCAGGTCTTTCTGCATTTGGACATGGACTGTTTCAGTATCAGAGGAGTTGCAAATGGTACTGAACACTGTTCAGTCACCAGCAAACATCCCCACTTCTAACCTTATGATGGAAGGAAGGTCATTGATGAAGCAGGCATAGTCCTTGTGAAGATGAAGTCCCATCTTCACACTGAGCATTATCCTCCATTATGTTGTGTAGCACTACCATTGCGCTAAATGGGGTAATCCAGATCCAGCAGCTCAAAACTAGCCATCCATGAGGTGCTGTGGACCATCAGCAGCTGCACTACATTCAAACACTGAGTAACATCATGGCCTACCATATTCCCCACTTAACTATTAACATCAAGCCAAGGGATCAACTCTGGTTCAATGAAGAGTGCAGGAGGGCATACCTAAAAATAAGCTCTCAACCTAGTGAAGCTACAATACTGCACTACTTGCAAGTACTGTTGACATGCAAAGTCCTCCCTCCTCACATCTGGGGGCTTGTGCCAAAATTGGGAGTGCTGTCCTACTGACTAGTCAAGCAACAACTCTGGACCCCATGAACTCTCAAGGCATCAGGTCAAACATGGGCAAGGAAACCTCCTGCTGGTTAGCACCCATCCTCCACCCACCAGAGCCAACAAAATCAGTACTCCTCCATGTTGAACACCACTTGAGTATACACTGAGGGGTGGCAAAAGCACAAGATGTACTCTGAGTGGGGGACTTCGATGCCCATCACCAAGAGTGACTCAGTAGCACCACGACTGTCTGAGCCCTAAAGGGCATAGTTGCTAGATTGGGTCTGCAGCAGATGGTGAGGGAACCATCAAGAGGGAAAAACATACTTGACCTCATCCTTACCAATCTAAATGTCGCAGATGCACCTGCCCATGACACAGCTGGTAGGAGCGAACACTGCACAGCCCTTGTGGAGGCCAAGTCCTGTCTTCACATCGAGGATACCCTCCACCGTGTTGTGTGGCACTACCACCGTGCTAAATGGAATAGATTTCAAATAGATCTAGCAGCTCGGCATCCATGACGCACTGTGGACCATCCGCAGCAGAATTGTACTCAACCACAATTTATAATCTCATAGTCCGGCATATCCACCACTCTACTATTACCTTCAAGCCAGGAGATCAACCCTGTTACAGTGAAGAATACAGGAGGGCATGCCAAGAGCAGCACCAGGCATACTTAAAATGAGGTGTCAACCTGGTGACAGAGGACTACTTGCAGGCTAAATAGCAAAAGCAGCAATGTAATAGACAGAGCTAAGCAATCCTACAGCCAACAGATCAGATCTAAGCTCTGCAGTCCTGCCACATCCAGTTGTAATGGTGGTGGACAATTAAACAACTGACTTGAGGAGGAGGCTTCACAAATATCCCCATCCTCAATGATGGGGGAGTCCAGCACATCATGCAAAAGACAAGGCTGAAGCAATCTTCAGCCAGAAGTGCCAAATGGATGATCCATTTTCAGCCTTCTGAGGTACCAGTTTCACAGATAACAGAATTCAGTTCAGTCCAGGTGAATTCAAGAAACAGTTGGAGGCACTGGATACTGCAAAGGCTATGGGCCCTGACAACATTCCGGCAACAGCATTGAAGACTTGTGCTCCGGACCTAGCTGTGCCCCTAGCCAAGCTGCTCCAGTACAGCTACAACACTGGCATCTAGCGGCAACATGGAAACTTGCCCAGGTATGTCCAGTCCACAAAAAGCAGGAAAATCCAACCCGGCCAATTATCGCCCCATCAGTCTACACTCGATCATCAGAAAAGTAATGGAAGGGGCCCGTCTACAGTGCTATCCAGTGGCACTTACTCACGTATAACCTGCTCAGTTTGGATTCTCCCAGCACAACTCAGCTCCTGACCTCATTACAGCCTTGGTTCAAACATGGACAAAAGAGCTGAACTCCCGAGGTGAGGTGATATCGAGGCAGCATTTGACCGAGTGTGACATCAAGGAGCCCTAACAAAACTGGAGTCAATGGGAATGATGGGGAAAACTCTCTGCTGGTTGGAGTCATATATAACACAAAGGAATGTGTTGTGGCTGTTGGAGGTCAATCATCTCAGCCCCAGGGCATCACTGCAGGAGTTCCTCAGGGTAGTGTTCTAAGCCCAACCATCTTCAGCTACTTCATCAATGACCTTCTCTTCATCATAAGGTCAGAAGTGGGGATGATTGCACAATGCTCAACACCATTCGCAACTTCAGATACGGAAGCAGTCCGTGCCAATATGCAGCAAGATCTGGACAATGTTCAGGCTTGGGCTGACAAGTAGCAAGTAACATTTGTGCCACACAAATGCCAGGCAACAATCTCCAACAAGAGAGAATCTAACAATTTCCCCATGACATTCAATGGCATTACCATTGCTGAATCCCCTGCTATCAACATCCTAGGGGTTACCAATGACCAGAAACTGGACCAGACATATAAAAACAAGAGCAGATGGCGAGTAACTCAACTCCTGACTCCCCAACTTCTTTCCACCATCTACAAGGTACAAGTCAGGAGTGTGATGCAATACTCTCCACTTGCCTGGATGAGTGTAGCCCTAACAACACTCAAGAAGCTTGATACCATCCAGCCTGTTCGACTGGCACCCCATCCAACACCTGCAAAATCCACTATCACCGATGCACAGTGGTGGCAATGTGTTCCATCTACAAGGTGCACTGCATCAACTCATCAAGGCTCCTTCAACAGCACCTTTCAAACCTAGAAGGACATGGGTAGCAGATGGATGAGAACACCACCACCTTCAACTTCCCCTCCAAGCCACACACCGTCCTGGCTTGGAACTATATCGTTGTTCCTTCACTGTCGCTGGGTCAAAGTCCTGGGACTCCACCCCCTAACAGCACGGTGGGTGTACTTACACCACACGGACGGCAGGAGCTCAAGGCAACAGCTCCTCAGCACCTTCTCAAGGGCACTTAGGGATGGGCAATAATTGCTGGCCTAGCCAGCGACACCCACATCCCATGAAAAGAATTTTAAAATTGCATTGCTTGATTAGGTAATGTAAATAGTAGTCATTTAATCTCAAAACCTAGGGGAAAATCACTGCTGTGGTCAAGCAAATAAAGTCTTTCCAGTACTTTGCTGCCCTGTTGGCCTTAATAAGACAAATTTCCAATGGGCTACCCTGGTTTTGTATCTTTCAAACATGACAAACTATGTGAACGATCTGGAGTATTTTTTTCACCTTTCACAAAGCAAGTTAAATAAGAACATGACTAATCTCAGGGCTACTCTGGAAAGAACAAACCAACTTTCTACTGTCAGTCCAAAAAGATGTTCTGTATTCCAGCGATTGATTGATCAGCCTAACACCATGTTCCTTTGGTTGTTCGCAATAGGTAGTGTACAGATCATACACAACCTGCTGGCCCTTGCAAAGCTCAAAACAAAACATCTACCATGAGATGCAATTCTGCAATTGGGAAGCTCTTGAATAAACCCAAATATGCTCATAGTTACACTAACCACCAATTTAAAATAATCAGTCAATAACGTGGCTCATTTTCGCTTGCTAGAAATGACATACATTCATACGTAGGGACCTGTTCTCTGCAAACAAAAGGAATATGCTCAAGCCATGCACCTTTTCTGAATTATCTGTCACTTTCTTCATGGCAACATCTTGGCAAATCAATCAGCACCCTTTTCTCATGTGGTATAAATTGTTGTGATAGTTTGAAATTTGGCACTCTTACATTTGTCCTGATAAATGCAAGACAAAGAGCTTTGGCAACATGTCTCTCCTTTCAGCAATATTCAAACTCTACCACCAAGCGACTGTTTGTCAATATGTTCCTAACTGACAGCATGAAAATCCCTTTTAAACTTGATAATAGATTTAGCTTAAAAAATATATAAATTAAAAAAGTGAAGATTACTCACATTCGGCTTGCTGTGTGGTTTTTTGCTAAAGGTTCTCCCTGTTCACTGCAATTAAAAGAAACAATGTGATTACTAGATGTGCTGAGAATGACCATTATTCATAGGCGAGTTGCTTTGTTACAAAATAGATTAGTTTGAGAATAATATCTACATGACTATGTAATAATGTAAATCAAAATTCAGATTTCAGAATATTTAACATCCATGATCAATGGAAACACAGATTAAAATGTAGACACCGAAATATACTGCTGAAACAAATATCTCAGAAGCAAAAATAGATCAATTTCGGCTACATTATTTCAAGACACCAGCTTGGAAATAAAGTCCATTATTGATCATCTTCTCTCCTACTCTTTTGTGATGCAGTCCGTAGAGTGAAAAATTCAGCTGTATGGTTAAGAAAAAAAAAACAACCAAGTGGTCCTCGACTCCTCCAGCATTTAGCAATGCCGCTCCACTTGTGATACTGCACTGGCGTCAAGTCAGGCTGTTGTCAGGGGCAATAGTTCGGCCTGATTGAGTGCAGAACGACTTCTGATACTGATCACGTATCAGGAATTTAGTCTTACAGTTAAATAGAACAAAACCTGTAATACTTGACAAAAAAAGCACTTGAAAATGAATAAATGCAACAGATACAAATTGAAAATTCAAAATCATATTTTATTCCCTAGTCAGAAATTCACAAGGGAAATAGACTCTCGTAGGAAAATGAACTCAGTAGTAAAGTGTTTCAAATATAAATCCAGTGACTGGGACCTGCTAATGCTGCAATTATTTTTGTATAGCAGTACAACTGGATTGCAATGGGAAGTGAAGCCCGGATCATTTTAAAATTCTAAAGTGATAGCACTGCACTACTTTTGGAACACATGGCTAGAGAATTGTACTGTTTCAGGTACTGAACAGTCCATCCTATTCATTCTTAAGTTCAAAAATGCAAAGCGCTTAAGTATAATCTGAAAAATCTAAATTACATCAACTTAATTGGCCAACAGGAAAGATTTTAAATTTTTAACCGGGAAAGTGGATCTTTGTCAAGGCATTTGTACCTGGTTTATTGGAAATCACATAGCATGTGTCCTTCCATAAAAGGAGATGGAACTAGATTTTATTCTGACAGGAACTAAGAATGGTTTTGCTGGCAACAGTACCAAGAATTTTTGACTAATCCCTGGTGGAGGCAAAACCAGTTACAATGGTTTTATCCTTACCACAGCAAGATGAAGATTTTGTTTACGCTGGGAGGTTCAGACCTTGGGTAGGTAAGACTCCAAATTCTATGGCAGTTATTAGCAAAATAGCACAGGCTATTCCAAATGTAACAATGAACTTGTGATAAATGAAAAATTGGTGACATGGTTACTTCCATGTATTTAATCTGAAGATTATGTGCAGCATGAGTACAAGGATGGCTTGGAAGAGGCAATTTACTGAGTAGTAAACTGGGCAGACTTAAGATAAAAATTTAGATCACAATTTGCATTCCCTGTCATGCATCCTATTTTCTACCTTAAGAAAAATGTCTCCAAACTTCAAAAGCATTTTAGGAAGGTTTTTCTGCAGTGACAGCACAATGTTACGCCAGCGTGCTATAACTAAATAGAATGCTGTGCTCCAATTCCTTTCATACCACAAATTTTTGATCACGAGAGAATGCAGTTGCAAAGCATTTTTACAATCGAAGGACCCACAAAAATCAGGGCTTTTATATGCAGCTCAAAGCAATGAGTTTAGGCCGAGCCCTGAAAGTAGACTGTCTGGGCATGATACAAAACATTCTATCCAAAGGAGGATGAAACTCAAAGGAGCTTTCTTTCTTTTAATATTGAAATTGGGATAGAGATGATAGCTTTGTTTCATATGCCCAAGTATATATGTAGTGACTTGACTTATCCTCAAGATTTAAACCATCAGTACAAATTCCTCTGCTTTCTGCGAAAGTCATTTTTGCTTCACTTCATAAACCTTCCTTCCGAGTCGTCTTCATTGAATGTAAAGGGAGGGTGGGGTCAAAAAAAAAAATCCAATCCATTCCCTCTACACTGCCTGTATAATTTGCCCATCGCTAGATTTAATCCATCCAAATCTTCTGTAGCTGGCAAACCAGCAAATAATTCTACAGAATTAAGTTTTCTCCAGAAGGCAACCATAAAGCAACCCTCTGAACTTGTACACTTCACAGATGTCTCATTACTGGTCCTGGTACCACAAGAACTGTCATCAAAATGGCAATTAAGTTAAATCCTTGAGTTACTATGTACTGTAACAATGTTAAAATGTGGATGCCTAGTGTCACACAGCACATTGTGTACTGAGTGAATGAAATTTCCAATTATTCTATTTTCATATAGAAGTTTGTAACTACACTGTTTTAACAAAGGTTACATGGTTTATTACAGCATATTAATGAAATAGGTGTTTAAAGTGCTATTTATAGAACATTTGCAAAACACAAATACATATTTGCCTCCTTTACCTTGTCTGACCTTGCAATATTTCACTCTATCCTAGCTCTCCAATTTGTCCCAGGCCCAGCTGTCCTGTTCTGTCCTAACTTTCTAGTTTGTCACAACTGTATATCAAGTTGTCCCAGATCTCAGCCTTTGCTGAGTGTTATGACAGCCTCTGATCTCCTTCTCCCTTCAATCAATGGTAACAGCATAAAGTGCACATCGTGGTAGTGCCACAGGTTTGTTTAGATAATAGTAAGAAACAAAAGTTGAAATGAAAGACAGAAAAATTGAACAAAAATGATATATATTTCTAAGCAGTTTACGAGAGTATAGTAAGAAACAAAATAGCGAAGAGGTGAAACTAAAGCTGGAACAGCAAGATGTGACTGAATAGTTAAACCACCGTTCACAACAGAACTTGCATTTATACAGTGCCTTTCACATAAGAAAATGTTCCAGGGTGCTTCCTAGGCATTAGAAAAATAGAATAGAAAAATAGAAAATGACCATAGCCTGGTCAGTAGTGGGATTGAAGGGGGTCTTAAGAGAGAAGTGAAGGGACTGAGGAAATCTAGGAGTAAATTTTATAATAGAGTTGAGGCAACTCACTGCCCAACCATCAATGATGGGACAAAGGGAGGGGGCAGGCACAATGGTCAGAGGAAGATAAAGTTGTTTGGGGGGGGGGGGGGGGGGGGAGGGCGAGGGGGGAGGGGGGGTTAGGGATGGGTAAGAAGGTTCAAAGCTAAAAAAAGGGTGTGGCCGTGATTGAGGAATTGGGGAAACACGTTACCTGAGAATGAACCATTTTGGATAAAACAGAACTCAAAAAATCATTTTTTTTGTATAAGCTGACATCATTTTGCATTCTCAGAACTTTATAACTTATGGAAAATCTTGAAACGTTCCAGGTTAAATCTTTCATTTAAGAATAGATGTTATTTATTTTGTCTGTCTGTACTTGGGATATTCCCACAAGCAACTGCAAGCTTCAAGACTTAAACTAGCTGAAACTAAAGATTTTGTTCTCTACCCTTCACTTCCGGCTACACTACATATTTACATGTAGATGAAGCTAGAACGAAAAAGGTCAAATCATTTTCCTTTGCTCTTCATCTATGGATCATAAACTTACTTTAACTGTATTAATTAAAAGTTGGGTTGCAATAATCGCCAACGATCAAGAAAAACAATTTAGGGGCAATTAGGAATAAGCAACAAATGCTGGCTTTGCCAGGGACGTCCACATGCCATAAACAAATTGAAACAAAACACGTGTTGGGCTGGCATAACTATTCTAGAATGCTAGCTTGGTAGTTGCAGAACTAGCAGGAATTTCACAATATTATAGCTCCTTTTGCTACTTCATCATGTTTCAAAGTGCTTCAGAGCTAGTCAAGTACTTTTTGAAGTTCAGTCACTGTTTGTATTGTTGGGAAATGCAGCAGCCATTGTGTACAGCAAGGTCTCACCAAAAACAATGACCATAAACTGTTTTTACTGGTATTGGTTGAGGGATAAATGTTAGCCTGGACTCCTACAGAACACACTGCTCTATTTCAAATAGTGGCATAGAATCTTCTATGTTTGCCATCTAATGTCTCATCTGAGTGATGGCACTTCCAACAGGGTAGCACTGTGCTGATGCGTCAGCTAAGGCTGCGTGCTCAAGTTTCTGGAATGGAGCTAGACTGCACAACGTTTTGACTCAGATGCAAGTGCTATTCACTGAGCAAAGCTGACACCTAAACAAAAGTAAACTACTGATAGTATCTCACTAATTTCTGCCACACAGATAAACTTAATTGCCCAGAGGATGCCTGAACTTCATTACAATTTTGTAATATTCTAACTGACTATCTGTACAAATGCAATTTTTCAAAGGTCATATTAATGTGATATCTCACTTAAATATAAATATCTAAGTTCAGCAGAAATTTGCCCAGAGTGCTTGCAGGAAATGATCGACTTCAAACACCCCATCCTACTCAGCCACCTGTAATTTCTGCATCAGCTTCAGTGACTATAAGCAGAGGATTCGTTTAGTCCATTCATCACCGGTATTAAGGGCTACTTAATAAATAAATTAATCCCATAAAGAATTTTTAACCATAGCAATTATTTGAAATTTCCATTCACCATAGAATGCAGAATACAAGATGACCTTTGAAATCCCCAAGAACTCTAAAAAAACGGGGACGCATTTATACAGTATAAAACGTGAACTGCCAGTGTGGGTGCGAGCGATCACCATTTTGAAAATAAAGTAACACCGATAATTCATATTGTGGCATTGTTCATTGGATGAATTAATTAATTCTACGAAGATACCTTTAACAACAAAACATTTCAAAACCACATTCATTCTGTTTGGCATCCGATGCCAAGCGTTATTGTATTCATTGAGTCATTTTGGCTATGGCATCATCATAATGATCTCACTATGGATCAGATGTGGCCCTTTCACTTTCAGAATTATCCCTCCAGAACAAATCATCTTCCTCTCCACACACTGACTTGGATATTCTGCATTTTTTAAATGATCTGATGACACTTGATGCACTAACAGCACTCCATGATTTGGTAACGAAACCACACAAAACATCAAGCAGGGCAGCACACATTTTCACGCAGGGTTTTTTCCTCCGTCAACTTACTCCGTTCAGCGTCAACATAATCCTTAAATGGTTTGTTGAAGCATGCATCCAAAGGTTGAACTGCGGATGTTGGACTTCCCCCCACAACCGACCATTTTAACTGCAATGTGGGTGTTATTTCTTTGCAAGCACTTCTTAATCTCATTTGTTATAATGGGATTTGAACATGTCCCACACTAATAAGTTGCATTCCTTATATAGGCCACCAGGATGCCTATACCACACATTATCAAGCCGTAATATAGGAACACAATAGTAAGCCATTTGGCCCAGAGGCTGCTTCGCCAGTCAAATTAGATCCAGGCTGATCATCTACCTCAACATCACTTTGCCATGCTATCCCCATATCCCTTCATGTCATTAGTATCCAGGAATCTATCGATTTCTGTCTTGAACATGCTCAATGATTGAGCTTCCATAGCCATCTGGGGTAGAGAATTCCATAACAACTCTCCATCCTCAACCATCCAACCGTTGTCATGACAATGCACAAAAACTCCTGTAGGGAACTTGATGCTCGGCATGGTTTTATCTTTGAAAATTGCCATAGGCTTTAATTTTGTTCCGTTGGTTATGAAAGCTAGTATCACCACGAATCTCTTCTTCTCATGTCCTATCGTTTGTTAGGACAGCTTTCAGAACTTTCCACTCCAGTTTGGCTGCTGGACATATTGAACCTCAAGGGTGTGCCAGCCATGTTGCTGATGTGAGTTAATGGGCATGTGTGTTTTTGCAGCTTTTAATAAATTGCTGAAAACTGGTAATTTTGGCATCAAGGTATTTTGGTAATCTGAGCAAGCTTGATCATCTACACAAAACTGAACTGTTCCGCTCCATAAAGTGGCTACACCAACTTGCAATTGGCTTGAAACCTTTGATGGACTTGGTTTAATTTGCACCACTTAATTGCGTATATACACATTGCATTCCTGGTAATGATGTAACCATTCCAACAATTTGAGGGCTCATTCTGATAAATGCTTCTCAAGATTCAGCCAGTGGCTGGCCACTGTTCTAAAGGCACATTTGGTTTGGGAATCTTCTTCTAGACGAATTCCTCCTTTTTCCATTCTCGCACCAGTTTTTCACTAACATCATATTTCCTTGCTGCAGCAATTATTTGACAAGTTAGAAAATATTATGACTTTCAATTTGAAAGCAGATTCATATTTCATTTGTTGTGCTGCAAGACCCAGTTCATCGCTCCCCATGCCTTGCGCAGTCGGCTTTGTGTGGGCTCATCTTAAACTCCTGTGCACCTTCTTTGCAAGACAACCTGTATCGCCTGCTTGATACCATGTGTCAATTTACAGTGTAAGGTAAATAAAATATGCATTCCTGGGGTGAAAAATTGAGGCCAACTACTAATGCAAGCATAGAATTTTGTAGCTGAAAGGTGGATGGGGGGGTGGGGGGTGGAAGCGCAGTCGACTTACATATCGAGTATACGCAAAAGCATGATTTTTGGCACTGAAAAAATTGGGGCATTTTATACACTGAGTTGACTTATACATTGTGATGTACAGTGTTCTCGGTGTACAATTTGTATGCAAAACGTGACAATCATATGAAAGGTGAAAGATGCAAGTGACTACTTGTTAAAATAATGGACAATTTACAGGCTCAAAAAAATTTTGGGTACTCTGAGGGTAGCAAGCAAAATTCATCTACTCTGCACCAAATATGCTTCTGCCCTAAACCTACTAGAGCATTCAACTGTAGTGGTGAGGATTTTAGGCACCCATTTTCATTTTGGTCCATGCCTGCTTACAACTGAATTGAAACTGCCCATACAGGACCTTTTTAACTTGAGAAGGCCAGTCCCCAAGAGGTGCAAGGCTTCCACTGCAGAAATGAAATAATACAACCAGCATATCTCGGTGAACTAACAATTCCAGATTTCTATCAGCTGTTTATTCTTGATTTTATACTTGAACTCAGTGAATTAAAACCAGTTTGTACAATGCATCCAATTAGTTTTCAAATATGGACAAAATTCTAATGATTCATGACATCCATTGTAGATTAATGGATTGAAGGTAGTCTGTACCTCAACGCATTGCATTTTGAAGTTTTCCATTAAGGAACATAATTAAGAGCAAAATAGGAATTTAATCATTAAAAACTGAATCATAGTTAACATGAATAGATTGCAAACCAATACTTCCTTGTGATAAGCTTGCAATACAATAGCTCGGATTTTGCAGTCAGCGGTGAAGCGACAGACCTCAAATAAAACTGCCCACAAAGATTTAACAATACCTGTTGCGTGAATTTCATGCTGATTCAAGGGGATCTCCAGGTTTGCAGCACTGATGTTATTAAGCAGGCTAAGCACACTGAAGTCTTTTCACAGACAGCAAACCAGAGGTCAAATGCATTAATCACCCTTCCCCTTTAGGAATTTGACAAACCGAGATAAAGATTGCAACACACAATTTAAACTTTAAAATAGTTTTTATATTAAACTATAGAATCATAACTGAAAAAAATTGATGCCACACAAATATAAAATTAGTTTAACAGGGCCAGAGGCTCTTCAGCAGTAATTATGACTTAGGACACAATTAAAAATCCAGTTATACCTCATTAACAAGGCATAACTTCTTCAGGGCTCTGTTAACAATATTACATTCCTTTTTGCAAAGTTCTTGTCAATTCAGTGATTTCTAAAGATTGGTCATCTGCGAGAACTTTAACAGCACACCTAGAGGAGCAAGGCATCACCAATAGCTATTTCTGGATTCATGTTTACCTGCCTGTGTGGATGACAGGGGTTACTGTCAGTTCCACAGTTGTAGTGATACTCTTTCGAGTTATCAACAGTCACAGATTGCAACTCTTTTGAGTACAATCACAGTTCTTGGTTTCCGGGAGTGGGACATGAACCCACAACCCTCTGATTCAAAGGCGAGGGTGCTATGAACTGAGCCACAGCTGACACCTCACAGTTGTAGTGATGGTGAACATTTGACAGTTCTGCCACGATTACAACCACAAAATCCAGACCAATACTAACCATTTACCAATTTCCAAAGCTACAAGAACTCTCAAACCTTTGCAAAATGAGCTTAGAAGAATGGGAATTTATGGGGGATGCTGCTGATTACCACGTACCGCCCTCTCTCAGCTGATGAGTCAGTGCTCCTCCATGTTGAACATCACTTGGAGGAAGGCACTGAGGGTGGCAAGGGCACAGAATGTTCTCTGGGTGAGGGACATCCCGTGAATGAATATATTTTAAAAAATATTTCTTGAACTGAACTGTCAGTTTCCCATCTGGCATATCTGATTGTAAATGGAGTACAAGACATTCAATGATGCCACTCCTGTTGTGCCAAAGTCTCCCATCTAAACAAAAAGGTGGATTTAGCAATTTGCAGCTGCAGTTTCTACATATTTACAACCATGTTAGTCAATGGACTTTTTGCCAACATGAGGGAATGTTCATTCAGGCCAACAAAGCTAAAATTGCACCGATGACATAGCAACCAAGCTTAGGTTTCTCATGGCCAGACCCAAATGGCACACCCAACAGCAGTTAACCTTTAGTATCTGCAAACTTTTGCCTTCAGAGATAGGAAATGAATTATGAATTTGTATCACAATTTGTCCCCTGCAGCATGAGGAGCAGGAGAGCTGGTAAGAGCGGAAGAATTGTGGAAAAAAATCAGGTGAGAACCATGAGAAATACAGGTGGCTTTTGCAGTAAATCTCAGTTACTAGGAAAGTCTTGGACTCAGAGGTTCCTGTACTTAAAAAGGGAAAAAAAAAACTGAATCACCCTGAAGTTGCGAAAGACCTCTATGAAACTAAAAGCTTGTGCGTCAATAAAATTCAACAAGCAATTTGTGCACAGCAGTCTGACAAATAGCATTGAGATAAATGACCAGTGAATCCATTGCTCCTGTATATTAAAGAATAAATATTGGGGGGAAACTGTTTTTCTTTGAACAGTATTGCCAAGGGATTGTTTTCAGCCACCTGAGCAGACAAAACCTTGATTTAATCTCTCGTTCCAAAATCATCCCCATTAAGTGTCAGCCCATTCTATGTTCTGGAATCGGGCTTGAAATCACAACTAACTTACTCAGAAGGTGAGTATGCTACCAGTGAGTCAAGCTCTATTAAACAAGAGACTTACTGTAAAAGCCGGTTGGAAATGGTATTTCTCTTATTCCTGTCTCTCATGTCTCTTCTGTAGCCTTCAGTTCACCCACTGTCTATCCCAAAATTGCCAACTTTTTTGTTCTATTGCTCTTGCTCCCATAAATTGAGAAACCCAAACTCTTTTTACTGCTTCTAATGGGAGTGACTGGTAGTGCTGGCTGACTACGTCTTGGTTGCCTGCAACAGGTTTTCCGATCTGCTGTTGGCTGCTACAGTCTTTACTTCATCTTCTGCTCTGTCTGTTCTCTTCCTCATTGGGTACTTTAAATTTAAGTGCTGTTTTCCAAACTTGAATTCATTGGGTACTTTAAATTTAAGTGCTGTTTTCCAAACTTAATATTTTTTGATAAAGCTAAAAATGCTGTTCACACTCTAACGTATAAATATGCGATTACTTTGTAATGCACTGCATAATCTACATTCGTTACCTGCAGAATTTGATTCAAGTCTAGCAGATAATTGGGTTTTGAAGCATCACAAAATACTAGGAATCCAGTTTATTTTATAACACTCTGGGCAGGCATGGGGCGGGGGCAGCAATGCAGAAATATACAAGGGTATAAGAGAGATTTTACCAGTAGCAGTCAAACCATCAACAATTCCATTAAAGATACAGATTAAATTCCTTTTGGTTTTCCCTATCTTTATTGCCTTTTAGCTAATAAACACCGAGCTATTTGGGAATACATATGGAGCCAACAATTGTAAACTCAAGATAAAAGCAAAATACTGCGGGTGCTGGAAATCCGAAACAAAAACAGAAAATGCTGGAAAAACTCAGCAGGTCTAGCAGCATCTGTGGAGACAGAAACAGCTCTGAAGCAGGGCCATACGGACTCAAAACGTTAACTCTGTTTCTCTCTCCACAATTGTAAGCTCAAGTTTCCTTAAACTAAGGCAAGATGCACGAAGTACCCAAGATTAATGACTCGCTATTTGTTAACTTGTGCTCCGTTTCAAATTGTAGATCTGCCCTTACTTGAAGCAAGGTGCACTGGGGCTTCTTGTACTGAGGTTCTCTGCCTAATAACTGTGGATCAGCTATCAGTGTGCCAGCAGCAATACGGGAGTTGCTCAAAAGCAGCAACTGCAACTGAAACAAAAGAGAAAATGTGGGAAGACTCAGTACGTCAGGCATGCATCTGTGGAGAAAACACACCAGTTAATGTTGCAACTTTTACAAACCCATAATATTTACACCTAGCACTGGGAAAGATTGCTTTATAGCCAAAGCATATTTAAATTCAACAAGCAGAAGTATGCTGTTTCAGGGCACGGCTGTTTCATTGAGTTACCTCTTAACGTAAAGTTATTGCTGTTGCCCCCTTCAGATTGCCTCAATATCCCTGATAAGGGATTGGGGAGCGGAGGCTAGGCAACCCTCTGGCTCACTGTCTGGTTAGTAGTGGCTTGCTTAGCGATTATTCCCAATTGTGCATGTTCCACTTTTGCATCCACTAAGTTTCTCTTACCCACAACATCCATCCTCATCAAGATAAACCAAATTATGTTGCAGCACGCGAAGGGCCCATATTCTCTAGTTCGGTTGTAAGGCATTGAAAGCTGCAGAGCTACAATTCAAAAGACTTGGATTTAAAACACAAGCAAAATTCAGCTGGTGTATGAATGCTAACAGAACTCTAATTTTGAAAGATACTAACAGGTCTCCTATGGTGAGGCTCCCGTGTAGCATGGAACATTGATATTTAAGCTGCTAACCTAGCCTGTGTGTTTAAAGCCATTGCTACAACTTGGATTTAGCCATTTTTTAAGGAACGGAAACCCAGTGATGTCAGGCGGCAGTTGTAGCTGCCTGTAAATTTCAGAATCAAGATGGTGCGTTAGTTCAATTTAAAAACGGAATATTGTCTGTCTATCTCCTTGTAACGCAGTATCTGACTGACTCAGCAATGTCATGAGAAATTTACTGAAGTATAATCTAGTAACTCTAACACACATAAGCACAAACAACTACAAAAATCCTGGGTAACTGGCATTAAAATGACATTTGATCTGAAAGAGCAATGCATTTATAGTTTCACCCCATTTGCCCAGCTACAAGTGACAATTTTATTGAGGTGCTGCTGTGTCTCATAATTCAATTCATTTCCCACCCTCTGCTCCAATAACTAACAAGCCAGGAATTTCTTCAAAACTTGTGTCAGATTACCAGCATGATACAGATGTTCAGCAAAAGACTGAGGAAATTCTCCTTTGCATAACGTTTGCTGTCATTTTACACTACAGTTTTTGAATGTTTGTGCCAATTAAGGTGAACCTCTGCCAATCCCCTCTCTCCATCATTAGCTCTGTCCCCAAAAGTCCAGACAACTCAACTTTCCTGTATTTACACCAATTCTGTAAATGGTTATAAATTTATACCCAAAATTTTAGGCACACTAGAAACCAAACTTCTGGTGATTGCTTTTTTCTTCACCAAGACCAGCTCAGCACATTGTGTATCAGAATACATTTTATGGCATCAGGATGCATGACTTTAAAAACCGAATAGCATTTTTTAAAAAATTGTGCCTAATGTGCACAAATAGTTTGATGCTCAAACCATAATTTTCTATAAAGAATTATGATGCGGGTTCTGCGCTCTCTTCCGATTTATGCTGAGTTTCATTTGTTTAATGATTCTAAAGATCAGATAATTTCATCCACATTGCCATTGGCAAAACTGGCATAAAAAAGGCGTAGATTACAGCACAATTTCCACGTGAGTGGGACTGAGAAAATCCTGGGCAACAATGCATGGATATTTCTCCCCCGCTGATAAAACATTTGTTAGTGACCATTAATCAGCATGAGAAAAACTCTCCAAACTAGACTTATTCCTCAGTAACCACAAGAGTTTGAGAAAATAAACTGGCAACATTCTAAGACAGATAGCCTCTGATCAACCTTTTTTCTAGCTGCTTTCTCTTGCATGTGCTTCAGTTCATTAGTTGCTTTGTACAATAATACCCCCGTTGTCAAATAATGCTTTACGCCATATAATACAAAGCAGCCCACTTGGTCAACACCCCATCCACCACCTTAAACATTCACTCCTTCCCCTATCTGTGCACATCTACAAGATGCACTGCAGCAACTCGTCAAAGTTCCTTCAATAGCACGTTCCAAGCCTGTGACCTCTACCACTGAAGGAAAAGGGCAGCAGGTGCATGGGACGACCACCACCATCTGCAAGTTTCCCTCCAAGCCACATGCCATCCTGATTTGGAACTATAATCACCATTCCCTTCATTGTAGCTGGGTCAAAAAAAGTTGTAACTCCTTTCCTAACAGCACTGTGGGTGCACCCATACCACAAGGACTTCAGCAGTTCAAGAAAGCGGCTCACCATCACTTTCTCAAGAGGAATTAGGGATTAAATGATAGCTATGCTACTGCTCAAATCTCAAACGAATAAAAAAAATGCAAAATTGAGTTATAATAGTACTTTCAGGGTTGATTTACGGAAGCAGAAATGAGTTACACTAGTTCAACACAAGCAGCCCATTAGAAATAATTCCTTCGACAAATATTGTACTAGAAAATCTGGGAGAGAATTGAATAGTATGTGGAGAAAAATTTGATATGTGGCATAAAAGCAATATTGTTGGAAATTATATTTCCCAGTCAATGAAACCAACTGGATAGACTACACTGGGATTTTCTGATTATGTACATTTTCACGTTCCTACCAAAGATCAGCATTTTGATAGCCCGCTCAGGCTAAATTCAAAGGCTGCTCAGAAACAATACTTCATAGAATTGTTATGGTGCACAGGAGGCCTTACTCGGGACATTTCAATACTGCAGTCATGGTCTGTGAAAATGATACAACACAAATCTGGTTATCGCACATCTCTCTGTTAGAAGCTCATGGTATCGACTCGGCAATAAGCCGAAGAGTCTAAATAGAGGATATCAGCAATCAAACCAAGATCCCCATTGAAAAAACCCACAAAAGGTACTTTATGTGGAGTGACTGGTTACAGGCTGCAATTTCCACTTTGCTTTTCTCTTTGTCACTTTTCTCAGCTTTGTTCCTGACAGCATCAACTTCTTGGTACAGTCCTAAGGACACCTTTGAACAGCTCAACCAAGTGGCTATTGAAATTGAACCTATCCAATCTTAACCTGACAATCGTGTTCAGTAGGGTTTTACAGATAATGGTCAGGCTGAGCTGATTTTCATTTTCCTAACCCATTGATTCTGAGGTGAACTGTAGGATCCCAGCCAATTCCCCGGCACAGACTCACCTAACTCAACACAGATTTGGGCTCGGATGCAGAGCCTTTTTGGTCTATATAGCTCAGCTATATGGGGTAAATTTATAAAGTCACCAGGGAACTTCCTTCCAATCTAGAAATCTGGAGAAAAATCATTGAGAGTAGTTAACAAACGTGCAAGTTCCAAAAGACATTCAGTACTCAAAAAAGTTCATCTGCACTGATTCATTTCAGGTACATCATTCCAGAATCCTTTAAAGTAACGTTCCTAGTGTAAGGAGATACAGAAGAAGTTTAAAGTCTAGGGGGTATAGTTTCCACTTTGGATGCAATCTGGAAAATACACTTGAAATTGCACAGGTCACATTCACAGTTCAAATTTCTGCTAAAATGCGTCCTCATAATCACAAGCACAAAATCTACCAAAACGCAGACAATCGGGCAGAGTATTAGAACGGATTTTGTTCCTTTCCCCCATACTGAAAAGTATTCCTTGATATGTTTAAAAGCGGTAACCTGATGCAGTTTTATTAATATTGCTGAAAATGGATTTATCACTAAAAGACATTTTAAGTGAGTTCAGACTTTCACTTGCAAGTAATCGGACTTTTAAAAAAAAAATCACTGAAAGTGACTTTAAATGATTCATAGTTTTATAAACTAATTGGTGTCCACTAGTCAGTTCCTTAGTAAATTAAATATTCTTTTAAAACCTGCCGACTGGTGCCTGCATACCTAAATAACTGAATGCAATTTGAAGAGCCTCCCAGAATCAGTGCAAGGAGCAAAATCTGTCAATTTTGACCTGGGGAGGTGATCGGATTTACGTGCAGAGCCTGATTTAGGAATACTGAATCTTCAACGAGCAGAAAAGATGGCAGAAAGCACGAGCACCAGTGTGTTTTGGATGTAGCATACGTTTTAAATTCCACAAACTTTTGTGCTAGTTCATCCAGATTCCAGCACAAACTAGTAGAATTTCTACCCTTGGAAATTCAGACTCCAGCTTAGAAGCCGTATGCTACAAAACTAAGGGTGTAACGCGGATTGTTTCAGTTGCACAAGCAGCATTCGTGATTAAGAATGTGCCCAGTGCTGTTGGCATTTTTAATGTTCCTAGAATGGGATTTTAGTGAGATTGAAGTCAGCTGCACATTACAGTTCATTCTAAATTAACAATGATCGAATATTAAATTACTTTAACTTTGAGGTTCTCTAATTCTGAGCTTTTATTTACCAAAAGTTGTTACCTCTATTTTGATTAAGCCTTCTTCACAGATGCTATTTATCTATGCATAACAATCAACTCAAATTTAACAAAATGAATCAAACCTGTCTGACCAAAATGGTAAGCCCTGGCAGAATGCGGTTCTATAAATAATTTTAAAAGCTGCAGTTACATTTGAAACTTTACCACAGAACATTCAATACGTTCTTCAGCGCAAAAAAAAGTCAAACAAAAAGTTACCGTATTAAAGTAGTTAAAAAAATTAGGAGCTATGAGTAGAATGCTATTTTTAGTGTATGACCAGCACATTACCTGAATATTTATTTCAATATTACTTGAAATGTTAAGTCACAAGACAATGTAATTCCCACTGAGGTTTTATTCCCCTATTCTCTACCCCCATTTTCTTCTCTTCAGCAACTCTTCAGTACCTTATCTAAATTGCTTAGGTGTGAGCCACAGAAATGACTTCGAGTGTACAAGGGTCATTATTAGAATCCAATTTTGTATCTATGTGCACATTTTCTGGAGGGGTCAATGGATAGGAATCAGGAACAGGAAGTTTCCACTTCATGACCAGCAGTGGTCCCCTACCACTGACTAGCAGAGACGGCTTACAACTTAGGACATTCCTGGTCTGTTGGGTGCTAAGCCAAGGAGGAGATAAACTTACATAACTTCACCATCTGGACAGCCGATCTGAGGTATTCTGGTCTTGTCTGTGCAAATGTATGTGATCAGAACTCACTAGTCCAACTAAATGTGGCAACTCTACTGTGTTTACGACCTAAATACAGAATAATTCATAGCAAAGTTATTTTCAATGCAAGCAGAATAATCATTATAGCCAATTCTGCGATAAATTTACTCCCTTGCAATAAATTAGGTAGAAAATACCCATTGATCCATCACTGCTTCCAGAAAAAGAAATTATTCCATTTCTAGGGAAAGACCCCTTTTTATGATTATATTTTTCTACATGGTGCACCAAGTCCAAATTTGAAATGACAAAACTCCAGAAGCAATTTGTGGAAATAATTACTTCATTGTTGGTATACGACACCTGCAAAACAGAGGATTTCTCACCACTGAGCAAGTGATGGTAGTTTCAGTGATGCAGGTCAATACTCACATTTGATCATTAAAATCAACCAACATACCACTGCTCTCATCAATCAACCTTTATTAAAATTATTGATTTACTACATCCTGAAGCTATCTGGGGCAATCCGATATTTAGGATGACATTTAGACACCTGCAGCCTTTTACAGCAACACAATCACACTCCTTCACAAGATTGGGAACTACATTTGATGCTCCTGGAGAGTGTGTACTGTACAGGACCTAAAGTGCCAGGTTTAAACAGGTGGAAATGACTGGATAACATGAATGACATATCATTTGTATTTTACACTACTGCAATCACTGTCTAATCAAATCATGATTTCAAAAAAAGAAACTAATTTACAAAATACAAGCCTCCCAATACATATTACAAGTGGTGGTTCTATGTAACATACTCAAAACTGGGGAACTTTTCATCAACGTTTTCAGCTGAAATCGTTGAATAGTGCAGCACAGGAGGCCATTCAGCCCATCGTGTCTGCGCCAGCTCTTTCAAAGAGAAATCCAGTTAATCCTATCACACACCCCCTCCCACTCTCTCCTTATAATTTTTTACTCCAAGTATTTATCCAATTCTCTTTGAGCACTAATTTTAATCTCTATCCAGTACACTATCAGGGAGTGATTCCCAAATTCTAACCAGTCTTGTGGAAAGTTTTTCCTCATGTTACCTCTGGTTCTTTTGCCAAGTTAAATCTTACCCAATTATTGATCATTCAGCCACTGGAAAGTTTTTATTTATTCCATTTAAACCCTCCATAAATGTTAATCACCATCCAATCCCTTCAGGCTTTTTAGCTCCAAGGAGAACAACCAGTTTTGCTGTAATCCTTCATCCCTGGAGCCATTTGAGTAAGTCTCTCTGTACTCTCTACAAAGCCTCACACCCTTCTTAAAGTGTGATGCCCAGGATTGGGAACAATAGTCACAGTGGGGTCAAACTTTTTTAATATAGGTTTAGCAAAACTTCTTGACTTTTGAACTCTTTGCCTTCATTTACAAAGCCCATCAAAAGCTAAGGTTTCAGTACAGTATGATACACTTTACACCCCACAGCTTTGTCAATTACACACAACTTGGTCATTCATGTTATGCAACCAGCACTGCTTCTTTGAACCTGGCCCTATGTGATATCCAGACAGCAACATCCAAAAGACTTAAACCTCACATGTACTGCAAAATATCCCATACACAAATAATACCTTGAACTAACAGTGACATATTCTATTGGCGCATGGCCCCTAGTTTCACTTCCAAGTTTAAAAATGTCAAAACTTCCAGTAAATTTGCACCAATTCACCTGTAATAATATACTATTTCTATTCACACAATTTGGCTTTAATAGAAAAATTACAATTTGCATCGAATTATAAATATTTTCTCATTTTAAATTGAAACTAAGCACATATACAAAAGCCCAGCATGGAGCATATAATAGAAGAGCAAAGTACTGCAGATGCTGGAAACCTAAAATATAAACTGAAAACGTTGGAAATACTCAGATCAGGCAGCATCCGTGGAGAGAGAAACAGAGCCAACGTTTCAGATCCACTATCTGCACTAGCTCTGATGAAGGGTCACTGGCCTGTTTCTCTCTGCACAGATGCTGCCACACATGCTAAGCATTTCCAACATTTCTTTTTCTATTGGAGCAAAATAACCCCATTTGCCAGCCCTCCAAAAAGCAATCAGACTTCTTGGGAGTCTCCTGTGACCCTTCAGCAAGAAACCCAGCAGGAGCTGAGCAAGTTCTGGTCCAGGAAAGCATCATATTTTTAAAAAAAAAAAGTTTAGGTATACAGAAAACATAAATCAAACAACTTACTGACCATAAAAAAAAGTTAATGTCAAAGCAACAAATTACTATTTTAAAAAAACATCAATTAATTTTAAAAATGACCATTTAAATAGTGCCAAGCAGCGGGGCTAAACTACCAGAGCCCTTTTTGCCTGTGTGCTTAAGAAGCAGAGCTAGACTAGGCCCCAAGTCCTGGTCACAAGGGAAGGGGGGGTGGGGGGAAGGAGACCAGGGGCCGAGCTTAAGGAGTTGGGTTTAACTAGCACCGACCTTGCGTTCGCCTCTGGTGGCGCACACTCCGAGCTGGCCTCGGCGGAATTCATACGAAAGTGGAGGTGGTCGCCTTTCAGCCTGGGTTTCCCTCCTCTCCAGGCCCGGTGTGTGGATGGGTGTTTTTTTTTGGGGGGGGGGAGGGAGGGTGTTGTCTGTCTGTCTGTGTGTGTGTGTCCCCGCACCGAGCAGCCTCTGTCCCTGTGTGTATATGTCCGGCTCACTCACTCCCCCCCCCCCGGGGAGCTTTTGGAGATTTTAATGTCGCTCCAGAGGAGTTCGGGGGGGCAACGGCTCTGAAAGGCGGCGAGACGCGCTTCCTCGGTGGCCCTTGTCTAATACTCCAGCTGGCCCGGGCCTCGCTCTTGTCGCTGCTGCAGCCGCCGCTGCTCCTGGCCTCCCCGCTCCGCCATCTTGATGTGAGGGCGACTCTCCGCTGGCGCTTCCCAGCCTGCACCGCGCCGCGCATGGCAAGTGTCAGCCTCTCCAACCCCCATCCCCCCCCACCCCACCCCACGGCTCTTAAAGGGACAGCGCCCACCCCAGGCTCAGCTCCCAAAGCAAGAGCTCAGCCTGGCCAAAGTCCTTGTGCAACTTTCCAACTTTGCATGTGCACACCCTGAAAGCAAACAGCACACGAATTCAGCAAGTGCCTTCATTCGATTTTCAAGTTTCTGTTTTGAATGTTTCATGCCTTAACATTAAAACATGAACTTTCAAAAGAAAAACAAACCCACTTGAAAATCGAATGAAGAAAAGAGAAACCTTTTGAATTGTGACTGAAATCAGTCACGGGACAAATGTTTTCAACAATTTGGGAAATCACACAAAATTGATAGAGCGCAGAAGGAGGCTATTTGTCCCATCTTGTCTGCACCGGCTCCCCGAATGAGCAATTCCTCTCAGGTTGCACCATGTTATGCAAAGAGATGGCAGTTATGACGAAGGCAAGAACTTTGAACACTTAAAAATTCAAGAAATGTGCTTTCATATGCTGTTTACAGTTTTCTTCATTCCGCATGGATCACCACCTTGATATGGTGGAGATGCTTTTGCGCTCTGACGATCCGTTGAGTAATGCTGTTGGGAGCTCCTTGCTCCTGGTAGGCCACCCATGGCATCAAGTTTAGGGGCAGGTGTAAGAATGTGCACAACAGTAGACAGGAAAGGCTGAAGACTGTGCATCTCACCGGCTGTGAAGAAGTAAGAGGGCTGCAGCGGCAAGGTGGTCCTGGTCATTGTGGTTCAACATGACACCGAAATCTGACCACCGAGCAATCAAGATCATGTGGACAATGACAGTCCCCCAATGTCCCCACGTTAAACAATGTCATGTGCAGGCTTCTACCAGGGTCCTTTTGCCAAGTCTTGTGTCGATGGAGAATTGGTGATGAGGACAGGGCTGTGAACCTGGGAGTCCCTAGTCAAGCGACAGATGCAAGAAGATCATTGGATATTTGTGTTAGGACAGAAGTGTGTTTTGGCAGCAGCATCTGTGACTGAGCAGTCCTCTTCAGGATACCCTCTGCTCAACCCAAATGGGAACGGGGCTAGAAAAGGAGCTTTAAAAAGCTGTCCCACTTTCTTCTGGCTGGGGAACCACACCCTGATGGATCACCATCTTTGTGGTCAAAGAAAGAAACCTTTAAATTTTGCCTTTTGGAACATTAGAACACTCAAGGGTGACGTCCAAAAAGAAAAACTGCAGTCATGCCACGTGAGCTGTCAAAACTCCAAATTTTGACATTGTTGGCCTCAGAGAAGTCCATCCAAGACAAAGCAACCCAATTGATCGGCAATCCTTCCACCACTTTAAACATTCACTCCGTCCAGAACTGCTGCTCTGTGACTGCAGTGTGTACCATCTACAAGGTGCATGTCAGCAATGCACCAAGCTTCCTTCCATAGCATCTTCCAAACCCACAACCTGTATCACCAAAAAGAACATGGGCAGCAGATGCATGGGAACACCACCATCTGCATGTTCTCCTCCAAGTCACACACCATTCTGACTTGGAACTATATTGCCATTCCTTCATTGTCGCCATGTCAAAATCCTGGAGCTGTCTTCCTAACAGCACTGTGGGTGTACTTGCAGCACATGGACTTCAGCAGTTCAAGAAAGCAGCTCACCACCATCTTCTCAAATAGGGATGGGCAATAAATGCTGGCTTGACCAGAAACATTTTTTTTATTCATTCATGGGATGTGGGCTTCGCTGGCTGGGCCATCATTTATTGCACATCCCAAGTTACCCTTGAGTTGCCTTCTTAAACTGCTGCAGTCCATGTAGTGTAGGTACACCCACAGTGCTGTTAGGAAGGGAGTTCCAGGAGAGAATTTTCTCCCCGTCAGGGGGGTTGGGTATGAGCGGGCGTGGGCGGACACGCAGCCAATTGACTACGCGCTGCCATTTTACGTGGGCGGGCCTTAATGACGCGCACTTGGAAGCGCTGAGTGCTCCCTGTGCGGGCGGGGGGAGTAGGCTGAGTCGGGGCCTGCGCATGTGCGAGAAAGAGCGCAGAAATCTCCCTAAGGCACAGAGCTGCCTCAGGGAGATCAGTTTGAGTTTCAAAAATTTTAATAAAAGAAAAATTTAGGACATGTCCCCTCATGTGAAAGTGTCAAATGAGCTGGGACATGTCTATGAATTTTAATGAAAATCTTTATTTCATTTATAGATCACTCATGAAACCTCATCCCGCCCTGGATGAGGTTTCATGAAAAATGTGAAGGCCGCCTGGGCTCTTCGCCTGTTCGTCAACCTTAAGGTTGGACGGGCAACAATGTTAAGTGGTTTAATTAGTTTTTAAATGGTCTTAACAGTTGACAGTTCGGTGGGCACACAGTCGACTCAGGTGCATGCGCGCTGAACTGAAAATCGGAATGATGCACGGTGACGTCGGGACACACGCCCGACATCACCACGTGTCATTTTACGTGCCAGTGAGCAGTCCCCGCCCCCGCTCGCCGAGCCAAAGATTCTGGCCCCAGGATTTCGACCCAGCGACAGTGAAGGAACGGCCAGATATTTCCAAGTCGGGATGGTGAGTGACTTGGAGGGGAACTTCCAGGTGGTGGTGTTCCCATCATCTATCTGCTGCCCTTGTCCTTCTAGATGGTAGTGGTCATGGGTTTGGAAGGTACTGTCGAAGGAGCCTTGGTGAATTCCTGCAGTGCACCTTGTAGGTGGTACACACTGCTGCTACTGTGCATCAGTGGTGGAGGGAGTGAATGTTTATGGATGTGGTGCCAATTAAGTGGGCTGCTTTGCCCTGGATGGTGTCAAGCTTCTTGAGCGTTGTGGGAGCTGCACTCATCCAGGCAAGTGGGGAGTATTCCATCACACTCCTGACTGTGCCTTGTAGATGGTGGACAGGCTTTGGGGAGTCAGGAGGTGAGTTACTTGTCGCAGGATTCCTAGCCTCTACCTGCTATTGTAGCCACAGCATTCCACGGTATTTACATGGCTAGTCCAGTTCAGTTTCTGGTCAATGGTAACCCCCAGGATCCACATCTCATGAAAGAATTAAAGCAAAAATTCAAGAGTGGATTTTTAACCCACTGTCGTCTGATACAGGGTCAAGACAGCTACCAGTGAGTCAAGGCTAACACCAAGGTAAACCTGTTGCACTGTAACTGCACCTGTCCTCCAGTTATGATGCACTGAAGGTGAGGGGAGAATGAATCACAATGTAATAAGTTTACGTAGGAAGTGTCCATTTTAAATGTGAACATAATAAGTCAAAATGGAAATATTGAAATAATGACAGACTAAATGACTTTAAAATGGGGGCTGAATTACATCTGTGAGCTCTGACTCAATCATTCCCTTACCTCGAGCTCTGCTTCTCCTGATGACATTACTTGGTTCTGGAATTTGGTTGGAATTGCCATTGTTAAGATCATGGCAAGTCACAGAATTACAGAACTGTTACAGTGCAAAAGGAGGCCATTCTGCCCACCGTGTCTGTACCAGCTCTCTAACTGAGCATTATGGACTGGTGCCATTCCCCTGCCTTTTCCCTATACCCTTCCATATTGTTTCTATTCAAATAATCATCTAATGCCTTGATTGAACCTGTCTCCACCACACTTCCAGGCAGCGCATTCCATACACAAACCACTTATTGTGTGAAAAAGTTTTATCTCACATCACATTTGCTTCTTTTGCAAATCACTTTAAATCTGTGCCCATTAGTTCTTGATCCTTTTATGAGTGGGAACAGTTTCTCTCTATCTATTCTATCCAGCCCCCCTCATGATTTTGAACACCTCTATCAAATCGTCTCTTAGCCTTCACCTCTCCAAGGAGAAGAGTCCCAACCTCTCCAACCTATCTTCATAACTGAAGTTTCTCATCCCTGGAACCATTCTTATAAACCTCTTCTGCACTTTCTCCAATACTTCACATCCTTCCTATTGTATGACACCCAGAACTATACACAATATTCCAGCTGAGGTCTAACTAGTGTCTTATATAAGCTCAGCATAACCTCCTTGTTCTTGTACTCTATGCCGCTATTAATAAAGCCAAGGATACTGTATGCTTTATTAACTGCTCTCTCTACCTGTCCTGCCACCTTCAATGATCTATAAGAACATAAGAAATAGGAGAGGAGTAGACCATTCGGCCCCTTGAGCCTGCTCCGCCATTCAATAAGATCATGGCTGATCTTCGTGTGTTTCGATTTCCACATTCCCATCTAACCCCGATAGCCTTTGGTTTCCTTGCCTAACAAGAATCTATCTACCTCTGCCTTAAAAATATTCAATGAACCCCACGTCCACCACCTTCTGAGGCAGAGAATTCCAAAGTCGCACAACCATCTGAGAGGAAAAATTTCTCCTCATCTCTGTCCTAAAAGGGCGAACCCTAATTATAAAACAGTGCCTCCTAGTTCTGGACTCACCCACAAGAGGAAACATCCTTTCGATGACCACCTTGTCAAGGCCAGCCAGGATCTTGTATATACTACAATCAAATCACCCCTCACTCTTCTAAACTCCAGTGGAAACAAGCCCAGTCTGTCCAACCTTTCCTCATAAGACAACCCACTCATTCCAGGTATCAATCTAGTAAACCTGCTTTGAACTGCCTCCAATGCATTTACATCCTTCCTTAAATAAGGAGACCAAAACTGCTCACAGTATTTGAGGTGCAGTCTCACCAATGCCCTGTATAACTGAAGCATAATATCCTTACTTTTATATTCAATCCCTCTTGTAATAAAGGATAGCATTCCGCTATTTAAGAAGGGTTGTAGAGAGAAGCCAGGGAACTACAGGCCAGTGAGTCTCATGTCAGTAGTAGGGAAACTATTGGAGAAAATTCTAAAGGAGAGAATCTATCTCCACTTGGAGAGGCAAGGTTTGATCAGGGATAGTCAGCATGGCTTTGTCAGAGGGAGGTCATGCCTAACAAATTTGATTGAATTTTTTGAGGAGGTGACCAGGTGTGTAGATGAGGGTAGTGTAGTTGATGTAGCTTATATGGATTTCAGCAAAGCCTTTGACAAGGTCCCACTTATAAAGAAGGCAAATGCACATGGGATACAGGGTCATTTGATAAGATGGATTCAAAATTGGCTTAGTTGTGGGAGACAAAGGGTGATGACAGAAGGATCCTTTAGTGACTGGAAGCCAGTGTCCGGTGATGTACCACAGAGATCTGTGCTGGGTCCCCTATTATTTGTCATTTATATAAATGACATAGATGACTATGTGGGGGGTAGGATTAGAAAGTTTGCGGATGACACGAAGATTGGTCAGGTGGTTAATAGTGAGGTTGAGTGTCTTGGGCTACAGGAAGATATAGACGGGATGGTCAAATGGGCAGATAAGTGGCAGATGGAATTTAACCCTGAAAAGTGTGAGGTAATTCACTTTGGAAGGAGTAATTTGACAAGGAAGTATTCAATGAACGGCATGACACTAGGAAGTTCTGAGGAACAAAGGGACCATGGTGTGTCCGTCCATAGATCTCTGAAGGCGGAGGGGCATGTTAGTGGGGTGGTGAAAAAGGCATATGGGACACTTGCCTTTATCAATTGAGGCATAGATTACAAAAGTAGGGAGGTCATGTTAGAGTTGTATAGAACCTTGGTGAGGCCACAGCTGGAGTACTGTGTGCAGTTCTAGTCACCACATTATAGAAAGGATGTGATTGCACTGGAGGCGGTGCAGAGGAGATTCACCAGGATGTTGCCTGGGATGAAACATTTTAAAGTTATGAAGAGAGGTTGGATAGACTTGGGTTGTTTTCGTTGGAGCAGAGAAGACTGAGGGGTGACCTGATCGAGGTGTACAAGATTATGAGGGGCATGGACAGGGTGGATAGGGAGCAGCTGTTCCCCTTAGTTGAAGGGTCAGTCACGAGAAGACATAAGTTCAAGGTGAGGGGCAGGAGGTTTAGGGGGGATGTGAGGAAAAACTTTTTTACCCAGAGGATGGTGACGGTCTGGAATGCACTGCCTGGGGTGGTGGAGGCGGGTTGCCCCACATCCTTTAAAAAGTACCTGGATGAGCACTTGGCACGTCAT
This sequence comes from Cetorhinus maximus, assembly GCF_964194155.1. Classification (NCBI taxonomy): domain Eukaryota; kingdom Metazoa; phylum Chordata; class Chondrichthyes; order Lamniformes; family Cetorhinidae; genus Cetorhinus; species Cetorhinus maximus. The sequence continues at coordinate 21,860,287 of NC_135885.1, read as the reverse complement.
AACATTCAAGGCTATGGGCAAGTGCTGGTAAATGGGATTAGGTAGGCAGGTCAGACGTTTCTCACGTGTCGGTGCAGACTCGATGGGCCGAAGGGCCTCTTCTGCACTTGTGATCCTGTGATTCTGTTCCATTAGCCTTCTTAATTACTTGTTGTAACTGCAGTCTAACTTTTGTGACTCATGTACTAGAACATCTAGATCCCGCTGCACCTCAGAATTATGCAGCTTTCTCCATTTAAGTAATACTCTGCTTTTTTGTTCTTCCTGCCTAAGTGAACAACTTCACATTTTCCCACATTAAACTCCATTTGCCAGATCTTTGCCCACTCATTCAACCGACTTCTCACACACCAGTTTTTGAGCCATGCATTCATCTCTCTAATCTTATTTGCTCTATGCCAATTTGCACGTGGCTCAGATAATAATCCAGAGATTATTACCTTTGAGATTCTGCTTTTTAATTTGGTACCTAGCTCCTCATACCGACTTTGCAGAACTTCTTTCCTAGTTCTACCTATGTCATTGGTACCTACATGGACCACGACAACTGGGTCCTCCCCCTCTCAATGCAAGTTCCTCTCCAGCCCTGAGCACATGTCCTGAACCCTGCCACCGGGCAGGCAACAAAACCATCTGGACTCTCGCTCTTTGCTGCAGAGAACAGTGTCAATCCCCCTCACTATACTATCCCCTGCTACCACTACATTCCTTTTTGCTCACCCCGCTTGAACGGCTTCCTGTACCACAGTGCCATGGTCAGCCAGCTCATCCACCTTGCAGACTTCGCTTTCATCCACACAGGCTGTGAGCACCCCAAACCTGTTTGACAACTACAAAGCCTGAGGCTCCTCCCCTACTGCCTGCTTGGTCCCATTACCTGCCTCACTGACAGCCACATCCTCCTGTCCCTCACTGCTGACCAAAACAGATGTCCCTCTTCTAAGCGGTGTGACTGTCTTCTGGAACAAAGTATTCAGGTATTTCTCCCCTCCCTTAGGTTGCGCAGTATCTGCATTTCGGCTTCCAGGTCAATAACCCCGATCCGGAATTCCTCAAGCTGCTTAGACTTCTTGCAGACATGTTTGTCATGGATCACCTTAGCGTCCAAAAGTTCCCACATCTCACAGCTGCAACATAACACCTGTCTCTCCATTCTAACTCAGCTCCCGATTGTCCCCCGCGGGTCCGCTCTGCTTTTATACACCAAGGCCCCTATGCTCCTGCACCCCCGTAAGAATTGTACCCCTTATTCTATATTGTGTTTCCATGTTCTTCCTACCAAAATGCATCACCTCATACTTCTCCGCATTAAACTTCGTCTGCCACCTATTTGTCCACTCCACCAATTTGTCCATGTCCTTTTGAAGTTCTACACTGTCCTCCTCATAGTTTACAATGCTTCCAAGTTTTGTATCATCCACAAACTTTGAAATTGTTCCCCCCACACCAAGATCTAGATTATTAATATATATCAGGAAAAGCAAGGGTCTTAATACCGACCCCTGGAGAACTCCACTACAAACCTTCCTCCAGCCCGAAAAATATCCATTGACCATTACTCGCTGTTTCCTATTATTCAGCCAATTTTGTATCCACGTTGCTACCGTCCCTTTTATTCCATGAGCTATAACTTTTCGTACAAGTCTGTTGTGTGGCACCATCTCGAAAGCCTTTTGCAAGTCCATGTACACTACATCAACAGCATTACCCTCACCTACCCTCTCTGTTACCTCTTCAAAAAACTCCATCAAGTTAGTTAAACACGATTTCCCTTTTTGCAATCCATGCTGGCTACTCCTAATCAACCCACATTTTTCCATGTGACTACTAATTCTATCACGAATAATAGTTTCTACAAGCTTCCCCACCACTGTAGTTAAACTGACTGGTGGTGGCAGAAGCATGGGAGCAGTATTCTGAGATATTTCTTGGAATTGGTCTTGAGTTCCCATGTGCAATGACAGAGGAGATCAAACAATGATACATAAGACCGTAAGAATTTTAAGAAACCGAAGAAGACCACTATAACCATTGTTATCAAAAGGAAAACCTTCCTCCTCTTAATTTAACTGTAATTTAAAAAAATACAGGAATCATTAATTAAATTAATCATTGGTTACAGACCTGCTGTCTTTCGGGATGAGACACCTAAGCCATAGTCCTGTACACTTGCACAGGCGGGCATAACAAAATCTTCAAGGCATTACTCAAAGAAGAGGAGAAGATTCCCTTTCATTCTGACCAGCATTCCTCACCCAACCAAGACAACCAAAACCATCAAAATGAAAAGGAAAACCTGCCAAAGACAAGCCTGGAACAAAAATAGATATGTTACAAAGACACAAAAGATTAGCCAGTATCTGTAAAGAATGAAGACAGTTCATTGGTGTCTCAGGTGTTTGCCCCTCCTCCAATTGATCTGTTGTTTAATTCCTGCCTTTTCTGTTTCTCTCACCACCAAAACAGATTAGCTGGCCATTTATTCTACTGCTTTGTGGCATATTGCTGTGCACAAAATAGCCATCAGTTCCAGCGTAACAATCCCTCCATTTTAAAGTTATTTATTTTGTTGAGATTTTTCCAAGAGATATAATAAAGTTCTGTAAAATTGGATATATTTTCTTTTTATTTGCCCATATTCTCACTCAATGGATTGGATTTTTATGGAGTCTGGGAGACTCTGTGTACCTTTGAAAATGTTTGACGGGATCCAATTCCAGGATTCCTGACCGCATTCCCGACATCCCCAATTTTCATCAGCGTGGGATAAGGGTGTGGGCTGGTGTGAGTTGCAAGTCTGCACCCTGCACTCTCAAGCGGACCAGTCCATTGTGGAGATAGGCATCTCCTAACCTCCTGCAATTTTCATGGAGTCAGGCCAGCTTTTCAGGGACTTGTGGTTCACAACCCCTTAGAGGTACCATGAACTATAGTCTGGGTGAGAGAACCTTTTGAAGGGTAAGTTCAAATGGTCTTACTCATGCCCTCTATGCCAACCTATGCCCCTCCACCCACCCCCAATTGCCCCATACGCTGCATGCCAACATATGCCCCTCCACCCACCCCCAGTGGCCCCTCATACCCTCCATCCAACTTATTCCCCTCCGCCCCCAATGGCTCCACACACCCTCCATGCCAACCTATGGCACCTCCATGCCCATTTACCCAGTATACACTATGTGCAGAACCAATGAACCCTACAGCAACAATGGCATGTGTGAGAATTATTTTTAAAAGTCATTCATTCGTAATTTTCTTTAAAAATCTGCTTTTACTACAGCCCTATTAAAGTGTCAATCAACCAAACCTTTATATTCTCAATAGCAGAAACAACAACCACTTGACACCTCTTTATCTTGTGTAAATAAACATTGTGCAATTGACAAAATAGACCTAAGAGAAAGAACTGTCAATCAAGCAAAGTTTTCCTTTGTGTGCAGCTGTTTCAACAGACTAATGGATGTCTGGGCTCTCAGCCAAGAATGCATAATGATGCTTGGAAATTCTTTGGATGGAGGAGGAGGTAGAGGTGTACCCCAGTACTATTTCAAGATTGCCAGAAACAGCACTAGATGAGATGCCAACTCCTTGAAAGTGAAAGAAGATGGAATCTTCAGGAGAGTCAGAGGCATTTTGAACTAGCTTACTCCAGAAAAGTTTGACAAGCTATGTTCCAACGCGCACACAATCGCACACACACACACAATCACACTCACATTCACACACTTACACACACTCATGCACACACACACTCACACAGACATTCACATACAATCACATACACACTCACTCACGCACACACACACTCACACTGACAAACACACTCAAACATACAACGTTAATTGTATGTCAATTGTGTTTAATTATAAGCAGGTGGAGGGCATTAATTGGATTTTCACCCGAGCGCACAAAAAGAGGCACTTACTGAAACTGGTTATGTGCCTGTAATGTTTCATTATGTAAATAAATGTAAGACTGAGTAAGGTTTGGCTCCAAAATCAACTTACTTTCCGGAATAGATCAACCCTTACTTGCTAACCAATTAATAGCGCTTATTCTTAAAGATATGCTTAATATTTTTGGCGTGGGGTAATGGGAGAACAAGATTGTACAATATGTGCCATATTGCAAGCTTCTTTTCTTTTCTTCAATTTACTTGCTTTCTTTCCTGAAGGGATGATTTGTGATATTGCCTACTTCCATTTCTTATTTCCTATTTCCATTGTTGGAAATCCTTGTTGTCTCAATTCAAAGTTGCCATTGTCCATATTGTTCACCTGCCAGTTCACACAATGAGTGCGGTCAGGTTATTTAACCTTGGAAAGCACCATCCTGGCTTCCCTGCACTTCCCAGCAAGTATCATGGAATAGTAATCAGGAACCCTAGATGATTTTTTTTTCTCCACTAGTTCAGTGATGCTGAGACCAATTGTAGCACCATCAACATCCCCTCCTCCCCCCTCCCCTTTCCCTCAGCTGCAAGTAGTTAACTTAGCAGCTTATTGTCTTTGCTTATACCTCATTCTCACCAGGCTCTGGGTAAAAAAGAATAAAATAAAGATTTTATTTTATGTAGAGCTTTTCACAACCACAGGACTTCTCAAAGCGCTTTACAGCCATTGTAGGACTTTTTGAAATGTAGTCACTATTGTAATGTAGGAAGTTTCTCCTGAATTCCCTATTGGGTTTATTTGTGGCAATCTTACATTTATAGCCCCTAGTTCTGATCTCCTCCACAAGAGGAAACATCTTTTCATTTATCATATCAAACTGTTTCATAATCTTAAAGATCATTATCAGCTCTTCTATTTTCTAGACAAAAGAGCCACAGTCTGTTCAATATTTCCTGACAGGTATAAAATGATATCTCTCTAGTAAATCTTTTATGCACCTTCTCCAGCACTTCTATATCCTTTCTATAATCTGGAGACCTGAATTGTTCACAGTACTCCAAGTGTGGTCTAACCAAAGTTTTACACAGGTTTAATATAACTTTTCTACTTATCAATTCCATCCCTTTAGAAATGGACCCCAGTGTTTTGTTTGCTTTTTTTAAATGAATTTACTGATCTATGGAAAAAGACAAGGAGCAATCTAGTTTAAAACTAATTAATTGGAGGAGGGCCAATTTCAGTGGGTTGAGAACAGACCTGTCCCCAGTAAATTGGACTGCAAGATTGGCAGACAAAACTGTAGTAGAATACTGGGCTAACTTTAAAGTGTAAATGGCCCATGTACATACATTCCTATGAGGAGGAAAAGTAGGACAAACAAAGTCAGAGTTCCCTGCATAACAGAAGAGATAGAGAGTAAGATGAAGCAAGAAGAATTGCATTTGACAGGTGTCAGGTAGATAATATAAGTGAGAACTGGGATGAAACATTTAGAAGGGAAGTGGAAAAGGAAATAAGAGGCAAAGAGAGTATCTAAGAAGAGAATGGTAGCTAACATAAATAGGGAATCCAAAAGTCTTCTATAAGCAGAGAATTAATAAAAGAAGGGGAGGGTCAATTAGAGACCAAAAAAGGGGATTGATGCATGGAGGCAGAGAGCATGGTTGAGGTTATCAAATGAGTACTTTACATCTGCCTTTACTGAGGAAAAAGTGTGCCAGAGTCATGGTGAATGAGGGTGTAGTTGAGACATTGGATAATTTAAAGTTGATAAAGAGGAGGTATTAGAAAGGCTGGCTGGACTTGAAGTTAATAAATCCTGGGACCAGATGAGATGCATCTGAGGATACTGAGGAAAGTAAGGCTGGAAATTGCAGAGGCACTAACCATAATCTTCCAATCTTCCTCAGTTAAGGAGTGGTGCCAGAGGACTGGAGAATTGCAAATGTTATATCCTTGGTCAAAAAGGATGTAAGAATAAACCCAGCAGCTACAGGCCAGTCAGTAACCTCAGTGGCAGGAAAGCTTTTAGAAATGATATTCCAGAACAAAACTAACAGTCACTTGGACAAGTGTAGATTAATTAAAGAAAGCCAGCACAGATTTGGTAAAGGCAAATCATGTATAACCAACCTGATTGAGTATTTTGATGAGGTAACAGAAAGGGTTGATGAGGGTAATGTAGTTGATGTGGTGCATATGGACTTCAAAAGACCTTTGATAAATTGCCACATAATAGGCCTGAAGAGACATGGAACTGGATTTGGTGGTCTCCTGCCAGGCGTGTTTACGGCGAGGGAATAGAACGGGGGCGATGGGGCGGGGGTGCGGAGGGAACACATAAAATATGATGGAGCGGGTAGACCACTGTCTTCCAACCCACCCCCAAATGGTCCCCATAATACAGTGGGTGGGTAAGGTGCCCACTAGGTTGCCCATCCTTAGACCTATTGAGGCACTTAAGTAGCCAATTAATGGCTTATGCGCATGAGGGGCACCTCACCCCACCACCCCCAAGATCATACCAATTAATGGCCACTTAAGGACCTCACTCTGCCTCCACTGCCATAATACATTGGGCAGTGGAAGGCAGGCGAGAATTGGAAGGCCATATTTTAACAAAGTTGATGAAGGGCAGGAAGGAACGGAGGGGTACATCCTTTGGGGGCTGCCCTATGCACATCAGGGTCAACCCCCTAAGATCATATCTCCCTCTTGTGCCTCCACATCTAGTATCCAAAACCCGCTCCCCCAACCTGTCTCGCTCCCCTCCCTAGGATGCCTGATCCCTCCTTGCCCAAAAAGGCCCAACTTACCTGTCTCCTATCAAGTCTACCAAAAACTGTCATGTTCTTCCCAGGGACTGCTTGCAATCCCAGCATTTCCCACTACTGAGTACTGGCACTGTTGGGACTGCAAGAGATCTTGAGGGCTTGACTTCCTTTTATTGAGGGGCTGAAGTCCCACTCTCTTCTTACTTAGGCTACCTGCAGCGTAAAATCACTGCAGCAATGCTTGCAATGTTTCACTCTGTGTATTAAAGTAAGATTGACTTTAGTTCTATCCTTCACCAACTGGATTTCCTGTACAGGACTTGGTAGCAGAGAATAGTTGCCTAAAGGTGAAGGTTGCAAGGCAAAAAAAGATCAGAAAGTAGACTGCAGCCATCATGAGAAATGGCAGAAAGCAAGTGTAAATTGTAGGGCTATGATTGCCCTCCAATGTTCTCAGAGTTTGAACCATATGGCCATTGGAAGAATGAAGTGGGTATGTGGACACGGGTTACATTCCTATCAAAGCGGAAACATTGTATGGCTTTTGCAATATCACTTCCTTCAAGAAGTAAGATCAGGAATAAGGTATTTATGAACTTATTGAATGGTGGAGCAGGCTCGAGGGGCTGAATGGCCTACTTCTGCTCCTATTTTGTATGTTCGTGTGAACTGGATGCCTGTCTGTTGGCTACTGATGGAGGTTTAGATCTTCTAAAGTTCTTGGATGAGACTTGCAAGAAAGGTGATCTATTAAATGCCTATGAGGCATGGTGTGACTTTTTAAATTTCGGAAAACAGATGGCTATTCAATGGAGAATAAAAGATTGAAGAAATTCTATTTAGGGATCCCTGGTTCAGTACTAGCATTTAAATTGCTGAATTGTGCTAAGCTGTCGTGTATGGGCAGGCTGCTGGTTCCTAGAACTGGTGGTCAGTTCTCAAAGAGAGAGAGAGAGATTCCAAGACAATTACCTCGTTAAAGTCATGTGCCAGTGGAAGGCTTACTATCTGACATGGCAGCATCCACCAATGCCTTTGCAGGTTTCATGCTTCTCACTAAGCTCTTCTATTAGCCCTGTATACTCTTCACCTACACCTGCATCCTTTAGCAGGGTTTTAATCTTTGACAAGCAGGGCGAGCAAATTAACAATGTAACTTTAAGACAATTTGTTTTTTTTCTCTCTGATTCTTATCATCTGATTCCATTAATACTTGTCTAACACTCTGATGAGAAACATTAGGTTTTGTTAAGGGCATAAAGCAATGCCCTGATTGGTTAACCTGCAAATTCACCAACTTTCCAAAAATAATTGCTTTATCATGTTCTATGTCAAGTTTCATTTGTGCTTTCTTTCATAGAAGGTTTGTTCAACAGCAAAGGTATCTCACTAGAAACTATATCAGCACTGATAAAGTGGCTTATTCCAGCTATTTTACATGGATTTACAACTCTCTTTAGTATACTCCTGAATCTTGCATCAATCCTCACTATTTAGTGAATCTAGATAACATTGTAACTAATCTTTCCAGATAACATTGAAATGCAAGTGCTATCTAGCACAGCAGAGTTGAATTAGTCTGCGACTAATGCGTTCATCGTTGGACTCCATGTGACTAGTACAATTTGCTCAGATTCATCATTATCTTCATCTTCTGCCTCAGAATTCTCTGTCTGATGTGTCATTTCAAGGACCCAGCCTCTCTGCTTTGAGAAGTTCATCACATAATGATGCTTTGAGTCATGCCTAATTGTTCCTTGAGCAACAACACTCAAGAAACTTGACACCATCCAGGAAAAAGCAGTCCTACCACAAACATTCATTCCCTCCACCACTGACGCACAGCAGCAGCAATGTGTATCATCTACAAGATGGTACATATATTGCAACAAAAACAAAAATAAAAATACTTGGAAAAACTCAGCAGGTCTGACAGCATCTACGGAGAGGAATACAATAAACGTTTCGTGTCCGTTTGACTCTTCAACATATATTGCTGTTCCTTCACTGTCGCTGGGTCAAAATCCTGGAACTCCCTTCCTAACAGCACTGTGGGTGTACCTACACCACATGGACTGCAGTGGTTCAAGAAGGCAGCTCACCATCACCTTCTCAAGGGCAACTAGGGATGGGCAATACATGCTGGCCAAGCCAGCAAAGCCCACATCCCGTGAATGAATAAAAAAAACTGTTCCACCTCATTGGGCATAAAACTTTAGGTGAAGTTGTCATCAACGAGACTCTTGGTGTCTGTGAATGAGGTAGTGCATGGATATCCTCAAGCTGCTGGTCGAAGTCCCATTGCGGCAGAGATTGTGCTTGGACATTTTACACCATCTGCTCTCAAGCAATGCCTATTTGGATGGTGCCACTGCAGACAAACTTACAATGATCTTGAGGGCCTTTCCAAATGATAATGTACCACCCTTCTTGATCTGCTTAAGTGTAGTAAACATTAGCAGATGGTACATGGGCTGATTGATAAAAATTGAAAAAGTTAATCCAATATGACCAAAGAAATGAATAAAAATGCAAGCAAAACATTAAAAAAAATACAAAAAATGTCTACAATCCAAATACCAAGCCCCAAAATAGCTGAAGGGATCTTCAAGACATATTATTTGGGCTATGAAAGACAATTGCACTTTTCCAACAGTGTTCCTGTGCTCTGGTGGAAATAATGGTTTAAATGTTTTTCAGTCTGTATTGAAGAGCATGCATACCCTCTGTGCTATGCTTGACTCCTCTTACATAACTGTGGCATATTATCGTGTGCTCAGTGCTTTGAGTATACAGATGCAGCATTTATTGCCTATCCCCAACTGACCTTGAGAAAGTGGTGGTCAGCTGCTTTCTTGAACTGCTGCAATCCATGTGTTGTGGTACACCCACAGTGCTGTTAGGAAGGGAGTTCTAGGATTTTGACCCAGCGACAGTGAGGGGACGGCGATATATCTCCAAGTCAGGATGGTGTGTGACTTGGAGGGGAACTTGAAGGTGGTGGTGTTCCCATGCACCTGCTGCCTTTCCCTTCTAGGTGGTAGAGGTCACGAATTTCAAAGGTGCTGTCAAAGGAGCCTTGGTCAGCTGCTGCAATGCACCTTCTAGATGGAAGACACTGATGCCACAGTGTATTGGTGGTGGAAGGAATGCATGTATTGTAGAGCTGGAGGAATTTACAGATATAGGGAGGGATTTGAAAACAAGGATGAGAATTTTAAAAACAAAGGATTGTTGGACCAGAAGACAATGTAAGTCAGTGAGCACAGGGGTGATAGGTGAATAGGACTAGATACCAATTAGGATAGATGCAGCAGAGGATGAGCTCAAGTGTATGGAAGATGGGACATAAAGCTCCTTATCATATTTCTCAAATGTTTAAAATCTTGACATCCAATGAATTATTTTGTCATGGATTGGCTGTCATGCGGGCAAAGCTATGAAGTTTTTTTTTAATTGATTTTGTTTTTTTATTCATCCACAGGATGTGGGCTTCGCTGGCTGGGCCAGCATGTATTGCCCATCCCTAGTTGCCCTTGAGAAGGTGGTGGTGAGCTGCCTTCTTGAACCGCTGCAGCCCATATGGTGTAGTTACACCCACAGTGCTGTTAGGAAGGGAATTCCAGGATTTTGACCCAGCAATAGTGAAGGAACAGCGATATATTTCCAAGTCGGGATAGTGAGTGACTTGGAGGGGAACTTCCAGGTGGTGGTGTTCTCATCTATCTGCTGCCTTTGTTCTTCTAGATAGTAGCGGTCATGAGTTTGGAAGGTGCTGTCTAAGGATGCTTGGTGAATTCCTACAGTGCATCTTATAGATGGTACACACTGCTGCCACTGTATGTCGGTGGTGGAGGGAGTGAATGTTTGTGGATGTGGTGCCAATCAAGCAGGCTGCTTTGTCCTGGATGGTGTCAAACTTCTTGAGTGTTGTGGGTGCTGCATGCATCCAGGCAAGTGGAGGGTATTCCATCACACTCCTGACTTGTGCCTTGTAGATGGTGGACGGGCTTTGGGGAATCAGGAGGTGAGAAAAAACTTTTTCACACAACTAGTTGTTCGGGTCTGGAATGCACTGCCTGGAAGTGTGGTGGAGGCAGGTTGAATTGAGGCATTTAAGAGGCATTAGATGATTATTTGAATAGAAACAAGGTGCAGGTGTACAGGGAAAAGGCAGGGCAATGGCACTAGGCCATAATGCTCATTTGGAGGGCTGGTGCAGACACAATGGGCCGAATGGCCTCCTTCTGTGCCGTTAAGGTTCTGTGATTCTGTGAGATATTCACCACAGGATTCCTAGCCTCTAACCTGCTCTTGTAGCCACAGTATTTATATGGCTAGTCCAGTTCAGTTTCTGGTCAATAGTAACCCCCGTGATGCTGATAGTGGGGAATTCAGTGATGGTATTGTCCAAGTCTTGTTGCATTTGGACATGGACTGCTCCAGCATCTGAGGAATCATGAATGGTGCTGAACATTGTGCAAACTTCAGTTAACAGTCCCATTTCTGACCTTATGATGGAGGGAACGTCATTGATGAAGCAGCTGAAGATGGTTGCGCCTAGGACATGACCCTAAGGAACTCCTGCAGTGATGTCCTGGAACTGAGATGATTGACCTCCAACAACCACGACCGTTTTCCTTTAGGCTAGGTATGACTCCAACCAGCGGAGAGTTTTCCCCCTTATTCCCATTGACTTCAGTTTTGCTAGGGCTCCTCGATGCCACACTTGGTCAAATGCTGGCTTGATGTTAAGGGCAGTCACTCTCACCTCGCCATTTAAACTGTTTCCATCCAAATTGGGTCAATACAATTGGAATTTCTCATTGAAGATCAGATCTTTGGTTGCAGGTTTGTAAATTAAGAGATTAACAAGGAATCCCTGGGGCAAAACAGAATAATAAATGAGAAAAAATATCTCAAAGTTTATTTGTATGCAGAATTTGTTTTCACAAAGCACACTCAAGGGGTTCATGAGTCTATTCACTTAATTAAATTTAAATTGCATCTGTGGGTTTGGAGGAAAGATGTGCTAATATGATTGTTTTTGCTTCTCTATAGCTTGACACTGATGCTGGTATTAAAAGGCATATCTGGCACATTTCAGTTTGAAAACCAGACAATTTCCATAGTGATCTGTACTTCATTGTAGCTGGGAGTGATTGGGGTCACATTCCTCTTTTAACCATTTCCAGTGGTAGACTGAAAATTCACCATAGATTTTATTAAGTTTTGCATACAGACATTCAGTTTTTTGACCCCAGTTTCATAACTTATTAAACAAGATGATTAATGTTTATAGTGAACCTGGTGTTATGGTCATGGCATCCTAATAGATTCGTGATTTGTCCTTGTTTAGGGGGTTTGGATTTTTCAATATGTAAACAGCAAGATATTTAGGGAGTAAAGCAGGGTTAACACCTGAGACATGTGATGCTTTCCAAGTTAGTTGTTGTAATAATACCATTGTAAGAATGCATTGGTTCCTTCGTCCACCTCAGCTTGCTGTCTGGTTCAACCCTAAGCTGGGCTCCAAACCCATCCTATCCATAACCAAGATTGCATGCTTCCACCAGGTGCTACATTGCCTGCCTCCACCCCGACCACACCCCAACCCCACCAAAACCTCAATCACACTTTTGCCAAAAGTGCATCCAATTGCTCCAATGTCTTACTTGCTGGCCTCCAATCCTCCCTCGACCAAAGCTTCATCCCCACATATCCTGTCCCAGTCTTACTTCCACTGACTTCAATAGTTTAAGAAAGCTGAATGGATATACACTAACAAGTGATAAGAAGAACACTAAAGCAACGTTATGAGGAGGCCTGTATCTGCATTTATTGAACTCTGAACACTGGTCTGAATTTTGCTGCTAAGTGCATCACTGCCACTAGGCTGCTACTCTCTCAACAAATAAATCAACAACTAAACGAGATAAAATGATTGGTTTTAGTGCCTGTCACTTTTTAAAGTCTCTGTCCCTTCAGCCTTGGTTAAGGATTGAGGTGCCTTTTCTCCCTCTCTGAATTTTTGTCCCTCAGTTGTGATCCACATTCATTTAAATTCAATTTACCTGCATTTTTATTGTTAGTGTCCTATCTAGAGTTATCTGAGGTGGCATTTACTACCATTGATAATTATGCTAATTAGCAAAATAATGCAAATGAGCACTAGAAGAGAACTGAAATTCTGAAGGACATAGGAAGTATAACAGAGACATGTTAGATGGACCATTATTTTAATGTACCAGCAGATCTCCCTCTCACGACGAGCCAGAGGTTCTGCTGCTGCAGTGAGGAGTGTGAGGTTATGAAATCAGGGGATGGATGCGCAGTTGGGAAACAAGTTTGTATTGGGGGGAGGGGAAAGTGAAATAGGCATTACTGTGATCGTAATAAAAACAGAAAATGCTGGAAAAACTCAGCCGGTCTGGCAGCATGTAGCTGTGAAGAAGAGTCATATGGACTCGAAACGTTAACTTTGTTTCTCTCTCCACAGATGCTGCTGGGCTTTTCCAGCATTTTCTGTTTTTATTACGATCACAGTAATGCCTATTTTACTTTCCCCTCCCCCAGTACAAACTTGTTTCCCAACTGCGCACCCATCCCCTGATTTCATAACCTCACACTCCTCACTGCAGCAGCAGAACCTCTGGCCCCTCCCCCAGGACAAACTTGTTTCCCAGTTGTGCATTTTCTGTTTTTATTTCAGATTTCCAGCATCCACAGTATTTTGCTTTTATACTAGTGGGACAGTGTTTCCCATTATTTCGAAGGTCTGGCTGGACACTTGTAATGAGTCAAGGGCTAGTACTGCAAAATTGGATAGCACCCTAAAATGGGTGCAGGCATTGCCATGCATGGTTAAATGTAGGTTCACTGCGGTGCAGGCTGCAGACAAACTTCATGCTGCCTGCTCATTTAAATGATTGTAGCCTACAGCTTACTCAAATCGCGCTGTTGAATGGCTACATTCCTGAGCAGGGGGTGGATTCAAATTCGTAAGAGGCCAGCAGTAATTCAAGCTAGCCTGAGCTATTTAAAGCCAGCCTGCAGCTCTTGGAGCAGATGCTGGAATTTATTGCAAAAGTGAGTTTGACTTGGAAAAGACATAACAATACCATGGGAGTAGACTCCAAGATTTTCTAATACCATACTGGAGGCTTTGGTACAGGAGATGAAGAGGACGAGGAGGTCCTTTTTCTACATGGGGTCAGAAGGCACCTCCCCCAGACAAACTTTGCAAAGCTTGTGGGAGCAGATAGACATGGCAATCAATGACAGGAGTTAAAGCCCTGACGACTTGGTGCAGTATCGCACGAAGCTCAATGAGCTCACACAAGTGGTCGAGTTCGGTGAATGTATTTTCAAATGCCATTTCTCACCAGTTGCACTAGTAGCCTCACGTACTGCACAATGCACCACAACCCCCTCACTGACCTACTAATAATCTTTATTAATAATGATTCATACCTAACATTTATAGCTTCAGCTCACCCTCATACATTAGCAATTCTGCAGACTTCATGTCTGCATTTCACTGCTTGCACACATTGGCAGCTATTCAACCATGACAGGCATATCATCCAAACAAATTGCACTACACTGGCTGACAGACTTCTCTTTTTCTTACAGGACAAACCAGTGTATAATGGAGGCTGGAGAGGAGAGGGAATGGTTATGGGGGTTGGGGTGGTGGTGGGGGTGAGGGGGCGGTTTGGGGGGAGGAGGGGGATGGTGGGTGACAACAGGAATGGCTGCATATCCTTATAAGGAGGAGATGGTGCTTGCCATCATTGGAGCAGCCATGACTGAAGCTGTGGTCTGAAACCATTGAAGATGACAATATTATTTTGCCTAAACCTCCTTCTCACACCCCACTTTCCCCTCATTCCACAATCCCTTTGGATTGACAAGCTTCAGGAAGTGTAAGAATGCACCTCTCACTTTCCCTCATCCATTTCCTTCACCATAACCCTACCCTTATAACTTTCTCCTTTCATGTACCCTAGAACTGTAACCTGGCCAGGTAGCGGTGGAAGAGAGAGATAAGAGCAGGAAGACAGTAATGATGAAGAAGAAACTCATAGAACCATAGAACACTACAGCACAGAAAACAGGCCATTCGGCCCTTCTAGTCTGTGCCGAAATATTATTCCGCTAGTCCCATTGACCTGCACCTAGTCCATAACCCTCCAGACCTCTCCCATCCATGTATCTATCTAATTTATTCTTAAAACTTAAGAGTGAGCCCGCATTTACCACGTCAGATGGTAGCTCGTTCCACACTCTCACCACTCTCTGAGTGAAGAAGTTCCCCCTAATGTTCCCCCTAAACCTTTCCCCTTTCACCCTAAAGCCATGTCCTCTCGTGTTTATTTCTCCTAATCTAAGTGGAAAGAGCCTACTCGCATTTACTCTGTCTATACCCCTCACAATTTTGTAAACTTCTATCAAATCTCCCCTCATTCTTCTACACTCCAAGGAATAAAGTCCTAACCTGTTTAATCTTTCCCTGTAACTCAACTCCTTAAGACCCGGCAACATCCTAGTAAATCTTCTCTGCACTCTCTCAATCTTTCTGATATCCTTCCTGTAGTTAGGTGACCAGAACTGCACACAATACTCCAAAGTTGGCCTCACCAATGTCTTATACAACCTCACCATAACATCCCAACTCCTATACTCAATACTTTGATTTATGAAGGCCAGTATGCCAAAAGCTTTCTTTACAACCTTGTCTACCTGTGACGCCACTTTCAGGGAATTATGTATCTGAACTCCCAGGTCCCTTTGTTCCTCTGCACTCCTCAGTGCCCTACCATTTACTGTGTATGTCCTACCTTGGTTTGACCTTCCAAAATGTAACACCTCACACTTTTCCGCATTAAATTCCATCTGCCATTTTCTGGCCCATTTTTCCAGTTGGTCCAGATCTCTCTGCAAGCTTTGAAAGCCTTCCTCGCTGTCCACAACGCCTCCAATCTTAGTGTCATCAGCAAACTTGCTGATCCAATTCACCACATTATCATCCAAATCATTGATATAGACAGCAAACATCAATGGTCCCAGTACAGATCCCTGAGGCACACCACTAGTCACAGACCTCCAGTCTGAGAAGCAATCATCCACTACCACTCTCTGTCTTCTCCCACACAGCCAATTTCGAATCCAGTTTACAACCTCTCCATGGATACCAAGTGTCTGAACCTTCAATTTCTACACTAGTCTCCCTCAAGGTCCGAGGGAATATCATGTCAGGCCCGGGGGATTTATCTTCCTTTATTCGCTGAATTCTCACATTCACAGTCATCATCCCAGATACTGACACTCAATTTACTTTAGAGGATAGCACAGAACAGGGGCCTGCACATGGTGAGATACTGGGTATGGGTGTCCTACAGCAAGGACAGGGGACAATGGTAGCATAGATGCAGGTCTATGGGAGGCAAAGTCACACGCACTTTCTGCTGCAGAGGACTCAGATGAGGATTTTGATGGGACAGCCTATAGAAAAAAGCTGATGGATATGCACCAATGAAATGCTTGGTCTGTTGGTCGGCCTGCCGACAAGCCTGAGCTCAATGAGAAAGTCCATGGAAGAGTCCAGATCTAATTTGGCTCAAGGCTTTGTGTGGAACTTGGAGCCCATCCTCTTCAGTGTGGAAGTGGTGGCCAACTCCATGAGAAGGTCAAGTCTGGTTTAGCTAGCGCTATCCATATATATGTTGGCGGAATATGAATATTAGGCTGTGATGTCAACACAGCCAAAGCAGAAGTAGATGCAGGACACCTTTGGGGCCCAACCATGATGCAGTGTCTAATTCCTCAGCTTCCACTGCAGCATAGCAGAAGCCACTCAAGCTCTGGGTGCTACAATGGAAGCACAGACTGAAGTCACCCAAACTCAGCTTGCAGACTGCTACCATCATAGCTGTGGATACTAAAGTTCAAATGGGCTTGCAGCGTGTCATAGCAGTCCAGTAATCTGTGCTCCAACACATTGCTAGGATTGCTGAGGCACTGTTCTGGGGGACTGGCAGTAGCTCCACAAGGCATGAACTTTTTTCAGGGTGATAGCATTCATCCTCAGACCACTGCCACTCAGCCAGTGCCCTTGATGTTTCCTGTCAGCCAGCCAGCCCAGACTGCTGTTGCTGAAGCCGAGATGGTGCAATCTGCAGCTAGGCTTTCTAGGGCCAGGGCTGATGTCCTGTAAGGCCAACTACAATCTCGCCCGCTGAAAGCCAGCTGCTTCCACCAGCCTTGCTGCAGGCCCTGGGATTAGCACTGTGTAGGAGCACTAGGATAGACAAAGGCACTTGGATGACAGGCAAAAAGAGAATGAATGCACAAGGATGACTAGCTGATGTTTGTCTGCAACATGGCATGGTTTAATTGTAAGGTTGGTTTGGAATATTCATTTGTGTTGGCTTTTGTTTTTCCATTGTGGCCAATAAGAGGCTGTGACAGTTAGTAATAGAGGTAAGAAAGGGTGTGGCTCTATTGGTGAATGGGGAATTGGGATTGCATTCACTTTTATTGCAGATGGATGAGCCAATCATGGAGAGCCTAGCCAGAAAAGGGGATCTGTTGGTTGCTTCTTCCACTGGTCACTGTATATCTGGTGGCAAGGCTTATGATGATACAGTTGTGTAGAACGCAAGAGACCCTAATGAATCTTGACAGATACTTTGCTGTTGGCTGCAGGGCTTCCCCAGTGCAGTCCAGCATAAAAAGGGTGGTTAAAGCACCCCAATGGTCTATTCAATCACATTTCATGTGGCTGCATTGTTTTCATTATATACATGCTAGCCTGTTCTGATTGGTTGTGCATGGGACCTGTGAGCCATGTGGTTAGCGGATAGCCATTTCGCTGAATGGCTACCATCTGGTTCATCATGGTGGCTCAAGTGCACCTGGCACAGTGAACTGCAGAAGAATAGTGCTGGGACTAGTGCCAGGATACTGGTCATTGACCTGCATGATATGCTTTGTATGTTTGTACACTAGCTGGTTGTTGAGGGAGTGGTATCCCTTCCAATTGCCTCACACCTCAGATTTGGTCTGCAGCATCAGCAAAGCAATCTGCACACAGTCGTTGGCACCTGGCACCATTGGAAAGTCCACAATCATTAAACGTTACGCTTGTTCTGTCTGTTTCCCTTTGGCAAGAGAGAATGAAATTGTATTCAGCTGTCTTGGATTACGAATCCTCAATAATCTCCTTTCAGCAACAGTGTACAACGGAAGTTGAAAATAATGCCTGTTCTCACCCTCTTTGCCACTGGCAATGCCACCTTCTCTCTGCTCTGCGGCAGCAGTTCTGGCTGCAGCAGTGAGGACCTCCTTGCTGATGCAAAGGCATTGTGCTGAGGTTTGGATAAGAGATTTGCTCCCCTCTGAGAACCCTGCCCCCACTCCACCTCCTTCCAGCATCTTGTCCTGCTCTGTGTTCTCTTCTCATTCTCCTTGTCATGCTGTAGTCCAAGGGGGTGAAAACTACGGCACTCTCTTGTTCAGGAGCAAATAGGTGTGCAGAATCCTTAAAAACAGGACAATGTCCTTCAGCACACCATTCCTTGTAGACTTCAGCAACTTTAAAGGACTCTGGAAACCACCAAACACTTCTACAATCACAGCAAGAACAAATAGAAATCCCATTTAAGAGGGAAATTAGGAGAATTTTTTCTCTCAGAGGGTCATGAGTCTATGGAACTCTTTTCCCCAGAGAGGGGTGGAGACAGGGTCATTGAATATTTTTAAGGCAGAGTTAGATGGATTCTTGACTAACAAGGGAGTCAAAGGGTATAGAGGTAGGCAGGAAAGCAACGTCAAGGCCACAATCAGATCAGTCATGATCTTATCAAATGGCGGAGCAGGATTGAGGGGCCGAATGGCCTACTCCTGCTCCTAATTCATATCTTCGTATGTATGCGTTTTAAAGTAGTTTAAAGTGCGCTGGTGGGTCGTTCTTACAGCTACCTCATTAATACTCAGCTTTTTGAGGTTAAGGGAAGGTGCTATTTAGAGTGTTAATCTCTAAAATGTCACCACTGGCACCAAATCAGCATTACCCACTGATTGGCATCATGACCTGCCTAGACTGCATACTTCTAGTGGATGGTCCCTGTGCACCGCCAATGCCCCCACCAAAAGGCATCAGGCAGGGCCAGCGTCAGAAGTGTACGCGTGAGACATACTGTCCATTTTGAAGGCAAAGCGGTACCTGAAAAAGCAGCTACTGTCGCATCTAATTTTTATGGTGAAGGATTTAATACATTACAGCAGTGATTACACTTCAGACGTATTTAATTGGTTGCAAAGCACTTTGGCACGTCCTGTGGTTGCGAAAGGCACTATAAAAATGCAAGGCCAGAAATTTACTTCTTGCGGGCGGGTGTGCACCCGACATGAACGGACGTGAAATAGAGTGAGATGACGTCGGGCGAGCGTCCCGAACAATCTTCAGGTCAGCGGGTGTGCGCGGGTCTCAGAGCTGCACCCGCCAACAATTAAAGGCCCACTTAAGGCCATTGAAAAGGCAATTGATCCCGATTTTACGTTGCCCATGTGATTTTGCGCTCTTTGCACGGGCAAAATAGGCAAATGGGCAGCCCACTCTTAACAAAACCTCATCCAAGGGTGGGATAAAAAGGGTCAGCAGCATTGCCAGTGTGAGTAGTGAGGAGTTTAGAAGTTAATTTGCTGCTGGTTGCTTATTTGAACTTGACAGCTTCATCCCAGTTCTGAGCTTCAGTCTTAGCATTTCTGTGCTTCATTTCAGGACTCATTGGTGTCTCCAGGGCCCCGGAGGATTTTGACCATGTGGATCCTTCCAGGCACCAGACAGCCTTCTGTAACCTTGGTAATGGGATTGTGGTCTCCACTGGTGGCACCTCCTCCTCTGAGGAAGAGAGGGGCAGAAGGGAAAGGGGGCCAGGTGTCGCTAAGCAGCTTCCAAGGGAGTGACCTGTGGTTGGAGAGGCGCAGGCACAAGGGGAGCAGGGTCAGCAGGTAGTCCAAGGCGGAAGGGGCCGCAGAAGATGCCACTATCCTGCTGCCAAGGTTTATAGGCAGTGATGCAGCTACCTCAACATAGCCGAGGTGCAATGCTGAAGGAGGCTCGGCCTCTACAGGGAGACTGTGACCACTATTTGTCAGATGATTAGGCCTGAAATCATCTCCAACTGTGTCGGTGGACACCCCATGTCTGGGGCTCTGAAGTTCACAGTGGCCCTAAACTTCTATGCCTCCAGCTCTTTCCAGGGGTCTATGGGAGATCTGTGTGGAATCTCCCAATCAGCTGTCCACAGTTGCGTCAGGCTGGTGACAGAAGCTCTGTTCAGGTGGGTAATGACATTTATTCACTTTCATATGGACGAGGCCAGCCAAGCTGATCGAGCCAGGGGGTTTGCAGTGATTGCTGGGATCCCCTGCATCCAGGGTGCAATCGACTGCACACATGTGGCGCCAGCGGGTCAGCCAAGTGCCTTTGTCAACAGGAAGGGCTTCCACTCGATGAATGTCCAGATAGTTTGTGACCACAAGATGCAAAAACTGCAGGTCTATGCAAGGTAACTTGGCAGCTCCCATGACACTCATAGGTGCCAAGGCTGTTCACTGCTCCAGCTCGACTGGATGGATGGCTGCTGGGTGACAAGGGCTATCCTTTGAAAAGGTGGCTTAGGGTGCCTCTCAGCCACCTAAGAACAGAAACAGAGCAGTTTTATAATATGAGACATACCTCCATAAGGGCGTTGATAGAAAGGGCAATAGGTCTTCTGAAGATGCGCTTCCGATGCCTGGACCATTCAGGGGAAGCACTAAAATAGCCCCTAGAGCGGGTGTCAATGACCATGGTTGCATGCTACGCTCTCCACAATCTGGCTCTGGCAAGGAGGGACCCACTGGAGGAAGAGGATCCTGAGGCAGCTCCACAGGCCACAGGTGCGCCTCCCAAAGAAGCCAGTTCAGTAGATTGACCACTTACTGAAATGCTGTATCTATGGATATATTTAAAATATACGTGCTCTGCCTTCTACTTTTACTGTCCTGGACAAAATAAAGCAGCCTGTCCTGGCCTACATTATCTGTTTCCTATAAAATCTTAGGCTTCCTTTTCCAGTGGAAACATGCCCAATTTTCATGACCATTCTTCATAATCTGATTCCTCAATCCCTTAAATCAATGTGGTTGCTCTCTCTATTATCTGGAGCGGTACACTATTCTTACTAAACTGACTAGAACTATACAGTGTAATCTAAGTGAGATTATGTCAAAAAATTATAAAGCAGCAGGATTAGTTCATTCTTTTTTGGCTGAATTGTTAGCCTTTCAAAATGAATTAGCCTCTCAAAGCATCCTAATTGCTTTATGCATTATTGGGCTATGACGCCTGTAACTTCTGAATAATTTGTAGTGCTCATTGACTGGTTCCAACATGAGAAATTGACTGAAACATTAGAGAGCTTGTGAGAGATCAATGGAGAAACTGTAGATGGGAAAATTTAAAAAAAAAACATTTGGCATCAGCAAAAAGCATCCAACATTATTTAAAATCGTAAACTTGTTTCCAGAGCCCTTACAGAACAGTCCTTAAGGATAATGCAGTACCCACCTTGTTTGACTTAACAAGTCATCTCAATAAACCCGAAGGCAAACACAGAAAGCACAAGAGGATAAAGGAACTGGTAAGATATTGCCTCTGTACAATTCACAACAATGATCATAACTTAGATCTCATTTTGTGAAGCTTTTCTCATTTTTAGATAGCATAAAGTCTCTCCTTCTCCTTCCTTCCTTGTTATAGACTGAAGAGGATTTATTGAGGGTGAAAGCACCAAGAAGTAAGTAGCTCCATCACACAATGAAAACATGTGACCCAGAAAAATCATGAACACAGATGATATGTTTTCAAACATATAATTCTGGGGCTTGTATTTTTGTGTCAAGTTAATTAACCAGATGTTTACGTTTGATTTGAAAGGAAGTTATTTTTCAACATTGAAAACATTTGTGAAGTTTTCAAAAATACTTTTTCACAAAAGCACCCTGATAACTCAGCCATCACGCTGGTTAGTCCACAGCTGGAGTATTGCGTGCAGTTCTAGAATCCCTGTTATAGGAAGGATGTGATTGCACTAGAGAGAGTGCAGAGGAGATTTACCAGGATGTTGCCTGGGCTGGAGAGTTTTAGTTCTGAGGAGAGATTGGATAGACTGGGGTTATTTTCCCTGGAGCAGAGGAGGTTGAGGTGGGGGACATGATTGAGGTGTATAAAATTATGAGGGTCATAGATAGGTTAGACAGGAAGGAACTTTTCCCCTTGGTGGAGGGATCAATAACCAGGGGGCATATATTTAAGGTAAGGGGCAGGAGGTTTAGAGGGGACGTGAGGTAGAATTTTTTTCACCCAGAGGGTGGTGGGAATCTGGAACTCACTGCCTGAAAGGGCGGTAGAGGCAGAAACCCTCATAACATTTAAGAAGTATTCGGATGTGCACTTGCGATGCCATGGCATACAAGGCAATGGGCCTAGTGCTGGAAAATGGGATTAGAATAGTTAGGCACTTGTTTGACTGGCGCAGACTCGATGGGCCGAAGGGCCTTTTTCTGTGCTGTAGCCCTCTATGACTCTATATGATGGCGAGTGACTGAACCATAACAATGGGCATTTACATAACGCCTTTAAATGTTTTTTTTTTAAAAGCCCTAGGTGTACATCCTGTTTAAGAATACAGAAAAGCCGTGTTCAAGAAAGGAAATAATAAAATCTTATATAGCTTCTTTCACAACCTCAGAATATCCCAAAGCAATAAATCAGGAGGAATGGAGGTTGAGATTTGGGTCAATGGGCATGAATGGAAGAGCAAGTAGATTGTTTTTTTGGAGCAGAGAGCGATAACAGCCATTTTGAAAGGGAGAAGATATTGTATGAAAGAAAAGCATGACGATACCTGTTAGCTTAAGGTAGGAAGGGAAGATTGTTGGATAGGAGAGAGAGAATCAAGACAACAGGAGGTAGGCTTCATAGAAGAGATGAGCTTGGAGAGGACAGGGGTGAAACTGCAGAGGACAAGGGCTTACTGCTGGAGTGGATGATAGACATGGAGGCGGGGAGGGGTTTGGATTTAAGCCCTGGATCAAGAGGAACAAAAAGTTAAGCAGATGTAGGTACATATATGGCCTTGAGTTTGGCTGGGGGAAACACTCAAAAGGCTAAGCTTGATCTGCTGATGAATAACTAGGATAGTTTTGCATACCCTCAAGTTTGAAATCCGTCCAACAGAATGAAGTGAAGGACTACAATGGGAGAATGACAGGAGGGGAAGCAGGTTTGGTGGGGGTAAGAGCACTGAAAACAGGGATGAGGTGAAACTTCTTTAGCCAGAGAGTGGTGAATCTATGGAATTCATTGCCACAGAAGGCTGTGGAGGCCAGGTCATTGAGTGTATTTAAGACCGAGATAGATAGGTTCTTGATTGGTAAGGGAATCAAAGGTTACAGGGAGAAGGCGGGAGAATGGGGTTGAGAAACTTATCAGCCATGATTGAATGGCGAGCAGACTCGATGGGCCGAATGGCCTAATTTCTGCTCCAATGTCTTATGGTCTTATGGTGAAGAATCCAGTGGTGAGTCAGAAGAGGAGCATGGTGAGGATGTGCAGGCAGACCTCTGCATCATTCAGGGAGGCAGGGACACTAGGGATGCCTTGACCCAACGCTTCTTTAATCAGGCTGCCAAAGATCTGCTTCCACTTCATGCCAGGGGTACCCAAAGTCCACTCAGTGCCTGTGCAACAAAGTTTAGAGCCACTCACATCCAGCATTAGGTACTGGCGTGCCCTGTACCTACGAAACAAGTGAAGTATACTCAGGCCATTAAGACAAAAACAAAATTTGTATCATTTTGACACTCACATCAAATGAACAGAACTATACATGGTATTAAAGGTTACACCAGTAAACAAATAAACAAAACATGGCAGAACAGATCGCAGCCTCATCAGATGCCACAGCCACTGGCAGAGGGGCGGAGGAGTTGCTGTCATCCTCCAGGGTGCCCTGAGAGGAACCCGCAGAGACGACAAGCAGCTCATGTGCCAACATGAGGTCGCTCTGGACCTTCCTGCTCACCATTGATGGACGGGTATCTAACTGGGATACTGGGTGTCTCATCCATCTCCCACAGTGACACTGACCACCTGAGATCATTGCACGTGTGAGGGCTTGCAGGTCCGAGCACACCCCCAGGAACCCCTGATTCTATCCCTGGAGTTGACTCTCCATGAGAGTTGCCACTTTCTCAATGGAGGAAGCAGTGCACTCGGCAATGAGGGTCAACGCAGTGCTCATGCTCCACATGGACTCCTCCCCAACAGAGACCGAGGCATGCATACCCCCATGGATCTCCGCCAGATCTTCCCGCACATCCCGCTGGAGATCCAGCAACTGCCGCCTAATGGATGACTCCAGAGGCTTATCATCTGCCTTCAGTTCAGCATGGTCATGGTCTCCAGCAGTCCTCCGACTGCCGGCGCCCTGGGCACTCTCTGCCTCCGCCTGCTCTTCAAGCGAGTGCGAAGTGTCAAGCTGTGCACCAACATTCTAGCCAATGATCTAATGCTCACCGAGGTGCTGGTATTGGCACTGATGCCTGGTTCAGAGAGGTGCATCTAGAGTCCCGTGGTCCTCTGGCCTCAAGGCTGGCTCTTCGGGGTCCTGCGATTGCGTGCATACTGGCGAGTCTAAGGGAGAACAACGACATGTCATTAGTTTAAGCCATCACACTGTCACTGTGCATGACAGGTGCCCTGAGGGCACAATGGAGATCTGCATCAAGGTCCATCATCTTTCAATGATTAGTGTGAACTCCAGGTTTGAGGCTCCCATTAATGAGGAGACTACACAAGAATGTTTGCACAATTCCACACTCTCACCTCTGTGCACTGCACCCTTACCTTCGTCCCTCTTACCTTTGTACCCTGCCTCCCCATGACTGACTGACCGAGGTGTCTGGCGGCTCTCCAGCTCCAATGCGTCTATTTCGTACCTCATCAAGATTAGGAGGTTTGGGGTCCTCTGCCTGTCCTTGATCTTATGGCTCATCTTCTCCTGAAAGGCCAGAGGAGCATTGATTAGTTCACTGTCTACCTGCAGCGCCATTGTAGCCTGGCCAAGCCCGCCTGAGGAACACCTTGCAGGGCACATTTGACTCGTGGCCCTCGATCTGCAAGGCACTCAGGCCAAACAGCCAGGGCCCACCCCTTTGGCCAACTCCGACATCATTGACAGTTGGCACTCAGACTCTAACACCCCTGAGCTCCACAGGGGTCAGCCAGCCCTTCCCTACATTGATTAATGTCAACTCGGTACTCACCCTTGCCAAGTGCAGCAGGTCATTGAACCTTTTGTGGCATTGCACCCATGTGCGCTGCGCAATGGCGTGGCTGCCGACCTTGGCTGTCACCTCCTTCCAGGCTTTTTTGATCTGGTACAGTGGCCTCCTCCTGCCATCCCTGGGTACGAGAATGTCCCACCTGACACCGACCCCCTAAACGAGGACCGCGAGGCACTTGCCTGAGAAACGGTCGGGGGCTGGGGTGGGGGTGGGGTGGGGGGGGTGCTGAGTGCCCACCTGACTTGCTCTCTTGCCTGATCTTTCCTGCTGCTGGTGAGGCCATTGTCCCAGTCTCCAGACTGACTCTAAAGGTCTTCCCCTGGCAGCTTTCACAGAGCTGCCTTTGCTGGTTTTAAAGTGCCCACCAGGTCGCCATTGGACTCGGCGCCCTACAGGCTCCCACCCTCGCCCGGCCCTTCCCGACCATTCAGAAGACATGTTTCACGCAGGGCGGACCTCAATTGGCCATCCAGCATGAAATTGCGTTTGCAACTTGACTACGGCCGCGAGCGGATTCCACATCCGCTTTTGCTCCTGCTGACTTGGCGCACACGCCAAGTGTGAAATTCAGGCCCATTTCTTTTCCTTATTAAACAGACCCTGATGCAAATAACTAAGACCAAGAAGTTTTGAGGTGGGAAGAACTAAATTACGAACATCTTGAACAAGTTTGGTAAAGCATTAATTATATATTACAGATATTTAAGGCCCTGAACATTCTGGTATCAGTAAACATGTTTAGCTTGTTTGCATCAATCCTATGACATACAATTTCAGTAAATTTGCTACATTTCAGTGGGGGGTGTTACATTTAGGCTGTAGAGGGACCATAATGAACATCAGGAGCCATGTCTTCCCTCGGAAAGTTATCTTTGGTTGATCTATCATTAATAATTTCAATGATAATGATTGATTTTATATGCAATATAAATGTTATGAATTACTGTATAAAGATGGAAACATTTGTGTTTTCTGAGCTGCCAACTTTGTAAAATTCTTGTGTCCTCCAACCTTTTTTGATTTAATTTTTATGATTCTGTTCTTTGAAAGCTACATACATTAGAATACTTGTGCCAACGTATTAATCATAGGATGATCTGTGAAGAATAAATACATAATGGCCCAGAATTTGCAGGAATGGGGCATCTTGTGATGTGTCCCACTAGTTGGACTTTCTCCCTCACGCTTTAGCTCAAATAACTTTATTGTTACAGAATTGCTGGAGGTGCGAGCTGATAATGGGGCTTTTGAGACCTCGTGAACAATTGGACCAACCACTGAGATGAACCAACTGAGATAGAAACAGAAGAACGATGAAAAAAGAGGGTGAATTAGAAACAAATCAGGAACAAAAAGAGAAATAAAGAGAAGGAAAGAAAGGTTGGACTATGAGAAAGAGGACAAAAGAGACAGAAAGGAAATTTAAGAAAAAATTAAATGTTAAGACACTTTAAGAGCAATTTACTATCTGCAGGAATGACACTCCAAAGTTTTAATTCCTTGTTGTCTGGGTCAGAGAGGTTAACTTGCATTGCAGGAACATAATTCTCATCATTAAAAGGGTCCTTATGCTGTTAAGTATCTACTGTAACTTTCTGTGGTGGCTTTAATTTGTAATTAATGTACAAATGTGGCAAATTTCTTGAAACCCATGGAGAGGTTGATGGTAAGCTCCCATTTTTGCAAGGCTAAATTGTCCAGCAACTTGCAACTCATGGCATATGTCTCCTTCAGCACAAGTTACTGGAATATTTAGACACTAATAAATGGTTTGCTCACTGTAACAAATTCTGGCCCATTTTGTTTTTTATAATAAAAGTCCATTGTATGTTAAGATGCATATCCACTTTTGTTATTTTCTTCCTTTCAGATTGAATCAGCAAGGAACCACCCAACAATCTCTCAAATTATTGCTGGAATTCTTACTATGTGTCAGGCCTATGAGTACATTGGGATTTTCTTAATCTTCGTGGAACTGTTACACCCAATATTTGCCCATCCCAAAGCTGGAATACTAAACATGCGGTCATTTATCCCACTCAAGATGCTATTTGGATGCTTGAGCATTGTTAAGAGATCTCTGGTATAGATAAATCATGATTGGTTGACTTCTACCATTTTGCTACCAAAACTATGTTGCATCAAATAACCTAGAGCAAAAATCATGCCCACACGCTATATTCATTCAGGGCCATTGAAATCCACGGCCATGTTTATTAGCTGTTGGCATGATGAGTGATTTGGCTTTCCTATACAGAACCAAAACGTGCTTTGCTTCTTTTTGGGGACTTGTTTTGTTACATGAAAATGCATGAGATAAACGTTGATGGTCCAGAATCTAGAAAATAACATCAAGATTTTGATTCACATGCATATACTGTTGTTTCTTTGTTACTCCAGTGATATGAAAGAGATTCAGCAATTTAGATTAAATAAATCCCGCTGGGAAAGCCCCCTCAGCTAATATAAAACTGCTTCTTCGTAGAATTGTCCAGCCCAGAAGAAGGCTATTCAGCCCATTGTGCCTGTACCAACTCTTAGAAAAAGAAAATTGCTGAATGCCGTTCCTCCTTATTCCCCAAAGCCCTGCATTTTCCCCCTGTTTTAAAGCATATATTCAATTACCTGTTGAATGTTACTATTGAATCTGCTGCCACCACTCTTTCAGGCAGTGTATTCCAGTTTATCGAAATTTACTACATGAAAAAAGAACTAATCTTCCTTCTGGTTCTTTGGCAATTTTCTTAAATCTGATATCAACCCTCCTCTAAGTGGAAACTGTTTCTCCTATAAGACGTGATCTTCTATCCTTGACAGGTTACTCTGTGGTTCGGATTGGAGAATTACAAGAAGTTGTGAAACAATATTCAACACCAAAATTAAATGGTAATGCCTTTACTAAGTTTGGTAGGAACACCAGATAGTAATACAGTATACCTATTAGTTTCAAATACATTAAAGAAATTATACGTACGTTCACCCAGTGAGCAGTCACCTCCTGTTGATTGTACTCTTCAATAACTGACCAAGTTGCCTGGCTGCAGCATCAATCACCTTTACAATGATCTTTATACTACTCTTTCCAAGGTGGGCAGGGTGTTCTGTTGACAGGGTCATACTGTCCTATCAAAATCCACCTTAAGCTACAATTGTCCATTGGAGTGTCTAATTCTATGATCAAAGCATGATATTAGAGCCTGCCTAGATGTTGTTTATATCCACCCCCCTTAAACTTTTTTCCTGGCCACACATTCCAGGGCCACCGCGATAATTGAACAAGCAGAGTCACTTAAATCACTGTCTCCTTGTAAGTTGTTGCTAGGTGATTTAAACATGGAGTTGATCTGAGAAAACATATAAAAAAGATCATAGCTTCTTATGGAATTAGTTTCTCTGCATTTCAAAAGAAGACAAATTGTGACATCATCAGTAATGTCAACTTGTGTCTGTTTCTTGCAGCTTCCACGTAAACTCCACACCACTTAAATTAGCTGAATCTTTGTGGAACCCTGCCGGAACGAGTATCATGTCTCCATGTTCTTTGTGTGCAGTTCCATTTCTTAACAGACTTATTGAAACATGGGTCTGGATTTTCCATTTGCAAACCGGACTACTGCTGTTCCGCTCATGCGTAAAATCCGGCGTGATGACATCGGGTTGTGAACTTCAGTCGGGAAGCCGGCTGCCACCCGTGGTCAGGCCCAGAAGGCAATTTCACGCTGGCAGGCCAATTAAGGCCCGCCCAGCATGAAACGTGAGTGGCAGGGGTGAGCACTGCCTGTGTGGGCGGGTGGGGGGGGGTGCGAGCCGGGCGAGCATGGCCTTTGCGCATGCGCGTGAGTGTGTACTGCATAATCTTCCTGAGGCAGAGAGCTGCCTCAAGGAGATGAACTGATTTAAAAAGAAATTAAAGATTTTATGAGTGTTATGAAACATGCCCCCTCATGTGACTCTGTCACATGAGCAGGGACATGTTATTAATGAAAAATAAAGGTTTTATTTGATTTTTATTTGCTTTTGGGTGGGATGAGGTTTCCAAAAAAGTGCAAAGGCTGCTTAGCTGTTTTGCCTGCCCGTCAACAGTAAGGCTGGATGGGCAGTGAAAAGTTTCTTTTAATGGCCTTAACAGACCTTATAATTGTCGGGACGCATGCCCGATGTCATCGTGCGTCATTTTACGTTCGGTCGGGTCGGGTGAGCGCCCGCCCGCCAAGCTAAATATTTTTCCCATAAAGTCAGGAATCCCGTATACTTTTTAAACAGCTTCAAAGACTTATATATGTGAGTCTCCCGGTCTCTCTGTTCCCACATCTCCTCAAAAAATGTTTAATTAGTTTATATTGCTGCTTATCTTCAGACAGACTAATGTGACATCATTTCTGATTAATAAACTGGCATAAGTAGAAAATCGTTACCACTGAGGCATGAAATTTCTTCGGGCTTTTTCTGGTCTCCTGCTTTAAAGCTGCAGGTGAATGGCTGGTAAACCCCTTGGAAAGTGGCAGAACATCCATCTGTCCGTTACAAGGCAGATAGCACCTGGGGATGGAGATTCCATACACTTGCTCCTGTAACTCTTAGGTAACCTGCGGGTAGTGCATAGGGGATTGCTTAGAGACTATGAGCGTAGCCTTTTTAAAGTAAATAATGGACAAAGATTTTGGCAGCAAGCAAGTAGGAGAGTGTTTGGCAAACTGAGTTGACTGTCAGATAGTTGTGATGGATTGTTCATGTGGGATTTTGTACCAGTTTTATAGGATATCTTCAAGTGGGGTACCTGACATGATGCCCAAAGAAGGGAGCAGGACATTGTTAGGAGCGACATTGAGGCTACTTTACGAAATTTCCTGGTGAGATGCAGCAAAGAAGAGGGTGCCCTTTTGGGGATACTTCAGAAAAATGGCTCATGAGCCATGTGGAGGAAGGATGCAGTGCTACTGGGTGGTATCTGTATCATCCACAGACTGATGCTGGAAAATGTTCAATGACCCAGTAAGGACTGGCAAGGTAAAACATTAGTCACCTCCTCTCTTTTAGCATTAACACAATGTTTGACCACTAAAATTGAAAGCTGCACAAGTTATCCTTTACATTATGAAATAAAAACCGAAAGTGCTGGAAAAACTCAGCAGGCCTGGCAGCATCTGTGGAGAGGGGAACAGAGTTAACATTTCGAGTCCAATATGACTCTTCTTCAGAACTGAAGTGAAGTAGAAATATGAAGGGTTTTATGCTGCTGAAAAGAGGGAGAGGGTCAGGTGGAGCAAAAGGGGAGATCAGGGATGGGATAGACCGTGGGGGAGGTTATATGGCAAAGATGTCATGGAACAAAAGGCAAAGGGAATGGTAATGGTAGGTGTAAAGAAACAAAGCTTTGGTCCAGAGTAGGTGTTAATAGCAGAATAAAGGTCAGCGCTTCCTGAAATGAAAAACATGGGTTGGGTTGGTGGGGTGGGTGCAGTCGGGTTGGGAGGGATAGTTGGATTGGGTTTGCTAGGCGGTTTGGGGGCATAGTTGGTGTGCGTCAGAGAGCTAATCGGGTCAGGGGGTTGTTGGTACAGGTCGGGGGGTTAGTCAGGTCAGGGGGTTAGTTGGGTCAGGTTGGGGAACTAATTGGGTTGCGGGGTGGGTGGTCGGGTCAGGGGTGTAGTTGGATTGGAGGGGGGGCAGTCATGTCGCAGAGCTGCGTGATCGGAATGGGAGCTAGTCAGGCCTGGAAGATGGTCATGTCAGGGGGCTAGTCAGATTGGAAGTGTAGTCGGGTCGGGGTAGTCGAATCGGGGGGTGGGGTAGTCGTGTCAGGCGGATAATTGGATCAGGCAGGTAGTTGTGTTAGGGGGGGTAGTTGTGTGTTGGGTTGCGGAGGTGGTTGGGTCAAGTTGGGGGGATGGACGAGTCATGTCGAATGAAGGTCGGGTGGTAGGGAAGGGCTTGTTGAATCTAGGGTTTGGATGGGTTGTGGGAGCAATGTGTGCGGGGGGTGATGGGTTGAGTTAGACTGTTTAATACCTGGTGTAACTCAGTGATTAACAGCATAACATTCGAGTGTAAGTACCCGGGTAAGTGGTGCATATTTAGCTCACGTCTCCGGCACTGAAATCAGTGTAAGTGACATTGGCATAGTGTCCTGGGCTTCGCAAATCAGCCATCAGAAGTTTAAACTTCCCAGGCAATTACAGTGTATGTGTACATGTAAGGACCTCCAATGGTCTGCACAACACAGACTTAAGCCCAGGTTTTGCTGCCCTTGATCTTAGAAGGTCCGAGCCATTATTTCATTTCAACTTACCCTTTGTGCAATGGGAGCACAAGTCAGGGTCATTTAAATATATGGTAATGAGTTGCCAGCAGCATCAGTGAGCCCACACAAGGAAGATGTCAGTGCAGCTGGAACTACAGCATAGCCATAATGGGGAAATTCTCTGGTTAGATTCTGGTTTGGGAATCAGAAGTTGATGGCAGGACAAAATCATGAACAGCAAGTTCCTTCATCATGCTGAGCTCAACAACTGGGAGCGCACCCTCCAGAAAATTTAACTTCGATGGGCAGGCTATGTCTCCTGCTTGGATGACTATAGAGTCGCGAAGTAGATCTTCTATGGGGAAATGTCCCAGGACAAACAACATCAAGGAAGTCAGTACAAATTATATAAGGACATGCCAAAAAAAGAGC
Source organism: Cetorhinus maximus (assembly GCF_964194155.1). Taxonomy (NCBI): domain Eukaryota; kingdom Metazoa; phylum Chordata; class Chondrichthyes; order Lamniformes; family Cetorhinidae; genus Cetorhinus; species Cetorhinus maximus. The sequence continues at coordinate 21,828,545 of NC_135885.1, read as the reverse complement.
CTAACAAACTTTTGAACTGCATACCACCTCTCTTGGGAATACATTGCAACCGATTGGTCCAGGTGGAAACAAGCGTTAAAATTTGGTTCAGCATTTTTCGAGGACCACCTATGCTAAGCTGGCAATATTTGATGTGCCCAGAGGAAAGCCGGAGGTGATGCAGCTGAAGAAACTCCCCCAAGCACAAACAACAACAATATGAACTGCCAGTTCTGCGGACATCCTGCACTGGACTCTTCAGTAATGAGAGGACCCAAAGAAGACAATAAAATCCCTTACAGCTTGGGTATACTTAAACAATGAGGAGTCTACTGTTGTGCAATTGATATATTTGATTTGCTTCATAGCAATGCCGAGATGATACTAGTTTCTAAGTGTGCAACAAGTTTATTTACAAGTGTTTTAAACTCTTCAAACACAAAATGTCTGCACTCATGCTTACAGCTCACCTTCCAGGTCTTTCTGGTAACTTCTGTGGTGTCTGTTTACTTTGCTCTGCAGGCTTAGCCAATCAAGCACAGTAAGCTTGGATCAGTTACCAGACTCACATAATCAAACACAGAACAATTGAACACTACATCTACCACGAGAAGGGAGTGGGACCCGATATAAGTAAGGCGACAGTTGGGAAGTGAAGTGAAGGGAGGGAGAAAGTGGTCCATGTATGGGCTGGGGTAGTTTAGGTTATTGGTCCAGTGCAGGTCAGGAAGGTATCTGATTGTGGGTGGGTTGGTTTTGCAGATCATGTGGTAGGAGGATAATTGGGACAGATTGGCTTGAGGGACTAGGGAAAACAATCCTACTCCTCTTGGCTCACAAGCAGTGCTGAAATGGGACATACCTGCTAGATCCAACTGCTCTCGCCTCCCTTCAAATGCCAGATTCCCGAATCCTTGGAAACTTGGTCCACATTTTTAAGTATAAAAACCTGCTAAAATTTAATGCACCCAACCTTACTAACATATTTAAGCAATGGACCCCTCAAAACTGGAAGTAGATGGGTTGGAGGTGGGTTTGAATCAAGTTATGACTTTTTGAAATTTTAACCCCATAACGCTCCCCCATTAATCCTGCACTTCGTGAGAGTTTAAATTTCCCCTTGTCGTTTTCACAAACTAGTTTTGATTTTGTCCCCTTCAAGCACAGATCGTGTCCTCTGGTTTAACTGTTCTGGTCAAGGTGAATTAGCTTGCTACATAATCTAGTCCCTTCTAGGAACATAGGAACAGGAGAAGGCCATTCAATCCATTGAGCCTGCTCTGCCATTCAATATGATCATGGCTGGTTGGACACTTCAATGCCTTTCACCCACACTATCCCCATAACCCTTTACGTTATTGTTCATCAGAAATCTATCAATCTCTACCTTAAACATACTCAATGACTGAGCTTCCCTGGCCCTCTGGGGTAGAGAATTCCAAAGATTCACAACCCTCTGTGTAAAGAAGTTTCTCCTCATCTCGGTCCTAAGTGCTTCCCCCTTATTTTGAAATTTTTTCCCCTGGTTCTAGACTCCCCAACCAGGGGTAACATCTTTCCTGCATCTACCCTGTCTATTCCTTTAAGTATTTTGTATGTTTCACTGAGATCACCTCTCATTCTTTGAAGCTCTAGAGAATACAGGCCCAGTTTCCCCAATCTCTCTTCATAAGACAGTTCTGCCACCCCCAGAACAAGTCTGATGAACATTTGTTGCACTCCCTCTTTGGCAATACTACCCTTTCTGAGGTAAGGGGGTCAAAATTGCACACAATGCTCCAGGAGCAGTCTAACCAAACTTCTATCCAATTGAAGCAAGACTTTACCATTTCTGTATTCAAATCCTCTTGTCATAAAGGCTAACAATCCATTAGCCTTCCTAATCGCCTGCTGCACCTGCATGTTAGCTTTCAGTGACTTATGGACAAGGACACCCAGGTTCCTTTGTACATCTACACTTTCTAATCTCTTACCATTTAGGAAATACTCTGCACATCTGTTCCTTCTACCAAAGGGGATAACCTCACATTTTTCCACGTTATATTCCATCTGCCATGTTCTTGCCCACTCACTAAGTCTGTCCAAATCCTCCTGTAGCCACTTTACATCTTCCTCACAACACACATTCCCACCTAGCTTTGTATCATCGCAAACTTGGAAATATTACATTTGGTCCCCACATCCAAATCATTGATATGTATCGTGAACAGCTGGGGCCCAAGTACTGATCCTTGTGGTACCCCAGGTCACAGCCTGCCAACACGAGAATGACCTGTTTATTCCTACTCTCTGTTTTCTACCTGTTAGCCAATCATTAATCCATGCCAATATATTGCCTCCTATCCCATGTGCTTTAATTTTGCTAATCAACCTCCTGTGGGGGACTTTATCAAAAGCCTTCTGAAAATCCAAGTGTACTACGTCCATCAACTCTCCGTTATCAATTTTGTTAGTAACATCCTCAAAAAACTCCAACAAGATTGTCAAACATGATTTGCCATTCGCAAATCCTTGCTGACTATACCCAATCAGATCATGATTAACCAAGTATCCATTTATCGCATCCAAAGAACAAAGAACAAAGAAAAGTACAGCTCAGGAACAGGCCCTTCGGCCCTCCAAGCCTGCGCCGATCATATTGCCCGTCAACTAAAATATTTTGCACTTCCGGGGTCCGTATCCCTCTATTCCCATCCTATTCATGTATTTGTCAAGCTGCCTCTTAAACACCACTATCGTACCTGCTTCCACCACCTCCTCTGGCAGCGAATTCCAGACATTCACTACCCTCTGTGTAAAAAACTTGCCCCACACATCTCCTCTATAGTTTTCTCCTCTCACCTTAAATCTATGTCCCCTAGTAATTGACTCTTCCACACTGGGAAAAAGCTTCTGACTATCTACTCTGTCCGTGCCACTCATAATTTTGTAAACTTCTATCAAGTCGCCCCTCAATCTCCGTCGCTCTAGTGAGAACAATCTGAGTTTCTCCAACCTCTCTTCATAGCTAATAACCTCCAGACCAGGCAGCATCCTGGTAAACCTCCTCTGTACCCTCTCCAATGCCTCCATATCCTTCTGGTAATGTGACGACCAGAATTGCACGCAATATTCCAAGTGTGGCCTAACCAAAGTTCTATACAGCTGCAGCATGACTTCCCAGCTTTTATACTCAATACCCCTGCCAATGAAGGCAAGCATGCCATATGCCTTCCTGACTACCTTATCCACCTGCGTTGCCACTTTCAGTGACCTGTGGACCTGTACACCCAGATCCCTCTGTCCGTTGATGCACTTAAGGGTTCTGCCATTCACTGTATAATTCCTGCCTGTATTAGACCTTCCAAAATGCATTACCTCACATTTGTCCGGAATAAACTCCATCTGCCATTTCTCCTCCCAAGTCTCCAACCGATCTATTTCCCATTGTATCCTTTGACAATCCTCTTCACTATCTGCAACTCCTCCAACCTTGGTGTCGTCTGCAAACTTACTAATTAGCCCAGTTACATTTTCCTCCAAATCATTTGTGTATACTACAAACAGCAAAGGTCCCAGCACTGATCCCTGCGGAACTCCACCAGTCACAGCTCTCCATTCAGAAAAGCACCCTTCCACTGCTACCCTCTGTCTTCTATGACCAAGCCAATTCTGTATCCATCTTGCCAGCTCACCTCTGATCCCGTGTGACTTTACCTTCTGTACCAGTCTGCCATGAGGGGCCTTGTCAAAGGCCTTACTGAAATCCATGTAGATAACATCCACTGCCCTTCCATCGTCGATCATCTTTGTCACTTCCTCGAAAAACTCGATCAAGTTAGTGAGACACGACCTCCCCTTCACAAAACCATGCTGCCTCTCACTAATACGCCCATTTGCTTCCAAATGGTAGTAAACCCTGTCACGAAGAATCTTCTCCAATAATTTCCCTACCACTGATGTAAGGCTCACCAGCCTGTAATTTCCTGGATTATCCCTGCTACCCTTCTTAAACAATGGAACAACACTGGCCATTCTCCAGTCCTCTGGGACCTCACCCATAGCCAGTGAGGATACAAAGATTTCTGTCCTTTATAATAGATTCCAGCATTTTCCCTACTACTGAGGTAAGGCCAACAGGTCTGTAGTTCCCTGTTCTCTCTCTCCTTCCCTTCTTAAATAGTGGGGTGACATTTGCTACCTTCCAATCTTCAGGAACCATTCCAGAATCTATAGAATTTTGGAAAATGATCATGAATGCATCCACTATCTCTATAGCAACCTCTTCCAATGCTCTGGGGTGCAGAATATCAGGTTCTGGGGAATTATAAACTTTCAGTCCAATTAACTTCTCCAATACAACCTTCTTACTTATACTAATTTCCTTCAACTCCTCATTCTCCCTAGTCCCTTGGATCTCTAAATCTGGGAGATTTCCTGTATCTACCTCAATGAAACCAGACACAAAGTATGAATCCTGAGGACAGCAATTGTATCAATACAGTAATCAATAAACAGCAAGTGGAGTTTCTGTGCTCGCTGGCGTCGGGCGTGTTCGTTTGCGTGAGTGGACAATATGGTGAGGAGGCTAAAAATCGGTTTCACAATCGTGAAACCAGTTTGCAATCATCCCCTCTGCCCGTCAATGGTGGGCCGTGTTTACTGCTGTCAGATGTCGGGAATCTCATTGTAATAAATCTGCATATCATTATAAGCCCCGCCTGCCGGAATCATCCTCCCATGCTGGATCATTCCCGCACGTTGGCGGGAAAACACGTCTGTGCAGAACACATCTGGACAAGTGTGACATGCAGAAGTCGGGACTTACCGCCAGGGCCTTGTTCACATCGCGGATATCCGAGGAGAAGAAGCTGCTGGAGCCCTGCAGCAATGGGGTACTGGAGGAACATCCATGGCATGCTGGATAGATTCTCATAGACATGGCTCTGCTGCGAAGCGGAAGTTGGAAAGCCACCACTGAGGGTCTGCTCACAATGGATGATGGTCGAGGGGGTGGAGAGGGAGGTCCAGCTGTGTTTGGGAGAGAGAAATGTACTGGGAGGTGAGACAGGAAGGTCTAGGGGGCGACTGGAAGCAGAAGATGCATCGGGGGGGGGGTGAGGTTGGGTGGTGGGGAGGGAGTACGGTGGGGGGTAACGGGGGAGAAGGCGGCAACTGGGAAGGTAGATGTAAAAGGAGAAGAAGGTGTAAGGGAAGGAGTTCGGAGGGGGAAAGGAGTCCAAAGAAGGGAAGAAGTCTGGGGGGAGGAAGAAGTCAAAGGGAAGGAAGGAGTCTGGAGAGGGCAAGGAGTCCAGGGGGAGGAAGGAGTCTGGGGGGAGGAAGAAGTCCAGGGGAAGGAAGGAGTCTGTAGAGGGCAAGGAGTCCAGGGGTAGGAAGGAGTCTCGGGGGAGGAAGAAGTCCAGGGGAAGGAAGGAGTCTGTAGAGGGCAAGGAGTCCGGGGGGGGAAGGAGTCCGGAGAGGGGAAGGAGTCCTGGGGAGGAAGGAATCTGAGGGGAGGAAAGAGTCCAGAGAGAGGAAGGAGTAATGGTGGAGGAAGGAGTCGGGAAAGGGGAAGGATTAAGGCTGGAGGAAGAAGTAAGGGTGGAGGAAGGGGTCCCGAGAGTAGAAGGAGTAAGGGTGGCAGAAGAAGTAAGGGGGAGGAAGGAGTCAGGAAGAGGGAAGGACTAAGGGGGGTGGAGTCTGGGGGGGGTGAGGAGTCCAGGGGACGGGGGTGCAGGGGAAGGAGTTCCAGGAGGGGAAGTAGTTCCAAGAAGGGAAGGAGTCGAGAGGGGGGGGTTGTCCAGGTGAACATGCAAGGGAGGGCTCTGTTGAGTCCATGACTGCCTCCTGGGGAGCAAGCTGAGGGTGGGTGTGGTAGGAGGAAATGATAAGAATGACTGAGGGCAGAGTAAGGTGGTAGGGTGAAGGTGCGATGGTATCGGAGAAGGGACAGCGAGGGTGATTGGTGGGGACTAGGAAGCAGGCACGGACTCTGGGGGTGGGAAGGAGGAGGTCGGGGAGGTTAATGTCGATGGGGGTGGTATTTTTAGGAAGGAAAGGAACGTTCACCTGGACAACCCCCAAGGAAAAGGGTTGTGGCCGCTAGGTCACGGCGGGGAGGTGGAAGGTGATGCCAGGGGGTCAACAGTGATGGGGAAAAGAAATGGGTGACTAGGGGAGGGGAAAGGATGGGGGAGCACAAGAAAAACTGCAGCACTACCCATGCTTGCTAAATCGACAGTGGAATGAGGGCCGTGGTCAGCGAGATCAGGTGCTGCATGGGAGTGTGGTCAGTGGGTGGGCGGAGATGCAGGTCAGTTCAGATGGACAACTGAAAGCAAACCCCAGCAGGCAGCATTGAAAATGCTCAGATGAGATGAATGTGATGCGGGAATGCTCCGAGTGCGTTGGAGAGGTGCTTGCACAAGGCTCCAAAAGGTCCTGCCACACACAAACTTCTCCCTGCAGAATAACTTGTAGGCTGGCTGTGTGCAGCTGAACTGCTAGTTGGTTGGGGGAGGCGGGGGACGGGGGATGCAGTGGGAGGACTCACGAAGCCTGTCAATGAAGCTGAAAGACACCATTATATATTATTTAGTGAAAGTGAATATATTTTAAGATTGTAAAGTGACAAAATATGTTCACCCGTGCAACCAACTGTGATCGGAATTTCTTAACTTTTGAACGCCTTAGGCTTCTAGTTGCTGTCCTGACATCTGCAGCAGGGGTGGAGACAGCCTGTGCAATGGTTGGCCCTGATGCCTCTGATGACGTTGGCATGGGTCCTCTGGAGAGCCGAGGCCTTGGGGGCTCTGGCTTGCTTTGGCTGTCCTCTTGTGGTCCAGATGCTCCCTCTGTGGCGACAGAGGACGAGGTTGAGGGGGTCACAGGCAAAGGGGAATCGGAGGGAGAGGACAGCTTCTGAGATTCCTGAGTGGATGATCCAGGGGTGTCTAGCCGCCCATCCTCCTCCCTTTGGGTGCCTGAGTGCCCTGGCCTGACCCCTTGAGGGGAAAGAGTACTTGGGATGTTGAGGTGCCCTGTTTCCCTCTCGCATCACCACTGATGGAACTCACCCATGGCTACAGCGATAGAGTGCAGGTCTGCATGAATCTCCATGTTCTGTCAGACTAGGGACTCCAAGGTATCCACCATCCTCCCCATGGAGACCTCCATATGGCCATATGTGGGCACCACTTCATCAGAGAGCAGGCAGATGCACTCCTCTGGTTCACGTGCCACTCTGTTGAGGGTTTCCAACAACTGCGTGATGTTCCCCTACCTTCCACTGACTCTTCATGTTGAGTTGGAAGGCCAAATCCAGTAGTTTGTCATCTGTCTCGGACCTCATAGATGTCTCTTCCTCAGCAGTCCTCCGAGTGCCAGGGAGCTCAGCTGAACCTGCTTTCTCCTGCTACGAACGCGTGTCCACGCGGTGACCACCAGATTGTGAATCCAAGCCTGCTCTAGATCTAGGTCCTACCGAGGTGTGTGTCACTGTGCTGGTGGAGGGTGTGGGTAAGCGCTGTGATGGGTCTTCCAGGCTGCTTATTTCCAGCTCTTCAATGGAGGGGGTGTCCTCTTGGCTGGAAGTGAGGACCTGGAAGGAACTGAGGGACTGGCTGGTTGAGGGCGTCAGTCGCTTGGCAGAGCTCCCTGTGAACCAAAGTAGAGATAATTAGTGCATGGCAACAGAGTCACCCACAGTTGCGTTGAGAGAGGGATGATGTGGTGCAGGATCCTCATAAGGGTGTTCACCGCGGACCTCACCATCACTGCAGGCACGGCCCATGTCCTCAACAGTCAGCGTGATAGCACACTCCTCAAAGTGAGTGAGGGGCCTAATGTGGGCCACTCCACCCCCGGTCTGGGACCTCTCCCTGCTGTTGTGAGCCATCTTCTCCTGCATGAAAACAGATGGAGAGAGTGTGAGCAGGACACATGGCCCCACGTGGAATGTTTATGTGGCGAGCAGAGACACGGACAGGATGAGGACATGAACTCCAGAGGATATGAGCCTGATGGAGATGTGAGGGTGTGCGAGAGTTAGTGGTGTTGTCCCTTGGGGTGTGAGATCCCTGTGGGTGTGTGATGGGTTTGTCAGGGTGGGAGTTGAGAGTGATGAGAAGAGTGACTTACCCTGGCAGAATGGATGAGATCATTCAACCTCTTGCAGCACTGGGTGGCTGTCCTCTTTTGCAGGGCATTGACGCTGACCACCAGTGCCACCACCTCCAATGCTGGATTGGTGACCTTGCTTGCTGGTCTTCCCCCAGAGCAGGGGTAGAGGACATCACGGTGGGCCTTCGCTGTGTCCAAAAGGACGCATCATTAAACCGGGGATGGAGGAGGGGTGGGCTGCAGTCAACTTGTTTTTTGGGGCCATGTTTTCCGTGCAGCAGCCTTGGGCTGGAAGCACTGAGAGGTGTGCACGCGGCTGCAGTTTAAATATAGGGCCTGACACGATGAATCGGCGAGGCGATGGTGTGGTCAGCGAATGAGAGCCCACCCACCATCGAAACAGCGTGTTTCCTGGAAATGCATAATTAATGAGGCGGGATTGGGACGATACGGCGTGAAAACCCGCCATTGCGGTAAAAGGGTAAAACGTCCTTTTACCCGCCCGCAGCCGCACTTAGTGCAAATCCGGGACGATTCCGCCCAGAGAGTAAATGTGGGGCTTCTGTGTTCGTTTGGAATTAGGCAATAGTAATTGGTTAGGTGAATGGGCAGTAGATGGTGCTATTAACAAAGGGTAGGTCTCTTTCTGAGGAATGTCACGCTGGAGGCCCTAAAGCTTCAGTAGTTGCAGTCATTAGTTACCATGTCAACCAGATGCTGGTGTTCTACATTTAGTGCTCCTTTTCTTTCATCGATCCTTTTAAAAAATGAATTTTTAATGATTATCATGTACCTTAACGCTGAGCGTATCATGAAAGCCTTGTCATCCTGGCATCCCAGATAAGAATGATTAGATGCTCACATTCATGACAATAGGATTCTGAAGTAATATTCTTTCGCCTCCGCACTCCATTTGAAACTTCCACTCAGCTCCTGAAAGCGCAAGCAGAAGAAAACAAAGAGCTACACCAAAGGAAAATTATTGCATCGGAGCGATCTTTGCCCAGTACATTTGTTTAATTTTGTGGTGTGTTTTCACCGAGGCTCATGGTGAATCCTGTTATGATGGCTTGCAAGAAACAGTGTGCTTTTACTGTACTTTCCAAGGTGAATGTTCTTAATAATGCCTTGTTGAATTAAGAACTCTTTTGTCTGGTCGGTTGTTGCTTGGCTGGATTTATTTTTCACGCCAGGGCAATCTTATATAAGCTTGAGGTAATTTGTGCAGGTTCTGGAGGCTGGGCTATTTTCAGCAAATTGATTGCTCTGATTGTTCTGTGTGCCTGTGGGATATGTGATAGATGAGAGGACATCTGTGACTTGTACTTTAGCATTAAAATAGCTCCTGCAATTTTTTTAAATAAAAAGTGGTGAATTTTATTTTGAAACATATGATTAGTGAATTGACTTAAATAAACTGTAACATCAAATGCAAAAATAGATTTTAGGCCCATTTTCCCCTAACAGAAAATAATACACAATATGTTTTAAAAAAAAACATTCAAAGATATTTCCTACTTAATAATGTTCAAATGTAACATGCATTGAAGTTTCTCTGCTTTCTTCCATTTTCTTGCCTCTTTTCCCAAAGGTGTTGATTTTTATGGTAATTCCTTCCTCGTGAGACACTTTGAAGAATTTCTGTGAGAAGAAAGAACTTGATGAGGAAAGTGTTCTCTTCTTAAATGGATTAGGAACAGTTTGCTTGTTGGCTCTAAGTTGTTGGGGGATGATGCACTGTCCAACAAGGCCTAATATGGCATGAGAACTAAAGGTTACAAAACCCTTTTGCATTTCATATTCGATGACGCAAGTCAGCTGAAATGCAAACCACAGCAGATCTGCAGACTGTAACTTGCACATATATGTGAATTGGCAAATCCTAGGGAGGATTCTGGGGCTGAGCGCTACAAATGAGGTTTTATAAGACTGTTATGTTTTGGGACCGTGTCTTTAATTTAGGGTAAAATGAAGAGGGCCATGTGACCTAATCTGAGGTCGATTTAACTACAGACCTGGGCAATCTGGCCTTTAAATTAAAGGGGGGCCCTGGTTGTTTGTTGGAAGGAAGGTGGAAGGAGTTTATACTCAGAGACAATGGCAGTAGCTTCTATGTTTACAGTGGTTAGACTGATAGTCTCCTAAGTCCCAGGAGGATGTTGAGCATGTCAGGTTACAAACAGTTATTCTTTAACTGTCCACTTACTTCCAAGATATAATAGAGTTGGGGTTTGAAGAATAGCTAACCAGCATTTCTACCTGGATACAAGGCCCATGTGATTCACTCTGCCATGGAGATGGGCTTTGAGAGGGGGAGAGTCCTTAGGAAGTCACTGTGAGATCAGGTTGCAAGTTTTCCTAAATACATATTATTGAACCTCACATATATGGTAAGTCTACCAGGATCTGGAAGAAAGTGAGCAGTTAGAGGGCGAAAGTCTCTATGGTTCATCACGGAGGAATGCAGGTGGGAGCTCATACCGAAAAGACCAAATTCGTGAGGATTTGAAATGAGGCTGGAAGATTTGCCTAGCTTGCATTAGAAGAAGAATTGCCAGGAAAACACTAACCTTGAAAGACAGTTCTGGGGTTAAAAGTTACTCAGCTACAAAGGTAAAGAATGGAAGTAAACCCTCAGATGCTAAGAATCACTTTGGATGGTACAATCTAAAGTGTACCTGAAAAGTGGGTTTTCGGTTGCATTAAAAGTAAAAGGGGAAGTTCTGTTCTATAGTTTAAAGTCTAAGTTGCCTACAAAAATAGTGTTTAGTCAATGGTGCTTTTAGTCTAATTGTTACGGTGAAAGGCTTAAAATGTGAAATCTTGTCATGTTATCCTTTCAAGCTATCGACTGGAAGTTTGATTTTTTTTTAAAAGTAATCGGTCTCTATGGGAATTGTAATGCCGAGAATTTGCTTTTAAAAATGACAACATGGTCAATTTTAATTCAGGGGTGTGCTCAGGGCAGATGCGGTGTGGGGCAGGAAGGAAACTGCTGCACAGTTCACCCTGCGGCTTGGGTTGTTTTAACTCCCAGGCCTCATTTAAATGAAGCAACACTATTGGACTTCCAGAAAGCCTGATGTCTGGACACGAGCACAAGGGCACATGAGGTGCAAAAGGAATGGCCTGCAGCATGAAGATAAAATTGGGGAGGAGGATACTCTGGGGCTGTCGGTGTAGGTATGTAGAGGCATACCCAGGGGTCTCCTATTGGTGCCTGAGGAGAATTCCTTATTAGGGTGAGCACTTTACAGCCTTAACATTGACTCTAAAAATAACACACCTTAATCACAGTTCTCACTTTCTCTTGGCAGTAGCAGCAGAGGTTTGCAGGCACCCACCGATGGGTTTGCAGGCAAGGGAATCCCATAAGATTCAGTGGATGTCCTTCCCATCATTTACCTGCCCACCCCTGGCCAGGCAGCAATCTTACAGGGGACAGGCATGGCGCAGGGTGGACTGCCCACCCTTGCCTCAATTGAGGCTTCCCACCCATCTGTAATTTTTGAGTTGGCTGGAAGAGATTAGAAACAGGGAGGGAGAAGCCTGACAGGTTAGCCTGCTCAGGCCTAAGGCGGGAAGGGGAGTGGGGGGGGATGCCTCCCTACTAGGCCCTGTTTCCAGATCAGGACACCCCCCCCCCTACCACCACCAAGGTCTGACCCCACGGGCGTCCCAAACCACTAGCCTTAGAACCCGGACACCAACCCCTCACATCCCACCCCGGGGCCTGGCTGAGAGGCCCCCAGGCTTAGCAGGATCCTAGGATCCTGGCACTTTGTTCTGTGGAACTCGCAGGAGTGGCCATCAGTCCCAGTGTTGCTGCTGGGATCATGGAGCTGCTGGCTATGACAGCTCTCTCAGGCCCGACTTCCCCCTCTGATGGGTGCATTAAATGGCTGTGGGGCAGCCGTCAGGACCGTGGGTGCATTCCCCGCCAACTTTTTTGGTGGTGGGGCAGAAAACCCCACGCTCTGAAAATCTCTGCCTGAGGTATTGATAACAGGATGGGTACACCAGTGCTTTCAAGGATGGAGGGGGTGGGATCTTGTGGAGGCTATGGGGGTCTCGGCTGCTGGCCGTAGAGCCGATGAGAGCCCCTCATCGCCTCTTCCCAGGAAGTCCCGTTGCATCTTGTTCCACTCAGGCATTTGACAGACAAGCAGTAGCCCTTCCCCTGGGATCGAGGACCAGGGGGACAGAAGTCCCATTCGCTGAGCACTACCGGCCAGGAGAGGCCCGCATCTGTATTGGACAGCAGCGCCATCAGGAAGGCGGTGGCTGCTGCTGGTATGACACACACCCAAGGCTGAGGGTAGAATCGTCCCAGATTTGCACTAAGTGCGGCCGTGGGTGGGAAAAGGAACGTTTTACCCGCCGGCCTCAATGGTGGCTTTTCACGCTCCGTCCTCCCAATCCTGTCTCATTAATCATGCATTCCCAGGAAACGCGCCATTTCACCGGCGGGCGGCCTCCAAATTGCCCGCCATTCCGTCACCTCGCCACTTCCCCATGCCGGGCCCCATATTTAAAGTGCAGCTGCGCGCACCACCTCTCAGTGCTTTCAGCCCAGGACAGCTGCACAGAAGACATGCAAGGCAAGAAGACTGCAGCACCTCCCCCCCACCGATTCAATGACGCATTCCTGGAACGCCTTTTGGACGCCGTGGAGACCCGCCATGATGTCCTCTACCCCCGCTCTGGCCGCACGAGGGGCAGCAACATCACCAATCCAGCTTGGGAGGCACAGGCAGCGGTGGTCAGCGGCAATGCCCTGCAAAAATAGGACAATCACCCTGTGCCGAAACAGGATGACTAATCTCCTCCATTCCACCAGGGTAAGTCACTTTGCTCATCACTCTCAACTCACACACTCACAAACCCATCACACGTCACAGGGACCTCACTCACTGCCAGCTCAAAGGATATCACAATTCATTCTCTCACACACACCTTCATTGTTCTCATTCTGTCCATGGCACCATTCACCACCCACACATGCCAGGCAAACTTATCATCTGGCCTGGCAGGCATCCTGCTTACACTCTCTCCATCTGTATTCATGCAGGACAAGCTGCCACGACAAAAGGGTGGGGGTCACATACTGGTGGAGGAATGCCTGACATCAAGATCCTCATGGACTTTCAATATAGAGTCAAAAAAAAAGGTATGTACTGCTGCTGTGCTGACGGTGAGGTTGGTGACGCTCAACCAAGTGATGATCTAGTGCAACATCCATCAGGCAATTATACTGTTAGTGATGTGTCCTGTTTCACAGGCCACTGCCACGTACTAATTATCTCTCCTTGCTTTTGCAGGCGCATCTGGGAAACAGCCAAGGGAGTCCATGGCCCAGGTCCTTGAATCAAGCCATGAAGACACTTTAGAAGGGGAATCTGCTGAAATTCTCCACTCTCCATCAGCGCAGAGAGCACACACCTAGTTCTAGAGTAACATCGGGGTCACAATCTGGTGAGCACATCGCACTGTCTGATCCACAGGAGGTGAGGGCAGGGACTTCCCAGGCTTCCGGCACTCGGAGGACTGCTGGGGACCTGAAATCTGCTGAGTCCGAGTCAGATGACGAGCCTCTGGACTCACTCATACCTCAGTTGCTGGAGCTGTAAAGACAAGCTCGGGAACATCGGGACAGGATGTCTGCTGCACTCCTCAGATTGCAAGGCACGATGGAGGAGTCCGTCCGCCTTCAGGCTGAGGCGATAGCGCTGGCATGCCAACACACCAAGGTCAACACTAGTAGGATGGCAGCTGCCATGCAAACCTTGGTCCAGGACATTGGTCCTGCATTGCTGCGTGGGCTGAACTCCATCGCTGATGCTATAGTTGGCCTCCAACAGTGTTAACATGAGAGGGGTGTGGGGTAGCTTGATCTGATTCCAGCTACCCCTTCTCCACAAGGAGTCAGCCAGGGGCCCTTGGGCACCCAGTGGGAGGAGGATCAGCAGGTGCACATTCCGGGGCCATCCACTCAGGTGACTCCAGGAGCATCTGGCCCATTCGAATTCCCTCTTCCTGTGACCCCAGCAAATCCAGCTCCGCAGGCCAAGGAGCGTGCCACTTCCAAACAACAGGACCCCAAAAGCAAGCTAAGGCCCTCCAGGTCTCAGCCCTCCAGAGGACGCCCACCAAAGTCATCACAGACAAGGTGTCACAGTCAGCAGGCTGCCTTTAACTCTCCTGTGGATGTCTGGGGAGCACCAAGATGTACCAGCAGGGTTAGGAAGGTTAAGAAGATGTAACTCTTTCGAGTTATCAACAGTCACAGATTGTAACTCTTTTGAGTACATTCACAGTTCTTGGTTTCCGGGAGTGGACATGAACCCACAACCTTCTGGTTCAAAGGCGAGGGTGCTATGAACTGAGCCACAGCTGACACCTCTAAGAAGATGTAACTCTTTCGAGTACATTCAGTTCTTGGTTTCCAGGAGTGGGACATGAACCCACAACCTTCTGACTCAAAGGCGAGGGTGCTATGAACTGAGCCACAGCTGACACCTCCAAGAAGATGTAACTCTTTCGAGTTATCAACAGATCGCATGTAACTCTTTTGAGTACATTCACAGTGCTTGGTTTCCGGGAGTGGGACATGAACCCACAACCTTCTGACTCAAAGGCGAGGGTGCTATGAACTGAGCCACAGCTGACACCTCTAAGAAGATGTAACTCTTGTAGAGTCAAAACAATTAACTAAATTAAGAATAACAAGGGAGAAATCAAGCACAGCCCCTAAGTCAGGTCAGCTGTAAAATCAAGGAAAAACTTTAAAGGAACATTACAAACATTAAACCAAAATGTGATTAAAGGGGTCAACAAAACGCCCCAGTCCCCGCGGTGCTCACCGGGCACGGAAGGCCTCGATGGTGCCAGCAGACACCGCGTGCTCCCTCTCTAGGGACACCCGGCCGCGAACGTAGCCGCGGAAGAGGGACAAACAATCGGGCGGGACTCCCCCCTCGATTGCCCGCTGCCTGGACTTGTTAATGGCCAACCTGGCCAAGCCCAGGAGCAGGTTCACCAGGAGGTCCTCCTCCTTCCCGACCCCCTTCCGCACCGGGTGCCCATAGATCAGGAGCGTGGGACTGAAGTGCAACCAAAACAGTAACAAAAGGTTTTTTAAATAACTAAAAAGGGAGTGCAACCTACAACACTCTATACACACGTGGTCCACGGACTCCACAAGACCGCAAAAAGAGCAGGTGTCTTGGGAGTCCGTGAACCTACACATTTTATGATTATAGGGGACTGCTGCATGCAACACCCTCCAACCCAGGTCCCCGATAGAAAGAGGGAGAACACCTCCGTAGAGGGCCTCCCAACGGGGGCTTCCGCCGCCGGACGGCAACAAGGCACGCCAGGGCGTGTCCGGGTGGCGGACCAGGGCGAGAAAATGGAAGGTGTGCAGCAGCAGTCCGTACAGAAAACCCCTCCGCATCGTGCCAAATGGCACGGAGGGCATGTCCCCGAGGCGGCTCATATTATTGCAGGGCACTGGCACCCGAGGGAGGGTTCGGGGCTTGGGGCCAATGTGGAATTCCGTCCGAACAGGGGAACGTTCAGCCGGAAGATCACCGTGCATCTGGGCCACCTCGAGACCTAAAATGACTTCAGGTCCGAGCACGACCGTTCTTAGGTCTTGGATGGCATTGGCTGTGACCTGGACACTCACTGACGCGCGGCGCGCCAACTCCTGCGGGAGCATCCAGCCCAGTCCTCCGCCACCCAGCACGTCCCCGATCCTGGTCACCCCGGCAGCCACAGCCCTCCTCTCCGCCAGCCACTGAAAGGGACGGAGGGGCGGATTCCTGAGCAGTGGCTCTCTGACGATAGCCGCTACTCCTGACGGGGGAGAGCTGCGTCGCGAGGCGACCACGTTCCAGACTTTGATCAGGTCCTGGTAAAAGACGGGCAACGCCTGGAAGGAGCCACCGAGGCCCCTCTGCTCTATAAGCAGGAGCTGCACGTCATAATTCAGGCCGTGCACCTGGCGGAAGAAATACGTCGCCAGGGCACACCATCTCGGAGGAGGCTCGACGTAAAGGTATCGCTGCAGGGTCTGAAGACGGAAAGTTGCCACCTGCGTGCGTAGGCACACTAGCGCCTGACCGCCCTCCCTAAGCGGGAGACTCAGAACCTCAGCAGCGACCCAGTGCAATCTTTTGTCCCAGAAGAAGTCGACTAGCATTCTCTGGATTTTTACGACAAAGTCCGGGGGAGGGGTCAAAGTGACCAGCCGATACCACAACATGGCGGCGATCAGCTGGTTTATGACCAGAACTCGACCCCGGTAAGACAGCACTCAGAGCAGTCCTGTCCAGCGCCGCAGGCGAGCGGTGACTTTCGTCTCCAGTTCCTGCCAGTTGGCCGGCCAGGATTCCTCGGCAGGGCAGAGATGGACCCCCAGGTAGAGGATGCTGGTCCTGCTCCAGGTGAAAGGCCTGACCTCCTCGGGTAAGGAATCCATCTGTCACGGGCCGACCAGGAGTCCAGAACTTTTCTCCCAGTTGATCCTGGCAGAAGAAGCCGCAGAGTAGACCTCCTGGCACTCGCGCATCCTCCGCAGGTCAGCCGGGTCATTAAACATTAGGAGCACGTCATCGGCGTATGCCAAAAGGATCACCCCGATGCCCGGCCCGCGCAGAACCAATCCCGACAACCTCCTCCGCAAGAGGCGCAGGAAAGGCTCCACGCAAAGCAGTCACAGATTGCAACTCTTTTGAGTACAATCACAGTTCTTGGTTTTCCAGGAGTGGGACATGAACCCACAACCCTCTGATTCAAAGGCAAGGGTGCTATGAACTGAGCCACAGCTGACACCTCTAAGAAGATGTAACTCTTTCAAGTTATCAACAGATCGCATGTAACTCTTTCGAGTACATTCACAGTTCTTGGTTTCCGGGAGTGGGACATGAACCCACATCCCTCTGATTCAAAGGCGAGGGTGCTATGAACTGAGCCACAGCTGACACCTCCAAATCAGGGTTGTAACTCTTTCGAGTTATCAACAGTCACAGATTGTAACTCTTTCGAGTACATTCACAGTTCTTGGTTTCTGGGAGTGGGACATGAACCCACAACCTTCTGATTCAGAGGTGAGGGTGCTATGAACTGAGCCACAGCTGACACCTCTAAGAAGATGTAACTCTTTCGAGTACATTCACAGTTCTTGGTTTCCAGGAGTGGGACATGAACCCACAACCTTCTGACTCGAAGGCAAGGGTGCTATGAACTGAGCCACAGCTGACACCTCCAAGAAGATGTAACTCTTTTGAGTTATCAACAGATCGCATGTAACTCTTTTGAGTACATTCACAGTTCTTGGTTTCCAGGAGTGGGACATGAACCCACAACCTTCTGACTCAAAGGGGAGGGTGCTATGAACTGAGCCACAGCTGACACCTCTAAGAAGTTGTAACTCTTTCGAGTACATTCACAGTTCTTGGTTTTCCGGGAGTGGGACATGAACCCACAACCTTCTGGTTCAAAGGTGAGGGTGCTATGAACTGAGCCACAGCTGACACCTCTAAGAAGATGTAACTCTTTTGAGTACATTTACAGTTCTTGGTTTCCAGGAGGGGTACATGAACCCACAACGTTATGACTCAAAGGCGAGGGTGCTATGAATTGAGCCACAGCTGACACCTCTAAGAAGATGTAACTCTTTCGAGTTATCAACAGATCACATGTAACTCTTTCGAGTACATTCACAGTTCTTGGTTTCCGGGAGTGGGACATGAACCCACAACCTTCTGACTTAAAGGCGAGGGTGCTATGAACTGAGCCACAGCTGACACCTCCAAGAAGATGTAACTCTTTCGAGTACATTCACAGTTCTTGGTTTCCAGGAGCGGGACATGAACCCACAACCTTCTGACTCAAAGGCGAGGATGCTATAAACTGAGCCACAGCTGACACCTCTAAGAAGATGTAACTCTTTTGAGTCAAAACAATAAACTAAATTAACAATAACAAGGGAGAAATTAAGCACAGCCCCTAAGTCAGGTCAGCTGTAAAACCAATGACAAAGTTTAAAGGAAACTTACAAACATTAAACCAAAACGTGATTAAAGGGGTCAACAAAACACCCCAGTCCCCGTGGTGCCCACCGGGCATGGAAGGCCTCGATGGTGCCGGCAGACACCGCGTGCTCCCTTTCCAGGGACATCTGGCCGTGAACGTAGCCGCGGAAGAGGGACAAACAATCGGGCGGGACTCCCCCGTCGATCGCCCGCTGCCTGGACCTGTTGATGGCCAACTTGGCCAGGCCCAGGAGCAGGTTCACGAGGAGGTCCTCCTCCTTTCCGACCCCCTTCCGCACCGGGTGTCCGTAGATCAGGAGCGTGGGACTGAAGTGCAAACAAAATAGTAGCAAAAGATTTTTTAAATAACTAAAAAGGGAGTGCAGCCTAAGACACCCTATATACACGTGGTCCACGGACTCCACAAGACCGCAAAAAGGGCAGGTGTCTTGGGAGTCCGTGAACCTAAACATTTTCCTATTGTAGGGGACTGCTGCATGCAACACCCTCCAACCCAGGTTCCCGATAGAAAGAGGGAGAACACCTCTGTAGAGGGCCTCCCATCGGGGGCCTCCGCCGCCGGACGGCAACAAGGCACTCCAGGGCGTGTCCGAGCGGCGGACCAGGGTGAGAAGCAGCAGCAGTCCGTACAGAAAACCCCTCCGCACCATGCCAAATGGCATGGAGGGCATGTCCCCGAGGCGGCTCATATTATTGCGGGGCACCGGCACCCGAGGGAGAGTTCGGCGCTTGGGGCCAATGTGGAATTCTGTCCAAACAGGGGAATGTTCAGCCGGAAGATCACCGCGCACCTGGGCCACCTCGAGACCTAAAATGACATCGGGTCCGAGCACGACCGTCCTTAGGTCTTGGATGGCATCGGCTGTGACCTGGACACTCACTGACGCGCGGCGCGCCAACTCCTGCGGGAGCATCCAGCCCAGTCCTCCACCACCCAGCACATCCCCGATCCTGGTCACCCCAGCAGCCACAGCCCTCCTCTCCGCCAGCCACTGAAAGGGACGGAGGGGCGGATTCCTGAGCAGTGGCTCTCTGACGATAGCCGCTACTCCTGACGGGGGAGAGCTGCGTCGTGTGGCGACCACGTTCCAGACTTTTATCAGGTCCTGGTAAAAGGCAGGCAACACCTGGAAGGAGCCGAGGCCCCTCTGATCTACAAACAGGAGCTGCACGTCATAATTCAGGCCGTGCACCTGGCGGAAGAAATACGTCGCCAGGGCACACCATCTTGGAGGAGGCTCGACGTAAAGGTATCGCTGCAGGGTCCGAAGACGGAAAGTCGCCACCTGCGTGCGTAGGCACACCAGCGCCTGACCGCCCTCCCTAAGCGGGAGACTCAGAACCTCAGCAGTGACCCAGTGCAATCTTTTGTCCCAGAAGAAGTCGACTAGCATTCTCTGGATTTTCACGACAAAGTCCGGGGGAGGGGTCAAAGTGACCAGCCGATGCCACAACATGGCGGCGATCAGCTGGTTTATGACCAGAACTCGACCCCAGTAAGACAGCACTCGGAGCAGTCCTGTCCAGCGCCGCAGGCGAGCGGTGACTTTCGTCTCCAGTTCCTGCCAGTTGGCCGGCCAGGATTCCTTGGCAGGGCAGAGATCAGAGATGGACCCCCAGGTAGAGGATGCTGGTCCCGCTCCAGGTGAAAGGCCTGAGCTCCTCGGGTAGGGGATCCATCTGCCACGGGCCGACCAGGAGTCCAGAACATTTCTCCCAGTTGATCCTGGCAGAAGAAGCCGCAGAGTAGACCTCCTGGCACTCGCGCATCCTCCGCAGGTCAGCCGGGTCACTAAACATTAGGAGCACGTCATCAGCGTATGCCGAAAGGACCATCCCGATGCCCGGCCCGCGCAGAACCAATCCCGACAACCTCCTCCGCAAGAGGCGCAGGAAAGGCTCCACGCAAAGCAGTCACAGATTGCAACTCTTTTGAGTACAATCACAGTTCTTGGTTTTCCGGGAGTGGGACATGAACCCACAACCCTCTGATTCAAAGGCAAGGGTGCTATGAACTGAGCCACAGCTGACACCTCTAAGAAGATGTAACTCTTTCGAGTTATCAACAGATCGCATGTAACTCTTTTGAGTACATTCACAGTTCTTGGTTTCCAGGAGTGGGACATGAACCCACAACCTTCTGACTCAAAGGCGAGGGTGCTATGAACTGAGCCACAGCTGACACCTCTAAGAAGATGTAGTTGCACAGCCTGGACGCGGTGTTAATCACTTGTACATGATGTTCACTATTGTAAATAAACTCCCAAGAATGTCTCCCTGCCTGTGGCTCCTTGTTCTGATGAGCAGTGTTTGTGTCGCTCAGATATGAAACCTCTGTCCCTGCACAAGGTAAAGACAGGTGTCTCAGTCCAGAGCCTCTTCCCTGTGCTTTGTGCAGCCTTCCCAGCACACTGATGGTGCGCCTTCACCGTCACTGGTCACATCAGTTATGCCTGCACCTCGATGGGGTTTATCATCACTGCCAGGATGTCCTGGGCCGGCGGCACAGAGTCCGTCATTCTCTCTGTCTGCTCCCAGCACCTTTGAGGTGTGGCTGGCCCCCCATCTCATCAACATCTGTGCCCGGTGACAGTGTAGTCCTGAAGGGTTCAGCTCACGATGGGTGCCATAGGATCAGAAGAAGTTCAAGTTTTCCCACTGCATCTCTATGGTATGACCCTGTTCACAGACAGCAAGTGACCTGCCATCAGCCAGACAGGAGTCAGACATTCACATAAGCTCTGTGAGGATCTATGGTGTATCCCCACTGCACATCGTCATCATCCTCCTGAAATGAAGGCACCCGCTGCGTCTCCGTGACAGGAGCCTTATCACAGAGGGTATGTGCGCTGCCATCAGCCAGATAGGAGTCAAATGTTTACAGGTGCAATTTGAGGATCTATGGTGTCTCCTCACTGCAAGTCATCATCATCCTCCACAAATCTAGCAGCTATGAGAGACTCCCGGGTGTGCCTGCCTCGCCTGGCCAGTGCGATGGCCTCATCGCTGTCATCCTCACCTTCAAGGACCTCCTCACCCTCATCCCTGTCGACGTCCTGCTCATCAGAGGAGACTTGCAGCTCCTTCATCTCCTCCTCAGCCAGCTCCTCTCCCTGTTGCAGCACCAAGTTGTGAAGGGCACAGCAGGGAACGACGATGCATGACACTCTGTGTGGACTGTATTGCAGGGTCCCACCAGACCGGTCCAGGCACAGGAACCTCATTTTCAACATTCCGATGCTTTGCTCCACCAAAGTGCGAGCTCGAGCTTGAGACTCGTACCTTCTCTCTGCTGTAGTCTGAGGCCGCTGCACGGGTGTCATTAGCCACATCCTCTGCGGGTAGCCCTTGGCCCCAAGGAGCTAACTCTGCAGCCTCTGAGGGCACTGGAAGATGTCAGGGATCTGAGACCACTGAGAATGTAGGAATCGTGGACAATCCCTGGGAACTGTGCATAGACGTGCAGGATGCGCTTGTGGTGGTCGCACACCAGCTGAGCATTTAGTGACTGGAAGCCCTTGCGGTTGATGTGGTTGACCGCTTGTTGCCACAGAGATCTGAGCACCACATGAGTGCAGTCGATGGCACCCTGCACCTGTGGAAAACTTAACATCTGGGCAAATCCCAGCGCTCTTGCTTCCTGGCTTTCCTGACCCCAGGCGAAATGCACAAAGTTGTGTGCTTTCGCTAGGATGGCATTCATGACCTCATGGTTACATTTGTGCGTGGAGGCTTGCGATATCCCACAGAGATCACCTGTGGATCCCTGAAAGGAGCCACTGGCATAAGAAATGGGTGCTGCAGTCACTTTCACGGCCACTGGCAATGGATGCCCTCCATGCCTCCGCGGCATCAAACCCTGAAGCAGGTGGCAGATGTGACCGACAAGTTCCCTGGACATGCGCAGTCTTCGGCGACACTGGTTCTCGGTCACCTGCAGGAATGACAAGCGCCATCTCTAGACCCTGTGTCTAGCTGAGCGTCGATCAGCGATGGCTCTCTGTGGCCCTTCAGCGGCAGGAGCCCCTTCTTCCAGAGGGTGCTGCTCCCCACTCTGCACAGCCAGGTGCCTCTGTCGCTCTCTTGTCCTTCATCTCTGCTCTCTGTAAGCCATGAGGCATACAGTTAGGTCACCAGGCACCATGATCCTGATGTACACCTCCTACAGGATGAAAGAGAGAGATGCGTGGGTTAACATGGGTGTACTAAGAACCTCTCTTGGTTAATTCTGAAGGCCCCTTAACATATCTCAGAGCCTGCTGGCCACCACATGGATGGCCAGAGTTTAGTGCACGGCATGGCTGCTTGAAACCCCCCCTCCTCTGCCCCATTCCACCTGACCGATTGGCGGCAGCTTTGCCCATTGGACTGCATGCTGTATTCTCAGCTCAGGTGCAGGCATTCTCCTAACACACACTGCAAGCTTGAACCATGGGGGAGACTGGTCCAAACCTGAATGGTGACATTGCAAGGGGTCGTGAGCTGTACAACTTGCCCAGTTGTCCAATTGTTCTGCCGACAACTAAAACACTCATTAGTTTGCAGTCTATGCTTGAGGGGTGAAAAGCTCTGGAGCATTTGATGGCACTTTCAAGCCTTTGCATTGCTTGAATGGGCAGATAAGCTAGAGGCCCAACTCCAAGCCTGCCAATGTGGCTGTACTGAACTGTCTCAGCTGTGGAGGAATGGTCATTTTATACAAGCTTTCCTGAATGTGTAGCTGCTTCCCTCCCGCCCCCACCCCAAGACATGCTTGTGCACTACCATCAACCGGAGTGCAGCCCTTACCCCAACATGCACTGTTAACCAGCTGGGAAAATGTGGCTTGCCTGTGCCCACACTTGAATGCGCAGTGCCTCAGCCTTGAGGCCCAACAGGCGCCCCTCGTGAGTGCTGCCGCAATGTTACTGTGCACTCATCTCCGAGTTCCCCTCGAAGTGCAGCCCGCCGGGCACACGCCTTATAAATGCTGTTGTGAAATACATCAGTGTGCATGCTCGGATGATCCAGCATGAGGGTATGATTGTTGTGAGCTGGGCTTATGCAGATGTATTACAATGGAGTTCCCGATATGCAGCAGCGGGAAACGTGGCCCGCCATTGACGGATGGAGCGGATGATTGCAAACTGTTTTCACGATGTAGTGGAACCAATTTTTGGCCTTCCAGGCATATTGTCCGCTCATGCCCGCCATGACACCTGGCGCCAGCGGGCATGCAAAATTCTGCCCTGTGAGAATGGATGTTTTTAAAAGTACTTTTAGGGAATATTGTGTTATTCTATGAAGAAGGGTGTGTGTGTGTGTGTGTAAATTATTTGCTTAAGCTGGGGAAAAGTTACTAGGGACAGGTTGTCTGGGTGGTTTAAGACATGAAAGGATAGATGCGTTAGGTGTGCATTTGTAATGAGATATTGTGGTGGGTTTGAGGTACAAGTAAATAGGTTGGATCTAGCACTTGCATTTTTAGATCGGTTGAGAGTTCGTTTGAATATCAAAGGGAAGTCAGAGGCAACAAGAAACATTTTTGCATCTTACAGGAGTTCCATGGATAAACAGAAAAGGGTATATTACATTTTATTGACCTGAAAGCAGAGGCAAAATAGAAACATGTAAGATTTTATTTCTGGAAGGATTTAAGTTTCGAAGTGGTGTGAGAACAATGGGACTTGAAAAGAAAGGGGAAAATGTTATTTTAGAGTTTTGTGGAGAGCTTTGTTGTTGGCTGTTGGTGGTTGGCTATTGGCTGTGTGAGGAAGATCTCTTGGAAACAGCTCTAGGCTTGGGAGAAAGATGCACTTTGAATCAACCATCCAGCCAAGCCAGAAAAGCCTTGGGCTGGAAAAAGCGGTCTTGTTCTGGAGTCTTGGATTTCCAGAGCAGAGTGGAAGAGAGTTTAAAAGTCATGTGGTATGCCTTTAGAAATGCTACAGCAGTTTGCCTTGGGTAATATTACTGGATTTTATAGTTAAACATCTATAAGACACTGGTTTGGTTAGTTTAGCAATTAACATCTTCTGTGGTAGTAACAGCCCTTAGTATTGTCACTGGATCCCCAGGCCACAGGTGAGCGATGGTTGGGTTGGGGGGTTGGGGGTGGCTGCAGGGTGGGGGCCAAGAGGGAGGGGCGTGGGTATCAGGGGCAGCAAGGGCAGGAGTTGGCTTTAAATGGGCCACCTCCTTCCTGATCCCACGCCCTTCAATCAGGTGCTGAGTGTCTTTGAACGAGGAACCCCCAGGAGCCCGCTCATTTACTTGTGCTCCCTGCATGGTGAGCCCCTCGCTTGCCACTGGGTTATTACCAGTGGCGGTGGGTAAGGCTCTTAAGTGGGCATTAAATGATCACTTAAGGATCCTCAGTTGGTGGTGGGGAAGGAAGGCTGTCCACTGGCCTTCCTGCCAGGACTTAGTTGGGATGGAGACTGACTAAGTGCCCTCACAGTCACCGAACTCGCCACAGGGGAGGGCTTAAGATTCTGCCATCAGTATACAGGCAGCTAGGTAGTCTGCACCCTTGGGATTTCCTGCTTCTTTTCTTCTCTCAAATTCCTAGCTGACTGAAGTCAGCTTCTCCTCAGCCAATTACCCTCTCCGTGCCTTTCCCTCATGCTATTCTGCTGCGAAGAGACATCTTTTATTTCTCCAATTTCTCTTTCTATTGTTTCTTTTGGTCATGAATCATTAATCAACTAATCACAGATCTCTTGATGCCCCCGGCTGTTTCTTCTTACAAGCTTTTCATTTGTAATGTCTCATGGTTCTGACAAAAGACGAAGGTGAAATGTTATCTTCACTTTGATAGACAATGCCTGACCTGCTGGGTGTTTCCAGCATTTTCTGTTTTGCTTCAGTTTTCAAGCATCTGCAATGATTTGGTTCCTGGGATGAAAGTTGCCAGGAACCTTCAACAACCTCCTCACTATATCTTCTCTTGTAATTTATAAGTTTTCAGTACAGTCAACCCCCAACTCTGGCATTTCAGGTGCCGGGTACATTGGTAGTGGTTTTGCTGCCGGGCAAGTAATACACAGGCTTAAACTACAATCCAGAGAATTTGAGAATTGGAGCTTAGTTAAAAAAAATCAGGTTAATGATGACAACTTTAAAAAACAATATGATGTTCATAAAAGTAACGGAGACCAGGATTTTATGGGGGGCATTGAGGTCCCAATTTACTGGCTGAAAAGTTGGGGCAACCCCACTTCTGCTGGCTCAGGAAGCCACGACTGGATTTTACATTGATCAGGCAATTAATTGACCACAGTTGTGACTTCTGTCTGTAGAAGGCAAGGTGTCCCGCCTCCAAGAGTTGCTGGCCAATCAGAGGGCCAGCAGCTCTTCACTTCCAGCAGCGCCACTGGGAACGTTGGCTGCAGCTGGGACTGCAGGAGGCCCTGGTTCAGCAGCCATTGAGGTGGCCCGGAGTGCAGGTAAGTGGGGTTGGGAATTGTCAAGGTTAATCAGACAGGCCCCGGTGTTTGGTGGGTTGGGGAGTGGGGGGGGGACGATCATGAGAACAGGGTGATCTTCCATTAGCACATTCTGCTGGGGAGGGGGGTGTCCACCGTGGGCCACAGTGTGTCTGATTAGGAGGGGCCACCACCCTGAGACTGCAAGGAGACCACCACCTTGTACCAGCCAGACTCCCCACATCGCAAAATGCCTATCTGTCGCTGGTAAAATCCCAGTGGTGGTGGGAAGGCAACACTGTCATCCCAGCTGATTCTATGCCCCCTCCAGCTCCCAGTCTACTCCGGGGGAGAGGGGAAAGGTGTGGTGCAGAGGGGTGGAAATAAAATCCTGGCTCATGAAACTGCTAAATTGTTGTAAAAACCCAACTGGTTCATCTAAGTTCTCTCAGGAAGGAAATGCACTATTCTTACAGAACCAGCCTGGTTGATTCTGAACTGGTCTCTCAAGTGGCCTAGGGAGCCATTCGGTTGTCTCAAACCTTTCAAGAAGTCAGCCCACTTCACCTTCTTAGGGCTACTAGGGATGGGTAATAAATGCTGGCCTTGCCAGCAACCTCTACATCTTGAGAATCGATCATTAAGAAGTTCATAGCTGGGCACTTGGAAAAACTCAAGTTAATCGGGAAGAGCCAGTATGGTTTTCTGAAAGGGAAATCATGCTTAACCAATTTATTGGAGTTCTTTGATGGAGTAACATACACTGGATAAAGGGGACCCTGTACTTGGATTTCCAGAAGGCATTTGATAAGGTGCCACCTCAAAGGTTATTGCAGAAAATAAAAGATTATGGTGTGGGGGATAACATATTAGCATGGATCGAAGATTGGCTACTGGCAAAAAAAAAGAGGATGCATAAATGGGTCTTTTCCTAAAAGGCAGGAGTCCTGCACAGGGCTGTGCCGGGGCCTCAACTTTTTACAATTTATATCAATGACTTTGATGAGAGGAGCAAAGACATGGTAGCTAAATTTTCAGATGGGTAGGAAAGTATGTTGTGAAGAGGACATAAGAAAGTTGCAGACGGATATAGATACGTTGAGTGTGTGGGCTATAATCTGGCAGATGGATGATAATGTGGGAAAATGTGAAGTTGTTCACTTTGTCAGGAAGAATAAAAAGGCACAGTATTACTTAAATGAAGAATGGTTGCAGAATTCCGAGGTGCAGAGGGATCTAGGTGTTCTCGCGCATGAGTCACAAAACGTTAGTATGCAGGTACAGCAAGTAATTAAGGAGGCTAATGGAATGTTATCCTTTAATACAAGAGGAATTGAACATGAAAGTAAGGATATTATGCTTCAGTTATACAGGGCATTGGTGAAACTGCACCTCGAATGCTGTGTGCAGTTTTGTCCTTATTTAAGGAAGGATGTAAATGCATTGGAGGCGGTTCAGACGAGGTTTACTAGATTGATACCTGGAATGAGCGGGTTGCCTTATGAGGAAAGGTTGGACAGACTGAACTTGTTTCCACTGGAGTTTAGAAGGGTGAGGGGTTACTTGATTGAAGTGTATTAGATACTGAACAATCTTGACAAAGTGGATGTGGAAAGGATGTTTCCTCCTGTGGGTGAGTCCAGAACTAGGGGGCACTGTTTTAAAATTAGGGGTCGCCATTTTAGGACAGAGATGTGGAGAAACCTTTTCTCTTGTGCGACTTTGAAACTCCCTGCCTCAGAAGGTGGTGGAGGCGGGGTCATTGAATATCTTTAAGGCAGGGTAGATAGATTCTTGTTAGGCAAGAGAATCAAAGGTTATCAGTGGAATTTAAAACACATACGGATCAGCCATTATCTTATTGAATGGTGGAGCGGGCTCGAGGGGTTGAATGGCCTACTTCTGCTCCTATTTCGTATATTCATATGTTCATGAGAATGATTACAAGAAATTCTCTCTCCTGTGCCCACCATCCTCCCACCCCACATTTCTTTGTGAGCACTGTTGAAAAATAACAGTTATCTTTTTGAGAGCAGTTCCTCTAATATTTAGATAGCATATTCCAATTGCTTTCCTTTTAGTGGGCTAATCCCTTTGCACCCTTTATATACTCCTGATATACTGGAAGAATAATTTATTGTTCTTTATCCGCTACATTTTCCTTTTGATTCCTCATTGCAGCCCTTATAGCTTTCTTGGCATCCTCAGCCCATCTGTATATCCTATTCCTTTCTTGAATATTTAAAAATGTTGTCT
Source organism: Cetorhinus maximus (assembly GCF_964194155.1). NCBI lineage: Eukaryota > Metazoa > Chordata > Chondrichthyes > Lamniformes > Cetorhinidae > Cetorhinus > Cetorhinus maximus. The sequence goes on along the minus strand of NC_135885.1, from coordinate 21,800,743 downwards.
GCTTTCTCTTGCTCCCTAATGCCTTTCAAAAGTGTGGTAGGAAGCCAAATTGGTCCTACTATCTTAATATATCCTGACCCATTTCAGGGATGAATTGTTTATTCATGGTAAAAATAATCCCTTTGAAAATCTTCCTGTTTCCTTTCACATCTTTTCCTTTCAGTATTGCTTCCCATTTTATCATTGCCATACATTAAAGTCAGTTGTTTAAAATGTAATTTGTTTTAAAATTGACTTCATGTTGTTTCTACCCTCAGGTCGACATGTCAGAATATTATGGTCACTAGATCACTTAATTTACCAGTGGAACTAAATCTAATATTACGTTACCCCTTGTGGGTTCCTTCACATATTGTTTTAGAAATGAATCCCTCGCAATTCTGATAAATTACCACTTTAGAACTGTACTCTCCAGTCATTATGAGGAAGATTGAAATCCCCCAGGATTGCAACTGAAAACTTGGCATTTATCACTCCTAATGTCTCCCACCAAACTGCATCAATCTCCATTTGACTACTTGGTGGTCTGTAGCATATTCCTATTGCAGTACCCACCACTTAAAAGGTCCACGTTTCAAATAGTCAGCGACTTATTTTGGACAAAAAGCAATAAGCGTCAGCAACTTGCATTAATGCCAATTTCAAAGTTACTGGTTACGGCATCTCAGGTGCCCTGTTTATTTTGGGCAGAAGCAACTGCGCTTACACAACAGTCTGCAGGCCTCACTACCTTTAGGCTTCCAATGCTTGTACAATTTAAAATGCAGAGTTAGTATTGTTAATAGTATGTTAATTATAATGTTAAGATACACAGGTGAAGGGCATTGTTTAATTAAGTACTTTGAGCACATATAAATAGGGGGCAGGGGAGGTCTTGTGGAGCAGTGGGTAGCATCCCCATGTCTGGCCCAGAAGCTCCAGGTTCAAGTCCCCACTAGGACTTGTTGGCCACAGAAGGAGCTGATAACCAATCCCTGGGAATCCTTCCATCAGTTCCCCAAAGGGGGAAAAATATGTTTAGGTTAGCTTTAGAAAATCTAATATTCAGTGCAGATTATACAATGAGTACATCTTTAGGTATTGTGCTGAAATATCATGTGCAATTTATTTTACTAAAAGAGTATAAATAGGGGACAGACGTCGCCTGAACTGACCCCCGATCGGACAGAATTTCACATTGGCCCTGCACCCTGACACCTCTCTCAGGAGCCGCTGCCCCATAATATGAGCCATCTCGCGGCAATTCCCTCTGTGCTTTTCCTTTCGGCACGGAGGGGTTTCCTCTATGGCCTGCTGCTGCACACCCTCCACTTCCTTGCCTTCCTCCACCATCAGGATATGCTGTGGCATGCTGTTCTACTCTCTGGCAGTGGGGGGAGGTCCCCAGTTCCCCACCAGGGTGGGAATCCTCCCTTTCTCCATTGAGGACCTGGCGTGGATGGTGTTGCATGCAGCATTGCCATGCAATCGTAGGTTAAGGTGGTTCACGGGCTCCCAGGCCGCATGCATTTTCTGCGGCCAAGGGGAGTCCGTGTTCCACATGTGTGCAAATTGCCTGAGGTTGCAGCCCCTCTTTCATTATTCGAAGGGGCTGCTCCTCAATGTTTGCTTGCACTTCAGCTCCACACTCGTGATCCTTTGTCACCCGGTGCAGGGGTGGGTGGACGGGGTGGGGGGTGCGGGGAGGGAGGAGGACCTCCTCATAAGCCTGCTCCTGGACCTGGCCAAGGCGGCCATCAACAGGTCCAGGCAGTGAGCAGTCGAGGGGGTCATCCAGCCAAACTATCTGCCCCTCTACCGCAGCGATGTTCACGGCCGGGTGGCCCTGGAGAGGGAGCACGCGGTGTCGGCCAGTACACTAAAGGCCTTCCACGATCAGTGGGCACCACGGGGGCTGGGGTGCATCATCACCCCTGGATATGACATTTTGATTTGGTTTTGTTAGTTCCCTTTCACATTTTTGTTTTAGTTACAGTGTCCCACCAAGGGCTATCACCCCCTTTGATTTATTGATTATTGGTTTAATTTATTGATTTTGTTTCTCAAAAAGAGGCAATAAATAGGGGACAGGGGAGGTCTTGTGGCATAGTGAGTAGTGTCCCTACTTCTGACCCAGAAACTCCATGTTTAAGTCCCCACTAGGACTTTTTGGCCACAGAAGGAGCTGATAACCAACCCTTGGGAATCCTTCCACCTGCTCCCCAAAGGGGGAAAAGTGTGTGTGAAGGTTAGCTTTAAAAAATTTAATATTCAGTGCAGATTACACAATGAGTACATCATTAGATATTGTGTTGAAATATCATGTGCAATTTATTTTACTAAAAGAGTATAAATAGGGGATGGATTTCTGCCCGAACTGACGCTCGATTGGACAGAATTTCACATTGATCCTGCGTCCTGACACCTCCCTTGGGAGCCACAACCCCACAATGTGAGCAGGGCCGTGCAACCATATGTTAAGGTGGCTCATGGACTCCCAGGCCACATGTGTTTTCTGCGGCCAAGGAGAGTCCGTGTTCCACATGCGCGTATGTTGACTGAGTTGTAGTCCCTTGTTAGTTATTTAAAGGGGCTGCTCCTCAATTTCTGGTTGCACTTCAGCCCCATCCTCCTGATCTTTGGCCACATGGTGAGGAGAGCAGGGTGGAGGGAAGAGGACCTCCTCATGGGTCTGCTCCTGGGCCTGGCCAAAGCTCTAGGCAGTGGGCTGTCATGGGGGGTGGGTTGTGGCAAGGTGTTGTTAGATCTGAGTATATGCCCCTACTCAATGACTACATTCATGCCCTGTGTGTCCCTAGAGAGGAAGCACACTGTGTGGTCTTCCACAACCAGTGGATGTGCTGGGGCTGGAGTGTATCATCAGCCCCAGAAACATTTTAATTTGATTTGTTAAGTTTGCTTTAAAGTTTTGTCTTTTTGTTTCTGTGCCTCTTTAAGGGGTTGGCAATTAGTTAATTATTTTTTTTAAAGTATAGATAGGGGATAGCTAGGACACTGAGGCTGGGTGGGGTGTAGAGACTGAACAAAGTCAATGAGCACTCTCAGTAAAGAAAAGCTCTGTGTCTCAGTTTTGACTTCAGCAACAGGCATGGATTCTATTAACAGGTATCACAGAAAAACATTCCAAAGCCGCATCCGCAAGACAGGAGACAGTAGTAAAAAGACAGGAGACAGTAGGAAGGAGTGAATGACAGCAATTCCATTGAGTGGTGGTGTTGTAACCTGGTTGGTGGATCTTCAGCAGTTTCTCGATACCTGAAAGCTTAAAGGAGATCGCTGCCACTGACTGTCTGCTGCCCACCTAGTACTGTGTGTGATATGAAATTTGAACTTTGAATCTTTGTTGCCATTTCCTTACTTTTTAAATTTTATTAATGCTTCCATGTTATACTGTCCATTGTGTATAGCTGGCAAAGGGCTTTCACACAAATGCACACTTGATAAGAAGTAGGGACTGTACTAACTTTTTAACTTTACTTTCCTTTGATTCTATCCAAAATGACTGAGTGCAATTTTCATGCTATTCTAACAAGTCTGCTTCACACAATAATGCTACCCCAACTCCTGCCTTACCTTTCTAATCTCCCTCAAAACCCTGTCAGTATTTCCCCAATCATCAATTGATTTCAACCAGGTTTCAAGCATGACTTCCAACATCAATTTCCTTGTTAGGACTCACATTGTATTCCTTATATTCCTTGTAGTCATATAAATTAATTTCAGGTTATCCTTTTATATCCTTACTCTCTCTTGCCTAATTATGCTAAGCCTACAGTCTGTTCTGATTCTCCTCCTCCACCATATTAGTTTAAATTCACTACCATAGCTTTATCGGTCTCTTCTGTCGCACCATTCACGTGATGTCTGTCTCTTCTGAAGAGTGGCCCTTGTCCCAGAACTGGACCCATTGTCCTAGGAATCTGACTCACTCCTCTATATACCACCTTTCAAGCCAGCCATTAATGCTTCTAATTGATCTTCGCCTAAAGTGCCCAGTGCTTGGCACTGGTAGTAATCCTGAGATTACTACCTTTGAGGTCTTGCTCCTGACTTGTTTATTAGCTTCCACATGGTCTCCATAATGTCCTTTCCTATGTTATTGCTTCCTGCATGGACAATGGCTTCCAGCTCTTGCTCGCATTCCAAAAAAGGTTTTACCCCACTCTGTTAGGTCCTTCACCCTGGCACCAGGCAGGCAACAGAACACTTAAGACTCGTGGTTATAGCGTGAAAATGGCTGTTGTAATAAAAAATAAAATCCATTTCAAGGTTTTTACCCTTTGAAGAATGTTATTTGCCTGAGCTTCTCCCCATGGCTAAGGCAGGAACTGGTACTTACCAAAAAGGAAATAAATTTTTTTCCCCCAGCTCTAGGAATCAACTTGCATAGAAATGCAGTCATTATAGGACTATCAATGCAGGAATTCAGGGCCGAAAGCGTTAAATACCCGAAAATATCAGGCAACTTAAAACTTTAAAAAAATGCAGAGTAGACAAAAACATGAGCTAAAAAATCAATCCCACACTAAGTTCATTGTACATTTACTTAATGGCTTTGTGTGCATTCCAACGCAACGATTATACATCAAGCATGGAAAATGTACAGAAATGTGGTAGCTGGTGAATAAAATACAATGAAGATCTAAAAATAAAAATCACATGCATGCATAAAGGCTAATTCAGTCATGCATGGCCTATTCTGGTGCCAGAGGGGCAATAAAAACCCAGTATTATATTTTTGTTGCTATGAACTTGGGTGGCTTGAGATAATTTGTGAAGGCTTCCATTTCTATCGCTGTGAAGTACTGAACGCACACAATTTTGAAGCACTATTTGTTTGAATGACTGCTGTGAATGACATGAAGTAAAAGGCCAGAGTTTAACAAACTAAGATGCCTTCAGATTGTGTTTTATGATTGAGGCAACTGTTACCCTTGGGTAGCCTAGTGTTAAAGATCAGTAGTAGAATATCTGGAACTAAATTGGTAGTAGTTCAAACATGCTCTGGTCCTTTGGGGGCAGTGGAGGACTGTTTTGTTAAAGTAAAGATCAGATTACAAATCTTTTAGATTATTCCACAAAATTTCAAACTGGGACCCAGAAGTCATCAGATTTCTGAATTTGTTGATTTGTAGCATGCTATAAAGAAAGACTTGCATTTACATAGTGCTTTACACAACCTCCAGATGGCTCAACGCACTTTACAGCCAATGAAGTGCTCTTCGGAGTGTAGTCACTGTTGTAATTTCTAGTAAAGTCCCTGCAATGAGAATAGTAGACCTGATTTTAATGTAATGCAAGTGGTGGGTGTGGGGCCAGGCAGGAAGAGTGTCAGGCTTAAAGCGAGGCTGCATTCTGCTTGCATTTCTTGCTGTACAACTCTATTTGATTTGTCTGGGTGCAAGCCAGAGGGTATGTCATATAAATATGCTCAAAAAGCACTTTGATAGGGAGGATAACCAAAAAGAAGAAATATTGGTTGTGATGAATCAGGAAAAGGAAGTAGGGACGGAAAATTCTGAGACTGAATTTCCTTGAATTTAATTTGACAATGATAGTGTTTAAAAATTTGAATGAAGTACTGAGTTACCTTCCAGATAAGAATCAAAGTGACTCAACAGAGCTATTGCAGTCACATAGAAGTATCTGTGGTGATAAATTGGGAAAAACAAAAGTAGCTGTACATGATGTAGATGTGGGGAATTCTGTTCCAATCAAGCAACATCCTTATAGGTTGAATCCAGTAAAGTTAGCAGAAGTGCAAAAAGAAATTGAATTTATGCTCAAGAATGGCATTATTGAGTTGAGTTGCATTAATTTGCGTTCACCTATTGTGATGCTTGGTACCAAAGCTGGATGGAACACAAAGACTTTGTGGATAATCGAAAAGTGAATGCAGTGATGGAAGTGGATTCTTACCCTAGTACACGTTTGGAAGACTGCATTGAGAAAGTGGGGCAATCAAAGCTCATTACAAAAATTGACTTGCTGAAAGGATATTGGCAAATACGTCTATTGGGAGGGTGAAAGAGGTTTTAACTTTTGTAACACCAGATGAGTTCTATCAGTTCAAGGACATGCTGTTTGGTATGAAAAATGTACCAGCAACCTTCCAGAGACTAACGAGAAAGGTTTTTGCTTGATTGAGTCACTGTGCTGTGTAAATTGATGATTTGGTGGTATTGGGATGGCGGGACTGACATATGAGGAGAGATTGAGTCGGTTAGGATTATATTCGCTGAAGTTCAGAAGAATGAGGGGTTATCTCATAGAAACCTATAAAATTTTAACAGGACTAGACAGGGTAGATGCAGGAAGGATGTTCCCGATGGTGGGGGAGTCCAGAACCAGGGGTCACAATCTGAGGATACGGGGTAGACCATTTAGCACTGAGATGAGGAGAAATTTCTTCCCCCAGAGAGTGGTGAGCATGGGGAATTCGCTACCACAGAAAGTAGTTGAGGCCAAAACATTGTGTGTTTTCAAGAAGGAGTTAGATATAGCTATTGGGGCGAAAGGAATCAAAGGATATGGGGAGAAAGCGGGAGCAGGCTATTGAGTTAGATGATCAGCCATGATCATAATGAATGGTGGAGCAGGCTTGAAGGGCCGAATGGCCTACTCCTGCTCCTATTTTCTATGTTTCTATGTTTCTAACATCTCTCTTTTTCATTACAAGCACCCTCACCTCTTCCCTTCATCTCCTCACAATGCTCACTGACACCATTTTCTTCTCAAATGCTAGTGCCTTGCACATGCCCCGCCTCCTTGTACCACTCCTTCCTCAATTCCCATTACACAAAATTCCCTATACATTCATCGCACCATCATCCCTCATTCTCTCTTGCCTCTTCTTCATCTCTCGACCAAGAACCTCACTTTTCTACCATTGGGTAGGGCTGGTCATTGGGCAGAAATGAAAAAGACTTGTGGGCAAATTGTTTGCTCAAACTCCTATTCAAGGAATGCGTGCATCATGTGTGAGCTGTTCCACTGATTAACAGATAATACAAGGAGAATGGGCCATACTCACCCAAATTAATGTTCTTGTTATATTATTATATTCATAAAGATCTAGGAACTAATAGTTGTGAGAATGTACATCCCAGGTGCTACATTTACTGCAGCACTGCAGTCAAGTGCTAAGCAACAATGGCACAAATCTTCTGAAGAGCAGCAATCGCTGTTGGATTGCCAATCAGCTCATACTTTTCTGCACCATCCTGGAGCTCGGCATTTCTGGCCGGGACTTCCGATCCTGGCTTCTCCAGAAATGCAGAGTGTGCCTTAAATGGAACTGCTTCTTTGTAGCGCTGGATGGTCAGGGGAAGACAAGCCGCTCCCCGTTTTTGCGGCATTAGCTGCCATGTTCTGGCAAACGTTTGCCAACACACTGAAAAGCTGGGGCATTTAAACAGTTTTTGGGTGTGTTAATGTATGTGTGTCTGGGTGAATGGAAGTGTGAATGGGCGAATGTGTAGGTGAGTAAAGGGGTAGGGTGGGTGAGGTAAGTGGGTAGGGTGGCAGGTGGGAGAGGTGGTAAATGGCTAGGATGGCACGTAGATAGAGTGTTAGGTGGCTAGGGTGGGTAGGATGACAGGTGGATAGGGTGGTAAGGTGGCAGGTGAGTAGGGTGGTAGTGTGGTAGGTGGGTAGGGTGGCAGGTGGTAGGAAGGTAGGTAGTTAGGGCGGTAGGGTGGCAGATGAATAGTGTGGCAAGTGGGTAGGAAGATAGATGGTAAATGAATAGTGTGGTGAGGCTGGGTCAGGTCGGGACTGGGGGCAGCGGGAGGGTCGGAGTGGATTCGGGTGGTAAGGTTGGGTTAGATTAGGTTGCGGGGTTGGTTGGGGGGTGTCGGGTGGTCAGGTTGATTAGTCATGGGGATTAAGGGGAGAGTTCTATAGTTACTCAGGAGTTAGACTAGGGTTTTTCTGTCTAACGTTTCCTGGGTAACTATTCAGGAAAGTGAGTCGGAACTATCTGAAGTCTCCGTCTCTAACTCAGTTTTGGAGACCTTTTTGGAGGGTCCTGGGGGAGCAGGGAAATTGTGCATCAGAAGTTCAAACTTTCCAGGCAATTCCCACTGAGTCAGCGCATTGGGACTTCTGACGATCCGGAGATGTATTAGCCCACCAGCCACATGGAGAACTGTAAGAACTGCACTCAATGAAGATCCAGCATTTTGAGTCTAAAAGTGTGATTGATTTAAACTGCTGGGTACAAGAAGACGTAACAGTTCTATTATCCCATGTTGGGAGAACCAGCTTTGATCACATGTGCCACAAAACTTGGCTCCATAGCTCCAGTAGTTTTGCTGGCAATTTAGCAGAAAAATGGCTTCTGTGCCACCTCCACCACTTCTGATATAGCCTGCAGCAAACATCACCTTGTTGTAGGTGTTAGTGCAGACATTATGTGTGTGCACTAGAATTAGGCAGAGTAAGCAGACGTGACTTCAGTCAGTACCTAACGCTGATTAAACGCCTGACCTGCCATTTTTGCTGTCACTGCTCTAGTTAACATACACTTAGCAGCACAAGAGAATGCCCCCAGTGCTATAAAAGGGGTCATCAACAACTTGCAGGTTAGTTCCTAATTACTTTCGACTGGCTCTTGAGTTGGTGGAGGGATTGGGTGTTTGGAGACGGTCATAATAGTTGGTAAAGGCAGCAGGGGGGCTGCTGCTCATGGGATGGAGTTTTTGTTTTGCAAGCGCGAGATGGTTGAGTACCATCTGTACTCTGCCTATTACAAACAACTGAAGGAACATGCTGTTTGATTTGATCAGCCAATTGCTGGGACATACGGCCTACGTTCCTGGCATTGCACTGACACTGAAATTCATATACGATGTTGCTTGATTGTGTGATGGGCAGGACGTCTTTTTGGACTGACAGCAGAAATTCTGTTAGTGGAAAATTCCACTCGTGTAGCCGCAGCGTGAAATGGCTTGTTTAGCCTGTTGTTCAACTTTCTGAGGTGCTTTGACTTTCCAGGGTAATTTGAAGTAGACCAGACACTTTTCAGGTCTGAAAGTGGCGGCCTTTGGCCCATTTGCATATTTGCACGCTACACAGCGAACAATGTTCCAATCAGGATATTCCTCGTTCCGCAAGATAACTTTCAGATCTGAAAAAATATCTACTGTTAGACGTGATACCATGATTGGTCAGCACTTGTTGTCAATGCTGAGTGTGTTAATAGCTACATTTACAAACCAATTTAAGATAATCAGTTGAAGTCATATCATGGATCATTTACACTTGCTAGAAGCAACATACATTCATACACAGGGACCTGTTCTCTGAAAACAAATGGAATATTGTAGTAATCTGATGTGTAATATACTTTTAAGATGAATCTTGTAATGGAAGATCACATGATCTTGGTATCCACTAGCAGAGAAGCGCAGGCTACCTCTGTAGTCAGTAGTCTTGAGTTAGAGTCTGAAGAGTAAAGACAGAGTTTTGAGTTGTAAACACACAAGTGTAGCTGCTGAATTCCTATTGTAAATAAACAGAATGTGTTTCTTCTAAGAACGGTCTACTGATCTCCTCTGTCGATGGTACCAATTCGGTCATCTTGAAACAAGCGTGCAACCTTGGTCCTTAAGTCCCAACTCACCAGGGTACAGGATCCAACAAACTGACGATGAGAGTAAAAAGCAAAGAAAAGACACAAAAGGACGAGAAGAAGCAAAAAAGGACAAAGGAAATCAAGAGAACCGAAATCGGACTATACCTCGCATGGTAATTGTATGTAAAGAAAACTTTATGTCCTGATCGTGGAAGCAATGCCCTCGGAGCATGCTGCAATTTGGAAGAGTTGAACCTTTCGATCCAGCCTTGGATGATTGGTCTCATTATGTTGAACACCTCACGTTCTTCTTCCAGGCAAACGACATTGAGGGAGAGGAGAAAAAGTGCATGATCCTGTTATCCACATGTGGGAGTAAGACACATAGATTAATTCGAAATTTGTTGACACCCAGTGCCCCAGATTCAAAGTTTTGATGACTTAGTGAGCCTTGTGAATCACTAAAGCCAAAGCCCTCAGTGACGATGCAATGGTTCAAATTTAACTCAAGGAATAGAGCCGCGGGGGAGACAGCAGCTTGTTATGTAGCAAGCCTGAAACAATTAACGAATATTGTGAGTTTGGTGATCGTTTGGTGTGCGGCATAAATCACGATGCAGCTCAGAAGAGATTACCGTCTGAAACAAATTTGGATTTTCAGAAGACATTGGAAATCACTCTGGCAATGGAAGGCGCAGTGCAGGACTTGATAGCCATACAGGGAGTGCAAAATGGCGCCGTCCTCCATGTTGGGTGGGGAGCCTCAGCCAAAAAAGCGCGAAAGTGCAAAGCTTTACTCAGGAGCGGGAAACAACTCCTCCAACAGGCAAATTAAAAGAGATAACTTAGCATTGAAAACATGGCATAATGGTAACAGAGGTGGAAGCAGGCAACCTTGTAATGAATCACAGTTTAAAAAAATTGTATGTTTTTCTGTCGTCAGAACAGACACCTCATGAGACATTGTAAAGATAGAATCAGACAGACTTTCAAACAAAAACAAAAACCCAATCAGATCTACGGCATTGAAAAACCTGCAGTAATAGATTCAGATGTTTACTCGTTGTATAATTTAAAAGTAGGAAGAACAGAACCTATCTATGTAACCATGAGAGTGAATGAGAGGCCTGTCAGAATGGGGGTGGATACAGGAGCATCCCCTACAGTGATAAGTGAGCAGATTTTTAAATACCTGAATCATGGGGAACGTAAAGTAAATTTGGAAGAAACTGATGCCAAATTGAAAACTTACATGGGAGAAGACATATAAGACAAGGGCATAAGTAAAGTCACAGTCCACTACAGAGGTCAAACAGTGAAATTACCCTTGATGGTGGTATCAGGCGAGGGACCAAGTCTCCTTGGGTGAAACTGGCTAAAAATATAAAATTGGAATGGGCTGAAATGTTCTAACTGAGAACTAATGGGCTATCAGAGCTATTACAAAAATATGCTTGTTTTCAAAGACAAACTTGGAAAGATTGAGGGGCTACAAGCAAAAATTCATGTAGATCCTGAGGCAACACCAAGATTCATGAAGGTGGGAAAAGGTAGAACTGGACAGATTAGGGAAACATGGAGAGATACAACCAGTGCAGTTTTCAGAATAGGCAGCACCAGTTGTTCCTGTTCTCAAATCTGACCAAAGCATTCAAATTTGTGGTGACTACAAATCAACAGTCAATAATATGGCCAAGTTGGACAGACACCCCATACCAAAAACTGAAGACTTATATGCTAAACTGCCAACATGAAGCTTAATATGGGTCATCCTAATCAACAATTGGAATTAGAGAAGGCCTCTGGGAAGTTTGTCACCATTGATAAACATAAAGGACTGTACCAATAAATCCATTTACCTTTTGCGTATCTTCAGCTTGCACCATATATCCAAAGAACCATGGAAAGTTTACTACAGGGACTGCCCCATGTTGTAGTTTATTTAGATGACGCTCTGGTGACAAGACTCAATGAAAAGGAGCATTTGATAAACTTGGAAGGAGTTTTGAAATGTTTTTCGCAGGTGGGAGTGCATTTGAAAAAAGAAAAGTGCACATTCCAAGCGAAAGAGGTAACCCACCTAGGTCACATGGTAAATTCACAAGGCCTACACCCAGTTGAGGAAAAAGTGAAAGCCATTAGAGAGACACCAGCACCAAAGAATACATCCGAACTCAAATCATACTTGGGGATGATCAATTACTATGGACGTTTCTTGCCTAACTTGTCCACAGAACTGGCACCATTGTATTACTTGCTCAAGAAAAACCAACAATGATCTTGGCAAATACTACAGGAAGAAGTTTTCACAAAAGTGAAACAGTTGTTGCAATCATCTACCTTACTAGTACATTTTGACCCGAAGAAAGAGTTGGTGTTGATATGTGATGCATCTCCTGATGGAGTGGGAGCAGTGCTGTCCCATCAAATGGACAATGGATCAGAATGGCCTATAGGATATGTATCAAGAACACTCGATACAGCAGAAAAGGGGTACTCACAGATAGGAAAAGAAGGCCTGTCAATCATCTTTGGTGTTAAGAAACTTCACCAGTACGTACAAGGTCACCATTTTACTATCATATCGGACCACAAGCCCTTGCTGGGATTGTTCAGTGAAGACAAAGCTATACCCTCTATAGCCCCAGCAAGAAGACAAAGATGGGCATTGATCTTGGCAGCATATACTTTCATTCATAGACCCAGAAGTCAAATTGCAAACGTTGATGCACTTAGTTGTTTGCGCATGCAAGTTAACGATGAGGATGTTCCAATTCCTCAAGAATTTGTTTTATTACTGAACTTCCTGGATTCATCACTGATATGTGCTGGACAGATTAGAGATTGGACAAGCCGAGACCCAGTCTTATGCAAAGTATGAGAACAAGTTCTTCATGGTTGGTCACAAGAACAGGGATCTGACAAAATGAAATTGTATTTTCAGAGAAGATATGAAATAACCAGCCAGGAAGGTATCTTATTGTGGGGAACACGAGTGATTGTTCCTCCAAAAGGATGAAAGCCATTGTTATCTGAACTTCACAGTGCACATCCTGGAATTTCCCAGATGAAAGCAATGGCATGCAGCTATCTATGATGGCCTGGGATGGATGGAGAAATAGGGAGCTTAGTGAGGAGTTGTATGCAGTGTCAGCAAGTGCAAAGTTATCTTCAGCAGGTCTGTTACACCCTCGGGAATGGACAGGAAGACCATGTGCGATGACACATTGACTATGTGGGACCTTTTATGGGAACAATGTTTCAGCTTATCGTCGACGCTCACTCAAAATGGATGGACATATATGAAACGAAGCCGACATCTTCTGCTACAATTGACAAGCTACGACAAAGTTTCACAATCAGCGGACTACCAGAAGTGGTTGTATCAGGCAATAGAACAGTATTTACGAGTGCTGAGTTTCACCGATTTATCAACCTCAACGGTATTACTCATGTGAAAACCGTACCCCCTTCTTCAAATGGACTGGCTGAAAGTGCGGTTCAAGCATTCAAGTCTGGTATGAAGAAATTGTCTGGAGATTCTACAGTGACTAAACTAGCACATTTTCTTTCCCATTGTAGTACCACCCCTCAAACGACAACAGGTATCATACCTGCAGAATTGTTGATTAAGCACCATCCCATCGAGATTGAGCCTAATTATAGCAAACTTGGGGGCAAAGATGGAAAGGAGTCAGGGAAATCAGAAAATTGGTCATGACTGTCACAGTTGTGACAGGACATTTAATGTAGTAGAGAAAGTATATGTGAAGAATTTTAGAGAAGGACCAACATGGTTGTTTGGTGAAATAAGTGCAGTAACTGGATCTCTTTCCTACCACATGAAAGTGGAAGATCAAGTCACACAGAATCATATGAATTATATAAGAACAGGAGAAACAAAATATCCAGAAATAATTCCACCAGTGTTCATGACTGAGTCAACGTCTCCTGTAGAAAGAACTCAACAGAGTACAGATGCGTCTGAAGGGTCGACTGTACCTGAAAGAGTTGAGGAAACAGTTTTGCAGGTGCCTAGTGAAGAACCAGATGCTCAAACAACTCCAATGAAGGAGGTTCCAGATAAAACATCAGATGCTGTAGATCTGAGACGTTCTACATGGATAGGGAAACCCTCAGAAAGACTGACTATGTAAATTGCTTATCTGTGTGAAAAATTTGATATTTCGAAAAAAAATTGTGAAATGTATTTCTGAGTAAAGGGGGAGGGATGTAGTAATCTGATGTGTAATATACCTTTAAGACGAGTGTTGTAATGGAAGATCACATGATCTTGGTATCCAATAGCAGAGTAGCGCAGGCTACCTCTGTAGTCAGTAGTCTTGAGTTAGAGTCTGAAGTGTAAAGACAGAGTTTTGAGTTGTAAGCACACAAGTGTAGCTGCTGAATTACTTTTGTAAATAAACAGAATGCGTTTCTTCTAAGAACTATCTACTGATCTTCTCTGTCTATGATACCAACCTGGTCATCTTGAAACAAGCATGCAACCTGGATCTTTAAGTCCCAACAAACCAGGGTACAGTACCCAACGAATATGTTCAAGCCTTGTGATTTTTTTGAATTACCTGGAAGCTTGGGGAGACAAGAGTTCCCTGTTGCTTTCTTCATGGCAATACATTCGCCAAACAGAATTGACTTGCCAACTAATCAGCACCCTCTTCCGCTGTAGTTTAAATTGTCGTGATCATTTCAAATTTGGCATTCTTGTATTTGTCCTGATGAGCGCAAGACAAAAACTTTGGCAACATTGGTGTCTTTTCAGCAATATTGAACTTCACTGTTTTCTCTCTAAACAGAGAGAAGTAGGAGGAGCGTACACTGGCCTTGCAGATGTCCCCCTGGTACTCGGTGCCATGAACTGCACGCACATGGTTTTGTGGGTGCTGCATATCAATGGTGAGGTGAACCAAAACTGCAATGGTTATCATTTACTCACTATACAGTTGGTGTGTGACTACCGCCTAGCACATCATGCTGGTGAATGTCCACTATCCTGGCAATGGTCATGATGTAGTTAGCCTGCAATTATCCATTGCTCCATCAATCTTTCAGCTGCCACATCAAACCAGAGGTTGGCTGCTGGGTGACAAGGGCCACTTTACAGCTGGCTGATGACACCCCACTGCAATGCAATCACACATGCCAAGCACTCATACAATGAGAGCTGTGCTACCATGAGGAATGTCATCAAACAGACAATTCGAGTGCTGAAACAACCATTTTGTTGCCTTGACACCTCTGGAAGATCCCTTCAGTACTCATCGAATAGGGTGTCCTGATTCATGGTAGATAATTACATTCTTTACCCTGACCATCACAGTTCAAAGAAAAATCTAAAAAAAAATTAATCTTCAATGCTACTCATTTTCCACCCTCAGCTAGTGGGGAAGAAATCTACAGTGCTTCTCACCGAACCTTGTGACAGAAAGCATTCCTCAGAGTTAGCTTGGAAACTGTGAGAAGGTAGTTGGGCATCTGCCAAACAGGAGCTGAGGCATCCACAATCATGAGGTCTGTAAAGAAAAGGGGGCTTAGACAAAAAGCTAATGGAAAGACCCCATAGAATATTAACTTGGAGGATGGATGGAACACTGAGGAGATTTAAAGTGAATTCTAGAGGGTTTTGGCATACATTCTGGCTTTGACTCTAGAGATAATCTAACCATCTTCTCTTGATGTTCCATGGCATTACTATAGCTGAAACCTCACCATTAACATTCTGGGGGTTACCATTAACCAGAAATCTAACTGTACCAGTCATATCTATACAAAAACAGGCAGACACTGTGAATTCTGTGACGAGTAACTCACCTCCTGACTCCCCAAAGCCAGTACGCCATCTATATGACACAAGTCATGGAATACTCTCCACTTGCCTGGATAAGATGCCATTCACCACCTTGAAATTCACCCCCTCCTTCCATGGTGCACAGTAGCAGCAGTGTGCACCATGGACAAGATATACTGCAGCAACTCACCAAGCTTCCTTTGACAGCACCTTCCAAACCTGTGACCTCTATCACTTAAAAGTATAAGGGCAGCAGATGCATGGGAGAACCCACCACTTGCAAATTTCTTTCCAAGTCACTCGCCACCCTGACTTGGAACTATATCACCGTTCCTTTTGACCCAGTCCTAGGATTTCCTACCCAACAGCATTCTGGGTGTACCCTCACCACATGAACTTCAGCGAATCAAGAAGGTAGCACAACACCACCTTCTCAGGAGCAGTTAGGAATTGGCAATAAATACTGGCCTTGTCACAGATGCCCACTTGCTGTGAAATAATAAAAAATGTACCTGTCTGGATAGCATCCCACCCATGAGAAAACAGGACCACTCTCCCTTCCTGTCCACCTCCTACACCACGGTCTTCAACATGGCATTTGAGGACCTTGGGTGATGCTTTTTGGCCTGTTGTACCATTTCTGTACCTTTCTTATGGTCTTACACTTTTCTTTAAGCAGATCCAGCTCCCGCTACAGGAAGAATGTGCCTTTCCTTTTTGAGCTGTAGGCTGGCTTTAAGTAGCCTAAGGTAAAAGCAAAATACTGCGGATGCTGGAAGTCTGAAACAAAAACAGAAAATGCTGGAAAAACTCAGCAGCCCTAACAGCATCTGTGGAGAGAAAGACAGAGTTAACAAAGAAGAGTCTGAAGAAGAGTCATGCGGGCTCGAGACATTAACTCTGTCTTTCTCTCCACAGATGCTGTTAGACCAGTTGAGTTTTTCCAGCATTTTCTGTTTTTGTGTAAGTAGCCTAGGCTGGCTTAGGTGTTAGCCTTATACAAACCTGGGGCACTTGCTGAGGTGTGTAGCCTCTTAGCAGTGTGTTCAACACTGGGCTGCATGTTGAAGAATGTTGAGATGTGTTAATGTGGAACTTTTGATGTCCAGGGGACCTGGGTATCCTTGTTCATGAATCACTAAAAGCTAGCATGCAGGTGCAGCAAGCAATTAGGAAGGCAAATGGCATGTTGACCTTCAACGCAAAGGGATTAGAGTACAGGAGTAAAGATGTCTTGCTGCAATTGTATAAAGCCTTGGTGATACCGCGCCAGGAGTATTGTGTACAGTTTTGGTCTCCTTATCTAAGGAAGGATATACTTGCCATGGAGGGAGTGCAACAGACGTTCATCAGACTAATCCCTGGGATAGCTGGATTGTCTTATGTTGAGAGATTGAGGAAACTGGGCTTTTATTCTCTTGAGTTTTAAAGAATGAGAGGTGATCTCATTGAAACTTACAGAATCCTTACAGGGTACGACAGGGTGCATGTAGATAGGATGTTTCCCCTGGCTGGTGAGTAGAACCAGGGGGCACAGTCCCAGAATGAGGGGCAAGCCATTTAGGACTGAGATAAGGAGGAATTTCTTCACACAAAGTGGTGAATTTTTGGAATCCTCTACACCAGAGGGCTGTGGAAGCTCAATCATTGAGCATGTTCAAGTCAGAAATCGATAGATTACTGGATGCTAAGGACGTCAAAGGATATGGGGATAATGCAGGAAAGTGGTGTTGAGGTAGATGATCAGCCATAATCTAATTGAATGGCAGAGCAGGCTCGATGGGCTGAATGGCCTACTCCTGCTCCTATGCCACAATCATTGTAATATCAGATGGCATGAAGCTTGTATGCTGATGGCATCACTTTGTATGGGCTGAGATTAATTATGCATTGCAATCCCTGTGCCCAATATCAGGGCCTGTCCAATTTCACTCCCTTGGTCTTTAATACACCTCTAAAAGTGCTAGGGACTGAAATTGATCTTCAACAACAGTGCAAGCTGGGCTATGGTGGATGATCAGCCCATTTAACACCATGCCCAACTATCTTTGCTTTGAAATTCACACATGAAGATATTGGCAACACCTCAGAGACAACATTAGTTACAAACCATGTCTAAATACTGAGAATAGTCTCCCAGAGACTTATAGGTGACAAAAGTGCCCTTTCCAGGACATTGCACACAGCTGGCAACTGCTCCATAGTAATCCCCACATGTATTTAATTTTATTTTTCACACAGGAATTGCCATTCTACTGAGCAGAGGCACAATATTGTTCCATTTCCCGTTCTTATAATATTAATTACTCACCATTTTGGAATAACATAGTAGAACGTCTGAAAAAAAAAATGAAAACATTGCAGAAGTGGAAAGTGATGTAAATGTAAATGAAAAGTAGGAATAGGTTTTCATTTCTATAGTGACTTCCACAAGCTCAGAATGTCCCAAAAGTCTTCACAGTGAATTAAATACTTATGAAGGGTAGTCACTGTTGTCATGCAGGAAATGAAGCAGCTAAATATAGCAAGCTCCCACAAATGAAAAAAGATACTTATATTTAAGTGATGATAGTTGAGGGATAACCTCAACGCGCAGCTCCCCCAACCCAAGATATTTAGTAGTGGGACCAATGACTGCACAGACGGGGTGCAGGCTGTCCCACTGCTAAGTTGATATACTTTATATCCATAAAATAGGTGCACCATGTACCAATTTCTACCCCTTCGCTTTGCAGTGCAACTTTGTCCCATCAGAATCTCTTCAGTAGCTGAATGAAAGATATTTTCCTTCAGCATTGAGACTCACTGTGCACGAATTGACTGGTTTTGTGTGAATCTCTAAGGATAGGACTAGGTACATCTGGCTATTTGTTTGATTGACAGCATGGAACCACAAGGTAAGTGAAACAAAGGGTGAACCAAAAATGAAGAGAGCTAAGGAACCATTAAACTTCCGCGGATTATAAGGAATATCTCAAGCATTGCCAAAGATGTACCTCAAGATTAAGATGTCACATTGTGTAGCTCCATTTAAACTGATTAACAACTTCCTTAAAACATGCTGAGGAATTACTGAATTTAACATATTAATCTAAATAACTGCTTTACGTAATGTTTATGCGTCCTTAATAGCTTTATCTACCTAATTTATTTAAGTGTAACAATGGGTTAACTAAAATCAGATTTTATAAAATACTAATTTGACCTAGGACAAACAGTATGGAGGAATGCAAAGTTTATCTCACATTCAGTGTAGCAGTTAAGTGTTGTGTTTGGGATATGTGGCCTTGGTTGGTTACCATCACAACTGAGCTCTCCATAGTTGACAACTGGGATTCTAGAGGAGAAGCTATATGTAGGTAGCTTTGAGTGAAATAAAGCTTGAAGGGTTAGTTCAGGGTTGGGACAATAGAGGAGTAAGTCAAAACAATAGGTTAAAATGGGGCTGCAGAAAAACATTGTAGCCCCAGAGTCTTGCAGACTAAGGGAAAATCAAAAACAAGAAGACATTCTGGGGTGAGGAAAGGCCATTCCATCTTGTCAAACAGAGTACATGTATGAGTGTTCTATCATGGAGCTTCTCTTCTCCGCCACATCACCTGTTGATCCCCTGTTGCCAAGGGCACTTATTTCCTTCCCTAACTTCCTCTGTTAAAAAAAAGCCAAACAAATATTATTAAATAGCCCAATGTGGGGACAGAGCCAATAAAAAACTACGCGGTAACAATCCACAATATTGGCAAATGCAGTGGCCAAAACAACAGAAAAACAGCGTTCTCACTGTGATTTTCTGCATGGGGAGGATCATTTTGGCGCTGTGTAGCAAAGTAACTGTTATGCGCTGATGGAGAGTTTGTTTATTGGTGAACAGAAAGGCTGGAGGTTGGAAAACATTACTTTGTTGAGGTTAAGCGGTCAATGACATGGCTGAGTTAAGAAGATAAAAGGATAAGCTGCTAGAGTTTTCCTCTGGGATTTTATGAAGCATGGCCCTCTTGACTCCTCATCATGCTCTATAGTCAGTCAACCCAAACCTCCCTGTCGCTTGCCATTTTAACACTCCACCCTGTTCTCTTGCCCACATGTCTGTCCTTGGCTTGCTGCATTGTTCCAGTGAAGCCCAACGCAAACTGGAGGAACAGCACCTCATCTTTCAACTAGGCACTTTACAGCCTTCCGGGCTGAATATTGAATTCGACAACTTTAGATCTTAAACTCCCCCTCCCCCCATCCCCACCCTGTTTCCCCACCCCCCCTTTTTTTTCAATAATTTATATAGATTCTTCTTTCCCCACCTATTTCCATTATTTTTAAATCTAAAACTAAAACCTTGTTAGTCTGTCCACCCCACCCCCACTAGAGCTGTACTTTGAGTATCCTGTCTTCCATTCTTAATTAGCACTTTTCATAGACAAATATCACCACCTTCAACACCTCTTTGATCCTTTTGTCTGTGACATCTTTTGATTATCTGCTCCTATCACGGCTTGCTTATCTCCACAATCACCACACCCTCAACTTCTCTCTTCCACCCCCCCCACCGCCACCCCCCCCACCTTAAACCAGTTTATATTTCTCCTTTCTCCTAACTGTGCTTCAGTTCTGCCGAAGGGCCATGAAGGCTCGAAACGTTAACTGATTTCTTCTCCGCCGATGCTGCCAGACCTGCTGAGTTTTTCCAGGTAATTCTGTTTTTGTTTTGGATTTCCAGCATCCGCAGTAGCTTTTAGCTTTTTGTTTTTAAACTTTTTAAAGGTTGCTTTGTAATGTTTGTACTGAAGTCCATGTAATGTAAAGTTCAAATTATTTACCATTGACGCAAAATATACCTTATGTCAGGCCTGTAAGAGAGGCTTTTGGTTCATGTTACTAACAGACAGGTACTTTGACTCAAGTGTGTGACTAAATCTTTGGAAACCTCTCTCCATCATGAATTGTATTTCTTCATTTAATTGTGTAGCAGATGCAGTTTTACTGCCAATTTAGCATCGGTACAGCATAGCTTCAACTGGGCAGTGATACAAAAGTAGCAGTGCAACTCCAAAGATCACATTACAAATTAGAAGCAGGAGTAGGCACTTGGCCCCTCAAGCCTGCTCCGCCATTCAATAAAATTATGGTTGATCTGATTTTAACCTCAACTTCACATTCCTGCCTACCCCCGACATCATTTCACCCCTTGCTTATCAAGAATCTAACCACCTCTGCCTTAAAGATATTCAAAGACTCTGCCTCAACTAACTTTTGAGGAAGAGAATTCCAAAGTCTCACAACCTTCTGAGAGAAAAATTTCCTCCACATCTCTCTCTTAAACGGGCAACCCCTTATTTTTAAACAGTGCCTCCTAGCTCTAGGTTGTCCCACAAGAGGAAACATCCTTTCCACATCCACACTGTCAAGTATGCTCGTGATCTTATATGTTTCAATCAAGTTGCCTCTTACTCTTCTAAACTCCAGTGGATACAAGCCTAATCTGTCCAGCCTTCCCTCATAGGACAACCTGCCCATTCAAGGTATTAATCTAGTAAACCTTCTCTGAACTACTTCCAATGCATTTACATCTTTTCTTAAATAAGGAGACCAATGTTGTACACAGTACTCCAGCTGTGGCCTCACCAATGCCCTGTATAACTGAAGCATAACCTCCCTACTCTCTTGTATTCAATTCCGCTCACAATAAATAACATTCTATTTGCTTTGGTAATTACTTGCTGCACCTGCATACTAACCTATTGTGATTCATGCACTAGGACACCCTGACCCCTCTGCATCTTAGAGCTCTGCAATCTCTCACCATTTAAATAATATGTTTCATTTTTATTCGTCCTGCCAAAATGGACAACCTCACATTCTCCCACAGGACTTTCCATTTGCCAGATCTTTTCCCATTCACTTAACCTATTGATATTTTTTGTAGCCTTTTAATGCCCTCCTCACAATTTACTTTCCAAGCTATCTTTGTGCCATCAGCAAATTTAGCAACCATACCATCAGTCCCTTCATCCAAATCATTTATATAAATTGTAAGGAGTGGAGGCCCCAGCACTGATCCCTGTGGCACACCATTTGACACATCCTGCCAACCAGAAAATGACCCATTTGTGCCTATACTCCCATTTCCTACTAGCTAGACAATCTTCTATCCAAGCCAATACGTTACCCCCTGAACCAATCGGCAGAATTTTCTGCCTGTTGGGCAGGTGGGCCCGACCCAATCTCCGGCGGGCGGGGAGCCGATCCCCGCCGGAGAAACCATTTTAAGTGGGCGGGCCAATTAAGGCCCGCCCTGCGTGACGTCCGGCGGGAAGCGCTATGCGCTCCCTATGCAGGCGGGAGGGGATTCCCCAAAAGCGAGAGTGCGCTCTTTCGCGCATGTGCACGAAAGAGCGCACATCTCCTTGAGGCTAAGTGCTGCCTCAGAGAGGTCGCTGACACTTTTAAAAAGATTAAAAATAGAAAAAAAAAATCCCTAACATGTCCCCCTCATGTGACAATGTCACATGAGTTGGAACATGTTCATAAATTACAGTAAAACTTTATTAAACTTTTTAAAACCCTGCATGAAACCTCATCCCGCCGGTGGGTGAGGTTTCATGTTTTATCTATTTGCTGCCGGGGCTCCTGGCCTGCCCGCCAACCTTAAGGTTGGACAGGCAGGTCCTTTAATTGTATAATTGATCCTGTCAATGGCCTCAATTGGTCATTGACAGGTCGGTGGGCCTGCAGTTGATTTTGGCCCCGCCCCCTGCTTGCCGACGGCAAAATTTTGCCCCATGAATCACAGAATCACAGTGCAGAAGGGGCCCTTCGGCCCATCGAGTCTGCACCGACATGTGAGAAACACTTGACCTACCTACCTAATCCCATTTACCAGCACTTGGCCCATAGCCTTGAGCCAAGTGCTCATCCAGGTACTTTTTAAAGGATGTGAGGCAACCCGTCTCCACTACCCTCCCAGGCAGTGCATTCCAGACTGTCACCATCCTCTGGGTAAAAATATTTTTCCTCACATCCCCCCTAAACCTCCTGCCCTCACCTTGAACCAGAGGACCACTGGGCATCACTGTCACCTGTGTCACACCCGCTCTCTGAATCAGGCACCAGTGCAGGAACCAGCAACTCGCTTGGCATTAGTTCAGCGGCTAGTATCTCGGTGCACATCGGTGAGGGCACTTCACACTCGCTAGAGGTGCAGGCGGAGGCAGAGTGTGCCCAGGGTGCCAGCAGTCAGAGGACTGCTGGGAACCAAGACGATGCTCAGTTGAAGGCTCATGATGAGCCTTCATTGTTGTCTATTAGGTGGCAGGTGCTGGATGTCCAGCAAGATGTGCAGGAGCATCTGGCGGAGAGCCATGAGGGTATGCGTGCCATGGTCTCCGTGATGGAGGAGTCCATGTGGAACGTGAGCACTGTGTTGACTGTAATGGGTAAGTGCACTGCCTCGGGCATTGAGAGAGCGGTGACTCTCATGGAGAGGCAACTCCAGGGACACAATCAGGGGTTCCTGGGGTTGCGCTCGGACCTGCAAGCCCTCACACAGGCACTGACCTCAGGTGGTCAGTGTCCGTGTGGGAAATGGGTGAGGCACCCAGTATCCCAGCTAGGTGCCCATCCATCAATGGTGAACAGGGAGGTCGAGAGCGGCCTGGCGTTGGCACACGAGCTGCCTGTCATCTCTGCGGGCTCCACTCAGGGTGCTCCAGATGACGGCAGCAGCTCCTCCGCTCTTCCACCAGTGACCGTGGCATCTGATGAGACTGCAATGAATGGGGAGACGCCAGCCATGGCACAGCCGCTCCCTCCCAGGCGAGGCCAGCACAGGCTCCACTGGCCAGACGGCGACCACCAAGGTCATCAAGGCCAACATGGAAGCAAGTCAGCAGGCTGTCTCCAATGCCGGTGCCAGTGAGGGGGGAGCACCGAGACGTAACACTCGCAAACGTAAGTTAGAGGCATCATGAGCACAAGGGGACAGGTCACGGGTAATTTTATGTTCATTTCTGTTATTTAATGTATACTGGTCTGGGACTTAAGACCAGAGAGGTTGATGTTAATAGTCTGTACTTTTCAAAATGATGTAAATCTAGTTTTGTCATCATGGCCTGTGTATGCTTCACCTTTTTATTTCATTGGCACTGGGCATGCCAGTGTGTAATGCTGGACGTACGTGGCTCTGAACTTTATTGCACAGGCACTGAGTGTTCCTTATGTTCAAATGAAAGGATGCTGTCAGACATCCGGGATAGAGGAGGCAGCCCTAGCATGCGTTTGAAGCTGATCTTTGGTAGCCGAGCTGAAGGAGCATTGGATCAAGGCATCCCTGGTGTCCCTGCCTCCCTGGAGGTTACTGAGGTCTGCCTCCACGCCCTCAACGTTCACCTCACCATGATCAAATACTGGACTCACCATCTGTGGCCTGTGCAGCTGTGTCAAGATCCTCTTCCTCCAGTGAGTCCCCTCTTGCCAGTGCCAGATTGTGGAGAGCATAGCATGCAACCACTATCAATGACACCCGCTCTGGGGGCTATTGGAGTGTTCTCCCTGAACGGTCCAGGCATCGGAAGCACATCTTGAGAAGTCCTATGGTCCTCTCAACGCCGCGCTTGTGGAGGCATGACTCATATTGTAATGCTTTTCAGCCTCTGTTCTTGGGTGACGGAGAGGCATCATGAGCCACCTCTTCAATGGACAGCCCTTGTCACCCAGCAGCCATCCATCCAATTGGGCTGGAGCACTGAAGAGCCTCGGTACCTGGGAGTGTCTCAGGATGTAAGTGTCATGGGAGCTGCCAAGGTACCTTGCACAGACTTGTAGAATCTGCATCCTGTGATCACACACTATCTGCACGTTCATGGAGTGGAAGCCCTTCCTGTTGACGAAGGCACCGGGCTCACCCGCTGGGGCCTTGATGGCCACATGTGTACAGTCTATAGCACCCTGGACGTGGGGGAACCCAGGAATCGCTGCAAAGCCTCCAGCTCGCTCAACCTGGCTGGCCTCGTCCGTACGGAAATGAATAAATGTCATTACCCCCACAAACAGAGCATCAGTCACCTGCTTGACGCAACTGTGGACAGCTGATTAGGAGACTCCACACAGATCCCCCACTGAACCTTGTAAAGAGCCAGAGGCATAGAAGTTGAGGGCCACTGTGACCTTTAGAGCCACCCACACAGTCAGAGCTGATCTCAGGCCCAATCATCTGGCAAATGGAGGTCACTGTCTCCCTTGAGAGGCGGAGCCTCCTTCGGCATTGCACCTCAGACATATTAAGGTAGGTGCATCGCCGCCTGTGGACCCTGGCAGCAGGATAGTGGTGTCCTCTGCGGCCCCTTCTGCCTCGGACTACCTGCTGGCCCTGCACCCCTTGTGCCTGCGCCTCTCCGCCCACAGGTCCCTCCCCTGGAAGCTGCATGGGGACATGTGGCCTCCTCTCCCTTCTGCCCCTCTCTTCTTCCTCAGAGGAGGTGCCTCTATCTGAGACCACAATCCCCATTACCAGGGTAAGGGAAGGCTTCCTGATGCCTGGAAGGTTCTGCATGGCCTGAATCCTCCAGGGGCCTGACAGACAGAAATGAGTTCTGGAAATGAGACCTGGAAATGCTAAGAATGAAGCCCCAAATAGCGATGAAACTGCCAAGTACCAATTAACAACCAGCTGCAAACTATCTCCCAAACTCCTCACTACTCACACTGGCAATGCTGCAAACAGTGTGCCTGCCCAACGAGGGAATAATTCTACCCTCTGTCTACCTCCCTTTTTGAATAAAGGAGTTACATCAGCTATTTTCCAATCAAATGGAACCTTTCCGAATCTAGTGAATTTTGGAAAATTAGAACAAGCACATCAACCATCTCACTAATGTCAGGAAAATATAATAATTTCCATAACGTTACTAGAATTTATTGTAAAATAGAGCAATAGTGGGATGTGTCTATGTGTGTGTCTGTGCATGTGTGAGGCTTAATTGAGTTAGAGGCGGCTAGTCTGAATGCTTTGATGTAAGAAGAGAAGTTAGGTCTGAAACGTTAATTAGGTAAACATGGAGAAGTTTTAGAATGTGAAGTGTAAAGGGGGAAATTTGCATTTTTAAACAAACTAGAGTGGCTTGAATTCAAAGGAGGGGGTGTAATGTACACCTAGCCAGCAGAAGTAGTAAGAAGTAGTGTGTTTATTTATTTTTCCCAAAAATTATTGATGGAATTAGTGCAATGATAGGTTTTTTATTTGTAGAGGTGAAGTTCAAAAGACACGGGGCAAAGTTTTTAGCTCGGTGGGCGGGTGTGCGCCCGATCCACTCGAGCGTAATATGACGCGCGTTGACGTCGGGCGAGCATCCCGATGTCAACGCGCAGACGCGTGATATTTTGGTTGGCGGGCGTGTGCTGGAATTGGCAGCACGTACGCTGACAATTAAAGGCCTGTTAAGGCTATTAAAAAGACAATTGACTGACATTTTTCGCTGCCCGTCCAACCTTACAGTTGGCAGGAAGGCAAAAAGGCCAAGTGGCCTTTGCACTTTCTAGGAAACCTCATCCACAGGCAGGATGAGGTTTCCTAAAGCAAATAAAAATAAAATAAAATTTTTTAAATTTAATTGATAACATGCCCCTGCTCATGTGACAGAGTCACATGAGGGGACGTGTTTTATTACATTATTTATTTATTTTTTTTTGGAAAATGCTTCATCTCCCTGAGGCAGCTGTCTCCCTCAGGGAGATTGAAGCACGCACTTGCATGTATGCGTGAAGTTTTCGCTTGCCCAACTCGCCCTCCTCCCCCCGCCCGCACAGGCAGTGCTGAGCTCTGCTGCTCGCATGTCACGCTGGGCAGGCCTTAATTGGCCCGCCAGCATAAAATCGCCTTCCAGCCTTGATGACGGGCGGCAGTCGGCTTCCTAACCGCCTTCACCTGCTCCCGCCGAGCCTGTCTGACAAGGGCAAAATTCTGCCCATAGTGAAACAATGGGAATTTGCATTCAAAGAGGAAAATATGTATAAAGGAGAGAAGGCTATTTGTAGGGAAGGCAGTTTAAGATCCAACAAGTGTGAAAATCCTGCAGCCTATATGTACCAAACTGCTGCCTCCAGGGACTCAAGTTAAGATAACTCACTTTGAATCTGATTGTTCAGGGTATCATTTACTTTGCCTGGGGCTTCTAAAATCTATGGACTTTACTGTTGTCCTAATGAAAGTGTGACTGGGAGTTAAATTAATTAGGGGATTTAGAAGTTCTTATAGTAGTAATTTGTAGACATATGTATGTGCTTACCATCTTTTCTTTTATTAATAAATGTTTAATTTAGTTTTATAAAAACCTCTTAAGACTCGGTGGTCTTATTACTGAATTCAAAGCCTGCATCTTGAAATATACAAATTGAAAATTAGTTGTGACAGTTGTTTCATTTCCCTCTGGAATTTGAACAGTTCAGCATTTACCATCTGCTGTGTCATAACACTAGCCACTCCTTTTAATACCCCAGGATGAAATCCAACAGGACCCAGGGACTTGTCAACCCACAGTTCCAACAATTTGCTAAGTACCACATCCCTGGTGATTGTGATTTTCTTGAGTTCTTCCCTCCCCTCCAATTCCTGGTTTACAGCTATTTCTGGGATGTTGTATCCTAAAGACTGATGCAAAATACTTGTTCCATTCATCAGCCATCTTCTTATTTTCCATTAATTCCCCAGATACTCCGATCTAAATCCATAATGCACTAAACCGAAGTAGGATGAGAACACCAAGTAAGGCCATTGCTGTGGGAGTGCAGCACAGTTGAAGGTGCCATCTTTCAGATGACACCTGAAGCTAAAGCTCACTTTCCTCTCTCAGGTGGGGCATAAAAGATCCTGTAGCAAATGGAGTGCAGCTGAGCTAACTGTATGAAGACTTAGAGTTTGGTGAGAGGGAATTCGGTGAAGGAGGGGAAGGACATGTTCATTTCCTTTTTCTATCTTTCTGATCCTATAGAAATTGGTTCTTGCTGTACTACAGGGAAAGGAGCTAGCTGTTTGGTGAATATCTGGTAAATTGGTAAGTTTTATTCTATCCCTAATGTTTAAAATAGTATACAAATTGGTGGTAAAGTTAATAAAACATTTAAGAAAGCAACATAAGGAAGTGATTAATATAATTAAGTAATTATTTAAAACACATTAAGGATGGCAGGACAGGTGATGTGTCATGGTTGCAACATGTGGGGACTCCTGGATAACATTTTGATCTGGGGGCAAACACATCTGCAGTAAATGTTTGCAGCTTGAGGAACTTCGGCTCAGAGTCACTGAGCTGCAGACTCTGCGACACATCAAGGAAGGGAAAAGTTACCTGGATGCTTTACACCAGAAGGCTTTCAAACCACTCAGGATAGGGTCTTCTGATTTGGTAAGTGGCCAGGAACAGGAGGATGTGACTGCGAGTGGAGTAGGTAAGGGGACCCAGAGGGCAAGAGTGCAGGAGTGTGAGCCTCTGCAATTGTCCAATAGGTTTGAGGTCCTCTCAGCTTTTTTGGATGAGAGCAGGGGCTGCAGGATGGATTAGCAAACTGACCATGGCACCATGGTAAGGGAAGCCATCCACGTGGTAGGGGGGAGGGCAAAAAGGAATGTAGTGGTAGTAGTGGATAATATAGTGAGGGAGATTGACACTGTTCTCTGTAACAAGAAGCAAGAGTCCAGATGGCTTAGTTGCCTGCCTGGTGCCAGGGTTCGGGACATCTCTTCAGGGCTGGAGAGAAACCTGCAGTGGGAGGGGGAGGATCCAGTGGTCTATGCAGGTACCAAGGACATTGGCAGGATGAGGAAGAAGGCTCTGCATAATTAGTATGATGAGCTAGGTACCAAATTAAGAAGCAGAACCTCAAGGGTAATAATTTCTGGATTATTACCTGAGCCACATGCAAATTGGTGTAGGACAAATAAGATTAGAGAAATGAATGTGAGGCTCAAAGACTGGTGTGGGAGAAGTGGGTTCTGGTTTGTGGGTCACTGGCGCCAGTATTGGGGAAATTGGGATATGTACCATTGGGATGGTCTACACCTGAGCCTTGCTGAGGCTGGTGTCCTCGCGAGCTGCATAACTAGGGAAGTAGAGAGGGTTTTAAACTGCATAGTGGGGGCAAGAGATCAAATTTGGGAAGATGCGGTAAACCAAAGAGTAGAGACAAGGCAAGAGTGAAAGGTATGAATATGGGAAATGATAAACAGACTGTGACAGGAAGGGACAGAGAGTACAATCCCAAGAGTAAATCAGCAGATAAGGCTAGACGCTACAAAAAGAATAAAAGGACAAAACCAAAGGCTCTAAATCTAAATGCACGTAGCATTTGAAACAAAATAAATGAACTGATAGCGCAAATAGAAATAAATAAGTACGATCTGCTAGCCATTACAGAGACATGGGTACAGGATGGCATAGATTGGGATCTGAATATTGAAGGGTACATGACATTTAGGAAGGATAGGAAGTTAGGAAAAGGTGGAGGTGTGGCCGTGTTAATTAATGATGGTATTAGCACATTAAAGAGGGAAGGCCTAAGTTCAGGAAACCAGTATGTAGAAACAATTTGGGTTGAGATCAGGAATGACAAAGGGAAGAAGTCACTTGTAGGAGTGGTGTACAGGCCTCCTAATTGTAACTACACAGTAGGACAGGGTATAAAAGAAGAGA
The DNA here is from genome assembly GCF_964194155.1 of Cetorhinus maximus. NCBI lineage: Eukaryota > Metazoa > Chordata > Chondrichthyes > Lamniformes > Cetorhinidae > Cetorhinus > Cetorhinus maximus. Next base: position 21,771,684 of record NC_135885.1, on the reverse strand, counting down.
TAATGGGAGCTTGCCAGAAAGGTACAGCGATAATCATGGGGGATTTTATCTACATACAGACTGGAAAAATCAGATGGGCAAAGGTAGCATAGATGAGGAGTTCATAGAATGTTTTTGGATAGTTTCTTAGAACAGCACCTTCTGGAGCCAGCCAGAGAGCAGGCTATACTATACTTGGTATTGAGCAATGAGGTAGGATTAATTTATAACCTCATAGTGAAGACACCCCCAGGTAGCAGCGATCATAATATGATTGAATTTTACATTCATTTTGAGGGAGAAACGAGTGTGTCCAAAACTAGTATTTTAAACTTAAATAAGGGCAATTATGAGGGCATGAAAGCAGAGCTAACTAAAGTGAACTGGCGAATGGGGTTAAGGGATCGGTCAATAGAAGCTCAATGGCAGACATTTAAAGGGATGTTTCAGAATACACAGAATAGTTAGCTCCCAATGAGAAATAAAAACTCCAAGGGGAAGGCCCCCCATGTGGTTAACTAAAAGAGTTAAAGGCAGTATCAAACTTCAAGAAAAAGCATATAATTTTGCAAAGTTGGGGGGTAGGTCAGAAGATTGGAAAGAATATAAAAAATAGCAAAGAATTATGAAAAGATTAAAAAGGAGGGAAAAACTAGAGTAAGAGAGAAAGCTAGCTAGTAATATAAAGACAGATAGTAAGAGTTTCTATAGACATTTAAATAAGAAAAGAGTTAACAAAGTGAGCATTGGTCCTATAGAAAGTGCATCTGGGGAATTGATAATGGAAAGTAGGGAGATGGCAGATAAATTAAATATGTATTTTGCTTCGGGCTTCACTATAGAGGACACAAGTAACATCCCGGAAATAGTTGTAAATCAGGAAATGGAAGGGTGGGAGGAACTTGGAAAATTACAATCACCAGGGAAGCGGTATTAAGTAAATTCATGGGGCTGCGGGCTGACAAACCCCCAGGTCCAGATGGACTTCAAACTAAGGCCTTGAAAGAAGTGGCTAGTGAGATAGTTGATGCATTGCTTTTAATTTTCTAAAATTCCCTAGATTTGGGGAAGGTTTCATTAGATTGGAAAATAGCAAATGTAACTTCTTTATTCAGAAAGGGAGGGAGACAGAAAGCAGGAAGCTAGACCCCAGTTAGCCTAACATCTGTCGTAGGGAAAATGTTAGAAGCTATTATTAAAGATGTTATAGCAGGGCACTTAGAAAAATTCAAGGCAATCAGGCAGTGTGAACATAGTTTTGTCAAAGGGAAATCATGTTTAACCGATTTATTGGAGTTCTTTGAAGCAGTCACATGTGCTGTGGATAAAGGGGAAATGGTGGATGTACTGTACTTAGATTTTCAGAAGGCATCTGATAAAGTGCCACATCAAAGCTCATTGTTCAGGGGGTAACATATTGGCATGGATAGAAGGTTGGCTAGCTAACAGGGAACAGGGAGTTGGCATGAATGGGTTTTTTTCTGTTGGGCAGGATGTGACAAGTGGTGTGCCACAGGGATCAGTGCTGGGGCCTCAACTTTTTATAATTTATATAAATGACTTGGATGAAGGGACTGAAGGTTTGGTTGCTTTATTTGCTGATGACACAAAGATAGGTAGGAAAGTAAATTGTGAAGAGGATGTAAGGAGGCTACAAAGTGACATAGATAGGTTAGGTGAGTGGGCAAAGTTCTGGCAAATGGAGTATAGTGTGGGCAAATGTGAAATTGTTCATTTTGGCAGGAAGAATAAAAAGGAAGCTTATTATCTAAATGGTGAGAGATTGCAGAGCTCTGAGCTTCAGAGGGATCTGAGTGACCTGGTGCACGAATCACGAAAGCTAATAGAATGTTATCATTTATTGTGAGGGGAATTGATTACAAAAGTAGGGAGATTATGCTTCAGTTGTACAAGGCATTGGTGAGACCGCATCTGGAGTATTGTGTACAGTACTGGTCTCTTTATTTAAAGACAGATGTACACGTGTTAGAAGCAGTTCGGAGGAGGTTTGCTAGACTAATACCAGGAATGGATGAGTTGTCTTATGAGGAAAGGCTGGACAGGTTAGGCTTGTATCCATTGGAATTTAGAAGAGTAAGAGGTGACTTAGTTGAAATCTTTAAGATCCTGCGGGATCTTGAAAGGGTGGGTGTGACGAAGATGTTTCCTCTTGTGGGAGAATCTAGAACTAGGGGCCACTGTTTAAAAATAAGGGGTCGCTTATTTGAGACAGAGATGAGGAGAAATTCTTTCTCGGAGGGTTGTGAGTCTTTGGAACTCTCTTCCTCAAAAGGCGGTGGAAACAGAGACCTTGAATATTTTTAAGGCAGAGCTAGATAGATTGTTGAGTAACAAGAGGGGAGTGAAAGGTTATCGGGGGTAGGCAGGAATGTGGGGTTGAGGTTACATTCAGATCAGCCATGATCTTATTGAATGGCGGAGCAGGGTTGAGGGGCCAAGTGGCCTACTCCTGCTCCTAATTCGTATGTCCATATGTACGTATGTTCGTATTTTGAAGAAAAGCAGGAGAGTTCTTCCAATATTTACAACAATACTAAACTTAATAAAAATTTACCGAATTAGCAGTAAATCACTTTGGGATATCCTGAGATCATGCCAGGCATGATGTACCATATGTACTCATGTAAAAGTTGACAGTTTTTTTTACACCAATTTTTTGGGCCAAACACCATGGGCAGAATTTTGTGGGCATGTGGGTATGCGCCAGACGTGAAATCGTGCGAGATGACATTGGGTGAGCGTCCTGACGTCATCCCGTGCTCGCGCGATATTTCAGGCAGCGGGCTCGCGCTAAAGTTGCAACTCGCCCGCCGACAATTAAGAGGCCAATTAGCGTAATTAAAGTTGCAACTGTCTCTGATTTTTCATGGTCTGTCCAACCTTACGGTTGGCAGATGGGTGAACTGGCCAGGCAGACTTTGCATCCAAGGGTGGGATGAGGTTTCCGTTATTAAATTAAAAAAAAAATAAAAATCTATGGACAGCATTTTTATCAGGTAAATGTTCAGGTGACGGATTGTGATGCTTGGACATTTTTTTCCTGATTTTAAAAACTTTATTTAATTGTTTTCAAGTCATCAGCTCCCTGAGTCATCAGCTCTGCCTTCAGGCCCATGCTCGCCCACGCCTGCGCTTACGTCAGCGCCCGCCCCCCACCCTGGCAGCGCTGAGTCTGGAAATTGCGGTCGGGGGCCGATCGTGGTTGGCGGTCCATTCCCTGGCCGATCCCGGGCCGCCGATCGTGCCTGCCCATCGACCTAAAAATCCTGCCCCATGGGGTCAACTTTTACACAGATCATGTTTTCGAAGGGTTGAAATGTATTCTTGATTTGTGCCCGGGTGGAATCCAAAAAGGACAATCGTAACGGAATAAAGTATAAACCAACAACACTAAAGGTTTCATGGCCGGAAACTTACCTATGTCGGGTGGGCTGGGGGGGAGGGGTGGGCTCCAGGCCACCATTTTACATGGGTGGGCCAATTAAGGCCCGCCCAGCGTGACGCACAGCCCTTAGCGCTCAGCTGCCTCGGGGAGATTAAGTTGATGTTAAAATAATTAAATAAAGCATTTAAAAAGCTACCTAAACATGCAGACTGTGTCACACGAGATGGGACGTGTTTTTATATTTCGGGAAATTTTAATATTTATTTAATAAAGCCTTCAGGAAACCTCATTCCGCCCGTGGATGAGGTTTCCTGAAAAATGCGAAGGCCGCTTGGGCTCTTCGCCAGCTCGCCAACCTTAAGGTTGGACGGGCAGCGCTGTTAATTAGCTTAATTAGTTTCCTAATGGCTTTAATAGGCTGCCTCTGGTGCATGCCCGCCGAACGAAATATCTAAATCATGTGCGACGATGTCGGGACGCACGCCCAATGTCATCGCGCGTCACTTTGCGCGTTAGCGTGTCGGGCCTGCCCCCACACACCGATGGCAATATTCTGGCGGGCGTGAATGTTAATTATCATTCAAAGTCTGATCACTTTACAAATTTGAATAAATAAATACAAAACTTTAACGTATAAACATTTTAAGCATTCGCTTACCGGTACTCATTTTCATTAGCATTTATATATTTACAATGAAATTGAATCACTAACATCTCCAGGATTATACGTTGGTTCTAAAAGTTTTGGACTTTGATCCCTGAAAAAACTGGAGTCAACTTTTGCATGAGGGATATGAAAAATTATGACTTTTTAGGCCAAAAATCGTGGAATCGACTTCTACCCAAGTGTATACAGTAAACTCAAGACTCTGGACAGAGTTTTCCACCCCTGTCAGCGGTGGGGTGCGTGACGGGCAGGGTGGAGGTTATAAGGGGATGGAAAAATTCAGGTTCCATATGGCTTGAAATGGCGGCAGGAACTTGTAGTCCCGAGGACTTATCGGTAACGCGGAGCCTGGTCCACAGGGAGAAAGGTGTGTGTCGACTGGGTGGGGTGCTAGGACATGAGGGGGTGGGCGGGAGGGCAGGCAAGATGGGGGGCGCTGGAACGCAGGAGGAGGGAGGGCCAGAGGAGGAGGTCAGCGGGTGGGGTGAGAAGGCAAGAGGCAGGGGGTAGATGAGACCATGCAGCCTTGCAGGGGAGGTTAGGGGGGCAGGGAAGGGACCTGGGGAGCCGTGGAGGAGCCGTGGGAAACCAGGGGGCAGTGAGGGAGGGGAAACCAGGAGGCAGTGAGGGTGGGGGAAAACCAGGGGGCAGTGAGGGGAGGAAACCAGGGGGCAGTGAGAGGGGGGAAACCAGGGGCCAGTGACGGGGGGGAAATCAGGGGCCAGTGAGGGGGGGGAGACCAGGGGGCAGTGAGGGGGGGGAGACCAGGGGGCAGTGAGGGGGGGAAACCAGGGGGCAGTGAGGGGAGGAGACCAGGGGGCAGTGAGGGGGGGGAGACCAGGGGACAGTGAGGGGGGGAAACCAGGGGGCAGTGAGGGGAGGAGACCAGGGGGCAGTGAGGGGGGGAAACCAGGAGGCAGTGAGGGTGGGGGAAAACCAGGGGGCAGTGAGGGGAGGAAACCAGGGGGCAGTGAGAGGGGGGAAACCAGGGGCCAGTGACGGGGGGGAAATCAGGGGCCAGTGAGGGGGGGGAGACCAGGGGGCAGTGAGGGGGGGGAGACCAGGGGGCAGTGAGGGGGGGAAACCAGGGGGCAGTGAGGGGAGGAGACCAGGGGGCAGTGAGGGGGGGGAGACCAGGGGACAGTGAGGGGGGGAAACCAGGGGGCAGTGAGGGGAGGAGACCAGGGGGCAGTGAGGGGGGGAAACCAGGGGGCAGTGAGGGGAGGAGACCAGGGGGCAGTGAGGGGAGGAGACCAGGGGGCAGTGAGGGAGGGAGACCAGGGGACAGTGAGGGGGGGAGACCAGGGGACAGTGAGGGGGGGAGACCAGGGGGCAGTGAGGGGGGGAGACCAGGGGACAGTGAGGGGGGGAGACCAGGGGGCAGTGAGGGAGGGAGACCAGGGGACAGTGAGGGGGGGAGACCAGGGGGCAGTGAGGGAGGGAGACCAGGGGACAGTGAGGGGGGGAGACCAGGGGGCAGTGAGGGGGGGAGACCAGGGGGCAGTGAAGGGGGGAGACCAGGGGGCAGTGAGGGGGGGAGACCAGGGGGCAGTGAGGGGGGGAGACCAGGGGGCAGTGAAGGGGGGAGACCAGGGGACAGTGAGGGGGGGAGACCAGGGGGCAGAGAGGGGGGGAGACCAGGGGGCAGTGAAGGGGGGAGACCAGGGGGCAGTGAGGGGGGGAGACCAGGGGGCAGTGAGGGGGGGAGACCAGGGGGCAGTGAAGGGGGGAGACCAGGGGACAGTGAGGGGGTGAGACCAGGGGACAGTGAGGGGGGGAAACCAGGGGGCAGTGAGGGGAGTGAGGGTTTGGGGGAGGGGTTGGTGGTGTCGATGGTGGAATCTTAGGGGGGAAAACTGAGGATACTGGTGGTGTGAGGGCATTGTAACTGTTAGAGGGCAGTGGGATGTGGTAGGGTGGGAGGGTGAGGGTCCGTCTGTGGTGGGTGCAGGGTTGTTTGGGTGGTTGGAGGGGACACAAAGGTGTACATGTATCTCAGGGGTGGACAGGATCAGGGTGGGCATTGGGACTGTGACAGGCGTGGGGTCAGCAGGGAGGCAATAACACAAGAAGCAGGAAAAAACCCCAGGAGAGCTCCACCAGGTGCGATAATTAATATATTTACAAAGCTGCAACAACTATCTACAATGGTTCTGTTCCTGTGCAACCAGAGTGAATGTAATACTTCTTTACCTTCCTTACCCTATCACTGTGTCTAGGTGCTTCCCTGACATCTGCAGCAGAGGTGGAGGCAGCCTGCTGACCACTATGTGCTCTTGTTTCTGATGAGTTTGGACACAGTCCTCTGGAGGCCCGAGACCTGGAGGGCCCTGGCCTTCTTTGAGTCTCCTGCTCTGGGGGCAGGTGCACCCTCAGTGGTCTCAGAGGCTGGAGCTGATGGGGTCACAGGCAGAGGAGACTTGGAACGCATGGACACCCATGGAAAGTCCTGGGTGGCAACCCCAAGGGTGTCTGTCTGACTCTCCTCCTCTTTTTGGGTACCCAAAGGCCCCTCCCTGAACCTTGAGGAGAAGGGGCACCTGAAGGGAGGTCAAGGTGCCCCGATCCCTCTCGCATAGCCACTGCAGAAGCTCACTCACGGCTACAGTGATGGAGTGCAGGTTTGAGAACATCTCAGGCAGAAACTGCATGTTCTGCTTGACCAGGGTCTCCATGGCATCCACCATCCTCCCCATGGAGACTTCCATGTGCTTGCATGTCAGAGCCACGTCATCAGAGAACATGCGGGCAGACTCCTCCGCCTCACATGCCGCTCTGTTGAGGGCCTCTGACACCTCTGCCTGTTGTTGCCCTGCGTCTTGCTGATTTCCAGCATCTTCTCCATGTCCGCTCCCAGAGGCTCATCACCTGAACCAGACTTAGGAGGGGCCTGTTCTCCAGCAGACCTCCGAGTGCCAGAGACCTTGGCTGTCACTCCCTCCTTCTGCTGTGGACACGTGCCTGTGTGGTGACCACCAGACTATGAGCCTGAGCCTAAACTAGATATATCACCCATTGAGGTGTGCGTCTCTGGGCTGGTGGAGGGTGCGGGTGAATACTGTGATGGGTCTACAGGTGTGAAGTTGTCCTCGTCCTCTTCCGAGGTCTCACGCAGTCTAGGGTTGATCCTGGTGCAGGGTCTGGTCTCACTCTCTTCCTGCTGGCACCTGGAAAGGAAAGGGGAGAGAAGGAGTGACTGCATAGCACAGAGCTTCACCCTCAGGTTCTGACTGGCAGAGATGAAGTGTGTTTCCTCACTGGATACTTGGGGAGACCGACGTCGCTATTGGCACATGCACGGTTACAGTCCTCCCCTGCCAGATCGGCAGCTTGCTGCTCGAATGGAGCAGATTTCAGGCAAGCCCCCTCCTGTCTTCTCCCTCTCATGCCTGTTGTGTGATGTTTTCTCCTGTGTAAAGATAGATAAATGGGTTGTGAACACTTCAGATGCTGGAGGAGGTTGCATGTTGCTAATTCTGTGGCTTATAAGTGACCTTGTGACCCCCCAAAGCCTGTCCACCATGTATAAGGCAGAAGAGAGGGGTTTGAGGGCATACTGATCACCTGCCTGGATAAGTGTAGCTCCAACAGCACTAAGGAAGCTGGACACCATGCGGGACTATGCAGGTCGCTTGATTGACACCCCATCCTGCACCCTCAACGTTGAGCCCCTTCACCACCAACACATTGGCAGCTGTGTGTGCCATGTGAAAGGTGCACTGCTGCTAGTCCCCCAGATCACTTTGGCAAGTCTCTCCAGACCCATGAGCTCTAGCAGCTAGAAGGACAAGTGCAAGAGACATGGCATCAGCAGCATCTGCATGTTGCCCTCCACTACAACCGCCTCCCCTGCCCCCCACAATGGCTGTGCCTTCAGTGTGTCTGGTTCAGCAACCCTCAGTCGTCTCCCTACCAGCAGACCACAGGAACTACAATGGGGCAATGAGGTAGCAGCCCAACACCTTGTGAAGGGCTTTTAGGGACGGACAGCACAGTTGTTTACCTTGCCGCTGACGCCTATGTCCCATGAGCGATTCAGAGACTGGCGAGGTGAGAATGGAGAGTAGAGGGTTCAGTTACCCTGGTGATGCGGATTAGTCGTTCATTCGTATCCTGCACAGGAGGACTATCTTCCTCTGCACAGCTGTGGCATTGGCCACCCCGGCAACCTCCTCCCAGGCAGGCGTGCTGAGTCGGGTGGACCTCCGCTGCCCATCTCTGGGAAAAGAGGAAACATCTCCTGTCCTCCACGGCCTGGAGGAGAGGCTCCAGTGAGGTGTCTCTGAACTGTGGGGCCGGTGCCTGCTGCTTCATGGAGGACGTCAGTGTTGCAGAGTCCAGGCACGATGCATGAATGAATGTCCGGGTGCCTTTTAAATATGGCGCCTGGACACGAGAGCTGGGCGCGCGACTTCCTGCCCGCCCCACCACGCGATTCGGCGACAAACCACCAGCTGCACAATGAATGAGGCAGGCAGAGCGCGATTCGGCGTCCTCACCCCGCCTTGCCCTCCCACAGGAGGCCCTCCGGGTTCCCAATCCCGCCACTGGATTTGGGTCCGGGGTGGAAAACCCCGCTTATTTTTTTGGGTTTCGTGGTGTTTGGGTTAAAACTCTCGTGAGCGTGGGAACCCGGTTTAAAAAGTACTCGGGTAATCTGTTAGACTTTCTGGCATTTTCGATCCTGCATACTTCCTCTTAATGTTTTCAGAAAGTAAATGTTCCAACCTATACTCTGAAAACATTAAAATAATATACCAGAGCAGAAAATACCCATGTACAACTCTCTCCTGATGGACAGAGTGTAATTTATAGCCACTCAGTGTAAAAAGTTTGTATCCAGTTGCATTTTTCACTTTACAATCTGGTCTCAGGCTGGTAGTGCAGTTTAACTATACGCACAAGTAACCTGTCGTCTTGACCATGTAGTTGCAACATTTGACTCATAGGTGAAGCTGTGGAGTTAATTTCTGAAGTGCCCCAATTCTCATAAAAGTTATATTGGTCATGCACAATGTATTAGTGCAAATAAAATGCACTGATAGGTCATGATTCATAGGTAGAATGTGCAAGCATGTTTAAAAACTAAGTAAATATCTTTTGGATTGTTTGAAAGATAATTGTACAGCTAGCTGTAAAACAGCCACATTGCTGATTTATGGCTGTAGTTTAGTGGAAAAGCGTGGCCTATTCATATAATGTTTGAATAAAAACATCAACAAAACATTGGGGGTCGATAATGCGATATCTGTCGCTTGAGTACTGCATCACACTGGGCGCTGGTTCCCTGCATTGTTAGACATAAAGCTTACCCTAATGTGCTTTTCATCTCCAGTGTGTGAGAAGCAGTGCGGGCAGTAGAAGACTATATGAAGCCTGTATTGGGCCAGAGCAATGTTCTGGTCATTCAACACCTACATGAATGGGCGCGAAAGGACAGAGGCTACATTTTGTGCTTGATTGGATTCTGAGCTTGGTATCTTGCAGCTTGAACAAGAATAGTAAAATCCAAATAAAAAGCCCAGGGCCATAAGTAATGTCCGAGCTCCAGGGCTGTGAGTCTGGGTGGGTATCCCAAAGATGCGCTGGGGAACCCTCGCCCCTCCAACTTGGCAAGTTTGCAGGTAAGGATTTCAGGGCAATTACCCAGGAAGTGCAAACTTCCCTGCACTGGGGACCATCTGAAATTTGTGATTTAAATTGCAAACTTCGGATGGTTCCAACTGTGTTACACCAATAGTTACCCAGAAGAAATAAGAAGAATTAAAACCAGTTACAGCTCCTAGGTAACTATTGTAACGACCCACACCGAGACCCCACGGGACTCACCCCACACCCCTGAACCCCCTCACCCCACGACCACCCCCACCACAGGATTCTGCCCGCCCCCACCAAAGGACTTCCCCCAAAACCCTGACTACCCCACGCCCCCATCCCCGGGCCCAGCCCGACCCAACTCCTGCTCCCCGACTGCCCCACATGCCCTGTCCAACCCCCTTGACTGGCTGATCCTCCCCCCACCGCACCCCTCTGAGTGCCTGACACCCACCACTCCCCCTCTGAGTGCCTGACACACAGCAAATGCCTGACACCCACCAACCCCCAACTGGCCGACCCCACCCCCACCGACTGGCCTAATCCTTGAACCTCCCATTCCCGCAACACCCACCCCTCCCAACTGGCCGATCCCCCTACCCACCCCCACCGAATGGCCTAACCCCCGAACCTCCCATTCCTGCCACATCCACCCTTCCCAACTGGCAGAATCCCCCAATCCCCCGACTGGGCCGAAACCCCCAAACCCCCACCCCATCCCTCGCCCCCCACTAACTGCCCAACCTCCACCTCCCCGACTGGCCAATCCCCCTACCCCAAATTCTAACAGCCCGTGCCGTAAAAAAGGGGGGCATGGCCTCTGATTCAGCAGCGCTCGATTGAAGGCCTCAGGAGCCCGCTGCCCTGCACAGTTCTCACCAGGCCTGAGGCGGAAGGGTGGGTGAGGCCGGATCGAAAAAATTTCAAGGCAAGGAAGTAGGAACGGAGTGGCAATCCGACTCTGATTGCGACTCAGTGGAAGTTCAGGCCCCTGTGAGTAGCTGTCCTTTTTTTGAGATGACTTCCTGTGCAGCTGACCATTTTTGTCATGAATAATTGGTTGTAAAAAATAAAAAGCAATTCTCCTTGTAAAATTGGATAGATATTGTAAAAGAAAAGCTAAAACATGAACAAGGCAAAACAATTCATAATTAATAAAAGGGTTTAAATATTGCATGATCCTAAATCAAACGTTCTTCTAAACATGTGACTACATACTTGAAGTGCACAGTCTTTACCTGCAGTCTCGACATTTTGCAGGGATGAAATAGTTCTTCCTTTTCGATATGAAAGGTCTTTGTGCAAGGCCTTTCTATCAAAGAAGTTAGCTTTCTTTCTCCCTCATTTGATTTATGCTCCATCAAGGAGGGATTGCCAGCACAGAAGGTGCTGGTAGCAAGCTCTCCAGAAGAGGTTGAGTGAACTTTTCTGCAAAACAAAATGCCTGTTACTCTGCCCGGACAGTGCGTCTCAAGCCCTAACCTCAGAAGAACGCTTGCAATTGGGTCGTAGCAATGTTTTCCATTTTCCACACCAGCTATCCATTTTTGACATAACTTGCAAATTAGTTCTGAATTAGGAGCTACTTTATGCTGTCTGGCCATTCCCACCGGTAACTTAGCTGAGACCACCCAGACTCATTTCACGTAGAATTCACACAGCTACTACAGGAGACATTGGGGAGAATTTTAGCAATTGGGCTGATGGACCAACATCGGGAGGAAGTGCATGCACTTACCTCCGAATTTTTACCTCCAATCAGGTGGCTGTCACTGTGGTTGCCGTCCAATCAGGGGCTGGCAGCTCAGCAGCGCCACCAGGATCGGTGGCCATTGCTGAGGTAGCCATAGGCCCTTGCAGCCTACAGATGTTAGGCAAAAAAGGGCCGAGTGCTAGGGGGGAAATTTTTCCTGAGAGGTTGCTGGGGTTGTGGGGGCTGGCTTCCCTGTCCACAGCCTAATTTGCTTGAACAAACCTTCCCCCTGTGGCTGTCACTGGGAGGCTGCCTCCATTTAGCTGGCAGTCTCCTCATGCAGCGGCGGGGGGGCTTGATTGGCCATCTGCAAAATGCCCTTAGTAGGGCCTTTACATTTGTAAATTAGTTGGGGCAGGCAGCCTGTCCGACTCCAGTCCCACTTTCAGTGAAATTCTCCGAATGTGGGAGATGGTCGGGGAGCCAGTCTGATGCAGATTGACATGATCTTACCGGCCTCCAGCCTCCCATCCTGCTTCCTCTGGGCGAGTAAAATTCAGCACATTATTGTACTAGTGGTACTGCATTCAAACCCGGGGGGGGTCCCAGACACAAAAAGCTGCTGCAATAATCCACCACTCAACCTAAACCCCAAAGGATTTGTGATGTTTTTACTTCTAATTCATGGCAACAATGTGAACCAGAATCCAGTTTGTAGTGCTTTTCACTACAAACTGCAACAAGTTCTGATGAACGGTCACCAACCAGAAACATTAACTCAGTTTCACTATCACTGGGTCAAAATCCTGAAACTCCTTCCCTAATAACACTGTGGGTGGAATTTAATGTTGGCAATGGGGATCTTGCCCTCCTGCTGGTGAACTGGCTGGAGTCCTGTGTCGCCTCTGTTGGGGAATGCCCAATGGAATTAAAGTGCTCATCAGGCACTTAATTGGCCAGCGTCAGTGCTTCCCCAGGATTTAGGACCCTAGGGATTGAAATCCCGCCCCCTGAGAGATGCCAGTCAATCAGAGGCCGGCAACTCTCCATTGTGTGGCAGTGCCACTGGAAGCAGTGGCTGCTGCTGGTAATGCACCCGCCGAGGGACACAAGCCACTGGTACATGGATGGGAGAGGTCTGGAAGGTTATGGACTAGGCGCAGGTCAATGGGACTAGCGGAATAATATTTCGGCACAGACTAGAAGGGCCGAATGGTCTGTTTTCTGTGCTGTAGTGTTCTATGGTTCTAAGTGAGGGCAGAATGGCGGTCTCAGGGAGGGGGTCACTGTCCGGTGGTGGGGGTGGGGGTGGGAGAAAGAGGGTTGGAAGAGAGGGCATGGGTTGGCTCTAAATCTAAGCAGGCCCCTTCTTTCCTCTTCCCGATGCCGGGTCCGTCGATTGGCCACGGAGTTTGAATGAGGCCCCCACCTCCGGAAGCAGAGGGTTTCCAGGTTTGCTTTTTGGGTTTCCGGCATGGCGATTCCCTCGGGAATGAGGCTGTTAAATGGCACTAATTGCCCACTTAAAGGCCTCAATTAGAATTCAGGTGGGAAGGTCGTCCACGAGCCTTCCCGCTTTGGGCTTAGCCGGGGCAGAGGTACCCTCCTGCCGGATTTAATGCCCTTCCACCTACAAACTTGGCATGGGGAAGGGCATTAAATTCCACCCAGTGAGTGCACATAGCTGTGCTCATGGCTCACCTGCTGATGGGCTTTGTTTATAGGTTCGTTTGAGCAATCTTCATTATTCCATATTACAGTTCATTACTGTTTTGCGTAAGTTCATTATGCCTCACAAAAAACTATGCTTTGAATTCATTCTTGTTACATTTGACACTCCTGAGATGGATTTCTGCAGGTTTACATTTCGTACACACAGCTGTAATAGATGGTTTAATAGAGCTGCAGTGAAACCTTTACAATAAACAGCCTGCCTGAGGATTACAACGTGCACTCTAAGGCTTACTATAATTCTGCTGAATATTTATAGCCGAGTTCTAACTTTAACCACATGCAGACAGCAAGTACACTTTAAATATGTGTTAGCATTCTTTATAAACTCATATTTCAATATTTATGAATTTTGTATTCAAATTGCGGTTGCTTTTATGTTATTTATAATTAAGTAAACAGTTTTTCTTTGGCAGTGCTGGTTCAGGTTGCTGAAGAGTAGGGCACCTTATATAAAAGAAGAAACAGCTGCATTTATATAGTGCCTTTCATGACCCCAGGATGCTCCAAGGCCCTTTACAGCTAATAAAGTTCTATAGAAGTGTAGTCACTGTTGTAATACTGGAAAAATGGATGCCAATATGGGCACAGAAAGATCCCACAAATAGCAAAGAGGTAATGACCAGATAATTTGTTTTCAGTGATGACCATTGAAGTTTAACCACCACCCACCCGCCCCCACTGCAAATTTAATGGTGGGACAAACCACTGTGCAGGTTGGGTACAGCCCATCCCATTGCTAAGTTGACATGCTTTAAGCACATTTCACATTGGTAAAATGGTCGCAATGGGCTAGAATTTGTCTTCCTGACATGGGGGTAAACCCTCATTGGGTGGATGCAAATGGAGGTGGGAGGGGACTGGAAACTTGAAATTGCGACCTCGTTCCCACCAGCTACCATTTTGACTGGCATGGGCAATGAGGCAGGCGACGACACAGCACATGCAAACTGACGTCGTGACTGCCACATTGTTGCCTACCTCAATTTTGTATTTCGTTGAGTTTGAGATTTTCAGCAAGGCAGGTGGTTTTCTCAAGCTTATGTAAACCACATTAGGTCAAAGGGACCATGAACCATGGAGGAAGACTGCTCTGGGCTCAGGAACATTTTGACAGGCAAGCTTCAAAGTTGTTGTTAATTTGATGCTATATGATAATTTGTGTGTTTTAATGCAGTGGATGATGATAGGGCTTTGTTCTAAAAAGGTAAGTGACCAGTAAATTGACCAGCATTGAGAAAGTGTTCATATGCATTAGGGTAGATTATCCAGTGGATAAAGTGCTCTTCTGCATTGAAAAGTGTTGCAATTCAGATTTTAACGTGTCAATTGGATCCTGTGCTTTGATCTTTACATCTTTTGACAGGCCAGACATCTGTTGAGCCTTTGAAATAGCTGAAAAGATGGTTGCCTTCATTGATTGATACCCCAGCCATCTGTTCATTCTTTGAAGCGCTACTTCAAAGGCTTTAATGTATTCAGCTATGGAGGTTTTATTGACAGAGTTGTACAATGGCATCTCATTATAAATGCTTGGCTGAGCTCCAAACACCATTAATGGATTCAGCTCAGCATGGGTTGTTGATACAGCTGTCAAGAGGACTGTGAGCTTTATTTGATTGACAGTTTTATGAGCTCTTCAGGGGATTATGTTTTTTGATGAGGTTTTTGAATGGGTATTTGTTTATTTTAACAGTCTTATGACCACTTAAGATGATTATGTTTTATTTTCAAGTAGATTTTGAATGGCTGTGTTGTTGAAAGTTTCATGAGCACCTCAAAAACTTTACAATGTTATTATAGGGCTCATGATTTCTGACCACAGTGGATACTGGGTGAGTGGGCATGGGGGGCATGGAAGAGGCATGGGAGGTATGAGGGCATGGGAGTTATGGAGGTAGAATAAGGGAAATGGGGAAACAGGGTTATGGTGGGTATGGGAGATGTGGAGGTAGAATGGGGGAAATGGGGGGAACACAGTTTTGGGGGTATGGGGGATATGGGGGACATGGGGTGGTTGGGGGGTGGGTGGAGGATGAGGGGGATAGGAGGTATTGGGGTAGGTGATCAGTGCAGGGGAATGAGGGGTAAGGACTAGGGTGCCTAACACTCATGTGCAGAACTGGGTGGATGTCCCAGTGAATGGAGGGGGCCTTTAAATCTGCCCACCTTGGCATCTGCTCACCTCTGTTCCCACCTCAGGTCTGCTTTGGGAGGTGGTGGCATCAACTCCAGATCATTCCCACCACCTATGATGAAAATACTGTGGGTGGGCACTGTCGGATAAGAGGTGGGATTGTGATGTCAGGAAATCTCCTAATTTGCAATTCCTGCCTCAAAGGGGAGAATCTGGCCCAATGTGCACCAAATCCTACCCCATTGATTCATAATATCATACTGTATGATCTTGAGCCATCAGGATTCCCTCAGCAACCAAAGCAGATGCTGACCAGGTAACCTGTTTTAGCGATCGTGATTAGACAGCTAGATAGATAGCTAGAAAAAGAATGAAGCAAAAATCTTTACAGGATTAACTCGGGACATTCCCCCAGAAACACATCATGAATGTAAGCTCCTAAAACAAGGACTGCTAAGCATAGCGGGATAAATATCATCCAGGGTTCACAATCCTGAGTGGATATCTAATGAAGAATGCTGGAAAATCCACAGATGTGAATGGTAGATAAGAGCAAGATTCATCTCTGGCATCCCACGATATCCAACGATAACTCTTGTTGGTTTGCATGGCGGCCTGTACTCACTGCCTAAACGCACCTTTTAAGAATGATCACATGGATGAGATACCACAGATTAGTTGGCGCTCGTAGAACGGTGCCCTGGTGTGAGTTACAGACCTCAGGAGAAGAAGCAAGAAAATTGGGAGGCAGGAGACAAGTGCGGAATATTGGGAAGATGAAAGAGTGAGGAGATGAACTCCGCGAACAGAAAAAATCAAAATAAACCTCCGAAGGAGATCAAGTGTGCTCCACTGTTTCCAGAAATGTGACAACGCAGCAGATGACCAATGGATTGGATACATTGGTAACATGATGAAGTGAGGAGGGTACTATGAGAATGTGAAGCCCCAAATGTCAAAAGAGCTGGACGGTGAGGAGAGAGGAAGTGAAGGGGTAGGTGTCCCATCTTCTGCGTGGGCATGGGGAGGTGCCATAGGTGGGGGTTGAGGAGTAGGGGGTGATGGAGGAGTGGACCAGGGTGTTCCGGAGGGAACGATCCCTATGGAATGCCGCCGGGGGGATGAAGGGAAGATGTGTTTGGTGGTGGCATCATGCTGGAGTTGGCGGAAATGGCGGAGGATGATCCTTTGAATGCGGAGGCTGATGGGGTGATAAGTGAGGACAAGGGGGACCCTATCATGTTTCTGGGAGGGAGGAGAAGGCGTGAGGGTGGATGCGCGGGAGATGGGCCGGACACGGTTGAGGGCCCTGTCAACAACCGTGGATGGAAAACCTCGGTTAAGGAAGAATGAGGACATGTCAGAGGAACTGTTTTTGAAGGTAGCATCATCAGAACAGATGCGACGGAGGCGAAGGAACTGAGAGAATGGGATGGAGTCCTTACAGGAAGTAGGGTGTGAGGAACTGTAGTCGAGGTAGCTGTGGGAGTCGGTAGGCTTGTAATGGATATTGGTGGACAGTCTATCACCAGAAATTGAGACAGAGAGGTCAAGGAAGGGAAGGGAAGTGTCAGAGATGGACCATGTGAAAATGATGGAGGGGTGGAGATTGGAAGCAAAATTAATAAATTTTTCCAAGTCCCGACGAGAGCATGAAGCAGCACCGAAGTAATCATCGATGTGCCGGAGAAAGAGTTGTGGGAGGGGGCTGGAGTAGGACTGGAACAAGGAATGTTCCACATACCCCATATCTCCGTCCAAGGGCCCAAACACTCCTTTCAAGTGAAGCAGCATTTCACTTGCATTTCCCCTAACTTAGTCTACTGCATTCGTTGCTCCCAATGCGGTCTCCTCTACATTGGAGAGCCCAAACGTAAACTGGGCGACCGCTTTGCAGAACACCTGCGGTCTGTCCGCAAGAAAGACCCAAACCTCCCTGTCGCTTGCCATTTTAACACTCCACCCTGCTCTCTTGCCCACATGTCTGTCCTTGGCTTGCTGCATTGTTCCAGTGAAGCCCAACGCAAACTGGAGGAACAGCACCTCATCTTTCGACTAGGCACTTTACAGCCTTCCGGACTGAATATTGAATTCAACAACTTTAGATCTTGAACTTCCTCCTCCATCCCCACCCACTTTCCGTTTCTTCCCCTTCCCTTTTGTTTTTTCCAATAATTTATATAGATTTTTCTTTTCCCACCTATTTCCATTATTTTTAAATCCATACCTGTAATGCCCTGTCAGTCTTTCCACCCCACCCCCACTAGAGCTGTACCTTGAGTGTCCTGCCATCCATTCTTAATTAGCACATTCTCTTAGATAATATCACCACCTTTAACACCTCTTTGTTCCTTTGTCTGTGACATCTTTTGATTATCTGCTCCTATCACTGCTTGCTTGTCCCTACAACCACCCCCACCTCAACTTCTCTCCCCCCCCCACCCCTGCCACCTTAAGCCAGCTTATATTTCACCCCTCTCCTAATTTTACTCAGTTCTGTTGAAGGGTCATGAGGACTCGAAACGTCAACTCTTTTCTTCTCCGCCGATGCTGCCAGACCTGCTGAGTTTTTCCAGGTAATTCTGTTTTTGTTTTGGATTTCCAGCATCCGCAGTAGTTTTTTGTTTTTATCTCAGCATTTCTTCATCCATTTATCTGAGGAGGGTAGCAGTAACTCAGAATATCAATCTGCCAGCAGCTAGCTGGAAAATCTGCTTGCGATCCCATTGAGCATATGCCTGCCATTGACATGAAGGAAGCATGACATCAAACGACTACAATTAGCAAATGAGGGACAAAAACTGCAATGCCAGCATTTTGAACAAATGAACAGAGAGCGATGGAAGTGCATCTCAGATCAGTCAGTTTTTGCAAAGAGATAAGAGGAGTTAAAGTTACTGACATAGAGGCCTCATCAGGTTATCTCAACAACGCCAAGGTGTTCCACTATATGGAGTTAGTAGCGTCAGTTAAAGAACCAAAGATGAATCCAAGTACAGACAAGGAGACATTCAATAGTAGAGGAGGGGGCCGCTGCTGGAACTACTGTCACCATTGAGCCTAATCCTCCCTGAATGAATGTTATTGATGAGAAACATGGTGAGTGCCATTTTACCAACATTTACCACCCATTTTCCCAATGCTGCAAAAATCTCTGCAGATTGAAAATTGGTTCAGTGCATTGAAGAACTAAATAGGTGTGTTACCTTGTTATTGCCACAATAGCAACTTGTTAAAGAGCATTAGTGCACTATGATCCAAAGCAATAGCATCACAAGTGTGATTCATTGCTGGATTCCATACGTCATGACAACAATTGGTGTTAATTGTTGCCCAAACCAAATCCCAGAGGGAAACTTGGCTTACCTTTTTTTTGTATTCTGAAACGAGACGATGCGCTCAGCAGTAAGAGGTCCAGTAACACTTTTGGGAGTTTAAAAATTATAAGTAAAACTTTTATTAACAAGAATAAAAGAAAACTTAAGCTTTACAGTTATACAGTTAAACTTAGTTCTACAAAACATTCCCCCCAAAACTCTCTACTGGGTCACACCTACAAGTAAACACCTTCCAGGCAACACTCCTTTATAGATATTTAACTATAGAATCCAATAATATTATCCAAGGCAAATTTCTGTAGCTTCAATAAAAGCATACCACATGATCTCTACCCTCTTCCACTCTGCAGTGGAATCCACTTCAGAATAAAACTGCTTGTTGCAGCCCAAGACTTTTCTGGCTTGACTGGATGGTGGATTCAAACTGCATCCTCCCCCAGCCCAGAGCTCCTGCTATAGCTCAACAGCTCAAACAGCTCTAACTATATCCCCATCCTAAGCACTCCACAGTAACTCTAAAATATCTTTTTTCCCCTTTTGATCTCTGGTTCCATTGTTCTCACACCTCTTTGTAACTCAAATCCTTCCAAATATAAAATCTTTCATGTCTCTATCTTGTCTTTGCTTTCAGGTCAATAAAATATAATATTCCCAGTACTATTTACCTATGAAACTCCTGCAAGATGCAAACATATTCCTTTTCGCCTCTGACTCCCCTTTGATATTCAAACCCTCAATTTATCTAAAAATACAAATGTTAGATTTAATCTATTTACTTGTACCTCAAACTTAACACCTTGATCCTTTTCATGTTTTAAACCCCCAGACAACCTGGCTCCTATCAATCTCTTGCCCAGCTTAATTAAATCGAACATACAGACACTCAGCCTTCTTCAGAATAACATGTTATTCCCCAAAACATTTTTAAAAACCCATTCTCACACATATAAAATGTATAATTCTTTTTTGTTTGTTCATGGGATGAGGACATTGCTGGCAAAACCAAGGTTTATTGCCCATCCCTAATTGCCCTTAATATGGTGCACATGATGCAGACACAACCAGAGTGCTGGTAGGGAAGGAATTCCCAGCAACTGTGAAGGAATAACAATATATTTCCAAGTCAGAATGGTGTGTGACTTAGAGGAAAACTTACAGGTGATGGCATTCCCATGCACCCGCTGCCCTTGTTCTTCCAGGTGGTAGAGTTTGCAGGTTTGGAAAGGGAAGTTAAAGGAGCCTTGGTGAGCTGCTGCAGTGCAACTTGTAAATGGTAAGCAAAAAAAAAACCTGTGAATGACAGAAGACATATGTCCAAGAAGGTTGAAGTTTAACACAGGGACTATGACACAGCGGTGCCATCTCCTCTACACAAGATCTAACACCCATGCAGCACTCTGATTGACCAGCAAATTTACCTTGACCCTAAATTTTTAGAGCGACTAAACCATGTCAGGCAGTGAATTGCATTGTATCAGCCAGTGAGTTGGAGCCAGGGGAGACTATAGGGCGAACAATAGGGGTTATATTGGTGAAAGGATGAAAACAGGCAATCAATGGGTTTTAATGAAATATGTTTGAAAGTCTGGTATTAGCACGCAATTTTGCTCGTAATTGCTGATCACCATAATCTGAATTTGCCTTGAGGCACTAAAACACACTTGCAGGTTTAGTGCTCAAGCACTGATTAGAAGCAATTTTCACGGGGCATTATATGAGGGTTTCTCCCACCCACTTCCACTGAAGGCGTGAAGTGAGCTGGCTGACATACAGTGGCAATTTCAAGAAGGGTCAGGGACCGAGGCAAAGGGCACATATTTACTTTAATGTGGTACTGAAAGTCCTAATGGAGGAGGCCGGAGAAGAAGGGATGTCCTATACTCACAGAGGAGAAGGAATCCACCTCGTCCCCTCTCTCCTCTGAAGCTGGTGCTGCTCTCCCTGGTTTCATCTCCTCCTCCCGTTCTTCCTGCAGCTCAAAGGGAATCCATAGCAAGATACTAAAAGCCAAGCATTCCCTTTCTCCTGGCAATTCAGGAAAAGTGTTCATTGATGTAGATTAATATAGCACTCTTTTTAGGTGAGGATCTCAGAGAATTTCCAGAAGAAATGTTGCTCAGCCATTGCTGAAGTCTTGAGGAAGTGTTCTGGAAAGTCTTCTGACGTGCTTGAAAAATCCTCTTCCAACCTCCAATAGCAAGTGAGCAAGTGAACAGTAAAAGGTGATATTCCTTCAAGTAATGCTCGAAATTCTCAGCCATGACTTGTTTACTCCAAATCAATGGGCTGCTGTTAGGAAAAGAAGAGTTGAGTCAAGTACTAGTCACCAAAATGCCAAGCAGTCTCATTAATGCTCACCAGCAGTTAATTTAAGTGGTCAGACCCTTAAAGATCCTCCAGCAGCCTTTCTGAGTGCAAGCTTTAACTACTATACCAAGGTGGCGCTTGCATGAAATGCAAGATAACTGGTGTTTTAGCTGAAGACCCCACCTTGGTCACCTCAGGGGCTCTTTAATGGCTGAAGGAGCTGTCAAAATCAGGTCCAGTGTATTTTACAGCAAACAAAGTCTATTAGTCAGCAAACAATCTGTTTAAACAATACATTACAGCAAACAGACTATTCAAATAGTCTCTACCAACCACAGCAAACAAAACTCCTGATGGAAAATGCAACAACATCTCATGATAAAAGCAAGGCAATTTCTCCATTAGAATGTAGTGAGTGGAGGATAGCTACATCCAAAATGTGTGCGTAAAATCAGTCCCAGTCACCTACAACCATGTAGTCTTTCCAGGCATGATTGGTAGGGGGAATATTCCAGGGAACATGACATTTTGGAAGGACAGGAAGGTAGAAAAAGGTGGTGGGGTAGTTCGGTTAATTAGGGGTGATATTAGTTCAATTTTGAGATAACCTTAGGTCTAAATATCATGATGTAGAATTGTAACTACACTGTAGGATTGGGTATACAGGAAGAAATAATCTGGGTTTATAAGAAAGGTATGGTAATAATCATGGCCGATTTTAATCTACATATAGATTGGACAATGAAATTGACAAAGATGGAGCATGGGTTCATAGAGTGTTTTCAGGACAATTTCTTAGAGCAGCATGTTCTAGAGCCAACCAAAGAGCAGACTATTCTAGAACTGATAGTGTGCAATGAGACAGGATTAATTTATGGCCTCATAGTAAAGGAGCCCCTAGGTAGCAGTGAGCAGAACAGGATTGAATTTCACATTCAGTTTGAGGGAGAAAAGAGTGGGTCAAAGATTAGTGTTTTAAACTTAAATAAAGGCAATTATAGGAGTATGAAGTAAGAGCTGACCGTAGAGGAAACAAATAGTATCCCAGAAAACATTGTAAGTCAAGAGGAGAAAGGAAGGAAGGAACTTAAAACAATTATAATCACCAGGAAAAGGGTGTTGAGAAAATTATTAGAACTGAAGGCGGACAAGTCCCCATGTCCTGGTGGAGCCCCTCCTAGGGTCTTAAAAGAGTGAATGTTGAGATAGTAGATACATTGGTTTAATTTTCCAAAGTTCATTAGATTCTGGAAAGGCCTGATCAGATTGGAAAATAGTGAATGTAATCCCTCTATTCAAGAAAGGAGGGAGACAGAAAGCAGGAAACTACAGGCCAGTTAGCCTGATATCTGTCATAGGAAAAATGTTAGAATCTATTATTAAGGGATTTATAGTAGGGCACTTGGAACATCTCAATGCAATCAGACAGACTCAGAAGGGGAAATCATGCTTGACTAATTTATTTGAGTTCTTTGAAGAAGTAACATCCAACTTGGATAAAGGAGAACTGGTAGATGCGGTGTGTTTGGATTTCCAAAAGGCATTTGACATGGTGCCACATCAAAAGTTACCACACAAAATAAGAGCTTGTGGTGTAGGGCGTAACATATCAGCATGGATAGAGGATTGATTAGCTAACTGGAAACAGAGGGCGGAATCTCCGTGCCCGCTGGCATCGGGGGTTTTCGGTGGCGTGAGCGGACAATATGGTGCGAAGGTCAAAAATCGGTTTCACAATGTCATGAAACCAGTTTGCGATTGTCCACTCAGCCCGTTGATGGTGGGCCGCATTTCTCACCATCAGACATCAGGAACCTCATTGTAATGCATCAGCTTATCACTATAAGGCTGGCCCACCGGACTCATCCCCCCCTTACTGGATCGTGATTGCACACCGATGTGTTTCACAACAACATATAAAAGGCGTGCACTTGGCTGGCTGCACCTTGAAGGGAACTCAGAGGTCAGTGCACAGTAATATTGCGGAGCGCTCACGAGGGATGCCTGTTGGACTTTAAGGTTGAGGCACGATGGTGGGGGTGGGTAAATGCTGCCCTGCGGTTGAGGCGACTATGCGGGGGAGGGCAAAGGCTACCCTGAGTTGAAAGTAGTGCACAAGCACATGCAGGGTGAGGGGAGGGGGGGCTGTGCGAGGGAAGTGGCCACGCATTAGGGAAACCTTGTATAAAGTGATCATTCCTCTGCAGCTGAGATAGTTCAGGTGCAGTCACATTGATACGATTGGAGTCGGGCCTCTAGCTTATCTGCCCATTCAAGCAACACAGAGCCATCAAAGTGCCACCAAGTGCTGGAGCTTTTCACCCTTCAGGCACAGACTGCAAACTAATGAGTGTTTTAGTGGGCTGCAGAACAGTTGGATGACTGGGCACGTTGTAAAACCTCCTTGCTAAAGCTGGCCATGGAGCAGTGGAGGCACTCACAGCCCCTTGCAATGTCACCATCCCAGTTTGGACCAATCTCCCCCATGCTTCAAGTTAGTGCAGCCATGCAGTGCGGGTTAGGAGAATGCCTGCGTCTGAGCTGAGAGCGCAGCATGTAGTCGGGTGAGCAAAGCTGCTGCCAATCGGTTGGGTGGAGTGGGGCACAGGTAGGTGGGGTTTTGGGTAGCCATGCAGCACACTAAACTCTTGCTATCCAGCACTCTCCGGGATGCGTTAAGGAGCCTTCAGACTTAACCAAAAGGGGTTCTTAGTACATCCATGCTAACCTACACTCTTTCATCCTGCAGGTGGAGTACATCAGGAGTATGGAGCCTGGTGAACTACCTGTATGCCTCATGGTGTACAAAGAGTAAAGATGACGGAGAAGAGAGTGACTGAGGCACCTGGCTGTGCAGAAGCACCCTTAGGAAGAAGGGGCAGCTGCGGCTCCAGCACATGCTGCTGAAGAGCCACAGCGAGCCATCACTGCTTGGCGCCTAGCTAGACTCAGGGTCCATAGACACTGCCATTCATTCCTGCAGATGACCGAGAACCAGTGTTGCCGAAGACTGCGCCAGGGAACTGGTCAGTCACATCTGCCAGCTACTGCAGGATTTGATGCCATGTGGACATGGAGGGCATCCACTGCCAATGACTGTGAAAGTGACAGCAGCATTCTATTTCCACGCCAGTGGCTCCTTTCAGGGCTCCACAGATGACCTCTCTGGGATATCACAAGCCTCCACCCACAAATGCACCCATGAGTTCACAGATGCCATCTTCACGAGGGCACACAACTTTGTGCATTTCACCCGGGGCCAGGAGAGCCAGGATGGAAGAGCGATTGGATTTGCCCAGATCTCAGGTTTCCCATTGGTGCTGGGTGCCATCAACTGCACTCATGTGGCGCTCAGATCTCCGTCATGACAAGCGGTCAACTATGTCAACCTCAAGGGATTCCATTTGCTGAATGTGCAGCTGATGTGCAACCACCACAAATGCATCCTGCAGGTCTGAGCAGGGCTTCCAGGGAGTGTGCACAACTCCTACATTCTCAGTCAGTCACAGATCCTTGACATCTTCCAGGGTCCACAGAAGCTGCAGGGATGTCTCCTCGGGGACAAGGGCTACCTGCAGAGGACCTGGCTGCTGACACCCGTGCAGCAGCCTCAGACAGCAACAGAGTGAAGATGTAACAAGGCTCATGCTGCAACTTGCAACTTGGTGGAGTAAACTATCGGGATGCTGAAAATGAGGTTCCGGTGCCTGGACTGGTTTGGTGGAGCCCTGCAATATAGTCCATAGAGGGTGTCACACATCATCGTCATCTACTGCGTCCTTTACAACTGGGCGCTGCAATGTGGAGAGGAACTGGCTGAGGAGGAGATGGGAGAGCTGGAGGTCTCCTCCAATGAGGAAGGTGCCGACGGGGATGAGGGTGAGGAGATCCTCGAAGGCGACGATAATGGCAATGAGGCCCTTGCACTGGCCAGATGAGGCAGGCGTGCTCGGGAGGCCCACATAGCTGCTAGATTTGTGGAGGATGATGACAACACACAGTGAGGAGACACCATAAGATCCTCACATTGCATCTGTGAACATTTGACTCCAGTCTGGCTTATGGCAGCGCATATACCCTCTGTGATAATGCTCCTGTGTCATAACCTTCCTAACCCTGTCATTACATCTTGGTGCTCCCTGGATATCCACAGCGAAAGTGCAGGCAGCTTGCTGACTGCTACGCCCTGTCTTGACCGACATTTTCTGGAGGACCAAGACCTCAAAGGCCCTGGCCTGCTTTCAGGATCCTGCAGTGTGGCAGTGGCACCCTCCTCGGCCTGTGGAGCTGGAGCTGCTGGGGTCACAGGAAGAGAGGAATCGGATAGGCTGATACTCCTCCCTATGGGTGCCCAAGGGCCCCTGGCTGACTCCTTGAGGTGAAGGGGTAGCTGGAGTGTGATAAAGCTGCCCCGCACCCCTCTTGCATATGAGGAATGCAGCGGACATCCCTTCCTGATGTTCCCGAGCTTGTCTTTGCAGCTCCAGCAACTGTGACATGACCAAGTCCAGAGGCTCGTCATCTGATTTGGACTCAACAAATTTTTGGCCTCCAGCAGTCCTCCGAGTGCCCGTAACCTGGGAAGTGCCTGCCTCCACCTGCTGTGGATCATAAAGTGTGCTGTGCTCACCAGATTATGATCCCCAGGTTATTCAAAAGGTTGGGCAGGTTGGGCATGTGTCCATTGGAGTTTAGAAGAATGAGAAGTGATCTTATTGAAACATATAAGATCCCGAAGGGACTTGACAGAGTGGATGTAGAAAGGATGTTTCCCTTTGTAGGACAGACTATAAACTAGGGGACACAGTTTAAAAATAAGAGATCTCCTATTTAAGATTGGGAGGAGGAGAATTGTGTTCTCTCAGAAGGTCGTTAGTCTGTGGAATTCTCTTCCCCAGAGAGCAGTTCAGCTTGGGTCACTGAATATTTTTAAGGCTGAGTTAGATTCGTGATTGACAAGGGAGGCAAAGGGAATAAGGGAAAATAGAGACCACAATCAGATCAACCAAGATCTTATCAAATGGTGGAGCAGGCTTGAGGGGACAAATGACCTACTCCAAATTTGTATGTTTGTATATTGACCAAACATCTCCATTCTAGTAGCGAATTGTTGTGTCATTATATACAGCCAAATTTTTATATGTTAGACTCCTTCCAGACTGTACTGAAGACATTTTTTGGGCTACCTAATATGCTGTCCACAGGAGTGCCAATAGGATTACTGCTGCATTACTGTCACTCTTACACTGACCAACAGCAGCAATACAATTCTACAGGTTGGCTGAATTTTCCAATGACCAAGACTACCTATTAGTTTGCTGTCCTTTTGCATTATTTTGCAATAAGTACTCTGCAATTCAAGAGTAGGTCATTTATTCAACACACTGGTTCACATGTGAATATTGCAGGCATAATTTGCCATGGTGTTTTCCTTTTATATTTGGGTCACTTAACCTGCTACTTCTTCATGACACCCTTATGGAAGAAATAAGTGTGAATGATGAGTGCAGGATTTCACTGAGTGCCTTCTGGAATCCTTATAGAGTTCCTTAGGGTAGTGTCTTGGGCCCAACCATATTCAGCTGCTTCATCAATAACCTTCCTTCCATTAAAAGGTCAGAAGTGAGGATGTTTGCTGATGATTGCACAAAGTTCAGCACCATTCACTGCTTCTCAGATACTGAAGCAGTTCATGTCCAAACGCAGCAAGACCTGGACAATATCCAGGATTGGGCTGACAAGTGGCAAGTAACATTCGTGCCGCATAAGTGCCAGGCAATGACCATCTCCAACAAGACAAAATCTAACCGTTGCCTCTTGACATTCAATGGCATTACCTTCACTGAATCCCCCACTATCAACATCCTGGGGTTTATCATTGACCAGAAACTGAACTGGACTAGCCAAATAGATACTGTGGCTACAAGAGCATGTCTGAGGCTTGAAATCCTGCGGTGAGTAACTCACCTCCTGACTCCCTGAAGCCTGTCCACCATCTACAAGGCACAAGTCAGGAGTGTGATGGAATACTCTCCACTTGCCTGGATGAGTGCAGCTCCAACAACACTCAAGAAGATTGACATCATCCAGGACAAAGCAGCCCGCTTGATTGGCACCACATTCACAAACATTTACTCCCCCCACCACCGATGCATAGTGACGGCAGTGTATACCATCTACAAGATGCACTGCAGAAACTCACTGAGGATCCTTAGGCAGCACCTTCCAAACCCACGATTGCTACCACCTAGAAGGACAAGGGCAGCAGACACATGGCAACGCCACCACCTGGAAGTTCCCCTTCAAACTGCTCACCATCCTGACTTGGAAATGTATCGCTGTTCCTTCACTGTCGCTAGGTCAAAATCCTGGATCTCCCTCGCTCCTAACAGCACTGTGGGTGTACTTACACCACAGGGACTGCAGCGGTTCAAGAAGGCAGCTCACCACCAGCTTCTCAAGGGCATTTAGGGATGGGCAATAAATGCTGGCCTAGCCAGTGACGCCCACATCCCATAAATGAATTAAAAAAAAGACATCCTTGTGATTTGCATTATGACCCAACCCAGCCATATCTGAGGCTGTCAGCATTCAAGCTGCTGTCTGTTAACTTCAATGATATCCTGCTTTATCTTTCTTCTTTAACTGTACTTGATATTGATACAGACACGAGTTCTCAATTTATGTGCCTGTCAGCTTGTGATATTCCGCCCAAATTAGAGACTAGCAAGGAGGCTATAGTTTTTCAGGATGTAGCTCTATCAGTGTAAATAATTAAGCTTCAAAGGGAAGATGTGAGGTATTTGTAGATGTGCTGTCAAGAAAAAAAGAAATTGTAATTTTTTTCTCTGTCAGTAACCCTTGTCTGGAAGACAGGCTTTTGGGGGTGTAAATATGGTAATTAGGGTAAGAGCTAGAATGACTGCAAGAATCTAAAGCCAACAGTGAGAAGTGGTTTTGATATATTAATGAACCATGAGGAACTTCAATCAGCTTTTTACATAAAGCAATAACAGGAGCAGTTTTGAACTGAGTTGTTTTAGTCCAAAGAGGAATATATGCAGGATGTATGCAAGTAAATAAGGTAAAGAGAGGGTAAGTTTACTTTTTTTTAAAAAAACCTAAGAGCCAAAGTAAAGAAGAGTCTAATCAAGTCTGGGAAGAAAACATTTCTAAAGAGACTGGTTGAGACAATAGAGAGTTCAAAGGGAAGGAACACAATTAAGGAAGCACTGAAGCCTGTGTGAGGGGGTAGCTGTTTAGATCTCCCAGAAGACAGCAGGAAAGCTAGTCAGAACTCCCAGAAGACAGTGTGAACAAGGCCAGACCTGGAGACCCAGTTGCTGTCAGCATCGAAAGGCACCCCAAGGCAAAAAGGCACTGTGTGGTAAAAATTACTGGAATTCTATAGATTTTGAAAATCTATAAGGATAGTTGCTGGACAGAAAAGGGGAAGGTTAGCTCCGAGGGTAGTTAAGTTAAGATCTTACGGAGCTGTTTTAAAGCACTGTTTACTGTGATAAGCCATTCTTGTGTTTAAGTGTAATTGTGTTTTATTTTTGTTTTGCTTTATTCTTTTACTAAACGTTTACTATAAAATCATCACAAGCAGTTGGGGACATCATTTCCTGGGGCAGAATATTGCCGTCAGCGTGCGGGGTGGGCCGACACGCTGACGCATAAAATGACGCGCAACGATGTCGGGTGTGCGTCCCGACATCATCGCGCATCATTTCGATATTTCGTTCGGCGGGCGTGCGCTGGAGGTGGCTGCACGCCTGCTGAACTGTCAACGGCCTATTATGGAAATTAGAAAAGTAATTAAACTTGTTAACAACACTGCCCGTCCGACCTTAAGGTTGGCGGGCAGGCGAAGAGCCCAAGCGGCCTTCGCGTTTTTCAGGAAACCTCATCCACTGGCAGGAAGAGGTTTCCTGAAGCTCTTATAAAATAAGTAAATAAATTTTCTTAACTTCACAAACATGTCCCAGCTCATGTGACACTGTCACATGAGGGAACTTGTTTAGATAAATTTTTACTTTATTAATTAAAATGTTTTGTAACCCATTCAATCTCCCTGAGGCACGGAGCTGCCTCAGGGAGATTGCTGCGCTCTTTAGCGCACACGGACGAAAGAGCGCAGGCCCCAACTCTCCCTCCTCCCCCCACCAGCACAGGTAGTGCTGAGCGCTACTGGCCACACGTTACCCTGGGCAGGCCTTAATTGGCCCGCCCACGTAAAATGGCGGCGCGCGGCTGATTGCCGGTGGCGATCAGCTCCATGCCCACCCCTGCCCGCTCCCGCTCAGCCAGCCTGCCATAGGAAAACTTCTCACCCTGATTTCAGAACCTCTCCTCATGCTATACAAATTTCAAAAAAAACATTTTGGCAGCCGTTTCAAGTTTCCCTTCGGGATTGGGGAAGCTCGGCGTTTACCATCAGCTGTGCCGTAACAAATTTGGGGGCTCATCTGGGAATATTAAAAGAATAGTTCCTTGGTTGGCTTGGAATTGGTGAATTTAAAGGCAACGATGGTGAGGCGTATACTGAACCAGGAGAGGTATTGTGAGATTTTAAAGTGGGAGACTGCAAAAATGGCTTTGGCATTTGCTGCAACTTGTCTGGGAGTAGAAGTTATAACCTTGGATGTTTTACAAAAGGTAACTAAGGCTAAGGTAATAAAATTGGCAGATAAATTACAATTATGATTCCCTGCAGGGGAGAGGAAATCATGCATAATTGAAGTAATAACACAGCATTTGAAATTGGAAGGGATACCTGAAACTAGTGAGTCACAGCTGGAGGTAATGAGACCTCAGTTACAAATGAAGAAGTTTGAGCTTGTACGATCAATGGAACTGAAGAAACTTGAATTGGAAGCAAAGGAAGAAGAAAAGGAATGAGGAAGGGCATTCCAAAGGGAACTGGCAGGAAGGCTGGAGAGAGAAAGAAAACAGGAAAGGGAGTTGGAACTGAAGAAATTAGCAATGGAGGAAAGGGAGAAGGAAAGAGAACGGGAATATCGGATGAGAAAGCCGGAAGTTAAAATAGAGATCTCAGAGGCTGAGGGGGTTCTGAGGATGAAACAACCACTTTCAATTTCAAACCGAGTGGGGAGATGTTTATGTTTGTACAACGTCTTTCGAAGTTTGAGGAAGGAGATGTCGAAACATTCTTTTAAAAGCAAAATACTGCAGATGCTGGAAATTGAAACAAAATCAGAAAATGCTGGAAAAGCTCAGCAGGCCATTTAGCTCTGAAGAAGAGTCATACGGACTTGAAACTTTAACTTTTTTTTTTCTCTCCACAGATGCTGTTAGACCTGCTGAGCTTTTCCAGCATTTTCTGTTTTTGTTTCGAAGCATTCTTTATCCCATTTGAGAAGATAGCTAAATAGATGTAATGGCCCAAAGGAATTTGGACATTGCTACTACAGAGTAGGCTGGTGGGTAGATCTAATGAGGTATATGCAGAGCTGTCAGAAGGAATATCTGGGGAATATGATGCAGTGAAGAAGGCTATTCTGAGTGCCTATGAGGTGGTTCCAGAGGGATTCAGACAGAAATTTTGAAATGTGAGAAAACAGCCTGGACAGACTTATACTGAGTTTGAAGGAATCAAGCAAAATAATTTTGACAGGTGGATAAGGGCATTAAAAATAGAGGGGACATATGAAGCCCTTAGGGGAGTAATTCTTTTTGAAGAATTTAAAGATTCACTTTCTTCTGTATTAAGAACCCATGCGGAGGAACAAAGGGTTAAAACGGCTAGGCAGGCAGCTGAGTTAGCAGATGATTATGAGCTGGTACATAAATCAAAAACTTTTTATCAGCACCCTTTTAAATCTGAGAAGGATAGAACATGGGAAGGTGAGAGGAAGGTAGGTAGTCAAGGAAGAAAAGGAACAGCTGGAGATTCTAAGCAGATTTCACCTCAGACTAGGAAGGAAGGTGCTGAGAGTGGAAGGGATGTAAGAAAACTTAAATGTTTTCATTGTAATAAGATTGACCAAATGAAGTCAATGTGCTGGGGATTACATGGGAAACCTTGTGAATTAGTAGGAGCTACGAAAGGGGCCATAAAGTCAGAGGCTTTAGAACAAGACAGCCCGGGAGGATTTGGACAAGCAGAAAAGCAAGCACAAGTATTAGCCGAAGGTGTGAAAATGGGTTCACAGCCTATTCAAAGGACTTTTGAAAGGCAGGTTGCAGACATGTTTAAAGATTTCATCTGTGGGGAAAAGTCTTTTCATGTGTACGAGGTGGAGTTGGCAAAGATATACAAACTTTAAGGGGTACTGGAGCTAGTCAATTCTTAATGTTATGGGATAGTGATATTTGTTGTCCAGAGGGAATTTTGCAGGAAAAGGTGTTAATAAGAGGAATTCATGGAAACAAGAAGTATTCCATTTTGGAAGGTGAATTTGAAAAGTAGTTTGAAAACAGGTGAAGTGATAATGGGAGTAGTGGAGAACTTGCCTATTTCATGGGTTCAATTTATCTTAGGAAATGATATAGCTGGAGATGTTGGAGAGGCCTACTGTAGATGAACAGCCTGTGGAAAAGCAATCCGCATAAGTGTTGCAAGAAGAACATCCTGGTTTGTTTCCAAACTGTGTGGTAACACGATCACAGACTCATGACTCATAGGCCAGAATTTTCCCGTTGATGATTTGGGGGGGCGGGGCCCACTCGCCGACGGGAAAATGATGCGGGATGACGTTGGGAGGAACCCCTGACATCATCACGGTCCATTCAAATTTTTAGGAAGGTGGGCCGACAGCGAAATCAGCTGTCACGTGACAGTGCCACATGAGGGGACATGGCAGGGAAATTTTTGTTTTGAATTGGAGCCGGTCTCCCTGAGGCAGCACTTTGCCTTGGGGAGATCTGTGCGCTCTTTCATGCACATGCGCGTAAGAGCGGACTCCTGGCTGAGGGAATCCCGCCCGCACAGGGAGCGCAGTTTTAGCGACACCAAATTATGCCGAGCAGTTTAAATTGGCTATTGATGCAAGTGATGTGGGTATTGGTGCTGCTTTGTTGCAGGAAGCCGACGGAGGTATTGAAAAGCCTGTAGGGTATTTATCAAAGAAGTTAAATATTCAGCAACAAAAATACTCCACCATTGAGAGGGAAACATTGAGTTTGGTACTGGCAATGAAATATTTTACCATAAGACCAGGAGAAGTAGGAGCAGAAGTAGGCCATTCGGCCCATCATGTCTGCTCCGCCTTTCAATGAGATCATGGCTGATCTGATAATCCTCAACTCTACTTTCCTGCCTTGTTCCCATAACCCTTGATTCCCTTACTGATTAAAAATCTGTCTATCGCAGCCTTGAATATACTTAATGACCCAACCTTTACAGCTCTCTGCGGTAAAGAATTCCACAGATTGACTACCCTCTGAGTGAAGAAATTCCTCCTCATTTCTGTTTTAAATGGGCGCCCCTCTTACTCTGAGATTATGCCCTCTGGTCCTAGAATTCCCACAAGGGGAAACAACCTCTCAGCATCTACCCTGCCAAGCACCCTAAGAATCTTATATGTTTCAATAAGGTCGTCTCTCATTCTTCTAAATTCCAATGTGTACAGGTCCAACCTACTCAACCTCTCCTCATAAGAAAATCCCTCCATACCCGGGATCAACCTAGTGAACTTTCTCTGGACTGTCTCCAATGCCAGTATATCTTTCCTTAGATAAGTGGACCAAAATTGTTCACAATATTCTAGGTGTGGCCTAACTAGTGCCTTGTATAGTTTTAGCAAGACTTACCTATTTTTATACTCCATTGCCTTTGAAATAAAGGCCAGTATTCCATCTGCCTTCCCTATTACCTGTTGAGCTTGTATGTTAGCTTTTTGGTGTTCATGCGCAAGGACTCCCAAATATCTCTGTGCTGCTGCCTTCTTTAGTCTTTCTCCATTTAATTAATGTTCAGCTCTTATATTCTTCCTACCAAAGTGCATAACCTCACATTTTTTCACATTATATTTCATCTGCCAAGTTTTTGCTCATTCACTAACCTGTCTACATCCCTCTGAAGACTTCTTGTGCCATCCTCACCATTTGCCTTCCCAACTAATTTTGTGTCATCCGCAAACTTGGCGATAGTACATTCACTTCCCTCATCTATGTTATTAATATATATTGTAAATAATTGAGGCCCCAGCACTGATCCCTGTGGCACTCCATTAGTTACATGTTGCAATCCTGAAAATGCCCCCCTTATCCCAACTCTCTGTCTTCTATTAGTTGTCAATCCTCTATCCATGCTAATATACTAGCCTCAACACCATGGGCTCTTATCTTATTAAGTAGCCTTATGTGCTGTACCTTATTGAACACCTTTTGGAGATCCAGATATATTACATCTACTGGTTCCCCTTTATTTTGAAATTTATGCTGTCAACAATTCATCAGAAATAATTGTTTACGACCATAACCCGTTAAGATTTTTGGAAAAGTTTCAAAACCGGAATGCTAGACTGTTTAGGTGGAGTCTATAATTACAATCAAATTATATGTGTGGCTGGATGAGAAAACCTAATTGCAGATGCATTATCAAGGGTTTAAGGTTTAAGGAAGATTGGACATGTGAAGCCTGGGGGAAATGGGCTGAAATAGACTTTATTTTTACTGAAACCTTGGGTATATTATCATGTTAATGCATGCATCTTATAATGTATTGGTATAGTGCATAGAGATAAGTAGTAATTAATATTAAAGAGGTTGAGAAAAGGAAGCCGTCTTTTTGAAGTATGACAGCTCATTTTCTAAGAAAAGGGGGAGGTGTCAAGGAAACAAGAAATTATAATATTTTTCTTCTGTTAATAACCCTGACATATTTCATACGTACTGGAAGACAGGCTGTTGGGGGTATAAATATGGTAATTGGACTAAGAGCCAGAGTCATTGCAAGAGTCTAAAGCCAACAGTAAGAAATGGTCTTGATATGTTAATGAACCAAAAGGAACTTCAATCAGAGTTTTACATAAAGCAATAACAGGAATAGTTTTGAATTGAGTTCAAAGGGGGATATATGCAGATTTTAAAAAGGTGTAAGTAAATAAGGTAAAGATAGGGTAAGTTTACATTTTTTAAAAAAACCTAAGAGCTAAAGTAAAGAAGAGGCTAATCAAGTCTGGGAAGAAAACATTTCTAAAGAGATTGGTTGAGACAATAGAGAGTTCAAAGTGAAGGAACATAATTAAGGAAACATTGAAGCCTATGTGAGGTGTTAGCTGTTTGGATCTCCCAGAAGACAGCAGGATAGCTGGTTAGAACGCCCAGAAGACAGCGTGAACAAGGCCAGACCCAAAGACCCAGTTGCCGTCTGCATCAGAGGACACCCCAAGGAAAAAAGGCACTGTGTGGTAAAAATTACTGGAAATCTTTAGATTTTGAAAATCTATAAGGATAGTTGCTGAACAGAAAAGGGGAAGGTTAACTCTGAGGGTAGTTAAGACCTTGCGGAACTGTTTTAAAGTACTATTTACTGTGAGAAGCCATTCTTGTGTTTAAGTGTACTTGTGTTTTATTCTTTTAATAAACAGTTACTCTACTCTAAAATCATCACAAGTAGTTGGAGACATCATTTCCTGATTTCAGAACCTCTCCTCATACTATAAAAATTACAAAAACCATTTTGGCAGCTGCTTCAAGTTTCCCTTTGGGGTTTGGGCAGCTAGGAATTTACCATCAGCCGTGCCATAACAGTGTCGAATGACAGGCCTATTAATGTAGGACCATGCCACCATTTCACTTGGTAAGCTAGCAACCATAGGAAGATAAATAATGGCATGAAGTGGACTTAAGCTCAGTCTGTCACTACCTTACACATGAACTCTTTGAAACTTGCCCTTCGCAATACAATCACTTATTATGGCAATATTTATGGAGAGTTGGTGACAGGAAATCAGTTAACTTAAAATTGCTGAAAAAAGAGACACCCTTTGGCAGCTTTTCTCTTGTACTGATCAGGACAGCTGGAAGAATACCAACTGTAAAGGGGGAACTGGGCTCGCAATGTGACTCTCTTATGCATGCTCGAAGATACACACCGGGTTCTGTCCTTTGCAGACAGAAGGAGCGTGTGAATGCTTTACACCTTTTTCAACAAAACAAAAGCTTGAAGAAACAGCCATTCCCTGTTTCATTCCCCATGGTAATGCCTTGGCCAATCAGAGTTCACCTGCCTGGTTTGAATTTAACAAGGTCTTTGCAGTTAACTGTTCCCTGATGCATTCTCCATGGCAACACGTCTACCAATCAGAGTCCACTTGCCAACCAATCAGCAATCTCTTCTCATGCAGTACAAATTGTTGTTCAATTGGTATTCTTGCATCTGTCCTGATGAGTGCAAGATGAAAAGCTTCAACAACATCTCTTTTTTTCAGCAATTTTCAAATTCTGTATTACCAAATGACTATAACTTAAAATTATTGGGAAACCTTTAAGAACCTTCAGCGCAATATTACACACCATTTGGCGCAATTAGCATTTATTTTCCTGATCACTTTTTCTTCATTCACCAGGAGATTGCAGCCAGAACTGTTACAGAGAGGGTACTAGGCAGATGGGAATAAATCTTCAAGACCTGGTACAAACTGGGAAGAAGCAGGTGCTGTAATTGGCTTCAGCTCTGCCATTTTCTTTCAAATTCCCATTGCCTGTCCACTTAACATTAGGCAAATGAACCCCAGAGATGTATAATCTTAGACCTAGGTATCTGAGCTCCATCAGCCAGGCTGTTCCAGTACAGCTACAAAACCAGCACTGATTCAACAATATTGAAGGTTAGCCAGTGTGACTTAAAGCAGGAGCATCAAGCATACTTCCCATGGACCCCAGTGGTGTACTGTGCTTAGGGTTACTGATTCACCTGGAATACTGCATGAATCTCCTGGACACTGCTTCTAACAGTCTGGGAGAACCTTGTGCCTTTAAAAGCACTGACCCCACGCTCCCCCATCAACCCACCATAACCCCACACCCCATGATATCACTTTTCTCCTCCCAGAATAGAGAGCAGAGCCCCTGGTTCTGGGCTGACTGGAAACAGGACTGGCTTGTGGAGGGGGAAGGTATGTAGTTGGACTGGGATAGGTTGCTTTGGTAGGGCTGGAAGAGGCTGAGCAGGGTTAATGAGAGGAGGGGATTAGTGAGGTTGGGAATTGTGGTGGGGTGTCTTTTTTTATTCTTTCATGGGATGTGGACATCGCTGGCTAGGCCAGCATTTATTGCCTATCCCTAATTGTCCTTGAGGCGTGAACAGTTGCTGTCTATGTGGTGTAGGTACACCCACAGTGCTGTTAGGAAGGAAAATGTGGTGAGATCGGGATTCGTTTTACAGGGTGCGGGATTGTGAGATTGTTGTTAATGGGAAGGAACAATTGCATTTCTCTGATGAAGCAATTCTCCACCCAGTGGCAAGTGGCAAGTTGAAAATCCACCAATAAAGATTCTGATTCTGTTGGACATCATATCACAATGCTCCCCAGCAATTCTAGGGGTGTCAAGTTAATTCAACTTGTTCATTAGACAGTTACATAAAGTTCACATTTTATTTTATTACATTGAAATAATACAATAACTTTTGCAGGGACGCTCCAAATTTATGCATCAAAACTATAATACAAAATGAATTATTTGTCTTATTATAAATGCATGAAGTAGCAGACTGCAAGCCAGCATCTGAATGAGTTTGTGAGAGGAAAAGTGCCCTTCGAAAAGTCTATTTCATTTTTTTCCTCTTTTACAAATGACAGTATAACTCAATATTAATGAATATGTCAATGGTATAATAAATAATTCCTTTTGTGACCGTATATTCATGCTAATGCCAGAAGACATTAATTATTGGAAGGAGAAAAAGAAAATGACTGACGTTTCCCTTGGTCTGACCCATCAATTTGAAAATCAAAATCTGAACTATGAAAAGATTAGACTATGGAGGGCTTTTTGTGTTTAAGTGAACAGGAAGTAACATGGACGGCAGGTGTACATTAATGGCAGCAATTTGATGCGTTAGGAAAAATGGGGCATGAGCGTATCTTTGCCACAGTCCCAAAGTTCCCTTGGACATTGAAATCTGGCAGGTAAATAGCAGGAATGTTCCTTTGAACCCTTCAATCTGTTGACCCAGCTCATCCCTAACCCACTGCCCTGCCACATTTAAACAACCCTCCCGAGCCCAGCCCCAACATACTTGAGTGCCAGCCAGCTGGGCTACCCATTATTCATCAGCTGGAACCTGGTGAGCTGTCTCTGGACATGGAGATCCAGCGATGGGGATGTTTTGTCTACACCATGGATACAATGGGTTAGATTTTCAACTTGTCACAGGACTAGAATGGTCACTGTGGATTGGCTGCCCATTATAGAAACCAACTTGCTTTTCATTTTAATGACAAGGAAACTGTTCGGTTCCTATCCTATAATGATGGTTGATCTGCATTGCCAGCTTTGGTACGACCATAGTTCAGCTGAACAGCGTCATTTGCATACATCCGACCTGTGCAGAAGTGTTCACCACTAAGTAAGTAACATAACAACATTCTTTACGGTGTGACAAGAATTGTTTTCCAGTTTGATTTCTTTTTTCCATTGTTTTTCCTAATTAATTTGTTGGTCATTGTCTTGTTTGTGACAGAGGCAAATTTCTTAACTGAAAGGGCTTTGACCACTCATTCATCATTCTACGCTAACAATCAAACCAGTCCTTGCTAACGCAACGTTTTCTTGTTAAAGGTTCTTTATACCCTGAAGCATTCTGGGAACGAACAAATGTCCATTTTACAGTTTCTGGCCACAGCACAAGTCTACAAGCTAATTATAACTCAGAAGAAAACAGAACCCTTAATCACATGAGGTCTAATGAAATCTTAATCCTAGCTTTACATGTATATATGAAAAGGTTATTTTACACAAAACTAGCTTAAAAAGAGGCAGGTGATTGTTGATTATATTCATGCTCTTGATGTATTCGCCATTTCATACCTGGGGGCCCATGAGGAGTGACTCACTCCATGAGAATTTCCTTCCCTAAATTATTCAAACCTCCACTGTTTGTGTCTCTGATCAGCTGGCATGTATTTCAAGTGGAAAAGATCCTGACTGCTTTGGTGGAACTTCTTAGAAAGAGGGACTGTTTTGGTCTGTTTGGGACTGTAATGAATCTATAATAATAAGAAGAGAAAGACCAATGTAGGTGCTTAGGCCTTTTGTTGTTATTGCTGCTGAGCAGCATGTTTTGTTTTATCCCCAATAACGCACATTGACAAAAAAAGGTAATTATAGTTATACAATCTGCATTTGTATTCCTTTGGTGTATATTTCTTTCCTGCACTTAGGACATCGCCCTCTGGGTTGTTTCCTAGTTGATAACCTTCATGAAAGCATCTTTGAAAGGAGTGACACTTCTGGCCTTTAGAGTCACTCCACCCAGGGGCTTCTGTTGATGACTGTAAAACATACACGCATTGAGTGAGTAACTATCTTGTTCCACATATTTCAGGTAACGACAAAGAGCCTTATCCATGGCTTACTAAAATGTAGAGTAGCATGTCTGCAGAAGGTTTGTGAGAATGTGAATAATTCTATTTAGTCTTCACTCCTTCTCAGCTACCATAACAAAGTAGCATGGATTTTCTCTGAGCTCACATGATAGAGGAGCCACAGGAATGCTGTTGGGGCGGGGTGTTGGGGGGTGGGTAAGCAGGGTAGGCGGAAGGGCGAGAAGGGACCTCACCCACCTATTTCCCCTATCAGGGAATCATAGGCAGCTTATTGTTTTTAACCATTAATGCAAACTCAGAAAGCCCTCTCGGTACATTCACTTTCTGCTACTGCTGTTCGCAAAGAGTTAAAGATAATTATAATTCACTCTGGCATTACTTCTTGACTGTGAAGCTACATTTATCTTTCAAACTATGTTTCAGTGACATTTTAATACTGAAAACGGCTAATGGTACACAGATAATTCGTGCTATGAGTGTGTAGTGTCTGATTGCACTTCACATTTATCATAATCAGGAGAGAAAGGAACCAGTCAGGAAATCTGACTCTGTTTTAGCTGATCAACCTCTTTTGCCAAAGGTAAAGAGGGAATTCCAGTAAGAGTACGATACTTGTTAAATACACAGGCATGTGGTTTTTTCCGCAGTGTTCCACGTTAGCAATCATCATATTGGATTTCCTTCACATTAAGGGGCAAGATTTTTCTCTGAACAGACGGGCACATGCCCGACCCACTTGAGCGTAAAATGATGTGTGATGGTGTCAGGCAAGCGTCCCGACATCATCACGCGCTCAGGCGATATTTCGGTTGGCGGGCGCGCGCGGGAGTCAGCAGCGCGCCTGCCGACAATTTAAAGGCCTATTAAGGCCATTAACAATGCAATTGAATTCAATTTTTCGCTCCCTGTCCAAACTTATGGCTGGCGGGCAGGCAAAAAGGCCAAGTGGCCTTTGTATGTTTTGTGAAACCTCATCCGTGGTCAGGATGAGGTTTCGATCCGTCATATAAAAAAAAAAATTCATCCTAATTTCTAACACATTCCTGCTCATGTAACTTGAGTCACATGAGGAGACATGTTTTTTAACATTTTAAAAATCTTTATTTTTAATTTTCAAAACTCTTCATCTCCCTGAGGCGGCTTTGTGCTGGGCGCGCCTTAACCGCTCCCGACCACTCCCACCCGCCCCCACCGAACCCGCCCAATGAGGGAAAAGTCCTGGCCAAGGTGCCAACCTCATCAGAAGCTGTTCATAATGACTATGAAGAGTGATTAGGCAAATGTAACTTCTTCAGTGTTGCTGTTCACTTGTTAACCTTGTTAAGAAGACCAGACTATAACCAAACCGTTCAACTGTTAGCTTGTATTGTTCCATATATAAGTCATAACCTTCTACCCTTGACCCCACATTGGAGTCAGTGGAATTTAAATTCTATTAACAAATCTGGAATGTAAAACTAGTCTCAGTAATGAAGAACATGAAACTATCATCGATTGCTGTAAAAACCCATCTGGTTCACTAATGTCCTTTAGGGAAGGAAATCTACCTGGCCTGGCCTACATGTGAC
The DNA here is from genome assembly GCF_964194155.1 of Cetorhinus maximus. Classification (NCBI taxonomy): domain Eukaryota; kingdom Metazoa; phylum Chordata; class Chondrichthyes; order Lamniformes; family Cetorhinidae; genus Cetorhinus; species Cetorhinus maximus. The sequence continues at coordinate 21,731,741 of NC_135885.1, read as the reverse complement.
TCCAGACACACAGCAGATTGACTCTTAATTGCTCTCTGAAATGGCCTAGCAGGCCACGCAGTTCAAAAGCAATAAGGGATGGGCAACAAATGCTGGCCTTACCAGTGACGCCCACATCCCATGAAAGAATGAAAAAGATTACTTTGTGGTTCAGACACTAAAATTATGAAAAATAATAACTCAAAACCAAAATCAATCACTAATGTCTTTACTAGGTTTGATAGGAATGTCAGATAGCACTACAATAAACCCACTAGTCTTAAATACATCACAAGAAATTATACGTACGATTACCCAGTGAGTGATGACCTCTTGTTAAATGTACCCTTCAGTAACTGACCAAGTTGCACAATTGCAGTGTCAAATTATTCTTTACAATGTTATGAAAGACAACTCACCTTCTCGTTGAGAGCAAAAGGCAGGAACTACAAGTCCAGACAGACACCAGCGTTTCCATACATGCGCTGACTGGGAGTGGGCTGCACATGCACAATTCAGCATTTTAAATTCTACGGGCCCAATGCGGCTGTGCAGAATAGGAAAACGGTGCAAAAACCAGGGTCACTAGATGGGGAATGGAGCACTATTGCAGATGTGTCCCAGGTAGCGGACAGGGAGAGGCGACAGGAAGAGGTCTCGAAGGGAGAGGAGACAGGGAACGGCCCCAAAAAAGGAGTCCCAGACTGGGGACAGAGGCAAAAAGAAGTCCCAGTTAAGTTAATAAGAGAGGAGCAGAGAAACAGGCTCCTAAAAGGAAAAGGGCTGCAGTTAGCAGATTTAAAGGGCGGGGGAGTGTCGGAGTGGGTGCGAGCGCACGTGCCTCCGATCGGGACCAATTAAGGCCCGTCCAGCATGATGTCCGCTCGGAAGCGCCATGCGCTCCTGGTGCAGGTGGAGGGGGATTCCCTCAGCCGGGAGTGCGCTCTTTCGCACATGTGTGCAAAAGAGCACACAGATCTCCCTGAGGCTAAGTGCTGGCTCAGTTAGATCGGCTTGGAATTAAAATTTATAATACAAATGATAAAAAAATTTCCCTGACATGTCCCTTATGTGACACTGTCACATGAGCTGGGACATGTCCGTAAGTTTTATTGAAACCTTTAATAGTAAATACCCTCATGAAACCTCATCCCACCCGTGGATGAGGTTTCATGCTTTTTCCGGAGCCCGCCAGGGCTCCCGGCCTGCCCGCCAACCTTGAGGCTGGACGGGCAGGTCCATTAATGACTTTAATTAGTTTTTCAATGGCCTCAGTAGGCCGTTGAAAGGTCAGCGGGCACACAGCTGACTCGGCTGCACCCCCACCGACCTGAAAATGGGAACGACTCGGGTGACGTTGCGAGTTCCACCTGACGTCATCCCGCATTATTTTACACGTCAGCGAGCGGGCCTCACCCCTGCTGGCCGACCGGAAGATCCTGCCCCTAAGTGAAGAGGGCTCAGGAGAAGCCCTGACAATCAAAGAGGGCATCAGAATGAATCATATGTGCTGTGGGCTGTTGGAACGATGGTCCCCCTTTGGAGCAGTAGTGTTCTGCTCAGCGTGGCCGATGAGCTGACATTGTGCTTGTGAGTTGGTGCTCGAATACAGACTCAGGAATCTAGGGGAATGGAATCTCAGGAGACAAGATTGAAACCCTGCGAGGTGGGTCATCGTTTATGACATCCGAGTTGAAGTGACTTTTTGGAGAGAATTCCAAGGTTAGAGCTTCGAAGGTGAAGACTGGAATCCTTCATGAGCAAGACAGAGTTTCAATGAGATTGTTTGACTCACAGTGTTTATTGACATCTGGGTGAGTTGTTGAGAAATCCATGGAATCTGTCTTGGTTGCATCTGCCATTTATTGTGCAGTGTGGTAGATAGGTAGGAAAGTGAGTTGTCAAGAGGAGGTAGAGAGTTTGAAAAGGGATATAGACTGGCTAAGTGATAGGGCAAAAATTTGGCAGGTGGAGTATAATGTGGGTAAATGTGAACTTGTTCACTTTGGCAGGAAGAATAGAAAAGCAGCATATTATTTAAATGAAGAAAGATTGCAGAACTTGGTGGTACTGAGGGATCTAGGTGTCCTGGTACATGAATCACTTAAAGTTAGTATGCAGGTACCGAAAGTGATTAGGAAGGCAAATGGTGTGTTGGCATTTATTGCAAAAGGGTTGGAATATATAGCCCCTCCAGGGCTATGGGCCAAGCGCTGGAAAATGGGATTAGTGGACTGGCGTGGACACAATAGGCCGAATGGCCCCCTTTTGTGCTGTAAATGTCTATGAGTATGTTTTACTGCAGCTGTACAGGGCCTTGGTGAGACCACATCTGGAGCACTCTGTGAGTTTTTGGTCCCCTTATTAAAACAAGAGATATAATTGCTTTAGAAGCAGTTCAGAGAAGGTTCACTGGACTTATTCCTGTGATGAAGAAGTTGTCTTATGAAGAAAGGTTAAACAGGTTAGGCCTATGCCCACTGGAGTTTAGAAGAATGAGAGGTGATCTTACTGAAACATATAAGATCCTGCGGGGACTTGGTAGGGTGGATACCAGGAGGATGTTACCTCTTGTGGGGGAGCCTAGAACTAGGGGACATAGTTTAAAAATAAGAGGTCTCTCTGTTAAGATAGAGATGAGAGGAAACCTTTTCTCCCAAAGGGTTGTTGGTGTGTGGAATTCTCTTCCCAGAAAGTAGTGGAGACTGGATCTTTCAATTTATTTAAGGCTGAGTTAGACAGATTTTTGTTAGGCAAGGGAATCAAGGGTTATGGGGGTATAAACAGGAAAGTGAAGCTGAGACCACAACCCAATCAGCCATGATCTTATTGAATGGTGAAGCAGGCTTGAAGGGCCAAATGGCCTACTCCTGTTCCTACGCTCTAGTGTGGTTATTCGACCACAGTTTGCCTGTTAATTCACAGGTATCTCATATTTACCCTGAATGTTAGAGTATAAGGTAAATATTGTAAATTGTTTTATCTTTCTAACTTTACATAGTAAAGTTTAATTTTGTTTGTTCAACACCCGTGGAATCCTGAGGCTTTATTCTCTTAGCAAGTGTCTTGAATCTCAAACCTTTTCCATTTTAAACAAAAAGTTACTGGTCTCTAACCAGATCGTACCAAGAATTTGGGGGTCTGGTCCAGGGTCTTAACACCAATGACAGGGTGCATTGTCCTATCAAAAACCACCTAAAAGGCATCTAATTCTTTGTTCAAACCACGGTGGTAGCATACATCTTGACGCTGTATACTTTTCTTAAAGTTTTCCAGTAAATTTCCACCACCCTGGAGGCTGCAGATGTCTTTAGGCCATTATCAACACGCACACAGCAGTTTCTTTTCCTGGCCACACATCCCAGGACCACCAAAATAATTAAACAGTCGGCATTCCTCAAATCACTGACTCCATGCAAGTTGTTACCCGGCGAATTAAAAACAGGGTTAAACTGACAAAGCATAAAAGAAACATAGCTTCTTGCGGGGTTAGCTTCTCTTCATTTCAAAAGAAGGCAGACTGTGGCATCATCAATCAATGTCAGCTTGTGGCAGCTTCATGCAAGTTTTCAAGTAAGCTTCACACCCCTTAAGTCAGCTGAATTGGCATTCTTTCTCCCCATGCTTGGGGCTTTACAACCCTCTGAGACGGACTTCTGTCTATGATTTGCAAACTAACTTTCAGGACTCCCTTGTTTGAATTTGTCTCTTATCATTTATTTATGTCATAATGGTGACTCACTCCAGTTATGCTCATTTCTTGTCATACTTACTGAAACATAAAGTTTCACTAAGGTTAACATGGCTTGGAAACGTGGCCGTCTGTTGTGTTTAGCTCTAATTTTATGACCCTGGGTCTCTGGCTAAACATTCCATGGCTTCGAAATTGTGATTTCCTTCACAGGCCAGTGGTTTTTGTTTAACTCAGGAAAAGCAGCTTGCAGCTTTCATGGCATGTGGGTGTCACTAGCAAAGCCAACATCTGTTGTCCAACTCTAATTGCCTCTGAACTGAATGGGTTGTGAGGCCGTTTCAGAAGGCAGTTAAGAGTCAACCACATTGCTTGTAGGTCTGAAGTCACATGTAGGCCAGACCAGGTAAGGATGGCAGATTTCCTTCCGTATAGGACGTTAGTGAACGAGATGGGAAGAGTGTCCTGCAGTCAGTTCTTGTTGAAAATAACAAGAGCGACATCACAAGACAGTGTGAGAGAGCGGCGGAGAGATCAGAACCAGTGCAAGTGTGGGGAAGCTTCAAAAAGTGACATCAGCACAAAGGTAAGAGCTGATTGGTGAGTACTGGGTGTTTTTCTCCAGTTTAAAATAGATTAAGCTAAGGGAAGGTAAGGGTTCTAGTTTTTATTTAAAGTACATAAATAATTTAACTTTTTTTACTGTACTTAATTTAAAGTAAGGGTTTTTTTTCCAACTAGAGGCATGGCAGGGCAGCTCAGCCCCATGTTATGTACCGCCTGCAACATGTGGGAAGTCCTAGATGCTCTTTGCGCTTTGACTGACCACGTGTGCAGGAAGTGCCACCAGCTGCAGCTACTTGAGCTCCGAGTTTCGGAGCTTGAGCGGCAGCTGGAGGCACTGAGGTGCATCCGCGAGGCTGAGAGTTTCGTGGATAGCACGTTTTTAGGTGTGGTCACCCCACAGCTTACGGAAGTGCAGACAGAGAGGGAATGGGTGACCATCAGTCAGAAGAAAGGTGTCGGGCAGGTAGTCAGGAAAACGGTGAGAGTGCCGGTTCCTCTAGGGAGTGCAGCCATGCTTGTGGCACTGTGAGTGGCTCAGCCGCACGGCAGGGAAGGAAAAAGAGGGGAAAAGCAATAGTGGTAGGAGACTCGATAGTAAGGGGGACAGACAGGCATTTCTGTGGCCAGGATGTTATGTTGCCTCCCTGGTGCCAGGGTCAAGGATGTCACTGAATGGCTGCAGGGCATTCTAAAAGGGGAGGGCAAACAGACAGAGATTGTAGTACATATTGGTGCCAACGACATAGGTAGAAAGAGGGATAAGGTCCTGCCAGCAGGATTTAGTGAGGTGGGAAACAAATTAAAAAACTTGGCCTCAAATGTAGTAATTTCTGGATTACTTCTGGTGCCACGTGCTAGTGAGTATAGAAATAGGAAGTTAGTCCAGATGAATGCGTGGCTGGAGAGATGGTGCAGGAGGGAGGGCTTTAGATTTCTGGGACATTGGGGCTTTTTCTGGGGGCGGTGGGACCTGTACAAGGCAGACGGGTTGCACCTGATCTGGAATGGGGCCAACATCCTTATGGGGAGGTTTGCTAGTGCTGTTGGGGAGGGTTTAAATTAACTTGGCAGGGGGATGGGATCCTGAGAGGAGGTTCAGCAGGGAGAGATGCATATCCAAAATTAGAAGAGAGAGTAAGTGAGTCTGGAAGGCATAGAAATTATAGGCCAGTTAAGACACAAGGGAGTTTGGCAAGGTTGGATTGTATTTATTTTAATGCAAGGAGCCTGACGAATAAGGCAGATGAGTTGAAGGCACAAATTAACATATGGAAGTATGATGTCATTGCTGTCACAGAGACATGGTTGAGAGAGGGGCAGGATTGGCAGCACAATATTCCAGGATATAGGGTCTTCAGGCAAGAAAGGGAAGGAGGTAAAAGAGGAGGTGGTATCGCAATATTGATGAAGGAATCAATTACAGCAGTAAGGAGGGATGACAACTTAGAAGGCTCCTCAAATGAAGCCATATGGGTAGAACTGAAAAACAAAAAAGGAGCAATCACATTGCTGGGAGTGTACTATAGGCTCCCAAACAATCAGCGAGAAATAGAAGAGCAGATATGTAGGCAAATTTCAGAGAAGTGTAAAAATAATAGGGTAGTAATAATGGGGGATTTCAACTTCCCCAACCTTAACTCGGTTAGTCATAGTGTGATAGGTTTAGAGGGAGCGGAATTCTTAAAATGCATCCAGGAGAGCTTTTTAAGCCAGTATGTAGAAGGTCCTACAAGACAGGGCACGGTCCTGGACTTAATTTTGGGGAATGAAGCCGGGCAAGTGGTAGAGGTATCAGTGGGGGAGCATTTTGCGGATAATGATCATAAATCCATTAGATTCAAGGTTGTTATGGAAAAGGACAAGGATGGGCCTGAAATCAGAGTTCTAAATTGGGGGAAGGCCAATTTTAATAAGATCAGATATGATTTGGCCAGAGTGGACTGGGAGCAGCTACTTTTAGGTAAATCTGTGTCAGAGCAGTGGGACTCATCAAGAAGGAAATAGGGAGAGTACAGGGCCAACATTTTCCAGTAAAGATAAAGGGTGGGACCAAAAAATCCAGGGAACCCTGGATGTCGAGGGATATACAGGATTGGGTAAAGAGAAAAAGGGAGACTTATGGCAGAAACCGAGGGCTCAAAACAGCAGAAGCCCTAGAGGAGTATAGAATGTGTAGGGGGGAACTTAAAAAGGAAATTAGGAGAGCAAAAAGGGGGCATGAAAAAACATTGGCAGGTAAAATAAAGGAAAATCTGAAGTTATTTTACAAGTGCATTAAGAATAAGAGGATAACTATGGAAATAGTAGGGCCCATTAAGGACCATAGTGGTAATTTGTATGTGGAGCCGGAAGACGTAGGTAGGGTTCTAAATGAATACTTTTTGTCAGTGTTCACAAGCGAGAGGGACGAATTAGGTATCGAAATCAGGCAGAAAGACTGTGATATAATTTTAAAAATTAGAATAGAAAGGGAGGAGGTTCTAAGTGGTCTGGCAGGCTTAAAAGTAGATAAATCTCCAGGCCCAGATGAAATGTATCCCAAGCTGTTGAGTGAGGCAAGGGAGGAGGTAGCAGGGACGCTGGCAATAATTTTCAATACCTCTCCGGCCACAAGAGAGGTGCCAGAGGACTGGAGGACAGCCAATGTGGTACCGTTATTCAAGGAGGAAGGAAGGGATAAACCAGGGAAATACAGGCCAGTCAGTCTAACCTCAGTGGTGGGGAAACTATTGGAAGCAATTCTGAGGGACAGAATTAATCTACACTTGGAGAGGCAGGAGTTAATCAAGGACAGTCAGCATGGTTTTGTTAAGAGGAGGTCATGTCTGACCAATTTGATTGAATTTTTCGAAGAGGTGACCAGGTGTGTAGATGAGGGCAATGCATTTGACGTCATCTACTTGGACTTCAGCAAGGCTTTTGATAAGGTCCCACATGGGAGACTGATAACCAAGGCAAGAGCCCATGGGATCCAAGGCAATTTGGCAAATTGGATCCAGAATTGGCTGAGTGGCAGGAAGCAGAGGGTGATGGTCGAGGGGTGTTTTTGTGACTGGACGCCTATGTTCAGTGGGGTTCCACAGGGATCGGTGCTGGGTCCCTTGCTGTTTGTGGTATATATAAACGATTGATCAGTAAGTTCGTGGATGACACGAAAATTGGTGGGGTGGTAAATAGTGAGGAAGATGGCCTTAGATTACAGGAGGATATAGATGGGCTGGTCAGATGGGCTGACCAGTGGCAAGTGAAATTTAAATCCGGATAAGTGTGAGGTGATGCACTGGGGCAGGACAAACAAGGCACAGGAATACATGATGAATGGTAGGACCCTGGGAAGTACCGAGGATCAGAGGGACCTTGGTATGCATGTCCACCGGTCCCTTAAGGTAGCAGGACAGGTAGATAAGGTGGTTAAGAAGGCATATGGGATACTTGCCTTTATTCGCCGAGGCATATAAGATAAGAGCAAGGAGGTTATGCTGGAACTGTATAAAACGCTGGTTAGGTGACAGCTAGAGTATTGCGTGCAGTTCTGGAATCCACATTATAGGAGGTATGTAATTGCACTAGAGAGAGTGCAGAGGAGATTTACCAGGATGTGGCTTGGGCTGGAGAGTTTTAGTTATGAGGAGAGTTTGAATAGACTGGGGTTATTTTCCCTGGAGCAGGGGAGATTGAGGGGGGATCATGATTGAGGTGTATAAAAGTATGAGGGGCATAGATAGGGTAGACAAGAAGGAACTTTTCCCCTTGGTGGAGGGATCAATAACCAGGCGGCAAAGATTTAAGGTAAGGGGCAGGAGTTTAGAGGGAATGTGAGGAAGAATATTTTCACCCAGAGGGTGTTGGGAATCTGGAACTCACTGCCTGAAGGGGTGATAGAGGCAGAAACCCTCATAATATTTAAGGAGTATTTGGATGTGTACTTGCGATGCCATGGCATCCAAGGCTTATGGGCCAATGCTGGAAAATGGGGTTAGAATAGTTAGGCATTTGTTTGACCAGCACAGACTCGATGGGCCGAAGGGCCTTTTTCTGTGGTAGACCTTCATGACTCTATGGCTATGGGTTTTTTAACAATAATCAATGATAGTCTCATAGTCACCATTAATGAGACCAGCTTTATATTCCAGATGTAATAATTAATAGAATTTAAATCCCACAAGGAGCTGTGGTGGGATTTGAACCTACTTCAGTGGAGCACAAGCTGGGCTTCTGGATTACATGTCCAATGACATTATCACTACAGCACGGTTGCCCCTTAAGTACATATTTTTTTACTTTCTAAAGTCTCTTTTGGCCTTGCAAAACATGTCAATATAAAATTTGCTCAAGGTTTTAAATTCAGTCGTTATATTAAACCTGTGTTCTTACAAATGTACCAATGAATCATACATTCAGTGGAGTATCAATCTAGGGTCTGCCTCTCATAGGGGCGCAGGAGGGAATTGTAGGGGGTGGGCAACATTGGCTTTCTGCCTGAGTGGGGCTGACAATAATTGTATCTTAAACATAGTTAGGTTCTCAAAATTTCAAAAACTATGCATTTCTTCTGGCACTTTTTGCCTTAGTCTTCCTTCTGTTGCTCTCGACTAAGACGGATATTTTCTGAAACAATGCAGTTATGTAAATATTTACTGTGGCGTCCACACGGGATAAGGTTTGGAAAAGATCCCATGCCTGATCTCTTCCTTCACTGAGTTAGTTGATCTCTGTTGTGTCAGCAGTAGAAATGCTATGATTATCTTCACTGCCCGGACAGCAGATCTGTCAGAGGTTCTGGCTGGGATCTTCTGGCCCTGCCGTGGGGGGAACCTGCCCCGGGGGATGCAGCGGACCAGCCAAAAGTCCATTGACTGGAAAATCCCGGCCTCTCTCTTTAGTACGCGACATTAAACCGAGACCCCTCTCAGTTGGATGGAAAAGATCCCGAGGCACAAGTTTTGAAGAAGAGTGGGGGAGGTCTCCCCGGTGGCATCGCCAATATTTATCCCGCAACCAAAATCACTAAATAAAACAGACAAGTTGGTCATCTCTCACCCTGCTGTGCGCGAAATTGGCAGCGACATTTTCTACATTACAACATGATTACACCTCATAAGTTCTTAATTGATTGCAAAGGACTTTGGGGTGTCCTGACATGTTGAAAGTTGCTACATAAATGCAAGTCCTTTCCTATTTATAAATTATACATCGGGTTGGAATCAGCTAACAATCCCTCTCCTTAATATTAACTGTCTTCTGCTCTGAAGTGCACAGGGGTGGACGTTGGGCAAGGGCCTGACTTGGATACAAAGCTCCCCCTAGTTAATAATGTGCTGACATGAGAGGCTGAATTTTCCCGGTCACGTGATGGCAGGCTAGGAGGCGGAGAGTGGGGGGGGTGGTGGCCTGGGAAAATAGCAGGGAGCCACATTTGGATGGCTTCCCTAAGCATTCTCGCCATGGAGGAGTTTTCCCATAGACAGGAGGGGATTCGGAGAGGATTCCCGCACCATGGAGGCAGGCAGCCAGTTAAACAGATTAAATTAGGTCCTTTTTTGTAGCCGCTCCATGTAGGGTTGCCAAACCTCCTAGATTGCCCTGGAGTCTCCAGAAATTGAAGAACAATCTCCAGGACGCTGCTGAGTGCAACCCTGAAGAAAAATCAACGGGACATTTTAAAATAAATGGGTTTTTTTGTCATTTTCTTTGAGCGTTTCTCTTTACGTTCCACACTGGGTGACATACTGAAAACATTTAGGTGAAGAGACAGCATGAACATTGCGCTCGAAAATGGGCCTTGACAAATTTTTCTTCCCAGATTTTCATTTTGCGATGGCTTTGGCAGCGAATTTCTGATCATAGCTTATTCCTCTGAGGGATGGAAGCTGGTATGAGGTTGCATCCCACTCCACAGATCTTCTTGTGACTGGCTTAGATTGTCAATGTCTGAGTTAAAACCAACCACCGCAGCTCGACAACAAGAGCAAGTGCACAGAATAAGGGCAATTCCTGGAGCTTGTAGGGAGAGATAGAATTTCACCAGGAAAAATCCATTAGAAATAGATTTATTCCATCAAAAATAGAAACAAAAGCGGTTAGCTTTACCGAATTATGCATGAAAAATTGGTGCAAAAGCTTTGAGTCAAGTGAGGTGAAATGATATTAAATTTGTACCCTTTAGCTTTGCTGTCACTCAGCGTTACATTGAATTCAGTGCTGGTTAAATAAGGATCCATTCTAATATTGCTTGCTGTGACTGGATCCCTCCAGGAATCGATTACTTTCATTAAACATAGTTCAGCTGACAACACAAAGTTCAAAGGACTATGTAGCGCTAATGGAGTCTGTCTTATCCTGGCAGCCATCCTGAGACTCCCAATGATCAGTATGAGCAACCTGAACTAACAGCGCATTTAGGAAGCCCCTGCACAGCAGCACATCAATGACCCCCCGCCAAATCACCTCCTTAACGCGAATAAATTGAGTCATCTATTGAGGCTGAGGGGAAGAGAATTCTCCACAAGAGACCGGTTTTTTAACATCCACTTACAAAGCTTATGCCAAACCAGACGCCGCTTTTTTTTTTGTTGTTATGTGCATACTGCACATTCTGAAAGAGGTCACAGCGATAAGAGAGTCAATGTTGCTTGGATAAAATCCCTACATGGTGCTATTTTCTTACAGTCCAGTGACATAACTGTTGTGTATTGCACTAAGGCTAAAACACATGCTCAACTGCAGGCAGCCATTATTGAACAAAGCTTATTTACACCTTCCCAACAGAGAGGGCAGCAGAGAGGGATCTACACGACAATAAGCTACCTCATGTATATACAATGGCGGATTTGAATTATTACCAGAGGAAACAAAAAGCAGCATGTACTGCTGCAGTATCGTGTTTTGCATTGCCAGCGCGCTGAAGGCTGAGTGCAGGGTGTTCCAAAATTACATTAACCACAGGAAAATGCAGGCTTGCGGCACCGAAAGGCTGTTTAGTTCATTAGCTCTTTGTTGGAGCAATCCAAAACTAATCCCACTGCTCCCATCTCTCTCCGCAGCCTGAGATCTTCCCGTGCATCAACGATTTTTCCACTTTTCCCTTAAAAGGTGCATTCGCTTCAGCCTCAACAACTTCCCGTGATGGAGCTTTCCGTGCTCTACGAATTAGGAGTAGGCCACTCGGCCCCTCGAGCTTGCTCTGCCATTCAACAAACTGCAGATGTGCGCAGGGCTGTTTACCGGCTGGAAGACGTTTACCGGCTAGAAGACGTTTACCGGCTAGAAGACATGAACATGCACAAACTGGGGAAGTGCGGCCATTCTCCAGCTGGCAAATGTGCAGAAGTCAAAGAACGTAAAAAAGAACGACCTGCGCATGTACGACCATTCCAGGGCCTGCGCAGGCACCGCTGGGGCCCAAAGGGAACTGTAGTTCCCAAACTCTGAGGCCCAATCTCTATTTTTAAAAGGTAAGTTTTATTTTATTTTCTCTTTGGGCTTTGTTACACTTGTTACCTATCTTTGCATCATCAGCAAATTTAGCAACCATACCTTCGGTCCCTTCATCCAAATCATTTATATAAATTGTAAAATGCTGGGGCCCCAGCACTGATGTGGCACACCACTCAATACATCTTGCCAACCAGAAAATTACCCATTTATGCCTTCTCTCTGTTTCCTGTTAGCTAGCCAGCCCTCTCTATATAAAAACATCTCTTAATTACTCCTTATTACTTGACAATCTTTGTCACTGAATCCCCAGTCAGAAGAAACAGGCATCTAAGTCTCTGTGCTTGAATAGTGTGACCCAGAGTGTCCCCAATATTGGGCAAGATTTTCCCCGCGGGCTTCGGAACCCCGACTTTACAGGTCAACCGGGGATCAGAGACCTGTGCTGTGGAACAATCACTCAGCTGGGATTTCCCACAAATTGACTAATTAGTGGCCAGAGGGCAGGCTTACAGTCTAATGAAGGATTGGGCTCTCGAAGCACTGAAGTATCAGTGATTTGTCTTTACAGGTAAGTGAGAGTGACAGAGAGAGAGATCCGCAAACTGGGGGTGCCTGTAGAGTAAATTGTTAGCATCAGAAGCAAATGATGCCGATATCATGTTGATGTAACATCACATGATTGAGTAACAGAGATCTGGGGGGAGGAGAAGTTCCAACCTTGTGCAGCATTCCCAATCTGCACATAGTAGCTGTAAATAAAGAGTCATGGTTTTAACAAACTACAGTCTCAAGCAGATTACTTTGGGTGAATAGAAAAGCCCCAAAGACCCCCGCCTAGACTTCAAACACACGACGAAACATGGTGGCAGTGGTCAGTGAGTAGAAGACCCAGTTAAACTTTAAGAAGTGGCTACAGATCTGGCAAGTCAATAGATCCTTAAAAGAAGGATGAAAGGAACACATGCAAGACTCACCAAAAAATCAGAGCATCACAGGTGCAGGAGATGTAAGCTGAGACACAGACCCAGGATCTAGACAGCTGTGAGCGCCGACCCGAAGCAGCAAGCAGCACTAGTGAAGCAGCAACTATTCCAGGGCTCAGTAGAACAACGGCATCCACACTACCACCTCAAGAGAATCATTTTAGAACACTGAAGGCTTGCAACAAGCCCTGAACTGGGACAACTGGAGAAAGAGATTCATGTGATATAGAACTGCTTCTGGCTTACACAAAAAAAGATCAAAAAGACCAGTATAGTACACTACTTTATGCAATTGGATCTATTGCTGATGACATGATAGCATGGCAGAAAGTTGATGAGACTTCTTACAAAGAAGTCCGTTTTCTTCATTCATTCATGGGATGTGGACATTCCCAGCATTTGCTGCCCATCCCTAATTGCCCTTGAACTGAATGGCTTGCCAGGCCATTTCAGAGGACAGTCAAGAGTCAACCACATTCCTGTGGGTCTGAAGTCATATGAAGGCCACACCTGGTAAGTAAGGTTAGAGATTTCCTTCCCTAAAAGACATTACCAAACAAGATGGGTTTTTATAGCAATTGGTGATAGTTGTCATGGTCACCATTACTGAGACTAGCTTTATATTCTAGATTTATTAACAAATTCAAATTCCACCAACTGCCTTGGTGGAATTTGAACACATGTCCCCAGCACATTAGCTGGCTCTCTGGATTACAAGTCCAGCAAAATTACCACTACACCACCGTATGTCCACACATTTGGTTCGTATTTCAGCATCCACACAAACTTAATTATAGAAAGGGCAAAATTTAGCAAGCAAAAGCAAAGACCAGGCAAAAGCATCAACGATTTATACAGGATGGCATGGAACTGCGATTATGGAATCTTAAAGAATGAATTGATTCTTGACAGAATCATAGTGGGGGCTCTAGACAAAGCATTATCAGGTCTGGTAAGAGAGGATTTAACACTAGTCAAGGCAACACAAATTACGAGGCAAACAGCTTAGAAAACAAAATCTATCACTTGATCGCAAAGAAGGCGAGGTTCCTTGGAGAAGATCGAGTGAGGCCATTCAGTTTGTAGGCCATAAGAGAGAAAGTGCACCGAAGCCTAGGTCCGCAAAAACGAGGAAAAACACGCCAACTGCCATCTTGAAATGTCTTAGGTGTTGCGAGAACAAACTGCACAAGCGAGAAAAATGTCCAACAGGGAGAGCAAAGTGCCACAACGGTGGAAAAATTGGCCACTTCAAAATTGTTTGTCATTTGAAAATGTTGACAACCTGTAAAAAAAGAGAGAAAACATTAAAGCAGAGCCAGATACGAGAAGTGGAAGAACCACAGAAAAAGTAAGTAACTTTCCAAGGGGAGATAAATGATACTGAAAAAAAAACCCATAGTATTAAACTTGAAATGGATGGACACCCTGCAGAATTTTAATTAGACACAGGAGCAGGAGTTTCTGTTTCATCAGACAAGGGCAAATGCCTCAAGCAGATTACATTACAACTCTCATCTATCAAATTACTGGATCCTGGTGGGACTATCGAAAGTCAAAGCCCAATTCATGGCAAAGTTGAAACATAACAATAGAGAAATCTTTGAATCTCGCTGTCATTCAAAATCAAGAATATTCTCTACAAAGCAAAAAGGCATGCTTAAAATTGAAGCTAGTCTATGAATTTGATGAAGTTGCTAATGAGCATTATAGCAGTACATTCAGGAATGAATTTGTAAAATTATTTACTGGCCTAGGGAAGTTAAAGACCAAGCACCATATCACCCTATGAGTTGATGCTAAACCAATTTGCCTCTTTACACCGAGGAAAGTCCCTCACCCACTTTTGGACAAAGTCAACGGTGAAATTGAGAAGATGCAACAGCAAGTAGTCATCTCACTGGTCATCATGCCAACAAAATGGTGTCTGAGAATGGTCACGGCCCCAAAGCCAAACAGCGCTACAAGGATCTGCGTAGATTTAACACAACTAAAGAAATCAGTGGAATGTGAGATTCACCCGATGGCCTCAGTAGATGAGAGCCTTGTCAACCTGGCCAACTATTCAACAAATTGGATGCAAACAGCAGGTTTTGCAGTTTCCTCTGGGCAGATTTCTGACCACATTTATAATACCATTTGGTCATTGTTGCTTCAATTCTATTTGGAATAGCGTTTGCTCCAGATATTTTCCAGAGAATAATGTCTCACGCTCTAGAAGGCATGGAAAGAGTAATATGCCACATGAACATCATACATGTACATGGTTTCATGAGAGAAGAGCATGACCACAGAGTCAGAGCGGTTCTGAGTGTCTTACAGGATGCAGACCTAACATTGAATGAAAAATGTGAGTTTGCCAAACCTATGATCAGGTTCCTAGGTCACCTAGTACAAGCCACCAGAATCACAGTTGATGCACAAAGGACAAAAGTAATCAGAGATTTTCCACAACCCAGGAAGTGTCAGAGACTCCTCGGGATGGTCAACCAAGTAGGCCACTTCCTACCAAATTTAGCACAGGTCAATGAGCCCTTGAGACAGCTGTTGAGACAAGGTCGACAGTGGTGCTGAAATCTGGCCCAGGAAAATGCTTTTGAAAGGATTAAAACAAGTTTTAATCTCCTCTAAAAGTTTGGCACATTACAACCCAGAACTACCAAACATAATAGCCGCAGATACATCATCAACGCATCTGGGAGCAGTATTATCTCAAGTGCAGAGAGATGGCGAACATAGACTAGTTTACTATGTCACAAGGTTATAATCAGAAACAGAAATGCCACAATTCAAAAAAGAAACAGCAGCAATGTGGGCGTGCAAAATCTTCTCAGACTATGTTTTGGGATTGTGGTTCAAAATTGAAACAGACCATAAGCCACTAGTTACTCTTCTGAACATGAAAGAAATGGCGAAGATGCCACTCAGCATCCAATGGTTCCAATTAAGATTAATGAGATATGACTACATAACAGAGTATGTTCAAGGGAAGTATTAAACAACAACAGACGTCTGTCACGAATACCATAAGAAGGAGCCAAACAGGGGATTTACACTTCGTCGAGGAGATGGAAGCATATGCATCCCTAATTACTCAACAATTAGCTATCGCAAAAAAGCTGCAGGAAATAAAACAAACACAGCAGCAAGATGACAAATGTTTCCAGATAGGAGAATATTGTCTGGAAGGATGTCCAGACTGTATTCCCCAGTAATCCAGTACTACGCCAATACCATGAACAGTGCAAGCACCTCATAGTCATTGACGATTTATTAATCTTCAATGAGAGAACAGTTATACTGGGAGCACTGCAACTTGATATTCTTCAAAGACTTTGCCAAGGTCACTTAGGGATAGCAAAATGTCATACAAGAACCCAGAAATCCATCTGATGGCATTACTCGATCTATAAAAGAAATGATTTCTAACTGTCTTACATGTGCAGTAAACAGCCAAGATCAAAAAGAACCACTAACATCTTCTACTTTTCCATTAAGGTCGTGGGGGTGCCTGGGAATGGATTTATTTGATTTTAAGGGAAAAACATTCCTTCTTGTCACTGATTATTACTCACAGTGGATTGAAGTGAACAGATTGCACAACATCACTGCGGAAGCAGCCACTCAATCACTGAAGAGAATTTATGCAACCCAAGGCATTCTGGACATTGTAATGTCAGACAATGAGCTGCAATTTGCTAACGTGTTAGTCCAAAATTTTGCAAAGGAATAAGGGTTCGTTCACATAACCTGTTCACCTCATTATCCCCAGGCTAATGGAGAGGCCAAGAGAGGTATATGAACCATCAAAGGTTTGCTGAAGAAGAATGAAGACCTTAATTTAGCTCTTCTGAGTTACCGAACCCCACCACTACAAAATGGCTTCTCACCATCTGAGTTATTGATGGGAAGGAGATTGTGAATATAACTTTCATCCCTGACACAAACTTAAACCCAATATCACCACAAAAGACCATGAAAGGGTGAAACAGTTGTGAGGAAGAACAGAGAAAAACAAACAGGCTTGTAACTTTAACCACAGGCACAGAACAGATGAGTTACTAGTGCTGAAGCCCAGGCAGAGAGTATGGGTACGAGGCCAACAGAGAGAAGACACAATCACGGAAAGTACTCCCCAACTGAGATCATACAGGATTGTGACAGGCCAGGGAATTGTAAGGAGAAACCGCAGCTCCTTAATATTCTTGGAAAGAAACCAATAGAAATCTGGGCCTACTACTCAGATCCTGAAGAGAAAGAAGTAAGACAAAGCTCTACAGCCACCCAGGACCGGAGCACTCAGATCGAAGGAAGGGAGGGTGCGGAATATCCTCAACCTCAGAAAAAGATCAGAACAAGGTGAGGGATATTGATCCAGGCATCTCAGAATCTAACCCTGTGAATCTGAACCTTTGAGGGGAGATGTAGGAGGATGTATATAATTGGGATAAAGACTTGTGGGGAGATGTAGAGTAAAAGGTTAACATCAGGAGCACATGATCTGATGCGATGATGATGTAACAAACACATGATTGAGGAACAGAGATCTGGGGGGGAGAAGTTCCAACCTCGTACAGTGTTCCCAATATATACGTAGCAGCTGTAAATAAAGAGTAATGGTTTTAAAAAAACTACAGTCTCGAGCAGCTTACTTTGGGAGAATAGACAAGCCCCAAAGAACCCCGTCTAGACTCCAAACACGTGACGAAACAGAGCCCTCTCTCCAACATTTTTAAAAGTAAAAAAAAACCCTTGGCAGCTAGGCCACCACTAGAGCACTGAACATCTATGACCCTTGCTCCAGGTCATGTGAAAGGGTTTTGCCCCACAATCCTAGAATCAATGAGGACACAGCACAACTGGATCCCTTTTTGGAGGTAAGTTTTTCCAATATACTTACCTGAACGTGGGGCTAGGAGGAGTATGAGTACTTCTCGCTACCCCAGGTTAAAAGAACGAATGTCAATGCCAACCCCAACTGCTCACCTTCACCCCTTCCCTCTCCAACCTCCCTCAACCCACCCTCCCTCCAACTATTGACAAAGCCCTCCACCCCCAATACAGAACCTTCCCTGGCCACTGCCTTCTCTCCAGCACAACTCTCCTCATCCCCACTTGCCACCAAACTCCCCCACCTGGACACTGATCGCCTCCCCTTCCCCACCTGCCCCTGGCCACCACTCCCTCCCAGCCTGATTGCGCTTCCCTCTCAAGACCTACTTCCTTTGTCAAAGTGACCAAATCTCAATTACAATTTGCCAGCGACTCTGTGGATTTCACCAGCTCCATGGACAAGGCCAGAGGTCCAATGCTAGGATGAGGACGCACACAGAGGTGGGTGGGTATGTAAATTTGCGCGACCAGCTGGTGTGGCGGTTCCCCAATATCATCTTGCCCTAGGCCATTTTCCTGGAGGAGAGTAGCCAATGGCTTAAAGGCCGATGAAGGGCTGTTGCCAGAATTTTCCAGCCAGCCTCCAGGTCACCAGGGTGGGGCGGGGGTGGTGGTGGGTGTTGGGGAACTGTTTAGTGCCAGCAGAAGATCTGAGAACCAGTACTCCAGGCAAATTTAGAGACCCTCCACACCTACTGCAGCATCTGTCATGTTTTCCGTGGATCTTGTGCTGGGCATATTATGCACTATCCTGGCTCATGTGTTCAGCTCCTTGTGTTATACCTGGTTCTTGGTTGAGCCTTCTTGTCTCATACGTTTGCCAGAATTTTATTCTCATGGTGGGATCCCAACAACAGGCTTGAAAGCCGGTGGTGACCCTGTCCTGCCCCTCTGCGGAACCCACAGCCGCATTTTTTAGTCAACTAATTGGTTGCCATTGGGGCTGCCGGCCAGTCAGGGAGGGCCAGCAGCAGTGGCCACTCCTGGGACTGCACCTAGAAAGGGAGGATGCCATGGGGCCTGGAGGCAGCAGGGCCAGTAAGGCAAGTCCCGGCAAGGAGGGGTTGCAGTTGGCAAGGGCAGGTGTCGTGTAACCGTGTTGGTGCCCACTAGAGTTTATCTGGCAATATTTCCACACATGGAGAGTCCACCCGCCACTGGTAAAATGCCAGTGTCAGCAGGAAGAGGCCCTTAATTCACAACTTAAGTGGCTCAATTGGCGTATGGGTGGCAGGGCCTTCTGCCGCCTCCTCCACCTTGGGAAAAATGGCATGGTGGCAAGAAGATGATGCCTTCCACCCCTGCCTTCCCTTGCCATTTCACAGTCCCCCATCTTCCAGCCCGTTCCGAGAGGGCTGGTAAAATTCAGTCCATTATTCTGACTATTGGATTGAGCTACTCGTATCACTTTCTATCTCATTCTTGGATGGAGCTGCTCATGTCAAGCATTATCCCTGTTTCCAGGGTGGCGTGCGTCATATCTAACTCATTTGGTGAGGGAGAGACCTGATCCCAAGCTTTATCTGACACCGTTCTGGTATAAATGACTGATTTCAATTATCCTCCCTTTGCTTTACCCTTTCTCTCTATAGGTAAAGCGTTGACATTCATTTGATGCCTTTCGATGGTACCAGGGGAAGGACTTTGAGCTCAGACTGCACTGAAGCAATGATCAAGTACTCAACCTACTACTCCAAACAATTTCACTCTGCACATTTTTTGTCAACATGAACCTGGGCTCTTAAAATTCTGGCTATCAATTTTTAAAAGTTCTTTCAAGGGATGTGGGCATCACTGGCAAGGCCAGCTTTTGTTGCCCATCCTTAATTGCCCTTGAACTGAGTGCTTTGTTAGGCCATTTCAGAGGGCAGTTAAGAGTTAACCACATTGCTGTGGGTCTGGAGTCACATGTAGGCCGGACCAGGTAAAGATGGCAGATTTCCTTCCCTAACGGAAGGAAAATGGTTTACTAATGCCACTAAAGGGGCATTAGTAAACCATTACCGCTACACCATTACCAGCTACACCACACCAGCTTCCATTAATCAATGGAATTTAAATTGTACCAGCTACTGTGCTGGGATTTGAATCCCTATTCCCAGCCCATTAGCCTGGCCCTTTGGATTACCAATACGCCACCATCTCCCCATAAATGAAAGCATAAGGACTATGGGAATTAAACGCAGGACAGTTGTCCAACAGGAAGCTGCAAAAGGGATACTTCCATAAACCAATAAATCTGCAGAAAAGTTGCAGTTTCACTGACGTAAACATGTGGATTATGAAAGTTACCAGTGGACATGGGCACTAAACTGTTTCTAACACAATATTAATTGGCACAAGGTTGGCAAACTGGTCATGGATGTTGACGTGGGAAAGGGAACCATGTCACGCCCTCAACAGCACAGCCATGAGTAAAGACCTCGGAAGCATACTGGAAGAATTTCTGGGGAATTTTGTCAAGGTTTCACTAACAGTTGAGCAACAAAAGACATCCCATGTGGCTATGACAAAGCAGACTATCACTCCTCATGCTCTTGACCTACCTGCAGGAGCGGGCAGTATTTATATGGCTAGTCCAGTTTCGATCAATAGTAACCCTCAGGATATTGATGGTGGGGGATTCAGCAGTGGTAATGTTGTTGAATGTTAAGGGGAGATGGTCAAATTTTCTCTTCCTGGAGATGGTCATTGCCTGGTATTTGCACAGTGCTAATGCAGACTTTGAAACAGGCTAGTCTTTTTAGCACTGCACCCATTTGAAACCTGTTCTCATCCTTTGACCAAAATAATCTCCAAACCTGCTCTGCATCTAACCACGTGCACCTGTTAATGCTGACCAGAATGGCACACTCTTCAGCACTGACACCTCTAACCTTGATGAGCACAACATACACGAAAGAGTTTTTAAAAAAAATCATTACTGAAGAAGTGAAGGGCTTGTGAATGGATTGATTAAGCCTGCCTGGGCTGAGATACAGAGCTACCTACCCTGCATCCTTGGCAGCACATTTATACAACAGTGCAGTTAGGACAAACTACTTTCTCGGGAGCCAGCTGCCATTAAGACAAACACACAGGTTAGGTGAGTGGGCAAAAATGTGGCAGATGGAATATAATGTGGGAAAGTGCGAGGTTATGCACTTTGGCAGGAAGAATAGAATATTATTGAAATGGCGAAAGACTGCAGAAAGCTGCAGCACAGAGGGATTTGGGGGTCATCGTGCATCAATCACAAAACGCTAGCATACAAGTTCAGCAGGTAATAGGGAAGACAAATGGAATGTTGGCCTTTATTTCAAAGGGAATGGAGTATAAAAATAGGGAAGTCTTGCTAAAACTATACAAGACACTAATTATACCACATCTAGAATACTGGGAACAGTTTTGGTCCCCTTATCTAAGGAAAGATGGCTTTGGGGACAGTCCAGAGAAGGTTCACTAGGTTGATCCTGGGGATGGAGAGATTTTCATGAGGAGAGGTTGAGCTGGTTGGGCCTGTACTCATTGGAGTTTAGACGAATGAGAGGCGAACTTATTGAAACACATAAGATTCTTAGAGAGCTTGACAGGGTAGATGCTGAGAGGTTGTTTCACTTTGTGGGAGAGTCTAGGACCAGAGGGCATAATGTCAGAGTAAGGGGGCATCCATTTAAAACAGAGATGAGGGGGAATTTCTTCTCTCAGAGGTAGTCAATTTGAGGAATTCTTTACAGCAGAGGGCTGTAGAAGCTGGGTCATTAAGTATATTCAAGGCTGAGAGAGACAGATTTTTAATCAGAAAGGGAACCAAGGGTTATGGGGAAAAGGCAGGAAAGTGGAGTTCAGGATTATCAAATCAGCTGTGTCGATGGACCGAATGGCCTACTTCTGCTCCTACGTCTTGTGGTCTTATTGTAAATCGCTGTGTGTTGCAGCTGGAACTTTAGCAACTCAGGCTGAACAACAGGCTCTCAGTACCACAAAGGCTGCTCACACTACGCAGCTGATGCACACAGCAAGCAAGCACCTTCAGGCTGAAGCTCAACATCTGACATTGTTGGTTTTTTTTACCATAGAAACCATGGAGAAATTTCATAGTACTTTGTGCATCGGTAAGACCAACATCCTGGACCAAAATTCCATTAACTGAGAAGGAGAGAGACTTTAACGTTTTTAATAATGTATATAAATGGAGCACATAAATTGTATGAAGAGTACTACCTATAGATGTTTCATATGTTAATTCTGTGAAGGAGGCCTATGTAACTGCCTGTACATTCATTGTTCATAGAACAATTGTCGTGTGAATTAATATCCCTGCATTTTAGACACATGGACATTTAATTAGATGGTACCAGAGATGATATGACATAGTCATGGGCTCATCCTTCCCTATCTCTGTACACCCCTTCAGCCCTACAACTCTATGAAATCTCTGCACTCCTCCAATTCTGGCCTTCTTGGTAATCCCCAATTTTCATTGCTCCGCGTTGAGTGGCTGTGCCTTCAGTTGGTGTTGTTGGTGTTATGATGACCCAGAGCCAGTGGGCTACTCTGAGGTGCTCATTTCCTGACCACAGCCCACCATTCCTAAATTAACGAAGCCTAGTTCTCAAAATGCCCTGGGCCTCTTGCCTCAGGTAGCCCGCTGGTATGGTCTGCTAGTCTACCTCCCAAATACCTCACAAGTAGCAAATCTAACCCATGGCCTGGTGCTCTTCTGCAATCCTGTGACCAAACCCTGCCTTGGTTCTTTAAAAAAAAAATCATTCTAGGGATGTGTGTGTTGCTGACAGAATTCCCAGCCCTAGTTACCCTGGTGATGGTGGTGGTGGGCCTTTTTCTTGAACTGCTGCAGTGTGTGTGGTGAAGGTGCCCCACAGTGCTGTTGGGGCAGACTTTTGGTCCAGCAATGATGAAGGAACGATAATATATGCCCAAATCAGAATTGTGTGTGACTGGGTGCAAAGCTCAGAGGTAACTATGCTCCCATTGATCTTCTGCCCTTGTTCTTCCAGGAATTAGAATTCAAGGATTGGTGGTTTGGCCTCGAAGTCCTCCGCCCACTGCTCTGCACTGTTGCTGGGCTTCATAAGGCTTCTCCCACTGTTTCTCTGTGGGTGTAGTCACTGCTGCCAACATTTGTTATTGTGGGTTTATCTCAGGATTCATTGGCTTCTTACTCTAGAAGAGATCTTGCTGGAGGTAACGGTCTTTTGTACAAAAACATTTATTTTTGCATACCAACTATTTACAAAGGCTAAATAAGGGCGAGACCCAGCTGGAGCTTCTCTCTGAGACACTTCACACTCAACTGCTCTCAGTGAGTGACACCACTGTGACATAGCTCCTTACGCACTGCTCAGTACCTATCATCAGAGTTAACCCTTTACAGTTTTGTGCTGTGTACTCATTGAATATCTTCAGCCAAAATCCCAGTGGCAAGGAGATTTTCTTGCCTTCCATATAGGAAGAGTTTTGACCCAGGCCCCATGTGGGCTAACTGCATTTATTCTACAGAGGTTAAGACCGTATGCAGATCTCAGCAAAGTAGCAAATAGGGAACACTATTGATGGTAACATTTGCCGAGATGGCTTAATAAGCAAGGAAACTTGATGAATGAAATCAATAGCAATAAGGACAAATTGTTTATTATGCTTGCATAAGATTGTTCTAGAGTGATGACACAATGACATAAAAGAGATAACTATTCAGATTAGCAGGCTCACATAATCTATTATGGCCTTTGAGAGCGATTGTTATGATCTCTTGAGCTGTCCCTCATCACCCTCATCTACAAGCACAAGGGGGAAAGGGAGGAAATTAGAAATTGGCGACCCATTTCACTGTTGAATATGGACTATAAGATTCTGTCCAAGGTCATCGCCAACCGGGTCAAATCCGCTCTGGAATTGGTGATTCACCCTGACCAGACCTGCTCTGTGCCAGGCAGGAAGATCTCTGACAGCCTGGCGCTGCTCAGGGATACGATTGCCTATGTACAGGACAGGGGTGTGGATACCTGCCTCATCAGCTTGGATCAGGAGAAGGCCTTTGACAGAATATCGCACACCTACATGGGGGATGTGCTCTCCAAAATGGGCTTTGGGGAGGGAATTTGAAATTGGATCCAACTGCTCTACACTAACATCAGTAGCGCAGTCTCAATCAATGGGTGGGAAACAGATAGCTTCCCGATTAAATCTGGAGTCAGGCAGGGCTGCCCTCTCTCGCCTGTCCTTTTTGTGTGCTGCATAGAACCCTTTGCCGAGTCCATCAGGAAGGATCCGGGCATAAGAGGAGTGACGATCCCAGGCAGTGGAGGCACTCAGGTAAAAGCCTCCCTGTACATGGACGACGTCGCCGTCTTCTGCTCGGATCCGCTGTCGGTGCGCAGACTGATGCACGTCTGCGACCAGTTCGAACTGGCCTCGGGAGCCAAGGTAAATCGTGGGAAGAGCGAGGCCATGTTCTTTGGGAACTGGGCTGACCGATCCTTTGTCCCCTTCACTGTCAGGGCTGACGGCCTGAAGGTGCTGGGGATATGGTTCGGAGGGACCGGGGCATGCGTTAGAAACTGGAAGGAGCGAGTGGCTATGGTGAAAAGGAAACTGGGCATGTGGGAGCGACGCTCCCTCTCCATTGCGGGTAAGAACCTGGTCATCAGGTGTGAGGTACTCTCACTGTTGCTGTACGTGGCGCAGGTCTGGCCCATTCCACACTCCTGCGCGATGGCGATCACTCGAGCCATCTTCCGCTTTATCTGGAGGTCGAAAATGGATCGTGTCCGCAGGGACGCGATGTACAAGCCTCTAGATAAAGGGGGAAAAAACGTGCCCAACATCGCCCTCATACTGATGGCCACCTTTGTGTGCGGCTGCATCAAGCGGTGCGTAGACCCTCAGTACGCAAACACCAAGTGTCACTACGTGCTGAGGTTCTACCTGTCCCCGGTGTTGCGAAGGATGGGTCTGGCCACGCTGCCGCGGAACGCTCCAAGTAGTTGGACCGTGCCGTACCACCTGTCCCTGGTGGAAAAATTTATGCAGAAAAACACCTTTGACCACAAGTCCATCAGGCAGTGGTCAGCACGTAACGTCCTAGAGGCCCTGAGGGATAAGGAGAGGGTGGACCCTGTGGGATGGTTCCCCGAGCAGACTGTCAAAGTCATTTGGCAGAATGCCTCATCGCCAGAACTTTCCAACAAGCACCAAGACGTAGCTTGGCTGGTGGTGAGAAAGGCCCTCCCCGTCAGATCCTTCCTACACGCCAGGAGTCTCACCCCCTCTGCACGATGCCCTCGAGGTGGCTGTGGTGGGGAAGAGACCGTTGTTCACCTCCTTGTGGATTGTGCCTTTGCAAAGAAAGTCTGGAGAGAGATGCAGTGGTTGCTGTCGAGGTTCATCCCGAGCAGTTCTGTGACACAGGACTCTGTGCTCTACGGGCTGTTCCCAGGGACACACACCGAGACAAACATCAACTGCAGCTGGAGGATCATCAACTCGGTGAAAGACGCGCTTTGGTCTGCCCGAAACTTGTTGGTCTTCCAGCACAAAGAGTTGTCCCCGACCGATTGTTGCGGACTGGCACAATCCAAAGTCCAGGACTACGTGCTGAGGGACGCACTAAAGCTTGGGGCAGCTGCCGCAAAGGCGCAATGGGGAAGGGTCGCTGTCTAAGACCTTTCTACCACAGCGCACCGAGAGACTGGGAACTGTTTAGAGCCCCTCGGGCTGTACAGATCAAAATGAAAGGCTGTAAATGACTGTAATATTGTTTGTACTGATGCACCTGGTGATACATTTTGTAAAAGTTTAACCTGGATTGTACCCTTGTAATGTTGTTTTTGAAATGGTTTTGAATGTGATTGAAGATTTTTATGAATAAAGTATATTTTTACAAAAAAAAAAGATCATTAGGATCATTTTGGCTAAGATCAAGTGTTGCAGGGGCGACACCATGGTCCTGCCATGGCAAGGTCGGGATGGAAGGGCGAAAACCAATCGCAATCCGAATTCATACCGTGGGTTACCTATCACCGTCCGAGTCACGGTGAACCACAGCGACGAAGGAGGATCACCTATGGATCGGGGCTTCTTCACCAGGAGGATCCTGTTGAAGGCGTGCGGCTTCCAAGCTACGGAGATCTTCACCCTGCACGACTCCCGCAAAGGTGGTTATTTTGACGTGACGTTCAAGCAAGTGGCAGACTGCGTCCGGCTCCTGAGGGTGTTCGAGGAGAAGAGAGACCTGCCGGAGATGAAGATCCTGACGGCGGAGCCGCACTTTTCTCTGCCGTTGCAACGGGAACGTGAGGTGATGGTGCATGTGTACAACCCCTTCGTCCCTGTCGCCGACGTGGTCACCTTCCTCACCAGGTACTTCGATAAGGTGGGGAGCGGCACTGAGATTCGAGACGACTTGGGGATCTGGACAGGCAAACGCCTGTTTAAGGTCACGCTAAAGACCGATGGTAAGGGAGCCATTTTCCACCCTCCTTCCAGTTTCGCAATCGGGGGAAACCGTGGCTACCTGGTCTACGCTGGGCAACCCAAGCATTGTCGCTCATGCGGCAAGGCTGGTCATGTGGCGGCCAACTGCAGCGCCTCCCTCTGCAAGATCTGCAAACAGGAAGGGCACCAGACAAAAGACTGCAAACAGGCCAAGTGCTGCAACCTGTGTGGCGAGGCAAGTCACCTCTACAGGACCTGCCCCAAACGCTGCCGTACTTACGCACAGGCAGCCAAAGCCGACCACGGGGAAGCAGAAGAAATGTTCCGTGTCACTCCAACCACCAAGGCCCCCAGGGAGCTCAACGGGACAAAGGAGGACACAGAGAGAGACAAGGTGGAGAAAGAGATTGAGGCAACAGAGAGCCAATCAACAGCACTACCCCCTGAACCTTCCAGCCCTCAGGACAGCGAATCAATGGAGGAGGAGGCAGCAGTGGAAAAGCAGCAGGGGGAGTGGCGGACGGTGAAGAACAAGAAAAGTAAGAGGGAGCGAAGAAGAAGCAAAGGCGTTTCCCAGAGAAGCGGCAAGAGGCGTCTCCCATCCGACACGGATGACAAGGGCAGCAGCTCTTCGGATGAGGAAGTGCCAGAGCGGCACCGACAGAAGAGGCGGCAAAGCTCCAGGGCGTTGGAGGACGAGACACCCGAGCTCCAGAAAATTGGAGACAACAAGGAGACCAACGCACCCCAACTTTGCCTGCAACCTGAGGAGGCCAGTGCACCACAGCCCCTGGAATCTGGGAGCAGTGAGGCAATCATCGCACCCCAGCTCCAGGAAGCCGGGAACAGCAACCCCCCAGAGGGGGTGAGTTTTGGAGAAGCTTCTCCAGCAAAGGTCATCTCAAAATCCGCTCACTACGTGAACCTCCAGATGCCACCGGAGCAGAACACGGCCAAGGAGATCTACCTCAGCCCATCCAAAGTGAAGGAATTTGAGCTCACTACGGGTATGAAGGAGCAGACTAAAGGTCTGGGACTCTCAGAGACAGTGGGTTTGGTAGGAGAATAAATGCTTTAATATGGGTTTAAAGATTGTATCCATAAATGTGCGTAGCATTAAATCTACTACGCGATGTGTTGCGACCTTGGACTACCTAGCCAAGGTCAAAGCTGACCTGTTGTTTCTGCAGGAGTGTGCGATACCGCACCTCAGCTCCTACAGGCAATGGTCACGATGGTGGTCCCACGGGCCATCGATCTGGTCGGGCGGAAACGACTCTCGTTCCTCCGGCCTGGGTATTCTGCTGCGGGGAGGCAACTTCACCGTCTCCGAGGTCAAGGAGGTGGTGGGCGGGCGACTCCTGGTAGCAGACGTAATGTACAAGAACGCTCCACTCCGGTTAATTAACGTGTACGGCCCGGCACAAGGGGCTGAGCGGCTGGAGGTTTTTCAGCAGCTCCCACTGCTGCTGGCGACCTCCAGGCCGGTCATTCTGGGCGGGGACTTCAACTGCATCATCGATGCGGCTGGACGATCCGGCAGGGCCGGAAGCAGACTGGACGCTACGTCCAGATCCCTGATGGAAACAGTTAAGGATGCCAAGCTGCACGACGTCTTCAGCAACCCTGCAGACGGAGCGCAGCGTAGATACACCTGGTCGCGGCCAGACGGGTCCATTCGTTCCAGGATAGACTTCCTGTTTGTGTCCCGTGCATTCACAGTCAGATCCACCGACGTCAAGCCGGTGTTCTTCTCTGACCACTGCCTCCTACTGGCGGACTGCCACTTGGAGGAAGACCTGAGGGTGGGCAGGGGGGCATGGAAGCTAAATGTGCAACTGCTGACCCCAGAGAACATTGAGGAGCTCAAGAGGGATTACAAAGGTTGGAGAACCGTGAAACCCCTCTTTGAGTCCCTGACACACTGGTGGGAAGTGATCAAGGGAAGCATCAAGAGGTTTTTCATCCTCAAAGGCACCCAGAAAGCTAGAAAGGAACAGAGGGAAATGTCCCGACTCCAGGAAAAGATGCAGAATCTGCTCCGGCTGCAGTCGATGGGGGTCGATGTCAAGGAGGAGCTCCAAGAGGTGAAGGGCCAGCTAGCCTCGCACTTTGCCTCGGAGGCCTCCAAGATCATCTTCCGTTCCAGAGTCCGCTCCGTGGAGCAGGATGAGACGTGCTCACGTTTCTTCTTCCAAAAGGTACACAGAGAGCGCTCTGTGATCAGCAGCCTGAAGGAAGAAGACGGCTCAGTAAAGTCATCACGGTCCGACATTCTGAGGATCAGCAAATCCTTTTATGCCGGACTGTATGACGTGAAGCCCACGGACAGCACGGCCTCCCAGTCCTTCCTGTCCTCTATCACGGAGGTCCTAGACCACAGTACGCGGGAGAGCCTAGACAAACCGCTAACTCCTGACGAACTGACTAAGGCCCTCGAGTCCTTCGAGAAGAGTAAAAGCCCCGGAAGCGACGGCCTGCCGGCGGAGTTGTATTCGGCTCTGTGGGACTTGATCGGCCCAGACCTGCTAGAAGTGTACGAGAGTATGCTCCTGGCCGGCAGCATGTCAGAATCCATGAGGAAAGGCATCATCACCCTCATCTACAAGCAGAAGGGGGAAAGGGAGGAAATTAGAAATTGGCGACCCATTTCACTGTTGAATATGGACTATAAGATTCTGTCCAAGGTCATCGCCAACCGGGTCAAATCCGCTCTGGAATTGGTGATTCACCCTGACCAGACCTGCTCTGTGCCAGGCAGGAAGATCTCTGACAGCCTGGCGCTGCTCAGGGATACGATTGCCTATGTACAGGACAGGGGTGTGGATACCTGCCTCATCAGCTTGGATCAGGAGAAGGCCTTTGACAGAATATCGCACACCTACATGGGGGATGTGCTCTCCAAAATGGGCTTTGGGGAGGGAATTCGAAATTGGATCCAACTGCTCTACACTAACATCAGTAGCGCAGTCTCAATCAA
Source organism: Cetorhinus maximus (assembly GCF_964194155.1). Lineage (NCBI taxonomy): Eukaryota > Metazoa > Chordata > Chondrichthyes > Lamniformes > Cetorhinidae > Cetorhinus > Cetorhinus maximus. Next base: position 21,702,775 of record NC_135885.1, on the reverse strand, counting down.
TGGGTGGGAAACAGATAGCTTTCCAATTAAATCTGGAGTCAGGCAGGGCTGCCCTCTCTCGCCTGTCCTTTTTGTGTGCTGCATAGAACCCTTTGCCGAGTCCATCAGGAAGGATCCGGGCATAAGAGGAGTGACGATCCCAGGCAGTGGAGGCACTCAGGTAAAAGCCTCCCTGTACATGGACGACGTCGCCGTCTTCTGCTCGGATCCGCTGTCGGTGCGCAGACTGATGCACGTCTGCGACCAGTTCGAACTGGCCTCGGGAGCCAAGGTAAATCGTGGGAAGAGCGAGGCCATGTTCTTTGGGAACTGGGCTGACCGATCCTTTGTCCCCTTCACTGTCAGGGCTGACGGCCTGAAGGTGCTGGGGATATGGTTCGGAGGGACCGGGGCATGCGTTAGAAACTGGAAGGAGCGAGTGGCTATGGTGAAAAGGAAACTGGGCATGTGGGAGCGACGCTCCCTCTCCATTGCGGGTAAGAACCTGGTCATCAGGTGTGAGGTACTCTCGCTGTTGCTGTACGTGGCGCAGGTCTGGCCCATTCCACACTCCTGCGCGATGGCGATCACTCGAGCCATCTTCCGCTTTATCTGGAGGTCGAAAATGGATCGTGTCTGCAGGGACGCGATGTACAAGCCTCTAGATAAAGGGGGAAAAAACGTGCCCAACATCGCCCTCATACTGATGGCCACCTTTGTGTGTGGCTGCATCAAGCGGTGCGTAGACCCTCAGTACGCAAACACCAAGTGTCACTACGTGCTGAGGTTCTACCTGTCCCCGGTGTTGCGAAGGATGGGTCTGGCCACGCTGCCGCGGAACGCTCCAAGTAGTTGGACCGTGCCGTACCACCTGTCCCTGGTGGAAAAATTTATGCAGAAAAACACCTTTGACCACAAGTCCATCAGGCAGTGGTCAGCACGTAACGTCCTAGAGGCCCTGAGGGATAAGGAGAGGGTGGACCCTGTGGGATGGTTCCCCGAGCAGACTGTCAAAGTCATTTGGCAGAATGCCTCATCGCCAGAACTTTCCAACAAGCACCAAGACGTAGCTTGGCTGGTGGTGAGAAAGGCCCTCCCCGTCAGATCCTTTCTACACGCCAGGAGTCTCACCCCCTCTGCACGTTGCCCTCGAGGTGGCTGTGGTGGGGAAGAGACCGTTGTTCACCTCCTTGTGGATTGTGCCTTTGCAAAGAACGTCTGGAGAGAGATGCAGTGGTTGCTGTCGAGGTTCATCCCGAGCAGTTCTGTGACACAGGACTCTGTGCTCTACGGGCTGTTCCCAGGGACACACACCGAGACAAACATCGACTGCAGCTGGAGGATCATCAACTCGGTGAAAGAGGCGCTTTGGTCTGCCCGAAACTTGTTGGTCTTCCAGCACAAAGAGTTGTCCCCGACCGATTGTTGCGGACTGGCACAATCCAAAGTCCAGGACTACGTGCTGAGGGACGCACTAAAGCTTGGGGCAGCTGCCGCAAAGGCGCAATGGGGAAGGGTCGCTGTCTAAGACCTTTCTACCACAGCGCACCGAGAGACTGGGAACTGTTTAGAGCCCCTCGGGCTGTACAGATCAAAATGAAAGGCTGTAAATGATTGTAATATTGTTTGTACTGATGCACCTGGTGATACATTTTGTAAAAGTTTAACCTGGATTGTACCCTTGTAATGTTGTTTTTGAAATGGTTTTGAATGTGATTGAAGATTTTTTATGAATAAAGTATATTTTTACAAAAAAAAAAAAATCATTAGGAGGTGTCAGCTGTGGCTCAGTTCATAGCACCCTCGCCTTTGAATCAGAGGGTTGTGGGTTCATGTCCCACTCCCGGAAACCAAGAACTGTGATTGTACTCGAAAAGAGTTGCAATCTGTGACTGTTGGTAACTCGAACGAGTTTCCTACAGGTAGGAAGTAGACGATAGAGATTTAATCAATCATTAGGTCACCTGTAGGTGCTGGGGATATGGTTCGGAGGGACCAGGGCATGCGTTAGAAACTGGAAGGAGCGAGTGTCTATGGTGAAAAGGAAACTGGGCATGTGGGAGCGACGCTCCCTCTCCATTGCGGGTAAGAACCTGGTCATCAGGTGTGAGGCACTCTCGCTGTTGCTGTACTTGGCGCAGGTCTGGCCCATTCCAGACTGCTGCGTGGTGGTGATCACCCGAGCCATCTTCCGCTTTATCTGGAGGTCGAAAATGGATCGTGTCCATAGGGACGCGATGTACAAGCCTCTAGATAAGGGGGGAAAAAACGTGCCCAACATCGCCCTCATACTGATGGCCGCCTTTGTGTGTGGCTGCATCAAGTGGTGCATAGACCCTCAGTACACAAACACCAAGTGTCACTACGCGCTGAGGTTCTACCGGTTCTTCGGTGTTGCGAAGGATGGGTCTGGCAATGTTGCCGCGGGACGCTCCAAGTAGTTGGACCGTGCTGTACCACCTGTCCCTCATGGAAAAATTTATGCAGAGAAACACCTTTGACCACAAGTCCATCAGGCAATGGTCGGCGCGTAACGTCTTAGAGGCCCTGAGGGAAAAGGAGAGGGTGGATCCTGTGGGATGGTTCCCCGAGCAGGCTGTCAAAGTCATTTGGCAGAATGCCTCATCGCCAGAACTTTCCAACAAGCACCAAGACTTAGCTTGGCTGGTGGTGAGAAAGGCCCTCCCCGTCAGATCCTTCCTACACGCCAGGAGTCTCACCCCTTCGGCACGTTGCCCTCGAGGTGGCTGTGGTGGGGAAGAGACCGTTGTTCACCTCCTTGTAGATTGTGCCTTTGTAAAGAAGGTCTGGAGAGAGATGCAGTGGTTTCTGTCAAGGTTCATCCCGAGCAGTTCTGTGACACAGGACTCTGTGCTCTACGGGCTGTTCCCAGGGACACACACCGAGACAAACATCAACTGCAGCTGGAGGATCATCAACTCGGTGAAAGATGCTCTTTGGTCTGCCCGAAACTTGTTGGTCTTCCAGCTCAAAGAGTTGTCCCCGACCGAGTGTTGCAGACTGGCACATTCCAAAGTCCAGGACTACGTGCTGAGGGATGCACTAAAGCTTAGGGCAGCTGCCGCAAAGGCGCAATGGGGAAGGGTCGCTGCCTAAGACCTTTCTGCTACAGTGCACTGAGGGACTGGGAACTGTGTAGAGCCCCTCGGGCTGTACAGCCCAAACTGAATGTCTGCAAATGATTGTAATATTCATTGTTTGTACTGATGCACCTTGTGATACATGTTGTAAAAGTTGAACCTGATTGTACCTTTGTAATGGTGATTTTGAAATGGTTTGGAATGTGGTTGAAGATATTTTATGAATAAAGTATATTTTTGCAAAAAAAATAGATCATTAGGTCAGCTGTCTGGTAGCACCTCCTCAATCCTTGAATTCTAATTCCTGGAAGAACAAGGGCAGAAGATCAATGGGAGCACAGTTAGAAGAGTGAGGGGTGATCTGATTGAAGTATACAAGATCCTGAACAGCCTTGACAAGGTATATGTCGAAAGGATGTTTCCTTTTGTGGGTGAGCCTAGAACTAGGGGGCACTGTTTTAAAATTAGGGGTCGCCCTTTTAGGACAGAGATGAGGAGAAATGTTTCCTCTCAGAGGGTCGTGCGACTTTGGAACTCTCTGTCTCAGAAAGTGGTGGAGGTGGGGGTCATTGAATATTTTTAAGGCAGAGGTAGATAGATTCTTTTTAGGCAATGGAATCAAAGGTTATCGGGGTTAGATGGGAATGTGGAAATTGAAATGCCAGAAGATCAGCCATGATCTTATTGAATGACAGAACAGCTCAGGGGGCCGAATGGTCTACTCCTGTTCCTACTTCTTATGTTCCAAGGCACTGGAAGGAGGAATACAGCCAATGGCATCGGTAGATGAGAACTTGACCAAACTTGCAAAAAGTACAATCTTCAGCAAACTTGACGCCAACAGCGGATTCTGGCAGTTACCATCGGATCGGGAGTTAAAACTCTTTATTATTTTTATTACAGCCGTTGGATAGTACTGCTTTAACCATTTGCCATTTGGCATCACGTCAGCCCCAGAAATATTGCAAAGGGCAATGTCCAAAATACTGCAGGGCAAGGAGGGTGTCCTATGCCACATGGATTACATATTGATCCGTGGGTCGTTGAAACAGGAACATGACAAACAGGTCAGGGAAGTCTTACTAACACTGCAAGAAGCTGGCTTGACGCTCAATCACAATTGTGAGTTTTCTAGGCCCACGACAAAGTTCCTAGGGCACATTAAACAAGCAACAGGGATTACTACAGGCATAGAAAATGAAGGTAGTAAAGGAATTCCCACCACCTAGAATTTTAACAGAATTACAAAGGATTATGGGCATGGTCAACCAACTAGGTAAATTCCTTCCTCACTTAGCCCAGATAAATGAGCCCCTCAGACACCTTTCACACCAGGACTAGGTTTGGTGCTGGACTGAGCATCAGCAGCAGTCATTTGAACAAATCAAAACAATGCTAATATCCTCAGATATTACACTACAATCCTGAATTTCCCACATTTGTGGCAACTGATGCATCTGCAATGGAACTGGGAGCAGTGCTATTCCAGGTCCAAAGTGATGGCAAAAAAGAGACCTGTTTGCTATCTGTCCAGGTCTTTAACTGAGACTGAACAGTGCTATGTGATTATTGAAAAGGAAGCCCTTGCAGCAGCTTGGATATGTGACAAATTCTCCTGATTATGTACTGGGCCTGCAGTTTAACCTCAAGACTGAACACAAGCCATTAGTAACCCTGTTGAACACAAAAGAAATCGCGAAGATGCCTTCCAGGATTCAGCGATTCCGACTTCGACTCATGTGATACAACGCTACTACAGAGTACATACAGGGTAAATACCAGACTATGGCTGATACACTGCCATTTATCCAGTACAGGAAGATAAAACCTTCATAGCCTTGATTACCAAATACTTGCTGGCAACAGACAAGAGAGAAGTTTCACGAATTTTGTGTAGCCCTAAGGCAAGATGAAAAGTACATCCAGATTTGCATTACTGCCTGGATGGATGGCCACAGTACATTCCAAGCGACCCTGTCTTGAGGAAATATTTTGAACAGCGGCACCACTTCAGCACCATAGACAGCCTCCTGGTATACAATGGTGGTACTCTGTCTCTCTCTGCCTGGAAGTCCTCCAGAAGATTCCCGTCAAGGCTTTGGGAATGCCTTGGCATGAGCTTGTTTGACTATGAAGGGAAAACATTTCTTACAGTGGTAGACTATTATTCCCGCTGGGGAATGGAGGTGCAATAGTTACATGGCTTCACCTCTGTAACCGTTATTACCTCCTTGTTCTCTACACATGGCATTTCGACATTGCCATCTCTGATAATGGACCATAATTCCCTAACAACTATTTCTAATCTTTTGCAGGGTTGTATGGATTTGTGCATGTCACAAACTCCCCAAAATACCCTCAGTCTAACAGAGAAGCTGAGCAAGGAGTATGCACTATAAAAGCCTTACCGAAGAAGAATGACAACTTTGAGCTCACTCTGCTTAGTTATTGCTCGACCCCTTTACGTAATGGGTTTGCCCCATGTGAGCTTCTGATGGACCACAGGCTAAAGACCCAACTTCCTTTCCTGGCCCACACCTTGCTACCAAATGTCACAGTGGAAGACCATGATCAAGCTAGGAAGAAGTAAGAAGCCTACCGAGCAAATCAAGCTTGGGAAGGCAATGGCATAGTGGCATTGTCATTGGACTAGTATTCCAAAGACCCAGGGTAATGCTCTGGGCACCTAGGTTTGAATCCCACCCTGGCAGATGATGGAATTTGAATTCAATAAAAAGCTGGAATTAAAAGTCTGATGATGACCATGAAACCATTGTTGATTGTTGTAAAAACCCATCTGGTTTGCTAAGGTCCTTTAGGGAAAGAAATCATCTACTGTCCTTACCCGGACTGGCCTACATGTGACTCCAGACCCACAGCAATGTGGTAGACTCTTAATTGCCTCTGAGCAAGGACAATTCGGGATGGGCAATAAATGCTGGCATAGCCAGTGACGCCCACATCCCATGAATGAATCAAAAAAAGCTTGTATGTTTAACCAGAGACATGGGGATCAAAACCTTCTTATTCTTGGAAGGGGAGTGAGGGTATGGATCAGAGACCAAAACTGTGCAGGAATGGTAATTGAGAAGCTACAGCAACCAAGACCGTATTTGGTCAAGACACAGTCAGGCATCATTCAAATGAACAGATCTTCCCTAATTTCAATTGATAGAAAACCATTAATAGCATAGGCAGAGTGCTCTGAGCCTCAAGAGATTGTCATACCTACCTAACCACAAATGAGGGAAACTAGGAGTGACAACCCTCACAAACTGACCTCAGAGCAACAGGATTCCCATACATCTCAGAAAGAGCTTTGCACTTGTTCAGGAAGACGAGGTGAAACCACTAAAGGTACTTTCTCTTTAAGAGAAAAGTCTTGGGGGAGAGGTATAGGAGAATGTATGTACAATAGTATTGGGATAAAGACTGAGAAGGAGATGTAGAGTAAAGGGTTAGCTCTAATGATAACTACTGAGTATGTGTATAGAGGAGATGAGTGTGAGGCATCTCAGAGAGCAGCTCAGCTATGTCTTGGTCTTATTTAACCTTTGTAAATAGTTAGCATGTAACTAACTGTTTTTGAACCAAAGACCATTCCCCCAGCAAGATCTTTTCTCGAGTAAGAAGCCAATGAATCCTGAGCTGAACCCATAATAACAGGAGAACTACCTATAATTAGATGCTGTCTGTTAAATATGGCAGCGTCCTTCAGAGACAATAATAGAGTTCACCCTTTCCCCCATAAACACCATAATTTTCAAGCTATTTAGATAGTAATGGTTCTGTATGCCTGTTTGGGGCACCATCAATCTTTCACACAAAGCTTAGGGGATGTCACTCCATTATTTAATCAGTGCAAGAGAGATATACTAGAGCATTATAGGTCTATTAGCCTAATGTCAGTTGTAGGGAAATTGCTAGATTGTTATTAGGGACAGAGTGACTGAGCATTTGGACAAATATGAGATGATCAGTGAAAGCCAGCATGGATTTTTAAAGGGTAATTCATGTCTAACAAACTGAGTTGAATTTCTTGAGGAGGTAACAAATGTGATAGATATGGGAGCATGTGTGTATGGTTATTATTTGTATAGATTTCTAGAAGGCATTCAGAAAGAGACTTAGCAAAGATGAAAATGCTTGGAACTGGAAGTAAAACTCTCTGCTTGGATAGAGAGTTGATTAGGAAGTAGGAGAGTAAGGATATTGGGAATGCACTCCAAATGACAAAATGTGATTAGTGGTGCCCACAGGGATCTGTACTGGGTTGAAGCTTGTCACAATATAGATAGATAGCCTGGATGAAGGAATAGAGAGTTACCAAGTTTGCTGATGACGCTAAGTTAGATGCTGCATAAATAATGTAGATGTAAGCAGAAAGTTGCAGAGATTAAGTGAATGGGAAAAAACTGGGCAAATTGAGTTCAAGGAAGGAAAATGTGAGGTTATCTAGGTTAGACCTAAGAAAGATAGAGCAGAATATTTTTTAAATAGTGAGAAGCTAGGAACGAGGGCTCCACTAAAAAGCTATTAGGCAGGTACAAACAATAATCTAAAAGGTTAATGCAATGTCAGCCTTTACATCAAGCAGGATGGAATACAAAGGGATGGATGTTATGGTATAGCTGTACAGAGCTCTGGTCAGACCCCATGGTGTCTGCAAGTGCTTCTTCACAAAAAGGGGAGCGGAAATTTGGAACTCTCTTCCTAAAAAGCTTTTGAGGCTCACTTTAAAATTTCACAACTGGCATGGATTTTGTTTGCCAAGGGAATAGAGGGTTATGGAACCACAACAGGAAGATGGAGTTAAGAAACAGATCAGTCAAGATCTAATTGAATTGCAGAACAGGCACGAGGAGTCAAGTGGCCTACCCCGATAGCTTACGTTCATAATTAAAATGGAGAAATGTTCCACAAAGTTCTGTAATTTAGGTCATCTTTGGTGGGTGCTCTCTGTTCCAACCCCACCCTTGCCACCAATCATCCCCACTCCCCTCTGCCACAGCCCACCATTCCCCCCATCCCTTCACAGGTATTACAGAATCCAGCGTGGTACAGCAAATCCCCCCATCTAGGTCAAATCAACACACTCCACAGAAAGCTCAGCTGGAATTGAAAATAAAAATGCCTAAAATAACTGAATTGTAAATTAAAGACGTTAAATTAAAATCATAGGGTATCTGCTACGTCTTCGTACAGCAACTTCTCAGCTCCAGGGTTCGTCACTTGGAACTTCTACTATAGTGGACTTGAGCATCGATTTTTGAGACGTTATTGGCACGCCATCAGACATTTAACATTGATGAGCGGTCTGAAATTTTACAAGGAGTGATAGATAACCTGCTGCCTTTCAGCACCTTGTCAGAATGTAACTTCAAAGACAAACTTTGTGCGGCAACAAATTAAAGTGCCTCACTTGTTCATGCCATTCACCTCCGTTTCTTGTAAAGTAACCTTGGCTACTGAATATATTAACTTTTATAGAAAAGAACTGTTAGGGGAGCCTCCCTATTCCTTTGACATCTAGTGTCTGCCTTCTGACTGAACAAGGATCTTGCTTATTATCAAGGCAACGCCAAAGCTGATTAGGAATCTCATTAAAATGAATGACTTGTCTGTATTTAATGGGCACCTCTAAGGAATTAGAGGAGTGATATTCCTTAATTACTGTTGTTGGCAGTGAAATATCCAATATTGAGTTTCTGCCAGCAACAATTTGCCAATTCCATAAAAAAACAAGAATGTCTCTTTGGCCCATCTTTATATAGACCAGGTATAATACACTTTATCGTGAGCCCTATATAATTCCTTATAATTCTGCAAAGGTTCTCTCCATCACCCCTGCAAAAGAAAGGTAGATCAAACAAATTCCAAAATATGTACCCTCTGTATCTGCGCCAGGCTGGGTGCCCACTCGGTCATGAATTGGGAATCATGATTTTCCCTATAATGTATCAGCTTGCTCTTATCTTCCTAACTCAGATATGTACCCAACCTTTCTTTAGAAGTGTTAAGCAGCACAATAGTGGCTGCTATAGCAGTCTCTTCATATCCACTTTTTTGGGGGAGGCAGGGGAAATATCTTCCAATTAAAAAACAGTAAATTTTAAAACAAAATTCAGTAGTGTAACACCTTTGTTAACCTGCTTAAAGCTAGCATGCTCTTAGCAGATCAGAGGATCAGATCAGCAGCCCTACTTTTCTGATTGGTCACCTATAGGATCGAGGAGACCGTGGAATGGTAAGAGGTGTGGGGGGTGAGGGAACGGCTGGCATAGATCAAAATGGTCTCTGCCAGTCTTCTGCTGTGGCACATTTTGAGGAAGGGGAGGAGGGCACTTTCTCAGTCTGTATCAGTTCAATCCCTGAAAGATTAGTTGCCATTTGATTTGGGGCCTTACCATAAAGACAGCAGCTGTACAGTAGCTTGTTTCTATCCATGGATCTTTAGTCAGACTCGTCATTTGATTTCCTCTACCAGCACCCACCCTTTCTCACCCTCAGAATGTAAGTCACCCTTCTGAAATCTTGCCATTTCCATTACCTGTTGTATCACCAAGGCTCCTTTGACAGCACCTTCCAAACCCACGACCACTACCATATAGAAGGACAAGGGCAGCAGATAGATGGGAACACCACCACCTGGAAGTTCCCCTCCAAGTCACTTACTATCCTGACTTGGAAATATATCGCCCTTCCCTCACTGTCACTGGGTCAAAATCCTGGAACTCCCTTCCTAACAGCACTGTGGGTGCACCTACATCACATGGACTGCAGCGGTTCAAGAAGGCAGCTCACCACCACCATCTCAAGGGCAACTAGGGATGGGCAATAAATGCTGGCCCAGCCAGCGAAGCCCACACCCCGTGGATTAATATAAAAAAAATAAATGCATTAACATGCCAGGAATCTATGAATTCCACATAGCAATTCTCACAACTCCACTCTCTGACACAATGTGACTCACTCCATTTAGACTCATCAACAGCTGCAACCTGCCTACCCACAAGCAGCACTAGACTCACACAACGTCTTGTAATCCTGATTGTCTGATTGGCACCTATCATGAAGAATGCAAGTGCAACAGACTGAACTAGAAGAATACCAATTACCTTACATATGCAGGTAACAAGGATTTGAAATTTGGCCAGAAATTTTCCTGCTTCACCACTGTAACTTTAGCACAAGTGTAGTGGGAAACCCAGTTCTGCTGCACTTGTGGCCAATTTATGGTGATGGAGAAGAAGCAGCTCTGGGAATAATTCCCATCCAAGGTGGCAAAAAGTTTAGGATTAGATTTGAGAAACATAGAGGACCAGAATTTGGGGTATAATTCAAATATACCAGTTACACCTGTTCTAATATACATGGGCCTTGAAAATCGACAGACTATAATCACAGACATTATATTGGGATCATGCCTCTTGGTTCTCTCCAATGTTGACAACCATCAGAATTTATGGTATAGACAGGAAATGTCCCCATTTGAATTCCACTACTGCCACCTCTCTGGTGCCCATCTTCCCCATGTTACTGGGAATTTTAGTGCCTAGGTGCACCCCTCCTCCCCTGCACCACCTAAAAACCTTCCCTTAGTTCCCTGTGTAAGGGGGGGAGGGATAGTGGCATAATATTTTTAAAATTCCTTTCTTTGAGGGCGCAAGCTACTTTTCTGGCCTTGATTCTTTTCCTTTGGTACGGCCCACTTGCACTGGATTCCACCTGGGTATCGAGAAGTGGGTTCTGTCATTGTAAGAGTCCCTATGCCAGCTCTGCACCCAGCTCTGCCCCATTGGCATTATTGGCATTATAAGGAGTGGGCAAAGGCACTGCCCCTTACATGGCCAACCAGCAACTCCTGGGCCAGAATTTTATGGCCTGCCCCATCCCCCCGGATGGGATTGCAGCCAGGGGGAGTGGCTGTAAAATTGGGCACCATGGTAGTGGCGCATGACGGAACCTATCTGCCCCCACTCACCCCTGCACGTCCCCACTGCGATTTTACCAGCTCTGGGGAAATTTCATGCAGCCTGCTTGCTCGTGAGTCAATTGAGGCTCAGAATAGGCCAATTAATGGCCACTTAAGGGCTTCCTTCCACCACGTCTGAGATTTTATCCTCAGCAGGGTGTTCAGCCCGCCAGAGGAAGCCTGGCAGACAGGTGGCCGGAAAAGATGGGGGTGGGGGGGGTCGGAGTGGGGGTGCCTCCTTTTCAGGTTCTTATGGTCATCGAGGCCTCCTGTAAGGTAATTCTCCCCCCCATCCCCACCGTTTCCCTTCCCCACACTCCCCTGTCCTGATGATCCCGGCTTCCTACCTCCTTCACCAATGCCCCCAACAAGACCTGGGACTAACCTTTAAGACCAGCTCCAGCATGGCATGTCCCATTCTGGAACTGCCTGCAGTCTTATTACAGGCCATCAGTCCCAGTGCCACTGCTGGGAGGAGAGAGCTGACAGCCATTTGATTGACTGACAGCTCTCGGAGGCAGGATTTCCTCCCTGATGGAGGCTGAAGTCCCCCCTCGAACCAATTAATGGCCTGACAGTCATTAAATGCCGTAGGCCGAACCTGCCAAGCAGAGATGGGCTCACCCCCAACTTTTACTCCAGGGGGTGCAAAATTGAGCACCTGAAACTGACATGGACCCAATGTATCCAGTGACCGGCCTATTTCTGGTATGTTCTACTTCCTAGTTCTAGCAGAAGTTGGGAGGAATTTATAATTAAATTTACTAGAATTGACTGCTGGCCATAAACCTGCCTACTCCCAAAGTGGTGCCTGCCTGCAGATGACAAGTTAATTAGATGGAAGTGACTGTCTCAGCAATTTCAGCATTTACACCAGAATTAAACTTAAGCTTAGCTTATAGTGAAGGGGGATAAGTTAACTGCATGAGTTGTCAAACCAGGAGGCTTTGACACCAAGAAATTGGCCAGGGCCTGAAAACAGGCATGGGTGTCACAATGCGTAATTAACCCATGCTTTTTGCTTCTGTTGTCGGCAGCGTGTGAGCTTTGTTCTGTCTGTTGATTTGCATGATAGCTGTATGCTGCCAGCACTAAACACACTGCTGAATGTCTGCAAGGGGATCAAGTATTTGTATCAGAGGCACCACTTCAAGCCAACCAGCACTACTTAAAGCCAACATGAATCTTAGTTTTTATCTCCTAACTTAAGACAGGCTATAATTGCATGAGAAGCAGTTCAGAGAAGGTTCGCTCAGCTGATTCCTGGGATGAAGGGGTTATCTTATGAGGAAAGGTTGAGCAAGTTGGGCCCATACACATTGGAGTTTAGAAAAAGAAGATGGGTGATCTTATTGAAACATGTAAGATCCTGAGGGGACTTGACAGGGCGAATATGCTGGGAGGATGTTTCCCCTTGTGGGTGAGATTAGAACTGGGAGGCATAGTTTAAAAATAAGGGATCGCCCATTTAAGATGGAGATGAGGAGAAATTATTTCCCTCAGAGGGTCATTAGTCTGTGGAATTCGCTTCCTCAGACAGCAGTAGAGGGTAATTCATTGATTATATTCAAGGCTGAATTAGATGGGTTCTTGATAGGCAAGCAAGTCAAGGGTTATGGGGAGAAAGACAGGAAAATTGCGCTTTAAGAAGGAAATCCACAATAGTGTGGTTGACTGTCAATTGCCCTCTGAAATGGCATAACAAGCCACTCAGTTGTATCAAACAGCAATAAAGTCTATAGGGAATGAAACCAGGTGGACCACCTGGCATTGACTTAGGCATTGGAAACGACAATGGCAAACTCAGCCCTGTCGACCATGCAAAGTCCTCCTTACTAACATCTTGGGGCTTGTGCTGCAATTGGAGGAGCTGTCCCACAGGCTAGTCAAGCAACAGAGGGAAAAACATGCTTGACTTCATCCTCACCAACCTGCCTGCCACAGATGCATCTGTCCATGACAGTATCAGTAGGAGTGGCCACCACACAGTCATTGTGGTGACGAAGTCCCACCTTCACACTGAGGATACCCTCCATCGTGTTGTGTGACACTACCACTGTGCTAAATGGGATAGACTTCGAACAGATCTAGCAACTCAAGACTGGGCATCCATGAGGCGCTGCAGGCCATCAGCAACAGCTGTACTGTACTCGAATACAATCTGTAACCTCATGGCCCGGCATATCCCCCACTCTACCATCACCATCAAGGCAGGGGATCAACCCTGGTTCATATGAAGAGTGCAGGAGGGCATGCCAGGAGCAGCACCAGGCAGATCTAAAAATGAGGTGTCAGTCTGGTGAAGCTATAACACAGGACTACTTGCATGCCAAACAGCACAAGCAGCAAGTGATAGACAGAGCTAAGCGATCCCACAACCAGCGGATCAGATCTAAGCTCTGCAATCCTGTCACATCCAGTCGTGAATGGTGATGGACAATTAATCAACTCACTAGAGGAGGAGGCTCCACAAATATCCCCATCCTCAATGATGGAGGAGCCCAGCGCAGCAGCGCAAAAGATAAGACTAAAGCATTCGCAAGAATCTTAGGCCAGAAGTGCCTAATCCACCTTGGCCTCCTCTGGAGGACCCTAGCATCACAGATGCCAGTCCTCAACCAATTCAATTCACTCCACGTGATATCAAGAAATGGCTGAAGGCACTGGATACTGCAAAGACTATGGGTCCTGACAATATTCTGGAAATAGTACTGAAGACTTGTGCTCCAGATCTTGCCATGCCCCTAGCCAAGCTGTTCCAGTACAGCTACAACACTGGCATCTATCTGGCTATGTGGAAACTTGCCCAGCTCTGTCCTGTACACAAAAAGCAGGACAAATCCAACCCGGTCAATTAATGCCCCATCAGTCTACTCTCAATCATCAGTAAAGTAACGGAAGGGGTCATCAACAGTGCTATCAAGCAGCACTTGCTTAGCAATAGCCTGCTCACTGATGCCCAGTTTGGGTTCCGCCAGGGCCACTCAGCTCCTGACCTCATTACAGCCTTGGTTCAAACATGGACAAAAGAGCTGAACTCCAGAGGTGAGGTGAGAGTGACTGCCCTTGACATTAAGGCAGCATTTGACCGAGTGTGGCTTCAAGGAGCCCAAGCAAAACTGGAGTCAATGGGAATCAGGGGGAAAAATCTCCGCAGGTTGGAGTCATACCTAGCACAAAGGAAGATGGTTGTGGTTGTTGGAGGTCAGTCATCTCAGCTCCAGGACATCACTGCAGGTGTTCCTCAGGGTAGTGTCCTCGGTCCAACCATCTTCAGCTGCTTCATCAATGACCTTCCTTCCATCATAAGGTCAAAAGAGGGGATGTTCGCTGATGATTGCACAATCTTCAGCACCATTTGCGATCCTCAGATGCTGAAGCAGTCCATGTCCAAATGCAGCAAGACCTGGACAATATCCAGGTTTGGGCTGACAAGTGGCAAATAACATTTGCGCCACATAAATGTCAGGCAATAACCATCTCCAACAAGAGAGAATTCAACCATCTCCCCTTGATGTTCAATGGCATTACCATCACTGAATCCCCCACTATCAACATCCTGGAGGTTACCATTGACCAAAAACTGAACTGGACTTGCCATATAAATACTGTAGCTACAAAAGCAGGTCAGAGGCTAGGAATCGTGTGACGAGTAACTCACCTCCTGACTCCCCAAAGCTTGCCCACCATCTACAAGGCAGAAGTCAAGAGTGTGATGGAATACTCTCCACTTGTCTGGATGAGTGCAGCTCCCACAACACTCAAGAAGCTTGAAACCATTCAGGACAAAGCAGCCCGCTTGATTGAGACCACATCCACAAATATTCACTCCCTTCACCACCGACACACAGTAGCAGCAGTATGTACCATCTACAAGATGCACTGTAGGAATTCACCAAGGCTCCTTGGACAGCACCTGCCAAACCCATGACCACTACCATCTAGAAGTACAAGGGCAGCAGATAGATGAGAACACTATCACATGAACGTTCCCCTCCAAGTAACTCACCATCCTGACTTGGAAATGTATCACCGTTCCTTCATTGTCACTGGGTCAAAATCCTGGAACTCCCTTCCTAACAGCACTGTGGGTGTACCTACACCACACGGACTGCAGCAGTTCAAGAAGGCAGCTCACCACCACCTTCTCAAAGGCAACTAAGGATGGGCAATAAATGCTGGCCCAGCCAGCGAAGCCCACATCCCATGAATTAATTTTAAAAAAGCCTGACATAATCTTACTCATGGAATCATTCCTTACAGACAATGACCCAGACACCATCACCATCCCTGGATACGTCCTGTCCCATCGGCAGGACAGGCCCAGCAGAGGTGGTGGCACAGTGGTATACAGTCGGGAGGGAGTTGCCGTGGGAGTCCTCAGCATCAACTCTGGACCCCATGAAGTCTCATGACATCAGGTCAAACATGGGCAAGGAAACCTCCTACTGATTACCACGTACCATGCCTTCACCCCTTAACTCAACTGATGAATCAGTGCTTCTCCATGATGAACACCACTTTGACGAAGCACTAAGGGTGGCAAGTGTGCAGAATGTGACCTGCGCGGACGACTTCAACGTCCATCACCAAGAGTGGCTCGGTGCGCCACTGCTAACTGAGCTGGCCAAGTAGTAAAGGACTTAGCTGCTAGACTGGGTCTGCGGCAAGTGGTGAGGGAACCAACAAGAGGGAAAAACATACTTGACCTCATCCTCAGCAACCTGCCTGCCACAGAAGCATCTGTCCATGACAGTATCAGTAGGAGTGACCACCTCACAGTCCTTGTGGAGATGAAGTCCCGTCTTCACATTGACAAAACTCTCCATCATGTTGTGTGGCACCACCACCGTGCTAAATGGGATAGATTTCTAACAGATCTAGCAACTCAAGACTGGGCATCCATGAGGCACTGTGGGCCATCAGCAGCAGCAGAATTATACTCAACCATAATCTGTAACCTCATGGCCCAGCATATCCCCCAATCTACCATTACTGCCAAGCCAGGGGATCAACCCTGGTTCAATGAAGAGTGCAGGATGGCATGCCAGGAGCAGCAGTACATATAGCTAAAAATGAGGTGTTAACCTGGTGAAGCTACAACTCAGGATTACTTGCATGCCAAACTGTGTAAGCAACATGCAATTGACAAAGCTAAATGATCCCACAACCAATGGATCAGATCGAAGCTCTGCAGTCCTGACACATCCAGTTGTGAATGGTTGTAGACAATTAAACAACTCACTGGAGGAGGAGGCTCCACAAATATTCCCATTCTCAATGATGGAGGAGCCCAGCACATCGGTGCAAAAGATAAGGCTGAAGCATTTGCGACATCTTCGGTGGATGATCCATCTTGGCCTCCTCCAGAGGTCCCCAGCATCACAGTTGCCATTCTTCAGCCAATTCAATTTATTCCAAGCAATATCAAGAAGCAGTTAAAGGCACTGGATACTGCAAAGGCAATGGGCCCTGACAATATTCCAGCAATGGTGCTGAAGACTTGTGCTCCAGAATTTGCCGCACCTATAGCCAAGCTGTTCCAGTACATCTACAACACTGGCATCTACATGTCAATGTGGAAAATTGCCCAGGTATGTACTGTATACAAAAAGCAGGATAAATCCAACCTAGCCAATTACCTCCCCATCAGTCCACTCTCAATCATCAGTAAAGTGATGGAAGGGGTCATCAACAGTGCTATCATGCGGCACTTGGAAATATATTGTCTTGAAAATATATCACCGTTCCTTCACGGTTGCTGGGTCAAATCCTCGAACACCCAAACAGCACTGTGGGTGTACCTATTACACATGGGCTGCAGCAGTTCAAGAAGGCAGCTCATCATTACCTTCTCAAGGGCAGCTAGGGATGGACAATAAATGCTGGCCCAGCCAGTGAAGCCCACATCCCATAAATGAATTAAAAAAACTTGCTTAGCAATAACCTGCTCACTGACTCCCAATTTGGGTTCCACCAAGGCCATTCAGCTCCTGACCTCATTACAGTATTTGTTTAAAAATAGATAAAAGAGCTGAACTCCAAAGTTGAGGTGAGAGTAACTGCCCTTGACATCAAGGCTGTATTTGGCCAAGTGTGGCATCAAGGAGCCCTAGCAAAACTGAAGTCAATGGGAATCAGGGGGAAAACTCTCCACTGGTTGGAGTCATACCTAGCACAAAGGAAAATGGTTGCAGTTGTTGGAGGTCAGTTATTTCAGCTCCAGGACATCACTGCAGGTGTTCCTCAGGATAGTGTCCTAGGCCCAACCACTGGTGCATCAATGGCTTTCCTTCTATCATATGGTCAGAAGTGGGGATGTTCGTTGATGATTGTACAATGTTCAGCACTATTTGTCACTCTTCAGGTACTGAAGCAGTCCATGTCCAAATGCAGCAAGACCTGAACATTCGCACCACACAAGTGCCAGGCAATGACCATCTTCAACAAGAGATCCATTACCCCTTGACATTCAATGGCATTACCATTGCTGGGCTCTAGATGCACAGTGGCAGCAGTGTGTACCGTCTACAAGATGCACTGCAGGAACTCAGCAAGGATCCTTAGACAGGACCTTCCAAACCCATGACTGCCATCGTCTAGAAGGTTAAGGACAGTAGATACATGGGAACACCACCACCTGGAAGTACCCCTCCAAGTCACACACCACCCTGACTTGGAAATATATCACCGTTCCTTCACTGTTGCTGGATCAAAATCCTGGAACTCCCTCCCCAACAGCATTGTGGGTTTACCTACACCACAGGGACTGCAGCGGTACAAGAAGGCAGCTCACCACCACCTTCTCAAGGGCAATTAGCGATGGGAAAGAAATGCTGGCCCAGCCAGTGAAGCCCATGAACGAATTTTTAAAAATGCCACAATCTTGTCAAATGGTGGAGCAGGCTCGAGGGGCCGAATGGCCTACTCCTGTTCCTAAGTTGTATCATTGTATGTACGTGCATTCTGGCTGCAACAGCTGCAGGAACTGATTTCAGAAGAGAATATGAGCAAGAAGGACACAAAATTTGTGCATTTCGCCCGGGACCAAGAGAGCCAGGGTGCAAGAGCGATTGGATTTGTTCAGATCCCAGGTTTCCCACAGATACAGGGTGTGATCCACTGAACTCACGTGGTGCTCAGACATCCGTCACAACAAGAGGTCAACTATATCAACTGCGGGAGCTTCCATTCACTGAATGTGCAGCTGTTGTGCGACCATCACAAACACACCCTGCAGGTCTGCGCACAGTTTCCAGGGAGCGTGATGGCTCCCACATTCTCAGTCGGTGACAGACCCCGACGTTTTCCAGGGTCCACAGAGGCTGCAGGGTTGGCTCCTCAGGGACAAGGGCTACCCGCAGAGGCTGTGGCTGATGACACCCAAGCGATGGCCTCAGACTGCAGCAGAGTGAAGGTATAACGAGGCTCCTGCTGCAACTTGCAACTTGGTGGAGCAGGCCATCGGGATGCTGAAAATGAGGATCCGGTGCCTGGACTGGTCTGGTGGAGCCCTGCAATATAGTCCACAGAGGGTGTCACGCATCATCATCGCTTGTTGTACTCTTTACAAGTTGGTGCTGCAATGGGGAGAGGAGCTGGCTGAGGAGGAGATGCAAGAGCTGGAGGTCTCCTCAGCTGAGGAGGACGCTGATGGGGATGAGGGCGAAGAGGTCTTCGAAGGCAACGATGAAGGCAATGAGGCCCTCATACTGACCATACAGGAGCACTTGGTTGGCCCTCACAGCTGCTAGATTTGTGTGTGAAGATGATGACATGCAGTAAGGAGACGCCATAAGATCCTTACCTTGCATCTATGAACATTTGACTCCAGTCTAGTTTATGGCAGCGCACATACCCTCTGTGATAATGCTCCTGTCATGGAGATGCAGTGGAAGCCCTAATAGTCAATCGATTGCAGGAGGATGATGACGACATGCAGTGAGGACACTCCATAGATAATCACATAACCTCTGAGAATGCCTGACTCCTGTCTGGCCGAGGGCAGCTCGCTTGTGCACTGTGATCAGGATCATATCATAGAGATGCAACCATGAAACTTCAAAAGTATCTGACCCTTCAGGAGCACTAAGATAAAAGCAAAATACTGTAGATGCTGGTATCTGAAACAAAAACAAAAATTGCTGGAAAAACTCAGCAGGTCTGACAGCATCTGTGGTGAGAAAGACGGAATTAATGTTTCGAGTCCACATGACTCTTCTTCAGTACTGAAGGAGAGTCATATGGACTCGAAACGTTAACTCTGTCTCTCTCTCCACAGGTGCTGTCAGACCTGCTGAGTTTTTCCAGCAATTTTTGTTTTTTTTTTTCTCTTCAGGAGCACAGCATCAATGGTCAGATGCTGAAGAGATGGGGGCCAGCCCCACCTCAAAGGTGCTGAGAGCACACAGAGAGAATGGTGGAACTCTGTGATGCCTGCCCACGACATTCTGGCAGCAATGACAAGCACAGTCGAGGTGCAGGCATCAGTAATGTGTCCAGGGAGTGTGAGGCTGGACCATCACTTTGGTCTGAAGGCTGCACAAAGCACAGGGAAGAGGCCCTGGACTGAGACACCTGCCTTTATGTGTGCAGAAACCAAGGTTTCACATCGGAGTTACAGGAATGCTACTCATCAGAGCAAGGAGCCGTAGGCAGGGAGACATTCTTTGGAGTTTATTTACAATAGTGAACATTATGTACAAGTGATTAACATGCCCAGGTTTTGCAACTACATCTTCTTAACTTTCCTAACCCTGTCGCTATGTCTTGGTGCTCCCCAGTCATTCACAGCAGAGGCAGAAACATCTTACTGATGACTTTGATGGGCGTCCTCTGGAGGGCCAAGGCCTGGAGGGCCTCAGCCTGCTTTTGAGGGCCTGCTGTGTGGCAGTGGCACCTTCCTTGGCCTGTGGAGCTGGAGCTGCTGAGGTCACAGCAAGAGGGGATTCAGGTGGGCCAGAGACTCATGGAGGCACCTGGCTGGATGGCCCTGGAGGGGGATACACCTGCTGATCCTCCTCCTTATGGGTGCCCAAGGGAAGAGAAGAGGTAACTGGAGTGAGATTGAACTGCCCCGCACCCCTCTCACTTACAAACTGTTGGAGGCCAACTATGGCACCGGTGATGGATTTCAGCCCATGCAGCAGCACAGGAGCGACGTCCTGGACCAAGGTCTCCATGGTGGCTGCCATCAAACCGAGGGCGTGATGAAGCAGCAAGGTGATGGCGTGGCAGGCGAATGAGACCCTGTCCGCCATGGAAATGGTGTGTTTCCCGAGAATGCATAATTAATGCGGTTGGTTTAGAACCATACGGCATGAAAAGCTGCCATTGTGGGCCGGCGGGTAATACGTCATTTTACCCACCCGCTACCACATTTAGAGCAAATCTGGGACAATTCAGCCCAGGGTTTTAGGCAGAGCTTGGAGCCCATCCTCTCCAGGAAGGATGTGGTGGCCAACTTCATGAGCACATTTGCGGCACAGCCATGAAGAAGCCCCTGATGGCCGATGTCTCAGCTTCCATCGCAGCATAAACAGAAGTCACCCAGTGCCTGAGCGCTGCAGTCATGTCAGGTCAGCTTACTCCCACACAGGCTTAGACTGCTGCTATCATAGCTGCAGATACCAGTCTTCAAAAGGGCTTTCAGCCCAGAAATCTGTCCTCCAGTTTATTAATAGGATTTCTGAGGAACCGTCCAGGGGAGTAGCAGTGATTCCATGCAGCAAGTATTTGCCGTACTCTCACAGGATGACAGTATTTGTCCTCACACCACTATTACTGCCAGTGTTACCTGTCAGACAGCCAGCCCAGACTCCTGCTACCCATATGCTGAGGTATTGCCGTCCAAAAGCCAGGCCTTCTATAATCAGAGGGACTCAGGAGCATTCTACAAGGCTATCTATAGCCTCCTCCACTGAAATTCAGCAACCTTCCACTGGCAATGTTGCAGCCACTGGTGTGCAACTGCACCAGAATGCTAGTGCAGGCAAAGGCACCCAGAGTACAGCCACCAAGAGAAAGCACTAGGGCCAGCAGTTGAATTTTATATGCAATATGGCATAATTTGATAAATTTGATATAGAATATTTATTCTGTGGTGGCTTTTACTTCAGCATTGTGGCTAAGATAACACAAGGATGGTCAGTAACAGGAGGAAGGTCATTTTGACTGTTGGTGAATGGGGAATCGGATATTTGGGTAAGATGACCAATAGCTTGGTCAAAGAGGTAGGCTTTAAGGAGTGTCTTAAAGGAGGAGAGACACATAGAGAGGCAAAGAGATTTAGGGAGGTAATTACAGAGCTTAGGGTACAGGCAGCTGAAGGCACGGCCGCCAATGGTGGAGTGATTAAAATCGTGAATGCTCAAGAGGCCAGAATTTGCAGAGCCCAGAGAGCTAGGGTGGATTGTAGGGCTGGAGGAGAATACAGAGATAGGGATGGGTGAGGCCATGAGGGACTTGAAAACAAAGATGAGAATTTTAAAATCAAGACATTGCTTGGCAGGGTTCCAATGTAAACCACATCAACAGGGGTGATAGATGAACGGGTCTGAGTAAGGACACAGGCAGCAGAGAATTGGATGATCTTCAAGTTTATGTAGGATAGCATGTGGAAGGTTAACAGGGAACACATTACAATAGTCAAGTCTAGAGGTTACAAAGGCATGGATAAGGATTTCAGCAGCAGATGAGCTAAGGCAGGGGCAAAGGTGGGCAATGTTACAGAAGTCGAAATAGGAGCCCAAGTTCTGGCACCAATATGAGGTCCAAAGCTTATCTCAGGATCAAATTTGGCACCAAGGCAAACAGACTGGTTCAGCCTCTGACAATTGCCAGGGAGAGGGAAACTCTTTCAAGTTATCAACAGTCACAGATTGCAACTCTTTCGAGTACAATCACAGTTCTTGGTTTCTGGGAGTGGGACATGAATCCACAACCCTCTGATTCAAAGGCGAGGGTGCTATGAACTGAGCCACAGCTGACACCTCCCAGGGAGAGGTGATAATAGCCATACACTATATTGATTTTCTGCTGGAGCATCCAGCCAATCAAAGGCACAATTAATGCTGGTTGAACATTGAACTAATTAACATGAGCAGTCAGCAGGAAGTTGCCATTCCACCTGCATTGCAATCAACAGGCAAGTGTTAAATACACATCATTATCCTCTCACCTGGTTTTGATCCCTCATCATTTGAAGCAATAAAATAGGAATGTTTCCCTGGCTTGCCCCATGAGCCAATGAGAAACAGTGGCATGGTGGTAATGTCATTGGATTAGTGGTCCAGGCTACTGCCCTTGTGACATGGGTTCAAATCTCATTACAGCAGCTGGTGGAATTTAAATTCAGTTAATATATCTAGAATTGAAAGCTAATCTCAGCAATGGTAAACATCAAACTATCATTGATTGTTGTAAAAGCCCACTAATGCCCTTTAGGGAAGGAAATCTGCTGTCCTTACCTGGCCTGGCCTACATGTGACTCCAGACACACAGCAATGTGGTTGACTCTTAACTGCCTTCTGCAATGACCTAGCAAGCCACTCAGTTCAAGGGCAATTAGGGATGGGCAACAATACTCGTCTTGCCAGCAATGCCCACACCCCATGAAAGAATTTTAAAAAGAAAATGGTTTGGAGCCTTACGTAGTTGTGAAAGGCGCTATAAAAATGCAAAGTCTTTCTGAAAGAATTATTTCCAGGTCACCACTGGGAGCAAACCCAGGAGAAAAATCAGAGGGGCATAAAAAAATTTGTGGGTGCAATCGTCCACTCCTGTCAGCAGCGGGAATCATGGCAGACAGGGGAACAAGATTTGGCAGGAAGCCAAAAATCAGTTTCCCGACGGTGGGAAATTAGTTTGGAATCTTGTTCGCCTGACTTTCATCGTGGCTTAAAGGTGGGTCGAGTGCCCTGCGGAGCCATAAGACCATAAGACATAGGAGCAGAAATTAGGCCATTCGGCCCATCGAGTCTGCTCCACCATTCAATCATGGCTGGTAAGTTTCTCAACCCCACTCTCCCACCTTCTACCCGTAACCTTTGATCCCCTTACCAATCAATCTATCTATCTCGGTCTTAAATACACGCAAAGACCTGGCCTCTACAGCTTTCTGTGGCAATGAATTCCATAGATTCACCACTGTCTGGCTAAAGAAGTTTCTCCTCATCTCTGTTCTAAAAGGTCTTCCCTTTACTCTGAGGCTGTGCCCTCGGGTCCTAGTCTCTCCTACGAATGGAAACATCTTCCCCATGTCCACTCTATCCAGGCCTTTCAGTATTCTCTAAGTTTCAATCAAATGCCCCCTCATCCTTCTAAATTCCATCGAGTATAGACCTAGAGTCCTCAAATGTTCCTCATATGTTAAGCCTTTCATTCTTGGGATCGTTCTCGTGAACCTCCTCTGGACCCTCTCCAAGGCCAGAACATCCTTCCTGAGATACGGGGCCCAAAATTGCTCACAATATTCTAAATGTGGTCTGACCAGAGCCTTATAAAGCCTCAGTAGCACATCCCTGCTTTTATATTCTAGTCCTCTCGAAATAAATGCCAAACATTATTTGCCTTCCTAACTACCGACTCAACCTGCAAGTTAACCTTAAGAGAATCCTGGACTAGGGCTCCCAAGTCCCTTTGCACTCCAGATTTCTGAATTCTCTCCCCATTTAGAAAATAGTCTATGCCTCTATTCTTCCTACCAAAGTGCATGACCTCACACTTCCCCACGTTGTATTCCATCTGCCACTTCTTTGCCCATTCTCCTAACCTGTCCAAATCCTTCTGCAGCCTCCCCGCCTCCTCAATACTACCTGTCCCACCACCTATCTTTGTATCATCTGCAAACTTAGCCAGAATGCCCTCGGTTCCTTCATCTAGATCATTAATGTATAAAGTGAAAAGTCGTGGTCCCAACACTGACCCCTGCAGAACTCCACTAGTCACCAGCCGCCATCCTGAGAAGGACCCCCTTATCCCCACTCTCTGCCTCCTGCCAGACAGCCAATCTTCTATCCATGCTAGTAGCTTGCCTCTAACACCATGGGCTCTTATCTTACTGAGCAGCCTCCTGTGCGGCACCTTGTCAAAGGCCTTCTGGAAGTCCAAGTAGATAACATCCATTGGCTCTCCTTTGTCTAACCTACTCGTTACCACCTCAAAGGCATGACCTCCCCTTGATGAAACCATGCTGACTTTGCCCTATTTTACCATGCACTTCCAAGTATTCTGAAATCTCATCCATAATAATGGACCCTAAAATCTTACCAACGACTGAGGTCAGGCTAATTGGGCTGTAATTTCCCATCTTTTGCCTCACTCCCTTCTTAAACGGGGGGGTTACATTAGCGATTTTCCAGTCCTCTGGGACCCTCCCTGACTCCAGTGATTCCTGAAAGATCACCACTAACGCCTCCACTATCTCTTCAGCTATCTCCCTCAGAACTCTGGGGTGTAATCCATCTGGTCCAGGTGATTTATCCACCTTCAGACCTTTCAGTTTTCCTAGCACCTTCTCCTTGGTAATGGCCACCATACTCACCTCTGCCCCCCGACTCTCTTGAACTTTGGGGATGTTACTCGTGTCTTCCACCGTGAAGACTGACGCAAAGTACCTATTCAGTTCCTCTGCCATTTCTTTGTTCTCCACTATTACTTCTCCAGCGTCATTTTCCAGTAGCCCAATATCCACTTTTGCCTCTCTCTTACCCTTTATATATCTAAAAAAACTCTTGCAATCTTCTTTTATATTACTGGCTAGTTTACCCTCATATTTAATCTTCTCCCTCCTTATTTCTTTTTTAGTTGTCCTCTGTTGGTCTTTGTAGGCTTCCCAATTCCCTGGTTTCCCACTGCTCTTCGCCGCATTGTATGCTTTCTCTTTAGCTTTTATGCTGTCCCTGACTTCCCTTGTCAGTCATGGTTACCTCGTCCTCCCTTTAGTATGCTTCTTCTTCCTAGGGATGAATTTTTGCTGTGTCTCCCAAATTACTCCCAGAAACTCCTGCCATTGCTGTCCCACTGTCTTTCCTGCTAGGCTCATCTCACCGTCAATTCTGGCAAGCTCCTCCCTCATGCCTCTGTAGTTGCCTTTATTCAACTGTAATACCGTTACATTTGATTCCAGCTTTTTCTTCTCAAATTGCAGGGCAAATTCTATCATATTATGGTCACTTCCTCCTGAGGGTTCCTTCACCTTAAGCTCCCTTATCAAATCTGCCTCATTACACATCACTAAATCTAGAATTCCCTGTTCCCTATTGGGCTCCACCACAAGCTGCTCCAAAAAGCCATCTCGTAGACATTCCGCAAATTCCCTTTCTTGGGATCCACTACCAACCTGATTTTCCCAGTCTACCTGCATATTGAAATCCCCCATGATCACTGTAACCTTGCCTTTCTTACACGCTTTTTCTATCTCCTGGTGTATCTTGTGTCCCACATCCTGACTACTGTTCGGAGGCCTGTACATAACTCCCATTATGGTTTTTTTACCTTTGCGGTTCCTCAACTCTATCCACACAGATTCTACATCATCTGACCCTACGTCATTTCTTGCTATCGATTTAATTTCATTTCTTACTAACAAAGCGACCCCACCCCCTCTGCCAACCTGCCTATCTTTTCGATAGGATGTATATCCTTGGATATTTAGCTCCCAGTCCTGATCCCCTTGCAGCCATGTCTCCATAATGCCCACCACATCATACCTGCCAATTTCAATCTGCACCACAAGCTCATTTACCTTATTTCATATACTGCGTGCATTCAGATACAACACCTTCAGTCCTGTATTTCCCATCCCCTTTCTCATTGTCGTCCCTTTATCTGATGTGCTTGAAGTTAGATTCCTAGCCCTTTCCAAACACTCTGTCCTATTTTGTGTTCTGGAGACTTTAATAGCCTCTCCTGGGCTCTCCTTTCTTTTCAGTTTTTTCATAATTTTCCATGAAATTGAATCCACCCTCCCACATGCTAACCTGCTGCTTTGTTTCCCATTAGTCATACTTCTTGGAGTTTTACCCTTCCCTTCCCCCCCACTTTCTAGTTTAAAGTCCTGTTGACCACCCTATTTACCCTTTTTGCTAGAACAATGGTCCCAGATCGGTTCAGGTGGAGACCATCCCAACAGTACAGATCCCTCCTGTTCCAATACTGATGCCAGTGCCCCATAAAATGGAACCCCTCTTTCCCTCACCACTCCTTTAGCCTTATTCTCAGGTCCCTATGTTAATTTGCACGTGGCTCGGGTAGTAATCCGGAGATTATAACCCTTGAGGACCTGTTCTTTAATTTAGTTCCTAGTTCTTGATAATCCCCAAACAGGTCCTCTTTCCTAGTCTTACCTATGTTATTTGTCCCGATGTGGACCACAACAACTGGATCCTCCCTCTCCCTCTCCAATATCCTTTCAAGCCGGTCAGAGATGTCCCTCACCCTGGCACCGGGCAGGCAACATACCATGTGGAACTCTCAATCCTGCTTACAAAGGAAGCTATCAATTCCCCTAATTATAGAATCCCCTACAACTACCACTTGTCTTTTTGCTCCCCCCTCTTGAATGGCCTCCTGTGCCACGGTGCCGTGGTCAGCTGGCTCATCCTCCCTACAGCCCTGTTCCTCATCCACACAGGGAGCAAGTACCTCATACCTGTTGGACAAGGTCAAGAGCTGAGGCTCCTCTGTTCCTGAACACAGGATCCCTCTACCTGCCTCATTTGCAGTTACACCCTGTTGACCCTCACCACTGACCGGATTTGAGGTACTTAATCTACCGGGTGTGACTGCCTCCTGAAACAAAGCATCCAGGTAACTCTCCCCCTCCCGGATGTGCCGCAGCATCCGGAGCTCGGACTCCAGCTCATCAACTCTGAGCCGGAGTTCCTCCAGCAACCAACACTTGCTGCAGATGTGGTCACTGCGGCTCGCAATGGGATCTGCCAGCTCCCACATCATACAGCAACAGCATGGTGGGAACCCCATATGCATCTCATGAATGCTCATTAAAAGGCCAACACACTGAAACCTTGCCCCCTTGCCCTTTCAAATTTATCTCCCCGCCAGTGGGAATTTAGAACGTTCTGTTTCACGACCGCACATAAGTGGCACCTGGTGAGGTAGAAGTTTTCCTGGACTTTCAGGTCAGTAGATGCTGCTTTCACCTTCCTTTCACGCCTTCACTATCAGCTGCCTGTAGCACAAGCTGCACCAAGGTTGGGCCCAGGGGAGGGGTGAGACTGAGGCAGGACTTGTTGGGGGGTGGGGTTGCAGTTAAGGAGCAGAATGGAAGAGTGAATGGCTCTCCGGGTGCCATTTAAATATGGCGCCTGGACGTCGGAACCTAAGAGGTAGTCATGGGGCAGGCTACTTCCTGCCCACCCTGCCACGAGATTCGACATACTCCTCAAGTCTGCACAGTTAACGAGCTGAACAGCGCAAGATCTCGCATGTTCAGCTGCCCGGTTTCCAGTGGAAGTCACTCCGACTTCTTCTCCCGCCACTGGACTTAGTCTCCAGAACAGACGATTCCCCCTGCGTTTTCAATGTATTAGTTCTAAAAATATCCGAGATGTATGATTGACCGGTAGTCACGAATTATCCAATCAGATAATAACATGTCTCTTGGCATTCGAATTGGTTGAAGAAGGCGGTGTGCCAAGTAAATGGGGGAGCCAATGGCAGGGGACAGGGGAATGGGATAGCTGGAGGAAGGACATCATGTGATGCTAGCTTTAGGAATACCTCCAACCCAGAATTGGCAAAACTATATTCACACGAAAGGGCATTATAATGGTCACTCACTTTTGACAGTGGTGTCTGATTTAAATAATGATGGTCACCGCACTCCCCACCCACCCAACCCCCCACACTCCCCTTAAGGCCAATTACTCATTGGTGCTTGTTTTGGTCAGATCCTAGCAGAACTGTGGATCCCAGAGATAGCAGGCATATCCGCCTGATGAGAGTGGCAGATTTAGATAGGTAAGTGTGAACAGCTGACTTAAGGACATCAGTCTCCCACCATCTGAACTAAACCAGCACCCAGATAAAAATATCTTCAGTGTGGATCGTCAAATAATGAGGAATCTTGGGTATTTGCCTGGAGCTTGTCACGGTGAAGTTCAAAAGAAAGACAACATCTGCTGTTTGTTTTAATTAATGTTCCAGAGCCCCCTGGAGACACACCGACCATGCTGCAATTAAGAGGAATAGTGACGTCATCCGACTGCATGTAGCAGAGCCCAACAAAAGAAAATGAAACAGCTATTGAAACCCTCTGATGAAAAGCCACTGTAAATGACTTACAAAGAAATATCACAATTCATGATCAAAAGCTGTCACAAGAACTGTAATCCGAGATCCTTACTGAACAGATTGGCAGCGGAACAATGCTAATGCTCATGTTGTGTTGCTGCTTCACAGCCATGTTTCTAGATCAAGTAGTTAGTTCGTGCTTTAGGCCACAGTTGTGTTTTGATACCTCTGAAGTGCTTCTTCATCACAGATAATTTTCTTGAAACTTTTCCAGGACTTTGGCAATAGTTCCAACCTAATTTCTTGCTACTAATTTTGGAACAGCCGTAAATTGAGAACAAATGTGAATCTACTGCCATGGTGTGCAGCTGACTCTCCTCAGACCAGGCATCCCTCGGACTCAAGCCTTTTTCTCACAGAACCTGGGTAAGCAAGACCTGGGTCAAAATTTTACTGGCAGGAGTTGAAGTCCCTCCACTGGAACCAACAGCAGGCCCCGAGCCTGAGCAGATGGACAGCAGGACCCAGGGATGATTTTACCAGCGGTGGCCGACTAAGAGGCTGCTGCCAGGGCCGATGTCCCTTTTTGCTCAATGATATGGTGGATTTTATTAGATGGTGAGAAATTAAATTTTTTTCCCAAATATGTAAAATATTTTCCACTGACATTGCATGGAATCTGAGGACTGCATGTAAATGGCTATGGAGGATGTATGGGGGGGTGGGGTGGTGGGGTATAGAGGTGGAATGGGTGATTTGAGGGGAATGGGGGATACATAGGGGGGTGGTATAGAGGTGGCATGAGTGACCTGTGGGGAGATGGAGGATACATGAGGGGCATATGGGTGGAATGGGTGAGGGGGCATGAAGGACACATTAGGGCCTGGAGTGGTATGAGTGATCTGAGAGACATGGGCTGGCAAGTTTGGTGGGTGGGGGTAAGGGAGATGAGAGGTGAGGTTTTGGAAGCCTTTAAACAGCGTTGGGAGCTGGGACACTTTGTTGCAGAACTGAGGCGGGCCACCTAACCAGCTTGCCTCCGCACCCACACTCCTCCAGCACTGGTTTGCGGCTCACAAGCTGCACTGTGAACCCAATCCCAGTCTGAAAGGCAAAAATGGCATGTGAAGTCACACATGGTCAGGTGCGCAGTCTGCGAGCCGCGAAAGATCAGGTTTTCCCGAGCCCAGAGGAAGATTTGACCCCAAGTCGTTAATATATATATAAGGAGAGCAGGGGTCCTTACGCTAACCCCTGGAGAACTCCACTATAAACCTTCCCCCACCTCATAAAGCAACTGCTCACCACTAGTCTCTGTTTCCTGTCACTTAGCCAATTTCATATCCATGTTGTGACTGTTGCTTTTATTCCGTAATCAGTAACTTTGTTTACAAGTCTATTGTGCAACACTTTATCAAATGCTTTTCGGAAGTCCATGTACACCACATCAACAGTGTTACCTTCATCAACCTTCTCTGTTCCCTCATCAAAAAACTCAAGCATGTTAGTTAAACACAATTTGCCCTTACCAGATCTGTGCTGGCTTTCCTTAATTAACCTGCATTTGCCTAAGTGACGATTAATTTTGCCCCAAATTCTCATTTCCAGAAGGTTCCCCACCACCGAAGTTAACTGGTTGAGGTACTAGAAATCGAAAGGAGCCACTGTCTTGTGTTTAAATCATTCACACTTTGTAACGTGACCTTGTCCTGCAGATAAACATATACACTATTAATCTGCTTGCTATTAGCTGTTGCCGTGCACCTTTAAATTTGGCAGCAGGTGATGACATGATATACAGACAAACATAGAGACACACACAGATACGCTGAGAGGAGATTTGATAGAGGCATTCAAAATCATGAAGTGTCTGGACAGAGTAGATAGGGGGAAACTGTTCCCACTCATAAAAGGATCAAGAACGAAAGAGCACAGATTTAAAATAATTGGCAAAAGAAACAAGAACCATGTGAGAGAAAACAAATTCTGCACACAGTGAGCGGCTAAGGTCTGGGATGCATTGCGTGTGATGGAGGCAGGTTCAACCGAGGCATTCAAAAGGGAATTAGACTGTTAACTTAAAAGGAAAAATGTGCAGGGTTATGGGGAGAAGGCAGGAGCATGGCACTAAGTGAATTGTTCCTTTGGAGAGCTGGTGCAGACACGATGGGCTGAATGGCCTCCTTCTGCGCTGTAACAATTCTATGAGACTGACTAGTTGCTAGGCTTATCTTTACACTCCTTTTTAAACAAGGGTGTAACATTTTCAATTTTCCAGTTCTCTGACAACACCCCTAAGTCTAGGGATAGAGAATTCCAAAGACTAACAGCCCTCTGAGAGAAGAAATTCCTTCTCATCTCTGGCTTAAATGAGAGACCCTTATTTTAAAACTGCGCCCCCTAGTTTTAGATTCCCCCACAAGGGGAAACACCTCAACATCTACATTGTCAAGCCTCCTCAAAATCTAATGGGCAGAATTTTACAGCACCTCCTGCCGGAGGGAATTCCTGATCCCGCCGTAGCCAGTGGACTTTTGAATGCCTCGTCGCATTTTCCAGCCCATCCCCACCACAATGGGGCCTTAAAATTCCGCCCTAAATGTTTCAATAAGATCATCCCTCATTCTTCTAAACTCCAATGAGTATAAGCCTAATCTTCTCAACCTCTCCTCGTAAGACCCATCCCAGGATTCAGCATAGTTTACCTTATCTAAATTGCTTCATCCCTCTTTAAGTAAGAAGACTAAAATTGTATACAATATTCCATGTGTGGTCTCTCCGATGCCCTCAGGTTAGCAAGACTTCCCTACTTTTGTAATCCATCCCTCTTCCTAATTACTTGCTGTACCTGAACACTAACTTTTTGTGATTCATGTACAAGGACACCCAAATCCCTTTGGACTGCAACATTCTGCAGTCTCTCCTCTTCATTTAAATAAAATTCTGCTTTCTATACTCCAAAGGGGACAACCTCCCTGTTTTAAAGCCAATCTTTATATTAAAATGGCTTCATTTAATTATTGGACTGAAATCACCAGTTGAGTTTTAGGAGACTGAAACTGCATTCCAGAGCCTTAAAACAACAGCTTCTAAGATGGCTGAACATTTGCGTCACTGTACCTGAGGCATCCCAAAGCCATTAAAATGGAGTCAGCTTGTCTGGAAGAATCCATTAAAGTCAATTCACCTTAGTTAAACGTGAATGACCACATCTCCTGACCCATTCACAAAATATCCAGACAGCACCTGTGTATTTAACTATGTCCAGAACAAGCCACTAGGTGTACTCACTTTGGACAATGGACCCTGATCAAGAAAGGAACTTGCCCAGCCATGTCTAAACTATGGACCTGGAATCAACTCAATATGACCATATTTGGGTAACTGCTCAGTTGGCGAGAGGGATCATGCAATGAGCCAACTAACCCCCTCTTCTGTGTTTAAGAACCTGTTTTCTCCAGACCACAAAACAGAAGGAAAGATGCTAAAGAAGCAGGACCCCTGAGTGGGTACTCTCTCTCTCTCTCCACCCATGCTGCAAAGCCCTGCCTGTTGTTGACCATTCACTCACCACAGGCAGTGTTTTAAGAATCAACTCAGCAGCTGCTATCTCCAGAAGAGCAGATAAATCATCCATCAACATCTTTAAACCATCTTGATACCGCATCCTGAGGGACCATTGAGCCCAACCTTAAATCATCCAAGTCATCAATCTACAAGATCCATATACCTCTAGTTTTTATTGGACTTTAAAAATAAACTGCTTAATCTATCCTCCCACTTTGTAAATTACGTGTGTGTGTGTGTGTGTGTGTGTGTGCAAACCCTTGAATGCAGGTGCGTGTAAGAGTTGAAACATTTTTATTAATTCTGTTTACGTGTGGTGTTAAGTACAATAAATTCTATTCTCAAAACTTACAATGAAATCTGTCAGTGTGTGCCTTTTACAGTCACAGCACACAAACAGTTAAATACTCACTGAATTGGCAAACGCATCCTTTTTTAAAAATCCTGTTGCAGTCAAACAAGGAGTGGGAAAAGAGGCGAGGCAGTCTACTCCTCCTCACCTGATTGTAACACTTACATCTTCTCACGCTATACTCCATCTGCCAAATTTTTGCCCACTCACTTAAACTACCTTTATTCCTTTGCAGTTTTTTTGTGTCCTCATCAACACTTGCTTTCCTACCTATTTCTGTATTGGCAACAAATTTGGTTGCAATAAACTCAGTTTCTTCACCCAAGTCATTAATATGGTTGAGGCCCCAGCAGTGATCCCTGTGGCAGTCCACTAGTTACAGTTTGCCAACCTGAAAATGACATATTTATCCTGACTCTGTTTCTTGTTAGTTAGCCAATCCCCTATTCATGCTAATATACTACCCCCAACACCATGAGCTCTTATCTTTCGCAGTAACCTTTTATGTGACACCTTATTGAATGCCTTTTGGAAATCCAAATACACCACATTGACTGATTCCCTTTTATCCACCCTCAAAATTCTCAAAAAACTCCCAATAAACTTGTGAAACATGATTTCCCTTACATAAAACCATGTTGACTGTGCCTTTTTTCTCAATGTCCTGTTATTACTTCCAAATTAATGGATTCTAACATTTTCCCAATGACAGACGTTAGGCTAATGACCTATAGTTCCGTTCTTTCTGCATCCCTCCTTTCTTGAATAGAGATGTTACATTTGTGATTTTTCAATCTGCTGGGACCTTTCCAGAATCTGGGGAATTTTTGCAATG
This sequence comes from Cetorhinus maximus, assembly GCF_964194155.1. Classification (NCBI taxonomy): domain Eukaryota; kingdom Metazoa; phylum Chordata; class Chondrichthyes; order Lamniformes; family Cetorhinidae; genus Cetorhinus; species Cetorhinus maximus. The sequence goes on along the minus strand of NC_135885.1, from coordinate 21,669,710 downwards.
CATCAACTATCCCTGCAGACACTTCTTTTAAGCCGCTAGGATGCAGGCCATCAGGTCCAGTGGATTCATCAGCATTTAGTCCCATTAGTTTTCCTAGTACTTTTCTTCCCTTGACAATAATTGACTTAAGTTCCTCCTTCCATTTAGCCTCTCAACTTTCCACTATTCTTGGGATGTTCTACAGCGTTCAAAGCCTCTGCCATTTCCTTGTTACCATTCTTAATTCCCCAGTCTCATCCTCTAAGGGATCAACATTTACTTTAGCTATTCTTTTCCTTTTTATATTCCTGTAGAAGCTTTTACTGTCTGTTTTTATATTCCTTGTTTCTTTACTCTCTTGCTCTAATTGCTTCCTCTTTATTGTTTTTTAGTCACCCTTTACCGGTTTTTACACTTTTCCCAATTTTCTACTACTAATCTTTGCAGCATTGTCCATCTTTTTTTCAGTTTGATATTCATCTATAACTTCCTTAGTTAGCCACCGATGGTGCGTATTTCTCAATGGGATATATCTTTGTTGATAGTTATGAAATATCTCCTTGAATGCCACTGCTTCTCGACTGTCTTACCTTTTAACCTATTTTCCCATTCCACTTAAGCCAGTTCTGCCTTCACACCCTTATAATTGTCATTATTTAAGTTTAAGACAATAGTTTCAGGCCTAAATTTCTCACCCTCAAATTGAATGTGAAATTCTCTCATATTATGATCACTCTTGCCTAGAGGATCCTTTACTATGAGGTCATTAATCAATCCTGTCTCATTACACATTACCAGGTCTAAAATACTCTGTCACTTGGTTGTTTCCAGAATGTATTGTTATAAGAAACTATCCTGAATACATTCTAAGAACTTATCAGGGTATCTTTGATTTATCCAATCTATATGAAGATTAAAATCAACCACAATTACTGCAGCACCTTTCTTACAAGCCCCTATTATTTCTTGATTTATACCCTATCCTACAGTGTAACCACTATTAGGGGGCCTATAAATTACTACTTATTTGTGATTTTAAGCATTTATAGCTTTTGTTTGCATTTTTTTCTCTCCCTTTCTCCTTCTATGTTCCAGTCCATGATAAGAACATAAGTGAACATATAAGTAGGACCATGAGTAGAGCATATGGTCCTCTAGTGTGCTCCACCATTCAATATGATCATGGCTGATATTCTGCCTCAACTCCACTATTCTGCCTGCTCCCCAGAACCCTTGCTTCCCTGAGAGATCAAAAATATGCCTATCTCAACCTTAAATATATTCAATGATGGCTCATCCACAGCCCTCTAGGGCAGAGAATTCCAAAGATTCAGAACACTCTGATTGAAGAAATTTCTCCTCCACCTAGTCCTAAATGATCGACTCCTTATGCTGAGATTGTGCCCCAGGTTCTAGATTTCCCAGCTGGGGAAACAGTGTCTACCCAGTCAAGCCCCTACAGAATCTTGTACGCTTCAATGAGATGGCCTCTCATCCTTTGAAACTACAGACAGTACAGGCCAAATTTGCTCAGCACCCCCATCATAGGACAACCCTTCCACCCTGTGAACCAATCTATGAACCATCACTATGCCGCCTCCCATGCAATTAAATCCTTTGTCACATATGGAGACCAAAACTGCACACAATATTCTAGGTGTGGTCTCAACAAAGTCCTATATAATTGTAGCAAGACTTCCTTAGTCTTGTACTCCAATTCATGCACTGCAGGAACTCACCAAGGCTTCTTAGACAGCAGCTTCCAAACCCACGATCACAACCATTCAGGTGGGAAAGGGCAGCAAACACATGGGAACATCATCACTTCAAGTCCCCCGCAATACGCTCACCATGACTTTTGTTTTATTTGTTTATGGGATGCGGCTAGGCTAACATTTATTGCGCATCCCTAATTACCCTTGAGAAGGTGGTGGTGAGCTGCCTTCCAGACCACTGCAGTCCACGTGTTGTAGGTACATCCACAGTGCTCTTAGGGAGGGAGTTCCAGGATTTTGACCCAGCGACAGTGAAGGAACGGTTATATATTTCCAAGTCCGGATCGGGGGTGGCTTGGAGGGGAACTTCCAGGTGGTGGTGTTCCCATGTGTCTGCTGCCCTTGCCCCTCTAGTTGGTAGCGGTCGTGGGTTTGGAAGGTTCTGTCTAAGGAGGCTTGGTGAATTCCCACGGTGCATCCCATATTTGGTACACACTGCCACCACTGTGCATCGGTGTTGGAGGGAGTGAAAGTTTGTGTATGTGGTGCCAATTAAGCAGGCTGCTTTGTTCTGGATGGTGTTGAGCTTCCTGACAGTTGTTGGAGCAATACTCAACCAGGAAAGTGGGGAGTATTCCATCACACCCCTGACTTGTGCCTAGTTGATGGTGGACAGGCTATGGGGAGTCAGGAGGTGAGTTACTCGTTGCAGGATTCCTAGCCTTTGACCTGCTCTTGTAGCCACAGTATTTATATGGTGAGTCCAGTTAAGTTTCTGGTCAATGGTAACCCCCCCAGGATGTTGATAGTGGGAGATTCAACAATGCTAATGCCATTGAATGTCAAAGGGAGATGATTGGATTCTCTCTTGTTGGAGATGGTCATTGCCTGGCACTTGTGTGGTGTGAATGTTACTTGCCGCTTGTCAGCCCAAGCCTGGATATTGTCTGGGTCTTGCTGCATTTGGACATGGACTGTTTCAGTACCTGAGGAGTCACGAATGGTGCTGAACATTGTGCAATCCTCAGCGAACATCCCCACTTCTGATCTTATGATGGAAGGAAGGTCATTGATGAAGCAGCTGAAGATGGTTGGGCCTAGGGCACTACCCAGAGAACTTCTGCAGTGATGTCCTGGAATTGAGATGATTGACCTCCAACAATTGCAACCATCTTCCTTTGTGCTAGGTATGACTCCAACCAAAATAAGGTTTTGACCCTGATTCCCATTGACCCCAGTTTTGCTAGGACTCCTTGATGCCACAGTAAAAAGTGTAGAACGTGCCAGAAACAGCACTAGGAGTACCTGAAAATGAGGTGCCAACCTATTGAAACAAAACAGAAGACCATGTGCATGCCAAACGGCAGACACAACATTGTGGTTGAGTACAATTCTGCTGCTGCTGATGGACTACAGCACCTTGTGGATGCCCGGTCCTGAGTTGCTAAATCTGTTCAATATCTATCCCATTTAGCACTGTGGTAGTGCCACATAATACGATGGAGGGCATCATAAATGTGAAGGCGGGACTTTGTCTCCAGAAGGACTGTGTGGTGGTCACTCCTACCAATACTGTCATGGACAGATGCATCTGCGGCAGGCAGATTGGTGAAGATGAGGTCAAGTATGTTTTTCCGTCTTGTTGCAACAGACTGCCGCAGACCCAGTCTAGTAGCTATGTCCTTTAGGACTTGGCTAGCTCGGTCTGTAGTGGTGCTACTGAGCCACTCTTGGTGATGAATATTGAAGCCCCAACCCAGAGTACATTCTGCACCCTTTCCACCCTCAGTGCTTCCTCCAAGTGGTGTTCAACAGGGAGGAGCACTGATTCATCCGGTGATTGGGACAATATGTGGCAACCAGCAGGACATTTCCTTGCCCATGTTTGACCTGGTGCCATGAGATTTCATGGGGTCCAGAGTCAATGTTGAGGGCTCCCAGGGTAACTCCCTCTTGACTGTACACCACTGTGCCACCATCTCAGCTGGGTATGTCCTGCCGATGACACAGGACATACCCAGCGATGGTGATGGCAGTGTTTGGGACATTATCTGTAAAATATGATGAGTATTCGTGAGCATGACTATGTAAGGCTGTTGCTTGACTAGTCTGTGAGACAGCTCTCCCAATTTTGGCACTATCTCCCAGATGTTCGTAAGGAGGAATTTGCAGGATCGACAGTGCTGAGTTTGCCATTGTCCTTTCCAGTGCAAGGTCAATGCCGGGAGGTCCGTCCGGTTCCATCCCTTTTAGGCTTTTTAGTGGTTCGATGCAACTGAATGGCTTGCTAGACCATTTCAGAGCGGAGATAAAACTCAACCACATTGCTGTGGTTCTGGAGTCACATGTAGGCCAGACCAGCATATCTTCTTCCCTAAAGGGCATTAGTGAACCAGATGGGTTTTTAGGACAATCGGTGATAGTTTCATGGTCATCATCAGACTTTTAATTCCAGATTTTTATTGGTGGGATTCAAACCTGGGTCCCCAGAGCATTACCCTGGGTCTCTGGATTACTCATCCAGTGACAGTACCGGTATTCCACTGCCTTCTCCAAAATAGCTCGCTGATTCTTCACTGTCGCTGGGTCAGAATCCTGGAACTCCCTCCCTAACAGCACTGTGGTGTACTTACACCAGATGGGCCTGCAGCAGTTCAAGAAGACGCCTCACCACCACTTTCTTAAGGGCAATTAGGGATGGGCAAGAAATGCTGGCCTCGCCAGCAATGCCCACATCCCATGAATGAATTAAAAAAAGTCCCTTCACAATGAAGGCCAACATGCCATTTGCCTTCCTAATTGTTTACTGTACCTGCATGCTAACTTTCCAAGTTCCTTGCAACCAGTAAATCCAAACCTCTCTGAATATAAGTATTTAAAAGTTTCACACCTTTTAAAAAATGTTCTTCTTTTCTATTCTCATATCAAAGTGAACATCACACTTCCCCAGATCATACTCCATCGATCAGCTGTTTCCCAATCACTTAATCCTGTCTATATCTCTTTGTCACCTCTATGTCCACAACTTACTTTCCCACCTAGCTTTGTATCACCAGTAAATTTGAATATATTACTCTTGGCCTTTTGTATAAGTCATTCATATAAATTGTAAATAGCCAAGACTCTGGCACTGATCCTTGCACAAGTTACAGCTCGCCAACTTGAAATTGCCCCATTTATCTCTACCTTCTGCTTATTGTCTGTTAACCAATCCCCCATCCATGCTAATTTATAACCCCCAAACTCCATGTGCGCTAATCTTGCATATTAACCTTTTGCATGGCATCTTTTCAAATTTCTTTTGAAAAATCAAATGCACTACATCTACTGACTCTCCTTTATTAACCCTACCAGTTACATCCTTAAAACACTCTAAAAATTTGTCAAGCATAATTCCCCTTTTGCAAAACCCTGTCTGATCAAACTGTGACTTTCTATATGTAGACTATAAAACTTCCTTAATAATAGATTCCAGCATTTTCCCAATGACCAATGACAAGCTAACTAGCCTGTAGTTCCATATTCTCTCTCTTCCTCCTTTCTCGAATAGCAATGTTACATTTGCTAACCTCCAGTCTGCTGGCAGATCGATGGTCATTCCGCTGGCTATTGCTAGTGTTGCCAACAGTGTTGTTTTTAGTGTGATGTTACTGTACAAATATATTTTTCAGTCTTGTCAGATGGTAGGGGCAGATGCTGTACTTTAATGTTCCCAAAATTGCTTACCAGATAGTTGACTGGCTCTTATTTGGGTGTCATGCCATACATCTCACTGCACTAATAGAAAGAAACAAACATATTTTCAATTGTAGCCACAGATCTGCAGCAGATTTTGAAAGCATTTTTTTTGCAGTGATAACATTCTTGCAAAGTGCAGCTCATGTTCTTTGAATATCATTGTCAGGAGCCCATTATTGATTGTATTGGCATTGCCTGGGAATTTAATGCTAATCCTATTCACAAAAGAAACATAGAAGTTTATTTCACAGAAGTTGGTCAATCATGTCTCTGCTGGCACTTTGCTAGCCAGATCCAAAACCAATCGCATTCTCTCCTTAACTCCACATCTTCCTCTTCAAATATTTATTCAATTTTCTCTTAAACAATGGCTTCATGGAACCATATTAACGAAAGGTTACAACTGTCAAGTGATGATTTGTAAACAGAACATGATCCATTCTTTTAATTTAGTTTAGCTTTGTGCTGCCGTGCTCCATTCTGTTTAAGTCTTCCAGTGTTTCGATTCACAGTCAATTATTTTTAAGTTGTTAGTTTAGCACAGGTGGATGGTTCAACTGTCCTAAGCACAGTTTCTACCATTTCTAAAAGGAGCCTCCCATTTCAGGTTCAAGCAATTAATAATCCCCTTTGCAAATGAAGTTAACAATCACTAACACCATCAAGAGGGCACAATCAGCATAAGGACTGCAGTGGTTCAAAGAGATGACCCACCCTTCCAGGTTAACTAGCAATGGACAATAAAAGAAACTTTGCCAGGGTTGCCCACATTCCACAACGCTGACACCACTAAGACTACTGTTAATTCTGTTTTACAATGAGATGAACAGTAATGAAACATGGAGGGCTGCTGAAGGGCGTTTCACTCTGTGGCCTCTTCATAAACTGTTGAGAATAACAATCACGCACTTGGCTGGTATCATGAGTATCACAAAGCATGCATTAGTTCATCACCATTCATATCTAAATTATAATGGGATATATGAAAGAAGGAAAAAGAAAGCCTTGTACCTATTGAGCACTTCTCACGACTGCGGGATTTCTCAAGTGCTTTACAGCCAATTAAGCATGTTTTTGAAGTGTCATCATTGTAGGAAACAAGGCTGCCAATTTGCACTCAGCAAATTTCCACAAATTACAGTGAGATAATGATCAAGCATTTTGTTATAATGATGTTGACTAAGGGATCTTCAAAATAGTGCCATGAGATATTGCATATCCACTTGAGAGAGGAGATAGTGCCTCAGCTTCGACATCTCCTCCAAGAAATAGCATCTCCAACAGTGTAGCATTACCTTAGCAGTGTCAGTGTCTCTGGAGCAGAACTTGAAATCACAGCCCTTAAACTCAGTGGCAAGAGTGCTATCATTGAGTCACGGCTTACAACATTCCCTTTGAATTCTGTGCAATGTATTATTGTGTTGTAAAGACCTGGGGGGCTGAATTTTGCAGCAGGGGTGGTTTACAGGGATGGGGGGAGGTGGTAAAAAATTTGGAGGGAGCTTGGGGAGTGGGGGGGGTGGGGAGGGGTGGGGTGCCTGTCTCCTTCCTGTCACCATGGCATTTTTCCCAGGGGTTGTTAAGGTGAAAGATGGACAATTATGTCACTTAAGCAGCCAATTAAAGGCCTCTCCCTACTGCTGCTGGCATTTTCCCAGTGGCATGAGGGTGCTCCACCGCATGGGGAGACTGCCTGGTGAAACCTGGCGGCCTCCCTGTGGGCTCGGGGTAGTCTTCCTTCTCTTTGACATCAGTGCACCAATCGTACGCAAGGATTGGTGAAACAATAATGTGGGTTATTAATTTGAAGATAAGACTGTATCCAGATAATGTTTACTGGTGGGTTGTGAGGCACATGTCGGACCTTGACCACTGCTGGTTGCTAATTGCGCGTCATGTGACTACTACATCACATCCTGTCAAGGTATGTAACGATTGATGGTAGTTTAAGGTATGCTCTTTTAAAGGTACATGCAGGTCATATCACAATAGGCATGAGGCCCTCCTAATCAAGAGTCCTGTTGGCCACAGAAGGGCATCCCTGAGTGTCTATCCCTCCCCTGCTACCTTCGCCAATCGTTGTCCCTGCCGCCTCACAAGAGCCTGCCTGAATAGTCCTGGTGACCTTCAACCCCACTTCCTGAGGTTGGGTGAAGTCTCAGCAATGAAGGTGAAGCCACCATTCATATCTGAATTATAGTGGCTCCTACCAGACCTGCTGGGACTGAAAGACTGGGACAGCAGTTCTTGCAGGTGGGCTGTCATCTCTTAAGATGATGGGAGCCCTGGCAACAGTTCATTAGCTGCAAGATTGGCATAGAATTCAGCCCGGGGGTCCCTCAAATGGCATCCCAGCCTGTCATCAGGACAACCGCTGGCAGAGTATTTGACGTTTTTCAATCACTGAATAATAGCAAATTTATTGTAAAAAAAACCATTCAAAATCTTGCCATAAATGTTGGTAAGGAAACTATTGGTATGTTAAGAATGGGGTGATCAGGATTGGCAATCAAAAGCACATGAAAGAGATGAGTTTTGTGGGGACTTTTAGAAGTGGAGAGACAGAAAGCTTCAGTGAAGGCAGTGTGAAGGTATTTGAAGACTCTGCCATCGAGGGTGGGGCAAAGAGGGGAATCCAGAAGGGTCAAGAGAGCTCAGAAGTGGATATAATGCTAGAGGAGTTTGCAGTGATAACAGTGTAGTGCTAAAAACAAGGTTATTCCGAGTTTGTGAGGTAGCTTGTGAGGGAGCTATGATAGAATATTTTCTGCTGATCACTAGTGTTAATAATGGGATTGGGGAAGAGTAGGGATGATGAACATGAAAGTGGCCAGAGATTGCCAGGGCAGCAAATGCACTTGCAGAGAGGCTGTGAGAGATGGCAAAGTTAAGGTGGGTTTATATGAAGCGTATTATTGATTAAGAACGGGAAAGCGGAGGAGTCAGAAGAGAGGGAGCTGCAAAATTTGAAATGTCCAAGGATGAGGTCATGCAGTGAACAGACTAAGGACAGAAAGAAGGGAGGGCATCACAATAAGCAAGAAGATATGGTGGTTTAGGGGGCAGTAAAGGAGGAGTTTAAGAGAGAGATGTAGGAGAAGGAAAAGGGTGAGGTGCTGAACGTCTTTGTCTTTAGTCTGTTACCACTTGTGGATGTTACAATTTTGATGATGTTCTAGTCAGAGAAAATTTGTGTTATGAAATATTTAACATATACATTATACAGTCAACCTGTATAAATGTTTCATGAACAATGCATTATCCCTAATGTCTCCAAAGCACCTATTGTGCTACAAGAATTAAACATATGTAACATTTATTTTATTATTAAATCAAACTTCAATTAGTTGCTTCCTGCTTCAGATTTCAAACTGAACTGCAGCCACTGCGGCTGCCAATTCTACACAGCAAGATCCCCCAAAAGAACAAATTGATGAGCGTCAAGATGATCCCACTTCTGGTGGCATTGGTTGATTGTGGAATGTTGACCAGGCCCACACATATAATTCCCATATCTTCTTTCGATTTTGCTATGGGATTTTTTACGGTCATCTAATGAGACAGAGGAATTGTCAGAATAAAGGAAAACAGCTGGGTAACAAAAACCTTGTGTTCTAGAATCATAGAATCATGGAAATATACAGCACAGAAGGAGGCCATTCGGCCCATTGTGTCTATGTCAGCCAGCAAGGCACCATTCAGCCCAATCCCACTTTCCGGCTCTTGCTCTGTAGTCTTGTTGGTTACAACACTTCAAGCGCATATCAAAGTACTTTTCTTAGAAGGGTTTCTGCATCTCCAACTCTTTCAGGAATGAGATCCAGGTTCCACCTCCCCGACTATCCCCCAACCTGTCCCCAGGTGAAAACCTCTCTGCCTCTCCATCTCTCTTTTCTCCTTTAAAACAGACCTTAAAACCTACCCCTTTGACCAAGCTTTTAGTCATCTGCCCTAACATCTACTAATGTGGCTTGGTGCCAAACTTTGTTTGATAATGCCTCTGTGAAGCATTTCACTAAATTACAGACGCTATATAAATACAAGTTGTTGTTGTGTTGCTAAGTTTGCTTAATCAGGTTTCTGTATCAGACACTTTTCCAGTGTGGATAGTCACTAGGAATTCAATTTACCGTGAGTAGCAACCTTTTGAAAATCTGAAGTCAATACTGTCTCATCCCAAAAAATAATTCATGCCGGTTCAAATCATCCTTGATTGAAATAAAACACACCCAATCTGCTTTGGCATCGTCCAAAGTATTGGAATCGAGGTGAATTGTGATCTCCATTGACATCTCCAAGGATAGAATGATGAGAGTCACAATTCATCTTTTTCCATTATAGATATGAAAAAAAAAAAATTTGCATTTATATAGCCCCATCACATCCTCAGGATAACTCAAAGTGTTTTACAACCAGATTAGTTTTGAAGTGAGTCTCAGTCGTCTTGTTGGTAAGTGCGGCTGCCAATTCTACACAGCAAGATCCCCCAAAAGAACAAATCGATGAACGACAAGATGATCCCACTTCTGGTGGTGTTGGCTGATTGAGGAATGTTGACCAGGCCCACTCACATAATTCCCATATCTTCTTTCGATTTTGCTATGGGGTTTTTTACTGTCATCTAACGAGACAGAGGAATTGTCAGAATAAAGGAAAACTGCTCCGGTGAAACCAAGGACTGGACCTTGAACTTGCACTGGGGGCTGGGATCGGAGGCAGCCAGCGTGCCAGTCCCCCTGCTCCTTCCTGGCCCTAGACCAGAGGCAGGGGTGGCAAGGCTCATTAAGAGCTTATTGAGGCAAATTAAAGAAGGAAAGGAGCACAACTGGGATTTCCCAGTCAGCCACCAGGTCCCCACAGGCAGCGGAAGCCAGTTTAACTGCCTGGATACAGCTTCTCAATGGTAGGGCATGGAGGACAGTGCTCCAGGCCGGCCTAGAGGCCCTCCCTGCCTATCTGTGTGCAGGAACAGCCACTCACCGTCTTGTCGATAGGTTCCACCCCCTCCACCCACCACCACCCCGCACCCCGCCCCCCAACGACCCCCAGAGGAGGCCTGGTTCTAAGATCCATATTTTAATTTGTTTAAAAGAGTTCGAAAGATGCCGCCTCCATTTTGATGCACCACCTCCCTTACTTACCTGCCATTGCATGCTGCTGTTCCTTTCAAGCTGGAAGGTCAGTGATTGGCCCTCCAGCTTCAAAAGCCCATCCAACCTCCTTAATTGGATGGTGGGCCCGCCCTCTGGCCATTAATTGGCTGCCCCCATGAATATCAGGGCCCGGGGGTGGGTTTGGGACCCAGAAACAATCCCATCCCCAGAGGGAAAATCCTACCCCTGCAGCCTGGTCACCTAAAGAAACAATGTCATGTTTGTGGAAATGATTTTGATAGAGGGTTCAGGAAAACCACGACGTTCAAAAAAATTCTTCTTGGTTTAGACTGCAGTTAAACCATATCCCGTGGCATTGTTGCCTTGTCTGCTTCCTGAGCTACATCCAGTATACACTGAGTGTCCTCAAAACAACTATGCCTTCGGGGAAGAATGGCAGTACATGGTTACTTTGACCCATGCTCAATCAGCTGAGACTTGCCATAGTCCATTTCCGTTTCAGCCAAGATAGCCCTGGCTCATTCTGTTGTCCCCACTAGCGGGTAAGATGTAATGGTGGAGGAAACCTCTGTTAGTGGCAAGAATGGCCCAGGGAAATATTTGAAATACCTTCATCTTGCTAAAATAAAGATGAGTGGGGTAAATTTTCAGCTTTTCACAAAAGCAGCCTGGGCCACTGACAAACCGGGTTCCACCCCCTTCACTCCTGAAGGTGGACATCCCATCCTCATTGCTGCACCCATATCTACCATCTTCCAGACTGGGGCAGCCCCTGGGTGTCCCAATACTCCACCAGCCTGGAGATGGTGAATTATTAGACAAATTGTTTAGTGAATCAGCAGCCCGTTTTATATCTGCCTTGAAGTTCTATTCAAAGATAATGTAAGGTTTAAATTGTTCCATCGGTTTCTGTTTTCATTTGTTCATGCTGAGCATAGCAAATCCTGTATTCCGACAGCAGAGGGCTCTTTTGCTCTTGCTGAAACAATGCAACGCACTGAACAGGGAATATACTCCTTGGTGTTGGTTTAACACAGTTCATTTGTCACTCCCGCACCTACAAAGGGCCAAGGGGGAAATAGCAATACAACATCAGCAGGAAGCTCTTGGGAACTTACCATCAATCATAGTTGAAGGAAATGTCTATTTTGTTCTTGGAAAGGCAATGAGCATTCGAGTTATGCTTTTAATGATCCGAATGAGTCATGGCATCTTAGAGATAAAATTCCATGCTGGCTGAAAGTGTGTCTCAAAACCTTCAATGCCTTTCCTGATATATGCTATTTTTATAGTTGGGTTAATTTCTGTTACAATGAAAGGTAGATACACTTACATTTTGTCTTGAAGAGTGAAGTGGAATTCTCTCACATCTGTCAAAGACTATTGTGTGCAGCTGATACGGGAATGGCAAATGGACAGCTGTGCTTTCCCCCAGTAACTTAGCGAAGGCAGAAAATAACCCTCTGCAAGAAAGTCAGAAGACAGGGCAGTTGGTGAAATACCTCCTGCTGGGTGACAGGGATTTCACTGTGATAAATGCTGCAAGCACTTTGCTTAACTTTTCCTTCTTATCTGTCCCCTCCAAGTGTTTCTGCTGAACATGCAATTTCCGATGAAGGGCAAAAATAGTAAAGGAATGTAATGCAGCAGGCATTTCTGTATATTGCCTTTTAACGTTTAATGTGATGAGGTCATCATTTCAGAATCATTGGAATGAGTTTCACAATTCTTGAAACAGGAACATATAGGAATATAGGACTTTGAAACAGGAGTCAGCTATTCAGCCCTTCGAGCCTGCTCCGCCATTTGACAAGGTCGTGGCTGATTTAATTATGGTCTCAACTCTGCTTCCTGTCTGTTCCCCCCCCCCCAGGCTCCCATAACACTTGACTCCCTTGTCCATCATTTTTAATAATTTCCCAATATAGCGTACAGTCCTTTGAATCTATGGTTACATCTGACGCTTTGCACCACTGTCTGCAGTGTGCCGTCAATTCACTCACAAGTTAAAGGGAAACATCATTTGATTAGAAAAGAGGGAGGTGATGGTGTAGTGGTAATGTTGCTGAACTAGTATTCCAGAGACCCAGGGTAATGCTCTGGGGACCTGGGTTTGAATCCTGCCATGGCAGATGGTGAAATTTGAATTCAATAAAAAAATAATCTGGAATTAAAAGTCTAATGATGACCATAAAATCATTGTTGCAAAAACCCATCTGGTTCACTAATGTCCTTTAGGGAAGGAAATCTACCATCCTTACCTGGTCTGGCCTACATGTGGCTCCAGGCCCACAGCAATGTGATTGACTCTTAAATGCCCCTCTGAACAAAGGCAATTAGGGATGGGCAATAAATGTTGGCCTAGCCAGTGATGCCCACATCCCATGAATGAATAAAAAAAAAAGATTTACTTATCCAGTACATTTTATTGCTTAATTTTAGTTCTTTATGTTGTGGATTAATTTGAGTGCTTTGTGGCCTCTCTACATACATCCGGACAGACTCCTAGGGCAGGATTTTACTGCCGGTGAGTGGGGGCTGGGCCTGCTCGCCGACACGTAAAACGACGCGGGATGACATCAGGCGGAACTGCCGACGTCACCGCGCCCCATTTAAATTTTCAGGAAGGCGGGAGCGCAGCAAAATCAGCTGTGCGCCCGCCGACCTGTCAATGGCCAATTGAGGCCATTGACAGGATCAATTAAGCAATTAAAGGACCTGCCCTTCCAACCTTAAGGTTGGCGGGCAGGCCAGGAGCCCCAGCGGCAACTAGAAAAAACATGAAACCTCATCCACCGGCGGGATGAGGTTTCATGTAGGATTTTAAAAATTTTAATAAAGTTGTTATGGAAATTATGAACATGTCCCAACTCATGTTACATGAGGGGACATGTAAGGGAATTTTTTTTTCTATTTTTAATATTGTTGAAAGTAGTGGTGATCTCCCTGAGGCAGCACTTAGCCTCAGGAAGATGAGTGCGCTCTTTCGTGCGCATGCGCGAAAGAGCGCACTCTCAATTTTAGGGATTCCCCCCCCCGCCCGCACAGGAAGTGCATAGCGCTTCCCTGCAGACGCCACGCTGGGCGGGCCTTAATTGGCCCGCCCGTGCAAAATGGCGGTGCGGCCTGCGATTGGGTCAGCTCCGTCCGTCCGATGAATGGAAAATTCAGCCCCTAGGATGAGATTTAACCTATGGAAACAGGTAGTCCAAGTCATGAAGTTTCACAACTTGGCAGACCCGCCTCAATATAAAGGGTCCCGTTACACCCAATTTTCACTCCAGAAGTAGATTGTAGGTGGCCGTGGGAGCAGACAAGTGCTAAGACGGTCCATCGCAGTTCTCTGGAACTTTGTCCCAGTTGTTTTAGAAGCCGTTTGGCCCTCTAGCCCTCACCCCCACAACATCTCACTCTCCCCACCCATGCCCAAGCCCCCTCCATGTCAACTCATACCAACTTATGCCCACTCCATGTCCTCCATGCCACCTCCATGCTACCCCATACCCTCATGCCACCTCCATAGTTGCTCACCCAAATGAAAAAAGCTTCTAACAGTCTAATAGAGATCTCACTCCTACACATATGCTACTGAAAAAACTCCAAATCATGAAACCCATTCAAAAGATTTTAAATCCCCTCAAGTGTTCAATTTGTTATAAAAACAAATCTCTATTCAGTAACCACATCAAAGACAGCTAACCCTTTAATAGTTTCTATAAACTGTCAAGCAAAATGTGAAATCAGCCCTTCCTGCTGAGATAAGTACTTTTTAGCTTTTGAAACACAACCAAGCATTCATAATAACCTCAGCAGTAATAACAACACTTTGGAAATGTCAACAATGAACTCTATGGAAACTGCAGGAACAATGGCAATGTTTTTATCTAGCCACATCAGATGGCCTGTCAATCAAAGCAATCCAGCAGAGGGCGTTTTTTAAAAACTGTAACTGACAGCTTCAGCCTGTTATTTTCATGCTTAAATGCTGGGGATTTAAAAACCTTCAGATCCTAATGCTTAACCAGACTTTACCCACCCTTCACAAGCTTTTATAGCTACTCCATAAATTTGTGACTATGGGTTAAGGCCCTTGGAACAGCAAAAATGTGGCCTGTTTGAACTCAACACCAATTTCAAATGGCCCTGCTGAGTCTGGGTTTACTATCTGTGTGATTCACATCCTGCCCCCTTCCCCCTTCCAGAAAAAAGGGATCTGTCAGAAATGGAAGAGGCTCTTCCACATCCGGGTCCTACCCACCGTGTTTAAATGTCTCGGAATTGGCGGAGAGGTAAACCACAAGCGCACCCTGAGCACATGGAAGCTGGGAGAGTGAGCACTCCCAAAAAATGAATTAAAATTACTTCTGGTAAGTCCAATTGTAAAAGGGTGTTGCCTTTGTTCTTCATGGGAAGCGTGAGGTAGAGACAGATATGGTATTGTAGTGAAACAGAGAATGTTGGAAATATTCAGCAAGTCTGGCAGCACCTGTGGAGAGAGAAACAGAGTTAATATTTCAGGTCAATGATCTTTCCATCGTGGATGAGCTTTTGATGAATGGTCTGCAACCTGAAACCTTTGTCGGGCTTTTTTCAAGCATCTGGAGACAGGCTGGGAGGCAGGAGGGTTGGTAAGATAGCAACAGAAGGTGTTGGAAAAGATGCTCGATGTCTTCCCGCTGCCTCAGGATATTTCAAGAAGCAGGAATGGCAGCAGACAGCCAACTAAGGTAATTAATCTTCACCTTCACAAGGCCCATCTCCAACTTTTCCCTTCACTTCCTCAACTTCTCTGTCTCTATTTATGGGGATAGGCTAACAACAAATAGTCATTATAAACCCAGTGACTCCCACAGTTACTTCAACTACAGTTCCTCACATCCTGCTTCCTGTAAGGAGTGCATTCCATTCCCCCAGTTTCTCTGTCTCTGTTGCAGCTGTTCTGATGACGCAACCTTCCACAACTGCGCTTCTGAGGACACCCTTCCACTGTGGTTGATAGGGCCCTCAGCCATGTCCGACCCATTTCCCGCACCTCCCTTCCAGAACAGTGTTCCCCTTGTCCTCACTTTCCACCCCACCAGCCTCTGCATTCAATGGATCATCCTCCACTATTTCCCCCAGCTCCAGCATGATGCCACCACCAAACACATCTTCCCTTCCCCACCCCTTTCAGCATTCCTTTCCCCATCACGACAGCCCGGTTCACTCTTCAATCACCCCCAACACCTCTTCCCCTTCTCATGGCACCTTTCTATGCAAACACACAGGAGATGCAGCAGCCGCCCTTTTACCTCCTCTCTCCTCACTTTCCAAGGCCCCAAAAACACTTCCCAGTTGAAACAGTGATTTACTTGTGCTTCTTTCAATGTAACATACTGTGTTTGCTGCTCATGATGTGGTCTCCTTTACACTGGGAAGACCACACGCAGTTTGGGTGACTGTTTTGCAGAACACCTCTGCTCGGTTTGCATGCATGACTCCAAGCTTCCGATGGCGTGACATTATAATTCTCCACCTTGCTCTCACGCTGGCCTCCCTGTCCTCATCCTGCCGCAGTTCCAATGAAGCTCAGAACAAGCTCAGGGAACAACACCTCATCTTTAGATTAGGCATTTTGCAGCCTTCTGGACTCAACATTGAATTTAACAATTTTAGACCACAATCTCTTCCCCCTTTCTGTTTCCTTTTCTCTGCACAGTTCATTAGTAATCTTGTTTTTTGCCTGTTTTTGCTTTCAGATGGCAGCTATACATTAATCCACCATTCACACCTCCTCTGGACACACCCTTCAGTTACTTGTCCCAGTGACACTTTCTTTGGCTCTACACAACCAACTTCTTTGTTATTTAATATCCTGAATCTTTCACTCTACCTTTTCTCACCCTCCCCTATTTCACCTCCTTAAAATCCATTACTTATCTAACTTTTCCCAGTTCAGATGAAAGGCCATTGAAATGTTAACTCTGTTTTTCTCCCCATAGATCTGCTGAATAATTCAGCATTTTCTGTTCTGAATTTGGGTTTCTAGCAGTATTTTGCTACAGTGTTAAAATGATTAATTGACCTATTCACTGCCATTTCGTACCCACCTCACCAGCATCTTACTGGCTTTGGAATGGCGCCCCACCTTATGGGGAAACTGCTGGGTACATTGAGATGGGCTCCCTGTGACTTCCTGGGGTTGGTGGGGTTGGGCCTTCCTTCCTGGTTCTATGTTCTACAGTGAGCCACCCCCACTGCCCAACCTTGCACCAATGGTTTCCTCCACGGCCCCAGCCCTGTCGCTGGAGGGTTCACCCATCTGACTGTTGGGGCCTGACTGCCTGTCCCCGGCACATCTAGAAGCGCCTAAACATAAAGGTGCCGTCTCCTTCTACGTGCTGCCTTAGCAGCGGCCATCTCAATTGGTGGCACTGCCGAGCTGCCAGAGCTCTGATTGGGCTGGCAACCTGGAGAGGCAGGTCACCAATAGTAATGACCCACATTTTGTCCTGACGGTGGGACCCATGGCAGTTGGTCAAATTCTGGCCTTTAATTCTGTTTCTCTCTCCACAGATGCTGCCAGACCTGCCGAGAATTTCCAGCACTTCTTTGTTTTTATTTCATATTTCCAGCATGCACAGTTTTTTTGTTTTTTTATAGCATTATAGTGGTTAGAAACATACAGCTACACACAGAAGGAGGCCATTCGGCCTGTCACTTTGTGCCAGCACTCTGCAAGAAGAACTCACCTAGTCCCACACCCCCATCTTCTTCCCGTAACCTTGCAATTTTTTCCCTTCTGATAATCATCCAATTGTCTTGTGGGGGCCTTGATTGGACCTGTCTCCACCAGACCCGCAGGCAGTGTATTCCGTATCCTAACTACTCACTGTGTACAAAAGTTTTCCCTCATGTCGTCATTGTATTTTTTGCCAATCACCTTAAATCGGTGCCCTTTGTTCTGGATCCCTCCGTCAACAATAACTTGTAACAGTTACTTCCTATCTTCTCTGCTCAGGTAGCGCATGATTTTGAATATCTCTGCTCAACCTTCTCTTCTCCAGGGAGATCAGCCCCAGCTTCTCCAACCTATCCACATAACTGAAGTTCATCATCCCTGGAACCATTCTTGTAAATCTTTTCTGCACCCTCTCTAATGCCTTCAGATCCTTCCTAAAGTATGGTGCCCAGGACTGGACACAATACTCCAGTTGTGGCCGAATGAGCCCAGGAGCTTGGACTGAGAATTCATAGGATCTGAGTTCAAATCCCACCATGGTGGCTTGAGAATTTGAACTCCGCTTAAAAAGTTTGGAAATAAAACAATAGTAAAAATAGCCATAAAGCTGTCAGACTGTTGTAAAGGCCCAACTGGTTCACTAATACTATTCAGGGAAGGAAACCTGTCATCCCTTTGGTCTGGTCAAGATGTGACTCCAGGCCCTTGCTAAAAGCAGTCGACACTTCACTCCGCTCTGAATTAGCCTACAAGCCAGTTATATCAAAGCCACCACCTTCTTAGGGCAACTAGGGATGGGTAATAAATGCAATGCTGAGAGTTCATGTTAAAAAAAACACCATTCACATTTATTTGTG
The DNA here is from genome assembly GCF_964194155.1 of Cetorhinus maximus. Classification (NCBI taxonomy): domain Eukaryota; kingdom Metazoa; phylum Chordata; class Chondrichthyes; order Lamniformes; family Cetorhinidae; genus Cetorhinus; species Cetorhinus maximus. The sequence continues at coordinate 21,651,586 of NC_135885.1, read as the reverse complement.
TGAAAACTTGCCAGAATTGGATAGAAATCCTAAGTTCTGACTATATTACCACATGCCTCTTTTCCAAACAGGTTTGAAACTTCTTTTCTTGCTAAGCAATTGGGTGGATTAAGATTGCTTTGGGTTAAAATATGCTGTACCTCATTTCTCCGTTAAGAAAACTTTCTATTTTTTTAGAAAAAGCTGACGGAGTATATCCATAACTCTGCTGTTCCAGCATCCCTGCAGATAATCTGAAGTGCGAGATGCCATTGTGAACCCCTGATGATTAGCCCCATATAATAGGCTGCTTGCAAAACAGCTTTTGCTGCAAGTGGAAGGGACTATCACCTTGGAGTCTACCCCGACCCATTGAATTGGCAGTTCGGAACGCGACTGCATTGCTTCTTGTAGACATTTAATTCTATTTGTTAATTCAAAAACAGCAATAGAAGGGTGGAATTAACAAGTGTGTATCTGCCTTGCATGACTGTTTGTGGGTGATTCCTGCCTAAAGTGCCTGGTTGCAGAGGGATGTCAGGAAGAATAATTATTTACAGGGATTGAAGAGATTAAAGTGTTTCCGGTCCTTCTAGTGCACCCTGATGGTGGTTTCCACTGCAAGTTTAAAACAAATATATGATTGCATGCCAAGACTACCAAACTTGGTCTATTAGTAACCATGAGAAAGTTTGCAATTCCATGGAAGGGATTTATTCCTTTCCAAAATGGAACTCGTTATTAGAGTCAACCCAAGGTAGCAAGTTCACTTAAATAAGTATGACCTGTCAAGTCTGGATGCAGTATTCTTGCTCCTTAATTCAACTGGATGCACATTTGAGCGTGGCATTCCATTTATTACAATCTCTCACAAGAACCAATTCAGTAATTGTTACTGAAATGCGTCTTCGCAGAACTTTGCTCAATAAGAGTGGTTAACTGACCTCACCCAATTGAACAAGGTTAGTTCTTTAATATAAAAGCAAAAAACTGCAGATGCTGGAAATCCAAAACAAAAACAAAAATACCTGGAAAAACTCAGCAGTTCTGGCAGCATCTGCAGAGAGGAGCACAGTTAACGCTTCGGGTCCAAATGACCCTTCAACAGAACTAAGTAAAAATAGAAAAGAGGTGAAATATAAGCTGGTTTAAGGGGGGGTGGGACAAGTAGAGCTGGATAAAGGGCCAGTGATAGGTGGAGATAACCAAAAGATGTCACAGACAAAAGAACAAAGAGGTGTTGAAGGTGGTGATATTATCTAAGGAATGTGCTAATTAAGGGTAGAAAGCAGGCCAAGCAAGGTACAGATAGCCCTAGTGGGGGTGGGGTGGGGTGAAGGAATCGAAAAAGGCTAAAAGGTAGAGATAAAACAATGTTTCCAGGACTGTTACTGACCTCATCTCCTCTGGAGATCTTCCTCCCACAGCTTCCAACCTGATAGTCGCCCAACCTTGGACGGCCCGCTTCTACCTCCTACCCAAAATCCACAAACAGGACTGTCCCGGCAGACCGATTGTGTCAGCCTGTTCCTGCCCCACGGAACTCATTTCTTGCTATCTTGACTCCATTCTCTCTCCCCTTGTCCAGTCCCTTCCCACCTACATCCGTGATTCCTCTGACACCCTACATCATATCAACAATTTCCAGTTCCCTGGCCCCAACCGCCTCCTCTTTACCATGGACGTCCAATCCCTCTACACCTCCATCCCCCGCCGGGATGGTCTGATGGCTCTCCGCTTCTTCCTCGAACAGAGGCCCGAACAATCCCCATCCACCACTACTCTCCTCCGTCTGGCTGAAATTGTTCTCACACTGAACAATTTCTCCTTAAACTTCTCTCACTTCCTCCAAATAGAAGGTGTGGCTATGGGTACCCGCATGGGCCCCAGCTATGCCTGTCTCTTTATGGGGTATGTGGAACATTCCTTGTTCCAGTCCTACTCCGGACCCCTCCCACAACTCTTTCTCCGGTACATCGATGATTACTTCGGTGCTGCTTCATGCTCTCGTCTGGACCTGGAAAACTTTATTAATTTTGCTTCCAATTTCCACCCCTCCATCATTTTCACATGGTCCATCTCTGACACTTCCCTTCCCTTCCTTGACCTCTCTGTCTCAATTTCTGGTGATAGACTGTCCACCAATATCCATTACAAGCCTACTGACACCCACAGCTACCTCTAATACAGCTCCTCACACCCCGCTTCCTGTAAGGACTCCATCCCATTCTCTCTGTTCCTTCACCTCCGTCACATCTGTTCTGATGATGCCACTTTCAAAAACAGTTCCTCTGACATGTCTTCCTCCTTCCTTAACCGAGGTTTTCCACCCACGGTGGTTGACAGGGCCCTCAACCGTGTCCGGCCCATCTCCCGCGCATCTGCCCTCACACCTTCCTCTCCCTCCCAGAAACATGACAGCGTCCCCCTTGTCCTCACGTATCACCCCATCAGCCTCCGCATTCAAAGGATCATCCTCCGCCATTTCCGCCAACTCCAGCATGATGCCACCACCAAACACATCTTCCCTTCACCCCAAAGGCGGCATTCCACAGGGATCGTTCCCTCCGGGACACCCTGGTCCACTCCTCCATCACCCTCTACACCTCAACCCCCTCCCACGGCACCTTCCCATGCAACCACAGAAGGTGAAACACCCGCCCCTTCACTTCCCCTCTCCTCACTGTCCAAGGGCCCAAACACTCCTTTCAAGTGAAGCATCATTTCACTTGCACTTCCCTCAATTTAGTCTACTGCATTCGTTGCTCCAAATACAGTTTCCACTACTTTGGAGAGACCAAACACAGACTGGGTGACCACTTTGCAAAACACCTTCGGTCTGTCTGCAAGCATGACCCAGACCTCCCTGTCACTTGCCATTTCAACACACCACCCTGCTCTCATGCCCACATGTCCGTCCTTGGCCTGCTACATTGTTCCAGTGAAGCTCAACGCAAACTGGAGGAACAGCACCTCATCTTCTGACTAGGCACTTTACAGCCTTCCGGTCTGAATATTGAGTTCAACAATTTTAGATCATGAACTCTCTCCTCCATCCCCACCCCCTTTCCGATTTCCCCCCCCATTTTTTTCCCAATAATTTATATAGATTTTTCTTTTCCCACCTATTTCCATTATTTTAAAATGTATTTCCATCCATTATTTTATCTCTACCTTTTAGCCTTTTTCGATTCCTTCACCCCACCCCACCCCCACTAGGGCTATCTGTACCTTGCTTGTCCTGCTTTCTACCCTTAATTAGCCTTAGATAATATCACCACCTTCAACACCTCTTTGGCCTTTTGTCTGTGACATCTTTTGGTTATCTCTACCTATCGCTGGCCCTTTATCCAGCTCTACTTGTCCCACCCCCCCTTAAACCAGCTTATATTTCACCTCTTTTCTATTTTCACTTAGTTCTGTTGAAGGGTCATTCGGACTCAAAACGTTAACTGTGCTCCTCTCCGCAGATGCTGCCAGACCTGCTGAGTTTTTCCAGATATTTTTGTTTTAGGTCTTTAATATAATTGAAATGGGCTTCTTGCACATTGGCTGTCACTTATGGCCAATGTACAGGGAGCGTTGTGATTGGCAGGAGGAAAGGGAGTCTGTGGAGTGTCCCGTCAGACAGCTGTGGGCCAACCTGATTGGCTGGCAGCTCAAAAGCCTCAGTGGTGCCACCAGGAATAGTGACTACAGCTGAGGAAGGAGCCCTGCAGCCTACTGAAGGTAGGCGGAAGAGGATTAAATTCCCGCCTTTTTTAAAAATTGTTTGATGGGATGAGAGCGTCAAGGGCTGTTATGGCAGGTGGATGGTAAATGGATAAGTGATCAAATCCCAGAGGGAAACTTTGAAGCAGCTGCCACAACTATTTTTGCAATTTGTACTTATTTCAAGATGCGGGCTTTGGATTCAGTAAAAGAAGGCTTATAGGTTTCTTACAAAACTAAATTAAACCTTTATTAATAGAAGAAATGATTTTAAGCACATACATAGACCTACAAATTGCTACTATGATAACTCCTAAATCCCAATGCCACTTGGTCTCATCAAAGGATTAAAGAAATGCAACATTGCAGTCAAGAAGAATCAGAAATGGTGCAAGTAGGAGTAAGGCCAAGTCAAGGCCCAGAACAGCTACACAGCAGAGCCATCCCATGAGGTCCTGTGGAGGCTGCTTAGAAGCATCACTGGAATAGATTCAGGGCAACTAAAGATGAGCACTAAATGCAAGTCTTGCCAGCGACACCCAAATCCAATGAAAAGACCTATGAAGGACACACACCAAACACCCTAGGTGTCAAAAAAGTGGTCGTTGGGTTATAAATGTCTCTCAAGCTCAGACAGTCTAGTCCACAAACATTGGCCACTCATCCTATTTGCATTTCCAATTGCATTTTTTGTCCAGTCTGCATCTTAGGGGCTAAATGGGTTGGAAATAGTTGTTTTTTATCCTATTGACTCGCTTGTGACCAATTCTTCAAACCAGGACCTTACTCCATTTATCAGCAACTAGAAGTGTATGAAAGGAAATGTGGAATTAAACTTTGTGTCCAGTCCAGTCTTCATGATAGTGTAGCCTGTGATGATAAGTATACACATGCTGTATACGACACTGGGAATCAAAGACACACAAAAAGTAATAAGGCATACACAGGACTAATAGAAAAATATTAGTTTTTGCTCCTTATTTCAAGATTGACTGGAGACTTCTTTTGAGAAGGAGCATATTAAAGGGAACTGAAAATGGGGTGCAATAGTAGAGGTATAGTTGACTATAATAGAGGGCCTAGTGCATCTCGGGTCACTGTATTTTTCAAAATAAAGTTAGGAATGTTTATGCTTATTCTCCAACATATTTTCAAGCATAAGAAATCAATTAAATGAAAGTTGCACAGGCTGTTCACCTTCAAAGTATTGGCGCAGTGTCATCTGGCATAAGATTAGGTTTAAGATAGGGGAAAGAATTTTCCATGACTATGTTCAAGTTGAGAATTTGAGCAGGAATATAAAAATGTTATTTGCTATAGCATTTGGTCATGTATCCACAAATAAATAATTATTTGCTCCTTTAGAATTCTTGTGGCTGGCACAGTTGGTTCTGACACTGATCTTGCTGTCTCTAGGCCCTGGCCTCAAATCCAACTGAGACTGATGGGGTGAAAGTCGCCTCTATTTACTGGAAGACTCTCAGTCTAGTTCCTGAAGACCATAAAGCTTATGGCATGAAATCAATTTCTAAATCAACACAAGTTGAAAACCTTGCTAAGCGAGGTCATAGGATGGCTGGGGTGGGAAATGGAAAGTAGCGACACCGGTGCAGTGGGACCTGTATTCCTAAGGTTGGGGTGGAGGAAACTGTTGGGACAGAGTAGAGGCAACTTTACTCTGCGTCTGATTGTACTATAACTGAGTTGGAGTACTTGATGCTAACACCGGGTGCCTGAAATGAGAAAAGATTATTTCCCCACTGCCACGATCACTCGCCTTGACAAGTAAGAAAAAGAGAATTAACGTGAGTGCTATGGGACCATAATACTAATTAATAGGGATATTGGGGAGGGAAGCAATTACACCAAGTAGGGCTGGGTGTGAAGTAATGTTTAGGATATATAGCAACTCAATTGAATTGGGATCTGTTATTGTTTCCTAGTTCTTTTGAATATGGTTGCACAAGACAGTAAATATCTCCAGGAAAAGCAATGGAAGTATTCTTGGCATTGGTTGAGCTTCAACATGTCCTTGGATGCTTGGAACAGGACATATGGCTTGGTGAAGTTAGGCAAAGACACCAAATAGGAACAAAAGCACACAAAAAATAGGATCAGATGTAAACCATACAGCCCCTTAAGCCTGTTCTGCCATTCAACACAATCATGGCTGATCTTCTGCCTCAACTCCACTTCCCCACCCGCTCTTCATGTCACCTCGATTCCCTGAGACACCAAAAATCTCTTTATTCCAGCCTTAAGTATATTCAACGATGGACCATCCACAACCCTCAATGATAGAGAATTCCAAAGTTTCACAGCCCTTTGAGCAAAGAAATTTCTCCCCACCTCAGCCCTAAACAATCGATCCCCTAACCTGAGACTGTGCCCCCATGTTCTAGGAGAAACAACCTTTCAGTCTCCACCCAGTCATTCAGAATCTTGCATGTTTCAATAATACCACCTCTCATTCTTCTAAATTCCAGAGAATGTAGACCCCATTTACTCATCCTCTCATTATAGGACAACCCTCTCATCCCAGGGACCCAACCAAGCGAATCTTCACTCTACTGCTTCCAGTACAAGCACATCCTTCAGGTGTGGCCTCACTAAAGTCCTCTTCAATTGCAGCAAGATTTCCTTATTCTTGTACTCCAATTCCCTTGCAACACAGATCAACATGCCATTTGCCTTCCCAATTGCTAGCTAAAGCTGCATATTAACATTCTGTGTTCCTTGTACGCGTATACCTAAAGTCTCTTTGAACAACAACATTTAAAAGTTTCATGCCTTTGAAATATATTGGCCCATAACTTTTGAGCTTCCGGGTGTCGTAACTAGGGGGGTACTCTAAAGTTGCACTGGGGAACCTTCGCCCCTTCCCCACTGCACCCCCCACCGCTGATGTCTCCAGGTAAGGATTGCCTGGCGATTGCCCAGTAAGTTCAAACTTCCGTTGGCCAATTGCCCTGCAATCATAACCAGCTGAAAGTACGACTTAAACTGCAAAGTTCGGATGGTTCTGACTGTCAGCAAAAGTTAGAAGAATTAAAGCCACTTCTAACTCGTGGATAACGAAACCATTGTTGATTGTTGCATAAACCCATTTGGTTCACTAATGCCCTTTAGGGAAGGAAATCTGCTCTCCTTATCTGGTCTGGCCCACATGTGACTCCAGACCCACAGCAATGTGTCTGACTCTTAAATGCCCTCTGAACAAGGTTAATTAGGGATGGGCAAATAATGCTGGCCTAGCCAGCGACGCCCACATCCCATGAATGAATAAAAAAAAAGTACTGACCATCTGACACCCCCACTGACTGCTCCCCCCAACCACCCTACCCACACTCCTCCAGCGACCACACGACCCTCCGATTGGCCACCTGACCCCCTGACCACCTGGCCCCACCTCCATCGGCCGCCCAAGCCTCCTCCACTAACCACCTGACTCCCCCAGTGACCACCTGAATCCACCCATTGTCCACCTGACCCCCCCAGCTAACCACCCAACCCCCCCGACCACCCGACACCCCCTGAAAATCTGACTCCCTCGACCAACCAAGCCCCATCCTCCCGCTCTGACCGCCTGACCCTCACTCGTCCAACGACCACCCGACCCCCACCCGCCCCCCATTGACCACCTGACACCACCCAACCAATGGACCCCCACCCCCTTGCTACCTCCTGCTCCCAATCCTTTAAATTTACCTGCTCTACGACAGCCAGTGCTAAGTTGGGCGAGAAAGGAGTGGCTGGATTTCCAGGTAAATAACTAAGAATGGAATGGCAACCTGACTCTGATCTGATGCAAGTTTATGCTTTTCCACTCTTATACTAAAGTGAATAACTTCACGCTTTCCCACATTATACTCTGCCAGCTTGTTGCCACTCAGTTAAACTGTCTATAACTCTTTGCGACCTCTTTATGACCTCACAGTGTACATTCTCACCTTCCTTTGTATCATCAGCAAATTTGGGTACTTTGCCCTCGGTCTCTTTGTCTACATCATTCATATCGATTGTAAATAGTTGAGGTCCCAGCACTCATCCTTGTGGCACTCCACTAGTCACAGCCTGCCAACTTGAGAATGCCCCATTTATCCCTACTTTTTGTTTCCTGCGCGTTAAGCTATGCTAATATCACACCCCCAACTCCATGAGCCCTCATTTCTCGTATTAACCCTTTGCATGGCACCTTATTGAATGCCTTTTGGAAATCCAAGCATACCACATTTACTGGCTCTCCTTTATCTACCAATGGTACTCATATACTTGTAGAAAAAAAAAAGAGGATCAATTTGAATCATTAGACCATAAGACCATATTACTATAAGATGCAGGAGCAGAAGTGGGCCATTCGGCCCATCGAGTCTGCTCCACCATTCAATGAGATCACGGCTGATCTGATAATCCTCAACTCCACTTTCCTGCCTTGTTCCCATAACCCTTGATTCCCTTACTGATTAAAAATCTGTCTATCTCCGCCTTGAGTATATTCAATGACCCAACATCTACAGCCCTCTGCGGTAAAGAATTCCACAGATTCACCATCCTCTGAAAGAAGAAATTCCTCCTCATCTCTGTCTTAAATGGGTGACCCCTTACTCTGAGATTATGCCCTCTGGTCCTTGACTCTCCCACAAGGAGAAACAACCTCTCAGCATCTACCCTGTCAAGCCCCCTAAGAATCTTATATGTTTCAATAAGGTTGTCTCTCATTCTTCTAAACTCCAATGAGTACAGGCCCAACCTACTCAACCTCTCCTAATAACAAAATCCCTCCATACCTGGGATCAACATAGTAAATTTCTCTGGACTGCCTCCAATGCCAGTATATCTTTCCTTAGATAAGGGGACCAAAACTGTTCACAGTATTCTAGGTGTGTTATAACTAGTGCCTTGTATATTTTTAACAAGACATCCCTATTTTTATACTGCACTCCCTTTGAAATAAAGGCCAACAGTTCTTCATTTGCCTTCCCTATTACCTGTTGAACTTGTATGCTAGCTTTTTGGGATTCATGCACAAGGACTCCCAAATCGTTCTGTGCAGCAGCCTTCTGTAGTCTTTCTTTATTTAAATAATATTCAGCTCCTCTATTCTTCCTGCCTAAGTGCATAACTTCACACTTTCCCACATTATGTTCCATTTGCCACTTCTTTGTCCACTCACTTAACCTGTCTACATCCCTCTGTAGACTTCTTGTGTCATCCTCACCATTTGCCTTCCCACCTATTTTTGTATCATCCACAAATTTGGTGATAGTACATTCACTTCCCTTGTCCAAGTCATTGATATATATAGTAAATAATTGAGGCCTCAGCACTGATCCCTGTGGCACTCCACTAGTTACAAGTTGCCATCCTGAAAATGCCCCCCTTATCCCAACCCTCTGTCTTCTATTGGTTAGCCAATCCTCTATCCATGCTAATACACTACCCCCAACACCATGAACTCTTATCTTATTAAGTAGCCTTATATGTGGTACCTTAACGAATACCTTTTGGAAATTCAAATATATTACATCTACTGGTTCCCCTTTATCTATCCTGCTAGTTACCTCCTCAAAGAATTCTAATAAATTTGTCAGGCATGATTTCCCCTTTTTGAAGCTATGCTGACTCTGCTTGATTAGATTATGTAATTATAAATGCGTTCTCAACACAGGGTTTTGCGTGCTGGGAATGCATATTTATAATTCACGCAGCCCCAGCATTTTCCATTCATCAGTTTGAAAGGTGAAGATGTGCCCAAATTATAATCTATCCATTTTTGGGAAGTGCAGCAGTGAGACTACAATGGATGCCATTCATAAAGGTGACAAAGGTGCTGAATTGACACATCAGTTCCTTGATTGACATATGTATGTATGAGAAGCCAGACATTGATCTTTGTTGTGGCATTTGGGAATGAGACATAGACAGAGCAGCTGAAGACAGTGGTGATCTTCCTAACCCACTGGCAGTGCTGCCCCTAAGGTGCAACTTGTCTTCAGCTGTCCTTGTTGCAGGTAGCAAAACACTGCAACAGGCTGTCTAAAGACCCTGTGAGCAAATTGACAAAGATATTCTGGGCCACCGGCAGATGGATGTGCCAAGGTCTGCAGATATGTTCTTGTGCCTGCGGGTCATCTTGACATGCCTTCATTTACCTTATGGTACTTCATGAAATAGGAGGGAAATCAAAAAACACCTTTTCTCACAAAGAGTAGCGGAAATTTGGAATTCTCACCCCCAAAGGTTGTGGGCGATGAGACAATTGAAGCTTGATAGGTTTTGTTACATTAGGGTATTAAGGTGAGTAAATGGAGCTGAGGTGCAGATCAGTGAGGATCTCTTTGAAAGTCAAGGCAGGTTCGAGGTAATGAGTGATCTACTCCCGTTCCTATGCTCCTAAATTCTGCTGTTAAAGCCACTTTAAAACACAACTTACCTTAAGGGGTGAAACAAAAAGACCTCTGAAAACATTTTTGACAAATTATTTTAACAAAAAAAACCCCAGAATTTTGGAAAAGTGCAACAAAAACAATATGAATATGGGCCCTCTCATTCACTGCCTTTTGATCTAATGGAAGTTGACAATGAGGACACACATCTACTTAAATGAGCTCATATTCAGCTCTGTCCAAGCCGACAGCAATTTGCAAGTCAGGAGCAACTCACGCTATGACTTCTAGACTGCCACCTGTAAAAAATGCAAAAAAAAGGACTTAAATTTATACGGCGCCATCGTTGTAATGTAGGAACCACGGCAGATAATTTCAAACTACTGTGGGAGTGAGGTGTGAGTGCGGCCTTAAATGATTTGTACGATAGGCTTACCTGAGCTCATCTTCAGCAATGTCACCTTTGATTTGGGAATGCAGTCTTGAAATATCTGCTTGCAAAAAATAAAACATTTTTAAAAAGACCTTGGAGATGCAGGGAGAAGAAATATTGTGGGGGAGAAACTTTCTAAATTTCCTCCCAGCCTCCCAAAAGCAGCCAATACTGTCAGGTTTAGGCATGGGCAAGCAGGCTCTGTAGAACCACTGGTGCTGGCGCTATTAGGAAGCCCTGGAGTGAAATAATGGCAAGTGAATGCTCCCGGCCAACTCCGGCAAAGGCTGAGCAGTATGTCCTGACTGACAGGGCGCTGGCATATGCTGCAATGTTCTTGTGCTGGATGCATGCAGAATGGGGGTGGGGTGGGGGGGGCAGATTGTGACATCAAACAGCCTCTAACACTAATTTGATGCATGGTCTGTTATTTTGGACCATGCAGATCCAGTTCACATCCTCTCTTAAACATTCAGCTGCACAGGGGCCCCGATTCCCCTTTCACCTGCCATTTGCACCCCTCCTCCTCCCCCCCCCACCCCACTCCGGGATGGACCCCACACTAGCATTCAACCATACGACTTCTTGGTGAAGTATGTTTGACTGACTTCTTTTTAGCTGGTGCAGAATTAGTGGAATTCCTGTGTTGATCTATTGGAGAAGTTTTGCGAACTTTTTGGATTTTCAAGGGAGCGGTGCTGGATCTTGACAAGGAGGTCAGAAGAGTTGGAAGACCCGTCAGGAGAAAGCCTTTCTTCAGTATTGGGGGCTTTAGGTGCAGTCCCTCTTAGGCTTCAACATGACACATGGCTACAGAGATCAAAAAGGGGAGTGGGACTGACTGGACTGTTCCACGGGGAGCCAGCATGGACTCAATGGGCCAAAAGGCCTCCTTCTGTGTTGTACATGACTCTGTGGGCTAGGAAAGTCGGTCCCACAGTAACAACACACTCAGGGTGGGCTAAACAGGCTTCTGTCCCTCAGTGGACAGGAAGTGTCACCCTCGAGAGCTGTTGGCCAATCTGATTGGCCGGCCGCTGTAGCAGTCCCAGCAGAACCAGAACTCAGTAGTGGGTGCTGCTGGGACTGCTAGCAGGCCCCTGGAAGATGATCATGGTGTTCAGAGACAGGTAAGCCCTGGGCTTTTAGGGCAGGGAGGGGTCGGCGAGCCTAACGACAGGGAAGAGGGAGTCGGGGGGCCCGGGATTTGGAGGGCAGGTGGGAGGAACAAATGTGCACAAGACACTTCTGTTTTGATGAACTCTCCTCTTTCTCCCTGCCTTTTCAAAGAAGCCGTTTCAAAAGCAGCCTTTGCACTTTGGCCTGCCTGCCACTGCCCAGTGTTTTGTGGCATTGGAGGCAGATTAAGGCCCTCAATTATCACTTATGTGGGCAGGTGGCTAGTAGGCGACTTACCCATCCCCCATATTATGGAGAACAGGTTGTTGGATGGGCGGGAAGGAGGTGGGCTGGGCACCTGACATATTTTATATGCCCCTCTGCTTAAAACACGCCTGGGGGATCGTAAAATCCAGCCCCATGACTCTATGTGGAAAGATAGACAGGCAGGCGGAGGAAGAGAAGGAAGGAAGGAGGCATCCGGACTCTCGTTACCCTGGACGAACTCTCTGTAAGTGGATACTCAAGCTACGGTTCCCTAAGATGTCATCCCAATATCACTGTTGCTTCAAAATTCCCACCTTTCAATCCCTCTGATATGGATGTGTGAGGGTGAGCTGGAGCATCTGAATGTGAAGGCCTGAGTCCTGGTTGCCAGAGGTTGCTGATGAGGCTCGATGCATTGAGCCAAGTGAGAGGTTGGTGGTGCAGTGAGTAGGAGATGCCCTGTGAAGATGTATTCACTGACCTTGACCACCCGTGTGAGGTCGTTGGTCATTGAACTTCCTGCTGCCAGGCCCTCGGGGTCAGATTCTAGGGATTGACCTTCCTGAGGTAACTCGCTTCTATTTCCATTCACGATTTGCCTTGAGGGGCCTCCTGGCACATTCCACACTCTGCTGAACAACTGGAATCATTTAGCTGAGGAGGCAGCACAGAGTTTACGTGCTGCCTGCCTCAACAATGCCAGGCACGGAGTGCTTGTGCGTGGCAATGACCACGCCTGAGATTGGACCTTGATGAATTTTTCCCTCATAGTCCCTTAAAAGTACCATTTTAGCCCCAAAAGACCTGAGGACCAATGGTATGCAGGTTTAGCCTTAACCTCAGTTTACATAGAGATTGTTAAGCCTTAACCTATAAATCCATTGGGATATATAACAGTCGTGTTAGAATTGACTTGTTCAGCTTTCAGCCATGATCTTTTATTCATTCTGAGGTTAATTATAAAAATGAATGGCACGGTGCTGAAAGTAAGGAGCAATGTGTGCTGTAGGTCAGCTCTATCAGTGCAACTCTGCTGATTACAGCATTGGCATCTTGCAAAGTTAATAGCTTGTGTTCACATCAGCAGCTCCCGGGTGACAATTCATTAATAACAGCATTTCAAAAATATATAGATTTGAGACCACATATGGTGCACCTGGTATGTGGGGACCCAGCGCAGGGATTTCAGGCAGTGAGCTCATCCATCTTTGCCTGCTGGGCTTCTGTTAGAATGCACACAAGAGGTGAACTAGCGGGCAAAGTGCTGTAAGCGCCAGCACTTGTTTCAATTAGACATCTCTAATGTGCTAAAACTGAATCCCCCCGCTGACATTTTATTCAGATAGCATCACACTAATGGTTGCATTCTCTCTGAGCAATAATTTCTGGTGACAGAAGTCACAAATACAGATAACAGGAGAACACCTCATAACAAGTTAATTTTATTATGTGTGAGATGAGAAGGGAACAGGAACTTCTTTTTGAGTTGGTAAGTTTACAAAGAGTGTAACAGAGTGTATGAAGCAGTATGAATCATGCATACACGGCCAAAGTTCTATTATGGATCAATGAATCAAAGATGGAAGGAGGTTAAAGTGTGGTGTGTAAGCCAAACTGATGACCGTTCTAATACACTGACCTGAACTCAACAGTGTGGCTACAACACACAACTTTTTATGTGTGCAGTCATACATGAAACCTCCTCGAGGCCCTACGGGAAAAGGAGGTGATGGATCCCATCGGATGGTTAACCAGACAGACCGTCAAAGTCATTTGGCAGAATGCCTCATTGCCACAACTTTCAAACAGACACCAAGTCATGGTGAGAAAGACCCTCCCTGTCAGATCCTTACCGCATGTCCAGGGCAGAATTTTCCCCCCGTTGGTGGGGGGGAAGTTGATGGGCTGGCGTTTGCGGGCGCACTTCTGTTCAGCTCCCCCGATTGGAGGCATGGCGCCATTTTACATGGGCGGGCCAATTAAGGCCCGCCCAGCATGATGTCCGCAGGGAAGTGTTATGTGCGCCCTGTGCGGGCGGGGGGAGGGGAATGCCTAAAATCGAGAGTGCGCTCTTTTGCGCATGTGCATGAAAGAGCGCACTCATCTTCCTGAGGCTAAGTGCAGCCTCAGGGAGATCGCCACTACTTTCAACAATATTAAAAATAGAAAAAAAAAATTCCCTTACATGCCCCCTCATGTGACAATGTCACATGAGTTGGGACATGTTCATAATTTCCATAACAACTTTATTAAAATTTTAAAAACCCTACATGAAACCTCATCCTGCTGGTGGATGAGGTTTCATGTTTTTTCTAGTTGCCGCCGGGGCTCCTGGCCTGCCCGCCAACCTTAAGGTTGGACGGGCATGTCCTCTAATTGCTTAATTGATCCTGTCAATGGCCTCAGTTGGCCATTGACACGTTGGCGGGCCCACAGCTGATTTTGCTGCGCCCCCGCCTTCCTGAAAATTTAAATGGGGCGGGATGATGTCGGGAGTTCTGCCCGACATCACCGCGCATCATTTTACGCGTCGGCGAGCGGGACCCGCCCCTGCTCGCCGACTGTAAAATCCTGCCCCTAGAGTCTCAACGCCTCCATACATTGCCCTTGTGGTGACTGTGGTGGGGAAGAGACCATTACCCACCTCTTTCTGGAGTGTGTCTTTGTAAAGCAGGTCTGGAAAGAGATGCAGAATCACAGAATTGTTACGGTGCAGAAGGAGGCCATTTGGCCCATTGTGTCTGCACCGGCTCTCCGAATGAGCATTATGGCTTAGTGTCATTCTTTTGCCTTTTCCCCGTACCCTTGCACATTGTTTCTATTCAAATAATCATCTAATGCCCTCTTGAATGCCTTGATTGAATGTGCCTCCACCACATTTCCAGGCAGTGCATTCCAGACTCAAATGACTTGCTGTGTGAATAAAGTTTTTTCTTACATCACATTTGCTTCTTTTGCAAATCACTTTAAATCTGTGCTCTCTCATTCTCAATCATTTTACAAGTGGGAGCAGTTTCTCCCTATCTACTTTGTTCAGGCTCTCATAATTTTGAACATCTCTATCAAATCTCCTCTTAGCATTCTACTCTCCAAGAAGAACAGCCCAAACCTCTCCAATCTATCTTCATAACTGAAGTTTCTCATCCCTGGAACTATTCTTGTAAACCTCTTCTGCACTCTCTCCAATGCGTTCACATCCTTCCTATAGTGTGGCGCCCAGAACTGTACACAATACTTCAGCTGAGGTCTAACTAGTGTCTTATATAAGCTCAGCATAGCTTCCTTGATCTTGTACTCTATGTCCCTATTAATAAAGCCCACGATACTGTAAAGTATATTAAATGTTCTCTCCTACTGTCCTGCCACCTTCAATGATCTATGCACATATAAAACCAGGTCCCTTTGCTCCTGCACCCCCTTAAGAGTTGTACCCCTTACTTTATATTATCTCTCCATGTTCTTCCTACCAAAATGCATCACCTCACACTTCTCCGCATTGAACTTCCTTTATCACCTATCTGCCCACTCCACCAACTTGTCTATGTCCTTTTGAAGTTCTACACTGTCCTCCTTAGTTTACAATGCTTCCAATTTTTGTATCATCTGCAAATTTTGAGATTGTGCCCTGCACACTAAGATCTAGGTCATTAATATATATCAAGAAAAGCAAGGGTCCCAACACTGACCCCTGAGGAACTCCACTACAAACCTTCCTCCAGCCTGAAAAATATCCATTGATCTTTCCCTCTGTTTCCTATGAATTATAACTTTTCTCACAAGTCTGTTGTGTGGCACTGTATCAAATGGCTTTTGAAAGTCCATGAACACCACTCCAACAGCATTACCCTTATCTACTCTCTCTGTTACCTCTTCAAAATACTCCAGCAAGTTGGTAAAACATGATTTCCCCTATGGAAATCCATGCTAGCTCCTCCTAATCAACCCACATTTTTCCCATGTGACTATTAATTCTATGCCGAATAATTGTTTCTCGTGGTTTTTGTCGAGGCTCATGCTGAGCAGTTCTCTGAGGGAGAAAGTAATTATAGGGTCAGCTAACAGGGTAAGATGAAGTCAGTCAAGTAGGAGCTGATTTGTGTGGAGCATATAACTGACAGAATGGTCTGTGCCTATGCAGGACTCTATGCTCTACAGGCTGTTCCCAGAGACGCACAATGTGACAAACAGCAACTGCTTCTGAAGGACTATTAACTCGGTGAAAGATGCTCTTTCATCCGCCTGAAGCTTGCTGGTCTTCCAGTGCAAAGAGCAGTCAATGTCTGAATGTTGCAGACTGACACATTCTAACGTCCAGCACTATGTGCTGAGGGATGCACTAAAGCTAGGGGCAACTGCCGCAAAGGCCCAATGGAGAACGGCTGCTGTCTAAGGCCCTCATGCCTTACACCAAGGGATTGGAAGCCACGTAACACCCCTTGGGTTGTATGTTTGATGTGAAATGAATATTGTAATTACAAGCTGTAAATGTAAGTGCAGTGAGGAACATACTCCACTGAAAGAAACTGATTGCTTTTGCACTTAGTGTAATGTCAACTTTAAACTGTTATGAAAATACTTTATAAACTTCATGAATAAAGTATATTTTTGAAAAAAAATGTATGCAATTATATTGCCACCTTCATGATGATGCAAAGTGATTTGAGTTGCCTATTGCAGTGGAAAGTATAACACCGCAGCTGGGTTCCGATCTGACTCAGGAGTACACTTGGGCCAGACGATTTGAGACCCCTTAAGGAAGCTGCTCTACTTGGTCTTGAGGTTATTATATAGAATTTACAGCATTGGAACAGACCATTCTGTCTGTTACATGCTCCACACAAACCAACTCCCACTTGACTTACTTCATCTTACCCTGTTAGCACATCCTATGATTCCTTTCTCTCTCATATCCAACTTCCCCATAAATTCATCTATGCAATTTTCCTCAACCAGTCTGTGTGGTCGCACCATGTGAAGTACAACTTCAGTCCGATGTAAAGCCAGGTATAAAAAAAGCTCAGGCCCACTGGCACTTTAGAGTTCATCGGACAACCTTCCTTAATGTTTTTAGAGAGCAAAAGCTCTCCTGCACTCACAAAATAGTAACATTTTATCTGCCTAATTTTATGCCCTGAAAATGTTCTCTATCTATTAAGGTATAGCCAGTACTGAAGGTGGAAAAGCAAAGCACAGCCATTATGACAAGGTCAGAGACAGATACCAACTTTATGTGAGGCAGCATTAGCTATTTGAGAATGTACAATGGAGCATACGATACTGGCCATGTCCAAAAGAACACAAAAACAGTGGAGTTAAAAACTGAAAAATGCAGAACAGAAGACCCATGCACAACACATTTTAAGGAGAAGACAAGATAGCCACTTGAAAGTTATCAACTTTTAAATAAACATTAAAAATTCAGATCATGGTTATTATACTATTAGACTAAGTCTATAAGCAGTTGAGTACAAAATGCAATTAGTGACTTTTTTTTCTATTCAATCAGCACATTGGCACTTTTGTCCAGGTTGGCATTTATTGCCCATATGTAGTTGCCTAAGTTGAATTCTTTTTTATATTCGTTCCTATGACGTGGGTGTCACTGGCTATTTATTGCCCATCCCTTAATTGCCCTTGAGAAGGTGGTGGTGAGCTGCCTTCTTGAACCGCTGCAGTCCATGTTGTTTAGGTACACCCACAATGCTGTTAGGAAGGGTGTCCCAGGATTTTGACCCAGCAACAGTGAAGGAACGGTGATATGTTTCCAAGTCAGGATGGTGTGTGGCTTGGGGGGGAACCTGGAGCTGGTGGTGTTCCCATGCACCTGTATCTAATACAACTGAATGGTTCACCAGGGCACTTCAGAGTCAACCATATTGGTGTGAGACTGAAGTCACATACAGGCTAGATTAGCTAAAGAAGGCAGGTTTCCTTCCCTTAGTGAGAGGGATATTAGTGAACCAGTTGGGTTTTTAAACAATGATCTGACAGCTTCATACTTACTTTTACTTAGACCAGTTTTTTTCTTCACTGCTCTGTTATATTATGGGATTAGTGTTACCATGGGATCTGCGTACAAATTGCACCCTGCCCATATTGAGGCCTACCTAACCAATAAATTTTGAATAATTCAAGAATACAGGCAAGAGGATCTTTTTCACAAACATTGAAAAAGTTTGCAAAAATTTATGAAGTGCCAAAGACATGCTACGGGCAACCAGAGCCCTAGTTCCTCAGTGCATTGAACTTACAATGTACACTGTGACAGACCCTGGGGGTCTTGGCTTAGTGTATAACAGTCAGATGGGACCCATTCACCAGATGTTTGCTGCTACTTTCACATTGATGCCCAGCTGCAATTGGCATAGTAACTGCATCCCAAGAGTGTCCTGACTTTTACAACTGTGGCCTCAGTGTAAAGTGGTTTTATTTTGTTTTGTTATATTTGACCCTGAGATGAGTTTCTGACAACATATCTGCACCATCGCTCAGGCTATCTATTTCCGCCTCTGTATTATTCTGCTCTCGCCTCAGCTTATCGGCCACCGAGTCCCTCATCAATGCTTTTGTTATGTCTGGACTGGATTCCAACGCTTGCCTGGTCAGTCTCCCTCGTTTTACCTCCATAAACTTGAGGTCATTCAAAATGCTGCTGCCCATGTCCTGACTCACAGAAAGTCCTGCTCAGCCATCTCCCCTGGGGCTTGTTGACCTACACTGGTTCCCAGTTAAGCAACACCTTGATTGTAAAATTCCCATCCATGTTTTCAAGTCCCTCCATGGCCTCACTCCTCCCTATCTCAGTAATCTCCTCCAGCTTTATAGCCCTTCACGATGTCTGTGGTCATCTAATTCCGGCCTCTTTGCCATTCCCAATGTTACGCGGCTCCACCATTGGTGGTGTTGCTTTCAGATGTCAAAGCCGTGCACTCTGGAATTCCCTCTCTAAATCCCTCTGCTTCTCCTTCCTCCTTCAAGATGCTCATAAAACCTACCTCTTTGGCTTCAGCATTGAGGATGGGGACGATCATGGAGTTTCCCACCCCCCCCACCCCCTTAGTGTTTTATCGTGCACCACCATTCATTACTGGACATGGCAGGATTACAGATTTGATCTGTTGGTGTGGGATTGCTTAACTATATCTATATCATGCTGCTTCTGCTCTTTGGCATGCAAGTAGGCCTGTGTTGTAACTTCACCATACTGGCACCTCAATTTTAGGTGTGCCTGGTGTTGCTCCTGGTATGTTCTTTTACATTCATCATTGAACCAGGGTTGGTTCTTTGGCTTGACAGTAATGGTAGAGTGAGGGATATGCCAGGCCGTGTGGTTAGAGATTGTAGCAGATTGTGCATCAGTTGTGGCTCAGTGGGTAATCATCTGAGTCACAAGGTTCTAGGTCCATTTGTGGGCTTGAGTGCAAAAATCAAACCTGACATTCCAGTGCAGTACTGAAGGAGTACTGCACTATTTTGGGTGTTGTCTATCATAAAAACATAGAAAAAAGGAGCAGGAGTAGGTCGTTCATAGCCCTTCGAGCCTGTTCCGCCATTCAATATGATCATGGCTCATCCTCTATCTCAACACCACGCTCCCGCTCTCTCTCCATACCTCTTTACACCTTTAGAGTCCAGAAATCTATTTCCTTCTTAAACATACACAGTGACTTGGCCTCCAAAGCCTTCTGTGGTAGAGAATTCCACAGGTTCACCACCCTCTGAGTGAAGAAGTTTCTCCTCATCTCAGTCCTAAATGGCCCACCCTGTATCCTGAGATTGTGACCCCTTCTTCTAGAACCCCCAGCCAGAGGAAACATCATCCCTGCATCCAGCCCTGTCAGAATTTTATACGCTTCAATGAGATCTCCTTTCTTCTAAACTCCAGTGAATATAGGCCTTGTCGGCCCACTCTCTCCTCATATGGCAATCCTGCCATCCCAGGAATCAGTTTGGTGAACCCTCCTTGCACTCTCTCTATGGCAAGTATATCCTTTCTTCGATAAGGAGGCCAAAACTGCACACAATACTCCAGGTGTGGTCTCACTAAGGTCCTGCACAGCTGCAAGAAGACACCCTTGCTCCTGTACTCAAAGTCCTGTTACAATGAAGGCCAACATACCATTTGTCTTCTTAACTGCTTGCTGCACCTGCATGCTTGCTTTCAGTGATTGGTGTACAAAGACACCCAGGTCCCTTTGTACATCAACATTTCCCAATCTATCATCATTTAAATAACACTCCGCCATTCTGTTTTTCCTGCCAAAGTGGATAAGTCCACACTTATCCACATTATATCAGATGAGACATTAAACTGAGGGCCCCATCTGCCTGGTAGGGTGGATTTAACTCAGTTGGCATGGAACTTCATAGGGGCCGGAGCCAATGTTGAGAACTCCCAGGGCCAATTTCAGCAGACTGTATACCACTGTGCTCTGGTGGGTCCTGATGTAGGGACAGGATGATGATGGAGGACTCTGGGACATTGACCAAGATATGATTTGGTGAATCACCTATGCCAAGCTATGTCAAACTGTTGCATGGCTCGTCTGTACGATAGCTCTCCCAGTTTTAGCACAGGCCCCCAGATGTTAGCAAGGAGGACTCTGCAGTATCGGCTGAGCTGTAGCATCGGAGTTCGATGCCTAGGTCAATGTGAAGGAATCCATCCAGTTTTATTCTTATGCTTTTTCATAGTGGTTTTGGTACAACTGAGTGGCTTGCTAGGCCATTACAGAGGACAGCTGTTCAATTACATTACTTTGAAATATTTAAGCCAAATATCATTCACAAAAACATCAAAGCCCCTTTTGGAAGGATTTTGATGAAGAAGCTTTGAGGGAAAAGTCAAAGCAGATTATTGCACAGGAAGGCAAAGAAACCCAAAATCAGTACATCCTCAAATCGACTGAACTGTTCAATGCTCCAAGGAAATTACTGTGACATATAAAGCTTTTGCATCCTTTTGTAATTAAAAAAAAGTTTGAGATGAAATCTGAGAATACTAGTGCCACTTTGAACTCTGCCAAGAACATGGAACATTGAAATTTACTATTACTGCACATTAAACCAAACTAATGCAGTAATATTTCATTATTGAAGTTCTGTGCACCATATACTTACTTTAATGGAATGTTGATATTGCATCTTATAATAGTGATAATTGTACCTTTACAGTTATGGTTCAATGCAGGAGATGTTGGTCGTACTTCAAATTCTGAATGTAAATGTCAGATAATAAATTCTCATTTGAATATTCAAGGTTCGCAACCTGGGATTCTGTTCAATCTATGGACACATATTCAAAGCTAAAATTGGTCTCATCACTCACCAAAGAACTCAATGCAAAAATTGAGATGATAAAATGGCTGTCTTCTTTGATATTGAAGGACGAATTATGGCAAGACGTTGAAAGCAGTTTGCATTTTGTGTCAAGGCCTTGAGGTGTGGAATGAGCTATTAATAAATTTTTGCAGCCCTGCCTTATACTCACATCAATCACTGGTTGCGACCATTACTTTATTTGAGTTGGCTGATATAGAATGACTTCTGATCTCAATGTTATCACTTACAAACCCTTGACGCAAATGATAAAATACCAATCTAATTTTTAAAAACATTCCAATTCCACAGAATGAGTGTAGACTTTAGTGCTGGACGCTGGAGGCATGTTCCATGCAGGGGTCTGCATTGAGATCAAGGCCAGGATTTTCCCCTTGGCGATTTGGGGGCGGGGCCAGCTCGCCGAGGGGAAAATGACGCGGGATGACGTCGGGAGGAATCCCCGATGTCATCATGGTCCCTTTAAATTTTTAGGAAGGCGGGAGGAGAGCGAAATCAGCTGTCCGCCCGCCGACCTGTCAATGGCCAGTTGAGGCCATTGACAGGATAATTAAGATAATTAAAGACCTGTCCGTCCAAGCTTAAGGCTGGTGGGCAGGCCAGGAGCTCCAGCAGGATTCTGATAATACATGAAACCTCATCCACTGGCGGGATGAAGTTTCATGTCTGTTTTTTAAAAATGTAATCAATTTTAAGTGTTGATTATTAACATGTCCCATCTTGTGTGACGTTGTCACTTGAGGGGGACATGTTAATAACTTTAATATTTATTTATTTTTAGAGTTTACTTATCTCTCACAAATCTCCCTGAGACAGGATTTTGCCTCAGGGAGCAGCGCGCTATTTTGCACGCATGTGCGAAAGAGCGCACTTTGACCGTTGGTGATTCCTCCTGTCGGGCAGGCCTTAATTGGCCCGCCCACTCAAAATGGCAGCAGGCCCCGTTTCGGTGGCGGGGGTCGGCTGTCCGCCCGCCGCCGAGCCGGTGGGGCCCGCACGCCATCCAAGGGCAAAATTCTGCCCCAAGAAACAGAAATTCGTTAATTTTTTTTCTCTTGCTTTCCCACCCATTGGCAGCCTGATTGACAAGCTGTCGACCTGTTGTGCAAGAAGCCTGCAGCACAAGGCCGCCATGAAGCAGAGCAGCTAGGTCTGGGGTTGGGAGGGGTCTAATGGCAGGGGGCTGGGGTGGTTTTGGGGGGGGGGGGGGGGGTGCATGGAGGGAGGGTGGGGTGTGGTGGGTCTGATCACATTTGGGGTTCTGCTTGTGGGGGGTGGGCAATGCTTTACTGCTGGACCAGGGAAACACTCCTCCTGGCTTACAAGCAGTGTTGTAAAGGCCCTGAGCTCATGGATTCAGCTCTTCTTGCCTCCTTTCACCTGCTGAATTCCTGGAGGCCAGAGAAACCTGACCAACATGTGTTGAAAATAAAATGTCTTAAAATGAAGGCAGGTAGCTTCATTATAACATTCAAATGACCAATCTGCCTCCTGCGAGCAGGCCCCGACTGACCCACATCCTCCATTGAAACTGGAAGTGGGTGGCTTCCAACCGAGTTAGGTTCCTGGCTCAGATTTTTTGAATCTTAATCTCTGACACGATCCCAGCCCACCTGTTTTTTTGGGAATTAAGATTCAGTCCAAGGATTCAGTGCTTCTGATGCACAGCTCAAACAGTAAGGCAGCTTGTAGACAATTTGGACTCAGAATTCATCCCATCCACTAATTTTAGTGCATTGTAAAGTGTGTGGAGAAACATGATCACTTTGCCCAAATTCCCAAAGTCTGTGCTGGGAATGTTAATTAACCCATGTCACTGTTAAAAGTAGCTGACCACACTTAAAATGATTGAAATGTAAGTGCAGATTGGAGGGGATCATTTTCTCTGTATATAATTTGTTGCAATGGCAAATATATTTACAGATTTGTTAATGCATAGTTCACAGAGAAAATCTTCCTTCATTGTGAAACTTTGCTAGATTATCAGTGGGATCATGAGCAAAATCTACAGATGTCACTGATTAGAGAGGGATAAAATTCCTGTAAGATAAATAATATATAGTTAATAAATGGGTCTTTTTCTGGTTGGCGGGATGTGATGAGTCACAGGGATCAGTGCTGGGGCCTCAACTTTTTGCAATTTATATAAATGACTTGGATGAAGGGACTGATGGTTGTTGCTAAATTTGTTGATGACACAAAGGTAGGTAGGAAAGTAAGTTGTGAAGAGGATGTAAGGAGGCTACAAAGTGACATGGATAGGTTAAGTGAGTGGGCAAGGACCTGGCAAATGGAGTATAATGTGGGCAAATGTGAAAGTGTCCATTTTGGCAGGAAGAATAAAAAAGCATATTAACTAAATGAAAGATTTCAGAGCTCTGAGATTCAGAAGGGGCTGGGTGTCCTAATGCATGAATCAAAAAGGGTTAGTGTGCAGGTACAGCAAGTAATTAAGAAAGCTAGTAGAATATTATTGTTTATTGCGAGGGGAATTGAATGCAAAAGTAGGGAGATTATGCTTCAGTTGTACAGGGCACTGGTGAGGCCACCTCTGGAGTACCTCTGGAGAATTAGTCTCCTTATTTAAGGAAAGATGCAAATGAGTTAGAAGCTGTTCAGAGAAGGTTTACTAGACTAATACCAGGAATGGGCGGGTTGTCTATGAGGAAAGATTGGACAGGTAAGGCTTGTGTCCACTGGAGAAGTGTAAGAGGTGACTTTATCGAAACTTTAAAGATCCTGAGGGGTCTTGACAGAGTGGATGTGGAAAAGATGTTTCCTCTTGTGGGAAAACCTAGAATTAGATGTCATTGTTTAAAAATAAGGGGTTGGTGATTTCAGACAGAAATGAGAAATTTTTTTCTCTCAAAAGGGTCTTGAGTCTTTAGAACACTCTCCTTCAAAAGGCAGTGGAAGCAGAATATTTGAATATTTTTAAGGCAGAGCTAGATAGATTCTTGATTAACAAGGGGGTGAAAGGTTATCAGGGGTAGGCCGGAGGTTACAATCAGATTAGCCATGATCTTATTGAATGGCGGAGCAAGCTTGAAGGGCCGAGTGGCCTACTCCTGCTCCTCGTTCGTATAATCACCACCATCCCCTTAAGCTTTGCTGCCCTCTCTCACTTCCTCATGGCACGGTGCGTTGACTTCAAAATAGAGTTGGGGAGCACTCCTGTTCCTGCTCCTCCGGCACCAGAGGGGCAAATACCAGATATAATCCTTATGAACATACGAGAAAGGAGTAAGAGTAGGCCATTCAGCCCCTCGAGCTTACTCCGCCATTTAATAAGATCATGTCTGATCTGATAGCAGCCTCAAATCTGCATCCCACCTACCCACGATAACCTTTCACCCCCTTGTTTACCAAAAATCTATCCACCTCTGCCTTAAAAATATTCAAAGACTGCTTCCATCACCTTTTCAGGAAGAGAGTTCCAAAGACTCACGACCCGCTGAGTGAAAAAATTTCTCTTCATATCTGTCTTAAATGAGCGACCCCTTATTTGTAAACAGTGACCCCTAGTTCTGGATTCTCCCACTAGAGAAAACACCCTCTCCATATCCACCTGTCAAGACCCCTTACTCTTCTAAACTCCAGCAGATACAAGCTTAGTCTGTCTAACCTTTCCTCATAAGACAATCCACCCATTCCAGGTATTAGTCTGGTAAATCTTCTCTGAACTGCTTCCAACACATTTACATCCTTCCTTAAATAAGGTGATTAATACTGTATACAGTACTGCAGATGTGGTCTCACTAGTGTCCTGTACAACTGAAGCATAACCTCCCTACTTTTGTATTCAATTCCCCTGGCAATAAATTATAACAGTCTATTAGCTTTCCTAATTATTTTCTGTATCTGCATACTAGCCTTTTGTGATTCATGCACTAGGACACCCAGATCCCTCTGCTCCTCAGAGCTTTGCAATCTCTCACCATTTAGATAATATGCTTCTCTTTTATTCTTCCTGCCAAAATGGACAATTTCACATTTTCCCACACCAATGACCAGTTATTGCCAAACAGATAGAATAAAATTACTACTTACTACCAAATAGATAGAATAAGATAAGTGGAGGCAGTTTTGAGGAATCGTTAGCCAATTTCTGAGTTTTCCATTTTTCAAATGGGAGCTGACAGATGGTCAATTTTACCATTGTTTGAATCGTGAAGCTTGCTTTTTAAAAATAAATTAAACCATGAATAGTAGTAAATCTTGACAGAGGCTTGTGGAAAGAAGCCAACTCGGTCCTATCAGCATCGGTGCTGTGGAGCCAAGATCCTACTTGCCCATTATCCATCTATCCACTCAAATTAAATGGGCAATGCCCAGCTCCAGGTCATTCTTTTTGAGTAGACAAGGGATTGGCTATTGGTACAAACATGGTGAATTTTGGAGTTGAAGCAACGCATTTCAATCTAATGTTAGAAAAACATCATTGAAGGCCACTGGTCATGGAGGAGTTCCCATTCCATTTGGTCTCTGCATTCAGGGTTGATATCAGGGTAAGGGTGCTGGTTCATTTCAGTGCTGCAGAAATTGATGCCAAGCACCTGATATTTCCCCAGATCAGCCACTGAATGACAGGACATGCTTGAGTGGCTAAATGGCCTATTCCTCTTCCTATGTTCCCCATCTGGTGATCCTGGTTAAAGTTTACTTGGTTGACATGGACTAGGGCAGAAGTGATCAGGTTCAATCTGGTAGCCATCATGTTGTAATGGACCAGGGTACAGCCATTGCATTTATGACAACCCAATACAATGCAATAATTGTGGTTGAATCTGGAATACAATTTTCCACCCAACATAGGGCAGAGTTTTGCCCCGAGATGGGCGGGCGGGCCTGACCGACTTGGCGGTGGGTGGGCAGCCGATCTCCGCCACGGAAATAGGCCCCGCCACCATTTTAAGTGGTCGGGCCAATTAAGGCCCGCCCAGCGTGTCGCCCGATGGGAAACTCTATGCGCTTCCTGTGTGGGCAGGGGTGGGGCGGGGAGGGTGGATTCCCCAGCTGCCAGAGTGCGCACATCTCCCTGAGGCAAAGTGCTGCCTCAGGGAGATCACTGAAACTTTGTAGAACTCTAAAAATAGAAAAATTAAAAAATCATTAACATGTCCCCCTCATGTGAAAATGTCACACAAAATGGGACATGTTAGTGAAGAACATAAACACTTTATTAAAAGTTTTTAAATCTGATATCAAACCTCATCCCGTCACTGGATGAGGTTTGTAAAAAAAATCACTTACCCGCCTGCTCATTGCGCCCGTGCGCCAACCCGAAGTTCGCACGCGCCCCTCAAAATCCTGGTCGATTGTAGAGTTAATGGCCTTAACATAGCCTTTAATTAATGGTGGGCGCGAGTCCCGCTGCATAGCACGCCCACCGACCGGAATATCGTGATGCCGTGCGCTGGCGTCGGGACGCGTGCGTGACATTTTAAGCGCTGGCGCGCGGACTCCGCCACCTGCACACCAGCCAGAAAATTCTGCCCACAATAACTGAAACTGTGGTAATCTGTAAAGTTTGACAAATAGAAGATAAATTTTAATCACAAATGGAAATAAGACAGAACGCTAGATTTTCCACATATTTTCCACAAATGGGTGGTGTTTTGGTTTATTAAGGCAACAGAAATAAACATCAATATAAATATAGTATTTCAGAACATTCCATTTATATAATTTTCAAATTATTGTCTAATTAACAGCGCAGGTCAAAAATTAACATGTCCCACAATAAATATCTCACTTTAACTTCACAATGTATAAGTGTTGAACTGACAATACAAAGCAAATGCAACATTCTTCCTGCTGTAGGTATACACATACAATTTGCAGGCTGAAGCTGCTGAAACTTTTTTGCATCGCTATCTTTGGCACCAAGAGGGAGACGAAAAGGCAGGTAACACAGTAGCAATTCCTTTGGCTTGTCCAGTAAGGTGCCTATGTCAGAAGGCCAGGCAGGGTAAGTAAAACAGGTCACATATGATCATGTTTTCTGCAATGGGCAGTTTTGCACCAAATATTGTATTGACATGAAAACACAATGGTAATCAATAGATTGAAGAGACAGCAATTTAAATGACTCAATTTTAAAAACAGAAAGGACTTGGGTGTGATTTTATTGAAAGATCCGAAAAATAACACTGAATCCCTTTATTAAATTTCAGTGTTCAGCCATAAAACTTTTAATTTCCTAACATAGAAGATTCTTATGTTACATTCTTTACATTTAGTCGTTTGGTAATGCAGAACTTGATTATTGCTGAAATAAAGAGACATACTGTTGAAGCTTTTCATCTTGCACTCTCTTCTCATGCAGTATAAATTGTTGTTCCCTTTACTGTTGGTAACCTTGCGATCTGTCCTGATGAGTAAAGGATGAAAAGCTTCGACAGTATGTCTCTTCTTTCAGCAATATTCCTTACATAGTTTGCATAAATTATAGGTATCTGCTTTCAAATCATAATTACTTAAATTTTCATTGTGTAGAGACAGTAATTTGTATTCTATGTAAACACAATTCAAATCTTTCTTTCCTGCTTTCCAATTCAGCTATGCCAGCCTTCAGCTGGGAGACTTATGTGGGGCAGAGAAGCTGGCATAGACCAGTTGAGCAGAATGGCCAGTTTCTGTGCTATAAATTCTATATAACGTTTGTGTTAATGCTACTGCACAATAAGTTGATGGGTTGTACTTTTGGAGAGTGAAACATTTTTTTGTCACACTTGAACTGTTTCATGTAGCTCTCCAAAATTTGACGTGGGGCTGAACCACTGTGAATGACAAAGTTTAGATCTTCAATCAGGAGCCGATACCCTTTCCCGATAGAGAAACTGGTCTACTAGTTTGTCTTTTAAGAGCAATTCACATATCTCTCGGTAAAAGAAATGCTGTTCTGGGAAATTTGTGACTGGAAAGAAATGACTATGCTGGAAAAGGGCAGAGAAAAGCTGTTCTGAGATTCTCCATTTAACCTCAAAGATGAGGTTTTAAAAAGCCAGAATCTCGACGAAATATAACTGAGGTGTAGTTTGAATTGTAACATCTGTCAGTTAAGCCATCGAAGTAGATTGCATCTTCGATTATAGAATTGAATGATACCAATTACACCATCTGTCTGGTAGTGGCATACCTATTTAATGTCATCCCTTACCATATCAGAATGGGCGGTGATCATGTTATAGCGATCTGAAAATAACTCTAGCATCCTTTTATTATATTTCAGTGTTTAGTCACAAAACTTTCACCTACAAAATTTTAATTTCCTAACCCAGAGCATAACACTTGTATTCTTTGCATGAATTATAGGTATGTGCTTTCAAATCATAATTACTTGAATTTTCATTGTGTAGTGACAGTAATTTGTATTCGATGTAAACACAATTCGAATCTTTCCTTCCTGCTTTCCAATTCAGCAGGGAAGAACTTGCCAAGGGGCAGCAGCTATGGTAGTATGAAAGGAAACCATAATTAAGCTTTTAAAAATATTCTGAGCCACAGATTCAACACTTGGTCATTCAACTAGAATTTCCATACTAAATGGTCCTACACACTGCTGCTTTGGTGGCGTGTTTATATTATAACTTTAGTGTTGTCACATAGTGTTTTCTGTTTCGTGTGGACTCTAAACACGAACACCAGAAATTTCCTCAGGGCTTCTTCTGATTGGCAGCCCTAACTTCGGCATCAAACCCGTTTACTGGCTGATATCTGAGGTTTCAGCCAAGCTTGTGGTGGCTGATCAGTTGAAGTTCTGATGAGATTCCTAGCAATTGTATAAATGCAGGCCTCCACTCTGGACTTGGGCTATATTTATACCATTGGCACAAATTTGACTTATTCTCCAACACTTCGGGAACTCACAGTGGAAAAGCTGCAGGTGCCCATCAACTTCTGTCTGCTAATTTCACTCTGAAAATGTAGTGTTTCTGTGATGAGAAACCACTTCTCACTGATCCTATTGTTGTCAGGTATGGGGGGACCCTACACATCCTCATTGTGTTTTTTGAATCTTACTATTACCATGTAGTCTGGAAAATGATAGTTAAAAAGAAAATATATGTCTAAAGCTGAATGCCTTTCTTTTCTGAAGGGTTGTTTTCTACAACTAAACAAAAGGAGATGTTTCTTACTTGATGGTAAGTATGTACGGATTGCCCACAGTAGATAAAAAAAATCTTTGAAGAATGAACAGTGGTTCTTTCTTAAAGATGTTTTTTTTTTACAAAACCAAGACTTGTATACAAATATAAACTGTGTCTGTTAAGGAATTTGACCCAGTCACATAACTGTTTCACAGACTTGTTTTTCTGCAGTCGCCTATGAAGTGCCTCCAAAAAATAAATTGAAAACAGAAACAACCCCACTGAAAGCTTTTTTTTTGTTACGCACCATCCTGAAATAAATTCCTTTTTTAGTAAATCTGCCATTAGGCTAGGCAACATCATCAAAGCCATGTCATGGTAGTGATTGAGCAAGCTGTGGAGTGCAGGTGGACTAAGGCTTGGCTTCCAGCCTGTTTCCAAGCAAGTCAGCTGACCGCAGGGAAAGCAACAGGTGGGAGGTTTTACAAATGGCTTCACATTTCCTCACGTATGGAAGAGCAAAATGAGCCAAGAATCCGATCGTTCGCTTCACAGGCATCAGATGGGGGAGTGATCAGGCTTGGTTGTATGGACCTCCACAGTCAAAAAGCTTACAGGGTACCCTCTACATCTAGACTGGCCACTTGAGCAACTGACACCTGTGAAACTCAGGCCCAAAAAGATCTGAAGTTTGACCGGCGCAGACTCGGTGCGCTGAAGGGCTTTTTTCTGTGCTGTAGACCTCTATGATTTTATTGGGCAGTGAAGAACAAAGGTTGTTTAAGGGAAGTGAAAATGATAACTTGAGGCAAACAGTTCCTGAAAAAAAAAGTCAGGCAACATGAAATATAAAACATATTCTGAACACTATAAAACATGGGAAACAGCAGCCAAAATAATCCATCTGTATCTGATAACTACTATATCCCGATAATGACGAACTCTCGAGTTAAAATAATCTTGACATTTTTCTTACAGTTTACTTCATAAAATGTTCCAAGTTATACATAATAAAGGAATAACTTTTTAATGTTTGTATGTATATAAAGGTACTTTGAGGGACACTTGCTGCTCACAGATAGATGCAGTATTTGCCCGATTAAGAGAGAAACATTTGGTTGCGTGTTATAGTTTGTAAACACAAGCCAGGCTAACCTTTGAACCACCTGCAAAATGATTTGCACCAAAGCCTAGCTGAATATTTTCTTAGACCTTGAAATTATTTTGTGCAACACTTTGTCTGAAATTTTTTTCTCCACTACTGTGGGCGGAAGTGTTGTCCAATCTACTTTATTCCCCGACAACAATGACCACAACTCAATAGTAATGCATTGGCTGTAAAGTGCTTTGGGATGTGCCAAGGTTGCGAAAAGCGCTTTATAAATGAGAGTTCTTACTTTAAAAAAAGATGAACACTTCCAATGAATAGCAGTGAGTGGAATTATATCCCGTGCTGTAATTTTATGTCACCAATATACTGTGCTGTCATGTTATCAAGATACAAGTCCAAAAAATTGGCAATGCGAGAGATTTGGTTGTGCTTCCTAACCTTTTAAAATAACCATTTTACACTTGCTAACAATAAGTCCCATCTCTAACCGTATAGTGTTTTAGCAAATTGGAGACCTAAATTCTTTCAAACAAAATTGACGTAAATTAGGTGTATTTTTTAAAATTGTAAACATCAAGTGAGGAAATATCATTTGAGATGAAAATAAATCACGGTTTGGTTTGCATAATTTGGCAGGAACTCTTGCATGCATAACTTAAATACAATGAATTGGTGCTATTTATAACAAATGATAAATGCTGTGCCAAATAGTCACATGAAATAATGTGGCAAGCGACATCATAAAAGATTTCCCTTCAATTGTACTGTACTTCCATAAATGGAGGGGTAAGTAGCAATAGTAAACTGAGGTCAAATTTTGTTTACAGGTTTGTCCATCAAAAAGCAGATCATGAAAGGTTAGATGAATCTTAATTCATTTTCAGACACATATGCAAAGGAGAGATAGAATCACAGCAAAGAAGGCAGCCATTCAGCCCGTCATATCAGTGCTAGCCCTCTGTACGAGGGACTCCAACACCCCACCTTTTCCCCGCAGCCCTGTGAATTTTTTCTATTCAGATATTTATCCAACTCCATTTTGGATGTCATGATTGAAACCACCTCTCCCACACCCTCAGGCAGTATGCTTCAGATCCTAACCAATCCCTTTCCAGTCAAATAGTCCATCAACACAGTGACTCCATTTACCCCAAGCTTAAAAAGAACTCTGCGCTCAAAAGCTGAGAGCACCATTTTGGAACAGAATGTAGTTTATTCTTCTTTCTTTTCCCCCATCCTGGATAAGACACTTGTTTAGCTATTTGAAAGAGGTCCTCTGCTGAGTTAGATACTCCTGCTTCCACAATGCAAAGCAGCTCAAGACCTAGCTGACAACAGCGTTGGTGAACCTTCCGGTGCTGAATCTTGTAACTCTCTAAGGTATTTAATATGGGACGTCCTGCTACGGTAAAGGTGCTATATAAATGCAAGTTGCTGTTGGTGAGATATTGGCCTTAAACCTTTCTCCACTATCTTGCTCACTTCCACAACTGTTTTTCATTCAAAAGGCACTAGATTAGGCAAACAAGCCTTAAAAAATGTTTAAAATAGTGATCCATGGTCTGGCGCTGCTAAAACATTCAGGCTCCAAACAAAGATACATAAATACACACAAATACTGTAATACCTGATGCCTACCCCCAGACGCACCAATAGATTGCTCCTCCTAATGAGTCCAAAAGAGTTTTACAGTAACACACCAGCACCAGTGACACCAACAGGCAAGGCCTAGGAGCTCAAACTTGTGGAATTTCAACCTCTGCACAGGAGTGCACCATTTTTGCTTTAAAATCTCTCAACATGAAAAGGAAAATGTTCACATTATCTTCATTTTTGCTGACGCTGGTACTGCCAATTCTCTGTGACAGATGCCGACAGCTAAAGAGTTATAAGACTCCAGTCAATGTAAAAATTGTCTCAACAGGCAATTAGGAGCTGTAGTTCAGAGTTAGAACCTAAGTGGTTTGACAGAACAAAAATTCAAATGAGGCGTTAAGCTATAAAGGAATATGCCAAGGTGACTGTCAAAGATAAAAAATGTTAAGCACACATAAATCGAGAATTATTGGATTTAAACAACATGATTACAGCCAACACACAATTTATAGACAGAGGATTTTTTTTTTTTTAAGTTGAGAAAGATTGAGATGAAGCCAGCCAACACCCACAGTGCAGAGACCAAGATTGGAAAGGAGAGAAATAAGACCAATCCCTGATTATTTTAGGCTCCTTTACTTATGGAATAGGGGTTCCTAAAGTGCAGGAGAAAGGCAAGACAAGAGAGGTAAAGGTAATCCACAGTTTTGAGGCTCTAATCAGTCATGATTGAAGGCACTGTAAGGAGTCTTGATTTTAACATGGGCCGGAATTTTACGTGCCACGATTGGACGGACGGACGGCCGGCCGACCTGAACTAGTGTGAAATCGCGTGAGGAGAAGTTGGGTGAGCGTCCTGATGTCGTAGCGACGTTGCGCCATATGACGGTCGGCGGGTGCTTGTGGGAGTCTGAAGCTTGCCCGCTGACAAGCAAAGTTCCAATTAAGCCAATTAAAGCCCCCAATCGACTGGGATCTTTAGTGGCCCGTGCGCTTTTATGCTTGGTGCACGGGCTAATTGGCCAGGCAGCCTTCACATTTTTTGCATCATTCTCGATCCAGGGCGGGATAAAACGCCCAGGCGTTTGAAGGTTGAGGAGTTATGAGCACGGCTGTCAGTTGTCTGTAGTTGCATTAGAGATAGCTTATGGCGTTGTGGGCATGCAAATATCCTTTGAACAGTACTGCAGCTCTCTGCAGGAAGCAGCTCCACAGCAGCAGTGGTCAGCCTTTTAGGGAGCTCATTGGAAATGCCTGCCTGCACCCTCACTTTTCTCGGTGTCTGTCCTTGTCCCGCTCGTCCCCAGCAGCGCTGAGCCCCTCCTTTCGGCGCGTATTTCACACCAGCCGCCAGCATGAAATCCCGTGTCGGCTGCGATCGCGGCTGAAAGCGCATATCTCGCGTCTGCTTCCGGGCCTGCTGACCGCGCACACAAGGCGAGCACAAAATTCAGGCCGTGGTGAAGCAAAATGAGCCCACGATGACTTGGTTTGTGGCAACTAGGCTGGAGGTGTTACCATTTATTAGTTCAGTCTGCATTTCTAAATTATAATTTCAAATTCTTCCTTGGAGATATAATGGAAAGCAGTATTAAGTTTGGCATTTAATTTTCCGTTTTCAATTGAGCTCCACACTACATTAAGTTAACTGAGGCTTTAGAGAGGGGGAAGGGGGTGGGGTGGGGGGGGGAGTCAGTGGGGGAAGGGAAGCTGGTTGGCTCAGTTGGCTAGATGGGTAGCGTGTAGTTCAGAATAAACGCCAACAGTGCAGGGTTCCAGCCCGTTCCGGCAGAGGCAAACTTGGGACCTGCCTCCTTGCCCTACCCCAAAGTGAAATCATGGTATAAGCTGTGGTTCGGCAATCCCCGAATAACCCAAGATGCTATCTGAAGGAGGAGGAGGTGGTGGAAAAGCATACAGCAAAATCTACCTTGTAAAAGAAAATACAACTACAAAGGAAACTTGAAAAAATGAGGTTGTTGTCACTGGAACAATGCAGGGCGATGCAACAGTAAGTGTTCCCAGTCATGAAAGGATGCGACAGGGCAGGTAGAAGCAGACTATTTCCAGGAATTGTCTAGAATGAAGGGTCACAAGCATAAAATTACTTGAGATTTAGAGCAGAGGGCAGGGGAAGCTTCTTTACGCAGGGGGCTGTGAAACTCTGGAATTCACTTCCAAAGGGAAGTAAGGGTGAAGCGATATGGGAGACAGGCTGAGTAAACCTGATTGGGACTATTTGCAAGGGTGAAGAAGAAATGCTGACAAAAACTGGTTGGGACGAAAGGCATTAATTTGAGCTTTACTTGGCAAGCAATTTTAGCAAATTTCCAGTTGTTTTAAGAATAATTAGGAAAAGTGTGAGGCAGACTGCCGGTTCAATATGTATTTTTAGACATTTCAATCATGCTGACAGAGTTACAGTGGTTCTAGGGCGGTAGCGGTTATGTAGACATTAATAAAGGGAAGAGGAGACAGTAAAATACCTCTGGAAGAACAACAGCAGCTCTGTGTGAAGCCTTTAAGTATGAAAGGTGGCGGCAGAGAGGTGCACGTAGGAGCGACATGAGCAGAAAATAATCCATCACATGGGACAGAATTTTCAGGTCGGCGGGTGGTGTGGTCGGTGGGCCCGGAATCAGCCAGGAAACGGGCCGCCACCCGTGATCAGCCCCTGACCACAATTTCACGCTGACTTGACTAATGACGTGTCCTTGTTCTCCCTTAGATTCGCCAGCACACACTCGCTCTCTGGACCCCGAAGGGGCACCCCCTGACGCCGGAGGGCCATTGGGCTTCATTTGCACGTGTCACACCTGCTCTCTGAACCAGGCACCAGTGTCAGATACCAGCTACCTCAGTGGGCATTAGATCGGTGGCTAGAATGTCAGTGCACATTGGTGAGGGCACTTCACACTCGCTTAAGGTGCAGGTGGAGGCAGAGAATGCCCGGGGCGCCAGCAGTTGGAGGGCTTCTGGGAGCCAGGACAATGCTGGGTCGAAGGCGATGTTGAGCCTCTGGAGTCGTCCATTAGGCGGCAGATGTTGGATGTCCAATATCTGGTCCCAGGCAAAATAGGAGTAATCCATGTTTCTTATAGCAACTTTTAAACAAAGCAATCTACTAATCGGTATAGTGACTGAATACACAAATTTACTTGTGGAATAGGGGTTCCTAAAGCCATTAAATTTTGCCTACTGCAGTGCAAGCCCTGTATCCAAACACCTCTTACCAGCTAGCAAACATTCACGTCTGAAATATATTGCTGCCATTATGTTCAACCTTTAGCTTTGTTTTGGCATTATTTCTGGATAAATGTTTTGGACCATTGCCATTCACAGTCATAAAACATTGTTTCCCATTTTGCTGAATCAATGGGATCACAAGGGAAAAAAAATCCCAGCAACATTACAACCCCATAAAATTTAGTCTCTAATTAAAATTTACATCTAATTTTATAATTTCAAGGTAATTTATTAATCCAGCATGCATATAAACAGAATGCATGAGAAGAGCTGTGGGGTACAATCAACTTCCCACTTACACCGATCATCACTTGTGACTATGTTGCTCACACATCACCTGTTATAAATCATATCTTTGTTGCCTCATTGTGTATCCCACAATTAACCCGGCAGCAATTTGCTGTTTTCCATCAATCTCACCAGC
Organism: Cetorhinus maximus; assembly: GCF_964194155.1. Taxonomy (NCBI): domain Eukaryota; kingdom Metazoa; phylum Chordata; class Chondrichthyes; order Lamniformes; family Cetorhinidae; genus Cetorhinus; species Cetorhinus maximus. The sequence goes on along the minus strand of NC_135885.1, from coordinate 21,615,882 downwards.
ATTGGTTTCCAAAGGGATTGCTCTGCATCATGGATGCAGATCTTTTTGAGGGTGGGGGGGCTAGTGTTCGTATGAGGAGGAGAAAGAAAATTCAAAACATAGTCCAATTGTCGTGGCACATGAAAAAATTAAAGCCTTCCATCTGATAGGGATTGAGTGTTTGTTTTTAAGTTTTAAGCTTTTTCTTACCTTCTCTTCTCCAGTCGAAACCTGCCAGTCCTCTTATCTCCTGGGAATTATTACAGACAGATTGGGAATTTTTCACATCTTGATCCCCTTCCCCTTCCCCTTATCTTCACCCCATCTCCCTCTGCAACCAGACTCCAAAGGCTAACCCAGACATTTAAGGCAGATGAAAATAATATCCTTCATTGTTATCTTTTTTTAAAAAAATAAAGACGGTCCTTCTAGAAAGAGAAAATTTGACACTGGTTGCATTTAAGGGAATGCTAGATAAACACCTGAGGGAGATAAAGCAATAGGTTTTGCTGATAGGGTTAGATAATGGGGGCTTGTGACACCCATATGAACCAGATGGGCAGAATGGCCTATTCTCGACTGTACATTCTAATCAGTTGATTTATCTTGAACATGAGTATCAAGGCCAAGTGTAGTCTTCAGGCAAAGCTGGATTAGTGGCTGATAATTATGAGAGCTGAGCCTGTAGACTTAATAGAATCCTCAGTTTGAAGATCATAACTTCTGTGCTTATTTTTCCATTATAAATTCCTATGTCCACATCTATAATGGAAAGGCCTTTGTGGCTAGTGTGAATAGAGGGGAGCTTTTTCCTGCTGGTGGAGGAGCCTCGGGCAAGAGGCATAAATTTAAAGTCAGAGACAGGCCATTCAGGAGAGAAGTTAGGAAATACTTCTCTGCGCAAAAGGTAGAAATCTCTCCCATGCAACGCAGGCGATGGCTCAATTAACAGTCTCAAATCGGAGACTGGCAGATTTTTGGTAGCCAAGGTGGTTAAATGGAGATTATGGACATTAAAGAGCCAAGGCAGGTGGATGGAGCTAGAATACAGATCAGCCATGATCTCATGGGTTAGCAGAACAGGCCTGAGGGGCTAAATGGCCTACTCCTGTTCTTATGTAAACTTCTTATGCTGTAATTACAGCCTCAAGAGATGGCACTGCTGCAACTGCAGTGGAGGGGGGGGAAAGAGGTAATTACAGCGTGACAAGTTTGCAAAAGGCGGTTTCCATTATAAATTTGGACATACAAACAGTTGATACACGTACATGCATACACACATATCAGATTTAGGATTTTGTGTATGCATTATAATATATAACATATATAGTGGGTCCTTTTCGAACAGAGTATCTGTTCCTGGCAGGTTTCAGACTTCATAATATAGTCTATGTGACATAATCTATACGACAATGTGTGTCATAATATACTTCTGATATCACTGACATAGTAAACATCTTCCCTTTGGTCATTGAAGCATAAACAATACAAAGACAAAAAAAAGGGAAACCTCAAGAGCTGTCTTAAGTTTTCAGCTATTTGTCCCCCTCAAGGTTGGGAAGAGGAGAACGAGATGGGATGCAAAGATTTGTTTAGGCACAATGTTTAGATAGGACATACAGAACCGTTCACTTGACTTGGTAACGCAAGTTGCATTTTTGGTAACTGCACTATTTCAGATAGTTATATATTAAATTCTGCACAACCTTTTCTAAATTCCACATGTGCAAATTACAAAATACATCACTTTGCTCTTATTTAGGATTCACAAAAAGATGATCTAATATTTAAATATAAAATTTTAAAAGAAAGACTAAAATCTGAAACTGTGCAAAATTTAAGAGAAAGGCACGTCCTACGGCCAACTCTCGGTCACAATGGAGTCATTTCCAGAGAACTCTCCTGCAATGAGTTTCTTGGAATTACGTGGGTTGAGATGTGGGAAGTGCCTGGAAACACTTCTTTAGAAAGTTTCATACCCTCAGGCTCTATATTACCTGGCACACATCTTTCACCTCTCACTGTCTGTGTCTGTAAACTGCAATGTGACGAGGAATGGAAAAAACACATCGTGTCATTAGTAGATGGCGTTGGTGTCCTCCAGTTTAGTAAATGTATATTTGATGGGTCCACCCCAGAATGAGCGTTCAATCGAACTCCACCCTCTGTGAAAGGCAAGTCTGTCGCTAACTCAGACCTCTGAAGTTCGTGCAAGTGCGACTGTGCATTTCGGATGGAAACAGATGATGAGTTACCATTTGGAAGGGAGTATTTTGCACCTCCTGCCAGCTCCATTGTCGGTAAACTGGTTTCTCGTAACTCGGGTGTCTGTTGTTTATTTAATGGTCCATTAGAGATTTGGTTTGTATCCAAGGTGACATTTTGGCTAGTGCTGGATGAGGATTCATCAGCCCCAATCCCGGAGTCCTTCGAAAGCGGCATCACCAAGTCGGGTTTCGGTGTGGCTGACCAATTGCCTTGGGCATTCCATTTATTAACATGACTACAAGCCACAGGATGGAGTCTGTCCAGCTGGCGACCTCGCTGGATGGGAGTGGGGAACAAGGTACCTTGAAAGATTCGGTACAAGTACCTGGAGAAAATTGTTTTCAAATAAAGAGAAAACAAAAACATAATTTGAGATTTTGGGGCGGACTAAGAGAAAAATTGAAAGCCTCCCTTACCTACAAATGATTCATTCATCAATAATGAATATGCATTGTATTAACTACTTTATAACAAAATGAAGCAAACTAAAATTCACACTTGCCTGACTGAATCAAAATGATCATGTACTCAAGGCTATTACCTTCTAAACAACTGGAAAAATAGCACAGCCCTCCATCTCCAGTTTGTTTTGTACTCTTACTAACCATCAGGCACCATTGTATAAGCCTTCCCATTTCAAAGATCTTGAATCCTCTTCCATAATGTTTAGTAAAAGGCGCATTCTTGAAAGAGGGAAGAATAAAAGGGCAAAGACATTTACTGTGATTCAGTCAACTTCCATTTCTATCCCAATCCTCGTGAGGGATGATTGAACTTGTTCGTCCAAAGGGAAATGGGAGAGGGAGTTTGGGGAAAAAGTTGGATGAAAACCTGGGAGGCTCTGTGTCAAAAGGGGAACAAGAGTGAGCTATGAGCAGTGAACAGCAGCTAAGGTCACTGACTTACTTCAATGTTATCAGTGCTCCTTATACATAACCTAGCGTGAAGCTTTATCTGGAAGAAATTGAATATCCTATTATTGGCGCTTACTTGAATCATCACTCTACGCAAATGGGACAAATAGATTCATAATACAGTAGGCATTGTAAATTCAATTTCCAAACTCCAGTGAAACTATAATTTCACTTAGGACTGAGCTTGACAGGCTCACTAATATTTATTTAGCGGTAGCCACTGTGCTTCTGGGTAGGTGTGATTCCCTGGCAAAGGGTGGAAGTTGACAGAGTCAGTGGCCACAACCAATGCTTCTCTGTAAATGTTGCTAGAAGGTATGCAAGAGTGACCTATTATTTAGATGAAAAATGTACTCTTTATGGAACTGCAGGTACATCCATTGCTTCACTGGGCTGCACTAACATACTGCACTGTGAGACGGCACATACCACAGCAACTTTTTTTTATAAAACATTATAGCAGGAAAAATAGCTAAATAACTTTCCACGCTGATTTTATTAGGATTTCTGGTTGGTGCCTTCCTCCTATATTTCCATCAATTTATAATTAACTGATGTCCAATCCACCCTACTAGGCAGACAGTGGATAGAATTTTTCAGTGGGCTTTGGGATCCTGACCCTGGGACCAAATGGAGGGTACTGAGCCTGCACTTGCTGGCAGTGAGACTGGCGGTACAAACCTCCCAGACCTGGCTGCCCAACTGGCCGCTTCTGTGCTTGCTGCTCTTAGACAGGTTCTCAATGCTGTCAGTCCAATCACGGGGCTTGCGGCCCTGGAGCCGTGGCAGCCCCACCGGGAGAAGTTGACGCTGCTGAAGCAGGTTGGGGACCACGAGGGTACCTCAATATGGAGCTGCCTTAAAATTAAATTAATAACGCAAAACTGGGGAGGCGGAAGGCTACGTGGAACAGTGGGGGTAGGTCTCCGGGGGTGGTTGGGACTGCGGAGTCGGCCTTCCCTTCTTGAGGCACAAAGCCTCCGGCTCTGGCTTGCCACCCCCACATCCAGCCTCAGGAAGGCCTCCTCTACTGAGCTGGTGGCCACATGGCAAGGGCTGATCCGCCACTGGTAAAACGCTGGACAGCCTGACTCGCCCTCAATTGGAGTCTTGAGCATTTAAATTGGCTGCCTGCCTCTGTGGAGCGGGCAGCCGATGTGCATCCTGGTCCGCCCCTGGGGCAGTCTGCTGTGGCAGGGATGCATTGGGGACCCATGCTAATGCAGCTCCCCCTATACCCCTAGCCGTCGCACCTCAACCCCATCTCCACGCGGCCAGAAAAATTCTGCCCAGTTATGTTCAGCAGGATTTTGTTAGGTTTGATCCCTATCTGTGCAATTTTAATTGAATAACTTAATCACAATGCATATTTAAGTTACCTAGGTAGCAAGGCTGCCACTGGTGTAAGGATACATATCAGGTAGAACTTTGGATCGGCCATCAACCTCTGCATAGTCCAGTAGGGATTGGATGGAGGGTAGCAGGTAGGACAGATTGCATTATAACTTAATGCAACAGTGAAGAACAGGAGGATGCTGAAAGTAATGGAGACAACATGCATCCAAGTCTGAAAACATAAAAGAAAACAAGTTGATCCTTTGGAACGATACTTGCATTACTGAATTATTTCAGTCTTAAGCAGCTGATAAACAGACATTAGTCAATTCATGCAAAGTAGAACATTTTGACATTTGATAGGACACTTACAGAGATTCTAAATACATTAGCTCTATTTTGTAAAAGTGCCCTTTAAATTTCAGTTCTTATTCATTGTACAATATGTGAGCCTGAAGGCCCCATTTTCAAACTCATCCTGAATTAAGAACATAAGGATGTTTAGGAACAGGAAAAGGCTACATGGAACAAAGAGCCCATATAGTTTTGCTGGACCTCAAAGCTTAGCTACAGCCTTCGTGCTATATGGACTCGACTTTAATTCTGCGGGTGGGTTTTCAGCGAGGTAAAGTCTCGTCCTATGTCTCAATCCAATCACTTATCAGAAACTTACCAAGTAGTAGATTGCACCTGCTCTGGAAGCACACCGGTTAACACTTCCCCCCAAAAAATCCTGTGCAATTGTGAATGACAACTGCTCCAAAATAGTGCACAGCAATGATAATTTGCACCTGCAATGCCAAAGATGTCCCAATGCACTTCATAGGGACTTGAGGATGAAATGGACACCAAGCCAAAGAAGATGTTAGGAGGGGCGAACAAAAGTTTGGTCCAAGAGGTGGGTTTTAAGGAGGGTCCTAAATGAGGAATGTGAAGGGCAGGAGGGTTTAGAGTGGGAATTTCAGACACGTGGTTTCGATGCCTGAAGCTATGCCTCGCCAAACGGCAGCGTGTAGATGAGAATGAGGGGGCCAAGGACAGGATATTTAGGATTTCTGGAGGTGCCGTTTTCAGATGAGAAAAGAAACCATTGCTAAAGATATGCTGACTGCAATTGGATAGTTAAGAGTAAAACCATGGGAAGACAGTTCCTCTGAGCTGCCTAATGGAGGAGAGGCATTGAAAGAGTTTAGCGTGGTCGACTGTGTTGAAAGCTTGAGAGAGGTGGAGGGGGAATAAGGCACCATGGCGATGGTCACAGAATCTCATTCACAACTTGAGTTAGGGTGGTTTTAGTGCTGTGGCAGAGTGAAAACCTGACTGGTGAGAGACAAACAGGGAGTAACGGGAAAGATGGGCATGGATTTGAAAGGCAACATGTTCAAGAACTCGGGAGAAGTAGGGGAAACTGGGAATGAGGCAGCAGTTTTTAAAAAACAAACGGGAGGTGAGGAGTCCATCAGTGCAAAGGCAGAAAGGCATAGGGAGGAGAGGATGGAGGAGTCTTGGGGAGAAACTCAGGGCAGAGTGGTAGATTACGAAGGTTGGAAGTAGGTAAAGTATTTGAAGGAGAAGGTGGTGCTAAAAGAGACAAAGGTGTGATTTAGTGATAAGGGCCACAACACCACCGAGTCAGTCGACATCCATGAGCCAAGTTTCAGTCCAGAATAAGCAGGTAGATGTCAACAGCCACATTCATGACTGAATGGCCTTTCTGATGTGAAAAATAGAGAGGGACACTGACTGACCTGCTGGCAGACTCCAAAGGTCTAAACAGTGTCTCGGGTAAGTGGGATAGAAAGCAAGCTGGTGATTTATGCCCCAAGCAAGGCAGGATGGTTGGGAAGAATGACGAGATGGGACAAATCGGTTGGGGTTGCTGCTTGTCAGGAGACAGGTACCTGGATAGGCCCTTTGGTGCCAGGGTCCGGGATGTCACGGACCGGTTGCAGGACATTCTGGGGAGGGAAGGTAAGCAGCCAGTGGTCGTGGTACACATTGGTACCAACGACATAGGTAAACTCCGGGATGAGGACCTGCAAGCTCAGTACAGGGAGTTAGGAGATAAATTAAAATGCAGGACCTGAAATATAGTAATCTCAGGATTACTCCCAGTTCCACGTGCTAGCGAGAGCAGGAATAAGAGGATAGACCAAATGAACACGTGGCTGGAGAGATGGTGTAGCTGGGAGGGATTCAGATTCTTGAGGCACTGGGACCGGTTCTGGGGAAGGTGGGACCTGTACAAACCGGACGGGCTGCACCCAGGCAGAGCTGGGACCAGTGTCCTTGTGGGGGCTTTTGCTAGTTCTGTTGGGGAGTATTTAAACTAGTGTGGCAGGGGGATGGGATCCCAGGAGTAGGATCAGATAGGTCAGATTCAGATCAGAAAAATGGAGGTAGGGACGTTGTGAAAGACATGGAGTTACAGGAGAAGCAAAGTTTAAAAAAAGTGTCCAGCAAAGGAAATTGATGGAGTTAAACTGTTTATACTTCAATGCAAGGAGTATTACAAACAAGGTAGATGAGTTAAGGGCACAGGTAGACACATGGCAGCAGGATGTCATTGCTATAATGGAGACCTGGCTAAAGGAGGGACAAAACTGGCAGCTTAATATTCCTGGTTATAGAGTCTTCAGGCACGATAGAGTAGGAGATAAAAAAGGAGGGGGGTGGGGGGGTGTAGCACTAATGGTTAAAGAATCAATTCTAGTTGTGAGAAGGGATGATATACTAAATGGGTCAACAAACAAGGCTTTATGGATTGAGCTCAGAAATAAAAAAGGGGCAGTCACACCACTGGGAGTATACTACAGACCCCCAAATAGTGAAAGGGAGATAGAAGAACAAATATGTAGGCAGATTTCTGCTTGTAAGAACAAGAGGGCAATAATAGCAGGAGACTTCAACTATCCTAGTATCAACTGGGATTCAAACAATATAAGGGGAACTGAGGGAGAAAAATTCATGCAGTGTGTCCAGGAAAATTTTTTCCACCAATTAGTGACAAACCCAACGAGAGGAAATGCAATTCTAGACCTAGTCTTGGGGAACGAAGAAGGGCAAGTGGGTGAAGTGACAGCTGGTGACCATATCGGGGACAGTGATCACAATTCAGTTAGATTTAGCATTACCATGGAAAAGCACAGCGATAAGGCAGGAGTAAAAGTCTTGAACTGGGGGAAGACAAATTTTGCAGAAATGAGAAGGGACTTGGCTGAGGTGGACTGGACAGCACTGCTGGAGGATAAAACAGTGGAAAACCAGAGGGAAGCACTAAAAAGCGAGATCCTAATTGTACAAAGTAGATATGTCCCCTACAAAAATAAGAGTGGCACTGCCAAATCTAGACCCCCCCTGGTTGTCTAGAGGAATATAGGGGAAGATCAAACAGAAAAAGAAAGCGTACGATAGGCACAAAGAACTAAGCACTGCAAATAGCCTAGACAAATATAGGAAGTGCAGGAACGAAGTAAAAAAGGAAATGAGGAAATCAAAGAGCGGGCATGAAAAAAGATTAGCAAGTAAAGTTAAAGATAATCCAAAGATGTTTTACCAATACATTAATGCTAAAAGGTTAGTTAAGAAAAAAGTGGGACCAATCAGAGATGAAGATGGAAACTTGTATGTAGATGCAGAGGCTGTGGGAAGGGTTTTGAATGAATATTTTGTCTCCGTGTTTATAAAGGAAAGGGAGGATGTAGATACAGTAGTCCAGGAGGAACACTGAGATATTGGAGGGGATAGTCATAAAGAGAGAGGAAGTACTTAAAGGGTTGATATCCTTGAAAGTTGCTAAGTCACCAGGGCCAGATGGATTGTTTCCGAGGCTGCTGAAGGAAGTCAGGGAGAAGATAGCAGATGCTCTAAGGATGATTTTCAAATCGTCACTAGGTACAGGGGAGGTACCAGAGGACTGGAGAAATGCAAACGTAGTTCCATTGTTTAAAAAGGGATCAAAGGAAATGCCAAACAATTATAGGCCAGTTAGTCTTACATCGGTGGTGAGCAAATTAGTAGAATCAATCCTGAGACAAAGGGTTAACTGTCATGTGGAAAGGCATGGACTCATCAGGGATGGTCAGCATGGATTTGTTAAAGGAAGGTCTTGCTTCACAAATTTGATTGAATTCTTTGAGGAAGTGACAAGAAGGGTTGATGAAGGTGGTGCAGTGGATGTTGTGTACATGGATTTTAGCAAGGCATTTGACAAGGTCCCACATGGCAGATTGGTCAGGAGAGTAAAAGCCCATGGGATTCAGGGTAATGTGGCAAACTGGATAAAAGATTGGCTTTGTAACAGGAAACAAAGTGTAATGGTCGATGGATGTCCTTGCGAATGGAAAGTTGTCTCAAGTGGTGTTCCATAGGACTCGGTGTTGGGACCCTTGCTGTTTGTGTTATATATTAACGATTAGGACGTGAACGTGGGGGGCATGATTGGGAAATTTGCAGACGGCACAAAGGTTGGCCGAGTAGTGGATAGTGTAGAGGATAGCCATAATCTCCAAAACGATATAGATGGGTTGCTGGAGTGGGCAGTAAAGTGGCAGATGGATTTTAACATAGAGAAGTGTGAGGTCATACATTTAGGGAGGTCAAATAGTTACAAGGATTACACAATAAATGGGAATATAATAAGAGGGGTAGATGAAGCGAGAGATCTTGGCGTACAAGTACACAGGTCCCTGAAGGCAGCAGTTCAAGTAGACAAGGTTGTAAAGAAGACATATGGAATGCTCTCCTTCATTGAGAGAGGTATTGAATATAAAAGGAAGGATATAATGTTGGAATTGTATAAAACACTGCTAAGGCCACAACTGGAGTATTGTGTGCAGTTCTGGTCACCACATTACAGGAAGGACGTAATAGCTCTGGAGAGAGTGCAGAGGAGGTTTTTAAGAATGTTTGCCAGGGTTAGAAAAGTGTGGCTGCGAGGAGAGATTGGATAGGTTGGGGTTATTTTCCTTAGAACAAAGAAGGCTGAGAGGTGACTTGATTGAGGTGTACAAAATTATGAGGGGAATAGATAGAGTGGACAGGGTGAAATTGTTTCCCTTGATGGAGAATTCTAGAACCAGGGGATATAGATTCAAGATAAGTGGCAGAAGGTGTAGGGGGGACATGAGGAAGAACTTTTTTACGCAGGGGGTAGTGGGTGTCTGGAATTCGCTGCCCAAGTTGGTGGTAGAGGCAGAAACTTTAAACTCTTTTAAAAAGTACCTGGATCTGCACCTAAAGTGCAGTAAGCTGCAGGGTTATGGGCCGGGTGCAGGAAGGTGGAATTAGAAAGGGCACCTGGGTGTCCTTGGGCTGGTATGGACAAGATGGGCCGAATGGCCTCCTGTGCTGTAACTTTTCTATGGTTCTATGGAAAATGCCAACAGAGGAGGATCTGGGCTTATTCAAAAGGGGTTTCAAACCTGGAATGACAGTAGGACAGTGACAAGCTGGACTAGAGATAAGGAGAGCAAAGTACCTGAGAGGGGAAAATGAGAGGTGGCCTGACCGGAGGGCCCATCGCCCTCTCTCTCACACGTGCGCGCACACACACGTGTGCATGCATTTTTACTCAAATATATTTAACAGTGCACTACCCAGATCAAATTAACTGTTAGCAATTGCTCCAAGGGTTAAGTTGGAAACACAGGCATCCTTAATACACTCCGGTTTCTAGCTATCATAATCTAACTTTGGATATTCATTACTCATGTTTTTAATGCAGTGCTGCACCATCTCTAAATGTTGCAAAACTGAACAGCCAATTGCAGCGGTTACATCAGTTTAGCTAAAATTTGACCTCGTTCACAAAGAATGGTGCATTTGGCCAGTCAAGTTTTTGGAAGGTTTAAGATATTTCTAATGCAGGGGCTAGAAACCAAGAAGAGCAGTGACAGAAGTACAGGAGAAGTGCAACTTAAGTTGCAATGGAGTTGCTTACTGCACTAACATTAAGGAAGAAAAAGGATCCTGTGATAGCTTTGGTGAGCAGTTACCCTCATTTTTCCTGAATACTGAAGGTGGTGATTGAGGTGACCAACACTATAGCACCTTTATTTGGGTGTATCTTGCTGATAAAAGCCATCCTGTATCTCTTGTGAAATAAAAACTGGGAACATTCAGCTGAACCATGAGGAAGTGTGCTAAGTGTTTCCAGCAGTTATTGGTATTTTTTTCATTCAGATTTTGAGCAACTGCTGTTTTTTTTTGCTTATCTTATAAAACTGTTCCATGCCAAACTCGGGTAAATTAGCTAGTTACCAGTGCAAAAAATGGCACAGCCCCTAGCGCTGCAAAGCTAAATTTTATTTATTTTTTTCTCTCTAAGGAAATCCCCGATATACCATATATAAAAGCAAAGAACTGCGGATGCTGGAAATCCAAAACAAAAACAGAAACAGAAATACCTGGAAAAACTCAGCAGGTCTGGCAGCATCGGCGGAGGAGAGCACAGTTGACGTTTCGAGTCTGTTGAAGGGTCATGAGGACGCGAAACGTCAACTGTGCTCTTCTCCGCCGATGCTGCCAGACCTGCTGAGTTTTTCCAGGTATATCTGTTTCTGTTTTTGTCCCCGATATACCATGTTTCTGTACAGGGAGATATCCACGAGGATAACGCAGAGAGAATTGGTACACATTCCACAGCTTTTGCAAGAAACATCAAGCTGCAGGTCAAATCTAAAAGGACAATGCAGATAAGAAGTCACTCGTTACCCAGGTTTTCGTTTCAATGCACAAGTGCATTAAGATAGTGAACAGAGCCAGAGTGGTGATGGGTGTTCCCCAAGTAAAAACATCAACATCAGAATCTTGGTAGGCCTACAATAGAGAAGCAAAAACACATTTCAAAACCAGCCATGGCTTTTCGCTTGCAATGCAATAATTTTACTTGAATTTGCTTCAGCCATAAAAATAGACATACCCAATATGAGAAGAAGAAGCAGATCAGACTTTGGTACAGAGCATCAATCATATTCATCCAGAACATGTATGGCTTATATTCCTAGAAGAAAGAAGTAATTAAAAGGTTGATTTGATGCAGAATTTGCAATGGCTGTTAACACTGCCTCAAACAACAAACAGTAATTCTATTAGTTGTGTGACGGTTTGGTCTGTAGGGAAATCTGTTCTTTTTAAGTCCAGTTAGAGTAATTCGTTGTGGCTTTGTAATAACAAAACCTAATTTATCAATAACTGAAGGGTTGACAAAATAGCTAAATTTTAGCTCCAGTACACTTACAGGCAATTTAATTTATTTCAAAAAAAAAAGTACACTGTCTTCATGATGCCTTCCAGAGAGCAGAATCATTTCAAATTCTTTTTCCCTACCTATATGAAGGCAACTCTCATGGGTACACTCTACCAATAACATATGTAGCTACTTGTTTAATGTTTAAATTATGAGGTAGAAGTTGAAGTAGTATGTGAAAACGATCTTGAAAACGTTTCACCAGTGCCGGACTCAGAAAAGGTTAGGAAAGCTCTTCAGTGCTTGCCTCATGTTAAGTCCTTGTATCACAACCAGCCAGCTCAGGTCCCAGAGCAGCATTTCATTTTGGGGAAGAGAAACAAAAATAATGTAAGCCAGCTCTTCAGATGTGGTGCACCCCACAGGTAGGATGTGTTTTGTAAAATCTGAGGACCAAACTGGACGATCTCGCTTACCTGAAGGTGAACTTCTGAAGCTTGGCAGCAACGTGAGGGGGGGGTGGTGGGGAAACAAAATACTTTTTTTCTTTACTCTTTCACGGGATGTGGGCATCACTGGCAAGGCCAGCATTTGTTGCCCATCCCTAATTGCCCTTCAGCTGGCTAGGTCATTTCGGGGGGGGGGGGGGGGCAGTTAAGAGTCAATGGTCTGGAGTCACACGTAGGCCAGACTGGGTACGGATGGCAGATAACCCCACCACAGGACATTAGTGAATCAGATGGGTTTTTATGACTATCGTTTCATGACACTTGCTTTTAATTCCATATTTATTAATTGAATTTAAATTTCCACCAGCTGCCGTGGTGGGGGTTTGAACCCACGTCCCTAGAGCATTAGCCTGGGCTTCTGGATTATGAGTTCAGTGACATTACCACTACATCACCATCTCCTCCACCCCAAAAGTGCCAGGGTGAATAAAAAGGTTAATGTGATCCTGGGAAGATGTTCACAATGTATGGAACGGCACACAATTTACTTTGGCACTGTCCGAGTAGATGCCGGGAGGGGATTCAGAGCAGCATCAGAAAAAAAGACCAGGGCTACAAGTTTTATTGTCTGTCCTTGAGGGCCACCGTTTGGATGGCGAGAATGTGGACAAAATCCAAATTAACAGCTAAGCTCAGAAGCTCTAGTGAATTTAACAAAACTATAAAGAATAAAACCACTCTCAAACTGTACCTCAATACAGAACATTGCATTCTTTAAAAAGATAAATCACTAATTACTCTATTTGTTTACGTGACTGCACATAGCTCTACAATGCTGCTGAGTGCTTAACTGCACCAGATCTTTCCAAGGCTACAGGGAAGTCATATCGAGGAAACAACGTCAATATTTCTTCATAGAATCATAGACTTACGGCACAGAAAGAGGCCACTTGGCCCATCGTGTCTGTGCCGGCTGCAAAAGGGGCCACCCAACCTAATCCCACTTTCCAGCATTTGGTCCACAACCCTGCAGGTTACAACACTTGAGGTGCATATCCAGACACCTTTCAAGTGAGTTGAGGGTTTCTGCCTCTACTATCCTTTTGGGCAATGAGTTCCAGCCCCCTACCACCCTCTGGGTGAAAAAAGATTTCCCCATCACCCCTCTAATCTTTCTTCTTGTAACTACTTTGAAATGCAGAAACAGGAGTGGGCCATTCACCCCCTCAAACCTATTCTATCATTCAATTAGAACAATTTTACTGGCAAAATATCCATGCACTATCTTTAATCCGATTGGGGTTCCAAGGCTCAGCAAAACTGTTTGAACACACACACACACACAATTGGCATTCTCGCTAGCATGTTCATTCTTCATGCTTGAGACTAGATGGCATGTGTTAGCCAATATGCCCTCCACTGCCAAATAGCCTGCCAATGCAATCTTAATCCAACAGATGTGTACTCCTCAAGAACAGTTATTATAGACTGATCTGTAGCTGGACACTCGGTTGGCACTGCCTCACTCAGGGACACTGACCCCTCCTGAGACCCTGGCTGAAAACCAGATAACTCAGCACAAATCCGGGTTTGACTGCAGTAAGCACCAAGTGCCTGTACAAAACTGGTGTAATTCAAAACATTACATTTGAAACTACCCGAATGCTCTACTTGATGGAACATAAAAAACATTAATGTTAAGAAGCATCTGTCATTTGAAAATATAACTAGACTACAGAAAAATTGCCTCCAATTTGTCTGGTGAGGTTATATTGTCACACATATTGCAGCCAAGGATGTGCTGAATTCCATAAAGATTCCGCCAAGCAAATATTCAGCATTTTGCTCCTCAAAGGAGCATTACCTCAGAATGTTGTCCACTTTTGTAAAGTTGAGGTAAGGCCACCAGGGTTTCTGCTGAAACATCTTTATCTAGTATTCCAGTGATGAGTTGAGGGATCGAAGAAAACAGAAGGTTAAAGAAGATAAGGTACCACTGGTCTATCATTGCTGATCCTGAGAATCCACAGAAGAATTGATACCAGAAAAGAAGGGCAACAAACATCTGGAAAAAAAAAGCAAAGCTTGTGATTTGTGCTTGCTGAATTGAATAGTAAAATGCCAACACAGCGTAAGTGAATCAGAAAAGTTCTAATCTTTGGGATATTAAGTATAGGCTATAGTTTCTGAGGTAAAAACCACACAGAATTAGGGGCCAGTTGGCTACAAATGTAGTGCAGAATAACGCTAACATCATGGGTTCAATCCCCCTAGCGACTGAGGTAGTTCTTGGGGGGGGGGGGAGAATCTACCTCCTCACCTTGTCCTAGAGTGATATCATGGCCTAAGCCATGATTAGGAACTCCTGGTGAACCTGCAGCAAAGGACAAAAGCAGAAAAACACTGTCCAAGTCATCCGCTGCAGCTACCGAGCCACCTAGATGTCTTGGATCTCCCTTGCCTCTGGGTTCATGCAAAGGTAGTTGAGAGAGTGGGGGCAGCAGCACGCATCCTTTCTCCACCATAATCAAATTCCTTAGCGCAGGTTTAGCTGTAAAGAGGGTGACCTTTGAAATCACCTACAGCTTGGACATACTTGAACAACAAGGGCTCTACCACTACTACAATGCAGAGTTAGAAGGATACCATTAAAAGTGAACTACCAGTTAAATAGGAGGGTTAAGATTAGGTACAGAGACAAATGAAATAATTTAAAAATAACCTGAAAATGCAAATGCAGAATAATGACAGCACTATTATGTAGCAATGGCGAGATCACATTGGGGCTTTCTTTTTCATTATGCCTCTGTGAAGTGCCTTGTGACATTTTTCTATATTGAAGGAGTCATATAAATGGAAGTTACAGTAGTAGTGCTATTGTGCAGTTGCGCTAGCTCATAGGAGGTCAAAAGACACATTTGGTAAAAATCAAAGAGGGACGTGAAAAGGTCCTGATTGCATGAGCTAGAGGAGAAATTAAAGCTAATTGTAGTGCAACTATCAGGCTCTCATCAGTACCCATGTAGTTGGCAGGTCCCAGGTTATACTGCTGAATGCAAATGCACCCGCAGAGATCAGAGGCAAAAATAACTATGTGCATAGGCGGTTGATGCTTGTGCTACTAGAGTGGCCATTTTCTAATGTTAACAGTGCGAGGGTGGAAGCACTAACTTTCCCTGGACATGAAAAACAATGAAAAGCAATGTGGCTTCATACAAAGCTGGTTTTACAGTGGAGCTCACGTGAATTCAAACCTGTCTGAGTGCTTTCTAAATGGCGGAAAGCTAGAAGCATTGGTGGTCCAAAGGGGCTTTGGGGTATAGTGCACATAGACCACTAAAATGTCTGGGGAAATACAAACAAAAAAGTTTAATGCTGGTCTTTATGTTTAGAGGCCTAGAATTCAAGGAGTTAGAAGCATAGCTACAACTATACAAAGCTCTGGTTAGATCACACATGGAGTATTGTGAGCAAAGGAAAGAAGTCCCTGGTGGGAGTAGTTTTTAGGCTCCCTGACCGTGGTTACACAGTAGGACAGAGAATAAATCAAGAAATAATGAGGGCTTGTCAGAAAGGTACTGCAGTAATTGAGAGAGATTTTAATCTTCACATAGATTGGATGAATCAAATTGGCAAAAGTAGCCTGGAGGGTGAATTCATAAAATGTATTTGGGACAGTTTCTTAGAACAATATGTTCTAGAACCAACCAAGGAACAGGCTATCTTAGACATGGTAATGTATAATGAGACAGGATTAATAAATGACCTCATAGTAATGGATCCTCTAGCTAACAGTAATCGTACTATGAAAGAATTTCGCATTCAGTGTGGGGTGAGAAATTTGGGTCTAAAATGAGTGTCTTAAACTTAAGTAAAGGCAATTACAAGGGTAAGACGACTAAGTGGAATGGGAAAATAAGTTAAAAGATAAGACAGTAGAGAAGCAGTAGCAGCCATTTAAGGAGATATTTTATAATTCTTAAGAGAGATATATTTCATTGAGAAAGAAAGACCCTACGAGAAGGATGTACCATCCGTGGCAAACTAAGGAGGTTAAGGATGGTGTCAAATTGAAAGAAAAGATGTTCAGCACTGGAAAGACTAATGGTAGCCCAGAGGATTGGGAAAACTTTAGAAACCAGCAAAGGATGACTAAAGAAATAAACAGGGAGAAATTGGAGCATGAGAGAAAACTAGCACAAAACATAAAAAAGATAATAAAAACTTCTACAAGTATAAAAAAAGGAAGCAAGTAGCTAAAGTGAGTGTTAGTCCCTTAAAGGATGAGATTTGTGAATTAAAAATTAGAAACAAGGGGCTGAATTTTGCCATTGGCGAGCAGGGGCTGGGGCCTGCTCACCGACGCGTAAAATGATGCAGGATGATGTTGGGCGGAACCCCCGACGTCATCCCGCCCCACTTAAATTTTCAGGAAGGCGGGGTCACAGCAAAATCAGCTGCGGGCCTGCCGACCTGTCAATGGCCAATTCAGGCCATTGACAGGATCATTGAAACAATTAAAGGACCTGCCCGTCCAACCTTAAGGTTGATGGGCAGGCCAGGAGCCCCAGCGGGAATTAGAAAAAACATGAAACCTCATCCACTGGTAGGATGAGGTTTCATGTAGGGATTTTAAAAGTTTAATAAAGTTTTAGTGTAATTTATGAACATGTCCCATCTCATGTGACATTGTCACATGAAGGGGGACATGTTAAGGATTTTTCTTTCTATTTTTAACGTTTTTAAAACTGTCAGTGATCTCCCTGAGGCAGCATTTAGCCTCGGGGAGATGTGCGCTCTTTCGTGCACATGCGCAAAAGAGCACACTCTTGCTTTTGGGGAATCCCCCCGCCTGCACAGGGAGCGCATAGCGCTTCCCGGTGGACGTCACGCTGGGCAGGCCTTAATTAGCCCGCCCGCGTAAAATGGCGGCGGGGCCCCTCTTCTCCAGCAGGGATCGGCTCCCCCTCCGCCGGAGATTGGGTTGGGCCCGCCCGCTCGGCAGGCAGGCAGAAAATTCTACCCAAGGAAATGGCAAAGACTTTAAACATTTTTTTTATTCTTTCATGGGATGCGGATGTCGCTGGCCAGGCCAGCATCTGATGCCCATCCCTAATTGCCCTTGAGGAGGTGCTGGTGAGCTGCCTTCTTGAACCACTGCAGTCCATGTGCTGTAGGTACACCCACAGTGCTGTTAGGGAGGGAGTTTCCAGGATTTTGATCCAGCGACAGTGGAGGAGCGGCGATATATTTCCAACTCGGGATGGTGAGTGGCTTTGAGGGGAACTTCCAGTTGGTGGTGTTCCCATGAGTCTGCTGCCCTTTTCCTTCTAGATGGTAGTAATTGTGGGTTTGGAAGGTGCTATCTAAGGAACCTTGGTGAGTTTCTGCAGTGCATCTTGTTGATGGCACACACTACTACCACTGTGCATCAGTGGAGGGAGTGAATGTTTGTGGTTGGAGGGACAATCAAGTGGGCAGCTTTGTCCTGAGTGGTGTCAAGCTTCTTGAGTGCTGTTGGAGCTGCACTTATCCAGGCAAGTGGAGAAAAGTCTATCACACTCCTGACTTGTGCCTTGTTGATGGTGGATAGGCTTTGGGGAATCAGGAGGTGAGTTACTCGCCACAGGATTCCTAGCCTCTGGCCTGCTGTTGTAGCTACAGTATTTATATAGCTAGTCCAGTTCAGTTTCTGGTTAATGGTAACCCCTCCCAGGATGTTGATCGTGGAGGATTCAGGTCATGCCATTGAATCTGACTTCACACCAAAACACAGAAAAAGCATCCCAAGAATAGTAGAAAGCAGGAGGCAAAAGGGAGGGAGAAACTGGAGAGCTCACAATCTCTGGAGAAAAAAATACTAGGAAAACTAATGTTACTAAAGGATGACAAGACCCTTTGACCTGATGGCCTGCATCCTTGAGTCTCAAAGGAAGTGGCTGCAGAGATCTTCCAAATGCCTGGAAAGGTCCCCATGGACTGGAAAACTGCAAATGTAACACCACTGTTCAAGAACGGAGCGAGACAGACAGAAAGCAGGAAATGATAGGCCAGTTAATCTAATGTCCATCATTGGGAAAATGCTAGAATCCATTATTAAGGAAGTAGCAGCAGGGCACTTAAGAGACTCATAATACAAACAGGCAGAGTCAAAATGGTTTTGTGTAAGGGAAATCACGTTAGGCAAATTTATTAGAAATCTTTGAGGATGTAACAAGCAGGGTGGATAAAAGGGAAACCAGTAGATGTTGGGGTGAATATTATAGTCCCCCATGGCGCATTTGAAAACGGGTTGGGACATATAAAGTGGGTGGCCAGCCTGCCTCTTTTCTGCTCTGCCCCCATACTATGGATAAGGCATTACCCAGCCCATCTTCCCTTAGGCCTATTGAGGCCCTTAAGTAGACAATTAACTGCCACTAAGGGTTTCAATCCACCTCCACCGTAATTTTTCATCCGGCTGAAGTAGACAGGAAAATGGCAAGTAGCCTGGCAGCTTTTACTGCAAGGGCTGCTGGTGGGCAGGAAGGGAGGGTACCTTCTTTGAGGAGGGTCCCCTGTGCCCATCATAACCCTCCACGCGCCCCCCCCCCCCCAGCCTCTAAAACCCTATCCCCCCCCTCTCTTGCTGGGGTCTGCCAGGCAGGCTTGTCTAAAATCCCCAGGAGCTCCAGGATTCATAGCACTTTGTCTTTAAGGGTTGTTTGTCGTCACAGCTGTTGCCATTACTCCATCCTGACACTGCTGGGACCACAGGACTGCCAGCTAATCAGATTGGCCAACAGCTCTCTAGGGCAGGACCTCTGTCCCTGAGAGGCAGAAGTCCCACTCTGAACTAATTAAGGCTGTCCCCAGTGTACTAACGCGGCAAGTTAGCTGGATTTCTGGTCGGCACAGTGCCGACAGACTTTTCGGCTGGATGCTGGTTAACCGTTCCTCCAGTAAATTTCAGCCTGTGGTATATTTGGATTTCCAAAAGGCATTCGATAAGGTGCCTCAGAAAATTACTGCAGAAAAGCTCATGGTGTTGGGGGTGATACGTTAGCATGGATAGATGACTGTATAACTTCCAAGAAACAGAGATGAGATAAATGGGTAATTTTTTAGTTTAGCAAACTGCAACTAGTGGAGAGGCACAGGGATCAGTGCTGGGGCCTCAACTATTTATGATCTATATTCATGACTTGGGTGAAGGGTCAGACTGCATTGTAGCCAAATTTGCTGATGATACAAAGACAGGTAGGAAAGCAAGTTGAGGGGGGTTAGAGAGAGTCTGTGAAGGGACATAGATAGGTTAAGTGAGTGGGAAAAATCTGGCACGTGGAGTATAATGTTGAAAAAATGTGAGAGTGTTAACTTGGGTGGCAAGAATAGAAAAGCAGAATGTTATTTACGTGGGGATGGGCTGCAGAATGCTGTGGTACAGAGAGATCTGGGTGTCCTTGTACATGAATCACAAAAGGTTAGTATGCAGGTACAGCAAATAATTAGGAGGGCAAATGGAGTGTTGGCCTTTATCGCAAGGGGGGAGTATAAAAGTAGTGAAGTTTTGCTGCAACTGTACAGGTCATTGGTGAGACCACAGCTGGAGTACTGCGTACAATACTGAAGAAGGGTCATACAAACTCGAAACATTAACTCTGTTTCTCTCTCCACCACTGCTAGACCTGCTGAGCTTTTCCAGCATCTACAGTATTTTGCTTTTATTACACTGTGTACAGTCTTGGTCTCCTTACTTAAGGAGGGATATACTTGCATTAGAAGCATCCCATGCTGATTCCTGGGATGAAGGGCTGTCTTATGAGGAAAGGTTGACCGTATGCTCATTTGGGGTTTAGAAGAATGAGAGGTGATCTTATTGAAACATAAAAAATTCTGAGGGGGCTTGACAGGGTAGATACTGAGAGGATATTTCATCTCGTGGGGAACCTAGAACTAGGAAGCAGAGTTTAAAAATAAGGAGCCTCCCATTTGAGATGGAGATGAGGAGGAATTTCTTCTCTCAAAGGCTTGTTAGTCTTTGGAATTCTCTTCTATAGACAGCAGTGTAGGCTGGGTTATTGGATATATTCAAGGCTGAGTTGGACAGATTTTTGATTGACAAAGGAAATAAGGGTTAGGGGAGACAGGCAGGAATGTGGAGTTAAGGCTACAATTACTTCAGCCATTATCTTATTGAATGGTGGAGCAGGCTCAATGGTCTACTCCTGCTCTGCTCCTATTTCTTATGTTCTGGGCACCCTGCCTCATGAAGGATGTATTGGCCTTTGAGGGAATACGGTGTAGCTTTATCAGAATGATGGACTCCAAGGGCTAAGTTACAAGGAGAAATTACAAAAACCAGCTTTGCATTCCCTGGAATTAAAAAAAATTAAAGGTGATCCAATTGAGGTTTTCAAGATAATAACAGGGAACAGATGGGGTGGACTGAGGGGAACTATTTCTGCTGGTTGGGAAGTCTAGGGCGGGTGGGCATGGTCTAAAGCGTAGGGCCAGACCTTTCAGGAGTTAAATTAGAAATCATTTCTTCACGCAAAAGGTGGGAGAAACTTGGAACTCTCTTCTGCAAACAGCAGTTGAATCACAGGATTGTTACAGTGCAGAAGGGGGCTATTCAGCCCACCTTGCCTGCATCGGCTCTCTGAATGAAAATTTCACTTAGCGCCATTTTCCTGCCTTCTCCCCGTAACCCTCCACATTCTTCCTTTTCAGATACCATTCTAATTCCCTTTGGAATGCCTCGATTGGACCAGCCTCCACCACACTCTCAGGCTGTGCAGTCCAGGATGCTCTTATCAATGACGCTAGATTAATAGTTAACTTTAAATCTAAGGATGATAAACCTCTGTTAACCAAAATGAATGGAGGAATATGGGGCAAAGGCAGGTAAATGAAGTTAAGTCATAAACACTAAGATAAAAGCAAAAAACTGTGGATGCTGGAAATCCAAAGCAAAAACAAAAATACCTGGAAAAACTCAGCAGGTCTGACAGCATCTGCGGAGAGGAACACAGTTAACGTTTTGAGTCCATATGACTCTTCAACAGAACTAAGGAAAAATAGAAAAGAGGTGAAATATAAGCTGGTTTAAGGGGGTTGGGACAGGTAGAGCTGGATAGAGGGCCAGTGATAGGTGTAGATTGCCAAAAGATGTCATAGACAAAAGGACAAAGAGGTGTTGACGGTGGTGATATTATCTAAGGAATGTGATATAGGTGACATTAAGGGTAGAAAGCAGGACGAGCAAGGGACAGATAGCCCTAGTAGGGGCAAGGGATCGAAATAGGCTAAAAGGCAGAGATAAAACAATGGATGGAAATACAAAAAATTTCCATCCATTATTTTATCTCTGCCTTTTAGCCTATTTCGATCCCTTTCCCCCACCCCACCCCCACTAGGGCTATCTGTACCTTGCTCGTCCTGCTTTCTACCCTTAATGTCACCTATTATCACATTCCTTAGATAATATCACCACCGTCAACGCCTCTTTGTCCTTTTGTCTATGACATCTTTTGGTTATCTCCACCTATCACTGGCCCTCTATCCAGCTCTACCTGTCCCACCTCCCTTAAACCAGCTTAAATCTCACCTCTTTTCTATTTTTCCTTAGTTCTGTTGAAGAGTCATACGGACTCGAAACATTAACTGTGTTCTTCTCCGCAGATGCTGTCAGACCTGCTGAGTTTTTCCAGGTATTTTTGGTTTTGTTTTTTAAGTCATAAGCATTCAGGTAAAATTCCTGCAAAAATCAACTTTGATGGGCTGGGCACTGAGTCCGAATGGTCAAAAACCACCTTCCTAACAGGTCGTGTTCTCTCAACTTTCAAATGGCCAACGCTCCAGGGGAGGACAAAGACAATACAAAAATGCTTCAAGAACATTCTGAAGCTCTCCTTGGAGGACAGCAGCATTGACCATGATGGCTGATCATTCAGAATGGTGACAACATGTCCATCAGGTTGCATCATACTTTAAGTCTCAATGTCTTAATGATGAGGCAGAGCAGCGGCAGAGCGGAAAGGAAACAAATCCTGCACTCTGGATCCCGCTACCTTGTGGGACACCTTGCCCCACGTGCCCAAAAATCCGTAGATCAAGAATTGGCTAACTCAGTCACACGAGGAACCATGATAAACTCACGACCCTGAGTTGACGTCATCCTCGAACTGAGGGACAGTCGCCACTGATGACGGATCTGCCACGAGTACTGGAACAGGCTCAAGCGGCTAAATGGTCTTTTCTGTTCCCACGTAAACATTGCTTGGTTTTCGTGCTGCTTCCCTCAGCTAAAATGGACGACATAATTCCAACCCTAATGACCTCGATCAAATTATCTCAGTTTTCCCACGATCAAAAACGTCATGCGATGGCACCAGTGAGACAGATACGGAGAAGTCCTTTGGGACCAAGGGACAGAAGCACGTGTTAAAGAAAACGCCAGCTGAAAGGCAAATCGAGGAGCACTTGCTTCAGATTGAGATTGTTGATTCATGGAACACGTTGCCACGTAGCGGGTGGAAGGAAACTTGGATGAGCCACTCCAAAAATGCAATGTACAGATTCCAGATTCCGCAGCAAAGTCAGGAATATGGGTTTGGCACCAAGTCAGGTTGAAAATGAAAACAGTCAGAGAGTGCCTTTGCACATGCTGCTAAAAGACACAGAAAACTGGAAGAGATGAGGTTGGGGATTATTGGTCATCCTGTCTTAGATATTTCAGTATTTGTCAGAAGGAATCATCAACTCCTTGTAGACACAAAAAGACAGGCGTAAATACTGGAACTCCGAAATAAAAATAGAAAGTGCATGATGACAGGTCAATCAACATGAATGAGAAAAACAGGTTAGAGTTTTAGGAATTTCACCGATGAAAGGTTATGATTAAAACTTCCATCAGTTCACCTCCAGTTAATTAATCAACCCGCTGTGCGTTTCTAATATCTTCTGGTATTCTCCCTTGTGAAAACAATTATATTCTTGCTGGACAGGTCTATATGGGTTTTAATTAATCCCATTAACTACTGCAGGCATTTTGCACACAGATTGGCTAATTAAACATGTAAGCGGGCAAGTATCTGAAGCAATAATGTATAATGTAGTAGCTGCAGCTAAAATTCAGGGTACGCCATGCAACGAAATAGTAGAGTGTTGTAATCAAATATGTACGCATTATAAAAATAAATCTGATTTTAGAATGTGCCTCACAGTCTCACCTGTCTGGTGGTATTTCTGATCTGCTAACATACCTTAGGAAATACTACATTCATGCATTTGGTCAATTGTCTTACAGAAATCTGCTCAAAGTTACAACGGCTGATAACGTTAACACTTGGGAACACAGTGTGGGTGCTTATGCTGGTTATATTTTGGGGCTACTTTATTGCTGTCATGCCTATGCAGCATCAGTCTGCCCTCTGCTTATTAGCTAGTTTCAGACTGACGTGGTGGGTATTATGCTTAAAGTAGGTGATAGAAAACAACTTACTGCGTTTTTATAGAAAAAATATAGCACCATGTTGGCAAGCCTGGAGTAACACCAATGACCGTGAACCAGCAAGAGCTTCTGTAAATGTCGGAACCGTGCAATGGCAAAGTCACTTGCCATTACTGCCTGAAATACAAGAAAAGGAAATAATTGCACATGGGTTCCCTATACCACCAGATCTCCATTTACTAAGCCTTTGTAAAATGATTGTTATTGAAGCAGAAACAACAAAAAACAGCAACAATTTTGCATATAGCACAATAACCCAAGGTGCTTCACACAGGAGTGGTAACAAAATTAGGTACGATGTCAAAGAAGGAGCTATGAGGGACAGTGAAGTCAATGAGATGGGTTTTAATGAGTGCCCTAAAGGAGCATGGAGGGATGGAAGGTTTAGTTTTAAAATGGCACTGAAGGAGGTCATTTAGCCCATTAAGTCCATGCCAACTCTCTGTAGACCAGGCCCAAACCCCCTCCTCAATCCCCGCTGCTCTGCAAGGTTATTTCCTTTCAGTGCCTATCCAACTCCCTTTTGAAATCATTGGATGAGGAATCATTTAGGTAAGGAATTCCAAAATGGATGGCTCAGGGGCTGGAGGTGTGAAGTGGAGGAAGGGGGGAATGCACAAGGGGTCGAAAAGAAAGAAAGTGAGAGGGTTGTAGGAGGTTATAGAAATAGGGAAGGGTGAGGCCATGTCTGGATTTAAACACAAAAAGTACACATTTGACATGCCGGAGGTTTGGGAGCCAACATAGTTCAGTAAGGATAGGGTTCATGAGTGAGCAGGACTTGGTGCGAGATACGTTATGGGTGACAGGAATTTGGATGAGATGACATTTATGGAGGGTGGGGGCTGGCCATTGGGTATTCGTTGAGCCAAGAGGTGACAAAGGCACTGAGGAGAATTTGGCTGAGACAGGGGTAGCAGTGGTCTTTGTGATGGACAGGAGATGCTATTTGAAGCTCCACTTGGGGTTGAATAGAATACTTGGGCTACAAATAGCCTGGTTCACCCTGTGACAGTGGCTGGGAAGGGGGATGGCCCGGGTGACAGGAGGACATAGTGTGAGGTGAGAGACAAAGAGACAGCTTCTGTCATCCCAATGTTTAATCTCACAAAATTGCAGCTCATTCATAACTGGATATTGGACAAGCAATCTGTAAATATAGAGGTAGTGGAAGGGCGGAGAGGTGATGGAGAGGTTGAGCTGGGTGTTATCAACATAAACGTGGAACCTGACCTGGTTTCTGCAGAGGAAGGTATGTCAATAAAGAGATAATATGTAGATGATGAAGAGCAGGGATAAATCCTTAGGAGACTCGTGAGTTAACAGTGCAGGGATGGGAACATTGGTCCTTGCAATGAAATAATGGGCATGAGATGCTCATAAATGTCATAAAACTGGAACAGATTATCTATATAAATGGACAGTTGATATGGAATAGTACAGCACAGATGGTGGTCATTTGGCCCATCAATTATTCTGGGCTGGCTCTTTTGAAAAGCAATCCGCTTAGTCTCGCTCCCCCGCTTTTCCCCCCATATCCCCGCAATTTGCTTCACCTTCAAATATTTAAGGACAATACTGGTGCCCCATTCCTGCGACCGGCTTCACCTTCACACGCGCTGCGAGCTGTATTAGTGCTGCTGATAGCTTGCTGATCAGGGGCGAGAAGTAAAAATGGGAAATCTGGTGGCTCCTTCGTAAAGCCGAGGTGGAAGTTGTGCTATCGAAGGCAAAGGAACCGATTCCGGGACAGGTAGTGAGCAGGGAGAAATGCTCAGCCCCAGCACGCAAAAAATAATCGGAAAAGTCATTAGTTCACATTTTTGGCCCTTTAATCCCTGCAGTTTCAGCTGCTCAAAGCTCAGTCTTGAGGAGACTCCTGTCTATTTGGGGTGGTAACACTAACCGCTAAAATCCAGGCCTGCT
The DNA here is from genome assembly GCF_964194155.1 of Cetorhinus maximus. NCBI lineage: Eukaryota > Metazoa > Chordata > Chondrichthyes > Lamniformes > Cetorhinidae > Cetorhinus > Cetorhinus maximus. The sequence goes on along the minus strand of NC_135885.1, from coordinate 21,590,328 downwards.
TGTAAAATTGTATTGGAAGGGTCTGGCAAATCTAATTTTTATTTTATAAAAAGCTGTTCATGTCAAAAAGGGCTAGATACTAGCTAGATGAAATGCACGCCCGTAACTAAGTGACAAACGTATTGACACTGTAACCAGCGTGAAAATATGGTGGTATGCAGTCTGACCTCCTCCACTTAATGAAATCATATTTAAATTCTGACATGTTAATTAAACTGTCAATGGGTAGATGAATGAAGAACGGGGAGCTGTACACAATTTGCTTTAATTATTTCCACCAGGCGAGAATTTTTCAGTGAGTAAAATGTAGAAATGAAGATTGTGTCAACAAACATCAATTGTTGTGAAAAGCAGAGTCAAGTTGGATCTAAACTGTTGGTAAATGTTAGATCTGCAGCTGCCCTGTTAAAGGGTGAATGACTGGTAAATGCACCATCCAGTGTGGTCTTGAACTATACAGACCAAAAAGGTCCAGATGTGGTCCTATGTGGAATAACTTGATCTGAGCCAGGGTCGCAGAAAGCACATTACAATTGACTTCATTGCCCCTGGGTCATGCAGGAACTTGACTACCAGGTATGAAAATTGCATCGTGTGGATGAGGATAGATTTGGTTATGATGTGCCTCATTGTTAAATAGCATATTGATGTTCACCGTCTAGGCTCCCACAAGGACCAATGTTGGCTATGCCTTCAGCTGTCTAGGCCCTCTGCTCTTCAATATCCTTCTTAGGGGAGGCGGTGATATAGTGGCATTATCAGTGGATTGGTAATCCAGAGACCCGGGTAATGCTCCGGGAACCTGGGTTCGAATCCTACCATGGCAGATGGTTGAATTTGAATTCAATTAAAATCTGGAATTAAAAATCCGATGATGACCATAAAAAAACCATTGCCGAAAAAAAACATTGTACTAATGTCTTTTAGGGAAGGAAACCTGCCATCCTTACCCAGTCTGGCCTACATGTGGCTTCAGACTCACAGCAATGTGGTTGATCCTTAAATGCCCTCTGAAATGACCTAGCAAGCCACTCAGCTCAAGGGCGATTAGGGAGGGACAATAAATGCTGGCCTAGCCAGTGACGTCCGTATCCCATAAACATATTAAAAAAAACCTTTCCGTTTCCACCTCCACTTTTAAAATCTACACTTATGTGCGAGCTTTTAGTCACCTGTCCCAATGTCTCATGTGGCTCAACATCAAATAATATCTGATAACACTCCTGTGATGCGGCTCAGGTTGTTTTACCATGTTAAAGGCACTATGTAAATGCAGTTGCTACTTGGGCAAAGTAACGAGTGCCAGTGCTTCTGGGACAGTATCCCAGCAAAGTGCTTTCAGGGAAAGGGAGAAAGAAAACTAACAAGCATTGAATAAAACAGGAGATTTATACCAGAACTGACGGGTACCTTCAAAAGTCCTCTCGCCACTCCACAAATTAACAGTCCTCCATCAACACAAAAACCATTAGAGTTATTTGTGTACTTCAGAGGCAGATTTATGGAAACGGGTACCATGAAATGGTTTTAGATTACAATTACCTGCATCCCTTCCTGGCCAGAGATTCCCACTCCAACATCAGCAACCTGGATCATGCTCACATCATTAGCCCCATCTCCTACGGTTAATGAAAAAATAATGTGACAATGTGCTTGCTTTCCATCTTTTAGCTAACCAGTCACGATCTTTCTTTTTCACAGGATGTGGGCATCGCTGGCAAGGCCAGTATTTGTTGCCCATCCCTAATTGCCCTTGGGGTGGTGGTGGTGAGCCGCCTTCTTGAATCGCTGCAGTCACTGCAATGCAGGTACACGGTGCTGTTAGGGAAGGAGTTTCAGGATTTTGACCAAGCGGCAGTAAAGGAATGGCGATATAGTTCCAAATCAGATTGGTGTGTAGCGTGGAGGGGAACTTGTGGGCGGTAATTTACACATGCACCTGTTGCCCTTGTCCTTCTAGTAGAGGTCGCGAGTTTGGAAGGTGACGTTGAAGGAGCCTTGGTGAGTTGCTGCAGTGCATCTTGCAGACAGTACACACTGCTGTTACTGTGCGTCGGTGGTGCAGGAAGTGAATGCTGAAGGTGTTGGATGGGGGGCTTCTTTGTCCTGGATGGTGTCGAGCTGCTCGAATGTTGTTGGAGCTGCACTAATCCAGGCAAGTGCACACTATTCCACCACACTCCTGACTTGTGCCTTGTAGATGGTGGACAGGCTTTGGGGAGTCAGGAGGTGAGTTATTCGTCGCACGATTCCTAGCAACTGACCTGCTCTTGTAGTCACAGTATTAATGTGGCTTGTTCAGTTCAGTTTCTGGTCAATGGTAACCCCCAGGATGTTGATAGTGGGAGATTCAACATTGGTAATGCCATCGAATGTCAATGGGTGATGATTGGATTCTGTCCTGCTGGAGATGGTCATTGCTTGGCACTGGTGTGGTTATTTTCTACTTATTAGCCCAAGCCTGAATGTTGCCCAGGTCTTGCTGCATATGGACACAGACTGCTTCAGTCTCTGAGGAGTCGCAAATGGTGCTGAACATTGTGCAATCATCAACAAACATCCCAACTTCTGACCTTATGACTGAGGGAAGGTTATTGATGAAACAGTTGAAGATGATTGGGCCTAGGACACTACCCTGAGGAACTCCTGCAGCGATGTCCTGGGAGTAAGATGATTGACCTCCAACAACCACAACCATCTTCCTTTGTGCTAGCTCTGACTCTAGCTAGTGGAGAATTTTCCTGTGATTCCCATTAATTCCAGTTTTGCTAGGGCTTCCTAATGCCACACTCAGTCAAATGCTGCTTTGATGTCAAGGGCAGTCACTCTCACCTCCAGTTCAGTTCTTTTGTTCATTGATGCTAGTTGAGTGACAACTTGGAGCTGTACCAACAGACAATGGAGCACAATACTATGGAGGTGATTTGTACTTCAGCAGATTTTTAAAAAGAAAAATATACAACTTAAGTTTGCACTTCACGGAGATAACAGGGCTGAGCACAACTCACGTCTAGAGTGAAGTTTGCAAGGGCTGTATGTTAACCTAATAATTCTGACCTCAATGCATGTATTGGGTCCTGTGCAGGATTAGGCTACATGATGCAGCAATAGCTTCGGAGAACTTCTGCTGTTCCTTTCAATGCAATTATTTTGGCAGCAAATTCTGGGCCATTACAAACGCTTTGCTTCATAGAGAGGCGAGATGGCAGGTTGGTTCTGTCACTCTCTTGAACCAAGTACTCATTTTCTGCCTGCAGAGCTACTAACTACCTGCAGAAAATGCAATAAAGCCTAGGGGAGCTGTATGGTAAATAGAAAGGTTACTGTACATCCTTTCTGGCACTGGAAGGTTTTACTACTTACTGTATCAGAATGATGCTGGGGATAAAAAGGGTGTTAATTTACGAGGACAGGCTGCATAGACGAGCCTTGCATTCTACTGAGTATGGAAGATGGGGTGTCTAATAAAGGCATTCAAGATGGTTAAGAACTAAAATTAAAAGGGAAAGCCACGCCATTTAGGGTGGCGTCAGCAAACACTTCTTCACACAGTAGTTAGTGGAAATCTGGAAATCTCTCCCCTAAAAAGCTGCGGAGGTTGAGGGTCAATTGAAATTTTCAAAACCGGCATTGTTCGATTTTTGTTAGGCATGTGTGTTAAGCGATATGGAGATACAGAACCACGGCAGGTAAACAGAGTTAAGATGCAGAGCCTGAAGTTAAGGTCATCGACCCGAAATGTTAACACTTCACAGATGCTGGCTGACCTGCTGAGTACTTCCAGTATTTTCGGTTTTTATTACTTATCTTCCTTGTCTGCTTGGATTTTAATCTCCGTACACATTGGAACCAGGGTTATTCTGTTAGTGTTTTAATATCTTAATGTATTGCTACCAAAGATATTTGAAATGACATTCAAACATCGAGTTGCAGAAGCTGCGTCGTGACCGAATATATAATAGCATGCTATTGTGGAGGAGAAAAAAATATATATATACTTGCCTATTGCCAAGGTCATTACTTTTAGCTTATCCCGGACCAGTTTAACCACCATACTTTTTTGTAGCGGCGTGGAACGGCAGCACAACACTGAGCGGCAACTTTGTGCTAATGCAAGAAACTTGTCCTCCAGTGTCTTTTCCAACGCAAAGCTCAGAGTCTTTCCATCGATTACCAAGCTGAAGTTGGGTCGCAGGGTGGGCGAGGTCACTGAAGTCCCATTTGAAGGAATAAAGTCAACCGATGGATTTTCTGCAACACTGAAACGTTTGTTCTGAGGACTCTTTGATTTAATGTAGTTCAAACACTGCTCCAGCAAAGCAGTGCAGGCCTCCTGTTGAAAAAAAATTAGAAAGATAGCACAAATATTGCAGCACCATCAGGCACAGAACAACCGTTATGTCAGTAATGAGAGAGATATTTTGCGCCCCAAGTCAGCTTCTGTATTCAGTTCAGAATTATTTAAATTTGTCCTCACTTATCACCCCACCAGCCTCCGCATTCAAAGGATCATCCTCCACCATTTCTGCCAACTCCAGCACGATGCCACCACCAAACACATCTTCCCTTCACCCCCTCTGGCGGTATTCCGCAGGGATCGTTCCCTCCGGGACACCCTGGGGTCCACTCCTCCATCACTCCCTACACTTCAACCTCCTCCCACGGCACCTTCCCATGCAACTGCAGAAGGTGCAACACCTGCCCTTTTACTTCCACCCCTCCTCACCACCCAAGGGCCCAAACACTCCTTTCAAGTGAAGCAGCACTTCACTTGCACTTCCCTCAATTTAGTCTACTGCATTCGCTGCTCCCAGTGCGGTCTCCTCTACATTGGAGAGACCAAACGCAGACTGGGTGACCGCTTTGCAGAACACCTTCAGTCTGTCCGCAAGCATGACCCAGACCTCCCTGTCGCTTGCCATTTCAACACTCCACCCTGCTCTCATGCCCACATGTCTGTCCTTGGCCTGCTGCAATGTTCCAGTGAAGCTCAATGCAAACTGGAGGAACAGCACCTCATCTTCCGATTAGGCACTTTATAGCCTGCCAGACTTAACAAGAGTTCAACAACTTCAGATCATGAACTCTCCCCTCCATCCCCACCCCGTTTCCGAGCCCCATTTTTCCAATAATTTATATTTTTTAAATATATTTTTCTTTTCCCACCTATTTCCATTATTTTTAAATGTATTTCCATCCATTGTTTCATCTCCACCTTTTCGCCTATTTCGATCCCTTCCCCCCACCCCACCCCAACTAGGGCTATCTCTCCCTTGCTCGTCCTGCTTTCTACCCTTAATGTCACCATTAGCACATTCCTTAGCTAATATCACCATCGTCAACACCCCTTTGTCCTTTTGTTTATGACATCTTTGGCAATCTCTCCTTTGCCTCCACCTATCACTGGCCCTCTACCCAGCTCTACCTGTCCCACTCCCCTCAACCAACTTATATTTCACCTCATTTCTATATTCCCTCAGTTCCGATGAAGAGTCAGATGGACTCGAAACGTTAACTGTATTCCTCTCTGCAGATGCTGTCAGACCTGCTGAGTTTTTCCAGCTATTTTTATTTTTGTTCCATAATTTACTCTATCTGCCACGTTTAGGTTGGAGAAGACTTTGGATTCCAATTGTAAGCAATAGCTATTATCTCCTGATTTAGTACAAAAATCTTTTCAACATCCATCCATGAATGCCTTTATAATCATAATTTTAAGAAGCATGGGTGACCCTTTTTGTCCTTTTCAACAAGAACAGATTTTGGCTACCTTCGCCGCCTTTTCAGTTCCCTGTCTGAGGGCCGACAATAATCATTTCTCTCGCCCTCCTTTGGATTCCTAATACCTTATGTTTTGTTGGTAAGTGTTTTGATGTATTTGCCAATGGGTAAGGGAAAAAAAATCAAAATTGGTCAAGGTCTTCCATATGTGGTTTCACAGTGGTTTATAGATCAGTGACAGCTCCACAGGGTAACACTCAATGCATTTATTTATGTACCGTCAAATTCTGCAAGCCTTGGGAAATGCTGCTATGAAATGGCACTCAACATTTGGACCCTGCACATACGAAGATTCTTTCTGCAGCAACTTGCAGTAGAACCTTGATTATTCACTCTTGTGTTTATCTATGTTTGCAACCTGGAACAGAGGGAGTTGGTGTTTTGGATTCGGTTAAATCCATTAATTGCTGTAACTTCAGGTTTATGCGCACAGGGCTAAGTCTTTGACTCTTGATTATTCACAGGGCGATGGGTGGAAGAAGGGACCCCTTAATTACAAGCAGGAAATTGAGGCTCCCCTTATACACTTACAGTCCCCATGGCCAGAAATTTACCATCCCGGGGACCGTGAAATTGAAGGAGCGGGATTCCCTCCGGGTTCCCGCCCACCCCGGCCACGCAGCAATTTTATGATGGGGCGGGCAAGGCCTCGGATCTCCCCATACCTCCCTTGCCCCAATTGATACCCTTAAGTGGCCAATTAAGGGCCTTTTCCTGCCCAGCCTCAATTTTTAGGCTGGTGGGAAGATTGTCGTGGCGGGGGTGGAGGGGGGAGCGGGTGGAGAACCCAAAATATAAAAAAGTTATATCTCGTGTGAGAAGGCCGGGGGGGCGGTGTGCCTCCGTCAGAAGTCTGCCCTCCCTGCCTTAAGGTCCAGTGGCCTTCAGGCCTGCCCCAGCCTCTCTCCTGAGACTCCAATCATCCCACCTCATGTTCTTCCCCCTCCCCAAACCTCCCACCCCAGGTCTTCCCTACCCTCTCCACCCTGGAACCCCACCTTGAACTTAATGGGCCTCCGGTTCTCTGGACTTAGTCTCTGACGTCTCCTTGAATTTCCTTTTCTGTCCACTGCAGCTCCGCTGGCCAATCAGATTGGCCAGCAGCTCTCCAAAGTGTAGCTTCTTCCTGAGTGAGAGGCGGAAGTCCCGCCTGCAGCCAATTAATGTCTGTTGGAACATAAACTGTCTACAGGGCAGTCGGAGTTGGTGGGGATGTGTTCCCCGCCGACTCTACGGATGGCAGGAAACAAGACCTCACAATCCGAAAATTTCAGGCCTATATCGTGTATTTGTTTTCACTGTTTACAGCACAGAAATGTACACATCTTCACATCTGCTGCTCTTCAAGACCACAAACCTAAGATCTTGCAAATTTATTTACTAACCTACAAGTGCTGCACGATCTTTTCACTGGTGATTTAATCCCATCAAATACTGATACGCGTGGTGCTTCCTAAGAATCACACACAGAATCACAGTGCAGAAGAGGCCCTTCGGCCCATCGAGTCTGCACTGACACATTCCCCAAGATAAGCTTCTACATTTTTCTTCAAGAATCTGCATTTTACACTTACATTATTATAAAGCAAGAATCACACTCAGTAATGTCAGAAAGCCTAACCTTCCCAATATCCAGGGAATCTTCACCTTACAGCTTCACAATACTGGGCATCCCCATGAATTGTAAGCTGAAGTTAAAGGAACACAGAGAATCTGACAGTTTTCCCATTTTCCTCACCTCTCGCCCATTAATATTAATTATAAAACACTGCCACTGCTCTCAAAAGAGATAACGAGAAAAGAAATTACAACCACTGCCAAACTGGCGCAGTCATAATAAACACACGAGACATTTGCTGTCATTTTCGGGTACTGCTTTTGAGATTTCGCTTGGCAGGAATGGCCGTGCTGGAGGATAAAAGCTGTCCAGCTGATTCCATTTCAGTTTCTGCAGCTGAAATCGTGCTCACCTGAGATTCCGCATTCAAGGTGAGGATCTCCTCATCGTGACCGAGGAGTTTGCAGGAGTAAGCAATGTTGATTGCTGTTTCCTGTTTGTCCCCCGTGAGAACCCAGATCTGTAAAGCAGCTTTTCGCAAATTAGCTATGGTTTCTGGAACCCCATCCTGCAGACGGTCTTCGATGCCAGTTGCACCTAAACAGATTAAAAGGAGGCGACATAGAAATGAGAAAACTTACAATTGAAATGTGACTGACTTGATTTGTGATTATCAAAACTGCTCCATAAACATAACAAAATTGACAGGCGGAAGACCAGATAAGTCTATTGAGTCTGTGCTACTGTAGAATATAAACCCAGGAAAGTCTCAGAAAAAAGTTCATTCTTTTGAAGTTTCCCCCTTTACTATTCTGTACCATCTACGAGCCCCTCCCACCACACCAACTGAGTCGGCATCCTTCCATCTACGAGAGATGATGAACGCAGAGCAAGCAAACCCGTTTCAGATGGGGTGTCTTCATATATGGTGCACCTTTGCTGACGGCTCAAGAGACCAAACTTTGAGAGCCAAGTTCTGCCACAGGTGCCACACAAGAAGCCACCCAGTGTCATTGTGGATTGATATTTTTGCCGTCGGTTGCCAAGCCTCTGTAGCCATCGTGGCGGTGCACCCCAGCTTACAGGGGGCGTTGCCATTTTCCCAACACAGAGGGTAGGAAATAGGAGCCTGAAAAGGCCACTTGGCCTTTCAAGCCTGCTCCACCATTCAATACAATCATGACTGATCTTCTGCTTCAACTCTACCTGCCTGCACTATTCCCATTTCCCTCAATTCCTTCAGTATACCAAAATCTATCAATCGCTGTCTTGAATATACTCTCAGCCTCCGGGGTACAGAATTCCAAAGACTCACAACCCTGAGTGAAAAAAAATTCTCCTAATCTGAGTCCTAAATTACTCTGTGACTCTGAACCTCTAATTCTGGACTCCCCAGCCATCCACCCAGCATCTATTCTATCAAGTCCCTTAAGAATTTTATATCTTTCAATAAGACCATCTCTCATTCTTCTAAACTTCAGGGAACATATGCCTGGTCTACTCACTCTACTCAATCATATGTCTAGTCTACTCAATCTTTCCCCAAAGGACAATCCCCTCAACCCCAGAATTAGTCTAGTGAACCTTTGTTGAAGTCACTTGGTGGGCAACTATGTCCTTCCTTAGGTAAGGAGACTAAACTGTACACAGTACTCGAGGTGTGATATCACAAGGTCTTATACAATTGCAGTAAGACTTCATGCTTATACTCCAATCCCTTGGCAATAAAGGCTAACAGACCATTTGCTTTTTTAATTGCTTGCTATACCTGCATGTGATTCACGTGCAATAGCACCCAGCTCCCTCTAAATACCAACATTCCCCATTTCACTCACCATTCTTGTGTGGCATCTTAGCAAATGCTTTATTGAAAATCCAAACATGCTACATCAACTGGTTCCCCCTTGTCTATGGTGCCATTTATAACCTCTAACAGATCCATCAAACATGATTTCCCTTTCATAAATCTGCATCAATTCTGTGTAATCATATTATACTTTAAGTACTCTATTCCTAATAATAGATACCAGCATTTGCCCTCCTGATGTCAGGCTAACTGGCCTATCGTTCCCCCAGTTTCCCTCTCCACCCTTCTTGAACAGTGGAGTTACAGGTCCTTCCTTACAATCCATGTGGACTGTTCTAGAATCTCGGGAAGGCTGAAACCTGAAGAAATTGGGTGTCACTTGTGTTACTGCAAAGCCCTGAGAGTGTACCCCAGTACTACCGGAATGTTAAATACAGACATTGATGATCTGTGCAAAACACTGGGTGGGCTGAACTGAAGTATGCTGTGCGTACTTACAAACTCAGTTTTGTCTGTAAAACATCTGACAATTTGAGAGAGCAGTTGTTTTGCCCGAGTTGGCACTTACTGCGTGACGCAAAAGATCAGCCGACTTACAGGCCTGACGCAGAGGGGTCAAATGATATTATAAATTGCAGGGACAAAGCTTTCAAATTCATACAGTCTTCCAAACCCACGGGTGTACTTCCGACCTTGACCACACTCTCATCCATCTTCCATTTGTTTTTGAAAGTAATACATAGCTTCAAAAAGGTTGAATTTTCTCACTGGAATTCCTAAATTACATTACTGATGCAAACGTTTCCATATCACAACCATCTACCAATATCATGGCAGAAACGATTTATCATATAACCATTTGATGAGATGATACTTAAAAATAAAACTGCAGCGGATTATGGCAAAAAAAAAATGTGGTGTTGTCAAAGGGAAGGAACATTTTACTGAAAATGCTACTAGCTTATGTTAAGTATACCCTTGTCATTCCTTGGTTGGACAACTACAGAGTAAGCTTAAATATATTTTATGTGCACTATTTAAATAATTTCATTACCTGTCTCAGGCACCAATAAACAGTTCAAGCTCGACTTAGTTTACAACACAGCACCCATGAGTTCCAGATTGTAGGGAAGTTCTTTTTAAAATGCTTCTGAATTTTCAGGAAAATTCAACTGTAGCTGTGTTAAGTTGAGAGATTCCTTACTAAATTGTGTGAACGAATTAACGCATATTTCTACATGTTGTAGAGTGGTGATGTACTCCATTCCGGATTATCACCCCACCTTTTTGCCGTCATTATACATGAACCTGTATCACATTTATAACATCGTCGCTAAGACACTGGCTATTTGTAAAAAAAAGTGACAAAAAATGCAACAAAAGCATGAAATTTGTAGTATATGTTTTCCAAAAAAACAAAAAAAGCTGCATTTTCCAGTTTATGAGTTCTAAGAGTACAAGGCTCAGCAATCAATCTGATCTAATGTCAACCTCTTAATGTTACTTTACGTTTCGCTGTCAGCTTGATGCAAGTAGCCAGTGTTTGTCATAATTCATGGGTTGAACGGGTTCCTTTCTGTGCTGTGATGATTCCATATTGCTGCGCACAACATTTTTTTTTTACAGGAAAAATAAAAGCTCGGTTGAGTAACACAAAGTTAGATTCTGCGCTTAAATTCAAAGGTTTATGAAAATTGGGCCAAACGTCAGGGTCTGCACACTTCTTAAATGAAAATCCGGCGACATACATGTACTTAAATCTATAAAAAGGTGATGGCTACAAATCTGTACGGTTGACTCAAACACGGGCAGTGCGTGAGCCACCGCACAGTGCACTCACCTTGTCTATATTACTCAAGCAGTGAAAACAGAGTGTTAACACAGCTGGGTGCATGATAATTGTCTTAATGCACCAGGAAGAATGAAGTTCTTTCTGTGTGCTGTGCAAATATCAGCTTTTACCTAATTGATGTAGTTTATTATCTAGAGGTTACCCTTTTCTCTGAAGCTCTATTAATGACAGTCAACTTGGTGGAAAAGCCCCATACATTACAGTTTCCCTAGCGACACAGCATTTCAAAGATAAACATGTGGTAGGTTTTGTCAACTGCTTGTTCTTAGGACACAACGCATCATTGCACAGATGTGCTTATCTAAGGTCTTTGATAGCAGCCAAGCGTCCATACCTAACAGCTGAAGGTCGGTCTCCAGTCGCACTGCTGACTGGAACAGCAACTCATCCCTACTTTCAACTGAAGACTCAGCCTCCAAGTGATTTTCCAGCCACCGTGCATATTCTTCCTTACGCAAGACCTGAAATAACGACACCCGATTTAAAAAAAAACAAATTATGTCTTAAAAATGATTTAAGCTCTTTTATAACAAGGGTTACCAGGCACAGCACTCAAAAGCAGATTATAGCTCAAGACTTCAAAATGGTACAACTGGCCAACATATAACAAAACAACAGGAATCAAATGCAAAACACACCACAAAAAAAAAAATCTAAGGGCACGGTTTATGCTATAGGTGCAGAGTTTGAAATTATCAGAATGATTCAAACCCAGATGACACTGCTGCCATTGTGTCACCCTTTGGCCAGGGTGAACACAAGCTCTGAACACATATGCTTCTTGCATGTGCAGAGATCTGCGCAGAAGGGTCCAAATCCCAGTTAGATTGTAATGTTAGTGAAGAGGCGGGGAGAGAGAGCAGGTTCTATGCTAACATCAACAGAGGAATACGAGAACGTACAGGCCAGAAGAAAGCTCAGCTCATCCTTTTCCGTCCCTGAAAATTAAGATTAATTAATTAATTAATTGAAAATTAATTGCATTCCCCGAAATACTGATCTAATTCTCCCTGAAATTTTCCACACCACCTGCCCGGACCTCTTTTTTTTTGTTCAGGTTAGAGATGCTTCTGAAAATACACAGGGCGTCCAGGGAACTTCACTTTGCAGCTGGTGTGATGTTGAAACTGGGCAAGATTGGCTCTTGAAGATGGTCTGACGACACCTTCCTGAATGAGAGTCAGGGACCTCCACCTCAGCTATAGAACTCAACTCTTCCGTCTATGGCTCGGTAGCATTCTCACCTCAGAGTCAGAAGGTTATGAGTTCAAGTCCCACTCCAGGATGTGAACACAACAATCCAGGCAGACACACCAGTGCAGTACTGAGGGTGTGCAGCACTGCTGGGGGTCCCTTTTTCAAATTGGATGTTAAACTGAGGTGTAATCTGCCCTCTCAGGGGACGTAAAAGATTCTTTGATACCATTACAAAGAAGAGCAGGGAAGTTATCCCTCAATCATCACAAAAAACAGGTGAGATTTACCAGAACGATTCTGGGACTTGAGGGTTAAATTACGAGAGATTACACAAACAAGGACTGTATTCCCTGGAATCGGTAAGTTTAAGGGATGATTTGCTTTAAGTTTTTAAAATATTAAAGGGGAACTGATAGGGTGGAGAGATAGAGAGAAACTATTTTCCACACGTTGGGGAGTCTAGGATTAGGGGGCGTAATCTAAAAATTAGAGCCAGAGTGTTCAGGAACGAAATTAGGAAACACTTATACTAGCAAAGGATGGTACAGGTTTGGAGTGCTCTTTCGCAAATGGCAAGTGATTCTATGTCCATTGTTAATTTTAAAAATGAGATGGATAGATTTTTGTTATCCAAAGGATATCAAGGGATATGGCACAAAGGTGGTTATATAGAGTTAGGTCAAAGATAAGCCATGATCTCACTGAATTGGGGAACAAGCTTGAGGGGCTAAGTGGCTTACTCTTATTGCTACGTTGCTAGCTTATCAGGTCATGATCACATTGCTGTTTGCAGGAGCTTGCTTTGTGCAAAATGGCTGCAGTTTTTCCAACATTACAAGCGACTACGCCTCAAAAAGTAGCCGGCTGTCTGTAAAGAAATTGGTTCGCCAGGCAGTTGTAAAAGGTGGTAATATAAATAAAACTTTTTTCTTTCTTTCGCGTTTTGCATTTGAAGAAAAGCTGTGAAATCTTCCTGCTGCCCTGGTGAAAATTATCCATCAACCAGTAGCAGTGAAACAGATTAACCGGTCATTATCTCAAGTAGCTTGAGGGATAAAGCTGTGGGGCTGCTGTGTTTCCAACAATACAACAGTGACTACACTTCAACAGAGGGACGGGGAGGTTGAGGGAGGGAATTCCAGAGTTTAGGGCTGAATGAATGACCAGCAAAGGTGTGGCAATTAAAAATCAGGGACGCTCAAGGGGCCAGGATTTGGGAAACGTAGCTACCTCGGTGGGGGGGTCTATGGGGCTGGAGGAGATTAGAGAGATAAGGAGGGGTGAGGCCAGGGCGGGATTTGAAACAGGGATGATTATTTTAAAATCAAGGTGCTGTTTAACCAGGGTCGGCTAGCACAGAGGTGATGGGTGAATGGAATTTGGTTCAAGTTAGGGTACAGGAAGCAGAGTTTTGAAAGACCTCAAGTATATGAAGGGTAGAATATAAGGAGCTAGTGAGGAGTGTGTTACAATAGTCAAGTTTAGAGGTAAAAAAGGACTCGATGAGGGTTTCAGCAGCAGGTGAGCTGAGGCAGGGCTTAGTCATTTTACGTTTTAAGAGTTCAAAAAAGCTACACGAGTAGTGCAGTAGTTAACAACTTCATTGAATGGCAGTATGACCCCTAGGATTATATCCAACTTCTAAACACTCATGGAATCGTTTTGGTGTTTACTCTGGAGTAAAACTCGAGAAGCTGTGGCACAAGCTCAGAATTTTATTTTAATGGGATGTGAGCATCCATGGACGAGGGATCAAGGCCAGTATTCATTGCCCATCCCTAATTGCCCTCGAGAAGTAGGTGATGAGCTGCCTTCTTGAACTGCTGCAGTCCCTGTGGTATAGGCACCAGCTGTTAGCAGGGGAATTAGGCACTGAGAATGAGATGGTCTTTGCTGCTGAAACTGTATTCCCTCTTTCTCGTGTGCAAAAGGCACGCATGTACAGACAGACAAGACCCAATAAACAAATGAGTAATAGAAATCCAAACTACTTCAAACTCTAAAGGCCCCAAAATTACATAAGGACATGAGAAAGTGGAGCAGGAGTAGGCTATTCAGCCCCTCAAGTCTGCTCCACCATTCAATAAGATCATGGCTGATCTGCTGGTGCTTCGAATTCCACATTTCCAACTACCCCTGATAATCTTTGATTCCCTTGCCTAACAAGAATCTATCCATCTCCGCCTTAAAAATACTCAATGACCCCCACCTCTACCGTCTTCTGAGGCAGAGAGTTCCAAAGTCGCACAATCCTCAGAGAAAAAAAATTCTCCTCATCTCTGTCCTAAAAGGGCAACCCCTAATTTTAAAACAGTGCCCCCTGGTTCTGGACTCGCCCACGAGAGGAAACATCCTTTCCACGTCCACCTTGTGGAGACCATTCAGGATCTTATATGCTTCAATCAAGTCACCCCTCACTCTTCTAAACTCCAGTGGAAACAGGCCCAGTCTGTCCAACCTTTCCTCATGAGACAACCCGCTCATTCCAGGTATCAATCTAGTAAATCTCCACTGAATCGCCTCCAACGCAAAATTAATGCCTTATCTTGCAAGAAAAGGTTCTGCTTCAAGTCATTCTCATTGCACGTTCGATATTCTTTATAAAACTTATCCCCAACTCCCATTCCGTTTCTCTCCCCTCACAAATTGTCTGGCACAATCTTAGTTTCATTCATTTCCTCTTCCATTATTCCTGTTCGTATTTATACCTCGGGGAAAATATCCCCCCCTTTGGGGGCGGAGTTATGCGGGGGCGGGCACGAACCCGATCCGCGTCCCGATTGGGTACGCGCCGCCATTTTACATGGGCGGGCCAATTAAGGCCCACCCAGCATGACGCACACCCAGGAGCTCCCTGTGCGGGTGGGTGGGGAGGGATTCCCTGTGTCGGGGCCGGTGTTCTCTCACGGAGGTGCCTCAGGGAGATCAGTTTAAGTTCTGGAATATTTAATAAAGGTGCAAAAAAAAAATTTAAGGACATGTCCCCTCGTGTGAAACTGTCACTTGAGCTGGGACATGTCCATTAACTTTTTCCACCCGTGGATGAGGTTTCATGAAAAATGCGAAGGCCGCCTGGGCTCTTCGCCTGCTCGAAGCCAACCTTAAGGTTGGACGGGCAACATTCTTAACAATTTAAATTACTTTGTTAATGGCCTTAATAGGCCTTTGACAGTTCGGTGGGCGCGTAGCTGATGTGGCTGACAGTTTAAATGATGCGTGGTGGTGGCATTGGGACCCCCGCCCGACGTCACAGTGTTACTTTACACGTCGGCCCCGCCCCCACTCGTCGATGGGAAAATTCTTCCCCTGTTCTCTAGATTTGTTTTTTTTTTAATCTAGCTAATATCTAACAGCTAGACAGATACACATCGGCATTTATAGATGATTTCCATGCCGTCAATATGCCAGTTTACGTATGCAATTTTTAAAGACAACTTCTCAGGATATGAGCTTCATTAGCAAGGCCAGCATTCAGTGTCTATTCTTAGCTCCCCTCGAGAAGGTGACGATAGGCAGTCTTCTTGAACCACTGCAGTCTGTGTGGTGAAGGTACTGCTTGGTTGGAAGTTCCAGGGTTGGCTTTTTAGGGACATTCCCTTATGAATCAGTATCTTGGGAAGCAAAGCAACCCATTCATTCTCCAAAGACTGATTCTGGACAGCAGTACAAAACTACATGCAAAAGGAATTTTCCATTACAGAAATGCTCTGGAACCTGAGCCATTCTTGAGCCAGGTTTCCAAACAAAATATCTTTGAAAAACTCTTTCTTCTAGGGTGATTTTAGCAATTGGACAGCTTTCTAGAGCAGGTTACAGAGGGAAACGAGAAAGGTACCAACTGAATGGAAAAAAAGAATATTCCTTATCCACTTTAAAAAAAAAACAGAACTAATTTAAACTGTTATTTTGTTCCTTATCTTTATCCCCTTTCTTAATTGTATGTCTCCCAATCATGCTTTTCTTTTCCCTTGGATTATGGCAGTTTTGAAGTTTAATCTCTACAGTTTCTTCTCTGGTTTGCTATTGAAAAAAAAAAACCAAACATAAAAACAAAATATCTCTTAAAGTCACTTTACTAGAAATGTTCTTTCTTGCCAACTGGTTACCAAATTACTCCCTGCCCAATAAACTTACAGATTTCTACTCACAAGCTGAGCTGCCTACTTCCTCTGCCACAACCGATTGGTCACTGGGCTAGGGGGCTAGAGGTTACAGGAGCAAAATGAACAAGCTTTAAGGAAGAATAGAAATAAATCGGGAGTACAGCCTACGTATAATAGATTCTCTGCAAAAGTAGCGATGGCTTGAACTGACTTTAGGGAGGAGCTGTATGGGGCTGGTGATAATAGAGTGAAGCATCGCCTGGTGGTCCTTTTACATGACTGGAGTTACATTAGCTTCTGCTAAGTCAAATCCATCCTGTTTACACGATGGAACAATTTAACAACAATGGCAAAAGGCACGTGTGATTTATCCTATGTTGCTAACTGTGCATTTGTCAATTTTAGACTGGGGTGCGGGGTGGGGTGGGGTAAAATTATATTGATTAACAGCTTGGCTGCTCAGAGTGCGGGCGGTCGGTTCAACACACCCCGGGATGCACCCCAAAATGGTGGACCTGACTGTTAGCGAACAGGGTTTACCAATCAGCTGGCGGCAGCAGTTTACGTTGAAGACGGCCAATGGAAAGCCTATTCCAGGAGGAATCTGCTGCCTTCAAAGCGACAGCGTCAAATTATTCATACCACAGGGTCGCTGGGGTCAGCAGGATCTCTGTTGGAAGGAACCCTGTACTATAAAATACTTCACAGAACTCAAAAGTTCCTTTGCTATGGGTCAATGGATCGGTAAGCGTTTTCTTGTAGGATAGCAGGCCAGGGTTGAATGGAGAAGGAGATGGATACATATCTTGGAGTTTTATTCACGCATATCTAGATATCAGGCAGTTCTTATGTGAGGCCTTCCTCAGCCATTTAAATAGATGAGTCGACTCTATGGTAGGGGAGACCATACAAGGCTTGCGATGGGGAGCTGCTCCATTCTCATCTCACACCTTACATTTTCACTCACCTACCGCTTGATTTAACAGACCTCAACATGGTTCAATTAAGTTAAATTTACTGAAAGCAGCGGAAGGTTGTAAATACGGGTTAAAGGAAGGAAGGTGAAAGTGTAAAAACACAAACACCAAGTGAGAGCTATAAGCACAACAATATTAACCCACCACAGAATAAATCATAACTTCTAAGCTAATACGCACCCTCTTGGCTATACAGAGTGTCCGGAGTCCATCTGTGGCGTACTGGTTTAGGTAATTCTGCGTTTTGTTCCGGATTTTCCTTGTGCGCTTGCTGGTGCTGTTCTCTTAAAAGTTGGAAAAAGAGGAAAAAAAAAAGCCAATTAAATTGGTGAGGAAAATTCTGCACAGTTGCCGAGAAAACGTTAGAAAAATAACTGGATGCTCAGGCAGGTCGTAGTGAAGTGACTGTTGGACGGAGTCGTTCCCGCGTGACAAAGCCACACAAACTGAACAAGTTAACGCTCTCCTCGGTGAGCTTCCGCAGCCCCCAATCTAATACAGTTATCCAGCATTTGCCTCCAGCCTGAGCGTCATCGCAGCCTGGGGCTCAAACAGCTTTCGACGCCCTCGACGCACAATTGTTCTACGAGAAGCACACCTTTAGCGGAGTGCGGCCGGTCACCTTAAGTCGCTTTATCCTCCCGTTGCCCCGAGGGCAGCACCTCCTACCAGCAACCCCAGCTGAGGACATATGGATCTCATCGAGCGACGGGGTGTGCAACTCCAAACGCGCAAGCGAGATGAGGGGCTCCCCGCCAGGTCCCATGAACTATGGGTTCACACGCAATCAGCTGTAATTAACGCAGCGGTGCCAATGTTTCACTCGCTGGTTCGAGCTGAAGGGAGAATCGCCACATTTGGCATCTCCTGCAGCACTGGAGCTTCTTCCCATTTTTCAAATCACAAATGTTTTTTATTATTTAATGTGCGGCTGGGAGAACTGTCGGCACCAACATGAAAAAAATCCATCAGCCTTTCAGGAGGCGAGTGCAGCGACTTGGATTATGTCCAATTAGGAGGTTATTTTTCAGCTTTAAGTGTTGCCAATACATCTTTCTTTTTTAAAATTTGGTTTTAATGTTGCTTATACAGCTTTTTGTTCTGATGTTACAGATACATCTTTACCGTACGACTTTGATGATAAATTTTATGCTGTGTCAGCGCGCACTTTAACCGGCAAACAAGACGGTGGAGAACTTCTGAGGCTTAACCGCAGCTTGCATTTATATAGCGCCTCTCACATCGCAAAACATCCCAAGGCACTTCACAGGAGCCTAATTAGGTGAAGACTGTCACCCGACCAAAGGAGGAGACATTAGGGCAAGCGACCAAACACTTGCTCAGAGGTAGGTTTTAAAGAGCAGTTAAAAGGAGGATGGCTAAACAAGTCTTGCTGCGAGTTAGGACACGGGCAGCCTAGTTTTGATGAAGCTTTGGATCAAGAGAGGTTGACTAGCAGTAACTAACACGTCACGTCGTTAAAAGGATACCTAGACTGTTAATTATTAGAGTTTACTTTGTGTTAAGTTAATGCAAATCCGTCCGTGGAAATCACAAGAAAGTGAAGTAAAAGATTATGTTGTGAAGCTAATGGCAGAGTGGCGCAAATCAGCCACTGGGAATCTGCAATTCATGAAATCAGAAGCATGGGATGAACTTAATGTTGGTGACAGGAGAGACAAGGCGAGACGCCAGCCGGTTGGAGAACCGGTGGGAATCCTGCACCACTCCTGTTGGTGAAGGCCCGCCATATTAAATGCCCATCGGGCACGTAAAAGGCCAGTATTGGGCCTTCTCCTAGATTGAGGGCGCTGGGTAGGATGGGGATCGCCAGGTGGGAGCCCCGGGAGACGGAGGGGGAGGATTGTCTGAGGCAAGGGCAGGAGATGGCTTTCAGCAGGCCACCCACCCCCGCACCCTTCACGTTGCCACGTCCCTAGGTCAAGAACCGAACGTCGGACAGCGAGGGATTCCCCCATGTAAGTCCGCAAGCAAACTCAACAGGGTTTGCTCTTTGGGCTTCCCATATGGCGACTCCCCTGCCTGCCACTGGTTGAATACCAACGTTGTGGAAGGATAAAGTCCTGAAGGGGGCATTAACTCAATTAGCGTCCAGGCCGGAACCCTGTCCGTAAGGCTTCCGCCCCCATACTCAATCAGGTGGAAGCAGGAAGATGGCAGGGTCCCTGCCCGCACCCACCTGCCCGATCAAACACATTAAATTTCACCCAGGAAATCTGAAAGAGTTTGGGCTTTGAGTGCAGGACCTTCGAACGAATATCATATACAACATGGCTAGTGGCAGGCACACTAAAACCACAGCATGATTAGATCATAGGCAGTTTGTAATCAAACCTAATGAGGCTATAATTCTGTGGTTAACCACAAAGACGTTGCCAGATCCATCAACCAACCTGCTCCAGCGCAACCGCACTTGATACTCAACCCTATCCTACCTACCAATTTAAGGCTGGCGCTCTCCTTTCTCCTCCACCTCAAGACGACTTAAAACTGACGCACCAGACACAGTCAAATATAATGCCCAAAATAAATATTGTATGCAAAGAATGGGTTAGCCACAAAATAAAAAAAAAAATCAGAATAGACACAGAGGATATCAAGCAGAAACCCAATCGAGGTGCTCTGAATTAAGGTGACAAGTGCGATTGAATCAAATGACTGCACACCTCCCCTTCCATTATTGCGCTCATATCCTATACTCTATTCATTGCACTGCAAATGAAAGCCATTTACTATTTAAAAGCCTTAATATTTTCATGTTCAGATCCAGAAGAGCAAATGCCTTGACAGATTTCAAACAAAGGCTTTAACATGTTTGGTACTAAACATTGCACAATACTGTTTCAATTGGGTAATATATCATCAATAGCTGGTGTCAGATATTCCTGACACAAATGGTACGTTATTGATATTAAACAGGCAAGTTCCACTCATCCAACTCCTCCCCGGTGCTCAGCGCAGTCGCCAACTGCAAAATGCGGACCTCCTTCCACTGGATGAGACTGGAGAAGCTGGGATTATTCTCTTTAGTGCAGAGAGAAGATGAAGGGGGGACCTGGAGGAGATGATCAAAATGGCGAGGCTTTTTTCTTTTGAACAGAGCCAATAGGGAGAAGCTGTTTCTCCACAAGTGGGGCGGTAATCAGAGGTCGTCAATTCAAAATAATTACCAGAGGAACAAGAGGGTGATTCCCACCCACCCACATACGCACACCCCACACCCACATCCACACCCACATACGCACACCCCACACCCACATACGCACACCCCACACACGCACAACCTACACCCACATACGCACACCCCACACCCACATACGCACACCCACACCCACACACGCACAACCCACACCCATACGCACACCCCCATACGCACACCCCACACCCACATACGTACACCCCACACCCACATCCGCACACCCCACACCCACATACGCACACCCCACACCCACATACGCACACACCCACATACGCACACCCCACACCCACATACGCACACCCCACACCCACATACGCACACCCCACACCCACATACGCACACCCCACACCCACATACGCACACCCCACACCCACATACGCACACCCCACACCCACATACGCACATCCACACCCACCCATGCCCCACACGAGGATTGTTAAGAACTAGACCGCTGCCTGAAATCGGATGTGCTACATAAAAGGCAATTGGACATGAACTTGAAGAGGACTAATTTGTAAGGTTATGAGGATAAAGCTAGGGAAACGGGACTAAATTGGACAGCGCTTGATGAGCTAAATGGCCACCTCCTATGCTATAAGGTTCTATACTTCTACGGGCCACCAATGGGCCCAATGCTGTTTGGTTGTAGACTGCAAATTTGAAACAAAAGGCAGAATTGTCCCAGATTTGCGCTAGAGTGCAGTAGCGGACGGGTAAAACGACGCTTTACATACTGGCCGCAATGGCGGCTTCTCACGCCCTATCATCCCAAACCCACCGCATTACTTATGCATTCCCACCAACCATGCCGTTTCCATGGCAGGGGGTCTCTCATTCGCCCGCCACGCCATTACCTCATCGCTTCATCAAGCCGGGTGCCACATTTGAAGTCTAGCCGCGTGCTCACCTCTCTGTTTCCAGCCCATGACTGCTGCATGAAAGACATGGCCCCGAAAGGCAAAAAGACTGCAGCTCCCAGGTTTAGCGACGTGTCCCTCGAGCGCTGTTTGGATGCTGTGGAGGCTCGCCATGATGTCCACTACCCCAGTTCTGGCCGGAGGAGGGGCAGTGGCATCACCAATCCAACATAGGAGGTGGTGGCAGTATTGGTCAGCGTCAATGCCCTGCAAAAGAGGACAGCCACCCAGTACTAAAGGATGAATGGTCTCATCCGTTCTGCCAGGGTAATTCACTCTTCTCATCACTCTCAACTCTCACACTCCACGCAGTGCCATGTGTCCTGCTCTCACACACTCCAGCTGTTTCAATGCAGGAGAAGCCTGCTCACATCAGCAGGGAGAGGTCCCAGACCAGGGGTGGAGTGGGCCACTTTGAGGAGCATGCCATCGTGCTGACTGGTGAGGATGTGCACTCTGCCTGCAGCGACAGTGATGTCGGCGGTAAACACCCACATGAGGATCCTGCACCCCATCAATGCAACTGTGAGTGGTCTCTCTCTCCTGCTATTGACTCTGTTGCCATGCTCTAATTATCTCTACTTTGGTTCACAGGGGCCTCTGCCAAGCGACTGACACCCTCAGCTAGCCAGCTGTTCGGCTCCATCCACGTCCTCACCTCCAGCCAAGAGGACACCTCCTCCATTGAAGAGCTGGAAATAAGCAGCCTGGAAGACCTGTCACGGCGCTTACCCACACCCCCCACCAGTGCAGAGACAGACACCTGCAGCAGAAGGCAAGTTCAGCTGAACTCCCCGGCACTCGCAGGACTGCTGGGGAAGAGGCATCTGTGAGATCAGACTCAGATGACAAACCTCTGGGTTAGGCCTTCCAACTCATCCTGGAGAGTCTGCAGAAGGCGAGGGAACATCACGCAGAGCTGTTGGAAGCCTTCAATAGAGTGGCTCACATGTCAGAAGAGTACATCCGCCTGCTCTCTGATGAAGTGGTGCCCACATGTGCGCGTATGGAGGTATCATGGGGAGGATGGTGGATGCCATGGAGACCCTGGTCCAGCAGAAAGTGGAGATCTGTGCAGACCTGCACTCCATTGTGGCAGCCATGGGTGAGTTCCTGCAGTGGCAATGCGAGGGGGAAACGGGGCACCTCAATGTCACTCCTGGTGCTCCTTCCCCTCAAGGAGTCAGGCCGGGGCCCTCAGGCACCCGAAGGGAGGAGCAGCAGCAGTTGGACACCCCTGGGTCATCCACTCAGGAATCTCAGAGGCTGTCCACTCCCTCTGAAGTCCCCTTTGCCTGTGAGCCCCTCAACCTCATCCTCTGTCACTGCAGAGGGAGCAGCTGGCCAATGAGTGATTCTGGAGGGAGAAGTGTGTGTGTGTGGCAGGGCCTTTCGGAGCCTCGTGCAAGCACTCTCACACACACGCAGATCCTTCCTGTATCATACTCAACTCAATGTCCTGAGCATTTTCAATGCCGCCTGCTGGGGTTCACTTTCAGTTGTCCATCTGAGCTGATCTGCATCTCTGCCCACCCACTGATTGCACTTCCATACAACAACTGATCTTGCCCACCATGACTCTCATTTCACTTTCAATTTGGACAGTGTGGTGCTAATTCAGTTTTACTTTTCCGTCTCCCGTCCTTTCCGCTCCCCCAGTCACCCATATCTTTCCCCCGCCCTGACAGTTAACCCCCCCCCGGAATCATCTTCCACCTCCCCTCTGCAATCCAGCAGCCACAATCCTTTTCTTTCGGGGATCTGCTGGTGAACACGCAAATTCCCTTCCATCCCGAAAATCCCACTTAACCTCCCGACCTCCTCCTTCCCACCCCAGGGTCCGTGTCTGCCTCCAAATCCCCACCAACCACCCTCGCCGTCCCTTCTACCGCTACCATTGAACCCTCACACTTCCACCTCACTCTGCCCTTGATCATTCTCACCATTCCCTCATACCACACCCACACTCAGTTCACTTCCCAGGAGGCAGTCATGAACCAATCAGACCCCTCCCTAGCACATTCACCTGGACATATCCCCCCTCCAAAACTCCTCCACCCTCCCCCTGGATCCCTTGCCCCCTGGAATCCCTTCCCTCCTCCTTAGCTCTCCCACCACCCCCCCGTACTCCCCCCCACCGTCCCGCTCCTTAGCCCTTCCCCACTCCAGACTCCTCCTCCCACCCTTACTCCCTCCCCTCGCTGCACTCCTTCACCCCCCTCTAAACTCTTTCCCTTACACCTTCCACCCTCCTTACACCTACATCCCCTGTTGCCATCTTCTTCCCAGTTATCCCCCTCCCCCTGTACTCCCTCCCCCGCTCCCAACCTTATCTCCCTCCAACACCTTCATTCCCCCCAAACCTCACCCCCGACACCTACATTCTCCCTCCCCCCACCGACACATCTTCCTCTCCCAGTCAATCCTAGGCCTTCCTTTCACACCCTCTCGACCATCATCTGTTGTGAGCATCAACGGTGACTTTCCAACTTCAGTGAGCTGCTTCGCAGCAAAGCCATGTCCATGAGAATCCACTCAGCATGCCGTGGACGTTCCTCCAGTGTACTGTTGCTGTCAGACTCCTGCATCTTCTGCTCCTCGGATGTCCGTAACGTGAGCGAGGCCCTGGCAGTAAGTCCCGACTTCTGCACATCACACTTGTCGAGATGTGTTCTGCACCAGTGTGTTTTCCTGCCGACGAGGGCAGAAGGTCCAGCAAGGCCGGGGGTGGGGTGGTGCGGGGAGGGATGAGTCTGGTGGGCTGGCTTTATAACGATACGTTGATGTATTACAACAAGGTTCCCGATGTCCGAGGGTGGGGAATATGGCCCACCATCGAGAGGCTGAGCGGACGATCGCCGCAAACTGGTTTTACGATGTTATGAAACCAATTTTTGGCCTTCTCACTAAATTGTCCACTCATGCCACTGAACACGCCCGATGCCAGTGGGCACGGAAAAATCCATCCAAAGACAGGGGTGTTCAATAGCTGTAGATCTTCTTGTGGGCGGCAGCAGCAACAATGGAATAGTGCTTTTAATCATTTTAAATGTGCTTCAAACGTTTGTCGCCAACGTGTGATATTCAAAGGAGGAATGATAGTGCGGAGATATGTGGAGGACACTCTTAAAATGCTATCAATCAAGATTGCAAGACACTAGATTGGGGAGTTTTACAATCTATTTGCTCAACACAAGATTGATATTGATTTCTCAGAGGGACAAGCAAAGTTGATTAATGAGGAGGCCTAACGCATACAGGACCCCAAACAAACTCTTACACAGCGAATGAGCAGGCTGGGGCCAGTGCACAACCATTATTTCTTTTCTCACAGAGATTCTCACAGGATTCTTAAGCTTATTATTCTCATACCTCATTAACTTGTAAATTTCTAAAGCAACAATATTGAATTAAAAAAAAAACATGCCTACTGGTCTAATTGCTGCCTGTGTCACATTGCAAATCCTCAGGAGTTTCTTTCAAAATCCTGAGGGTGTCGTCACAACATTGTACAGACTACTTCCCAGCAATCAAAGGGTTCACAGTGATCAGATCTCTACCAGAAGCACCGACTTCCCTTCCCTAGAGGAGCACTTGCCATTAAGATTTATATTAGGCAAGGCCACAAGACTCTGGAGTCTCACAGTCGCAACTGAACTGCTGTAAAAAACTGACTTCACGAGTCACACCTACATGGAGCTTTCTAAAGTTTGCTAACTCGAGGAAATAGCTTGCATACCAGGGTGTTAAAATACTTGGCTGGTTGGGCACTTGGTGTACAAGTTGAATGAGTGGCTCTTACAACAACGCAACTAATACATTTCTCGGTCAACGAAGGAAGAGGCTTTTATCATCCTGGTAGATAAAAGGGGTTATGAAAAAATGCCACAAATGGAGCTATCCAACTTCAGGACCCCAATCTCCTTTTCAGTATAGGGGAAAATTCAGCTGTGAAGTCACCATGAGAAACATTTTCAAGATGGCTACCCCCTCCCTCCCTCCCCCCCACCTGTCTGTACACGAGTGTGAGACTGGCAAGTTAAACAGCAAGTGCTTAAAACCTAGTTTACTAAAATAACCCTGTCTGACACCTCAAACATTAACATGCGTTCCCTGGCTGATCCGCTGAGCATTTTCACCATTTTCACTTTATTGTTTCAGGTTTCCAGCAACCGCAATCCTTTTTTTTTTACCCCCGTTGCTTTTTGCTGGATTAACATTTGAGTAACATTTTGGAAAAGGGCGAGAGAGCTCTATTATGGGAAGCAGCGAAATAAAACCCAGCGGAGAGCCAGAGGTGAATGCCAAGAGTCAGAAATTCTTACTGTCACCGCAGAAAAGCAGCTAATGGGTTTAATGGACATGGAGAGAGTCCTTCGAACTGGAAGAAAGGTGATTAAGTGCGAGATGAGATAAAAAGGTCATTTGGGACAGACTGTGAAATAGACACTAGAAGAGGCATGAAAAAAGACAACAGGGTTTTGAAATCCCTCTGTACGTCACTGATTCTGGTTAATGTGATTATGTCATGTCCTTATGTGCAACATTTGAACAATTCTGATAACTCAGTTATTGGGTAAAATGGAATCTACAGGAATGCCAACCATATGGTGAGGAAAATGCTTCCAAAACAGAACGAAGCAAACAATCTGATTCAGAGTGGAATGGACCGGTGGGAAAATGAGACACAGTTAGCCAAGTCTAAAGTCGCTAAAATGAAGGTACAGACTGGATGGCTGCAGTGCTGAGGGAAAAAAAAGAACAAGATCAGTGCCACCGAGTTCTTGCTGATATTGCGCTAACGTTAAGTGTTATTAAAGTGAGCGGCTGAAGCACAAGTTAAATGTCAAACTTCCAGGAGCCCGAAGCCCGAAATACAGTGAGTCCTGGCAGCTTTAATGAAGTTGGATGTGCAGGAGCCAAACAATATTAGCACAGGTCCCTTAGCTAAAGAGGAAACTTCCCGAATGGAATTGCATGTTTGAAAGTCTTCTGGGCACGATGCCGTGACGTGGCGAAGGAGAACAGCATTGAGATTTGGTGTCGGAGCTCAGGTGATGGGTGTTTTTGGTTCTGTAGCCAGACGCCAATTAGCTCCAGGCAAAACTGCTCACATGTCGTCGGCGAGCCGACGCAGACCAGTGGTGAGATGCAGTTCGTAGGGGCTAGTCGGTCACATGTGGCAGTGAACGTGGGGTTGGATTTTCCCATCCTGCTGCAGGGCCACAGTGTGCAGGGCAGGGTTTAAAAATGACGAAGGGGACACGGCTCCTGCTTCCATTCCTGTCACCGAGCAGCGCAGGACCTTGGGGACGATTTTACCGGTGGCGGCAGCTGATCAAGAGCCTGCCACCAGGACCGGCGTCCAATTAAGGAGAGCAGCCTACTTCTCAGAGGGCTGGGAAAATAAATAGGGCTGGTTATGGAGTCTAGAATTGTCAACAGTGTTCCAAGTGTGGTCTAACCAAGGATCTACACAAGGTTAACATAACTTCCCTACTTTTCGATATTCTTCCTCCAAAAATTAACCCCAGTGCTTTGTTTGCATTATTTATGGCCTTAACTTGCATTGTGTCTTTTAATGTTGCAAACCCCTAGATCCCAATGCTCCGCTACCCCATTTAGACTATATTTTCTAAGGAGCCTGTGGCTTCCTATCCTCCCAATCAAAATACACCACGACACACTTCCCTATGTCAAAATTAATTTGTCATTTACATGCCTTTTTACAAGTTGATCAACATCATGTTTGACAAATTTATTAGATTTGTTTTTAGCATGAAACTAGTCGGGTAAATAAAGGGGAACCAGTGGATGAAGTATACTTGGGGATTTCCAAAACAAATTCAACAAGGTGCCACATAAAAGGTTACAATGCTTGACAAAGAGCTCAGAGCTGAAGGTAATACATTAACATAGATAGAGGATTGGTTAAATGACAAGAAGCAAAGAGTAGGGTGAAATGGGCATTTTCAATTTGAGAGGCTGTGACTAGTGGAGTGCCGCAAGGATCAGTTGTTGGCCCTTCAGCTACTTACAATCTATGTTAACAATTTAGATGGAGATATCAAGAGTAATGTATCCAAATTTGCTGACAATACAAAACTTGGTGGGAATGTAAGCAATGAGGATGCACAAAGAGTGCAAAGAGATACAGACAAGTTAAGTGAATGGGCAACAAGGTGGCAGATGGAGTATAATGTGGGGAAGTGTGAGGTTCTCGAATTCGGTAGTAATAGAAAAGCAGAATATTTTTTAAATGTTAATGTTCAGAGAGAGTGTTCTTGTACAAGGAGCACAAAGTAAGCATGCAGGTATAGCAAGTAGTCAGAAAGGCAAGTGGCATTTTGGCCTTCATTGCAAGGGAATTGGAATGCAAGAATAAGGGAGTCTTGTTACATTTGTAGATGGCTTTGATGGGACCACACCTGGAATACTGTGTGCCATTTTGGTTTCCATATTTCAGGATACGCCTTGGAGGCAGTATAGCGAAGGTTCACTAGATTGGTTCCTGGGATGAAGGGGCTGTCCTATGATGAGAGGTTGAGCAAATTGGGCCTATCCTGACTGGAGTCTGAAGAATGGCAGGTGATCTCATTGAAAGATACAAGATTCTGACAGGGTAGAAAGAAATTTTCCCTGGTTGGGGAATCTAGAACATGGGGACACAGTCTCAGGATAAGGAGTCGATTCTTGGGCCTGAGATGAGGAGAAATTTCTTCACTCAGAGATTTGAGAATCTTTGGAATTCTCTACCCCCATTGGATGTTCCAATGTTGGCTATATTCAAAGCTGGAACTGATAGATTTTCAAGCTCTCAAGGGATCAAGAGATATGAGAAAAGGACAGGAGAGTGAAGTTAAGGCAAAAGATAGGCCATGACCATATTGAATGGTGAAGCAGGCTAAAGGGGTCATATGGTCTACCCCTGCTCCTATTTTTTATGTTCCTAAATCGTTAGCGCTGTCTTGTAATTTGTCACAGTCATCCTCAATATATCACTTTTGAATGCAGAAGCCTTTTGAGATGCTTGCAATTTTTAAGGTACAACCACCACAGCAGGAAGAATACCCTGACTGCTGAGCAACTCTCTCAAGAATCAAATCATTTAATGAAGGCCGAGGGCTATAGGAGGGGACTTTAACTTTTTTAACCTATTGCGGGGGGGTGAGTGGGTGGGTGGGCAGGTGGGGCCTGGAAGTCAGCATTTCCCTGCATGGTGTGGAGTTTTAACTTAACAGAGCGTGCGTGACATCACTGACACGCTCCCTTGCCTGAAAGTCAGGCTGATCAACAGACTTGGCTTCCAGCTGAGCAGAATGCGGCAGATGAGGATATTAGAGCAGCCCTGACCAGGGTGGCAGAAATAGGAGGCCTTTTTTTTTTTGGAGGGTTGGGGTGGGTGGGGAAGGAGGAAGGCTTGGCAATCGGAGGGCTCGGAGATGCGACCAATCATTGTGGGGGGGGTTGACACTTATCTGCTGGATGCCACAATCCTCTCTTCCCTGTAGCTGCCAAGTTTCCTTGAAGGTTGGGAGACTAGGCCAGAGTTAAAATCGAAATGGTGCATAAAAATGATTGAATGCCTTATCGTAATATTTAACGCAATTATCAATGGCAGCTTATTTTATGCAGATCACTGTGAGCACAGTAGCAAAATGAATACTCCGAGCAATACCAATATTAACGAAGAACTCACCCTTCAACCCCTTAAAATGCAAGATGCCTTTCAGTGATTTTTTTGTTGTTGTTGTGTCCAGAATAAATATATTCACCAGGTTTCTAGCTCAAACTACGTACGTGCACTGCAACCCCAGTCTGATGCAGCACTTAGAAAAGTAGAAATTATAGTTGGTTATCGTGTGGATGTATGAATCACCGTCAACTTCCTCCCTGCATTATCTTAATGGAGACATTAACCCTGCTTAAAACGTTGGTAATTTCTATCTTACATATTATAAGTCACAGCAGCTTGATGATTTATTTACTCAGATCCGTCCCATTCATCACTGCAAGTGCTAGCCTTGCCTAATTGTGCAATTTGCATGATCAGGAAATATTTATGGCAGATTTTCCTCCACCTTTTAGAACATCAGCATTGATACACTGGAACTATTTGATCGGAAAAAAAAAAAGACTTGCATTTATATCGTGGTTTTCATGACCACAGGGCATCCCCCAAAGCGCTTCACAACCAATGAAGTACTTTCTGATATTAGTCACTGCTGTGATGTAGGAAGCGTTGCATGCCAATTTACACCCAGTCAGCTCCCGCAGACAGTGATGTGATAATAACTATCTTTCTGATGTCGGCTTGAGGAACAGATATTGGTCAGGACGTCGTTGCTTCAAAAAAAAAACATCCACTCGCGGGGAGCAGAGACAGGGTTTAGAATCGTATCCGGAAACGAAACCTCAAGACAGTGCACCGCCCCCTCAATACTGCACTACATTGTCAGATTAGATTTTTGTGCTCAAGTCCTGGAGCGGGGCTTGAACTGACAACCCTCTGATTCAAAGGACGCTACCAACTGAGTCACCACTGAAATACAGGCATTGGGACAGTAACTGTGAAGCTTTGGCTGCTTTAATACCAAATGCACCAATCAATGAGTGGAAGTTGCTTTAGTGGGCTAAGGCACCAAATTTGAGGACAGGTATTCTAGAATTCTGTGCGAGTAAATAAAATCCTAATTTGGGAATAGGAAGTACAATTAAAACATTTCTAGATATATAGCAAATTAGAGAGTGCTGTGGGAGGAGTATATTGAGGATTAAAACATAAGAATTAGGAGCAGGAGTAGGCTACTCGTCCCCTCAAGCCTGGTCCGCCATTCAATAAGATCATGGCTGAGGTGATTGTAACCTCAACTCCACATTCCTGCCTACCCCCGATAAGCTTTCACCCCCTTGTTAATCTAGAATCCATCCACCTCTGCCTTAAAAATATTCAAAGACCCTGCCTTTTGAGGAAGAGCATTCCAAGGACTCCCAACCCTCAGAAAATAAATTCTCTTCATCTCTGTTCTAAACGGATGACCCCTTATTTTTAAACAGTGGCCCCGGTTCTAGATCTTCCCACAAGAGGAAACACCCTCTCCACACTGACCTTGTCAAGACCCCTCAGGATCTTATATGTTTCAATCAATTGCCTCTTACTCTTCTAATCTCCAGCAGATACAAGCTTAGCCTGTCCAACCTTTCCCATAAGACAACCCATCTAATCCAGGTATTAGTTAGTTTAGTAAACCTTCCCTGAACTGCTAACATATTTACATCCTTCCTTAAATAAGGAGACCAATACTGTGGTCCCACCAGTGTGCTGTACAACTTATACATAACCTCCCTACTTTTGTACTCAATTCCCCTTGCAATAAATAATAATATTCTATTAATTTTCCTAGTTACTTGTTGTACCTACATACTAATCTTTTGCGATTCATGTGTTAGGACACCTAGAAACCTCTCCACCTCAGAGTTCTGCAAACTCTTACCATTTAGGTAATATGCTTCTCTTTTATTCTTCCTGCCAAAATAGGCAATTTCACATTTGCCCTCATTATGTTCCATCTGCCCTCATTATACTCTGCCCACATTATACTCCATTTGCCAAGTCTTTACCCACTCACTTAGCCTATCTATATCCCTATGTAGCCTCCTTATGTCCTCTACACATCTTACTATCCTACCCTTCTTTGTGTTATCAGCAAATTTAGCAACCATACCTCCAGTCCCTTCACCTAAGTCATTTACATAAATTGCAAAAAGTTGAGGCCCCAGGACTGTTCCCTATGGTCCACCACGCCAACCAAAAAAAGACCCATTTATGGCTACCCTCTGCTCTTATTTAAGTTTAAAATACTAGTCTTGGACCCACTCTTCTCTCTCAAACTGAATGTTAAATTCTTATGATCGCTGCTATCTAGTGGCGTCTTCACTATGAGCTCATTAATTAATCCTATCTCGTTGCACAATACCAGGGGCAGAAATTTCCGAAATTTCCCCCCGTCGGGGAGGAGGGGGGGGGTTATGTGGGGGCAAACCCGATCGGCACCCCCGATCGGGGCTGTGACGCCATTTTACGTGGGCGGGCCAATTACGGCCCGCCCAGCATGATGCACACCCAGAAGCACTGAGCACTCCCTGTGTGGGAAGGGAGGATTCAAAGTTGGGACCTGCATGTGTGCAAAAGAGCGCAGAAATCTCCCTGAGGCACGGAGGTGCCTCAGGGAGATTACTTTCACTTAGGAAACATTGAAGAAAGGTAAAAAAAAAATTGAAGGACATATCCCCTCATGTGAAACTGTCACATGAGCTGGGACATGTCCATTAATTTTTTCAGAAATGTTTATTTAACTAATAAACCCTTCATGAAACCTCATCCCACCCGTGGATGAGGTTTCATGAAAAATGTGAAGGCCACTTGGGCTCTTCGCCTGCCCGCCAACCTTAGGGTTGGACGGGGAGCATTCTTAACAACATTAATTACTTTCTTAATGGCCTTAAACAGTTCAGCGGGTACGCAGCCGACTTGGCTGCCCGCCCACCGAACTGACAATCTAAATGATGCGCAGTGACGTAGGGATGCACGCCCAATGTCACCGCACTTCATTTTATGCATCGGCGAGCAGGCCCTGCCCCCGCCGCTGCTCGCCAACCCAAACATTCTTCCCCAGGTCCAGTATAGCTTGCTCTCTGGTTGATGCCAGAATGTGCTGTTCTAAGAAACTATCCCGAAAACATTCTATGAACTCCTCATCTAGGCTACCTTTGCCCATCTGATTTCCCAGTCTATATGCAGGTTAAATATATGCAGGTTAAAATTTCCCACGATTATCACCGTACCTTTCTGACAAGCTCCCATTATTTCTATCAGATTGTACTTATTTATTTTTATTTGCGCTCTCAGGTCATCTTTTTTGTTTCGAATGCTATATGCATTCAAATACAGAGCCTTTAGATTTATCCTTGTATTATTTTTGTAACCACTAGCCTTATCTGCTTGTCCATTCTTTGATTTGTACTCCCTGTCCCTTCATGTCGCAGTTTGTTTATCATTTCCCACATTAATGCCTTTCTCTCTTGCTTTTTCTCTACTCTTTGACTTACATCTGGTTAAATTTGACCTCTTTCCCCCACTATTTAGTTTAAAACCCCCTCTACTTCCCTAGTTATGCAGCTCGCTAGAACACTGATCCCAGAACTGTTCAACTGTAGACTGTCCCAACAGTACAGCCCCCACTTTCACCACTGGTACCAGTGCCCCACAAACCGGAACCCACTTCTCCCACATCAGTCTTTGAGTCACGCATTCATTTCTCTAACTTTCTGCACCCTATGACAATTTGCACAAGGCTCAGGTAATAACCCAAGATTTTTACCTTTGGGGTTCTGCTTTTTAATTTAGTGCCTAGCTCTTCATACTCTATGCAGAACCTCTTTCCTAGTTGTACCTATCTCATTGGTACCTACATGGGCCACAATGACTGAATCCTCCCCCTCCCACTGCAAGTTCCTCTCTGGCCCAGAGAAAACATCCCAAACCCTGGCACTGGGAAGGCAACACATCTGTCTGGACTCTCACTCTTTGCTGCAGAAAGCAGTGTCAATCCCCCTCAATATATTGTCCCCTACTACCACTACAATCCTTTTTGCTTCCTGTACCACGGTGCCATGGTCAGTTTGCTCATCTACCCTGCAGCCCCCACTCTCATCCAAAAAAGTTGAGAGAACCTCAAACCAAATGGACAATTGCAAAGGCTGCGGCTCCTGCACTCTGGGTCCCCTTACCTGCCATACTTGCAGTCATACCCTCCTGTCCCTGACCATTGACCAAGTCAGAAGACCCTATCCTAAGTGATGTAACTGCCTTCTTGTACAAAGCATCCAGGTACATTTCCCGCTCCCTGGCGTGTGTTGCAGTGTCTGCAGCTCAGCCTCCAGTTCAATGACTCTGAGCTGAACCTCGAGCTGCAAACACTTACTGCAAATGTGTTTGCCCTGGATTGCACTGACATCCATGAACTCCCACATGCTGCAGCCATGACACCTCACCTGCCCTGCCATCCTTAACGTGCTTTAATTAATTACATTAATCTCTTATTTATTTTGCTTTATTATATATTTTACTAACTTTACCACCAGTATGTATATTAGTTTAAAACCTTAGGACTTGATAGACATTAACCACTTAACAGGTTTTTTAAAATTCATTCACGGGATATGGGCTTCGCTGGCTGGGTCAGCATTTATTGCCCATCCCTAGTTGCCCTTGAGAAGGTGATGGTGGGCTGCCTTCTTGAATCGCAGCAGTTCATGTGGTGTAGGTACACCCAGGGTGCTGTTAAGGAAAGAGTTCAGGATTTTGACTCAGAGACAGTGAAGGAACGGCGAAATATTTCCAAGTTAGGATGGTGAGTGACTTGGAGGGGAACTTCCAGATGGGTGGTGTTTCCATCTATCTGCTGCCCTTGTCCTTCTAGACGATAGCGGTCATGGGTTTGAAAGGTGCTGTCTAAGGAGCCTTGGTGAATTCCTGCAGTGTATCTTGTAAATGGTACACACTGCTGCTACTATGCATCAGTGATGGAGGGAGTGAATGTTTGTGGATGTGGTGCCAATCAAGTGAGCTGCTTTGTCCTGGATGGTGTTAAGCTTCTTGAGCGTTGTAGGAGCTGCAGTCATCCAGGCAAGTGGGGAGTATTGCATCACACTCCTGACCTGTGCCTTGTAGATGGTGGGAAGGCTTTGGGGAGTCAGGAGGTGAGTTACTCGTCACACGATTCCTAGCCTCTGACCTGCTCTTGTAGCCAGAGTATTTATATGGCTAGTCCAGTTCAGTTTCTGGTCAATGGTAACCCCCAGGGTGTTGATAGTGGGGGATTCAGCAATGGTAAAGCCATTGAAAGTCAAGGGGCGATGGTTAGATTCTCTCTTGTTGGAGATGGGCATTGCCTGGCACTTGTGTGGCATGAGTATTACTTTCCACTTGTCAGCCCAAGCCTGGATATTGTCCAGTTCTTGCTGCATTTGGACATGGACTGCTTCAGTACCTGAGGAGTCGCGAATGGTGCTGAACATTATGTAATCATCAATGAACATTCCCACTTTTGACCTTATGATGGGACGAAGGTCATTGATGAAGCAGCTGAAGATGGTTGGGCCGAGGCCACTACTCTGAGGAACCCCTGCAGTGATGTCCTGGAGCTGAGATGACTGACCTCCAACAACCACAACCATCTTCCTTTGGGCTAAGTACTCACCAAACAGCTAGCTCCTTTCCCTGCAGTAGAGTAAGAACTAATTCCTACAGGATGAAAAAGGTTAAAAAAAAGTTGAAGGAAAGCAAAGGAACATCTCCCACCCCACTCACCAAACTCCCATGTACTCAGTTCCTCAGCTGCACTTGTTTGCCTAAGCTGCACAAGAGAACCCTGAATTTACAGTAAACTGAACTGGAGCTAGAGAAACCAGGTTCAACCAGTTAGCTAATTAACTACCCAGCTCTCTCAGAATGTGTATACTCTGCCTAAGGCTGAAAAAAAAGAAAGAAACCTAGTCTACTTTCCAGTTACTGATAATTACAGGCTGAACTAGATTGTTCAAGAACAAGATTCACACTCACCAAACCCTCAAGTATGCACTCATTTCCAAAGCTGCACCCATGGGTGACTGCGACAAAATGCAAGACAAATGTTAAGGACACAGGAACATGTGAAAAAGGAGCAGGGGTAGACTATATGGCCCATCGAGCCCGCTTCACCATTCAATATGTGAGGGACTAAGACCTCACATTGTGTGTTTTTATGAAATATATATGTAGTGCTATGATATCGTCATGACTAGTCCTAAAATTTTAAAAACTGAACTAAGATACTTAAAATGGCTGAAACTGTGTCTGTCTGTGACCCCAGAATAAAAGAAGCCACTTTGCAGTTTTGAAAATCTTATACTTTATTATTTCTGAGGAGCTACTAACGATCACCCGGGGATTGCACTGCCCAACTTCAAAGGGAGCTACATTGAAGGCCTTTTGTATTTGATAACCCAAGCTGGCCAGCGGAGACAGAATGTCTACAAAGACAATGGCCTCTCAAATATTCCTTTTAACCCATAATGGCTAAGACATTATCAGCCTGGAACACAAAGTAAATTTCCAAACGCTAGATAAACATCTTTTGTTGAAGACATTGTGCAGAGGTAAAGACACATGACCTAGGCTTCTGGCTTGTTGGACAAGTAATATTGCCTTGCTGAGCTGAATAACTCAGTCTGCTGTTTACCATCTAGCTGGTAGCCTCACAGAAAAGGAGCTCTGCCCAGGTTGAACAACTGGCCCCGATCTACAGTGCTTCTGTTGGAAGTTCTGTGCCATTGCCTATAAGACTGATTCATCTCTGCATGCCTATCTTATTGCGTGAAGTCAACAGCACCAGAAAAGTGAATTCTACAACATCGGTTTTCAACCCACCAACCTCAGTAAAGGAATACCTCATTGGACTTCGATTCTAGACTCTACAGCCCATGTTAAACAATATCTTTTTCCTCTGTGGTCTCTTTTCTCTATCCCTCTCTTTACTGACTGAAGGCGAGGGGAACGTTGCGAACCCTCTTTTCGCATTTTTAGTGTGTGCAAATAAACTAACCCTTTGAGTTCATCCTATCTCAAGTTTGCTGTGGGGTTAATAGAAAATTGGATCACGCCAAAACCAAGGGGTTTGGAAATATGCCACCTCCTATAAAGAGGGAAACAAATCAAAAACACCTTTCTGTTTATGGACGCGTGGTGAGGGGAGA